>NC_092339.1:358380357-359699642 GCF_046630445.1 Rutidosis leptorrhynchoides
AGGATGTGGAATTTTGTTTACTTGTAAATAAGTCATGAATGATTAATAATATTTTTGTAATTTTATGAGATATTTCATGCTAGTTGCCAAATGATGGTTTCCACATGTGTTAGGTGACTCACATGGGCTGCTAAGAGCTGATAATTGGAGTGTATATACCAATAGTACATACATCTAAAAGCTGTGTATTGTACGAGTACGAATACGGGTGCATACGAGTAGAATTGTTGATGAAACTGAACGAGGATGTAATTGTAAGCATTTTTGTTAAGTAGAAGCATTTTTATAAGTGTCTTGAAGTCTTTCAAAAGTGTAAGAATACATATTAAAACATTACATGTATATACATTTTAACCGAGTCGTTAAATCATCGTTAGTCGTTACATGTAAATGTTGTTTTGAAACCTTTAGGTTAACGATCTTGTTAAATGTTGTTAACCCATTGTTTATTATATCTAAAGAGATGTTAAATTATTACATTATCATGATATTATGATATATTAATATATCTTAGTATGATATATATACAGTTAAATGTTGTTACAACGATAATAGTTACATATATGTCTCGTTTCGAAATCATTAAGTTAGTAGTCTTGTTTTTACATATGTAGTTCATTGTTAATACACTTAATGACACGTTTACTTATCATTTATCATGATTAAACATAGTGTATTAATATCTTAATATGATTCATATGTATTTAGTAAGACGTTGTTATAACGATAATCGTTATATATACCGTTTCGAGTTTCTTAATTCAATAAACTCAATTTTATGTATATAACTCATTGTTAAAATACCTAATGAGATACTTACTTATTATAATATCATGTTAACTATATATATATATATATATATATATAATCATATATATGTCATCATATAGTTTTTACAAGTTTTAACGTTCGTGAATCACCGGTCAACTTGGGTGGTCAATTGTCTATATGAAACCTATTTCAATTAATCAAGTCTTAACAAGTTTAATTGCTTAAAATGTTAGAAACACTAAATCATGTAATTATCAATTTCATTTAATATATATAAACATGGAAAAGTTCGGGTCACTACACCTATAATCTCAAGAAAGTGCATCAACCTTTCCTCGACTTTTTTGCTTAGTCTATTAAATTTTAAATAAGATAATTCAAAGCCTCGATATCACCTTTTTGGCCATATGGGTCTCATCCCATGTGATTCCAATAACCACATCCAATTTTGCATCATAATAAGATTATTATGTTGACTGATTTAAATAAAAGAACATGTAAAAAAGGAAATGAAATAGTAGTAGATGATGAGATTTTTAACCTTATAAACGTATGATTCATGACTCATATATTGTTTTCCAATTGCTGCTGCAACTTGCAAGTGAGTTCACTGATCTCATCTTATGCATAAAAAGTTACCACAAAATAGAGCACTTTCATGAAATACAACTTAAGCATAAAGTTCGGTCGTCAAAATGAGACGTGCAATAAACATTCTGACCCATTTGTCTATGGACAGGTTTTTAAACAAAAACGAATTAGGTGGTTCTGAGCACTAATTATGCACTATGGACATGCGTTTAATAATTTAAAACCATTCGACCCATTTATCTCGAGCCCATTTTAGTTTCAAAGATTTGAGATAAATATATAAAATCCAAAACAATACATTTATTCAAAATTAAAGTGTTGCTTAACCTAAACAATCCATTTATAAGTCTTAGCCATGTTAACTCGGTCATGGCCGAGCCCACCAAGTTCGACCACATCCACTTTCTAACCAGTCTTCCATAAGATCATAGTATTCCATAAAATTTACACGTTTTAAACCTACCTATTTATCAACCAACTTATGTTGCCACTTCTACAATTTTACACGTTCAATCTATTAACCCAGTTGTGCACTAAACATGTTTTTTGTACCGAAGGATGAACTTGCAATCTGTTTCCAGTCATCATCTTCAATAAATAAAGTGGTAATTTTAAATAGTATATATGTTACATCAAAATAAATTTTAAGTGAGTTCGTGTCATGCACGGCCATCAAAAATAACAGACATAAAATGTGCATACCAGGAGAGCAAACCCAAGAAGTACAGCATCACACAATGTCCTTGAACAACTAACGTGAAATGAATATATATAAAAACATAAAAGAACTATGTAAAGGGAGTGATTGGTCATAATTATCATTTACCATATAATTTGGCAAAACTAAATGGATTTTTAATAAGAAAATGTATGAAAAATGTAGTTGGACTGTATGTAGGTACACGCAACCAACAACTACTCAATTTCCAATTTTGTACTTGCTCATTTTGTCAAATTAACCTATATATACTCAGTTTCAAGTTCCAACTTCATTCCATCTTTTATAATGTTAAAACACTTAGCAGCTAGATAATACCCACGTGCAAAAATAAAAAAAAATAATAAAAAAATGATTAAAATACACGTATAACTTAACAGTCCCAAGTTTACAAGACTTAAGTTTCATATCCAACTAACATTATCCAATAGGAGAGTATCAGATGGAAGACGTTAAGCAGATGGACACTTATATATACAAGATTTAACATATGTAATAACATTATCATAACTCATATAAACTCAATATCCCAAGTGTACAAGACTTAAGTTTCAGATCAAAAAAAAAAAAAAAAACACTATGTAAATGATGTGGAAAGGCTTAATAATACGGGCCACACAAGTTAATGAAGTTTATACACAAATGCAGCAGCAGCAACTGATAATACTTGGAGAGTATCATACATTCATAATGTATGGTGTCAATATATATATGTGCACATTCAGTACAACATAACGTGAACAATTCCTATCATTCATGTTTTGTTTCGATGTAAATGCAGGTGGTAGATAAACACTGAACAAAGATGAGGACTTGAAACGACCCGTCCATATTACTATAAACGCAGTACGTTAGTCATTGGTCCCATAGCGAGGTATTTGACCTCTATATGATACGTTTTAGAAAATATTGCATTCGTTTCATAAAAAGCACACCATTATTATACATAATGCATGTTTTAAACAAGTGGGCGATTATTTAAGAAATAATCCCCAAAATACATCGGTTTCCAAATACTACACACCAGTCAAATATAATACATGACAAAGTTTTTATTGAATGCAACACTTCATTTAAACAAAAACATGAGAATCCATACATAGCTTGCTCAGATAATGCAACAGCGGAAGACTTTCTTAAGAACCTGAGAATAAACATGCTTAAATAGTCAACACAAAGGTTGGTGAGATATATAGGTTTTAAGCTATCATCGATATAAATATAGACCACAAGATTTCATAGTTATAAATATTTCAATAAAGATATTCTATAAGTTGTTGAGCGCTTCGATAACCATACTTAACCATTAATGTGGCATATTCCCTTTATTATGAAATCTCCCTACACTGTACCAAGTTTAGTAAAAACGAAGTACTATGTAACCGTTTACGATACTAGAGCGACTAGCCCAGTTGGGGTTGTCAAACCCGATAGATCTATCAACAGGATTCGCGCTTACACATTCTTACAACATGTAAATATTAGTTACCAAGCTATTAGGGAAGATATGCAAAGTGGTACAACTCAACGTAGAATATATTTTAAGTACTTGTGTCCATGGCGTAAAACATAAACTGCATGTATTCTCCTCCCAAAATATTTTTGGAGTTTAAAAATGGGACTATATACTCACGGTATAAAAGTATATTAATAATAAGTTTTCAACTTATTAAAAATATGGCCGTCGTCCTTGGATTCACGAACTTGTAACAAATATATATGTATATCAAAATGTAATACAACTATTATTCATATCATATCTTCAATCATATGGATTGTTTAAGTTCATATTTTCAATCACGTGTGATTGTTTAAGTTTATATTTTTCAATCACGTGTGATTGTTTAAGTTTATATTTTCAATCACGTGTGATTGTTTAAGTTGTCAAGTTAGCAGTCTAATGTTAGTAGTTCAGAATTAGTAGTCCATAGTTACTAGTTCACAGTTAGCAGTCCACAATTAGTAGTACATAGTATACACGTGTTGTATAAGACTCAATCATGACCCACAATACCGCTATTGTAGTTACACGTATTGTGTATGTGGTGTCTTTTGATTTATCCGACGTATTGTGTAACCATGACAAGTTAGAATACATGTATAATACAAGAAAAGTTAGCTAGGATATGGTTAGTATAGATTTTAATGAATTAATCCCGTAATCAAATTATCCATTTCTAACCAGTATTGTTTTGCCCATAATTTTCTTCGTTATAAATCCGTTTTGAGTGAATCAAATTGCTATTGTTTCATAATGAACAGTAATTTGTGAAACTAAACTAAAAAAGTGGTGGTTTATAGTCAGAGTTACAAGTTATAATCCATATTTGAAAGAGGTAGTCATTTCAGTCGAAAGAACGACATCTTGATGACCATTTTGAAAAACATACTTCAATTTTGAGTTTAACCATGATTTTTGGATATAGTATCATGTTCATATGAAATATCATTTTTCCAGAAGAACAACTTTTAAATCAAATATTATGATAGTTTTTAATTATCCAACCCAAAACAGCCCCCGGTTTTACTACGACGGCGTATGTCCGGTTTTACGGTGTTCTTCGTGTTTTCAAGTTTTAACTCATTAAGTTAGTATATCATATAGATATAAAATATGTGTTAAGTTATTTTTAAAAGTCAAGTTAGAAGTATTAACTTTGTTTGCGAACAAGTTTAGAATTAACTAAACTATGTTCTAGTTTATAAACTCTTATATAGATAGACATATGAATTGAACAAAAGTTGAAGTAGAGTTTTTACCTCAAGTTTAGAATGTAAAGTTGCTGGAAAGAAGTAGTAGAACAAAACTTGAGAGAGTTCTTGCAAGTGTGTGTGAAAATTGGAAGTAAAATTTGGAAAATGAGTGTGTAAAAATGAGTTAGAAATGGTGCTTATTTATAGGCATGAAAATTTGGTTTTTAGTGAAAATATCTAAGATAAGTTAAAATGTATTAAGTCATGGATGACATATTAAATTGATTAGGTCATGGATGATATATTACATAAATAATTGCAGATTCCTATTGGTATATACCAATAGTAAATACTTCTAGAAGCTGTGTATAATACGGGTAAAAATACCGTATGAATGCGAGTAGAATTCTTGAGGAAATTGAACGGAAATACGAGTATAGCTATCCTTTATATGTATTGGTATATTATAAAGTGTATTCAATACTTGTAAGGATGTATTTACACTCGTAATACATTATATGTAAATACATTTTAACATAAGTTAATTACGTCATTTAAATAGTAACATATATATTGTTCAAAAACTCTTTAAATTAGTAGTATGAAAATATATATAATACTTTGTTAATATACTTAATGAGATATTTAATTATCATATTTTCAAGTTAGATATATATAAATCCATATATATACACAATAATTAAACAATTAAACAATTAAATCAAGTTATGACGTTCGTGAATCATCGGAATAAAAGGATGACCAAAAGCTTGTGTAAAACTCTTTCCGGAGGTTCAAGACTTATTAAAATTCATTGCTTATCAAGTTGGAATTATATAAAGATTAAGTTTAAATTTGGTCGGAAATTTCCGGGTGGTCACAGTACCTACCCGTTAAAGAAATTTCGTCCGAAAATTTGATCGATGTCGTCTTGGCTAACAATAAGAATGTTATTATGACGAATATAAGTTGATTCATAGGATTTTATCATGATTGAGAAATATGGATAAAATAATTCGATTACTCGAAACGTATGAGTGAAGCTATCGTAAAAGAGTGAAATGAGAAAATAGGAATTCGTCTTATCTTTTGACGTCATCACGGTTGATCTCCGGATTAAATAAAATCTTTGTAATCTATATAAGATTTGATTCTTCGGCGATTAAGGAAATTATGATCGTCTCCGATTTAATGCAATAATCTGTCTCAATTTCTCTGACGGATATTTTACTATAAATCAACCTCCTACGTTTTCTTATTTCCACATCTCCCATCTTTTATACTTTCTTCCTTTCTTCGTAATTCCAAAACATTCGTCAATATGCTCCATCCAGTTTTATTTCTTGATATATTCTTGACTATCACATCTTTCATTCTTCTTTTTCATCTTCCACTGGAGGAATCCGTTAATTTCTACTATGCTCTTGGGTTTATTGTGTTCTTAGTTTTCCCGTGTTTTTATATTGCTATATGCATCGATATACACGGTTTGTAAGTTCTGCGTTGTCGTCGTGCTTATATTTTTCCTTATATTTTGGAGTTTCATGCTTCCGTCTTCTTTTCCCGACTTCAAGTCAAGCGAATAATGGTCTAGAATTCATAGATATGAAATTCGAAATGAACATAGCTAATGCTCTAAGAGAGAAATTGTAATAGCACAATTTGACTTGTGAAATTACCAGAATCCAAAGAAAAAGATAGAACTATCAAGAGAATATGTTCTTGATATGTTTAGAGATTAGATTGAATGTAAGAGTCATGTAACATGGCATATGATGACGTTATGGTCTGTGAATCATCATGTTTCATTAGAAAATCAGCATGACTTACTGTAATATAATCACGTTGATTAGGCGTCATTATATTATACTAACTCGTGCTTCAGTTCCCAACACTACTTCAACAACATTCATATTTTAAATTTTGAATTTTTTCGAGATTTAGAAACTAAAACAGTTTCCTTTATGACGTAACACTGATAGCGCGAAGAGATAAAAGATTTCAGATAAGAATAGTTATGAAAATATCTTCAGAAATATGGAGGATATTTATAATGAAAGATACGATGATATCTTATCTTAGAATATCTAAGATCAGAGGATGATGAAGAATATTGTCTACAAAGGTTTAGAGTAAGGAGCAAGGTATTCGCTAAAGACTTCAGCAAACACTGAATCATTTAGATTCTTTGAAGGCAGATTTAGTCCTTGTGATTTGTCCACAGCCTCCTTCAGGGTTTGCTCAATCCGTTTTCCAGGTCCAAACTTTCTCTTTTTCCGTGCTTTGCTAACACAATATTCTTTATCATCAACTTTTGACTGTTACAGTTGTCTACAGTTTCTGCTGCTTCTTTCAGTTTTTCAAAACTTCATAGTACTGATTCGTAGGCTAAAGTACTATTCCGGATTTCATAATTATAATTCTAGGAGATAACGTTATATGTATATGCAGAAATGATGTGAGATTCAAGAATAATTATTGATGCTTCCTGGGGTTTGGTATGACAATTATTGTTATAAGATGTAGATGGGTACATGAAAAGGTTTTATAGTGATCTTTCAGAGAGATTTAAGTCAAAGAGCAATAAAGTTGCTGGTAAGCTTACTACTAATGTGGTGGAATATAAAAGGTTCCCGGTAACGATGGCGAAAAGACAACGTATATATTAAGGTTATAATAAGGCTACTCTGGATGAAAAGTCGAAGTTGTCTTTTTGGAGCTGTGAAAAAATTCGCTATTTTGAAAAGGGATTGTAAAGTTATTTTGGGTAATAATAATGCTAAAGGATCTAACACGGATACATGTTGAACCTTTGCTTAGGTTCAAGAGTCCTCTGGATGCATATCTATATGCATATATTCTTTGTATGTATCGTGTGATTGGTTCATTCTCTCGATTGTTCCTTAGTTGAGGTGTTTTCAAGAATTTTGAAGGGTTTAGATGTAGTGACCCGAACTTTTCCATGTTTATATATATATTAAATGAAATTGTTATTTACATGTTTAAGTGTTTACAACATGTTAAGCAATCAAACTTGTTAAGACTTGATTAATTGAAATAGGTTTCATATAGACAATTGACCACCCAAGTTGACCGGTGATTCACGAATGTTAAAACTTGTAAAAACTATACGATGACATATATATGGTTATATATATAGTTAACATGATTTTATTATAAGTATGTATCTCATTAGGTATTTTAACAATGAGTTATATACATAAAAATGAGACTATTAATTTAAGAAACTCGAAAACGATATATATAACGATTATCGTTATAACAACGTCTTACTAGGTACATATGAATCATATTAAGATATTGATACACTTGGTTAATTATGTTAAATGATAAGTAAGTATATTATTAAGTGTATTAACAATGAAATACATATGTAAAAATAAGACTACTAACTTAATGATTTCGAAACGAGACATATATGTAACGATTATCGTTGTAACGGCATTTAACTGTATATATATCATACTAAGATATATTATATATCATAATATCATGATAATATAACAATTTAACATCTCATTTGTTATAATAAACAATGGGTTAACAACATTCAACAAGATCGTTAACCTAAAGGTTTCAAAACAACATTTACATGTAACGACTAACGATGACTTAACGACTCAGTTAAAATGTATATACATGTAGTGTTTTAATATGTATTCATACACTTTTGAAGGACTTCAAGACACTTATCAAAATACTTCTACTTAACAAAAATGCTTACAATTACATCCTCGTTCAGTTTCATCAACAATTCTACTCGTATGCACCCGTATTAGTACTCATACAATACACAGCTTTTAGATGTATGTACTATTGGTATATACACTCCAATGATCAGCTCTTAGCAGCCCATGTGAGTCACCTAACATATGTGGGAACCATCATTTGGCAACTAGCATGAAATATCTCATAAAATTACAAAAATATGAGTAATCATTCATGACTTATTTACATGAAAACAAAATTACATATCCTTTATATCTAATCCATACATCAACGACCAAAAACACCTACAAACACTTTCATTCTTCAATTTTCTTCATCTAATTGATCTCTCTCAAGTTCTATTTTCAAGTTCTAAGTGTTCTTCATAAATTCCAAAAGTTCTAGTTTCATAAAATCAAGAATACTTCCAAGATTGCAAGTTTACTTCCAAGTTTTCTAAATCCATTCCAAGTAATCATTCAAGATCAAGAAACCTTTGTTACTTACAGTAGGTTATCTTTCTAATATAAGGTAATAATCATATTCAAACTTTAATTCAATTTCTATAACTATAACAATCTTATTTCGAGTGGAAATCTTACTTGAAATTGTTTTCGTGTCATGATTCTGCTTCAAGAACTTTCAAGCCATCCTAGGATCCTTTGAAGCTAGATCTATTTTTCTCATTTCCAGTAGGTTTATCCAAGGAACTTGAGGTAGTAATGATATTCATAACATCATTCGATTCATACATATAAAGCTATCTTATTCGAAGGTTTAAACTTGTAATCACTAGAACATAGTTTAGTTAATTCTAAACTTGTTCGCAAATAAAAGTTAATCCTTCTAACTTTACTTTTAAAATCAACTAAACACATGTTCTATATCTATATGATATGCTAACTTAATGATTTAAAACCCGGAAACACGAAAAACACCGTAAAACCGGATTTACACCGTCGTAGTAACACCGCGGGCTGTTTTGGGTTAGTTAATTAAAAAATATGATAAACTTTGATTTAAAAGTTGTTATTCTGGGAAAATGATTTTTATTATGAACATGAAACTATATCCAAAAATTATGGTTAAACTCAAAGTGGAAGTATGTTTTCTAAAATGGTCATCTAGACGTCGTTCTTTCGACTGAAATGACTACCTTTACAAAAACAACTTGTAACTTATTTTTCCAACTATAACCTATACTTTTTCTATTTAGATTCATAAAATAGAGTTCAATTTGAAACCATAGCAATTTGATTCACTCAAAACGGATTTAAAATGAAGAAGTTATGGGTAAAACAAGATTGGATAATTTTTCTCATTTTAGCTACGTGAAAATTGGTAACAAATATATTCCTACCATAACTTAATCAACTTGTATTGTATATTATGTAATATTGAGATACCATAGACACGTATACAATGTTTCGACCTATCATGTCGACACATCTATATATATTTCGGAACAACCATAGACACTCTATATGTGAATGTTGGAGTTAGCTATACAGGGTTGAGGTTGATTCCAAAATATATATAGTTTGAGTTGTGATCAATACTGAGATACGTATACACTGGGTCGTGGATTGATTCAAGATAATATTTATCAATTTATTTCTGTACATCTAACTATGGACAACTAGTTGTAGGTTACTAACGAGGACAGCTGACTTAATAAACTTAAAACATCAAAATATATTAAAAGTGTTGTAAATATATTTTGAACATACTTTGATATATATGTATATATTGTTATAGGTTCGTGAATCAATCAGTGGCCAAGTCTTACTTCCCGACGAAGTAAAAATCTGTGAAAGTGAGTTATAGTCCCACTTTTAAAATCTAATATTTTTGGGATGAGAATACATGCAGGTTTTATAAATGATTTACAAAATAGACACAAGTACGTGAAACTACATTCTATGGTTGAATTATCGAAATCGAATATGCCCCTTTTTATTAAGTCTGGTAATCTAAGAATTAGGGAACAGACACCCTAATTGACGTGAATCCTAAAGATAGATCTATTGGGCCTAACAAACCCCATCCAAAGTACCGGATGCTTTAGTACTTCGAAATTTATATCATATCCGAAGGGTGTCCCGGAATGATGGGGATATTCTTATATATATGCATCTTGTTAATGTCGGTTACCAGGTGTTCACCATATGAATGATTTTTATCTCTATGTATGGGATGTGTGAAAGGACCCGTTCATATACATTATAAACGATTCACAATAGTTGATTACATGGCGAGGTATTTGACCTCTATATGATACATTTTACAAACATTGCATTCGTTTTTAAAAGACAATCTTTCTTTACATCGAAAATTGACAGGCATGCATACCATTTCATAATATCCACTATCCAACTATAAATTGATTTAATAATAATCTTTGATGAACTCAATGACTCGAATGCAACGTTCTTCGAAATATGCTATGAAAGACTCCAAGTAATATCTTTAAAATGAGCAAATGCACAGCGGAAGATTTCTTTAACACCTGAGAATAAACATGCTTTAAAGTGTCAACCAAAAGGTTGGTGAGTTCATTAGTTTATCATAATCATTTATTTCCATCATTTTAATAGACCACAAGAATTTCATTTTCAGTTCTCATAAATATACGTCCCATGCATAGAGACAAAAATAATCATTCATATGGTGAACACCTGGTAACCGACATTAACAATATACATATAAGAATATCCCCATCATTCCGGGATCCTCCATCAGACATGATATAAATTTCGAAGTACTAAAGAATCCGGTACTTTGGATGGGGTTTGTTAGGCCCAATAGATCTATCTTTAGGATTCGCGTCAATTAGGGTGTCTGTTCCCTAATTCTTAGATTACCAGACTTTAATAAAAAGGGGCATATTCGATTTCGATAATTCAACCATAGAATGTAGTTTCAATTACTTGTGTCTATTTCGTCAAACATTTATAAAAGCGCATGTATTCTCAGTCCCAAAAATATAAAGGGTAAAAAGGCAAATGAAACTCACGCATATAAATATTGTAAAACAGTTAATAAAGCATTTACATGTATTCTCAGCCCAAAAACGTAAAGAGTAAAAAGGGCAAATGAAACTCACGCATATAAATATTGTAAAACAGTTAATAAAGCATTTACATGTATTCTCAGCCCAAAAACGTAAAGAGTAAAAAGGGCAAATGAAACTCACCATACTGTATTTCGTAGTAAAAATACATATAACGTCATTGAACAAGTGCAAGGTTGGCCCCGGATTCACGAACCTATATTAATTATATATATTTATATGTTGGTCAATATTTGTATAGCAATTTAGGTCAGGTCATAGTGTAATCCTATCCTATAGCTCGAGTCTGACTCTACAGTATAGTAACATGTTATATTACTCATGCTCAATTAAGATTCTAGTAAAAGGTGACGTGTGAAACAACGTAACACAAATGGTTTCATAATCATAAAATAGTATTTTAGGTTTTTTTTTTTTATAGAGAAAATCAACACAAAAAGTTAATTGAAAAGTTAACAGGAAAAGTCAAAGTTCAAAGTCAAAAGTCAAAGTCAAAAGTCAAAGGTTAAAGTCAAAAGTCAAAGGTCAAAGTAAAAATGAGGTCGCATGAAAATATATAATAACTTATACAAAAATGATTTTCGATCAAACATGACTAAACGGGCCACTTCAGCTATTTTTAGAAAAATTATCGGAACTCCGATTGATAAACGGCCAAAGATAAAAGTTACACATTACTAAAAAGATTAAGCATAAATATTACAGAAGTAAACTAAACTTAGACAACTCGTAGTTGCCAACGCGTTTTTGGCGTTTCAAAGTTAATTTTTCAGCTTTAATAAATTTACAAAAGTGACCGAGTAGCCTACTTTGGAGATTTTTAGAAAATTCCTCAAAACTCGTATTGACAAACGGTCAAAGCCTGCAAATTCTCGTTACCACAAAGATATAACATGATTTTTGGTAAGAGTAAACACATATCAGGCCGACCATGACAACTGATACAAAACTGACATTTTTAAATAAAAAAGTTTCAGCTCTTTTTAGAATTTTAAAATGTGACCAAATCGTCAACTTTGATGATTTATAGAAAAATCGTCGAGACTCGAATTGACAAACAGCCAGAGTCGTTTGTTAGGCCTTACAGCAAAGAATTCAGTGGTATTTTTAATTATATATGAAACAACGCAGATCAGCGAGAATTTCAGTTTCCGTTTCGACATTTCATCAAAATTTGCAAAACTTCTTTTGTCCATAACTTGACAACCGTTCAACGAAACGAGACGTGCTTTATATGAAAATTCATCTACTCGACGAGTAGAATCCAAATAACCACTTTTTATAACCCAGAAAATTAGTTCACTAATTATCATCAGCAATTTTAATTACGAAATTAATTATGCAATTTATTTATTTCATAACTTTCTAACCGTTACTTGGATTCAAGTGATTCTTAAACCAAAATTCAACTATTTTTCGCTAGCTTTCCAACGACATGCATATCTTATACCTTATCTCAATCGTATATGTAACTAATTCAGGAATCAACATAACCTATCTAATGGCAATATCAAAAGTACAAGCATGCATAATCCTATATACTCGAGCACTAGTCAGGGATACACTATTAGTATGTAAAAATTAAATTATGAGTACTCACATATCAATATTGAGATTCAATATTGCAGGAAAGGTACGTAAACGCAACGGTGATGATAAACACTATATTGACCTCACGAGCATACCCATGAACCATACTCAATCACCTCCATAGCTATAACCCATAATTTCCTTAATCCTATCCCACTCCAAAAAAACAACTTCAAAATCACTCGGACAGCACTCCGTCGTAATATTTTATGTATACTAATAATATCTTGAGATAATACGGAGTAAATATATATATGTAAATCGATTGAGAGAGTTTAGAGAAAACTATTTTCAAGTTTCTATGAAATAATGAAACCTATTGAATTCTATTTATAATAGATTTTTGAATTATTAAAGTGAATTATTAAAGTATGAATTATTAAAGTAAATTATTAAAGTATGAATTATTAAAGTGAATTATTAAAGTATGAATTATTAAAGTGAAATTATTAAAGTATGAATTATTAAAGTGAATTATTAAAGTATGTATTATTAAAGTTAAAGTAAAGTAAAAATAAATTAAAGGTAAAGTTTAAGTATAGTAAAAGTATAAAACTATGTACGTATAATACGCGTATAAATATATATAATATTAATTTAAATCGTTATATATATTTAATATAATAAAATATAAATATCGTTATCTTTATCATACTAGTTAAGTAATGAGTTGTCAAAAGTGGTTCTAGATATTTATAAAAGTTATATACGTTTTAATAATAAAGTTCTTTTTAAACTGAAAACGTTTTTGTACGTTTGAAACTAAATAGATCGATCGAGTCTTTATGAGATTCAATCTTCCACTATCCTTTGTCTAGTTCTCAATGATTGACAATTTGTTCATATTTATAAATCACTTTACCATTTTCCGAATATTGTTAAAATGAAAAGATTTCTCAAATCAACGTGGGCCTTTCAACAGAGACTTGTAATCATAATTCAATATATATGATAATTCAATCATTTGATCTTATCTTCTAATTCCATTGATAAATATTTTGAAACAGATACAATCATATAAAGTATTTAATCTAATATTTTGTTTACGTTTCAAGTTATAATATATATACACATATACATATATAATCATATTCGTTTAATGGTTCGTGAATCGTTGGAACTTGGTCGAGGTTGAATGAATGTATCAACATAGTTTAAAATTCTTGAAATTTAACTTAACAAATATTTCTTATCGTGTCGGAAACATATAAAGATTAAAGTTTAAATTTGGTTGGAAATTTCCGGGTTGTCACAGTACCTACCCGTTAAAGAAATTTCATCCCGAAATTTGAGTGGAAAGGTCGTGAATGATAATAAGTATGTTTTCATGATGCATACGGGCTGAAAATTAGAGTTTTATCATCAGCGAATAATTTGGATAAACAATCCATTTATATGAAGAGTACGAATGAAGCTAACATAGAAGAGTGAAATGAGTAAGTGTAGATTCATCTTATCATTTGACGTAGATATGATTGATTCCCAGATTTTAAGGGATTTGAAGAAAATCTTCTTAATAAGATTTGACTCTCCGGTAATCAAGGGAATTAGGATCCGCTTTAAATGCGATCGTCCATTTTAATTGTTCTGTCGGAGATTTTCTTATAAATTCACCTCCTTCGTTTCCTTACAACTCACACCATCTGTTGATGCATTTTATGCAAGTCCCTAGACATCTACCCACGTCCATTGCAGGTACAACAGTTTACAGGCCACCATGATTGCTCGTTATTATCCTATCCGTGTTTGTATGTGGTTACAGGAACTGCAGGAACGAGATTTAGATGTTTGACTATGTTAGACTTAGTCAGACGTACGAGTGAAGCCTCACTAGTACGGCTGATAGGCTCATACGCATGGTTGATGCTGAGCTAAGTCACAATTACAACCTAAATGATAAGACACGAGTGAGTGATCACCCGTACGGTTGATGAAGCCAACTCGTACGTGTGATTAATGAATCGTATGGGTGTGTCAACAGCAGGGGTATATAAAGTCTTATGTTCTTCATTTTAGGTTAAGCCTCTCATTTGTTACACACACTCAGATCTAGTGAGCTCCTTCGATTCTCTCTCAGTCCAAATCACCCAGGTGGTGAATAATAGCTCTAGGTGTTGATCTAATCACACTTGATTTAGTTGTGGTTTGACTAAATTAATTTAAAAAAAAAACTTAACCTATTCACTAGAGGGTTTGATTCACTTATTCTGCCATTGTGTGAGTTAAATCTGTTGATTTCTAAGTTCCTAGTCAT
The DNA here is from genome assembly GCF_046630445.1 of Rutidosis leptorrhynchoides. Lineage (NCBI taxonomy): Eukaryota > Viridiplantae > Streptophyta > Magnoliopsida > Asterales > Asteraceae > Rutidosis > Rutidosis leptorrhynchoides. The sequence goes on from NC_092339.1 coordinate 358,395,778, forward strand.
GTTTCATCACCTTCTATTCTTTCCCCCTCAACTCATATTTTAAAGTATTCATCAATATGCTCCATCCAGTTCTGATTCTCGATATACTTCTAACTTTCATATCGGTCATTCTTCTTTTTTTCATCTATCGCTGGAAGAATCTATTTACTTCTACTATACTCTTGGGATTATAGTGTTCCTAGTTCTCCCGTGTCTTTATATTGCTATATGCATCGATATATATGGTTTATAATTTCTGGTTTGTCGTTGGGCTTTATATGTTCCCTTATATTTCAAAGTCTCTGCTTCTGTCTTCTATAATCATTATCATTCACAGTTAATGCTCTCTTTTATTTGCTGCAATTTATACCCCAATTTCTATTTCGGAGTTTTGTTCTTTTCGTTTCTTCTTCTTGTGATTAAGCACCACTTGTAATGGTCCAGAATTCACAGATATGAATTTCGAAATGAACATAGTTAATGTTCTAGGAAGGAAATTGTGATGGCACGATCTTGACTTGTCAAATTACTAAAATACCTTGGAAAAGGACGAATCATCAAGAAATATTTTCTTGATATTTTAGAGGTTAAATAGAATACAAGAGTCGTATAACATGGCACATGATGATGTTATGATCTGTGAATCATTACGTTCCATTTAGAAACTCAGCATGACTTACTGTAATATAATCACATTGATCAAGTGTCATTATATTATACTAATTCATGCTTCAGTTCCCAACACTACTTCAAAATATTCCTATTTTAAACTTGAATGTTTCAGAATTTAGAAACTAAAATAGTTTCTTTTATGATGTAATACAGATAGCGCGAAGAGGTAAATGATTTCAAATAAGAAAAATTAAGAAAATATCTTCAGAAATATGGAGGATATTTATAATGAAAGATATGATGATATTTTAGAATTTCTAATATCAGAGGATGATGAAGAATATTGTTCGCAGGGGTTTAGAGTCAGGAGCAAGGTATTCGTTAATGACTTCAGCAGATACTGAATTATTTGGATCCTTTGAAGTCAGGTTCAGTCTTTGTAATTTGTCCACAGCCTCCTTCCTACTTTGCTCAATCCGTTTTCCAGTTCCAAGACTTCTCTTTTTCTGCGCTTTGCCAGCACACCTATTCATTATCATCAAACTTTTACTGTTAAGGTCGTTTATATTTTTTTTTTGCTGCTTCATCAGTATTTTTCCATTTTCGGAGAACCAATTCGTAGTTCGAAGTGTTTTTCAGAATCTTCACATTCAAATTAAGTCCAGAAGATAGACGTTATATATACACATATAACTGTTGGCGTAGACATGCTGCGAGATTTCAAAATACTGATTGCTAATTCCCAATGATTCGTATGGAAATTCTCATTACAAGATGCGAATGAGTAAATGATGGGGTTTCAATGAATAATTATAATGACTTTTTGGAGAGGCTAAAGTCAAAGGGTAATGAAGTTGTTGATACATCTATTAATAATGTGGTGGAATGTAAAAGGTTCCCTGGTAACGATGGTGTATATCTCAAGGTTATAATAAGGTTAGTCTGACTGAAAAGTCGAAGTTGACTTGCTGGAGCTGTGACAAAACTGGCTACTTTGAATAGGAGTCACAAAGTTATTTTTGCTAATAAATGCTAAAGAATCTGACGCGGATACGTTGTTTAAACTTTTACTTTGGTTTCAAGAGTTTTTCGGGTACACAACTGTGGGTAACATGTGGTTGGATCATCATCTCGATTGCTCATCATTCGAAGTGTCTTCAGAAATTTTCGAAGGGTTTGAACATAGATTGTAATCGTTAACATACATTTGATGTTCTAACACAGTTTTGAAGTCAAAATATAGCTTGTGAAAGATGTAAGGATCTAAGAGTGATGATTGTGGTCATATCTCAAGTTGAATTTTGAGATTTCAAAATCAGAATATGTAATTAAATTTTGAATGAGTATGGTTGTTTTGATTTCTATAAAAGAATGTATATTGTTGTGAAAGTAGGGAGTATAATGGATGATTTGCTGAATCAGATTCGAAGAATGTAATATATTAATTGTGAATTTATATATCTCTCGGGTATTACCTACCCGTTAAAAAAAATTTCACAATTAATATTTTGTACAAAAGAATTTTATTACAGTCTTTATGAAAATATATTTATGTATATTTTCTTCAGATGTAACATAGATTTAATGAGTTAATGTTAAATTAAACTCATTTGATTTACGGTTGAAACTAGAATTGAATAATCCCTAAAGGCTTTAAAAAGTACATAACTTTTACGCAGTATTTCTTTAATGACATTGAAATTATGAATCAATACTTCGTTATTTGTTGATGTATGATGTTCGGTTCGTGGAATTCTTGTGAATTTCGCAAAGTATGAATGATGTTATCTGAAAAGTTTCGGGTACATCGATGATGAAAGTGTAAAATCAAATATATACTTGATTTATTATGAATTGGAATTTGTTGAATTGCGACAGAGATTGTAGTTAACGCTGGTTAAGTTGCGGCCGAAGGACGTACATTATTGCATATTTGTAATATGAATTAACCGAGTAGTTAAGATTCACACACAATAGCTTAGCACGGAAAGATTTATTTTTATTTCAAAATATATAAAATATACATATAATTTCTTCAAAGGGAATGAGTTAATTCTTCATAACTCGTTGATACAATATACGGGTTATTGATTCGTAATGATGTCCATAGTGATTCTTGAGCTGACGGAGTTTGTGATGTTATAGGTGTTGTTGATTCTGATGTTGACTGTACTGATGATGCTGGTGACGCTGACGGTACTGTTGATGCTGTTGGTAAAACAAGTTTAGCTTGTTAATCACACACCATTTTTGTCAGGGTTTCTACTCTTCCTTCTATCATTTTGGTTCGCTTAACTGATTTATGGTTAGAGCTAGATTAGATAATCTCTAAGACTTTAGAGATTACATAATCTGCGCGGAATGTTTCTCCAATGAAGTTATGAATTAATACTTCGTCGGTTATTGTTGTTGGTATTCGTTGGTATCTACAGGGCATATGACATTGGTGCTCGTGGGACAGAGTGTAAAGTTGAGGTTTACGACCTGGTTGTGGTTGGGGTGGTAATGGTACTATTGGCGTTGATGATGGTGTTACTGGTTATGCTGATGTTGCTGCTGCTGGTGTTTGTAATCTCTGCACCATATTCTCCAAAGCCACTACCCGAGCGCGAAGCTCGTTGACTTCTTCTATTACACCGGGGTGATTGTCGGTTCGGACGATCGGATAAATAAACTCTAAAATTTGATGTAATATATAATCGTGACGAGATACTCTGGAAATGAGTGAGAAAATGGTGTTTCGGACAGGTTCGCCGGTAAGTGCTTCAGGTTCTTCGTCAAGAGGGCAATGTGGTGGATGGAAGGGATCACCTTCTTCTTGTCTCCAATGATTGAGGAGGCTACGAACCCATCCCCAATTCATCCAGAATAGGTGATGACTGATTGGTTGATCTATTCCGGTCACACTGCTTTCGGAGCTGGAGTGGGATTCCATTTCGAAATCCGAGGAACTTGAATTAATGATGAATTCCATTTCGTACGATTGAATAAGGATTTTTTTTTCTTTTCGATATGAAATGATTTTCGGTTATCGGATGGTATTCTAATTACATAGAATATCCATATATATAGAACAAAAGATTTCGTAAATTACGGAGGAATTTACGAGATATATCAGGCAACGTTTACAGTAATAGATACGATAAGATATGATTTAGCAGATACGCTAAGATATGAATTTTTGTCTATACACTATTCATGCAATCAATGCAGCAAGACGTGTCTTAGACTAAAAATGATAAGCAGGTAATTTCCTGAGGATGATAAGTAGTTAATTTTTGACACAAAATGAAAAGCAAAACTATTGACATGCAGACACGGTCGAAGTCCAGACTCACTAATGCATCCTATCGACTTATCTGTTAGACACACTAATGCAGACCTGGTTCGCTAAGACCACTCTCTGATACCAACTGAAAGGACCCGTTCATATACATTATAAACGATTCACAATAGTTGATTACATGGCGAGGTATTTGACCTCTATATGATACATTTTACAAACATTGCATTCGTTTTTAAAAGACAATCTTTCTTTACATCGAAAATTGACAGGCATGCATACCATTTCATAATATCCACTATCAAACTATAAATTGATTTAATAATAATCTTTGATGAACTCAATGACTCGAATGCAACGTTCTTCGAAATATGCTATGAAAGACTCCAAGTAATATCTTTAAAATGAGCAAATGCACAGCGGAAGATTTCTTTAACACCTGAGAATAAACATGCTTTAAAGTGTCAACCAAAAGGTTGGTGAGTTCATTAGTTTATCATAATCATTTATTTCCATCATTTTAATAGACCACAAGAATTTCATTTTCAGTTCTCATAAATATACGTCCCATGCATAGAGACAAAAATAATCATTCATATGGTGAACACCTGGTAACCGACATTAACAATATACATATAAGAATATCCCCATCATTCCGGGATCCTCCATCAGACATGATATAAATTTCGAAGTACTAAAGAATCCGGTACTTTGGATGGGGTTTGTTAGGCCCAATAGATCTATCTTTAGGATTCGCGTCAATTAGGGTGTCTGTTCCCTAATTCTTAGATTACCAGACTTTAATAAAAAGGGGCATATTCGATTTCGATAATTCAACCATAGAATGTAGTTTCAATTACTTGTGTCTATTTCGTCAAACATTTATAAAAGCGCATGTATTCTCAGTCCCAAAAATATAAAGGGTAAAAAGGCAAATGAAACTCACGCATATAAATATTGTAAAACAGTTAATAAAGCATTTACATGTATTCTCAGCCCAAAAACGTAAAGAGTAAAAAGGGCAAATGAAACTCACGCATATAAATATTGTAAAACAGTTAATAAAGCATTTACATGTATTCTCAGCCCAAAAACGTAAAGAGTAAAAAGGGCAAATGAAACTCACCATACTGTATTTCGTAGTAAAAATACATATAACGTCATTGAACAAGTGCAAGGTTGGCCCCGGATTCACGAACCTATATTAATTATATATATTTATATGTTGGTCAATATTTGTATAGCAATTTAGGTCAGGTCATAGTGTAATCCTATCCTATAGCTCGAGTCTGACTCTACAGTATAGTAACATGTTATATTACTCATGCTCAATTAAGATTCTAGTAAAAGGTGACGTGTGAAACAACGTAACACAATAGTATTTTAGGTTTTTTTTTTTTTTAGAGAAAATCAACACAAAAAGTTAACTGAAAAGTTAACAGGAAAAGTCAAAGTTCAAAGTCGAAAGTCAAAGTCAAAAGTCAAAGGTTAAAGTCAAAAGTCAAAGGTCAAAGTAAAAATGAGGTCGCATGCAAATATATAATAACTTATACAAAAATGATTTTCGATCAAACATGACTAAACGGGCCACTTCAGCTATTTTTAGAAAAATTATCGGAACTCCGATTGATAAACGGCCAAAGATAAAAGTTACACATTACCAAAAAGATTAAGCATAAATATTACAGAAGTAAACTAAACCTAGACAACTCGTAGTTGCCAACGCGTTTTCGGCGTTTCAAAGTTAATTTTTCAGCTTTAATAAATTTACAAAAGTGACCGAGTAGCCTACTTTGGAGATTTTTAGAAAATTCCTCAAAACTCGTATTGACAAACGGTCAAAGCCTGCAAATTCTAGTTACCACAAAGATATAACATGATTTTTGGCAAGAGTAAACACATATCAGGCCGACCATGACAACTGATACAAAACTGACATTTTTAAATAAAAAAGTTTCAGCTCTTTTTAGAATTTTAAAATGTGACCAAACCGTCAACTTTGATGATTTTTAGAAAAATCGTCGAGACTCGAATTGACAAACGGCCAGAGTCGTTTGTTAGACCTTACAACAAAGAATTCAGTGGTATTTTTTTTTATATATGAAACAACGCAGATCAGCGAGAATTTCAGTTTCCGTTTCGACATTTCATCAAAATTTGCAAAACTTCTTTTGTCCATAACTTGACAACCGTTCAACGAAACGAGACGTGCTTTATATGAAAATTCATCTACTCGACGAGTAGAATCCAAATAACCACTTTTTATAACCCAAAAAATTAGTTCACTAATTATCATCAGCAATTTTAATTACGAAATTAATTATGCAATTTGTTTATTTCATAACTTTCTAACCGTTACTTGGATTCAAGTGATTTTTAAACCAAAATTCAACTATTTTTCGCTAGCTTTCCAACGACATGCATATCTTATACCTTATCTCAATCGTATATGTAACTAATTCAGGAATCAACATAACCTATCTAATGGCAATATCAAAAGTACAAGCATGCATAATCCTATATACTCGAGCACTAGTCAGGGATACACTATTAGTATGTAAAAATTAAATTATGAGTACTCACATATCAATATTGAGATTCAATATTGTAGGAAAGGTACGTAAACGCAACGGAGATGATAAACACTATATTGACCTCACGAGCATACCCATGAACCATACTCAATCACCTCCATAGCTATAACCCATAATTTCCTTAATCCTATCCCACTCGAAAAAAACAACTTCAAAATCACTCGGACAGCACTCCGTCGTAATATTTTATGTATACTAATAATATCTTGAGATAATACGGAGTAAATATATATATGTAAATCGATTGAGAGAGTTTAGAGAAAACTATTTTCAAGTTTCTATGAAATAATGAAACCTATTGAATTCTATTTATAATAGATTTTTGAATTATTAAAGTGAATTATTAAAGTATGAATTATTAAAGTAAATTATAAAAGTATGAATTATTAAAGTGAATTATTAAAGTATGAATTATTAAAGTGAAATTATTAAAGTATGAATTATTAAAGTGAATTATTAAAGTATGTATTATTAAAGTTAAAGTAAAGTAAAGGTAAAGTTTAAGTATAGTAAAAGTATAAAACTATGTACGTATAATACGCGTATAAATATATATAATATTAATTTAAATCGTTATATATATTTAATAAAATAAAATATAAATATCGTTATCTTTATCATACTAGTTAAGTAATGAGTTGTCAAAAGTGGTTCTAGATATTTATAAAAGTTATATACGTTTTAATAATAAAGTTCTTTTTAAACTGAAAACGTTTTTGTACGTTTGAAACTAAATAGATCGATCGAGTCTTTATGAGATTCAATCTTCCACTATCCTTTGTCTAGTTCTCAATGATTGACAATTTGTTCATATTTATAAATCACTTTACCATTTTCCGAATATTGTTAAAATGAAAAGATTTCTCAAATCAACGTGGGTCTTTCAACAGAGACTTGTAATCATAATTCAATATATATGATAATTCAATCATTTGATCTTATCTTCTAATTCCATTGATAAACATTTTGAAACAGATACAATCATATAAAGTATTTAATCTAATATTTTGTTTACGTTTCAAGTTATAATATATATACACATATACATATATAATCATATTCGTTTAATGGTTCGTGAATCGTTGGAACTTGGTCGAGGTTGAATGAATGTATCAACATAGTTTAAAATTCTTGAAATTTAACTTAACAAATATTTCTTATCGTGTCGGAAACATATAAAGATTAAAGTTTAAATTTGGTTGGAAATTTCCGGGTTGTCACAATGTGTATTGAAATATGAAATCTTGTGGTCTATTGTTACGATTTGATATATATAGGTTAAACCTATAACTCACCAACATTTTTGTTGACGTTTAAAGCATGTTTATTCTCAGGTGAATACTAAGAGCTTCTGCTGTTGCATACTAAAATAAGGACAAGATTTGGAGTCCATGTTTGTATGATATTGTGTAAAAACTGCATTCAAGAAACTGATTTCGATGTAACATATTTGTATTGTAAACCATTATGTAATGGTCGTGTGTAAACAGGATATTCTAGATTATCATTATTTGATAATCTACGTAAAGCGTTTAAACCTTTATATATGAAATAAAGGTTATGGTTTGTTTTAAAAATGAATGCAGTCTTTGAAAAACATCTCATATAGAGGTCAAAACCTCGCAACGAAATCAATTAATATGGAACGTTTTTAATCAATAAGAATGGGACATTTCAGTTGGTATCCGAGCGTTGGTCTTAGAGAACCAGAATTTTGCATTAGTGTGTCTTATCGAGTTTGTTAGGATGCATTAGTGAGTCTGGACTTCGACCGTGTTTACTTGAAAAATGATTGCTTAACAAATTTTGTTGGAAACTATATATTTTTAACATGTGAATATTATGTGATATATTAATCTCTTAACGCGTTTGATATTATGTGATAGATGTCTACCTCTAGAACAAGTTCCATTGACTCACCTAATAATAATGAAGAGTCAAATGTAAATTGGAATGATTCGTGGACTGATTCACAAGTTCCCGAAGAGGAACCGGAAGAAGAGTCAGAACCGGAAGAGGAGGAACCAGAGGAGGAAATAGAACCGGTGGGGGAAACAATAAAACGGTTAAGCAAAAGAAAATCCTCAACCAACCGACCAATGTTAATTATGGTCAATGGTGTTTCCGCGAAGGAAGCAAAATATTGGGAGGATTACCAATTCTCCGATGAATCGGATTCCGACGAGAATTCCGATGATGTTATAGAAATTACCCCAACTGAATTTAAAAAGGCAAAAGAAAATAATAAGGGAAAGGGCATAAAAATAGAGAAATCTAATTCCAACTCCGATCAACTTTATATGTATCGTCAACCCCCGAAGCCCTTAAGTTGTAACAATGACCCGGGAACCTCTAAACCACCAGGTTTTTCTAAACCAATGTGGAAAACGACGGCTCGTATTAGGGGAACATCATATATCCCCAGAAACTTGGCAAAATGAACCAAAACCGAAGAAGAAGAAACGAGCGAGTCGGAATAAGATAGTTGTATTCGTGTGGTGTAATATATGTAATATAGTGTGCTTATGCTTTATGATATATGTAAAAATTGCTTGTATTAATAAGTAATTTTTTTTATGAATCTAACTCTTGTCTATTTTACAGTTTAAAAACACAAAATGGATAGACAACCCAATATTTTAAGAGACCTACCCGGAGACATGATTGATGAAATCTTGTCTAGAGTCGGTCAGAATTCCTCGGCACAACTATTTAAGGCGAAATCAGTTTGTAAGACATTCGAAGAACGTTCCAAGAATGTCTTAATTTATAAGAGACTTTCGTTTGAAAGATGGGGGATATCACATTGGGAAACCCATAAGTTACGATGTGTTTACTTTGACGCATATATTGCGGGAAACCCAAATGCTATTTTACGCAACGGGTTAAGAAATTATTTTGACTCAATGTATCCGAATATAGGACTTCATGATTTAGAAAAAGCGGCTAACATGCAACATAAAGAAGCATGCTATGCTTACGGGTTAGTAATGTTCGCTTCTCACCAAAGTGAGAACAAGAACATCGGGCTACAACTATTAAACAAAACGTTCCCACAAGTAACGGAGTCGGTAATTGGGGTAAGAAATGAGGTTATTAGATTGTTACGGGACTGTTGGACATCACGTAACCCTCGTCCCTTTGACGACGTTACAACACGCTGTCTTATCAACGGCCATAAAGTTATGTTCCACAAGACCAAGGATGGGAAGTAGTCCTAGTAAAACCAGAATGCATGACTTGTTTCTGGACATATGAATTACGTGTCTTTATTGCCTTTGCTGAACGACTTGTGTACTAGCTAGAATTATCTTGACAACTATCTTGTATCAAAGTTATTGTGTGCTATATTTCATGCTTTATGTAAAATAAGCGGTATTGTAAGTTTGTAAAATATTGTATAAAAGTTTGAACGCGAAATATTATTATAATCAGTTTTTCATATAGAATTGTAGTAGTTGAATTGTATATTAGCTACTAAGTATGAACTTAACGGGTAGGTACTACCCGAATTTAAACTTATAAAACGCTAATATGAAGAAAAAGCTTTTATAAATGAGTTCATATTATGCTACGAAATACTATTAACTACTCTTAATATTCTGTATGATTAACTTGTTCCATTTGACTATTTTGAAGGAAATGGCACCGACTACTCGACACACCGTGAATATGAATGAAGAGGAATTCCATACTTTTCTAGCTTCAAACATAGCCGCAGTACAGGCTGCGCTACATACCAACAATAACCTTGGATCTAGCAGTACAGGAAATCGTGTAGGATGCACCTACAAAGAATTCACTGCCTGCAAACCTTTGGAATTTGATGGAACCGAAGGACCGATCGGATTAAAACGGTGGACCGAGAAGGTCGAATCGGTGTTTGCCATAAGTAAGTGTACTGAAGAGGACAAAGTGAAGTATGCTACGCATACCTTCACAGGTTCTGCGTTAACATGGTGGAATACCTATCTAGAGCAAGTGGGATAAGATGATGCGTACGCACTACCGTGGTCAGCATTCAAGCACTTGATGAACGAGAAGTACCGTCCCAGAACCGAGGTCAATAAGCTCAAGACAGAACTTAGAGGGTTACGAACCCAAGGATTTGATATTACCACGTACGAAAGACAATTCACAGAATTGTGCCTATTGTGTCCGGGAGCGTTCGAAGATGAGGAAGAGAAGATCGACGCGTTTGTGAAAGGATTACCGGAAAGAATCCAAGAAGATATAAGTTCACACGAGCCCGCCTCCATACAACAGGCATGTAGAATGGCTCACAAACTAGTGAACCAGATTGAGGAAAGAATTAAAGAACAGACGGCTGAAGAGGCCAATGTGAAGCAAGTCAAAAGAAAGTGGGAGGAAAACGGTGATAAGAATCACCAATACAACAACAACAGCAATTACAATAATAATCGCAACAATTATCCCAACAATCGCAACATCAATCGCAACTACAACAAACGGCCCAACAACAACAACAATAATAACAACAACAACAACAACAACAACAACAACAACAACAACAACAACAACAACAACAACAACAGCAACTACAACAATCATCCCAACAACAATAACAACCGCAACAACAACAACAATCAGAAGCAGCTATGCCAAAGGTGTGAAAAGTATCACTCGGGGTTCTGCACCAAATTTTGCAACAAGTGTAAAAGAAATGGTCATAGTGCGGTGAAGTGTGAGGTCTACGGACCAGGGGTTAACAGAACGAAAGGAACAAATGGTGTCGGAACGAGTAATGGTGGAGCAAGTAGTGTCGGAGCAAGTTATGCCAATGTAGTTTGTTATAAATGTGGAAAACCGGGCCACATTATTAGAAATTACCCGAACCAGGAGAACACGAATGGACAAGGCCGCGGAAGAGTTTTCAATATTAATGCGGCAGAGGCACAGGAAGACCCGGAGCTTGTTACGGGTACGTTTCTTATTGACAAGAAATCTGCTTACGTTTTATTTGATTCGGGTGTGGATAGAAGCTATATGAGTAGAGATTTTTGTGCTAAATTAAGTTGTCCATTGATGCCGTTGGATAGTAAATTTTTACTCGAATTAGCAAACGGTAAATTAATTTCAGCAGATAATATATGTCGGAATCGAGAAATTAAACTGGGTAGCGAAATATTTAAGATTGATTTGATACCAGTAGAGTTAGGGAGTTTTGATGTAATAGTTGGCATGGACTGGCTGAAGAAGGTGAAAGCAGAGATCGTATGTTATAAAAATGCAATTCGCATTGTACGAGAAGAAGGAGAACCCTTAATGGTGTACGGAGAAAAGGGCAACATGAAGCTACATCTTATTAGTAATTTGAAGTCACAAAAACTAATAAGAAAAGGTTGCTATGCTGTTCTAGCACACATCGAGAAAGTACAAACCGAAGAAAAGAGCATCAATGATGTTCCCGTCGCAAAAGAATTTCCCGATGTATTTCTGAAAGAATTACCGGGACTACCTCCACATCGATCTGTTCAATTTCAAATAGATCTTGTACCAGGAGCTGCACCAATAGCTCGTGCTCCTTATAGACTCGCACCCAGCGAGACGAAAGAACTGCAAAGCCAACTGCAAGAACTATTAGAACGTGGTTTCATTCGACCAAGCACATCACCATGGGGAGCTCCTGTTTTGTTTGTCAAGAAGAAGGATGGTACATTTAGGTTGTGTATTGACTACAGAGAGTTGAACAAACTTACCATCAAAAACCGTTATCCACTGCCGAGAATTGACGACTTATTTGATCAACTACAAGGCTCGTCGGTTTATTCGAAGATCGATTTACGTTCTGGATATCATCAAATGCGAGTAAAGGAGGATGATATTCCAAAAACTGCTTTTAGGACGCGTTATGGTCATTACGAGTTTATGGTTATGCCGTTTGGATTGACTAACGCACCAGCTGTGTTCATGGACCTTATGAACCGAGTGTGTGGGCTATATCTTGACAAGTTTGTCATTGTTTTCATCGATGACATACTTATTTACTCAAAGAATGATCAAGAGCACGAAGGATATTTGAGAAAAGTGCTAGAAGTATTGAGGAAAGAAAAACTGTACGCTAAGTTTTCAAAGTGTGCATTTTGGTTGGAAGAAGTTCAATTCCTCGGTCACATAGTAAACAAAGAAGGTATCCAGGTGGACCCGGCAAAGATCGAAACCGTTGAAAAGTGGGAAACCCCAAAAACTCTGAAGCATATACGTCAATTGTTAGGATTGACTGGTTACTACAGAAGATTCATCCAAGATTTCTCCAAAATAGCAAAACCCTTGACTGCATTAACGCATAAAGGGAAGAAATTTGAATGGAAGGATGAACAAGAAAAGGCGTTTCAATTATTGAAGAAAAAGCTAACTACGGCACCTATATTGTCATTGCCTGAAGGGAATAATGATTTTGTGATTTATTGTGATGCATCAAAGCAAGGTCTCGGTTGTGTATTAATGCAACGGACGAAGGTGATTGCTTATGCGTCTAGACAATTGAAGATTCACGAGCAAACTTATATGACGCATGATTTGGAATTAGGCGCGGCTGTTTTTGCATTAAAGACTTGGAGGCACTAGTTATATGGGGTCAAAAGTATTATATATACCGACCACAAAAGTCTTCAACACATATTTAATCAGAAACAACTGAATATGAGGCAGCGTAGGTGGATTGAATTGTTGAATGATTACGACTTTGAGATTCGTTACCACCCGGGGAAGGCAAATGTGGTAGCCGACGCCTTGAGCAGATAGGACAGAGAACCCATTCGAGTAAAATCTATGAATATAATGATTCACACTAACCTTACTACTCAAATAAAGGAGGCGCAACAAGGAGTTTTAAAAGAGGGAAATTTAAAGGATGAAATACCCAAAGGATCGGAGAAGCATCTTAATATTTGGGAAGACGGAACCCGGTATAGGGCTGAAAGAATTTGGGTACCAAAATTTGGAGATATGAGAGAAATGGTACTTAGAGAAGCTCATAAAACCAGATACTCAATACATCCTGGAACGGGGAAGATGTACAAGGATCTCAAGAAACATTTTTGGTGGCCGGGTATGAAAGCCGATGTTGCTAAATACATAGGAGAATGTTTGACGTGTTCTAAGGTCAAAGCTGAGCATCAGAAACCATCAGGTATACTTCAACAACACGAAATCCCGGAATGGAAATGGGAAAATATTACCATGGATTTCATCACTAAATTGCCAAGGACTGCAAGTGGTTTTGATACTATTTGGGTAATAGTTGATCGTCTCACCAAATCAGCACACTTCCTGCCAATAAGAGAAGATGACAAGATGGAGAAGTTAGCACGACTGTATTTGAAGGAAGTCATCTCCAGACATGGAATACCAATCTCTATTATCTCTGATAGGGATGGCAGATTTATTTCAAGATTCTGGCAGACATTACAGCAAGCATTAGGAACTCGTCTAGACATGAGTACTGCCTATCATCCACAAACTGATGGACAGAGCGAAAGGACGATACAAATGCTTGAAGACATGCTACAAGCATGTGTTATTGATTTCGGAAACAGTTGGGATCGACATCTACCGTTAGCAGAATTTTCCTACAACAACATCTACCATTCAAGCATTGAGATGGCGACGTTTGAAGCACTTTATGGTAGAAAGTGCAGGTCTCCAATTTGTTGGAGTGAAGTGGGGGATAGACAGATTACGGGTCCGGAGATAATACAAGAAACTACCGAAAAAAATCATCCAAATTCAACAAAGATTGAAAACCGCTCTGAGTCGACAAAAGAGCTACGCGGACAGTAAAAGAAAAGATATAGAGTTTGAAATTGGAGAAATGGTCATGCTTAAGGTTTCACCTTGGAAAGGCGTTGTTCGATTTGGTAAACAGGGGAAACTAAATCCAAAGTACATTGGACCATTCAAGATTATAGATCGTGTCGGACCAGTAGCTTACCAACTGGAGCTACCTCAACAACTCGCGGCTGTACATAACACTTTCCACGTCTCAAATTTAAAGAAATGTTTTGCTAAAGAAGATCTCACTATTCCGTTGGACGAAATCCAAATCAATGAAAAACTTCATTTCATTGAAGAACCCGTCGAAATAATGGATCGTGAGGTTAAGAGACTTAAACAAAACAAGATACCGATTGTTAACGTTCAATGGAATGCTTGTAGAGGACCCGAGTTCACCTGGGAGCATGAAGATCAAATGAAGAAGAAATACCCGCATTTATTTTCAGAAGATACGTCAACACCTCCAACTGCTTAAAATTTCGGGACGAAATTTATTTAACGGGTAGGTACTGTAGTGACCCGAACTTTTCCATGTTTATATATATATTAAATAAAATTGTTATTTACATGATTAAGTGTTTCCATCATGTTAAGCAATCAAACTTGTTAAGACTTGATTAATTGAAATAGGTTTCATATAGACAATTGACCACCCAAGTTGACCGGTGATTCCCGAACGTTAAAACTTGTAAAAACTATACGATGACATATATATGGTTATATATATATTTAACATGATTTTATTATAAGTATGTATCTCATTAGGTATTTTAACAATGAGTTATATACATAAAAATGAGACTATTAATTTAAGAAACTCGAAAACGATATATATAACGATTATCGTTATAACAACGTCTTACTAGGTACATATGAATCATATTAAGATATTGATACACTTGGTTAATTATGTTAAATGATAAGTAAATATATTATTAAGTGTATTAACAATGAAATACATATGTAAAAATAAGACTACTAACTTAATGATTTCGAAACGAGACATATATGTAACGATTATCGTTGTATCGGCATTTAACTGTATATATATCATACTACGATATATTATATATCATAATATCATGATAATATAACAATTTAACATCTCATTTGTTATAATAAACAATGGGTTAACAACATTCAACAAGATCGTTAACCTAAAGGTTTCAAAACAACATTTACATGTAACGACTAACGATGACTTAATGACTCATTTAAAATGTATATACATGTAGTGTTTTAATATGTATTCATACACTTTTGAAAGACTTCAAGACACTTATCAAAATACTTCTACTTAACAAAAATTCTTACAATTACATCCTCGTTCAGTTTCATCAACAATTCTACTCGTATGCACCCGTATTAGTACTCGTACAATACACAGCTTTTAGATGTATGTACTATTGGTATATACACTCCAATGATCAGCTCTTAGCAGCCCATGTGAGTCACCTAATACATGTGGGAACCATCATTTGGCAACTAGCATGAAATATCTCATAAAATTACAAAAATATGAGTAATCATTCATGACTTATTTACATGAAAACAAAATTACATATCCTTTATATCTAATCCATACACCAACGACCAAAAACACCTACAAACACTTTCATTCTTTAATTTTCTTCATCTAATTGATCTCTCTCAAGTTCTATCTTCAAGTTCTAAGTGTTCTTCATAAATTCCAAAAGTTCTAGTTTCATAAAATCAAGAATACATCCAAGATTGCAAGTTTACTTCCAAGTTTTCTAAATCCATTCTAAGTAATCATCCAAGATCAAGAAACCTTTGTTACTTACAGTAGGTTATCTTTCTAATACAAGGTAATAATCATATTCAAACTTTAATTCAATTTCTATAACTATAACAATCTTATTTCGAGTGGAAATCTTACTTGAAATTGTTTTCGTGTCATGATTCTGCTTCAAGAACTTTCAAGCCATCCAAGGATCCTTTGAAGCTAGATCTATTTTTCTCATTTCCAGTAGGTTTATCCAAGGAACTTGAGATAGTAATGATGTTCATAACATCATTCGATTCATACATATAAAGCTATCTTATTCGAAGGTTTAAACTTGTAATCACTAGAACATAGTTTAGTTAATTCTAAACTTGTTCGCAAATAAAAGTTAATCCTTCTAACTTGACTTTTAAAATCAACTAAACACGTGTTCTATATCTATATGATATGCTAACTTAATGATTTAAAACCTGGAAACACGAAAAATACCGTCAAACCGGATTTACGCCGTCGTAGTAACACTGCGGGCTGTTTTGGGTTAGTTAATTAAAAACTATGATAAACTTTGATTTAAAAGTTGTTATTCTGGGAAAATATTTTTATTATGAACATGAAACTATATCCAAAAATTATGGTTAAACTCAAAGTGGAAGTATGTTTTCTAAAATGGTCATCTAGACGTCGTTCTTTCGACTGAAATGACTACCTTTACAAAAACAACTTGTAACTTATTTTTCCGACTATAAACCTATACTTTTTCTGTTTAGATTCATAAAATATAGTTCAATATGAAACCATAGCAATTTGATTCACTCAAAACGGATTTAAAATGAAGAAGTTATGGGTAAAACAATATTGGATAATTTTTCTCAATTTAGCTACGTGAAAATTGGTAACAAATCTATTCCTACCATAACTTAATCAACTTGTATTGTATATTATGTAATCTTGAGATACCATAGACACGTATACAATGTTTCGACCTATCATGTCGACACATCTATATATATTTCGGAACAACCATAGACACTCTATATGTGAATGTTGGAGTTAGCTATACAGGGTTGAGGTTGATTCCAAAATATATATAGTTTAAGTTATGATCAATACTGTGATACGTATACACTGGGTCGTGGATTGATTCAAGATAATATTTATCGATTTATTTCTGTACATCTAACTGTGGACAACTAGTTATAGGTTACTAACGAGGACAGCTGACTTAATAAACTTAAAACATCAAAATATATTAAAAGTGTTGTAAATATATTTTGAACATACTTTGATATATATGTATATATTGTTATAGGTTCGTCAATCAACCAGTGGCCAAGTCTTACTTCCCGACGAAGTAAAAATCTGTGAAAG
This sequence comes from Rutidosis leptorrhynchoides, assembly GCF_046630445.1. NCBI lineage: Eukaryota > Viridiplantae > Streptophyta > Magnoliopsida > Asterales > Asteraceae > Rutidosis > Rutidosis leptorrhynchoides. The sequence continues at coordinate 358,413,158 of NC_092339.1, forward strand.
TGAGTTATAGTCCCACTTTTAAAATCTAATATTTTTGGGATGAGAATACATGCAGGTTTTATAAATGATTTACAAAATAGACACAAGTACGTGAAACTACATTCTATGGTTGAATTATCGAAATCGAATATGCCCCTTTTTATTAACTCTGGTAATCTAAGAATTAGGGAACAGACACCCTAATTGACGCGAATCCTAAAGATAGATCTATTGAGCCTAACAAACCCCATCCAAAGTACCGGATGCTTTAGTACTTCGAAATTTATATCGTATCCGAAGGGTGTCCCGGAATGATGGGGATATTCTTATATATATGCATCTTGTTAATGTCGGTTACCAGGTGTTCACCATATGAATGATTTTTATCTCTATATATGGGATGTGTATTGAAATATGAAATCTTGTGGTATATTGTTACGATTTGATATATATAGGTTAAACCTATAACTCACCAACATTTTTGTTGAAGTTTAAAGCATGTTTATTCTCAGGTGAATACTAAGAGCTTCCGCTGTTGCATACTAAAATAAGGACACGATTTGGAGTCCATGTTTGTATGATATTGTGTAAAAACTGCATTCAAGAAACTGATTTCGATGTAACATATTTGTATTGTAAACCATTATGTAATGGTCGTGTGTAAACAGGATATTTTAGATTATCATTATTTGATAATCTACGTAAAGCTTTTTAAACCGTTATTTATGAAATAAAGGTTATGGTTTGTTTTAAAAATGAATGCAGTCTTTGAAAAACGTCTCTTATAGAGGTCAAAACCTCGCAACGAAATCAATTAATATGGAACGTTTTTAATCAATAAGAACGGGATATTTCATTAGACGCAGGTTGTCATCGTCAATATTCGTATAATGAATTCGTCGTGAATCTTGAATGATACGCAATATCTTTATGAGTTTTGTGAATGAAAGTGATGTTCTAGTATAGTTTGAATTTAAAGTATGATTTTGAAGGATGTAGGAATCTAAGAGTAATGTTATATGTTTAATCTTGACTTGGATTCTGATCTGTCAAAACCAAAAAATGTAATTGAATTTGAATGAGAATGGTTGTTCTGGTTTCTATGAAAAAATGTATATTGTTGTGAAAGTAGTGAGTATGGTTAATGATTATTGAATCAGAATTGAAGAATGTACAGTATAACATATTATTTGTGAATTTGTGTAATTCTCGGCTATTACCTACCCGTTAAAGTTTCACAAGTAATATTTTTTTATTACAGTCTTTATGAAAATATATGTTTTTATATTTCTGCAGATGTAATATAGATTTAATGAGTTAATATACTATTAAACTCATTTGATTTTTGCTGGAGCTAGAATGAATAACCCCTAAAACTTTAGAGATTACATAATTTTTGCGGAATATTTCTTCAACGTAAATGAAATTATGAATCAATACTTCATTATTCATTTTTATTGATATTTCCTCAGTGATTGATGTTGGTGTTCGTAGAATTCTTATGAACTTCGCAAGACACAAATGACGTTTTCTAGAAAGTTTCGAGTACACCGAAAATGAAAGTGTGAAATCTAACACGTACTCGAACAATACACTTGGTTTATTATGAAATGGAATCTATTGAGTTGAAGCAGAGATTATAATTAATGATTGTTAAGTCATTAACGAAGAATGTACATCATAGCATATTAGTAATTTGAATTAACCGAGTAGTATCCACTCTTTAACATTCACAGCTAATAGCTTAGTACGAAAAGATATATTGTGGTTTAAAAACTCATATATATATATATATATATATATATATATATATATATATATATATATATATATATATATATATATATATATATATATATATATATATATATATATATATATATAATATACATATAATTTTTTTCAGAGGGAATGAGGTAATACTTCATAACTCGTTGATACCATATGCTCGTTCTTGATTTGTGATGATGTCGATGATTATGGAACTGGCGGAGCTTGTGATGTTGTAGGTGCTGCTGGTACTGATGATGCTGTCGGTACTGTTGGTGCTGCTTGTATAAAAAGTCTATTTTGTAACGCACACACCATTCCTGTCAGGGTTTCTATTCTCCCCTCTATCATCTCTATCCATCCACTCATCTTGATTTACGGTTATGATTAGAATAAATAATCTCTAAAATTTTAGAGATTACATAATCACTGTAGAATATTTCTCCGATGAAGTTATGAATCAATACTTCGTCGTTTGATGTTGTTGATATTCCTTGATATCTATAGGGCATATGACGTTGACGCTCGTGGGACAAATTGTGATGTTGGGGCTTGCGATGCGGATGTTGTTGGTGGTGGTAATGGTACCATTGGTGTGGATGCAGGTGGTGCAGTTGGTGCTTGTGGGGCTTGTGATGCTTGTAAGTTCTGCATCATATTCTCTAAAGCCACCACTCTAGCGCGAAGCTCATTGACTTCTTCTAGTACACCGGGATGATTGGCGGTTGGAACGAGAGGATGAATAAGATCTAGAATTTTAGATAATATATAATCGTGGCGAGATACTCTGGAAATCAGGGTGAAAATGGTGTTTCGGACTGGTTCGCCGGTAAGTGCTTCAGGTTCTTCGCCGAGAGGGAAATTTGGTGGGTGGAAAGGATCGCCTTCTTCTCGTCTCCATTGACTGAGTCGGCTACGAACCCATCCCCAATCCATCCAGAATAGATGATGGCTAATCGGTTGATCCATTCCAGTTACACTGCTTTCGGAGCTCATGTGAATATCCATATCGGAATAGCTGTCGGAATCCGATGAACTTGAACCAGTTGAAGGATCCATCTCGTACAGAGTAGGGAAAATATTTTTGAAATGAAATAAATTATAGGACTAGTTTGGTATTCCTCATTACATAATTTACATATGTATTTATAATACCAGAATCCCATAAGTTATGGAGGATTTTTCGAAAGATGTCAGACAAAGTTTACTGTAATAGATATGTAAAGATATGAATTTGTCTATACACTATCTATGCAATGAATGCAGTAAGGTGCGTCTAGACTTAAGATGATAAGTAGGTGATTTTCGACAAAAATTGATAAGCAAAACTTTTGACATACAGCTAAGGTTGAAGTCCAGACCCGCTAATGCATCCTAACAACTATCAGTTAGACACACTAATGCAAGACCTGGTTCGCTAAGACCACCACTCTGATGCCAACTGAAACGACCCGTCCATATTACTATAAACGCAGTACGTTAGTCATTGGTCCCATAGCGAGGTATTTGACCTCTATATGATACGTTTTTGAAAATATTGCATTCGTTTCACAAAAAGCACACCATTATTATACATAATGCATGTTTTAAACAAGTGGGCGATTATTTAAGAAATAATCCCCAAAATACATCGGTGTCCAAATACTACACTAGTCGAATATAATACATGACAAAGTTTTTATTGAATGCAACACATCATTTAAACAAAAACATTAGACTCCATGCATAGCTTGCTCAGATAATGCAACAGTGGAAGACTTTCTTAAGGACCTGAGAATAAACATGCTTAAACAGTCAACACAAAGGTTGGTGAGATATATAGGTTTTAAGCTATCATCGATATAAATATAGACCACAAGATTTCATAGTTATAAATATTTCAATAAAGATATTCTATAAGTTGTTGAGCGCTTCGGTAACCATACTTAACCATTAATGTGGCATATTCCCTTTATTATGAAATCTCCCTACACTGTACCAAGTGTAGTAAAACCGAAGTACTATGCGACCGTTTACGATACTAGAGCGACTAGCCCGGTTGGGGTTGTCAAACCCGATAGATCTATCAATAGGATTCGCGCGTACATGTTCTTACAACATGTAAATATTAGTTACCAAGCTATTAGGAAAGATATGCAAAGTGGTACAACTCAACATAGAATATATTTTAAGTACTTGTGTCCATGGCGTAAAATATAAAATTCATGTATTCTCCTCCCAAAATATTTTTGGAGTTTAAAAATGGGACTATATACTCACGGTAGTAAAAGTATATTAATAATAAGTTTTTAACTTATTAAAAATATGGTCGTCGTCCTTGGATTCACGAACCTGTAACAAATATATATGTATATCAAAATGTAATACAACTATTATTCATATCATATCTTCAATCATATGGATTGTTTAAGTTCATATTTTCAATCATGTGTGATTGTTTAAGTTTATATATTTCAATCACGTGTGATTGTTTAAGTTTATATTTTTAATCACGTGTGATTGTTTAAGTTGTCAAGTTAGTAGTCCACAATTAGTAGTCCATAGTTAGTAGTCCACAGTTAGTAGTCCACAATTAGTAGTACATAGTATACACGTGTTGTATAAGACTCAATCATGACCCATAATACTGCTATTGTAGTTACACGTATTGTGTATGTGGTGTCTTTTGATTTATCCGACGTATTGTGTAACCATGACATGTTAGAATACATGTATAATACAAGAAAAGTTAGCTAGGATATGGTTAGTATAGATTTTAATGAATTAATCCCTTAATTAAATTATCCATTTCTAACCAGTATTGTTTTGCCCATAATTTCTTCGTTATAAATCCGTTTTGAGTGAATCAAATTGCTATGGTTTCATAACGAACTATAATTTGTGAAACTAAACTAAAAAAGTGGTGGTTTATAGTCAGAGTTACAAATTATAATCCATATTTGAAAGAGGTAGTCATTTCCGTCGAAAGAACGACATCTTGATAACCATATTGAAAAACATACTTCAATTTTGAGTTTATCCATGATTTTTGGATATAGTATCATGTTCATATGAAATATCATTTTCCCAGAAGAACAACTTTTAAATCAAATATTATGATAGTTTTTAATTATCCAACCCAAAACAGCCCCCGGTTTTACTACGACGGCGTATGTCCGATTTTACGGTGTTCTTCGTGTTTCCAAGTTTTAACTCATTAAGTTACTATATCATATAGATATAAAACATGTTTTAAGGTTTTTTTAAAAGTCAAGTTAGAAGGATTAACTTTGTTTGCGAACAAGTTTAGAATTAACTAAACTATGTTCTAGTTTATAAACTCTTATATAGATAGACATATGAATTGAACAAGAGTTGAAGTAGAGTTTTTACCTCAAGTTTAGAATGTAAAGTTGCTGGAAAGAAGTAGTAGAACAAAACTTGAGAGAGTTCTTGCAAGTTTGTGTGAAAATTGGAAGTAAAATTTGGAAAATGAGTGTGTAAAAATGAGTTAGAAATGGTGCTTATTTATAGGCATGAAAATTTGGTTTTTAGTGAAAATATCTAAGATAAGTTAAAATGTATTAAGTCATGGATGACATATTAAATTGATTAGGTCATGGATGACATATTACACAAATAATTGCAGATTTCTATTGGTATATACCAATAGTAAATACTTCTAGAAGCTGTGTATAATACGAGTAAAAATACCGTATGAATGCAAGTAGAATTCTTGAGGAAATTGAACGGAAATACGGGTATAGCTATCCTTTATATGTATTGGTATATTATAAAGTGTATTCAATACTTGTAAGGATGTATTTACACACGTAATACATTATATGTAAATACATTTTAACATAAGTTAATTACGTCGTTTAAATAGTAATATATATATATTGTTCAAAAACTCTTTAAATTAGTAGTATGAAAGTATATATATAATACTTTGTTAATATACTTAATGAGATATTTAATTATCATATTTTCAAGTTAAATATATATAAATCCATATATATACACAATAATTAAACAAATAAACAATTAAATCAAGTTATGACGTTCGTGAATCGTCGGAATAAAATGGTGACCAAAAGCTTGTGTAAAACTATTTCCGGAGGTTCAAGACTTGTTAAAATTCATTGCTTATCAAGTCGAAATTATATAAAGATTTAGTTTAAATTTGGTCGAAAATTTTCGGGTCGTCAAAGGACTGAACAGACCAGATACAGGTTCAAATGCCAGATACAAGAGAACGTCAAAGCTGTTGCACAACAGGTGTTCGCTAAGAGAAAGAATGATAATTACTTATAAGAAAAGCCAATAGATAAAAAATAGATACATATAATAATTCTTAGTTAGTGAGATGCTTGCCTGAATTGACACATACAACACGCTTCAGCAGTTGCTTTTGACTAATTAGGTGCGCCCCTGGGTCCAGCAACCTCCACATCTCCAGTGCGTACTCTCTTTTAACCATTGTGCAGACAGATACTTCAAATCTTTTGCGTCCTTTCACTATCAAATAACTTCTCAAATCATCCCAAGCAGGTCTTAACATCACAAGCACACCGGTATCACGAATCTGTAAATGCAAATACTTATTATAACAATAAATTCACATATATCAATGGATGGAAGATATCTCTAATTCCAACTAATCCTCGATGATCTTAGAGGGGAATAGTTTTATAACAGGTATTAACAATTACAGTAATTCTAAAGCAAAACTGACTTGTAAAAAATAAAGGTATGCGGAAAACATCAATGGCGTCATTAGACCATTCGTGACGGGCAAAGTGACGGGGTCACTTGCCCCCGTGGCAGCCAAGAAACGCGAATTCCGACCGTATCCCGGTGTTAGTGGCCGGCGTCACTCCGGCGTCGGCGAAGAAGAAACGTGGGAAGAAACGGGTGTCTTTGACACGTGGCCGATCGTGATTGGTTGGTGGTTTATGACCGTTTGAGCATTTGACCGTTTTATTTTTAATTTTTATTTTTTAATTTTTTTAATTAATATTTCCCTATATATATATATATATATATATATATATATATATATATATATATATATATATATATATATATATATATATATTTATATATATTTATATATATATATATATATATATATATATATATATATATATATATATATACAGATACATACATACATATACACTATAACTAAACACATTCACTTCAACTACACATCCAACTTAAACACTTTCATTTTTTTTACACACACCAAAAAAAAAAATGTCTAATTCTCCCAACACCCCAAACACACCTCGCAATCAAGTTAGTGTAGCGACCTCTGTCTTCCTCTTGTCTCTCTTCACCGATTTCAGAATGTGATTTTTCTTTTTCTATCGGTAGTGAGAGAGCTATTCTAGCCAAAGAGAAAGGCTATGAGGCACGAGTTGTAAGGAATTCTGGTAAGGTGAATCGATGACCTGACTGAAGCCATGCATAGATCACCCCTATTTGTATGGTCCGTTCTAGTTCATTGACAGAAGTCTTTGGCTGACTCACTGGAATAGTTTCGGCAAATTCTGCCTGCCTTGGTGAGTGATGGGTTTCATCCCCGGGCTCCCAATTTTCTTTCCATGAAAGGAAAGGCAAAGAAGGATTGGGTATTACAACATTGCATAGGATCAATCATAATGCGGGAAATCGCCAGTTGGCTTGGTCCGATTGTACGACCAAGAACGGTCGAACCAGACAGGCGCAGGTAGCTTGAGCGGGATGAGTGATACATCCGGCGAGCGCCTTCCGATCCACAAATGAACAACACTACTTCGTTTACAAATCTAATGATTTTTGGTAGTCCAAATGCTCTCGGAGTTTCAAACCGACCGATCCTTACACCTAGTCCACAAAATTTAGCGAACGTCGGTCGTAATTTATTGGGTGTAAATTAAGCGTTAACTTATGAACAACAACAACAACAATGGGCGTTTTATCAAAAAGAATGTATCAATCACAACCACAAATGTTTCCAAACCAACAACAACAAATTTTACCAAACCAACAAACACTACCACAAACACAAGATCCGCAAGTGATGGATACACAATCCCTACCACAGGCAACGCAAAAACACTCTAAAAAGGATAAAGGTTCGATATATTTTATATACACTATTTTTATTTATATATAGTATTTTATTATATATTTAGTACATATATATATATATATATATATATATATATATATATATATATATTTATTAACTGTTAGTATATATATAATACTATATTAATTATATAGTATAACTATATACATATATATTTATTAACATATTTATTAATAGGGAAAGCGGTTGAGGAAACTAGTTCGCGACAAAAACCACAAAAATCGTGGTCGACGAAAGAGCGTGTATAGTTGGCGGAGTGTTTTTGCGACACGTTGGAGAATCCAATTGTTGGTCGAGGCCAAAAGGGTAATACTTTTTGGGGGGCGGTTATGGATAAGTTTAATAATAATGAATATGGATGGTTCCGAAATGAGGATTCTTTATCTTCAAAATGGCGAGGGGTTAACAAGGCTTGTACGGAGTTTTTACCAATTTTCAATGATATAAAAGATAATTGGCGTAGTGGTGCAAATGACGAGGACATTTTCAAAGATGCGGCGCAATCATATTTTAATACTTATGGTAAAAGTTTTAATATGAAGGATGCCTTTTATTTCTTGAAACAACATCCAAAGTGGAACTTGCCAAAAGTTCCGGTTATTCGCGATCGGGAAGACTTTGAGGCGGGTGTTGGTGAAACTCAAGGAGACCCGATAAACCTCTCTCAAGACTTTGAGGTGGAGTTGTTTGGGGACGTACAAATGACGCGCGGCAAAGAAAGCACAAAAGACTTCAGCTTCTTCGGACGTGGGAGCGTCTTCTCGAGGTAAAAGTTCGAGTTCGTCAAGGGTTGAAGATTTTATGGACAAAATGGAAGAAGTGGCATCAGTAAAAATAGATTCACATAACAAATTCAACGAGTATGTTAAAATGAAAACCGCGCTAACACACATGGATTTGTTGGGGAGATTAGAGGCAACATTGGAAGAGCCCGAGGCTAATACATCTTCAAAACCTAAAAAAGTATGTTCGTAGCCAAATGAGTGCATACAACTTCCTGTCTAATGCCGATCAGTAGTTTATGTTTGTAGGTCTTTTTTATGTATTTTAATAAATGTAATTTTTCTTTTTTTAGGGATTTTAATAAATGTAATTTTTCTTTATTAGGAATTTTAATTATGTACTTTTTTTTATTAGTAATGGTATTAATTTTATGTGTTTTTTATTTAATATATGTTTGTCATTTAAAAAAATATAAATAATATAAATAAAGTAAAATAAAACAGAAAAAAGAAAAATAAAATGTCACCTCAGCATTCCACTAAAAGTAACACCAGAAAGTAACAGCACCACTACTCCACTCAGAAAAGTAACACGTCATACTCAGCAAAAAAGTAAAAAAAGGCAAGTGACACTAAAAGTGACACCGGTCACCATTACGAATGGTCTTAGCATCATACAAGATTTACACGCACACATAGCACAGATATAGTGTCACAAAGTGGCAGTCCCTAAATTGACCATACATGTTGGGCCTTATAACATGGTAACACAATTTATTTTGATAAAATCAACTGTAAAAGTGTAAGCATTTAAAGATCATACAAATCTTTGATCCCAAAAGTTGCATTTCACAAAGAACCCTAAAACATAATTTTCCAAGTTACCAACTTTAATCCAAGTTACCAAAACCCCATTGAGAAAATATCATTTTTTCCAATTAGAAATAAAAAAAATCAAATCAAAATAATGTAAGGAATTACGTTGTTACAGCGTTAGCTTCCTGCTTAGGTTTCCCAAATATTCGAGAAAACATAGTAACTGATTTTTTTCTTTATAACCAGTGATAATTAAAAGCAACAACCTATAAAATCAAATTACGATTAAGATAATACATGATACAAAAGTCAAAGTTCGTGCTATAAGAAGAATACATTAGAATTTATAAATCGGGCGAGGGTTATTACATCTGTATCCCAATGATCATAAATACCAATAATCGAAACCCTAAAACATTATTAAAATTTCAAATTATCATAAGTAAAAAATGGCTAAAATAAAACCTGATTGTTTAATGTTCACATCTTGAATCGGGCCTCGTCGATTACTGGTTTTTCTGGTCACGAAACATGATTACTACAAAGCGTATGCATAATCTTCTTCCTGAAATATGGTTGAGCATAAAAAAAATGGTTACTGACCTAATTGAATGACAGTGTGAGTGTGTAAAGTGGAGGTGTCCACAGTGTACATTTCAGTGTTCATTTTTTATTTTGTATTTTTTAATTGATTTTTAATATTGTATTTAAAATAATTTCAAATTTAAAAACAAAATACTAAATTAAAATTCATACGTTAGTTAGTTATTTTTAAAAAAACTTTTCATTAATAAATATTTAAACACTTTTTATTAATAATTAATTAGGTCAATGATTTATAATAACAACATTAAATTAATAAACTTGAATACATAGATTAATCCAATTTTTTATAAGCCCAAAACAAAATTGGTAGCCCACATAAAACAAAGTAGCCCATTTTAAAAATCTACTCTTTCTTCTTCATCAGCTAGCAAACCTGCAAAAAAAAAAAAAAATTGATTAAGATTATGAAATAACAAGAAAACAAGTATGAAAAACATTTCCAACGGCTACAAATTTGAATTTGGACCCCACAATCACACCCTAAAACCACCGTCCGTGTCCCGACATTGAAGATCGACGGTGGCGGCGACGGCGAGCCGGTGTCGATCGATTGTCGATTTCCGGCGTCGATTTTGGGAGACGGCGAAAAAAATGAATGGATATCGTGTGCTCTAATAAGGATGACATCCTAAATTCTCCGTATTTGTAATAAATTTTTAATTGTAGTAGTGCGTAATTGATTTTTAACTTAATTTAGACTACGTAAATAAAAGTCCAATAATAATATGTCAATGTATATTAAAAGTTGTAATCACAAAATTTATATTAAATAAAAGAAGTGTGCATGTGGTATAGTTAGCCACGTAATTCCACGTAAATGGAATTGGATAAATGAACATAATGTTTAGATTATCTATAGATATGAGTAAGGTGCCTTGTAACATTACTTAGATATTAAGATTTACACGCGGCAAGACACGTACAATCAACTTACCTTTAACACTTGAGTATGGTGCTTAGTCAACTGCTTGTCAAAAACTATAAATAGCTGGAGCATTTCGTATATTCAATTCATTCCATCCTCTCTACATCTTATACATATGCACACATAAGTTAGAACAAATATGAAGTTAATTACTATAGTACAAGGAGCTCAAGTTAAGGTTACAAGTATCGTAAGAGCATTATGATCTTTAGATGAGATCGCAAAGTGAGTGTTCTCTGTTATTTTATAAAACTGAGATATGTGCAATTATTGTGTTTAATTGTTACTTGATTTATATACGAGATATGTGCATTTATTATGTGACTTGCATTGATTTTGATTTTAAATATAAATTATATATGTATTAATGTCTTTCGAGCTATGGATCGGAATATGGTGGAATAATCACTGTAAGACACACGGGGTTTGAATTCGGTTACCTGGTGCATTGAAATTATTGGAAATGTAGATAGAGGCTCGGAATGCGTTAATACATAGGGGGACTTGTTGGTGCATTATAGTCCCCGAGTTCATTACGATCATGTTGAAATGCTTTAACGTTTAACTTTCACTCTTGGAAGTCAACCCCACGGCTGCAAGGTGCAACCGCACGGTTGCATGTGCTGTGTGTATATAATGGGTATTACGGGTTCATTGTTAGGGTTACGAATCCTAATCTATTTCACACGTCCAAACCGATACCCTGGTGTTCTAGCATTCACATTAATCGTTCTTTAGCCTTCTTAAGTCGTTTTACACATTAAGATCAAAGGTTTATAGAGTATTTTGAGTACAAAACCCAATAACGAGTTATTCTGCACTCGTTATTGATTACAAGATCGTTTAATCCTGTTTACACGATCTTACAAGTGGTATCAGAGCTTGTGTGAGTGATTAGTCGTTCGGTTTTTGTCAAAATTGTTTAGAAAGTTTGAGTTTTTCGGTTTTCATTGAAAAGTCATAAAATCTCAAAAATTTTACGTGTTAATTCGTGTTTTTGTTAAGGAAAATTGTTAATCTGGTCATACTAAGTGTTTTGAACGTGATATACCTTGAAAATTAATCTAGATCGAGTGCTAGAACAACTCAAAACCAAAACCCTAATTTCTGTGGAGTTTTCTGCCCAGATTCGACCAAGCATACAACCGTACGGTTACACTCTGCAACCGTACGGATACATCACTCGGTTAATGCGACCATACTGGATACAACTATGCATCTGTGTAATCTACAACCGCTTACTCTCCAACCGTGTATCACTGCAACCGTACAAATACAACTTGTACCCGTCCGGTTACACATTGCAAGTTGCAACCGTATAAACTCACCCGGTTACATTCTGCAACCGTGTTAACTTGTGCTCCCGGGTTTTGCAACCGTGTTTACTTCTGCAACCGTGTAGTGCAACCGTACGGTTACAATGACATTTTTGAAATTTTAGAAATGCAGTCAGCTGTTGTGGGTGCTTCTTTGTCGGGTCTTCATCATTTACTTAAGACAAAAAATGAGATTGGTAGTTCTTATCATGTACCTAGGCTTGAATCATTGGATGACTTTGCCGAGTGGAAACCTCGGTTCTTAATTTCATTAAATGGAATAGATCCAAAGTTGTATAACTTCTTAAAGGCTGAATATACCTTTCCGACTAAGGATCCTGGTGAATTCAAGACTCCTATGAAACTCAGTGCATTAGAAAGAGAAGATTACAACTTAGAATGCAAAGCATACAGTCATCTTACTTAGGCTCTTTCTAAGGAGATATTCCATCAGTTTGAGACGCATCCGACGACATATGCCTTGTGGAATGCTATTGAGAGTGGAAATGAGGGGAGTGCTGAGTATAGAAAAACTAAGGGTAAGGTTCTCAAGAAGGAATGGAAGAATTTTACCGTTCAGCCTGATGAATCATTGAAAGATGCTGTTACTAGGTACCGTCACTTGTTGACAGAGCTTAAACGTGTTTATATTGTGTTCCCAAATAAGAAGATAGTACAGTGCTTTCGTGAGAGTTTACCGATAAAGTGGGATCATATTATACAAGAAATTGAGAAATCCTTTGTCATTCTACTCGTTTAGTGCTTTTGTTACCAAGCTACAAGCAAAGGAGCTTGATTTTCAAGAGAGGTTGAAAAGGTTGGAGACAATTCAGAATCCCGTGGTCTACAAAGCTCCTGAAATTGGTTCAGCTTGTAACACCCCATCAAATCCCTTTAATGGAATGTTAACTCTGGTCCCAATGCTTGGCTTGACTTCTACTAATCAGCAATATTCTACAGCGGAAGCAATTAATACCTGAGAATAACAACACGCAAAAACAGGTCAACAAATAATGTTGGTGAATCTACAGGTTTAAAATAATGTAACAGTATCTGAAAAACAGTTATCAGAAAAATAGTTTGATTTCATTGACCACGAGATTCTATCGCTTGCATAAACCGAGCACCTGAATACTAGCATTAACCTGAGTATAGAAACCACTACACCTGACCTTACATCGTAAAATGTTATACACTTGTTCAAATGTATTTAATGTTCAAAATAAATGCACCACTGCTTTTATAGTGGGTGAGGTTGTCAACCTAACGGATCCGTCTATCTAAATTGTGCTTACACCGATGGTATTAAAAGTATTCAAGCTAGAGGCTTTGTGTACAAACTCAGTATGCATATGTGTAGTACTCATGTCAATATAAGAGTAATTGAAAATGTAAATATAACAGCATGTATTCTCATCCCTGAAAACATGTAAAAAGTGGGACTGTAGACTCACCTTTGAATAAGCTCGGAATGAAAGACAAATGACTTGTACGGTTTAGACCCGAGTAATGTAACCTAAGTATACGTATGTAGGTTGGTTAATATATGTATCTTATATAAGTGTGGTTTCATAGTGTACGTTGTCTTATTGCTCAACTCGACGCGATTTAAAGTAAAAGTCAACTATATCATGCAAGTCAAACAAATTCAACCGAAAGTCAAACTTGGTCAATGTGGTCAACTAAAGTCAACATCAGTAGGTTCATGTCAAATATTGGTCAATACGTCAAACCTAAGTCAAACAATACGTTTTAGGTCATGAATAATCATTTTCACAATTTCAGTTTATCGTCATGCACAAAATTTATGAACACGTAGCATACTTAGCATATTATCTCATAGTACAAAATTCAAATAAATATGGAAAACTCCAGATCATAAATAGACTTAAAATCGATTCCAAAAAGTCCGGCCAGGGACTCATATGATAATTAAAAGTCAGGAATCAGAAGGGATACATTTGGGGTTTGCCAGGTCAGTTTCTGACCGCTCACTGATTTCATTTTGGCTATAACCGGAGTTAGGAACATGAAATTGATACAAGACCAGTGTCCATAGTTCAAGTACAAATCAAAGTAACACATATCAAAAATCTAGCAACTTTTGTTTAGCAAATTTGTACAGTTTATTCGTGCAATTTGATCATTCAGTTTTCAGCTCAAATCAGAATTCACATAAAGTATGGCTCTATTGTGCCCAATGCATAAGGTTTCAGAGATTGAAATAAACTAACAATAAGTCACATATCATGTTAAGTTTCATTTTCCTGAAGCATACATGCTCAAACAATACACAAAACTTACAGAGTACAAAACCGTGTGCAATTTACAGATTCGATTCTCATTTAGTTAGTCACATTCGCATACGATTATCCGAAGATCTAGATACAATTAGCCTATGATATCCCCATGAAAGATGAAGTAATTTTTTTCTACTTTTCAAATATACAAAGCTTTAATCACAGAAGTTAACACATTTTATTATACAAGGTTATTATCATGCAAGTGCTGTATAAAACTTCATTTACACTAATTCTAGCATAACTCGGGCTATACATAAGCAAATGACATGATATCCTAGTCTAACTTGAGTGTTTTTAAATTATATTTCCAGTAGTATAAGTCTCACATGCCAATCCATTTTCTATCAATACCAGATTTCTGATCAAGCAACAAAATCACAACGATAATTCAAATCGACATAACTTAATCATACGGAAACGAAATCAAGCGAATCCAAAGCCTAAACTCAATAGTTTTTCGCAAGAAATCTGATTATAACATAATAATTAACATTTGAAAAACTTAATTTTTCTGATCAAACAAATACAAATTCGTTTTTAAACCCTAGCGCATCAAACAATCAAAATAACGATTACAATTAACACGTACGCGTATAGACTTGAGCAATTGACAACATAACTATGAAACTTTAATAAAATTCAGATTTTAAGAATTAGGGTTTATGCAATTATACCTTTGATCAAAAAATAAACGATACACACGCGTAGAGGAGATCGAGAATTGCAACTTTCATGTTCAAGGCTTGCTCTAAAAATCAAAAATTGATGGTATGGTGGTGGTGATGATGTCGACGATGGGAGGGAGAAGGAGGGAAGAAAAAGCTGCGTTTTTATGTTCTTAATCCTAATTAGGTTTATTACTTCTATTTATATCATCCCTAGTTATCCTAAATTGCACATAAGTCCCTAAAGTTACAAGTTTTAGACATAAAAGGGGTGGGGAGGGGGTTTCGGCTGATGGGCCCCATGGGATGGGTTCCCGGGCTCTCGTTTTGCAAAAGCGCGTATTCGTGGTCCGTTTTAAGTGTCGTTTAGTCGTACCGAAGGCCCGGAACGCTAATCCGATCGTTAAACGCAACCAATCGCTTAATTTATTAAAAACCCAATAAATTAAATATTTTAAAAAGTTAATAATTAATAAAATTAATTATTAAAATAAACCCGAGCATTTTGTTGCTCAAAAAGCTTTTATCAAAATCGTTTCTTTTTTTTATCGTATTTCATTATCCGAAATATTTATTTGCATTAATATCAACCCAAATTAATTATTGAAACCCTCCAAATGTCAAGTACGCATTTAATACATGTAAACACATAAAAGTTAAATAATCGCCATTAAAATAAACTAACAGAAGGTTAACGAAAGTAACGGAAAAATCAGGGTTATTACATTACCCACATGTTATTGAAAATTTCGTCCCGAAATTTTTTTAGTGATCGTCCGCCGAAGTAGTTTCCTGGGGAAACAATTGCGGATACTTCAACCTCATCTGGTCTTCACACTCCCACGTGAACTCTGGTCCTCTTCTCGCGTTCCACCGAACTTTAACGATAGAAATAATTGCTTTGCTTCAACTGTTTGACCTCACGGCCCAATATTTCAACAGGTTCCTCAATAAAATGATGTTTGTCGTCGATACGTAGTTCCTCTAAAGGAATAATCAAATTATCATCGGCTAGGCACTTCTTTAGATTGGATACATGGAAAACGTCATGAATACCGCTGAGTGCTTGTGGCAGTTCCAATCTGTAAGCTACCGGTCCAACTCTTTCAGTTATCTCAAACTCTTTCATATCTAGGACTCAGTTTACCTCGTTTCCCAAATCGTACATCACCCTTCCAAGGTGATACCTTAAGCATAACCGTGTCACCAACTTGGAACTCTATGTCCTTCCGTCTAACATCGACATAACTCTTTTGACTACTTTGAGCCGTTCTCAGTCGTTCCTGAATCTGTAGAACTTTCTCGGTTGTCTCCTGAAGAATTTCAGGACCTGTCAACTGACTATCACCCAACTCGCTACAACAAACGGGTGATCTACACTTCCTTCCGTATAATGCCTCGAAAGGTGCAGCTTTAATGCTCGCATGATAACTGTTGTTGTATGAGAACTCAGCTAATGGTAAATATTTATCCCATCCGTTCCCAAAACCAATGACACATGCTCGCAACATGTCTTCAAAAGTCTGAATAGTCCTTTCGCTCTGGCCATCGGTATGGGGGTGATATGCTGTACTCATATCTAAACGAGTCCCCATCGCTTTCTGTAATGATTGCCAAAATCTGAAAGTAAATCTACTGTGGCGATCAGATATAATAGATATAGGCACTCCATGCCTAGAGACGACTTCCTTAATGTAGATCTGAGCCAACTTCTCCATTATATCAGTTTCTCTTATCGGTAAGAAGTGTGCAGACTTAGGGAGACGATCCACAATAACCCAAATAGTATCGTGACCTCCCGCCGTTCTTGGCAGTTTCGTAATGAAGTCCATGGAAATTCCTTCCCACTTCCACTGGGGAATCTCTGGTTGAGTTAACAATCCTGATGGCTTCTGATGTTTAGCCTTAACTTTAGCGCAAGTCAAGCACTTCCTGACATAGGTAGCAATGTCTGCTTTCAAATTTGGCCACCAATAAAACGCCTTCAAATCTTGGTACATCTTATCTGATTCCAGATGAATTGAGTACCTTGACTTGTGTGCTTCCTCAAACACTAGTTCTCTCAATCCACCAAACTTTGGTACCCAAATTCGGTTAGCAAAGTACCATGTTCCATCCTCCTTGATGTCAAATATCTTATCCATTCCCCTGAGAAATTCAACATCGACATTTTCTTGTTTGACGGCCTCTCGTTGTGCTTCGCGGATCTGTGATGTGAGATTCGTATGTACAACTATGTTAAGCGCTTTAACCCTGAGGGGTTTCTCTCGCTCTTTTTTGCTTAAGGCATCTGCCACAACATTCGCCTTGCCCGGATGGTATTGAAGTTCGCAGCTATAATCGTTAAGTAGCTCTATCCAACGTCGTTGTCTCATGTTAAGATGTTTTTGATCAATTATGTGATGTAGACTCTTATGGTCGGTGAAGACAGTAAATTTAGTTCCAAGAAGGTAGTGTCTCCACATTTTAAGTGCACTTAAAGCTACTTAGAGAACTTTGCATACAACTGCTCTTCTCTAAGCACGGTCAATATCGATCGTAGATGCTGCTCGTGCTCTTCCTTGTTCTTGGAGTACACCAATATATCATCAATAAACACAATGATGAATTTATCTAGGTATGGCTTACACACACGGTTCATGAGGTCCATGAACACTGCTGGTGCGTTCGTCAAGCCAAACGACATCACTGTAAACTCATAATGTCCATAACGTGTTCTAAACAATGTCTTCGGGACATCAGCTTCTTTGACTCTCAATTGGTGATACCCGGATCTCAAATCAATCTTCGAATAACAACTGGATCCCTGCAGCTGATCAAATAAGTCATCAATTCTCGGTAGCGGATACCGATTCTTGATTGTCAACTTGTTCAATTTTCTATTGTCGATACACAACCTCATCGACCCATCCTTCTTCTTAACAAACCAGACTGGAGCTCCAACTCGGAAATTCATGGCTATATGACCCACCTTCTAGTACCGGTCGCAAACTATGGTATTACAACTCTGATGTTCTTCACCACAGGAAGCTCTTGTAGTTCTAAAGGTGCAAGCCCGTATATCGTACGCGTAACGGGTGCAGCTACTGGCACCAAATTAATCCGAGGGCCTTTGGCCTAGCGGTATCAAGGAGTCCTTCTGACTCTGAGGTAACGGGTTAAATTCTCGTTTAGTAGATTATTCGTGTAAAATTATCGGATGTTCGACTCATTCAACCCTTTATCAACTTCACGGAGGGGTGGACGTGTAACCTCAGGGCAATCTCTAATGGTCGGGAAATACTCGGGTCTCTTAAATGTTGGCTCATCTTTACTCATGTAGTGACCCGAACTTTTCCATGTTTATATATATTAATTGAGATTGATATTTACATGATTAAATGTTTCCAACATGTTAAGCAATCAAATTTATTAAGACTTGATTAATTGAAATATGTTTCATATAGACAATTGACCACCCAAGTTGACCGGTGATTCACGAACGTTAAAACTTGTAAAAACTATATGATGACATATATATGGATATATATATATAGTTAACATGATACTATGATAAGTAAACATATCATTAAGTATATTAACAATGAACTACATATGTAAAAACAAGACTACTAACTTAATGATTTTTAAACGAGACATATATGTAACGATTATCGTTGTAAAGACATTTAATGTATATATATCATATTAAGAGATATTCATACATGATAATATCATGATAATATAATAATTTAAAATCTCATTTGATATTATAAACATTGGGTTAACGACATTTAACAAGATCGTTAACCTAAAGGTTTCAAAACAACACTTACATGTAACGACTAACGATGACTTAACGACTCAGTTAAAATGTATATACATGTAGTGTTTTAATATGTATTTATACACTTTTGAAAGACTTCAATACACTTATCAAAATACTTCTACTTAACAAAAATGCTTACAATTACATCCTCGTTCAGTTTCATCAACAATTCTACTCGTATGCACCCGTATTCGTACTCGTACAATACATAGCTTTTAGATGTATGTACTATTGGTATATACACTCCAATGATCAGCTCTTAGCAGCCCATGTGAGTCACCTAACACATGTGGGAACCATCATTTGGCAACTAGCATGAAATATCTCATAAAATTACAAAAATATGAGTAATCATTCATGACTTATTTACATGAAAACAAAATTACATATCCTTTATATCTAATCCATACACCAACGACCAAAAACACCTACAAACACTTTCATTCTTCAATTTTCTTCATCTAATTGATCTCTCTCAAGTTCTATCTTCAAGTTCTAAGTGTTCTTCATATATTCTACAAGTTCTAGTTACATAAAATCAAGAATACTTTCAAGTTTGCTAGCTCACTTCCAATCTTGTAAGGTGATCATCCTGAAATATCCCGTTCTTATTGATTAAAAACGTTCCATATTAATTGAATTCGTTGCGAGGTTTTGACCTCTATATGAGACGTTTTTCAAAGACTGCATTCATTTTTAAAACAAACCATAACCTTTATTTCATAAATAAAGGTTTAAAAAGCTTTACGTAGATTATCAAATAATGATAATCTAAAATATCCTGTTTACACACGACCATTACATAATGGTTTACAATACAAATATGTTACATCGAAATCAGTTTCTTGAATGCAGTTTTTACACAATATCATACAAACATGGACTCCAAATCTTGTCCTTATTTTAGTATGCAACGGCGGAAGCTCTTAATATTCACCTGAGAATAAACATGCTTTAAACGTCAACAAAAATGTTGGTGAGTTATAGGTTTAACCTATATATATCAAATCGTAACAATAGACCACAAGATTTCATATTTCAATACACATCCCATACATAGAGATAAAAATCATTCATATGGTGAACACCTGGTAACCGACATTAACAAGATGCATATTTAAGAATATCCCCATCATTCCGGGACACCCTTCGGATATGATATAAATTTCGAAGTACTAAAGCATCCGGTACTTTGGATGGGGCTTGTTGGGCCCAATAGATCTATCTTTAGGATTCGCGTCAATTAGGGTGTCTGTTCCCTAATTCTTAGATTACCAGACTTAATAAAAAGGGGCATATTCGATTTCGATAATTCAACCATAGAATGTAGTTTCACGTACTTGTGTCTATTTTGTAAATCATTTATAAAACCTGCATGTATTCTCATCCCAAAAATATTAGATTTTAAAAGTGGGACTATAACTCACTTTCACAGATTTTTACTTCGTCGGGAAGTAAGACTTGGCCACTGGTTGATTCACGAACCTATAACAATATATACATATATATCAAAGTATGTTCAAAATATATTTACAACACTTTTAATATATTTTGATGTTTTAAGTTTATTAAGTCAGCTGTCCTCGTTAGTAACCTACAACTAGTTGTCCACAGTTAGATATACAGAAATAAATTGATAAATATTATCTTGAATCAATCCACGACCCAGTGTATACGTATCTCAGTATTGATCACAACTCAAACTATATATATTTTGGAATCAACCTCAACCCTGTATAGCTAACTCCAACATTCACATATAGAGTGTCTATGGTTGTTCCGAAATATATATAGATGTGTCGACATGATAGGTCGAAACATTGTATACGTGTCTATGGTATCTCAAGATTACATAATATACAATACAAGTTGATTAAGTTATGGTTGGAATAGATTTGTTACCAATTTTCACGTAGCTAAAATGAGAAAAATTATCCAATCTTGTTTTACCCATAACTTCTTCATTTTAAATCCGTTTTGAGTGAATCAAATTGCTATGGTTTCATATTGAACTCTATTTTATGAATCTAAATAGAAAAAGTATAGGTTTATAGTCGGAAAAATAAGTTACAAGAAGTTTTTGAAAAGGTAGTCATTTCAGTCGAAAGAACGACGTCTAGATGATCATTTTAGAAAACATACTTCCACTTTGAGTTTAACCATAATTTTTGGATATAGTTTCATGTTCATAATAACAATAATTTTCTCAGAATAACAACTTTTAAATCAAAGTTTATCATAGTTTTTAATAAACTAACCCAAAACAGCCCGCGGTGTTACTACGACGGCGTAAATCCGGTTTTACGGTGTTTTTCGTGTTTCCAGGTTTTAAATCATTAAGTTAGCATATCATATAGATATAGAACATGTGTTTAGTTGATTTTAAAAGTCAAGTTATAAGGATTAACTTTTGTTTGCGAACAAGTTTAGAATTAACTAAACTATGTTCTAGTGATTACAAGTTTAAACCTTCGAATAAGATAGCTTTATATGTATGAATCGAATGATGTTATGAACATCATTACTACCTTAAGTTCCTTGGATAAACCTACTGGAAAATATAAAAATAGATCTAGCTTCAACGGATCCTTGGATGGCTCGAAGTTCTTGAAGCAGAATCATGACACGAAAACAAGTTCAAGTAAGATCATCACTTGAAATAAGATTGTTATAGTTATAGAAATTGAACCAAAGTTTGAATATGATTATTACCTTGTATTAGAATGATAACCTACTGTAAGAAACAAAGATTTCTTGAGGTTGGATGATCACCTTACAAGATTGGAAGTGAGCTAGCAAACTTGAAAGTATTCTTGATTTTATGTAACTAGAACTTGTAGAATATATACACTTAGAACTTGAAGATAGAACTTGAGAGAGATCAATTAGATGAAGAAAATTGAAGAATGAAAGTGTTTGTAGGTGTTTTTGGTCGTTGGTGTATGGATTAGATATAAAGGATATGTAATTTTGTTTTCATGTAAATAAGTCATGAATGATTACTCATATTTTTGTAATTTTATGAGATATTTCATGCTAGTTGCCAAATGATGGTTCCCACATGTGTTAGGTGACTCACATGGGCTGCTAAGAGCTGATCATTGGAGTGTATATACCAATAGTACATACATCTAAAAGCTGTGTATTGTACGAGTACAAATACGGGTGCATACGAGTAGAATTGTTGATGAAACTGAACGAGGATGTAATTGTAAGCATTTTTGTTAAGTAGAAGTATTTTGATAAGTGTATTGAAGTCTTTCAAAAGTGTATAAATACATATTAAAACACTACATGTATATACATTTTAACTGAGTCATTAAGTCATCGTTAGTCGTTACATGTAAGTGTTGTTTTGAAACCTTTAGGTTAACGATCTTGTTAAATGTTGTTAACCCAATGTTTATAATATCAAATGAGATTTTAAATTATTATATTATCATGATATTATCATGTATGAATATCTCTTAATATGATACATATACATTAAATGTCTTTACAACGATAATCGTTACATATATGTCTCGTTTAAAAATCATTAAGTTAGTAGTCTTGTTTTTACATATGTAGTTCATTGTTAATATACTTAATGATATGTTTACTTATCATAGTATCATGTTAACTATATATATATCCATATATATGTCATCATATAGTTTTTACAAGTTTTAACGTTCGTGAATCACCGGTCAACTTGGGTGGTCAATTGTCTATATGAAACATATTTCAATTAATCAAGTCTTAACAAGTTTGATTGCTTAACATGTTGGAAACATTTAATCATGTAAATATCAATCTCAATTAATATATATAAACATGAAAAAGTTCGGGTCACTACAGTACCTACCCGTTAAATAAATTTCGTCCCGAAATTTTAAGTTGTTGAAGGTGTTGACGAATCTTCTAGAAATAGATGCGGGTATTTTTTCTTCATCTGATCTTCACGCTCCCAGGTGAACTCGGGTCCTCTGCGAGCATTCCATCGAACCTTAACAATTGGTATCTTGTTTTGCTTAAGTCTTTTAACCTCACGATCCATTATTTCGACGGGTTCTTCGATGAATTGAAGTTTTTCGTTGATTTGGATTTCATCTAACGGAATAGTGAGATCTTCTTTAGCAAAACATTTCTTCAAATTCGATACGTGGAAAGTGTTATGTACAGCCGCGAGTTGTTGAGGTAACTCAAGTCGGTAAGCTACTGGTCCGACACGATCAATAATCTTGAATGGTCCAATATACCTTGGATTTAATTTCCCTCGTTTACCAAATCGAACAACGCCTTTCCAAGGTGCAACTTTAAGCATGACCATCTCTCGAATTTTAAATTCTATATCTTTTCTTTTAATGTCAGCGTAGCTCTTTTGTCGACTTTGGGCGGTTTTCAACCGTTGTTGAATTTGGATGATCTTCTCGGTAGTTTCTTGTATAATCTCCGGACCCGTAATCTGTCTATCCCCCACTTCACTCCAACAAATCGGAGACCTGCACTTTCTACCATAAAGTGCTTCAAACGGCGCCATCTCAATGCTTGAATGGTAGCTGTTGTTGTAGGAAAATTCTGCTAACGGTAGATGTCGATCCCAACTGTTTCCGAAATCAATAACACATGCTCGTAGCATGTCTTCAAGCGTTTGTATCGTCCTTTCGCTCTGCCCATCAGTTTGTGGATGATAGGCAGTACTCATGTCTAGACGAGTTCCTAATGCTTGCTGTAATGTCTGCCAGAATCTTGAAATAAATCTGCCATCCCTATCAGAGATAATAGAGATTGGTATTCCATGTCTGGAGATGACTTCCTTCAAATACAGTCGTGCTAACTTCTCCATCTTGTCATCTTCTCTTATTGGCAAGAAGTGTGCTGATTTGGTGAGACGGTCAACTATTACCCAAATAGTATCAAAACCACTTGTAGTCCTTGGCAATTTAGTGATGAAATCCATGGTAATGTTTTCCCATTTCCATTCCGGGATTTCGGGTTGTTGAAGTAGACCTGATGGTTTCTGATGCTCAGCTTTGACCTTAGAACACGTCAAACATTCTCCTACGTATTTAGCAACATCGGCTTTCATACCCGGCCACCAAAAATGTTTCTTGAGATCCTTGTACATCTTTCCCGTTCCAGGATGTATTGAGTATCTGGTTTTATGAGCTTCTCTAAGTACCATTTCTCTCATATCTCCAAATTTTGGTACCCAAATCCTTTCAGCCCTATACCGGGTTCCGTCTTCCCGAATATTAAGATGCTTCTCCGATCCTTTGGGTATTTCATCCTTTAAATTTCCTTCTTTTAAAACTCCTTGTTGCGCCTCCTTTATTTGAGTAGTAAGGTTATTATGAATCATTATATTCATAGATTTTACTCGAATGGGTTCTCTGTCCTTCCTGCTCAAGGCATCGGCTACCACATTTGCCTTCCCCGGGTGGTAACGAATCTCAAAGTCGTAATCATTCAATAATTCAATCCACCTACGCTGCCTCATATTCAGTTGTTTCTGATTAAATATGTGTTGAAGACTTTTGTGGTCGGTATATATAATACTTTTGACCCCATATAAGTAGTGCCTCCAAGTTTTTAATGCAAAAACAACCGCCCCTAATTCCAAATCATGCGTCGTATAATTTTGTTCGTGAATCTTCAATTGTCTAGACGCATAAGCAATCACCTTCGTTCGTTGCATTAATACACAACCGAGACCTTGCTTTAATGCGTCACAATAAATCACAAAATCATCATTCCCTTCAGGCAATGACAATATAGGTGCCGTAGTTAGCTTTTTCTTCAATAACTGAAACGCTTTCTCTTGTTCATCATTCCATTCAAATTTCTTCCCTTTATGCGTTAATGCAGTCAAGGGTTTTGCTATTCTGGAAAAGTCTTGGATGAACCTTCTGTAGTAACCAGCTAGTCCTAAAAACTGGCGTATGTGTTTTGGAGTTTTCGGGGTTTCCCACTTTTCAACAGTTTCTATCTTTGCCGGATCCACCTTAATACCTTCTTTGTTCACTATGTGACCGAGGAATTGAACTTCTTCCAACCAAAATGCACACTTTGAAAACTTAGCGTACAATTCTTCCTTCCTCAATACTTCTAACACCTTTCTCAAATGTTCACCGTGTTCTTGGTCATTCTTTGAGTAAATAAGTATGTCATCAATGAAAACAATGACAAACTTGTCAAGGTATGGTCCACACACTCGGTTCATAAGGTCCATGAACACAGCTGGTGCATTAGTTAAACCAAACGGCATGACCATAAACTTGTAATGACCGTAACGTGTTCTGAAGGCAGTTTTTAGAATATCATCTTCTTTCACCCGCATTTGATGATACCCGGAACGTAAGTCAATCTTTGAATAAACAGACGAGCCTTGTAGTTGATCAAATAAGTCGTCGATTCTCGGTAGTGGGTAGCGGTTCTTGATGGTAAGTTTGTTCAACTCTCGGTAGTCGATACACAACCTGAATGTACCATCTTTCTTCTTGACAAACAAAACAGGAGCTCCCCACGGTGATGTGCTTGGTCGAATGAAACCACGCTCTAAAAGTTCTTGTAATTGACTTTGCAGTTCTTTCATCTCACTGGGTGCGAGTCTGTAAGGAGCACGAGCTATTGGTGCAGCTCCTGGTACAAGATCTATTTGAAATTCAACGGATCGTTGTGGGGGTAATCCCGGTAATTCTTTCGGAAATACATCAGGAAATTCTTTTGCGACGGGATCATCATTGATGCTCTTTTCTTCAGTTTGTACTTTCTCGACGTGTGCTAGAACAGCATAGCAACCTTTTCTTATTAGTTTTTGTGCCTTCAAATTACTAATAAGATGTAGCTTCGTGTTGCCCTTTTCTCCGTACACCATTAAGGGTTTTCCTTTTTCTCGTATAATGCAAATTGCATTTTTGTAACAAACGATCTCTGCTTTCACTTCTTTCAACCAGTCCATACCGATTATCACATCAAAACTCCCTAACTCTACTGGTATCAAATCAATCTTAAATGTTTCGCTAACCAGTTTAATTTCTCGATTCCGACATATAGTATCTGCTGAAATTAATTTACCATTTGCTAATTCGAGTAAAAATTTACTATCCAAAGGCGTCAATGGACAACTTAATTTAGCACAAAAATCTCTACTCATATAGCTTCTATCCGCACCCGAATCAAATAAAACGTAAGCAGATTTATTGTCAATAAGAAACGTACCCGTAACAAGCTCCGGGTCTTCCTGTGCCTCTGCCGCATTAATATTGAAAACTCTTCCACGGCCTTGTCCATTCATGTTCTCCTGGTTCGGGCAATTTCTAATAATGTGGCCTGGTTTTCCACATTTATAACAAACTACATTGGCATAACTTGCTCCGACACTACTTGCTCCGCCATTACTCGTTCCGACACCATTTGTTCCTTTCGTTCTATTAACCCCTGGTCCGTAGACCTCACACTTCGCCGCGCTATGACCATTTCTTTTACACTTGTTGCAAAATTTGGTGCAGAACCCCGAGTGATTCTTTTCACACCTTTGGCATAGCTGCTTCTGATTGTTGTTGTTGTTGCGGTTATTATTGTTGTTGGGATGATTGTTGTAGTTGCTGTTGTTGTTGTTGTTGTTGTTGTTGGGCCGTTTGTTGTAGTTGCGATTGATGTTGCGATTGGTGGGATAATTGTTGCGATTATTGTTGTAATTGTTGTTGTTGTTGTATTGGTGATTCTTATCACCGTTTTCCTCCCACTTTCTTTTGACTTGCTTCACATTGGCCTCTTCAGCAGTCTGTTCTTTAATTCTTTCTTTAATTTGGTTCACGAGTTTGTGAGCCATTCTACATGCCTGTTGTATGGAGACGGGCTCGTGTGAACTTATATCTTCTTGGATTCTTTCCGGTAATCCTTTCACAAACGCGTCGATCTTCTCTTCCTCATCTTCGAATGCTCCCGGACACAATAGGCACAATTCTGTGAATCGTCTTTCGTACGTGGTAATATCAAATCCTTGGGTTCGTAACCCTCTAAGTTCTGTCTTGAGCTTATTGACCTCGGTTCTGGGACGGTACTTCTCGTTCATCAAGTGCTTGAATGCTGACCACAGTAGTGCGTACGCATCGTCTTGTCCCACTTGCTCTAGATAGGTATTCCACCATGTTAACGCAGAACATGTGAAGGTATGTGTAGCGTACTTTACTTTGTCCTCTTCAGTACACTTACTTATGGCAAACACCGATTCGACCTTCTCGGTCCACCGTTTCAATCCGATCGGTCCTTCGGTTCCATCAAATTCCAAAGGTTTGCAGGCAGTGAATTCTTTGTAGGTGCATCCTACACGATTTCCTGTACTGCTAGATCCAAGGTTATTGTTGGTATGTAGCGCAGCCTGTACTGCGGCTATGTTTGAAGCTAGAAAAGTACAGAATTCCTCTTCATTCATATTCACGGTGTGTCGAGTAGTCGGTGCCATTTCCTTCAAAATAGTTAAATGGAACAAGTTAATCATACAGAATATTAAGAGTAGTTAATAGTATTTCGTAGCATAATATGAACTCATTTATAAAAGCTTTTTCTTCATATTAGCGTTTTATAAGTTTAAATTCGGGTAGTACCTATCCGTTAAGTTCATACTTAGTAGCTAATATACAATTCAACTACTACAATTCTATATGAAAAACTGATTATAATAATATTTCGCGTTCAAACTTTTATACAATATTTTACAAACTTACAATACCGCTTATTTTACATAAAGCATGAAATATAGCACACAATAACTTTGATACAAGATAGTTGTGAAGATAATTCTAGCTAGTACACAAGTCGTTCAGCAAAGGCAATAAAGACACGTAATTCATACGTCCAGAAACAAGTCATGCATTCTGGTTTTACTAGGACTACTTCCCATCCTTGGTCTTGTGCAACATAACCGTTATGGCCGTTGATAAGACAGCGTGTTGTAACGTCGTCAAAGGGACGAGGGTTACGTAATGTCCAACAGTCCCGTAATAATCTAAAAACCTCATTTCTTACCCCAATTACCGACTCCGTCACTTGTGGAAACGTTTTGTTTAATAGTTGTAGCCCGATGTTCTTGTTCTCACTTTGGTGAGAAGCGAACATTACTAATCCGTAAGCATAACATGCTTCTTTATGTTGCATGTTAGCCGCCTTTTCTAAATCACGAAGTCCAATATTCGGATATATTGAGTCAAAATAATTTCTTAACCCGTTGCGTAAAATAGCATTTGGGTTCCCCGCAATATATGCGTCAAAGTAAACACATCGTAACTTATGGGTTTCCCAATGTGATATCCCCCATCTTTCAAACGAAAGTCTCTTATAAACCAAGACATTCTTGGAACGTTCTTCGAATGTCTTACAAACTGATCTCGCCTTAAATAGTTGTGCCGAGGAATTCTGGCCGACTCTAGACAAGATTTCATCAATCATGTCTCCGGGTAGGTCTCTTAAAATATTGGGTTGTCTATCCATTTTGTGTTTTTAAACTGTAAAATAGACAAGAGTTAGATTCATAAAAAAATACTTATTAATACAAGCAATTTTTACATATATCATAAAGCATACGAACACTATATTACATATATTACAACACACGAATACAACTATCTTATTCCGACTCGCTCGTTTCTTCTTCTTCGGTTTTGGTTCGTTTTGCCAAGTTTCTAGGGATATATGATGTTCCCCTAATACGAGCCGTCGTTGTCCACATTGGTTTAGAAAAACCTGGTGGTTTAGAGGTTCCCGGGTCATTGTTACAACTTAAGGACTTCGGGCGTTGACGATACATATAAAGTTCATCGGGGTTGGAATTAGATTTCTCTATTTTTATACCCTTTTCCTTATTATTTTCTTTTGCCTTTTTAAATTCAGTTGGGGTAATTTCTATAACATCATCGGAATTCTCGTCGGAATCCGATTCATCGGAGAATTGGTAATCCTCCCAATATTTTGCTTCCTTGGCGGAAACACCATTGACCATAATTAACCTTGGTCGGTTGGTTGAGGATTTTCTTTTACTTAACCGTTTTATTATTTCCCCCACCGGTTCTATTTTTTCATCCGGTTCCGATTCTTCTTCCGGTTCCGATTCTTCTTCCGGTTCAGACTCTTCTTCTGGTTCCTCTTCGGGAACTTGTGAATCAGTCCACGAATCATTTCAATTTACATTTGACTCTTCATTATTATTAGGTGAGTCAATGGGACTTGTTCTAGAGGTAGACATCTATCACATAATATCAAACGCGTTAAGAGATTAATATATCACATAATATTCACATGTTAAAAATATATAGTTTCCAACAAAATTTGTTAAGCAGTCATTTTTCAAGTAAACACGATCGAAGTCCAGACTCACTAATGCATCCTAACAAACTCGATAAGACACACTAATGCAAAATTCTGGTTCTCTAAGACCAACGCTCGGATACCAACTGAAATGTCCCGTTCTTATTGATTAAAAACGTTCCATATTAATTGATTTCGTTGCGAGGTTTTGACCTCTATATGAGACGTTTTTCAAAGACTGCATTCATTTTTAAAACAAACCATAACCTTTATTTCATAAATAAAGGTTTAAAAAGCTTTACGTAGATTATCAAATAATGATAATCTAAAATATCCTGTTTACACACGACCATTACATAATGGTTTACAATACAAATATGTTACATCGAAATCAGTTTCTTGAATGCAGTTTTTACACAATATCATACAAACATGGACTCCAAATCTTGTCCTTATTTTAGTATGCAACAGCGGAAGCTCTTAATATTCACCTGAGAATAAACATGCTTTAAACGTCAACAAAAATGTTGGTGAGTTATAGGTTTAACCTATATGTATCAAATCGTAACAATAGACCACAAGATTTCATATTTCAATACACATCCCATACATAGAGATAAAAATCATTTATATGGTGAACACCTGGTAACCGACATTAACAAGATGCATATTTAAGAATATCCCCATCATTCCGGGACACCCTTCGGATATGATATAAATTTCGAAGTACTAAAGCATCCAGTACTTTGGATGGGGCTTGTTGGGCCCAATAGATCTATCTTTAGGATTCGCGTCAATTAGGGTGTCTGTTCCCTAATTCTTAGATTACCAGACTTAATAAAAAGGGGTATATTCGATTTCGATAATTCAACCATAGAATGTAGTTTCACGTACTTGTGTCTATTTTGTAAATCATTTATAAAACCTGCATGTATTCTCATCCCAAAAATATTAGATTTTAAAAGTGGGACTATAACTCACTTTCACAGATTTTTACTTCGTCGGGAAGTAAGACTTGGCCACTGGTTGATTCACGAACCTATAACAATATATACATATATATCAAAGTATGTTCAAAATATATTTACAACACTTTTAATATATTTTGATGTTTTAAGTTTATTAAGTCAGCTGTCCTCGTTAGTAACCTACAACTAGTTGTCCACAGTTAGATATACAGAAATAAATTGATAAATATTATCTTGAATCAATCCACGACCCAGTGTATACGTATCTCAGTATTGATCACAACTCAAACTATATATATTTTGGAATCAACCTCAACCCTGTATAGCTAACTCCAACATTCACATATAGAGTGTCTATGGTTGTTCCGAAATATATATAGATGTGTCGACATGATAGGTCGAAACATTGTATACGTGTCTATGGTATCTCAAGATTACATAATATACAATACAAGTTGATTAAGTTATGGTTGGAATAGATTTGTTACCAATTTTCACGTAGCTAAAATGAGAAAAATTATCCAATCTTGTTTTACCCATAACTTCTTCATTTTAAATCCGTTTTGAGTGAATCAAATTGCTATGGTTTCATATTGAACTCTATTTTATGAATCTAAACAGAAAAAGTATAGGTTTATAGTCGGAAAAATAAGTTACAAGAAGTTTTTGTAAAGGTAGTCATTTCAGTCGAAAGAACGACGTCTAGATGATCATTTTAGAAAACATACTTCCACTTTGAGTTTAACCATAATTTTTGGATATAGTTTCATGTTCATAATAACAATAATTTTCTCAGAATAACAACTTTTAAATCAAAGTTTATCATAGTTTTTAATAAACTAACCCAAAACAGCCCGCGGTGTTACTACGACGGCGTAAATCCGGTTTTACGGTGTTTTTCGTGTTTCCAGGTTTTAAATCATTAAGTTAGCATATCATATAGATATAGAACATGTGTTTAGTTGATTTTAAAAGTCAAGTTATAAGGATTAACTTTTGTTTGCGAACAAGTTTAGAATTAACTAAACTATGTTCTAGTGATTACAAGTTTAAACCTTCGAATAAGATAGCTTTATATGTATGAATCGAATGATGTTATGAACATCATTACTACCTTAAGTTCCTTGGATAAACCTACTGGAAAATATAAAAATAGATCTAGCTTCAACGGATCCTTGGATGGCTCGAAGTTCTTGAAGCAGAATCATGACACGAAAACAAGTTCAAGTAAGATCATCACTTGAAATAAGATTGTTATAGTTATAGAAATTGAACCAAAGTTTGAATATGATTATTACCTTGTATTAGAATGATAACCTACTGTAAGAAACAAAGATTTCTTGAGGTTGGATGATCACCTTACAAGATTGGAAGTGAGCTAGCAAACTTGAAAGTATTCTTGATTTTATGTAACTAGAACTTGTAGAATATATACACTTAGAACTTGAAGATAGAACTTGAGAGAGATCAATTAGATGAAGAAAATTGAAGAATGAAAGTGTTTGTAGGTGTTTTTGGTCGTTGGTGTATGGATTAGATATAAAGGATATGTAATTTTGTTTTCATGTAAATAAGTCATGAATGATTACTCATATTTTTGTAATTTTATGAGATATTTCATGCTAGTTGCCAAATGATGGTTCCCACATGTGTTAGGTGACTCACATTGGCTGCTAAGAGCTGATCATTGGAGTGCATATACCAATAGTACATACATCTAAAAGCTGTGTATTGTACGAGTACGAATACGGGTGCATACGAGTAGAATTGTTGATGAAACTGAACGAGGATGTAATTGTATGCATTTTTGTTAAGTAGAAGTATTTTGATAAGTGTATTGAAGTCTTTCAAAAGTGTATAAATACATATTAAAACACTACATGTATATACATTTTAACTGAGTCGTTAAGTCATCGTTAGTCGTTACATGTAAGTGTTGTTTTGAAACCTTTAGGTTAACGATCTTGTTAAATGTTGTTAACCCAATGTTTATAATATCAAATGAGATTTTAAATTATTATATTATCATGATATTATCATGTATGAATATCTCTTAATATGATACATATACATTAAATGTCTTTACAACGATAATCGTTACATATATGTCTCGTTTAAAAATCATTAAGTTAGTAGTCTTGTTTTTACATATGTAGTTCATTGTTAATATACTTAATGATATGTTTACTTATCATAGTATCATGTTAACTATATATATATCCATATATATGTCATCATATAGTTTTTACAAGTTTTAACGTTCGTGAATCACCGGTCAACTTGGGTGGTCAATTGTCTATATGAAACATATTTCAATTAATCAAGTCTTAACAAGTTTGATTGCTTAACATGTTGGAAACATTTAATCATGTAAATATCAATCTCAATTAATATATATAAACATGGAAAAGTTCGGGTCACTACACATCCAACCTCAAGAAATCTTTGTTTCTTACAGTAGGTTATCATTCTAATACAAGGTAATAATCATATTCAAACTTTGGTTCAATTTCTATAACTATAACAATCTTATTTCAAGTGATGATCTTACTTGAACTTGTTTTCGTGTCATGATTCTACTTCAAGAACTTCGAGCCATCCAAGGATCCGTTGAAGCTAGATCCATTTTTCTCTTTTACAGTAGGTTTATCCAAGGAACTTAAGGTAGTAATGATGTTCATAACATCATTCGATTCATACATATAAAGCTATCTCATTCGAAGGTTTAAACTTGTAATCACTAGAACATAGTTTAGTTAATTCTAAACTTGTTCGCAAACAAAAGTTAATCCTTCTAACTTGACTTTTAAAATTAACTAAACACATGTTCTATATCTATATGATATGCTAACTTAATGATTTAAAACCTGGAAACACGAAAAACACCGTAAAACCGGATTTACGCCGTCGTAGTAACACCGCGGGCTGTTTTGGGTTAGTTAATTAAAAACTATGATAAACTTTGATTTAAAAGTTGTTATTCTGAGAAAATGATTTTTATTATGAACATGAAACTATATCCAAAAATTATGGTTAAACTCAAAGTGGAAGTATGTTTTCTAAAATGGTCATCTAGACGTCGTTCTTTCGACTGAAATGACTACCCTTACAAAATTGACTTGTAACTTATTTTTCCGACTATAAACCTATACTTTTTCTGTTTAGATTCATAAAATAGAGTTCAATATGAAACCATAGCAATTTGATTCACTCAAAACGGATTTAAAATGAAGAAGTTATGGGTAAAACAAGATTGGATAATTTTTCTCATTTTAGCTACGTGAAAATTGGTAACAAATATATTCCAACCATAACTTAATCAACTTGTATTGTATATTATGTAATCTTGAGATACCATAGACACGTATACAATGTTTCGACCTATCATGTCGACACATCTATATATATTTCGGAACAACCATAGACACTCTATATGTGAATGTTGGAGTTAGCTATACAGGGTTGAGGTTGATTCCAAAATATGTATAGTTTGAGTTGTGATCAATACTGAGATACGTATACACTGGGTCGTGGATTGATTCAAGATAATATTTATCGATTTATTTCTGTATATCTAACTGTGGATAACTAGTTATAGGTTACTAACGAGGACAGCTGACTTAATAAACTTAAAACATCAAAATATATTAAAAGTGTTGTAAATATATTTTGAACATACTTTGATATATATGTATATATTGTTATAGGTTCGTGAATCAACCAGTGGCCAAGTCTTACTTCCCGACGAAGTAAAAATCTGTGAAAGTGAGTTATAGTCCCACTTTTAAAATCTAATATTTTTGGGATGAGAATACATGCAGGTTTTATAAATGATTTACAAAATAGACACAAGTACGTGAAACTACATTCTATGGTTGAATTATCGAAATCGAATATGCCCCTTTTTATTAAGTCTGGTAATCTAAGAATTAGGGAACAGACACCCTAATTGACGCGAATCCTAAAGATAGATCTATTGGGCCTAACAAACCCCATCCAAAGTACCGGATGCTTTAGTACTTCGAAATTTATATCATATCCGAAGGGTGTCCCGAAATGATGGGGATATTCTTATATATATGCATCTTGTTAATGTCGGTTACCAGGTGTTCACCATATGAATGATTTTTATCTCTATGTATGGGATGTGTATTGAAATATGAAATCTTGTGGTCTATTGTTACGATTTGATATATATAGGTTAAACCTATAACTCACCAACATTTTTGTTGACGTTTTAAGCATGTTTATTCTCAGGTGAT
The DNA here is from genome assembly GCF_046630445.1 of Rutidosis leptorrhynchoides. Taxonomy (NCBI): domain Eukaryota; kingdom Viridiplantae; phylum Streptophyta; class Magnoliopsida; order Asterales; family Asteraceae; genus Rutidosis; species Rutidosis leptorrhynchoides. The sequence continues at coordinate 358,447,706 of NC_092339.1, forward strand.
TATTAAGAGCTTCCGCTGTCGCATACTTAAATAAGGACGAGATTTGGAGTCCATGCTTGTATGATATTGTGTAAAAACTGCATTCAAGAAACTTATTTTGTTGTAACATATTTGTATTGTAAACCATTATGTAATGGTCGTGTGTAAACAGGATATTTTAGATTATCATTATTTGATAATCTACGTAAAGCTTTTTAAACCTTTATTGATGAAATAAAGGTTATGGTTTGTTTTAAAATGAATGCAGTCTTTGAAAAACGTCTCATATAGAGGTCAAAACCTCGCAACGAAATCAATTAATATGGAACGTTTTTAATCAATAAGAACGGGACATTTCAACTCACATGTGCCAGAATTGCGATACATTCTCATATCATGTACTTCTGAACCTTCAAGTAATTAGCGTAACATGATGGTGTACTGATCTCTTCTCCGTACACTATTATTATCGGTGAAAGAAATTTGAATAGTCTTCGGGTCGTAGTTGCCTTGGTTGTATCGTCAGATAACCAGTTTGTTTCAACCACGAGGTTAAAATTTCCTAGTTCAATAGTTCTATAAAGTACATGTTGTCTAAGGGAGGCACAGGGTTATAAAGGTTGTGACCAATTTCTCTAGCGTTAAGGCTTCCATCAGCACCGGTGTTGACATCATGTATAAGCATTATGATCGGTGAGTGAGAGCAGTTTCGTGAAGAATTTCATGGAAAATGAAATTGAATAAGGTATAATGGCAACCCGAACAAAATCTGATATTTAATCGAAAAGGGTTGGTACAATCTCCCAAACGTGTGTGCCTCGCGGGAAACAGATGAAGTGTAGTTCGCATCGAAGCGTTCAAAGTTGGTTGGTAATGTTTGTGGGTATAACGAAAATGATTGCCGCTTAAGAAAAGTACGTTGGGGCAGAATGAGAAAGGATATAGTGACAAGTAGTATTACTAGTAGTAATGAGTGATGGGGTTAGCGATAAGTAGCGATGGATGGTGATAAGCAGTGATGATAGCGGTGGCGAATAAGTTATTAGATAGCGTGCTCGCATCATGAGTATATATACATGTATACTAATTCACCCAATATGGCATAATAGTTATCAATCGGTAGGCTCGTGTTGGGAACAAAATCATGATCGGCGGGCGACTGAATGATAGGTAAGTTGGAAATCGAGTGGACAATATCTACTACGTATTGTGAGGGCTGTTGTAATGACCCTGGTTTTTCCAACGTTATTTAATAATTATTATTATTAATACTCATGATTAAACGAATGTATGTTATTACATTTACTTGTTGCCATGATTAACCGTACTTGACTTTTAAATGCCCGAAACGTCTTTGTGACACGCGAAACTTACATGAATAATATTTTCAAGTATTATTTACATTCATGATTAAGTTTTATTAATTATTTTGATTAACTATGGTTATTAGTTAATTACTTGGGCTTTAATTGGATTTATTTGTTAATTAATTGAACTTGGGCTTTTATTAGTGTTATGGACTCATGATATTGGGCTTATAAGCCCACCCTACATTTTAAATGGACTAACTAGCCCACTCTTCCATGTAAGTATTACTTTTGAAATGAACTAGTTAGTTTAACACTTAAAGAATCTAGTTACTCACCTTTCCCATGCAAGGCCATCTATTAACCCACTTTTAAGGACAATTTCATGCAAGTATCTAGTGGATTTTTTTTTTCCTTCCCTCCCTTGTGCTGGCCGTCGGCCTATAGGCCTTTAGAAGGAGTTTTTGTTTCAATTTTTCTATTACTCTTTCACTAGTTTCATTCACAATTACACACACACACTTTTACTTACATTTTTCTCTCTACATTTCCTCTCACTTTTCTCTCAAAATATTGTAAGTTTCATGAATGTTTCTTCCTCTTTTCTTTCCTTCAAACCGAACCAAAACACCCCTTTAATCATCATCATTTACTTGTTGTTACTTGTTCTTTATTAGTGTCTACTACTTACTTGTTCATTGTTGTTTGTTACTTACTAGTTTCAAGAATCAACTCTTTAGTTTGATTCTTCATTTTATCTTGTATTTACAAGAACACACAAGAACATAAACTTTCTAGTTTATGTTCTACATATGTTGTTTCAAAAGATTGTAAGTTCATGGTTGTAAATCATTACTTGTAAGTCATGTTTGTAAACTTAAAGTTTACATTCTTAAAGATCAAACTTTGGTTTGAATCTTTAAAGTATGAACAACTCATGAACTAGTTACTTGTTTACTTAGCTTGTTTCTTTATATTATGCACTTTAAATTCATGTTTGTTGGTTAATATTGGTCAAATGTTACTAGTTAACTTTGATCTCATTAATCTTGATCTAAAATTAACTTTAAAAGTTCAAGAACATGTAAGTAAGCTTTCTTTAATTATAACTTGGTACACTTATGTTAGATCTAGACTTTTGGGTCTAGGATCTTCAAGATCTAACTAAGAACTATGTTCTACAACTTAAGATCTTGATTTCATAAGTTCACTTTCAAGTTTGTAACTTATTATTAGTTTTAAAGTTCATGTATGTGTTAGATCTAAGACCTTGATGTAACTTTGGTTCATCAAACTTCATACAACTCTTAAGTGAGTTGTGCTACATGCCTTAGACTTACACTTGTGTCGTAATAGTCAAAACTTGGTTAATATTACTTTTATAGTTCATGTATGTGTTAAATCTAAGACTTTGATGTAACTTTGGTTCATCAAAACACTTGCAACACTTAAGTGAGTTGTGCTTCATGTCTTAGACTTACACTTGGGTTATGATGGTCAAACCTTGGTGAAAATGATGCAAACACATCAACGAGTTGTACACTTGAAGCTATATGCATCAAGGATGAGAACCATGATAAGCATCGAGCACCAAGAGCCACCGGAACCTACTGACCCTACTGTTTTACTGTTTCTGTGTCTGACTTGTATGACCTGGGCTACTGTAAAGATGATTTTCAGATATCTCTGTTCGAGTAGATAACTTTTCATTTAGGATTCATCTTAATCCGAGTTACGGTTTAGGATTTATGGCCCTCCGATCGTCACTATGTCCTTTTAACGTTGTGCTAAAAAATTCTGACCTACTCGCACTTAGACCGTCGCCACGGTCAAACGAAGACGAGTTTGCTTCTGGCATTTTTACCACAACTAAAGGACTCATATACGGAGCCATGGCCACTGGTCTCACCTTATTTCAGTAGGTATAGAGGCCGTGGTGACTGACCGAACTCAGCCTTTGTTTTAAACTCTTTTCATAAATGAAACTTACTTTACACCTTTTGTTTGATGATGAATGATGATGACCTTTAAGACCTTATTTACATACTTTTAAACCTATTCGGACGATTTACTGACTTAGTACTATTTGACTTAGGTTGAGGACTTCCCGGACCTACACACTTGCTTATTTCCCGAGTCATACTTTACCGCTACTTTATCATTGTGAGTTATAGCATCCCTTTTTACTTTAACTATTTTGTGAACTGAGAATACATGCGCATTTTACGTCTTACATACTAGGCACAAGTACTTAAACTTATATATGTGTGGGTTATACAACAACCTAAACATTCCCTTTAGCTCGGTAACGTTTAGTCATTGGTTTTTGAACCGGTGAACGCGAATCTTAGATATGGATCCATAGGGTTTGACATCCCCACTCGGGCTAGTCGCGCTAGCATTTAACGAGTGTTTAATACTTCGTAATATATACGCACTTTCCAAGTGTACTTTCAGGGGGTATAAACGTTAAGTTAGTTACCAAGTGCCCACGGTTAACATATACTTTATCATACTGTTTTGAAACGCTCTTTGGAGCACTGAAATCTCGTGGCCTACCTTACATACTGTTATACTTAAACTATAGCTCACCAACCTTTGTGTTGACATTTTAAGCATGTTTTTCTCAGGTGCTTAAGGTTATTTGCTTCCGCTGTCGTGCTAGTCTTGCTGTAGACACCCGCTGCTTTAGAGATGTCACCGCATGAACTGTTTAACTTGCATTCAAACTTTAATACTTTTGAAACTATGATTTGTAACGACATAAGGGTCACGTACTATTATATTTGCTTCTGTTCATTGAAGCATACTTTAGTGTAAAACATTTGGCGTTGGTTATGACGTCAGCTTTTATCATGAATGCAAACTTGTTTCGATAACGCATATAGTGTTTGATATTGTAATGATCCTGTTGTTGATGGTCCGTACATGATGATTTAGTACAGGGCGTCACATTTGGTATCAGAGCATTGGTTGTAGGGAATTAGGATGCATTAGTGAGTCTAAGACCGACCCGAGTAGGATTCACTAATAACACTAATCTACAACTTGCTGGTTTACGTGTTTCTGCTGAACTTACTGCATGCTGCTACTTACTTTTAGTGATACATGCCGTATGCTACTACATGATTTCACTACTGTATGATATTATTTGATTTCGATTGCATGCTACTTCTGTATGATTCGTTATTATTGCCATGCTACTTATTGTTATACATGATTTAAACTGTTGGCCTAATACGTGCTTGCTTTATGACTTACTGACATGGAAAAATTTATTTTTCCTTGTTCAGATGTCGGATATTCCACCTGCTATCATTTTGGGCAGTTCAGACTCGTCAGCCACCCCACCTGCTGCTACTACCGACACACCGATCCCGCTACCCACGAGTGACCCCGGTGCTTCATCTTTCAGGACTAGCAGCCAGGCGCCTGCCCCAGTGGTTACTTCTAACGGAACCCAGACCCTTCGGAGATTTCAGCTCCATCTGCCCCCGAACCCTCAGGATCACAGCCCCGCTTCGGTGAGATTGTGATTCCCGCGGAGTTCGGGGAAGGTCCGTTCCGTAACCGGTATCGCCATTGGTACCGACGCGCTCCTGATGGACGACTCATTCCGATCGGACCCGCTAGCTACAGATAGATGATGGCCGCTCGAGGAGAGCCAGTTCAGCCACCAGTGCAGCCACCACCGCATGATTCAGATGATTCTTCATCTGATGATTCATCTACAGACGGCTCTAGTGATGATGACTCCGACGAGGAGGACCCCGATGCACCTGTTCAGCCACCCTCCACCCCACCGAAGAAGCGGTATCGCTTCGACGGTATCATCATTCCGGGGATCAACGGTGGACGAGCCTTCACTGACGTGTTTGGTCGGCGTCGTAGGGTTACTGCCCGTAAGCGGCTTGTGCCGTATTCTGCCGACCCACTCGTGCGTAAGGCACTCTGTTATATACTGACTATTTCTGGAGCCGGACCATCTACATCGGCACCACCTGCACCGCCAGCACCGCCTGCCCCACCATCTCCCACTGTCGAGGAATTGACAAGGTAGGTGGAGATCCTCCGAGCTCGAGTTGCTGAGCTAGAGGACCAGATGGCCCATGTTATGGACATCCTTCACCCACCTTCACCATAGGGCTTTTGTATTTAGATTTCGTTTTGTAATCTAGTTGTAGTTTTATGTTTCACTTATGTATTGTACGGACTTATTCAGATGTATGAAACTTATTATTATTAATGAATGGAACTTTGCGTTATTTAATTCTTGCACGATGTTCTATTTACATTACTGTATGATGATTCTGTGGTATTTGTACCTAGATGCGTTATTTAATAACATGTGATGTGTTGATTCCGTGTTAGTTACATATACTGTATTATTATATATTGAGTGCTGAATTTTGACTTGAGTCAAAATTTTTGTTTAGAACATCATGGCCAACGGACGGTCAACACCTACCACCGCCCAAATCGAAGAGATGATTGCCGAAAGGGTAGCCGCAGCCATTGCGGAAATGCAACCCCAATCTCCACCGCCAAAGCCACCACCACTGGTTATTCAACCCATTCGTAATGGGTGTACGTACAAAGAGTTCCAAAGCTGCAAACCTCATAACTTCAGTGGAACAGAGGGACCGGTTGGTCTCACTAGATGGTTAAAGAAACTTGAATCAGTATTCCGAGTTAGCAACTGTTCGTAGGACAGAAAAACCAAATTTGCTTCTTGCACGCTGTCTGACGACGCGCTCATGTGGTGGAACGCAATGGCACAGGCACAAGGCATTGATGAGCCGTATGCTACGCCATGGGAAGAATTTAAGTGTACCATTATTGAGGAGTATTGTCCGAGAACCGAGATACAAAAGATGGAAATGGAATTCATGCAGTTAAAGGCCGTTGGGAACGACCTTGATGGTTACAATAGGAGATTTTTGGAACTAGCCCTGATGTGTCCGACAATTGTCACCCCAGAATTCAAGCGTATGGAAAGGTACTTCTGGGGACTTCCTAAGAGCATTAAAGGAAATGTCACCTCGTCCAAGCCACCCAATGTCCCCGAAGCAATGCGTATGGTGCATACTCTCATGAATCAAATCACCATTGATGAGCCGGAGAAGGATAAGTTTGAAGCTGGTAGTAGTGAAAAGAGAAAGTGGGACAACAACAATAACAACAGGGGAAGGACTTATGATCAGAACCCGGTGAAAAGACATGAGGGTTTTAGAGGAAACAACAACGGTGGAAACCCCAATCCAAACACCAACTCAAACCCGAACTACAAAGGAACCTTACCATAATGCAAGCGGTGCTACAAGCACCATACTGGGTATTGCAACGTTATTTGTGAAAAGTGCCAATGGACTGGGCATATCGGGAAGGACTGTAAGGTCACCACTTTGAATGGGAAGCCGAACACCAATGGACTGAAAAAGTGCTACGAATGCGGACAGACGGGCCATTTCAGAGATGCATGCCCCAACAAAAGAAAAGACGGCAGACCACCCCGTGGTAGAGCTTTCAACGTTAATGCAAGGGATGCACGCGAGAATCCCGACTTGGTGACAGGTATATTCACTATCAACAATCTTTTATCTTCTGTCCTATTTGATACTGGTGCCGATAGAAGTTATGTATGTAGACATTTTTGCGATAAGATTAATTGGTCATTAGTCCCGTTAAAAGAAAGTATGCTTGTCGAGGTCGCCAATGGAAAACTTGAAAAGGTTGACCATATTAGTCGTGGAGCTATTATCAACATAGCTGGTGCAGATTTCGAAATTGAATTGATACCCATCAAATTGGGGAGTTTTGACGTGATCGTCGGTATGGATTGGTTGAGCAAGGTAAGGGCCGATATTATTTGTGGAGATAAAGCTCTTCGTATACCACACGGAGATGGTGAGCCACTAATCATCTACGGAGAAAGATGTACCTCGAAGCTGAACCTCATTAGTTACGTGAAAGCGCAAAAGATTATGAAGAAGGGACGTCTTGCTGTCCTAGCGCATGTGAAAACGGTAGAAACTGGGGTGAAGAATGTGAATGACGTTCGAATTGTGAACGAATTTTCCGATGTTTTCCCTGAAGAATTGCCTGGATTACCACCGCCGAGAGCCGTAGAGTTTCAGATCGACTTAGTGCCAGGAGCTGCACCTGTAGCTCGCGCACCTTATAGACTCGCACCTTCTGAGATGCAAGAATTACAGAGTCAACTACAAGAGTTGTTAGATCGAGGATTTATCCAACCAAGCTTCTCGCCTTGGGGCGCACCTGTTTTATTTGTTAAGAAGAAGGATGGATCCTTCCGTATGTGTATCGACTACCGTGAACTCAACAAATTGACAATCAAGAATCGGTATCCTCTTCCCAGAATTGACGATCTTTTTGATCAACTACAAGGATCAAGCATTTACTCTAAGATCGATTTACGATCCGGTTATCACCAGTTGAGGGTGAAGGAAAGTGATGTAATGAAGACTGCATTCAGAACTCGTTATGGTCATTATGAGTTTCTCGTGATGCCATTCGGTTTGACCAATGCACCTGCCGTGTTCATGGATCTCATGAATCGTGTCTGCAAGCCGTACTTGGACAAGTTCGTTATCGTCTTCATAGATGATATCCTCATCTACTCTAAGAGCGAAGAAGAACATGAGCAACACCTCCGATTAGTACTTGAACTCTTGAGGCAAGAACAACTTTACGACAAGTTCTCCAAGTGTGAATTTTGGTTGAAGGAAGTCCAATTTTTGGGTCATGTTGTGAGCGACCAGGGGATCAAAGTTGATCCCGCCAAGATTGAAGCTATCAGCAAGTGGGAGACCCCCACTACTCCGACTCATATTCGCCAATTCCTAGGTCTCGCCGGTTACTACCGAAGGTTCATTGAAGGATTTTCTCTGATTGCGCGTCCTTTGACCGCGCTAACTCACAAGGGCAAGAAGTTCATTTGGGAACCCGCACACGAATCAGCGTTTCAAACTTTGAAGAAGAAGTTAACCACCGCACCTATCCTATCACTTCCTGAGGGCAGTGATGACTTTGTTGTTTATTGTGATGCATCGAAAAGTGGTTTTGGTTGTGTATTGATGCAAAGATCAAAGGTTATTGCCTATGCCTCCCGCCAATTGAAGATTCACGAACGGAATTACACTACCTACGATCTTGAACTTGGAGCCGTTGTCTTTGCGCTCAAATTGTGGAGACATTATTTGTATGGAACTAAGAGCACTATCTTCACTGACCACAAGAGCCTCTAACACATCTTCGATCAGAAGCAACTGAATATGCGACAACGACGATGGATCAAGATATTGAACGACTACGATTGTGAACTTCGTTATCACCTGGGCAAGGCCAATGTTGTAGCTGATGCTTTAAGCCGAAAGGAGAGGATGACACCTCTTCGTGTTAGGGCTCTGAACATCACCATCCATTCGAATCTCAACAGCCAGATCCGAGTAGCCCAAGAAGAGACTCTCAAGGAGGAGAATATATCTCACAAACATTTGAACATACTTGTCTCTCGATTCGAGGTTAGGGAGTCTGGACTCCGATGTTATGCCGCAAGAATTTGGGTACCTCTTTATGGAGATCTACGGAACCTTATACTTGATGAAGCCCACAAGTCGAGATATTCGATTCATCCCGGAGCAGGCAAAATGTACCACGATCTTAAGGAACAGTATTGGTGGCCGAATCTTAAGAAGGACGTTGCGACTTATGTTGGTAAGTGTTTGACTTGCTCGAAGGTTAAAGCCGAGCATCAGAGACCTTCTGGTTTACTTCAACAACCGGAAATCCCACAATGGAAGTGGGAAAGAATAACGATGGATTTTATCACCAAGCTACCAAAGACGGTGGGCGGATACGATACCATCTGGGATATCGTTGACCGTCTTACCAAATCTGCACATTTCTTGGCGATGAAAGAAATAGATACGATGGAGAGACTTGCTCAACTTTACATCAAGGAGGTTGTATCTCATCATGGTGTACCTTTATCGACCATCTCCGATCGTGATCCCCGATTTGCTTCTAGATTTTGGCATTCTTTGCAAGAAGCCATGGGAACTCGTCTTGACATGAGTACTGCTTATCACCCTCAGACTGGCGGGCAAAGTGAACGAATGATTCAGACCTTGGAAGACATGTTGCGTGCATGTGTCATTGATTTTGGAAAGGCCTGGGAAAGGCATTTGCCGTTAGCCGAATTTTCTTACAACAACAGTTATCACTCAAGCATTAATGCCGTACCTTTTGAAGCATTGTATGGCCGCAAGTGCCGATCTCCTATTATTATTATTAATACTCATGATTAAACGAATGTATGTTATTACATTTACTTGTTGCCGTGATTAACCGTACTTGACTTTTAAATGCCCGAAACGTCTTTGTGACACGCGAAACTTACACGAATAATATTTTCAAGTATTATTTACATTCATGATTAAGTTTTATTAATTATTTTGATTAACTATGGTTATTAGTTAATTACTTGGGCTTTAATTAGATTTATTTGTTAATTAATTGAACTTGGGCTTTTATTAGTGTTATGGACTCATGATATTGGGCTTATAAGCCCACCCTACATTTTAAATGGACTAACTAGCCCACTCTTCCATGTAAGTATTACTTTTGAAATGAACTAGTTAATTTAACACTTAAAGAATCTAGTTACTCACCTTTCCCATGTAAGGCCATCTATTAACCCACTTTTAAGGACAATTTCATGTAAGTATCTAGAGGATTTTTTTCTCCTTCCCTCCCTTGTGCTGGCCGTCGGCCTATAGGCCTTTAGAAGGAGTTTTTGTTTCAATTTTTTTATTACTCTTTCACTAGTTTCATTCACAATTACACACACACTTTTACTTACATTTTTCTCTCTACATTTCCTCTCACTTTTCTCTCAAAATATTGTAAGTTTCATGAATGTTTCTTCCTCTTTTCTTTCCTTCAAACCGAACCAAAACAACCCTTTAATCATCATCATTTACTTGTTGTTGCTTGTTCTTTGTTAATGTCTACTACTTACTTGTTCATTGTTGTTTGTTACTTACTAGTTTCAAGAATCAACTCTTTAGTTTGATTCTTCATTTTATCTTGTATTTACAAGAACACACAAGAACATAAACTTTCTAGTTTATGTTCTACATATGTTTTTCAAAAGATTGTAAGTTCATGGTTGTAAATCATTACTTGTAAGTCATGTTTGTAAACTTAAAGTTTATATTCTTAAAGATCAAACTTTGGTTTGAATCTTTAAAGTATGAACAACCCATGAACTAGTTACTTGTTTACTTAGCTTGTTTCTTTATATTATGCACTTTAAATTCATGTTTGTTGGTTAATATTGGTCAAATGTTACTAGTTAACTTTGATCTCATTAATCTTGAACTAAAATTAACTTTAAAAGTTCAAGAACATGTAAGTAAGCTTTCTTTAATTATAACTTGGTACACTTATGTTAGATCTAGACTTTTGGGTCTAGGATCTTCAAGATCTAACTAAGAACTATATTCTACAACTTAAGATCTTGATTTCATAAGTTCACTTTCAAGTTTGTAACTTATTATTAGTTTTAAAGTTCATGTATGTGTTAGATCTAAGACCTTGATGTAACTTTGGTTCATCAAACTTCATACAACTCTTAAGTGAGTTGTGCTACATGTCTTAGACTTACACTTGTGTCATAATAGTCAAAACTTGGTTAATATTACTTTTATAGTTCATGTATGTGTTAAATCTAAGACGTTGATGTAACTTTGGTTCATCAAAACACTTGCAACACTTAAGTGAGTTGTGCTTCATGTCTTAGACTTACACTTGGGTTATGATGGTTAAACCTTGGTGAAAATGATGCAAACACATCAATGAGTTGTACACTTGAAGCTATATGCATCAAGGATGAGAACCATGATAAGCATCGAGCACCAAGAGCCACCGGAACCTACTGACCCTACTGTTTTACTGTTTCTGTATCTGACCCGTATGACCTGGGCTACTGTAAAGATGATTTTCAGATATCTCTGTTCGATTAGATAACTTTTCATTTAGGACTCGTCTTAATCCGAGTTACGGTTTAGGATTTATGGCCCTCCGATCATCACTATGTCCTTTTAACGTTGTGCTGAAAAATTCGGACCTACTCGCACTTAGACCGTCGCCACGGTCAAACGAAGATGAGTTTTCTTCTGGGATTTTTACCACAACTAAAGGACTCATATACGGAGCCATGGCCACTGGCCTCACCTTATTTCAGTAGGTATAGATGCCATGGTGACTGACCGAACTCAGCCTTTGTTTTAAACTCTTTTCATGAACGAAACTTACTTTACACCTTTTGTTTGATGATGAATGATGATGACCTTTAAGACCTTATTTACATACTTTTAAACCTATTCAGACGATTTACTGACTTACTACTATTTGACTTAGGTTGAGGACTTCCCGGACCTACACACTAGCTTATTTCCCGAGTCATACTTTACCGCTACTTTATTATTGTGAGTTATAGCATCCCTTTTTACTTTAACTATTTTGGGAACTGAGAATACATGCGCATTTTACGTCTTACATACTAGGCACGAGTACTTAAACTTATATATGTGTGGGTTATACAACGGCATAAACATTCCCTTTAACTCATTAACGTTTAGTCATTGGTTTTTGAACCGGTGAACGCGAATCTTAGTTATGGATCCATAGGGTTTGATATCCCCACTCGGGCTAGTCGCGCTAGCATTTAACGAGTGTTTAATACTTCGTAATACATACACACTTGCCAAGTGTACTTTCAGGGGGTATAAACGTTAAGTTAGTTACCAAGTGCCCACGGTTAACATATACTTTATCATACTGTTTTGAAATGCTCTTTGGAGCACTGAAATCTCGTGGCCTACCTTACATACTGTTATACTTAAACTATAGCTCACCAACCTTTGTGTTGACATTTTAAGCATGTTTTTCTCAGGTGCTTAAGGTTATTTGCTTCCGCTGTCGTGCTAGTCTTGCTGTAGACACCCGCTGCTTTAGAGATGTCACCGCATGAACTGTTTAACTTGCATTCAAACTTTAATACTTTTGAAACTATGATTTGTAACGACCTAAGGGTCACGCACTATTATATTTGCTTCTGTTCATTGAAGCATACTTTGGTTGTAAAACATTTGGCGTTGGTTATGACGTCAGCTTTTATCATGAATGCAAACTTGTTTCGATAACGCATATATTGTTTGACCTTGTAATGATCCTGTTGTTAATGGTCCGTACATGATGATTTAGTACGGGGCGTCACAGCTGTTACCAGGAATCCTCCTCTAAAGACGTATCAGAATTGAGTTGTGATGCACAGTAGTGAGTAGTAAAGCGTGGATGTGTTAATGGTGATGAGTAGTGCTTGGTAGTGGTAAGTAGTAATGATTAGTATTGAGTAGTAGCAAGTAGCAAGGGGTAATAGTAAGTAGTATTTAGTAATGACAAGCAGTGAAAAGTAGTGATCAGTCGTTACTAGCAGTCAGAGGCAGCGTGGAGTAGTAGTTAGCAGCAATAAACAGTATTGAGTAGTGGTATGAGATGATGAGTATGTTTAAGTAGTGTCTTTGTAGTGACGGGTGGTGATCGGTGGTGGCAGGAAGTGTCGAGCGGTGAGGAGTTGTGTCATGCTTACAAGTTACTTATAAGTTATAATAACAATTAGTTTGCACAGTGTAAGTCTCTACTCATATTTAAGGTTATACAGTTTGTGTTCACAATGGTGTTTATCCAAGTAACCTACTTGACTCGCTCCCAATTCCTTATTTTGCGATGTCGGAACTTTTATATGAGTCACCGTAATGTAATCCCGGTCATTACATTACGCTATCTCACATATCCATTTGACATCACTCCATAAGTTCAAGATAGCGTAGTCAACTTAATTTAGTTAAATCTGGCTTCGTGTGTACGTATGTGTTTCGTGATATAGTATATTTAGTCCAAGTCCATGTTGTATGGTATAAGGCATATATGTATGTGGTGTAATGTGTAGCCCTACATGTAGCATTGTGAAGCAAATAGTGCAGGTATGGTGTATAAAAGTCATCCAAGACACACAGCTATAGACTAGACTTCACTAATGCGCCCTACGGTTAGACACACTAATGTATCCTAGTTCCCTATAGCCAAAGCTCTGATACCAAATGTAATACCTTACATTTGGGGTAAAACCCACCCAGTGCCTTTCCTGCGAACAGGGTGACCACTGAGCGTACCTCAGATACTGATTTTACAGCCCGCATCTCTGCCAAGCCGGCCAACCCATAACTGTAAGGGATCGCAAGGGGTAACAGCCAATGCTTCGTCACAGGTAACACTGTGAGAACCCCCTCTACGATTAACCCGCCCAAAATCGTTGCCATTAATCGAAACCGAATCCTCGGAACGTTAACCGGTCGTGCTTTGGACGCAGTTAAACCAGCTCTGATACCAAATGTAATACCTTACATTTGGGGTAAAACCCACCCAGTGCCTTTCCTGTGAACAGGGTGACCACTGAGCGTACCTCAGACACTGATTTTACAGCCCGCATCTCTGCCAAGTCGGCCAACCCTTAACTGCAAGGGATCGCAAGGGGTAAGAGCCAATGCTTCGTCACAAGTTACACTGTGAGAACCCCCTCTACGATTAACCCGCCCAAAATCGTTGCAGTTAATCGAAACCAAATCCTCGGAACATTAACCGGTCGTGCTTTGGATGCAGTTAAACCAGCTCTGATACCAAATGTAACACCCCGTCAAATCCCTTTAACGGAATGTTAACTCTGGTCCCAGTGCTTGGCTTGACTTCTACTAATCAGCAATATTCTACAGCGGAAGCAATTAATACCTGAGAATAACAACACGCAAAAACAGGTCAACAAATAATGTTGGTGAATCTACAGGATTAAAATAAAGTAACAGTATCTGAAAAATAGTTATCAGAAAAATAGTTTGATTTCATTGACCACGAGATTCTATCGCTTGCATAAACCGTGCACCTGAATACTAGCATTAACCCGAGTATAGAAACCACTACACCCGACCTTACCTCGTAAAATGTTATACACTTGTTCAAATGTATTTAATGTTCAAAATAAATGCACCACAGTTTTTATAGCGGGTGAGGTTATCAACCTAACGGATCCGTCCATCTAAATTGTGCTTACACCGATGGTATTAAAAGTATTCAAGCTAGAGGCTTTGTGTACAAACTCAGTATGCATATGTGTAGTACTCATGTCAATATAAAAGTAATTGAAAATGTAAATATAACAGCATGTATTCTCATCCCTGAAAACATGTAAAAAGCGGGACTGTAGACTCACCTTTGAATAAGCTCGGAATGAAAGACAAATGACTTGTACGGTTTAGACCCGAGTAATGTAACCTAAGTATACGTGTATAGGTTGGTCAATATATGTATCTTATATAAGTGTGGTTTCATAGTGTACGTTGTCTTATTGCTCAACTCGACGCGATTTAAAGTAAAAGTCAACTATATCATGCAAGTCAAACAAAGTCAACCGAAGTCAAACCGAAAGTCAAACTTGGTCAATGTGGTCAACTAAAGTCAACATCAGTAGGTTCATGTCAAATATTGTTCAATACGTCAAACCTAAGTCAAACAATACGTTTTAGGTCATGAATAATCATTTTCACAATTTCAGTTTATCGTCATGCACAAAATTTATGAACACGTAGCATACTTAGCATATTATCTCATAGTACAAAATTCACATAAATATGGAAAACTCCAAATCACAAATAGACTTAAAATCGATTTAAAAAAGTCCAGCCAGGGACTCATATGACAATTAAAAGTCAGGAATCAGAAGGGATACATTTGGGGTTTGCCAGGTCAGTTTCTGACCGCGCACTGATTTCATTTTGGCTATAACCGGAGTTAGGAACATGAAATTGATACAAGACCAGTGGCCATAGTTCAAGGACAAATCAAAGTAACACATATCAAAAATCTAGCAACTTTTGTTTAGCCAATTTGTACAGTTTATTCGTGCAAGTTGATCATTCAGTTTTCAGCTCAAATCAGAATTCACATAAAGTATGGCTCTATTGTGCCCAATGCATAAGGTTTCAGAGATTGACATAAACTAACAATAAGTCACATATCATGTTAAGTTTCATTTTTCAGAAGCATACTGTGAAGACCCAGAAAATTCTGACCAAATTTAAATTTAATCTTGTATGATTAACGTTTCTGACACGATAAACAAAGTCTATGAAGTTAAATCTCAAAATTTTGAACTGTTCAATTAACCTTCGATTGTTCTCAACGAAAAGTGAACAATTATATTTAGATACATATACTATAACTTGAAAAAGTAATAAAGTGTTGAGGATATGATACTGTGCATTAAACTTATTGGTTTGATTGATATATTTAACTACAGAGTTAAAAGATTATGCCAAACGATTCAAGTAAAAGATATTTACTGAGTCTCTTAAGAATTATGATATTATTACGTGTCTCTGTTGAGAGGTCCACGTTGATTTGAGAAATCATTCATTTTTAACGGTATTCGGAATAAATGGTGAATTATTTGTTTAAATAACGTAATTTGGACACATACAATAATAAGGAATATTAACTGTTAAGAATTTATTTTATGAATAACTTGCGATACGTATTTTAAAACGTGTTTATAAATATTGAGAATAGATATTAACTTGGTTATGAAACGTTTGATAAATACTATTATATTAATAAATAACGAGACAACGATTTATAGAAGTAAATGACCAAAATACTCGAAAGTTTAAGATATACTTTGGGTGGTATAATTTAGGGATAATTTAAGGCTATATTTTGACAAAGGTACGTGTCCCAGAATGAAAATTACAAGTTTTCTCAGCGTACGAAGGGACACTCAAAAAACCGGAACCGGGACATAAGTCGCGTAACAACGTACGACTTATCGGAACAAAAATTACAAGTTAACTATGCATGTGAATTTAATATAATATATAATTAATTATATAAATTAAATATATTATACATATTATTAATTATTATTTCGACAAACAAAAATACAAAAAAATGTGAGCTGGATTTTGGGGCCATGCGATCGCATGGAAAATAGGCATAAAACCCATGTGATCGCATGGGGTCAGATTTCAGGAAAGGTCTATAAATTGAATTCGTTTTTGCTCAGTTTACACACAGTTATTACTCCGTATTTATTTTATTTAAATTATTATTATTATTATTATTATTATTATTATTATTATTATTATTATTATTATTATTATTATTATTATTATTATTATTATTATTATTATTATTATTATTATATTATTAAATTATTATTAATCTTAATATTTTTAGTAATATTATACATAAAATATTACGACGAGGTTATGAGCATGTCACTTTTAAAAATGAGTTTTGCGAGCGGGATAGAGCTAAGGAAATTATGGGTTATTGCCAAGGAGGTTATGGGTAATGTTCGGGGATATATTTATGAATCAAACCTAGTGTTTATCATCTCGTTACGTCTACGTACTTTCCTACAATATTGAATCTCAATATTAATACGTAAGTACTTATACTTTATCTATAATATATTAATAGTGTATCCATGTCTAGTACTCGAGTATATATATTTATAAATGCTTGTATGCTAAATTTCGTCGTTAAACAGTTTATAATGAATCACGAATTAAATCCATATATTACTGGTAAAAGATATATGATATACATGTTTTTGGAAAGCTGGCGAAAAATTGATAACTTTTCATTTAGACACCGAATAGTTTCGATGAACGGATTAAAAGATATGATCAACTGAATTATGATTGACGTTAATTGAAATTGCTTTTGAATCTACAATTAAGATTTAAACAACTTGTTTACGAGATTGATAAAGTGAATTTTTAAATATTGCCAACCGAGTAAATAAATCTTTATATAAGGCACGTCTTATTTTGTTAAACTATTGTCAAAATTGACTTTTTGAAACGACTTTGGATAACTTTTGTATGTCGATCTCGAGCATTAGGATTGTGATACACTATGACCTGACCTAGCTTGATAGACATTTATTGACCAACATATGTTCTCTAGGTTGAGATCTACGATTCTTTGATATACCGAGTTTCGGTCACATTACGATGAACAACTGTATGTGCTGCTAAGGTGAGTTTCATTTGCTACCTTTTTAAATGCTTTTGCAATATATATTTTTGGGCTGAGAATACATACACTTTATTTTAAACACAATGGATACAAGTACATACTAAATTCTACACTGAGTTTGAACTGAAAATCCCTTAGCTTTGGTAACTAGTAACTGCCAGTTATAAGAATTGGTGGGCGCGAGTAGTAGTATATGGATCCATAGGGCTTGATATCCCCGTCCGAGCTAGAGCACTAGCCTTTTAACGGACGTATGCTATTTGAGAAGCGTACACGTTGGTTTGTGTGTATTATTAAGATGATTATACAAAGGGTATAAATTATATATACGTTAAGTGTAGTTACCAGGGTGCTCAATTTCGTAGAATATTTTGATAAACGTTTCGGGATGAAACAACTGAAATCTTGTGATCCATCTTTATATACAGATTATGCGAAACATACAAACTATGAACTCACCAATCTTTGTGTTGACACTTGTTAGCATGTTTATTCTCAGGTTCCCTATAAGTCTTCCGCTGTTTGCTTATATGATAGACAAGCTATGTGCATGGAGTCTTATATGGCATATTTTTCAAGAAAACGTTGCATTCACTAATTCATCATCATGTACCTTATTTTGACTGCATTATCAACGGAAGTACTATTATAAACGATTATATACGGTGATTGTCTATATGTAGAAATCATCAGATGTTGAAAACCTTTGATTTAAATATTCATTTATGGTGTGCCTTTTCAAAAGAATGCAATGTTTACAAAACGTATCATATAGAGATCAAATACCTCGCAATGAAATCAATGAATGACGTGTTCGTCCATATGGATTTAGAGCGATCGTCACAGTTGGTATCAGAGCGTTGGTCCTAGCGAACCAGGTCTTGCATGAGTGTGTCTAACTGATAGTTGTTAGGATGCATTAGTAAGTCTGGACTTCGACTGTGTTTGCATGTCAAAAGTTTTGCTTATCATTTTTGTCAGAATTTACCTGCTTATCATTCCTAGTCTAGACACGTTTTACTGCATTGATTGCATTAATAGTGTATAGACAAAATTCATATCTTAGCGTATCTGTTACTGTAAACTTTTCCTGACATCTTCTGAAAATTTCTCCGTGATTTATGGAATTTGGTATTATATATACATATGTAAATTATGTATTGAAGAATACCAAACTAAATTCTATAATCTAATTCATATAAAAAAAAATCATCTCCCTAATTATACAAGATGGATCCCGTATCTAGTTCAAACTCTGACAGCTATTCCGATATGGATATTCACCTGAATTCCGAAGATAGTGTAACCGGAATGGATCAACCAATTAGCCATCATCTATTCTGGATGAATTGGAGATGGGTTCGTAGCCTACTTAATTATTGGAGACAAGAAGAAGGCGATTTCTTTCACCCACCACATTGCCCTCTTGGCGAAGAACCTAAAGCACTTACCGGCGAACCTGTTCGAGACACCATTTTCTCACTCATTTCCAGAGTATCTCGTCACGATAATATACTATCTCAAATTCTGGATCTTATTCATCCACTCATCCGAACCGCCAATCATCCCGGTGTAGTAGAAGAAGTCAACGAGCTTCGTGCTCGGGTAGTGGCTTTGGAGAATATGGTGCAAAGGTTACAAACACCAGCAGCATCACCGACATCAACAGTACCACCGACAACAACACCAACAGTACCATTACCACCACCAACAACATCCGCATCGCAAACCTCAACTTCACAATATGTCCCACGAGCATCAACGTCATATACACCGTAGTTACCAAGAAATACTAGCAACAATAACCGATGAAGTATTAACTCATTTCCCCTGAAGAAATTTTATGTATATTTATATATATGAATTTTGAAATCAAAATAAATCTTTTCGTACTAAGCTATTATGTGTGAATCTTAACAGGTAGGTACTACACGGTTAGTTCATATTACTAATATGCAATGATGTACATCCTTCCTTAACAACTTAACCATTGTTAACTACAATCTCTGTTTCAACTTAATGAATTCCATTTCATAATAAACCAAGTGTATTATTCAATTACATAATTGATTTTACAATTTTATTTTCGATATACTCGAAACTTTTCAGAAAACATCATTTTTACCTTGCGAAGTTAGCAAGAGTTCCATAAGTACCAACATGATTCACTGAGAAAATATCAATAAAACTGAATAATGAAGTATTGATTACATTAGTAAAATACTCCGCAAAGATTATGTAATCTTTAATATTTTTGAGATTATTCATTTCTAATCCAGCCAAAAAAAAAAATTAAATGAGCTTAATATGATATTAACTCGTTAAATCTGTGTTACATCTGAAGAAAATATAAATACATATATTTTCATAAAAACGGTAATAAAAATTCTTTTGTACAAAGTATTAATTGTGAAATCTTTAACGGGTAGGTAATACCCGGGAAATATATAAGTTCGCAATTAATATGTTACACTGTACATTCTTCAACTTTGATTCAAAAATTATTAACTATGCTCACAGCGATATACAATCGTTTCCATACAAATTCAATTACATATTCTGATATTGACAGAGCAGAATCCAAGTCAAGATTTAACAAGTGACATCATTCTTAGATCTCTACATCTTTCAAAGCTATAGTTTGACTTCAATACGGTGAAAGATCCTTTAGCATTGTTATTACCGAAAATAATCTTGCAATTTCTTTTCAAAGTATCCAGTTTTATCACACTTCCAACCAGTCAACTTCAACTTTTCAGATTAAGCCTTATTGTAACCTTGATATATACGTTTTGTTACTGGAGAACCTTTCATGTTCCGCCACATTAGCAGTAAATTTACCAAACAACTTTATTAATCCTTGACCTTTCGAAAAATTCTTATACTCATTGAAACCCTATCATGTACTCATCCACATCTTGTAACAATAATTTACATACCAACCACCGGGAATTAGCAATCAGTATTTTGAATCTCGCAACATTTTCTACGACAACAGTTATATATATATAACATCTATCTTCTAGACTTACATACTTCGAATGTGAAGTTTCTGAAAAATACCCCAAACTAAGAAACTAGTTCTACGAATTTTGGAAAAATGCTAATGAAGCAGCAAAAACTATAAACGACTTTAACAGTCAAAAGTTTGATGATAAAAAATAGTATGGTGGTAAAGCTGAGAAAAAGAGAAGGTTTGAAACTGAAAAACGGATTGAGTAAAGTATGAAAGAGGCTGTGGATAAATCACAAAGACTGAACCTGCCTTCAAAGAATCCAAATGATTCAGTGACTGCTGAAACCATTAGTAAGAACCTTACTTCTTATTCTAAACCTTCACAGACAGATTTTCCGCATCATCCTCTGATATTAGAAATTCTAAGATATCATCGTATCTTCCATTATAAATATCCTCCATATTTCTGAAGATATTTTCATAAATATTCTTATCTGAAATCATTTATCTCTTCACGCTATCTGTGTTACATCATAAAAGAAACTATTTTAGTTTCTAATTTATGAAAATTTCAAAAAATGGATGTTTTTGAAGTAGTGTTGGGAATTGAAGCATGAGTTAGTATAATATAATGACACTTGATCAACGTGATTATATTACAGTAAGTCATGCTGAGTTTCTAATGGAACGTGATAAAGGTTCACAGATCATACCCTCATCATGAACCATGTCACATAACTCTTTCATTCTATTTAACCTCTAAACATATTAAGAAAATATTTTTCTTGATGATTCGGTCTTTTTCGAGGTATTCTGGTAATTTGACAAGTCAGATTGTGCTATTACCATTTCTTTCTTAGAACATTAATTATGTTCATTTCAAAATCCATACCTACGAATTTTGAACCATTATTCGCTTGACTTAAAGTCGGGAAGAGAAAATGAAAGCATGAAGCTCCGAAATATAATGGAAAATATAAAGCCCGAAAACAACCCCGAAATTACAAACCGTGTATATCAATGCGTATAGCAATATAAAGACACGGGGGAATGAAAAACAATATAACCCTAAGGTAATAGTAGAAGAAAATAACCTCCTTTGATGGCAGATGAAAAAGAAGAATGAATGATATGATAGCCAAGAAAATATCAAGAATCAGAACTGGATGAAGCATTTTCACAAATCTTTTGTAAGTATGAAATAAGAAAGAAGATTATAGGAGTGGTGAAAATAAATGAAACGAAAGAGGTTAATTTATAGCAAAATATCAGACATAGCAATCGAGGCAGATTACGCATTTAATCAAAGGAAATCCTAATTTCCTTAAATTCCGAAGAATCAAATCTTATTTAGATAATGAAGATTTTCTATTCCTTAAATTACGGAAATCAATCGTTAATTTGTTAAGAGTTAAGACGAATCTAGATTCTTCATTTCACTCTTTTACGATAACTTCTCTCATACGCTTCAAGTAATTAGATTGTTTTATCCATATTATTCAACGGTGATAAAACTCTATTTATCGACTCATATTCGTCATAAAAACATTTTATTGTTAGCCATGACAACCTCACTCAAATTTCGGGACGAAATTTCTTTAACGGGTAGGTACTGTGATGACCCGGAAAATTCTGACCAAATTTAAACTTAATCTTGTATGATTAACGTTTCCGACACGATAAGCAAAGTCTGTGAAGTTAAATCTCAAAATTTTGAACTGTTCAATTAACCTTCGATTGTTCTCAACGAAACGCGAACAATTATATATAGATACATATACTATAACTTGAAAAAGTAACAAAGTGTTGAGGATATAATACTGCGCATTAAACTTATTGGTTTGATTGATATATTTAACTACAGAGTTAAAAGATTATGCCAAACGATTCAAGTAAAATATATTTACTGAGTCTCTTAAGAATTATGATATTATTACGTGTCTCTGTTGAGAGGTCCACGTTGATTTGAGAAATCATTCATTTTTAACGGTATTCGGAATAAATGGTGAATTATTTGTTTAAATAACGTAATTTGGACACATACAATAATAAGGAATATTAACTGTTAAGAATTTATTTTATGAATAACTTGCGATACGTATTTTAAAACGTGTTTATAAATATTGAGAATAGATATTAACTTGGTTATGAAACGTTTGATAAATACTATTATATTAATAAATAACGAGACAACGATTTATAGAAGTAAATGACCAAAATACTCAAAAGTTTAAGATATACTTTGGGTGGTATAATTTAGGGATAATTTAAGGCTATATTTTGACAAAGGTACGTGTCCCAGAATGAAAATTACAAGTTTTCTCAGCGTACGAAGGGACACTCGAAAAACCGGAATCGGGACATAAGTCGCGTAACAACGTACGAGTTATCGGAACAAAAATTACAAGTTAACTATGCATGTGAATTTAATATAATATATAATTAATTATATAAATTAAATATATTATATATATTATTAATTATTATGTCGACAAACAAAAATACAAAAAAATGTGAGCTGGATTTTAGGGCCATGCGATCGCATGGAAAATAGGCATAAAACTCATGCGATCGCATGAGGTCAGATTTCAGGAAAGGTCTATAAATTGAATTCGTTTTTGCTCAGTTTACACACAGTTATTACTCCGTATTTATTTTATTTAAATTATTATTATTATTATTATTATTATTATTATTATTATTATTATTATTATTATTATTATTATTATTATTATTATTATATTATTAAATTATTATTAATCTTAATATTTTTAGTAATATTATACATAAAATATTACGACGAGGTTATGAGCATGTCACTTTTAAAAATGAGTTTTACGAGCGGGATAGAGCTAAGGAAATTATGGGTTATTGCCAAGGAGGTTTTGGGTAATGTTCGGGGATATATTTATGAATCAAACCTAGTGTTTATCATCTCGTTACTTCTACGTACTTTCCTACAATATTGAATCTCAATATTAATACGTAAGTACTTATACTTTATCTATTATATATTAATAGTGTATCCATGTCTAGTACTCGAGTATATATATTTATAAATGCTTGTATGCTAAATTTCGTCGTTAAACAGTTTATAATGAATCACGAATTAAATCCATATATTACTGGTAAAAGGTATATGATATACATGTTTTTGGAAAGCTGGCGAAAAATCGATAACTTTTCATTTAGACACCGAATAGTTTCGATGAACGGATTAAAAGATACGATCAACTGAATTATGATTGACGTTAATTGAAATTGCTTTTGAATCTACAATTAAGATTTAAACAACTTGTTTACGAGATTGATAAAGTGAATTTTTAAATATTGCCAACCGAGTAAATAAATCTTTATATAAGGCACGTCTCATTTTGTTAAACTATTGTCAAAATTGACTTTTTGAAACGACTTTGGATAACTTTTGTATGTCGATCTTGAGCATTAGGATTGTGATACACTATGACCTGACCTAGCTTGATAGACATTTATTGACCAACATATGTTCTCTAGGTTGAGATCTACGATTCTTTGATATACCGAGTTTCGGTCACATTACGATGAACAACTGTATGTGCTGTTAAGGTGAGTTTCATTTGCTCCCTTTTTAAATGCTTTTGCAATATATATTTTTGGGCTGAGAATACATACACTTTATTTTAAACACAATGGATACAAGTACCTACTAAATTCTACACTGAGTTTGAACCGAAAATCCCTTAGCTTTGGTAACTAGTAACTGCCAGTTATAAGAATTGGTGGGCGCGAGTAGTAGTATATGGATCCATAGGGCTTGATATCCCCGTCCGAGCTAGAGCACTAGCCTTTTAATGGACGTATGCTATTTGAGAAGCGTATACGTTTGTTTGCGTGTATTATTAAGATGATTATACAAAGGGTATAAATTATATATACGTTAAGTTTAGTTACCAGGGTGCTCAATTTCGTAGAATATTTTGATAAACGTTTCGAGATGAAACAACTGAAATCTTGTGATCCATCTTTATATACAGATTATGCGAAACATACAAACTATGAACTCACCAACCTTTGTGTTGACACTTGTTAGCATGTTTATTCTCAGGTTCCCTAGAAGTCTTCCGCTGTTTGCTTATATGATAGACAAGCTATGTGCATGGAGTCTTATATGGCATATTTTTCAAGAAAACGTTGCATTCACCAATTCATCATCATGTACCTTATTTTGACTGCATTGTCAACGAAAGTACTATTGTAAACTATTATATACGGTGATTGTCTATATGTAGAAATCATCAGATGTCGAAAACCTTTGATTTAAATATTCATTTATGGTGTGCCTTTTCAAAAGAATGCAATGTTTACAAAACGTATCATATAGAGGTCAAATACCTCGCAATGAAATCAATGAATGACGTGTTCGTCCATATGGATTTGGAGCGATCGTCACACATACATGCTCAAACAATTCACAAAATTTACAGAGTATAAAACCGTGTGCAATTTACAGATTCGATTCTCATTTAGTTAGTCACATTCGCATACGATTATCCGAAGATCTAGAAACAATTAGCCTATGATATCTACATGAAATATGAAGTTATTTTTGTCTACTTTTCAAATATACAAAGCTTTAATCACAGAAGTTAACACATTTTATCATACAAGGTTATTTTCATGCAAGTGCTGTATAAAACTTCATTTACACTAATTCTAGCATAACTCGGGCTATACATAAGCAAACGACATGATATCCTAGTCTAACTTGAGTGTTTTAAATTATATTTCCAGTAGTATAAGTCTCACATGCCAATTCATTTTCTATCAATACCAGATTTCTGATCAAGCAACAAAATCACAACGATAATTCAAATCGACATAACTTAATCATACAGAAACGAAATCAAGCGAATCCAAAGCCTAAACTCAATAGTTTTTCGCAAGGATTCTGATTATAACATAATAATTAACATTTGAAAAACTTAATTTTTCTGATCAAACAAATACAAATTCGTTTTTAAACCCTAGCGCATCAAACAATCAAAATAACGATTACAATTAACACGTACGCGTATAGACTTGAGCAATTGACAACATAACTATGAAACTTTAATAAAATTCAGATTTTAAGAATTAGGGTTTATGCAATTATACCTTTGATCACAAAATTAACGATACACACGCGTAGAGGAGATTGAGAATTGCAACTTTCGTGTTCAAGGCTTGCTCTAAAAATCAAAAATTGATGGTATGGTGGTGGTGATGATGTCGACGATGGGAGGGAGGAGGAGGGAAGAAAAAGCTGCGTTTTTATGTTCTTAATCCTAATTTGGTTTATTACTTCTATTTATATCATCCCTAGTTATCCTAAATTGCACATAAGTCCCTAAAGTTACAAGTTTTAGACATAAAAGGGGTAGGGAGGGGGTTTCAGCCGATGGGCCCCATGGGATGGGTTCCTGGGCTCTTGTTTTGCAAAAGCGCGTATTCGTGGTCCGTTTTAAGTGTCGTTTAGTCGTACCGAAGGCCCGGAACGCTAATCCGATCGTTAAACGCAACCAATCGCTTAATTTATTAAAAACCCAATAAATTAAATATTTTAAAAAGTTAATAATTAATAAAATTAATTATTAAAATAAACCCGAGCGTTTCGTTGCTCAAAAAGCTATTATCAAAATCGTTTCGTTTTTTTATTGTATTTCATTATCCGAAATATTTATTTGCATTAATATCAACCCATATTAATTATTGAAATCCTCCAAAGGTCAAGTACGCATTTAATACATGTAAACACATAAAAGTTAAATAATCATCGTTAAAATAAACTAACGGAAGGTTAACGAAAGTAACGGAAAAATCAGGGTTGTTACACAGCTGATAAGAAACACGCTCCACTTCAGACAGCTTTTACTTCAACTACTCAGAAGATCACATCTAGTTATGTCACTCCAGCACCACAAAAGTGTTCTTGATCATACAACTTCAAGCAAGGATGCAAGTACCGAAGTCTTGAGAACTGAAAATATTCTCTTGCGTACAATTTAAGGGGTTGAGGAAGATATGGCGTTGGTAGCTATGGTTGTGAATTCTTACAATGATCTGTTGCATGGAAGAATTGGGAACAGTCATCTGGAACAAGAGGACTATGATCAGATAGATGAAAATGAGATGGAGAAAATGGATATCCTCCGGGCTATGGGAAGTGTTATTCGTGAGGCCAAGAGATATATTGAGAAGACTGGTGAAAAGCACTTAGGTGTGAGCAAGAACACCAAGTTTGGCTTCGATATGAACAAATTCAGGTGTCACAATTGTCATGAGTTGGGTCACTTTAAGAGAAACTGTACTAAGCCGAAGCAACTAGGTTTTCATAATCCATTCCATAATCAGAAGCGAGAATCGAAAAATACGGTCAACGTTCCAGTTGTGGATGAGTCTTCAAAGGCCTTAGCTGTTACCTATGATGATGAGTCATATGACTGGTCTCTTGATGTAGCTAATGCTTTCGATCGTCATGCGAATGTTGTGAGGGTTCAACTTACCGAGGAAGAGGTTGAAAAGGAAAAGGCTGAGAGAGAAAAGATGGGTTGCGTTGGTAGGGTAGAGATAAGCAATGCAAATGCCTTGAATGCAAAATGGAAGAAAGACTAGACAGGGCATGGTACTGGGCCAATTGCTTGTAAAGAGGGTATGTGAACAAGAGGGTTCTTGAAAAGTTTAAGTGGGCTAAGCATAGTGATGGTGATGTATGGACTGACAGTGATTCGTCCTCCTTTGATGATGAATCATAGAAGTCTTGTGAAAATAATGGTCAAAGTTCCGGTAGTATTTCAAGTGAAAATGGTATTACTATTGGGAATGTTGCTGAGAGGGTTAATGTCGAGAAAATGGGTGCCATAGAGTTTGGTTAGGATAGCTCAAGTTTAGAATCGGAATCGGAGTCTGAATCAGAATCTGGTGAAGTTAAAGAGAAGGTCTCAGGTCTCTATGCTTTTATGGAAGACTCTTCAAACAAAGCTAAGGTAACACCTGAAACTAAAACTGTGTGTAGCAATTATGTTAGCTTAGATTTGCAACTGAATGAATTTAGGGAATCAGTAAAGACTTGTACTAGATGTGTGACTTTAGAAGAACGGGTTAAGAGGTTATCCGAAATATGCCTAAACTGTAACAACTGTACTTCCTTAGAACAAGAAATTGATGTGCTTCAAAAGAGTAATAAGGTTCTTAGGAAGCAGTATGAGGACAATTTGATCTTTAAATCTAGAGAAAAGGAGTTTAGGGAAATCATTAAAACATTAGACGACCAGGTGACTGATTTGAAGTCAAATGTGCTGTTAAATACTCAGACCATAACAGATCACTGAGATAGATGACCTTAAGAGAGATAAAGAATCCTTTAGGATTAGCTATGAGACTGAAAGTGATAAGGCATATATCTAGAAGCGGTTTGCTTTTGTTCTAGAGTACTGTCAAAACATAGGAGACAAAGTAACTAGTAGTGATTATAAGCAGTGTCCTCCACCGTTTGAGCATGAGTATAGCTTCTCCCCACCTGAGAAATAGTTCGGTGAAGATTTTGTTCCAATTCAACCAACTGAGACCGAACAAGAAAAAGGTAAAGGGGTAGGTACAATTGATACTCCTTAATAGGGGTAGACAAGACCAATAAGATAGATAAATCTAACCCTAAACATATTAAGATATTGAAAAACCCAGCTAATCAGAGACCTGTCAGAATTAGGAATCAATCATCAATTAAATTTGTTAAAGGTCCTAATTTTGAGGAGGAGGACTTCTTGAAACCAGCGTGTAACTCACCACCAAAGTATATTCCTCCACCTAAAAGGTCTCATGTTGGATCTCTTGAGAGATCTCCTATGAACAAGAGGTCTCCACACGGACCTCAGAGACATAGATCTCCACCTGCTTATAGACCTAGATTTGATTCCTATTTTAGGGTTAAAAATATTGAGACTACGCATTCATGTTTACATTTTGGGATGGGAGGTCATAGGGCTATACACTATTCCAAACGTTTCATAGCTCCTAGGAGGAGGATTGAGGTGAGTCCCCCTAAGAAGTTTCAAAATTATAGATCAGCTTCTCTTCCCAAGAATTATATCTCAAATAGACCTAACTCACAAAGGTCTGATAAACATGTGGTTCATGAAAATCCGTCCAAGACTGATAAAGGTAAAAGGGTAGAGCAAGATAATGTTTATTTTAAGAGACCTTTACACAAAATCCAAATGTGGGTAACTAAGGAGGGATGTAATGGGGCTAGTAGTTCGGGTACCGCTTATAAGGAAAATGAAAAGGTTGTCACTGTTAATGGGAAACCCATTACCGAAAAGGCATGGGTTTCCCCCTCGAACTAATCATTTTTCTTTTATTTGTGCAGGTCACCTACAGTCCAAATAAAGATACTTGGATTGTTGATAGTGGGTCGTCCCGGCACATGACAGGAAACATGTCTCTGCTTTACGATGTTAAATCAATTAAAGGTGGACCGATTTCTTTTGCGGGTGATTAAGGAGGATTATAACTACTCAAGGGATGATTTCAAATTCCTCAGTCAGTTTTGACAAAGTGAGTTATGTGAAGGAAATGTCAAATAACCTGTTGTCCGTCTCTCATGTGTGTGATAAGAGGCATAAAGTTCTATTTGATGAATAGCAGTGTTACATTATGAGAAAGGATTATAAAGTTCCAGAAAATATGATTCTTATGGCGACGCCCATATGTCAAGACTTGTACATTCTTGATATGTCAAAGGCTTATGTGAAGACAGCGACAGGGCATCAGGCTTTTGTTTCCAAGGCTACTGAACAGGAGTCTATGCTATGGCATAAGAGGATGGGTCATTTAAGTTTTAGAAAAATGAACCATTTAGTTTCCAATTTTTTGGTGGCAGGCGTTAATGTAAAAGGGTTACATGTTCCTGATGGGTGTGTGCCATGTAAGAAAGGGAAACAAGCTAAGAAACCACACAGAGTTAAGAAACATCATTCCATTGATACACCTCTTGACTTTCTTCATATGGGTCTTTTCGGTCCAATCAACAAGAAGAGTATCACTGGACATTCATATTGCTTAGTGGTTACTGATGAGTACTCGTGTTTTACGTGGGTTGTGATGTTGAAAAGTAAAGCTGATACATTTGAACAAATCAGATTGCTGATCACAAGACTTGAAATGTTATTTAAGTTAAGGGTAAGAAGGATCCGAACAGATAATGGGACTGAGTTTAAAAACAAGAAGATGGAAGAGTACTGCAATGAGAGAGGTATTCAACAACAATTCAGTTCACCATATACTCCACAGATGAACGGTGTAGCTGAAAGAAAGAATCGTACTCTAATTGAGACTGCCAGAACCATGTTGGCTGACTCAGAATTACCAGTTACCTTTTGGAGTGAAGCAGTTTTGAATGCATGTTATACAATGAATAGAGTTCTTGTTGTGAAACGTCACGACAAGACATGTTATAAACTGCTATTGAAAAGAAAACCTCATATTAAACATCTCGAGCTGTTTGGTTCTCTTTGTACCATAATGGTTAGAGATACAAGTGGGAAATTCAATCCAAAAGATGTTACAGGTAGATTCTTAGGTTATGGGAATGCATGTAAACGTGGTTATAATTTGGAGTCTCGGTGCATTGAAGAATGTACCGAAATTGATGTTCAAAGACATGCATCAATTCCAGCTGGTAAAGGGTATACATGGCAGTTTGACTATGATAAGTTGTTTGATTTGCTCCATCTTCCTGAGGATGACTCTGAGGATGAAGAGATTGCTGCACAAATGATGTATAACATGCGTATCCGCACTGAACGTATGTCTGATGTGCGTGTGCAATATAAGGTACCTATTGTGACTGAAGAAAGAGCACCGGTGATAGAGACAAATAATGTTGAATCAGATTCTGATGATTCAGTTCCTGCGTTAGAGAAATTGACACTACAATCTAAGGGGGAGGATGTGTATATTGATGAGGTTTATGAGGATGTGGTGCATGAAGAACCTATTCAACCAGTGATTGAGGAACAGACTCACACTGTGAATGTGGATCCTTTACAAACCGCTACAGATGACTCTACTGAAGCAGATGAACCAAGACG
The DNA here is from genome assembly GCF_046630445.1 of Rutidosis leptorrhynchoides. NCBI lineage: Eukaryota > Viridiplantae > Streptophyta > Magnoliopsida > Asterales > Asteraceae > Rutidosis > Rutidosis leptorrhynchoides. The sequence continues at coordinate 358,478,236 of NC_092339.1, forward strand.
GTCTGGTCAAAGGGTATCTCTCCCTAAACATTTTGATGATTTTGTTGTTGACCCTGCAGGTGTTTCAGGTGCTAATACAGGTGAATCTTCCGCTTCGGATGAACGTGTTACACCCTCTGCAAACGTTGTTACTGCTTTTTATACTCAATTGAATCAGACCGGAAGAATCTTCAGGAATGCGTGCTGTTGCTTTGTGTCGCAAATAGAACCTGAAGATGTCAAAGATGCGTTGCAGTATGATGAGTGGGTTTCAGCTATGCAGGAAGAACTTCAACAATTCAATCACTTGGGTGTTTGGAGGTTAGTAATACCACATTCAGGCTGTAAACCGTATGGCCTGAAGTGGGTATTGAAAAATAAGACAGATGATCAAGGAATCGTGATCCGGAACAAAGCAAGATTGGTTGTTCAAGGATATAAGCAAATTCCAGAAATATATTACGATGAGGTTTATGATCCAGTTGCTAGTTGGAGGCCATTTGAATGTTTTTGGCTTTTGCTTCATGGAAAGGGTTTAAAGTTTTTCAGATGGATGTAAAGAGTACATTCTTGTATGACACTCTTCAAGAAACTGTGTATGTGACTCAGCAGCCGGGTTTTGTTGATCCACATCATCCAGAAAAAGTATATCTCTTGGAAAAGGCGTTGTATGGTCTTCACCAAGCCCCGAGAGCTTGGTATGCTACTCTTTCAAACTATATGATAGAGAATGGTTTTAGACGAGGAGTCATCAATCAGACTCTATTTATCAAAGAAAGGGGCAGCGATATAATGCTGGTACATGTATATCTTGTTCTTGCTTGTCAGTTGGCTTATGCTGAGTAAATTATGTTTAAGCCCAACGACATATGCAACATTTGAGAATGTGACATTCCCATTAGTCAAAGTACCAAAACCCTTTGTGTAACCCAACGAATTATCTCCATACGAAACAACTGGACCATCTTTTTCTTGATAGTCCATCAGTAGGGACTTACATCCGATCATATGTCTCGAACATCCACTATCGAGATACCAGATTTGCTTGTTTTGAATGCCCTGCACAGTAGCTGAGAGATTAGTTCTTTTTGGGAACCCATCCAAGGATGGGTTCTGGAAGGGTCATCTTTGATGATCTCTTCCTGTCTGCTGGTTTACTTGAAGAAGCAGCAGCAGACGGGGTTGGGGTAAAAGGACACCGGTTGGCTAAGTAAAACTTGCTGCCACATTTGTAGCATTTTCTCACATTTGGTATCGGTGTTGGGTCATACACATTGTACAGGGGATCGGGGCGATGTTTGGTTACTGCCTCAATTAGCTGGTCAAGCTTGACTGTCATAATCTCAGTGATAGTCAGCTCTTCATTCGAGTTCACTTTTGCTTTTCCCTTAAGGGCAGCTTTCTTCTTGGAACCAGTACCATAGTCATGACGTATTGATTTGCCTTTATCATTTAACGAGCCAGCGTGGGAAGTTACTGGCTTGTCTACTGAAGCTGATGAACTAGAAGAAGTTTTTCCTGCTGCCTTGGACTTGCCAGTATTACATTTGACTGGCTTGTCTGCAGCTACTGCTTGACCAGTAAGTTTGTCATCAGCTGGCTCAGCACAATTGGAACTCGAACACGAAGGGGAATCAGTGGGTTTAATTTTTCTAAGATTATTTTCAGTGATTTCCCTTTTGATACGTCTTTCTTTTGGAGTCATGTAGTAGATGCTTGAGGGGTCAGTAGTCTCATCAATTGAGGTACTGGCTTTTCTTACTCTAACCTCATCCTCCAAACTCTCTTTCATGGCAGGTGGTGGGGACACAGTAGCAGGTCTAACAAATTTATTTGTCAAGACCTTTTTACCTTTAACTATCTTGGCAAAGGTATTTGGCAAGGCAGCTTCAGGATCTGTTTCAAGAATTGGGTCCATGAAAGTAACCTCTGCAATGGCAGCAGCAACAACATAATCACCAGCAAAGAATGCTTCAACTTGGGCAGGCACCTGCTCGTTAACACACTTTGCTGTGCGTTGAGCAGATGTACACCATGAAGCGACAACCTTTTTAAGATTATCCAGCTGGTTCTTGACTTCTCCTGCCTCAACGTGAAGAGACCTTAAAGCAAAATTTTGTTTTTCAAGTTTTGAAATATCATCTTTCAAGATTTTAATTTCATCATTTTTGCATTTAAGTTTCTCATTTAAAGATTTGTTGTTAGTTTTCAAAACTTCTTCACGTTTACTGCCTCTACATAAGTCAACTCTTAGATAGTCAAACATTTCGGCTTTTTCATCATCAGTATAAGTTCAAAAATTATCAACCTTATACATCAATTCAGTTTTCCATTGAGGAGAATCTCTTTTCTGATCAGCTTCCCTCATATCAGCCAAAAACTTGCTACCACTATCATCCTCATCAGACTCCTTGACCTCCTTGGCCATTAAACACAGCTTCTTTTCTGGAGCATAACCAGCACCATCATCATTAGTATCACTATCAGAGGAAGATGACGAGCTGGTTTCATCCCAATCATGATACTCAGCAACTAGAACCTTTTCTGGCCTTTTACCCTTCTTATCAGTCTTAGCACTTTCCTTCATCTGAACTTTCATAGCTTTGTACTTGTTTTTGTACTTGTCAGCTTTTGAGAAAGAGTTAGAATGTGAAGTTGAAGGTTTCCTGTACATGCATTCAGCAGCAAAATGTCCAACCTTCCCACAATTATAACACTCAGATTTAGGACCCTTGACTGACTTGCTGATATACCTAGCACTCGGTTTCTTACTCCCTTTGTATGACTTGCTGGTTCTATTATGATTGAACCTTTTAGACTGCCTAGCCAGCAAAGCAATACCTTCAGCAAACCCTTCTGCATCATTTTCATCATCACTGCTTTCTTCAGACCCAGTACCACTATCCACATCACTCCCAGCTGACTCTTCATCTGCCAGCAACTTTTGAACCAGTAAAGCCTTTTGAGCTTTCTTTTTAGCAGCAGCAATAAGAGCAGTATCATCTATCTTAGAAGATTTTGAAGTGGTGGGGGCAGACCTAAAGTTTTTTTTCAAGTTAAGTTCAAATTTAGCCTCTGCCTTCTCATGGTTCCAAAGTGAACTGTAGAGAGAAGACATGTTAAAGTTCTTTAGGGTCTGAGTGGTTCTTAAAGGGTCAGTAACATATTTCCATTTAGTAGGCAGTGAATCTATGAATTTGTTAACTTGTTCAAACTCAGTATAGGTGACATTCAAAGTGATCAGGTCAGTAATCAAGGAGTTAAACCTGATGAAGGTTTGCTTAAGGGTTTCGTTCTTGTAGGCAAAGAATATTTCATATTCTCGTTTTAAAGCAATCATTCTGTTCTGCCTAACTTCTCCCATACCCTCATAGGTAACATCTAGATAGTCCAACATAAGCTTGGCATTTTCTTTTCCCTTAATTAGTTTGAACAGTGGGTTAGGCAAAGTTATAGCTAACAAGGTTCTGATCTTAGGGTCAAGTCCAACACGACGTTTATCCTCAGCATCCCATCTAGAGGGGATGAGAATAACTTCTCTGCCAGGAACAGCAGGAGTGTCAGCTGTAGCTGGTGCACTACCAATAGTTTCAGTAGGTACAAATGGACCATCTGTGGCAATACCAGGCATAAGTGGGTCAATAGACTCAAGGTGAAGCATGAATCTTGCCTTCCAAGTTTCATACTCATCTTCATCAAATTTGGGTGGTCTATTGGATGAGCCATTTTCAAGGTAAGCTGTATTAGAATATGCAGCCATGAGAGAATTTAGGTCCAAGATATTAATTATCAAGACTGAAGCTCTGATACCAGTTGTTGGTCCCTTGATAACAACAGGAGTATTGTAGAGGAGGGTGAATACAATTTCTTTTAAGATAACTTAACAGTTAAACACGATTAGTATTCAAGCATGCAGAAACTAGAGTCACAGGCAATTTTCAACAGTTATTCTTTATTAATTAAATCACAAAGAATCACAACTATCCTTGACGGAATGATAGTTGGTTGATACAGATTACCTAGATTATAGCTAAGAGGTAAACTAACAGCTATTACACGTTTTGACTCTATAAAATAAACCCACACCACTAGTTGTTACAATAGTGGATATAACAATTTATAGTAGTCCTATTAACCGTGTAATGGTTCTATTGTCCACTGGTACATAGGATGTCTGTACTTGTGGAGACAACTATATCAGAGAGCATGCTCTCTTCTTTCCTCTTTGGTAGCTATTTGCAGGAATACACCACTTCGGTTTGACACCACTATTTGATTAAACAAATAGAATGTTGTGTTCCCTAGGTGATGACAAAGTATAACCCATGTGTGCACATGCGTTAACCTTCTGCATTCCCACGTGGTCTTGTAAGGTCACTTGTCAGCCGCCGACGCGTGTCCTTTTATGTTCAACTTTGTCTTTGACTGCTGTTGAATAGTACGATTGATGTAGACCACTCGGGAAACTACTATGCTTATAATGGAGCATAGATGTCTTGTGTAGTGAGCTGCATTCCAGCTGTGCTGGTTCTTCATTGCTGAGCCACTTCATGTTCTTGATTTGCTGAGTACACATCCTGTGCTGATTGAAGAACACTGTCTACCTTGTGCTGGTAGACTGAGCAGCAAACTAAACACTCGACACAGCAATATCTACTGTCTATACATGAACAAACTTATGCTGACTGCACATAACACTTTAGTGCAAATAAATTACAGTTTTGTCATAATTAAATCCTTAATTATTTTGGGGACTCAACAATCTCCCCCTATTTGATGATGACAAAACCTATAACATATAGAGAAAACACTAAAGTCAGCACGGAGGGACCTAATAAAAATAGGCAGTAAATTTGTCCCTTTTTAAGTTTGTTTTGGGATCTTTTGCTGAGTTAACCATATCTTATAATTTGATATGATTTTGAAGATAAACTCATTTCAATTTCATTACAACAAAGTATGTACAGTAATTACAACAACAACAAAATGAAAAGTGAATTAAACAAAAGATACAATTTGAGCACACAGGAGACTATCTATCTTTATCTTTATCTCGTTCTTCTTCAGATAGCTCTTCTTGTTTGATTCTCCAGGCTTCAGGGAACATATAAGGTAAATCATCAAGGTCAAATACAGGGATATAAGGAGGTAGAATGATGGGGCCTTTTTCGGTTGGTCCTTCACCAGTGGATTGCTTTCCTTTAGGCTTTTGAGAAAGGACATCTTCTATATTCACCACTGGTGTGTAGTGACCCGGAAATTTCTGACCAAATTTAAACTTTAATCTTTATATGAATTCGCCACGATAAGCAAAGTTTGTAATGTTGACGTCTCATAAATTTTAAACTGTGTTCATGCATACATTTGACCTTTGAACTATTTATATAGATTCAGTAAACCTTTGACTATCCCCGACGATTCACGAACAATTGGTTGTAATATATATATATATATATATATATATATATATATATATATATATATATATATATATATATATATATATATATGAATATGATTTTCATAAATAACTGATGATTATATGTATATTGTAATACATAAAATATTAAATGTATGCTATTATATGATATATATTAATATATAATTAACAATATGTAATATTAATATATTAGATGTAACTACAAATTAAAAATATAGTATTATAGTAATATTAGTATTACTTTTATTATTACTATTAATATTAATATCAACATCAGTATTAATAATATTAATGTTATTATTACTGTTATAAATTTAATTAAAAAGTTATGATTATTAAAATTTAGATATTAAACAGAAAAATTATTATAAGAATGATTAAAGATAAAACTTTAATTAATGTTATGACTATTTATTATTATTATTACTAAAACTCATCATTAGTAATAGTATTATCATATTATTAATTATCATTTACTAATCCCTTTATCTATAATATTATTATTGGTAATATTATTATTAGTGTTATTAATAGTATTAATATATATTTTTAATTGTTAAATTCCAAAAATTTAGAATTTAACATAGATATATAAACATAGTTATATATACACAGTTATATATATATATCAATATATATGAAAAAATACAGATACAGAAATATATATGAAACCAGTATTTTTACTTATTATTATTTATTTGTTATTATTATTTAGAATTATAATATACATTATTATCTAATTATATGAAAAAGGGAATCGTACAAGTTTGTTATAAGGATCGATCAGCTATGTTAAAATTGTACTACTGTCTCTAATTTGATCCTATTACAGAAACTGATCAGCAAAAACGTCCAAAATCTGTTAGGAGTCTCTATCTCTTTTTATTTTTTTATTATTATTCGGTACCTGCTTGAATTTTTCTTGTCGACCAATTGATTATAAATCAAACGAATTATACAGTGATAACAATTAACTCTTTCCAACTTTCATTATCATTATCAATTAAAACTATCACAGCTATTGCTTGTTTGAATTTAAATCTAAAATTTTGAAGAAAACAGGCGAACACCCTGTTTTTATTTCATTTTTCAATTATCCCGATTATGAAACAAACTCCAAAATGTGTTAATGCTAGGTTGTTAGGAATCTTGCAAACAAACTATCTGGAAAGTTACAGCTTCCAAATTTTAGTATCGAATCCAAATTTCGGAGTCAAACTTTCAATTTCAAAAAGTCAACAGTCGTGTTCATAGAAAATTAGAGCTCGATTGATTGTTTCTGACTCAATTAATGATCTTGGAAGTTTCAATGAGGGAATTACAACCTTTTTCATGTTTTAGTCATGGTCTAAAACATACTTAATTTTCGAAATTGAAATTGAGTTCATATCGAGTTATAAGTTCCTGTACAGCAATTTTTATATTTTTTTTTTGTTTTAATCGATCCTGTAAGTCTCAAAACATTTCTGTGTCCAAAAACTAAATAAATAAAATGTTAATTAGATGATTGGAACCTTGGTTGATTTGAGGTCACGATGAAGAAGGAGGAGGTGATAACGGGGTTAAATAAATACGGGTTATATATTTTTGCACTTGGAATTAAATCAGAAATTGGGCAATAGCCCAGACGGTTAAGAGAGTGAGCGGGTGTTCGGGAGGTCGCAGGTTCGAACCTGACTTGGGCCGTTTTTTTAGGAGGGTTCACTAAGGTAGTTTTTATTAATATTATTATTATTATTATTATTGTCAATTTCCTTATTATTATTATTATTATTGCTACTGTTATTATAAATTATGATTATGTTAAAATTGATGATATGATCACTAGTATTATAATTTTAGTTATTGTTATGTAATATTGTTATGAATTAAAGTATTATTATTATTAATATAAAGCGTGATTTTTATTATTTTTATGAATATGATTATTATTATTATAACTATTATCAAAATAATACAAATTATTATTATTAGCATTAATATCCTTTTTAGTACTATTATTATTATTATTATTATTATTATGAATATGTTTAGGATTATTATTATTGTTATAAAACAATACAAGTTATGATTTCTCTCACTAATATTAGTATAAATATCATTTTCGTAATTATTAGTTTTACTATTATTATTATTAACATATGTATCAATTTTAACAATATCGTTATTTATATTAGTGTTATCAATATTAAGAAGTTATTATTATTAGTAAATTATTATTATCAAAATTATCATTTTCGTTACAAATAGATATTTTGTACCTAAAATATACTTAATACATATATTATAATCATATTAATAATTTATATATCACATACCAATTATAGTAACATTATTTATATAAATAATTATATATAACGAATTAAGAATATCTTCATATAATACTAACCATATATATATAGAGATATATTAATATAACCAAAGATATAGATATTAAACATTTAAAATATATACACAAACTAAATAAGTATAATATATAATTCAAGTTATAATATATAAACTTGTTCGAATACGATCATACATTTTAATATATATATATACAAATGATATAGGTTCGTGAATCCAAGGCCAACCCTGCATCGTTCAGTTGTTCAATGTCGTTACATGTATTTTTACTACAAAATACAGTACAGTGAGTTTCATTTGCCCTTTTTACTCTTTACATTTTTGGGACTGAGAATACATGCAAAATGCTTTATCAATTGTTTTACAACATTTATATGCGTGAGTTTCATTTTCCCTTTTTACTCTTTACATTTTTGGGACTGAGAATACATGCAAAATGCTTTATCAATTGTTTTACAATATTTATATGCGTGAGTTTCATTAATCCCTTTTTAAATGCTTTTGCAATATATATTTTTGGGACTGAGAATACATGCGCTGCTTTTATAACTGTTTTACGAAATAGACACAAGTAATTGAAACTACATTATATGGTTGAATGATCGAAATCGAATATGCCCCTTTTTATATAGTCTGGTAATCTAAGAATTAGGGAACAGACACCCTAATTGACGCGAACTCTAAAGATAGATCTATCGGGCCCAACAAGCCCCATCCAAAGTACCGGATGCTTTAGTACTTCGAAATTTATATCATGTCCAAAGGAGGATCCCGGAATGATGGGGATATTCTTTTATGCATATTGTGAATGTCGGTTACCAGGTGTTCAATCCATATGAAAGATTTTTGTCTCTATGCATGGGACGTATGTTTATGAGAATTGGAAATATGGAAATCTTGTGGTCTATTAAAAATTATGAAATGATTCCTTATGATACACTAATGAACTCACCAACCTTTTGGTTGATACTTTAAAGCATGTTTATTCTCAGGTATTAAAGAAATCTTCCGCTGTGCATTTGCTCATCTTAGAGATATTACTTGGAGTCATTTATGACATATTTCAAAAGACGTTGCATTCGAGTCATTGCGTTCATCAAGATTATTATTAAGTCAATTATAGTTAGATATATTATGAAATGGTATGCTTGCCGTCAACTTTTGATGTAATGAAAGATTGTCTTTTCAAAAACGAATGCAATGTTTGTAAAATGTATCATATAGAGGTCAGGTACCTCGCGATGTAATCAACTGTTGTGAATCGTTTATAATTAATATGGACTTCGTCTGGATGGATTAGGACGGGTCCTTACAGTTGGTATCAGAGCGGTGGTCTTAGCGAACCAGATCTGCATTAGTGTGTATAACTGATAAGTCATTAGGATGCATTAGTGAGTCTGGACTTCGACCGTGTCTGCCTGTAAAAAAAAAATAAAAATTTTGCTTATCGTTTTTGTCGGAAATTATCAGTTTATCATCCTTGAGATATTACCTGCTTATCATTCTTAGTCTAGACACATTTTACTGCAATGATTGCATGAATAGTGTATAGACAAAATTCATATCTTAGCATATCTGGTACTATAGACTTTGTCTAACTACTTCCGTAGATTCCTCCGTAACTTATGGGATTTTAGTATTATATATATGCATATGTAAATTATGTATTGCAGGGTACTAATCTACATCCTATAATCTATTTCTTATCAAAAAAATCCTTCATCTGATCGTACGAGATGAATCCCTCAACCAGTTCGAGTCCCTTAGATTTGGATAGATATTTCAATAGTTATTCCGACAGCTATTCCGACATGAATATTCACCTAAGCTCCGAAAGCAGTGTTACCAGAATGAATCAACCAATCATCCATCCCCAATTCATCTGATGGGTTCGTAGTCGACTTAATCAATGGAGACGCGAAGAAGGCGATCCTTTTCACCAACCGAATTCACCTCTTGGTGAAGAACCTGAAGCACTTACCGGCGAGCCTATCCAAAACACCATTTTCAGTCTTATTTCCCGAATACCTCACCACGATTATATTCTATCCACAATTCTAAACTGTATTCATCCACTCGTTCCGACCGACAATCATCCCGGAATAATAGAAGAAGTTAGCGAACTTCGCGCTCTAGTAATCAATTTGGAGAATATGGTGCAAAATCTACCAGCTTCAACAACATCACTGGCACCAACAGTATCATCAGCATAACCAGTACCAACAACAACAATATCATCACATGACTCGACCTCGCAATCTATACCTCAAGCATAATCATCGTTCTACGAATCGTTCTACGAATCGTTCTACATAAACTATCTTCGTCCTTCATAGCAATTATGTAATCTCTAATGTTTTAGAGATTATGTACTCTAGTTTTAGCCGTAAATCTGATGAGATTAATATCATATTAACTCATTAAATCCATGAATACATCTGAAGAAAATATATACGTATATATGTGTTCATAAAGATTGTAATTAAAAATTTTCTTGTACAAACTGTTAATGGTAAAAATATTTTAACGGGTAGGTAATACCCGAGGACTATTTAAATTTCGCATTAATAAGTTACATTGTACGTTCTTCGAATCTGTTTCAAAAAGTCATATACTATCCTACTTACCTCCACCGATATACAAATCTGTTCACCGCAGAATAACCCTTTTCATCCAATTTCATATTTAAATTTTGACATATCAGAATCCAACAAGTGGCATAATGAAGAAAACATTTGACAAAATAAAATTTGTTAGAAACAAACAAATTAACTATGAGGAATTTTGTTAAGAATCCACGCTAACTGTTCCCAGCTAATTGTTCCTAGCTAACTGATTATATTTTATTTATCGCAATTTACATTCTCGCAATTTTATTTATCGTCATTTAATTTCTGTTATTTACTTTACGCACTTTATTTATCGTTATTTAATTTCTGTTATTTATTTTACGCACTTTAAATATCGGGACACGTATACAAGGTTTTGACATATCATATCGACGCATCTATATATATTATTTGGAATCACCATAGACACTCTATATGCAGTAATGATCGAGTTCTCTATACAGGGTTGAGGTTGATTCTCAAATAATATATATACTTTGAGTTGTGATCGAGTCTGAGACGTATACGGGTCACGATATGTATTAATTAATTCGAATATTATATATTAAATTATATATGAATTATTGGACTGTTAAATGTGGACTATCGACTGTGGACTAATGACATTGGATAATTAAAATGAATTAAAATATTGATTATAACATATGAAACTAAACAATTCTTCAAGTTTGCCACTTGATTTCATCTTAAACCTTAATTGTACCTTGACGATTCCAATATGCGTTCAAACCTTTCATGATTCTTGAAAATACCTCAATCGAGAGGATGAACCAACCGCACTTCATCTACGGAAGAAAAGATTGATGCATATAGCTATTCACCTGAGAAACTCTCGGCAACTGAGAAAACGTTTAAAATGTAGCTATGCTAATTTCTTAGTGTTATTATTACTCAAAATAACTTTGCAATCTCTTTCCAAATTAGAAAATTTTGTCACAGCTCTAGCAAGTCAACTTTGACTTTTCGTTTGAAACAACCTTATTATAACCTTGATTTATATGTGTGCTCTTTTATTGCTACCAGGGAACCTTTTATTATATTCCACCATATTACCAGCAGATGTACCAACAACCTCGTTACTCCTTGCCTTAAATCTCTTCGACAAATCACTATATTTATCTATTGAAGTCTCATCATCTACTCATCTGTATCTTGTAACAAGAATTGCCATACCAATTACCGGAAATCAGCAAATCTGTATTGTGAATCTCGCAACGTTTCCACATCAACAGTTATATGTATCCGTATAACATTTATCTCTTAGAACTATGATCTTCCGTTCTGAAATTCTGAAAAGCACCCAGTCTGCAAATTAATGCTCTGAATTTTGAAAAGTTGAATGAAGCAACAAAAACTGTAAATGACCTCAACAGCCAAAAGTTGATGATAAAGAATGGAGTATTGGAAACACTCAATAGAAAATTTAGTACCGAAAAGCAGATTATGCGAAACTATGAAGGAAACCATGGACAAATCATAAAGAATAAGTTTGACTTCAAATAATCCAAATAATTCAATGTCTGCTGAAGTCTTTAGCGAATATCTTGCTCCTTACTCTAGACCCTTGCGAACAATAGTCTCCATCATCCTCTGATCTTAGATATTCAAAGATATTATCGTATCTTTCATTATAAATATCCTCCATATTTCTGAAGATATTTTCATAAGTATTCTTATTTGAAATCATTAATCTCTTCATGATATCAGTGTTACATCATATAGAAACTGTTAGTTTCTATATTCTATAAACATTCGAACTTAAAATATGAATGTTATTGAAGTAATGTGGGGAACTGATGCATGAGTTAGTATAATATAATGACACTTGATCAACGTGATTATATTACAGTAAGTCATGCTGAGTTTCAAAATGGAATGTGATGATCCACAGATCATAACGTCATCATGTCCTATTTTACAAAACTCTTTCATTCTGCTTAACTTCTGAACATATCAAGAAAATATATTCTTGGTAATTCTATTCTCAGTGATTCAGGTAATCTGACAAAACAAATCATGCTGCTATCTTTCCTTTCTACCTTGTATATTATGATAATTCGAAACTCCATACCTATGAATTCTGGACCGTTACTTACGAAAAGTAAACAAAAGCATGAAGCTCCGAAATAGAAAGGGGGTATAAATCGCAGCAAATAAGAGAGCGCATTAACTGTGGATGACAATAAATATAGGAGACAGAAGAAGGGACATTGAAATATAAGGGAAGGTATAAAACCCAATAATAACACAGAAGTTACAAGCTGTGGATATTAATACGAATAGTAACATAAAGACACGGTATAATTAAGAATAATATTCCCCCCAAGGCGCTAGTAGAAGTAAACAGATTTTCTGGTAGAAGATTGAAAAGAAGGATGATAGATACATAGATAGGAAAATATCAAGAATCAGAACTGGATGGAGCATTTCCACAATATTTTAGAAGTAGGAATAGAGGAAGAAAGTATAGGACTGGTGAAAGTAATGGAACGGAAGAAGTTCATTTATAGTGGAAATACCAGACAAAGAAATCAAGGCAGATTTTCGCATTAATTATAGAGATCTTAATTTTCTTATTCGCCGAAGAATCAAATCTTTTAGATTTCGAAGATTTTCTTTAAATCCCTTGAATTCCGAAATTCAACCCTGACTCTGTCAAAAGTTAAGATGAATCTTTACTTTCCTATTTCACTTTTTGGTGATAGCTTCATTCGTACACTTCGAATAATCGAATTATTTTTTCCAGGTTACACCCTGTAATAAAATTCTATTTATCAACTCATATTCGTCATGAAAACATTTCTATTGTTAGCCATGACCACCTCACTCAAATTTCGGGACGAAATTTCTTTAACGGGTAGGTACTGTAGTGACCCGAAAATTTCCGACCAAATTTAAACTTTAATCTTTATATGAATTCGCCACGATAAGCAAAGTTTGTAATGTTGACGTCTCATAAATTTTAAACTGTGTTCATGCATACATTTGACCTTTGAACTATTTATATAGATTCAGTAAACCTTTGACTATCCCCGACGATTCACGAACAATTGGTTGTAAAATAAATAAATAAATAAATATATATATATATATATATATATATATATATATATATATATATATATATATATATATATATATATATATATATATATATATATGAATATGATTTTCATATATAACTGATGATTATATGTATATTGTAATACATAAAATATTAAATGTATGCTATTATATGATATATATTAATATATAATTAACAATATGTAATATTAATATATTAGATGTAACTACAAATTAAAAATATAGTATTATAGTAATATTAGTATTACTTTCATTATTACTATTAATATTAATATCAACATCAGTATTAATAATATTAATATTATTATTACTGTTATAAATTTAATTAAAAAGTTATGATTATTAAAATTTAGATATTAAACAGAAAAATTATTATAAGAATGATTAAAGATAAAACTTTAATTAATGTTATGACTATTTATTATTATTATTACTAAAAATCATCATTAGTAATAGTATTATCATATTATTAATTATCATTTACTAATCCCTTTATCTATAATATTATTATTGGTAATATTATTATTAGTATTATTAATAGTATTAATATATATTTTTAATTGTTAAATTCCAAAAATTTAGAATTTAACATAGATATATAAACACAGTTATATATACACAGTTATATATATATATCAATATATATGAAAAAATACAGATACGGAAATATATATGAAACCAGTATTTTTACTTATTATTATTTATTTGTTATTATTATTTAGAATTATAATATACATTATTATCTAATTATATGAAAAAGGGAATCGTACAAGTTTGTTATAAGGATCGATCAGCTATGTTAAAATTGTACTACTGTCTCTAATTTGATCCTATTACAGAAACTGATCAGTAAAAACATCCAGAATCTGTTAGGAGTCTCTATCTCTTTTTATTTTTTTATTATTATTCGGTACCTGCTTGAATTTTTCTTGTCGACCAATTGATTATAAATCAAACAAATTATACAGTGATAACAATTAACTCTTTCCAACTTTCATTATCATTATCAATTAAAACTATCACAGCTATTGCTTGTTTGAATTTAAATCTAAAATTTTGAAGAAAACAGGCGAACACCCTGTTTTTATTTCATTTTTCAATTATCCCGATTATGAAACAAACTCCAAAATGTGTTAATGCTAGGTTGTTAGGAATCTTGCAAAGAAACTATCTGGAAAGTTACAGCTTCCAAATTTTAGTATCGAATCCAAATTTCGGAGTCAAACTTTCAATTTCAAAAAGTCAACAGTCGTGTTCATAGAAAATTAGAGCTCGATTGATTGTTTCTGACTCAATTAATGATCTTGGAAGTTTCAATGAGGGAATTACAACCTTTTTCATGTTTTAGTCATGGTCTAAAACATACTTAATTTTCGAAATTGAAATTGAGTTCATATCGAGTTATAAGTTCCTGTACAGCAATTTTTATAATTTTTTTTTTTTGTTTTAATCGATCCTGTAAGTCTCAAAACATTTCTGTGTCCAAAAACTAAATAAATAAAATGTTAATTAGATGATTGGAACCTTGGTTGATTTGAGGTCACGATGAAGAAGGAGGAGGTGGTAACGGGGTTAAATAAATACGGGTTATATATTTTTGCACTTGGAATTAAATCAGAAATTGGGCAATAGCCCAGACGGTTAAGAGAGTGAGCGGGTGTTCGGGAGGTCGCAGGTTCGAGCCTGACTTGGGCCATTTTTTTTTAGGAGGGTTCACTAAGGTAGTTTTTATTAATATTATTATTATTATTATTATTATTGTCAATTTCCTTATTATTATTATTAGTGCTACTGTTATTATAAATTATGATTATGTTAAAATTGATGATATGATCACTAGTATTATAATTTTAGTTATTGTTATGTAATATTGTTATGAATTAAAGTATTATTATTATTAATATAAAGTATGATTTTTATTATTTTTATGAATATGATTATTATTATTATAACTATTATCAAAATAATACAAATTATTATTATTAGCATTAATATCCTTTTTAGTACTATTATTATTATTGTTATTATTATTATTATTATTATTATTATTATTATTATTATTATTATTATTATTATTATTATTATTATTATGAATATGTTTAGGATTATTATTATTGTTATAAAACAATACAAGTTATGATTTCTCTCACTAATATTAGTATAAATATATTATTAGTTTTACTATTATTATTATTAACATATGTATCAATTTTAACAATATCGTTATTTATATTAGTGTTATCAATATTAAGAAGTTATTATTATTAGTAAATCATTATTATCAAAATTATCATTTTCGTTACAAATAGATATTTTGTACCTAAAATATACTTAATACATATATTATAATCATATTTATAATTTATATATCACATACCAATTATAGTAACATTATTTATATAAATAATTATATATAACGAATTAAGAATATCTTCATATAATACTAACCATATATATATAGAGATATATTAATATAACCAAAGATATAGATATTAAACATTTAAAATATATACACAAACTAAATAAGTATAATATATAATTCAAGTTATAATATATAAACTTGTTCGAATACGATCATACATTTTAATATATAAATACAAATGATATAGGTTCGTGAATCCAAGGCCAACCCTGCATCGTTCAGTTGTTCAATGTCGTTACATGTATTTTTACTACAAAATACAGTACAGTGAGTTTCATTTGCCCTTTTTACTCTTTACATTTTTGGGACTGAGAATACATGCAAAATGCTTTATCAATTGTTTTACAATATTTATATGCGTGAGTTTCATTTGCCCTTTTTACTCTTTACATTTTTGGGACTGAGAATACATGCAAAATGCTTTATCAATTGTTTTACAATATTTATATGCGTGAGTTTCATTAATCCCTTTTTAAATGCTTTTGCAATATATATTTTTGGGACTGAGAATACATGCGCTACTTTTATAATTATTTTACGAAATAGACACAAGTAATTGAAACTACATTATATGGGTGAATGATCGAAATCGAATATGCCCCTTTTTATATAGTCTGGTAATCTAAGAATTAGGGAACAGACACCCTAATTGGCGCGAACTCTAAAGATAGATCTATCGGGTCCAACAAGCACCATCCAAAGTACCGGATGCTTTAGTACTTCGAAATTTATATCATGTCTGAAGGAGGATCCCGGAATGATGGGGATATTCTTTTATGCATATTGTGAATGTCGGTTACCGGGTGTTCAATCCATATGAATGATTTTTGTCTCTATGCATGGGACGTATGTTTATGAGAATTGGAAATATGAAAATCTTGTGGTCTATTAAAAATTATGAAATGATTCCTTATGATAAACTAATGAACTCACCAACCTTTTGGTTGACACTTTAAAGCATGTTTATTCTCAGGTATTAAAGAAATCTTCCGCTGTGTATTTGCTCATCTTAGAGATATTACTTGGAGTCATTTATGACATATTTCAAAAGAGGTTGCATTCGAGTCGTTGCGTTCATCAAGATTATTATTAAGTCAATTATAGTTAGATATATTATGAAATGGTATGCTTGCCGTCAACTTTTGATGTAATGAAAGATTGTCTTTTCAAAAACGAATGCAATGTTTGTAAAATGTATCATATAGAGGTCAAGTACCTCGCGATGTAATCAACTGTTGTGAATCGTTTATAATCAATATGGACTTCGTCCGGATGGATTAGGATGGGTCCTTACATGGTGCATTCCCAAACCTTGTGGCTTTCTTGAAGAGCTGTTGGAGTTCAGATTTAAGTGTATTTTTGATAGCACTTTCACCTTTACCAATGAAATACTCCAAGATCTCCATCTATTCACTAAATCCAAGGGATCTTAACTCGTCATAATTTATTATTTCTTGAACCTTATTCTCCCTTACAACATTGAATGCTCTTTTTGACCCTATGTTTACTTTGATGATCATACTGGGATTGGATCTTCTATTCATCACATCACCATACCTACTCCTATAATAATGATCAGGAAATACACTGGTACGAACAGATTCTATAGGAGCAGTAGCAGGTGCTTTCTTAGCAGCTTCTATCTTATCAAATGCCTTATCCTGTTCTTTGACAATGGCTTTGGCTAATTCTAGGGACTCAGCCTCTTGCTTTCTATCAGCAGCCAATTTGTCTTCTATATCCTGGAGCCTTACCCTCTCAGCAAATTCAGCATCAGCAGCCTCCCTTCTTTGAATTTCAG
Organism: Rutidosis leptorrhynchoides; assembly: GCF_046630445.1. Taxonomy (NCBI): domain Eukaryota; kingdom Viridiplantae; phylum Streptophyta; class Magnoliopsida; order Asterales; family Asteraceae; genus Rutidosis; species Rutidosis leptorrhynchoides. The sequence goes on from NC_092339.1 coordinate 358,495,938, forward strand.
CTTGTAGGCCCAACAAATAATCGTCGGCAGTGATTTTCAGGGATTTTGCTGTTTCAATCATCTTTCTACCCTCTTCAGTTCTAAGGGCAGCACGATACTCCCTTAGATCCATACCAGCTAGTGAGCCTCTTAAAATTGAGCTTTCTCATCATCCGTAGAGAGCCTTTGACCACTGTTGTTTAAGTATACACCAATTTCAATGCCATAAGTCAGGGCAGTGATGTAGAGTGGCTGATGCAGCAATCTAACTTGGTGTATCCTTTCATTGATAGCAGCTTGTCTTTGCTCAAGCAATTCCTGTACAGTGATCTCCAGCCTGTAAGCATCTCTTTCATCTGGATTCATTTTAGATAAGTCTGGCTCACCACAGGTAGCTGAATCATCTTCCCAAGTTCTATTTTTACCATGACGTTTTGGGGAAGATGGAGGATACATGATTGATTCACCTATGCCAGATGAACTCATTGGAAATTGATTAACATGATTATCCTTTGTTCTGTTAAAATAAGTAAGGGTCTGGGGAGAGATAGGTGATTGAAAAATAAGTGATCTCCACTACCACAGACTGTAAAGTCAGCAGGATTAATCGTATCATCATCTTGATTAGCACCCAGCTCAACCACCTTGGCTTGGTCTTCAACACTTGTAACACCCAGCAGCACACTTCTGGCTGGGTCTTCATTCACAACACTCCTTGCTATGTCTTCAGTATCAGCTGACTGATTAGTATCAGCTGGTACAACCACCTCAGTATCTTCATCAGCTGCCTCAAATAAGGGTCCTTTCCTTAAGGGCTGATTGTCCCTAGGAGCAGATTTCACCCTTTGTTTATCAATGGGCATGGGTTCAGCTGATGGTTCTTGTGTTGATATTGGCTCAAGTGGAGGCAGGTAGGGAACGATAGCAAGATGCTCCCCCTGAATATCATCATTATCAAGATTGATTATTTCTGCTGGCTTATGTTGTGTAGCTGGATGTGCAGAAGATGTTGGGCGAGAAGATGAGCTGGTTAACATAGCATCTAACCACTTCAAAAAAATGTCAGCTCTCACTCCTCCCCCTAACTCAATAGATGCAAGATAATCTTTCATTTCTTCTAGAGTCATCCATTTGATCCTATCTGCTCGCTCAGCATACAGCTTTGCCCTCTTTTTGTTGTATTTGATCATGAATTTGGCATTTCGTTTTCTTGCATCCCTTTTGAATTTATCAATGCCAATCGGGTCATCATCAATGTCACTCTTTTTCGGGGTCAGCCATCTCCTATGCTCAATTCTGTGGCATTTAAGAGCAACATAGGCATCCCATTTGACATTGAAGGCATCATTTAATTCTTGCTGTCTCTTCTGATGTCTCTCCAGTTTTCTTTTCATTCTTCTTTCAATAGTTTGAGAGACAACAAAAGCTTCAGCAACAGCCAAAGCAGAAACATCAATGGGCTTACTGCCAGAACCAATATCATCCACTGATGTGGCAGGCACACTGGGTTGAGATTCACCAGCTTCCTGTACACCAGCTTCAGTATGAGCGTTGCTGGGCTTAGTGCCAGAGTCTTGACTAATAGAACCATCACCACCATCACCATCACCATCACCATCTCTCCTTGGTTGTTTTGGAGCCTTTTCATGCTCATGCTCCCCCTCTGATTGTTTTCTCTTCTTGAGTTTCTTTTTAGATTTCTTCTCCCCCTTTTTGTCCTCAGCAGGGGCAGAAAGGTGAACATGGGAGACCTGTGCATCAAGGTCACTATCTGAATCTGGAACAGAGAATGCAAAATTGTTCTAGTCAGCAACTTCAGGAGTAAGATAGGCACCAGGATCCACGCCAAATTATCAAAGAAGGAGGTTGGAAGACCTAACTTCATTCCTTACAACTCCCATAGCCATCTGTTCAACAATGGCCCTAACATCACCCTGTAGGGAAGCCATTCGATGCATATTTTCAACCATTTGAACATAGGCAGAAGCAGGAATCATGTTAGCCATTTTCTGTTCCTGTGAATCCAATCTCTCATGTAACACTGTATTTTCTTCATTAAGAAAAAGAATTCTGCGATTAGCAGCATCTAAATCAGCTTGAAGACGGGAAATGTCCTCAGTATACTCATTGTGAGAGATGATTCGTTTCTTTAAGTCCTCCTCCTCTTCATGTTGTTTGACAATGGCATCTACCGCAAGATCTGCAAAGGCACATACTTGTTTGAGCTGGGCTTCAATATTGGAAGTGGTAACTTGCCCAGCGTTACATATGGCTTCAGTCACACTATCAACAATAGAAGTGTGAATGGTGGATTTTAGATCAGGTGTAACCTCGGCTAGTGTCTTATAGACAGCCAGGGTGGAGATGTCAGCCACCTCATCAGCATTAAATTTAACATAGCTGGTTGAGGGGTGGTCAGTAGCAGCTAACACAGAACTACCTCCGTGGGGTGGTGGAGGTGGAAGGTCAGAATCTGACCCTTCACCATGATCACCTTCATTTTTACCTTCACCCGAAGGTTTAGAACCACTGGTATTCTTGTCAGCATCATGATCAGCATCATCAGTGAGATCCACTAGTTTATCTTTGGAGCCAGTTACATTATCATGAATGACTGGCTCTTCCTTACCAGTACCTTTATCAGCATCACCATCAAAAGAAGAAGATGATGAGGAAGAAGCTGACGAATCAGAAGTACTGGCGAATTAGGAATATTCTGCATAACGTATTTACCTGTCGAGGGATCTCTGATGAACTTGAGAGGCCTCCATGTACCAGGCCATAGAGAAGCAGCTGGAGCCATGCCAAAAAATGATAAAATGGATGCTCGTTGATCTGTTCTAAAGTAGCCAGCCTCTCATAAACTTCTTCTCTAGCTGGTCAATTAAGCTGAGACAATAGTTCAGTCAGCTCTTCGCGAGGCAATTTGCTGATTGAGACTATGGTAGTTTGAGGATCAATAGTTAGCTGATCCACCAACAGAGCAACTCTGGGAGTGATAGATGCTCCCCGATAGATGAAGGTAGGTACAACTTCATCAGGATCTGGTACCTGGCACACATAAGGTTTCTTCTCAGCAGAAACAGAAGCCTGAGAAGAATCAGTAGTGGCAATAGCAGAGGTACCAGCATCCACGATGGGTTTCGTAGAACCAGTAGCAGCAGTAGGTGACTGTGCATTAGTTGAAGGAGCAGCATCAGTATCACTTTTAAAGAAAGTATCCGGTGTGGAATCAGACACCTGTAGATTACCAGTGGAATCCACAGTAATAAAGTGTCTTGATTGAAGATTAGAAATGTCCGGAATACCACTAGTAGCATCAGTATCCACCTTTGGATCTTTGGAAACATAGCCAACATCCTGAAGAAACGAAGGCCATGAATCATCACCATCAAGCAAGCCACCACTAGAAACCACTTCAGTAGTAACAGCAGTTGAAGAAACAGTGGTAGTGGCAGCATTATCAAAATCAAGAACCTCCTAAACAACATTACCATGTGCACCAGAATCTGATGAAAAAGTAGCACTTTTACCAGCATCTATGATAACATCAGATGGAAAACTAGCACTTATACCAGCATCCATGATAACATCAGATGGAAAAGTAGCACAAGTACTAGTATCCACAATAACATTCTGTGTATCGGTAGCAGCAGCAGATGCAATGTCACCCTTTGGTTCAGTGACAGGTTCATCAAGTAGAACATCCTTGACAATATTGTCAATTACCTTTTTAAGAACAGGAGGATCCACTATGATTTCATCTTCCACTTCAGGTGTAGTAGTGGAAGCAGCAATACTGGGAGCAGTATCACCAGCAGCTGTAGAAGCAACAGTACGAGCATCAGCACCACCAGTAGGAGAAACAGTAGCACCAATACCAGTAGCAGAGGCAGCAATCTGCTCAGTAGGAATAATATCATCTTTAACTTGCTCCCCCTCTGCCTGTTCATCTACCCTGCTAAGAACTGAAACAATAGAACATTTTATGTTAACAACTGTAGAACCAAATAAATTTGACTCAACAATTGCATCTGGTGTTAGTCTCTGGGGACAGACTGGTGATTTGGTCAGCCCTTCGAATGAGACAGAATAAGGTGTCTGTAAGTACAGCTGTGACTCTACTGACTCATTGGCGACACATGTTGACCCAGATAGTGTAAGAGTTCTGGCTAGTAATGATGTAGGAGTGAGACTCTTATCATGATCCGAGTAACATAATGGTTGTGCAGTATCCTGAGCTGGTTCAACACGATGAGGACCCAGCTCAAGTTTGCTTTGGGGGTCAGGTATGTTCTCTGCTGATTGTACTGTCAGCAGAGGATATAGCATTAAGTTCAATTTTGGAAAATGTGGAAGTGTCTGGCTAGAAGAGTATGGGTTGCTACTCTTGTTAACACTAGTTTTAAAACCAGTCAGCTTGGGAGCCAGGGTTATACCTTTAACTCCACGTTCATTTTTCAAGTCAGCAGATAAAAGATTTTTAATTATGTTAGAATTTTCTGCTGTTTGGTCTAGAAACGCACCAGGTTCTATAGCCACATCCCTTGCAGGTGCAGCAGTTGAGACTGGTGCAATCTCCCCTGTGGTGAGCCTGGAGTCAGCTTTTGCTCATTTGGATTTGCCTGTTACTAAGAAATAGTTAAGCAACGGATTCCAATACTAGAAGTGGACAGTCAGTATATAAGACTAGGGTTGTTCTTTATGATCAGAGAGCACTAGATTCTAATACAACTACTGCTTTACCAGTATGTGAGACGGTGGCTGTACTAGTTGAGGTAGCTGGCTTCTTCATTTTTACAGCTGACTTTCGCTGAGGTCCCTCCCCCTCAGCTGGTGCAGCACCAGAGGCAGCTGGTTGTTTTACTCCACCTCGAGTAGCAAGATACTCAAGCATGCCTGGTGTCAGGACATTATATGGAGCAGCAGGAGCATCTTTTAGCATTCCCCCTTGTTTTGGAGGCAGGTCGAATGATTCATCAGCAATCTGCTGGTAAGCTTCACCCAGCTCATTTTCAAAAACAAGGCTCAAAAACCTTGGGAAGGGGATTAAGTGTGTTCGTTTGGGTGCAAGCACCATTTCCCTTAACCTTACGTAAATTTCACCGGCATAATCAATATTTCGATTGAACAGCATCCCATGACCAATCTTCAGCTCAAAATCTAAGCACTGATCAAAGCTCCCGGACTTTTGACTGATGCAATGAGTCAGCAAGCCAAAGAAGTAATTCCACAGAGGTGGCATCTGCTTCCTTAAGGGCGTATGAGCCACTGGTCCAGCAAACCCTATAATCTCCAGTACTTCTCTTCTAAACTCATCACTAGTTGGTGAATTAACGAATGGACCAATAGGTAATTGGAGAGCACGTCGGATGGCATCAACAGTGATGGAGCCGGCTAGGGTTTTAGTCACCATGCCAAGAATACATGGAACGTTCTGTTGAGTGGTGGCCGTGGTGGCAGTATACCAGAATCTGGCCAAACAAGCCGGATAAAGACGAGAAGGTATGCCGGTAATAGCGCGAGCCAGTGGTGATTGTCGTATGTAATCGATAAGCGTATCATAGCCCATGTTGGCTTTGGATTTGGGAATTGAAAGGACATGAGCAGCATTGCCTCTCGATAGGCGAATGGAAGAGTGTTCTGGTGCATTTGCAGCCCTAACAAGGCTTGGGTGTAAGTTGAACAGAGGGCCCTGCACCACTTGTTCTTCGATGACCGGTGGTGGTTGCTGTTCCGGTTGTTGTGGTGCTACCGGTTGTTGTTGCTGTGGTTGTTGTTCCTCTGGCTGGTTTGCAGCAGGTGGTGATTGATGTTGTTGTTGTTCTGCCATTGATGATTTCATAGATGGATGTAGGAATTGATTTGAAGATTTGGGGAATTTTAGAGAGAAGAGTGTGAATTTGAAAACTGAATAACCGAAGGTTATTATGGAAGATAAAACACTCTTTTAACTGTTGTGATTGGATGAAAAAGGCAGGAGAGAGAAAATGATGACTGCCATTAGCAGGCGCGTGGGCAGAAGTGACAGACTGGCACACTTGAGGGGACACAGACTGTTGATTTGATGTATATACGGCTTAAACACTCATACCTCCCATTCAGCATTAAATGCAGCAGGTTTTAATTCAGAAAAAATGATTTAAAAACCACAAAATAAGTTTTGTATTAAATACAAAATACTTTGTTACATTTAATATGTCATGAATTTAATTTAAATCATTGGGAGTAAATGAGTTTCAGATTTAAGGAATCATTTAATTTTGTGAGATATTTATTATTTCAATTAAAAACATTTTGAGTAACTAAAATATAAAAGACCTTGTTGTGTTGAGTGTTTTACATGTAGGCAGTAAGTTAACAAAAATGACTTACTGGTTTGCCCTACATGTTGTAGAGCCAGCACACCAACAAAAATTGTCTTTTATTTAAAGTTTAAGCATACCCAGCTCAGAGATGAGATAGTTAAACCGTTTCTCATCTAAGAGCTTTGTGAATAGATCTGCTAACTGCTGGTCTGTTGAAATAAAGTGTATCTCCATATCTCCTTTTTGAACATGATCCCTTATGAAGTGATATCGAACGTCAATGTGCTTTGTTCTTGAATGCATCACAGGATTGTTGGTGATAGCTATTGCACTTATGTTGTCACAGTAGATTGGAGTCTTTGTAACATGAACACCATAGTCTTTCAGCTGGCTTTGCATCCACAGTACTTGAGCAGTACAACTACCAGCAGAAACGTATTCTGCCTCAGCAGTAGATGAGGACACAGTATTTTGCTTTTTGCTCGTCCAGCTGACTAGCCTACCACCCAGTAACTGGAAACCACCAGTAGTACTTTTCCTGTCTATTTTACACCCTGCAAAATCAGTATCTGAATACCTAATTAGCTCAAAATCCTGGTCTTTGGGATACCAAAGACCACGTTTAGCAGTAGCTTTCAGATACCTAAATATCCTTTTGACTGCTAGCAAGTGTGACTCTTTAGGATCAGCTTGTTATCTGGCACAGAGACATGTGGTAAACATAATATCTGGTCTGCTGGCTGTGAGATAAAGTAGGGATCCAATCATACCTTTATATTCAGTGATATTGACTAGTTCATTATTGGAATCAACATCTATTTTAATAGTTGCTGCCATTGGGATCCCTATATCTTTTAAACAGGTCAAACCAAATTTCTTTAGCATATCTTTGATATATTTATCCCGACTTATAAAAATTCCATCATCAAGTTGTTTAATTTGCAATCCCAAAAAGTATTGCAGATCTCTTTGTAAGCTCATTTCATATGTCTTTAACATAAGTTTTGAAAAATCTTGACAATGTTTCTCATTTTTAGATCCATAAATAATATCATTCACATATATCTGTACCAGCAAGAGATCACCATCTGTCTCTTTTGAGAACAGAGTGGTGTCAATTGTTCCGACTTTAAAACCTATACCAGTGAGATACACATGAAGTGTCTCATACCATGCTCTTGGAGCCTGTTTGAGGCCATAAAGAGCTTTGTCTAGCTTGTAGACATGGTTTGAATATTTACTGCTTACAAAACCAGGAGGCTGTTTGACATAAACTTCTTCTTACAGCTTCCCATTCAGAAATGCAGATTTAACATCCATCTGGAATACCTTAAAGTTCATCTTAGCAGCATAAGCCAAGAACAATCTGATAGCTTCCATCCTGGCCACTGGAGCATAAGTCTCTCCATAATCCAATCCTTCTTCCTGTTTGAACCCTTGAGCTACCAATCTAGCTTTGTTTCTGATCACAATACCATCTTCATCCATCTTGTTCTTGAAAACCCACTTGGTACCAATGATTTTCTTAGTTTCATCATCAAGTTTAGGTACCAATGTCCAAACCTTATTCCTATCAAACTGGGAGATCTCTTCTTGCATAGCTCCTGCCCAGCTTGGATTTTTGATTGCTTCATCAGGACATTTAGGTTCAATGGTAGACACAAAATTTACATGCATACAGAAGTTGCTGGTTGCATGCCTTCTTGTTTTAACACCACTAGCCAGATTACCAATAACTTGCTCAATTGGATGCTCTTTTGTCCATCTAGAGTTATGAATAGGTGAGCTTGTCGTGGAACACACAGCATCTTGATCATCAGCTGGTTCAAAAGTATGAGCAGCAGTTGGAGACAGCTGTTCAGTATTAATGAAACCAGTACCAGCTTGTGATCCTTCAGAACCAGTAGACCTATGCTCAAGTTGTAGAATTTCAGTAGAGTCAGTAGGTCCATGTGGTTTACACACAGATGGAACAGAATGTTCCATCTCTTCATCAGAGAACTCAGCAGCATGGATTGGCGAGGGATCTGCAGCTGGTTCCTCTTCATCATCAAGAGCTTGCTGAGTAGGCTCTTCAAACAATAACTCTTCATCTTCTTGACTGGAAGATGAGGCTGGGGCAGTTTCATCAAATGTAACATTAATTGATTCTTCAAAACAACCCCTTCTTTTATTGAAAACCCTATATGCCTTTGACATGTTGGAATATCCCAAGAATATACCTTCATCAGCCTTAGCATCAAACTTGTCCAACTGATCCCTATTGTTTAGAATGAAACAGGGAGTGCCAAATACATGAAGAAATGAGATTGAGGGTTTTCTTCCTTTGAGAACTTCATAAGCAGTTTTCTGATGTCTTTTCACAATTAGAGATCTATTCTGGGTAAAACATGCAGTGTTCACAGCTTCTGCCCAATATGAATTTTTCAGCCCAGACTCAGCTAATATAGATCTTGCTGCTTCAATGAGAGTTCTGTTTCTTCTTTCTGCAACACCATTTTATTGAGGTGTTCTCACAGCAGAAAAGTTCTATGAAATACCTTTATCAGCACAAAATTCTTCTAATGTAGCATTTCTGAATTCTGTACCATGATCACTTCTTAGCTGTTTCACCAGTTGCCCATTTAAAAGCTCCATTCTTTTGATAAAATTGATAATTTCATCAGCAGCTTCACTCTTTTGCTTCAAAAAGAATACCCAGGTGTATCTGGAATATTCATCAACAATAACCAGTGTGTAATTCTTTCCACTACAGCTGGCCACATTAACAGGACCAAAAAGATCCATATGAAGTAAATGAAATGGTTTCTCAACAGATGAGATTTGCTTTTATTTGAATGAGGCATGGTGATGTTTTCCTTTTTCACAACCAGGACACAGTCTGTCCTTTACATAAGACATGGTGGGTAGCCCAGACACCAAACTTCTACTTGATAATTTGTGAATATCTTTGACGTTGAGATGTGAGAGTCTCTTGTGCCATAACCATTTCAGGTTGTCTGCTTCCTTCGAATAGAAACAAGTATCAGTTGTTGTGAAAGCTGTGTTCATGTCAATTTGATACATGTTTTCATGACGTTTTGCAGTCAGCAGTGGCTTCACTGTCTTGTCAAAAATAGTGCCAATTTTCCTTCTGAATTGAACTATCTTGTTCTTGCTTATCAGTTGGCTTATGCTGAGTAAATTATGTTTAAGCCCAACGACATATGCAACATTTGAGAATGTGACATTCCCATTAGTCAAAGTACCAAAACCCTTTGTGTAACCCAACGAATTATCTCCATACGAAACAACTGGACCATCTTTTTCTTGATAGTCCATCAGCAGGGACTTACATCCGGTCATATGTCTCGAACATCCACTATCGAGATACCAGATTTTCTTATTTTGAATGCCCTACACAGTAGCTGAGAGATTAGTTCTTTTTGGGAACCCATCCAAGGATGGGTTCTGGAAGGGTCATCTTTGATGATCTCTTCCTGTCTGCTGGTTTGCTTGAAGAAGCAGCAGTAGACAGGGTTGGGGTAAAAGGACACTGGTTGGCTAAGTGAAACTTGCTGCCATATTTGTAGCATTTTCTCACATTTGGTATCGGTGTTGGGTCATACACATTGTACAGGGGATCGGGGTGATGTTTGGTTACTGCCTCAATTAGCTGGTCAAGCTTGACTGTCATAATCTCAATGATAGACAGCTCTTCATTCGAGTCCACTTTTGCTTTTCCCTTAAGGGCAGCTTTCTTCTTGGAACCAGTACCATAGTCATGACGTATTGCTTTGCCTTTATCATTTGACGAGCTAGCGTGGGAAGTTACTGGCTTGTCTACTAAAGCTGATGAACTAGAAGAAGTTTTTCCTGCTGCCTTGGACTTGTCAGTATTACGTTTGACTGGCTTGTCTGCAGCTACTGGTTGACCAGTAAGTTTGTCATCAGCTGGCTCAGCACAATTGGAACTCGAACACGAAGGGGAATCAGTGGGTTTAATTTTTCTAAGATTATTTTCAGTGATTTCCCTTTTGATACGTCTTTCTTTTGGAGTCATGTAGTAGATGCTTGAGGGGTTAGTAGTCTCATCAATTGAGGTACTGGCTTCTCTTGCTCTAACATCATCCTCCAAAATCTCTTTCATGGCTGGTGGTGGGGATACAGTAGCAGGTCTAACAAATTTATTTGTCAAGACCTTTTTACCTTTAACTATCTTGGGAAAGGTATTTGGCAAGGCAGCTTCAGGATCTGTTTCAAGAATTGGGTCCATGAAAGTAACCTCTGCAATGGAAGCAGCAGCAGCATAGTCACCAGCAAAGAATGCTTCAACTTGGGTAGGCACCTGCTCATTAACACACTTTGTTATGCGTTGAGCAGATGTACACCATGAAGCGACAATCTTTTTAAGATTATCCAGCTGGTTCTTGACTTCTGCTGCCTCAACGTGAAGAGACCTTAAAGCAAAATTTTGTTTTTCAAGTTTTGAAATATCATCTTTCAAGATTTTAATTTCATCATTTTTGCATTTAAGTTTCTCATTTAAAGATTTGTTATCAGTTTTCAAAACTTCTTCACGTTTACTACCTCTACATAAGTCAACTCTTAGGTAGTCAAACATTTCGGCTTTTTCATCATCAGTATAAGTTCGAAAATTATCAACCTTATATATCAATTCAGTTTTCCATTGAGGAGAATCTCTTTTCTGATCAGCTTCCCTCATATCAGCCAAAAACTTGCTACCACTATCATCCTCATCAGACTCCTTGACCTCCTTGGCCATTAAACACAGCTTCTTTTCTGGAGCATAACCAGCACCATCATCATCGGTATCACTATCATAGGAAGACAACGAGCTGGTTTCATCCCAATCATGATGCTCAGCAACTAGAACCTTTTCTGGCTTTTTACCCTTCTTATCAGTCTTAGCACTTTCCTTCATCTGAGCTTTCATAGCTTTGTACTTGTTTTTGTACTTGTCAGCTTTTGAGAAAGAGTTAGCATGTGAAGTTGAAGGTTTCCTGGACATGCATTCAGCAGCAAAATGTCCAACCTTCCCACAATTATAACACTCAGATTTAGAACCCTTGACTGACTTACTGCTATACCTAGCACTCGGTTTCTTACTCCCTTTGTATGTCTAATGACCCGTCCTAATCCATCCGGACGAATACATTACATTTGGTTACATCGCGAGGTACTTGACCTCTATATGATACATTTTACAAACATTGTATTCATTTTTAAAAGACAAACTTTCATTTACATCAAAAGTTGATGGCATGCATACCATTTCATAATATATCCAACTATAATTGACTTAATAATAATCTTGATGAACTCAACGACTCGAATGCAACGTCTTTTGAAATATGTTATGAATGACTCCAAGTAATATCTCTAATATGAACAAATGCACAGCGGAAGATTTCTTTCGTACCTGAGAATAAACATGCCTTAAAGTGTCAACCAAAAGGTTGGTGAGTTCATTAGTTTATCATAAATAATCAATTCATAATTTTAATAGACCACAAGATTTCATATTTCCATATCTCATAAACATACGTCCCATGCATAGAGACAAAAAATATCATTCATATGGATTGAACACCTGGTAACCGACATTCACAATATGCATATAAGAATATCCCCATCATTCCGGGATCCTCCTTCGGACATGATATAAAATTCGAAGTACTAAAGCATCCGGTACTTTGGATGGGGCTTGTTGGGCCTGATAGATCTATCTTTTGAGTTCGTGTCAATTAGGGTGTCTGTTCCCTAATTCTTAGATTACCAGACTTAATAAAAATGGGCATATTCGATTTCGATAATTCAACCATAGAATGTAGTTTCAATTACTTGTGTCTATTTCGTCAAACATTTATAAAAGTGCATGTATTCTCAGTCTCAAAAATATATATTGCAAAAGCATTTAAAGAGGGAGTAATGAAACTCACCATAATGTATTTTGTAGTAAAAATACATATAACGACATTGAACAACTGAACAATGCAGGGTTTGCCTCGGATTCACGATCCTATATTATTCATATATATTAAACGTATACTGGAAATCACATAATTTCATTTATTAATATATGTTACTTAGGTAATTGTAGCTATATAATATTCATACTAAACTTCGTTTAAAAAAAATCATATATTTATATTATATCTTAACTTATGTGTTATATATGTTTATTTTGTGTATATATATATATACATATATATATATATATACATATATATATATATATATATATATATATATATATATATATATATATATATATATATCTCTAAAATGATTATTGTAGTTATATTAGTGTCTATATATATATAGTATTATATTAAAAATACCTAACCTGTTATATGTAGTCATATATATAATGACAATATGTTTTTCGTATACTTATATGGAATATCAATATATTAGTACTATATATAATAGGTGTGTTTTTGTGTACAAAATATTTATTGGTCAAAAATGATAGTTTTGATATTAATATTTTACTAGTAAAAATAATAATAACTTTATTAATAATGAAAATATTAATAATAATAATGATATTCATTAATAATGAAACTCATGTTATTAATAATCATAATAATCTTAATAACTATCACAATGACATTAATACTAATACTAATAATCCTATTATGATTCTAATACTAATATTAATGGAAATAATAATAAATTATATTATTTTCATACTAACAAAGATAACAATAGTCATAATCTTAATGATAATAATAATTATTATAATTGTATTTATAATTATGATAATAATAAAAAGTAACTAATATTTATTAGTAACACTAATAATAATGATAACTACAATACTTAGTAAAAATACTAATAATTAATAATAACAATAATAATCATAACATTAATAACATAATAATAATGAAAATGATAATAAAAATAATAATACTAATTAATATGTGACTACCTTCAAGAAAATAAGCCTTTTTTAAAAAAAAAAGTTGCCTCGTACGAGGTTCGAACTCGCGACAACGCGTTAACCCGAGACTCACTTAAACCACTCGACCGGATCCACTTTACAAAATTTATACCCAACCAGATTTTTATTTAACTCATTTCTTCCTGTTTCCAAGTTCCTCCATTCAGCTTTTATATAAAAAAAATACGCCATGTAGGGATCGAACCCTCGACCTCTAGCTTACCACAAACACTGCCTTACCATTCCTTCTACCTTGCTTATCTGACTAATAACCAGTATATGTTTTATTTAACCTATTATTTTCGTGTTCCATCTTCTTCCTCATAAACTCAAATGATCCAACCAACAACAATAATCAAAATAACCATATCGTGACTTCATTAAGGACTTGTATAATCATGGAAAAAATATATATATATATAAATTGGATATAAAAAAAATTAAAAAAAATAGAATACAGCCTGCTGCTGCGTTCGAAAATAAAGAAAAAAATAAGTTTGATTTCAAGAACGTTTTAGGCAAAGGTTAAAACACGAAATATATTCCAAATCGGTCCTAAAAACTTTCCAAATCCCCAATTGATCTTGAATCGTAACAGGTATCACGAATTTGAGTGAAGAACAATAAGTTTGACTTTTTAAATAAAAACTTTGACTTCGAAATTAAACATCAATTGAAGAAATTAAGGTTCGAAAACTTACGGATAGATTACTTAAATCACTCTCAACAACACTGCATTATTAGATTTTGGAGATTGGTCCGAGATTGAGTTATGGATTAAAATGGGTAGCGAACAAGAAAAAGAGAAAAAAAAATGGTTCAGTGAGTTTATCTTTGAATAGCAGCAGATGAAATACATGTTGCCATTAAATGATTGATATAACAATTCAATTGATCAAGGTGCTGGTAGACGACAGGAGGTCACGGACGAACAGGAGGATAAAGGGAAAAAAAATAACAGATGCAGACTAAAAAAACACTCGTATATATATATATCTACAATTATATCTGTAATAATCCAGCAGTTATATATATATATATATATATATATATATATATATATATATATATATATATATATATATATATATATATATATATATATATATATATATATATATATATATATATATATATATATATATATATATTTTTATATATCTATACTATCTATATATTTGTATTCATATCACAATTAATTTTAATACAATAATAATAATACTAAATGTAATAATACTAATAATAATAATAATAGAATTGTAGTAATAATAGTAATAATGTCATAATAATAATTAAATTTACTACTAATTATAATAATAATGATACTAACAATGATGACAAATATATTAGTAATATTAATAACAATAAACAAATTAAATATATCAAGTTTTATATCTATATATTATATTAAAATATTAATATTCATAATTCTGATATTAATATTAATATTGATATTTATTTTATTAATAATAATAAAAGTAGTAATATCATTATTATCAATTATATAATATTTAATGTTTGTATAATATATATTATATATATTTAATGTTTATGTATTTTAATAATATCCATATAGTAATAATTATGTATAGAAATTATATATATTTTCAAACTACTATATATAATTATGTTTTTAAATATCAAGTTTTATTACTTGGATAAATATATTAATTGTATATATTGAAACAATTAAATCCCAAAATTTATACATTTAATACTTTGTTAACGTTGACCAATTATGTTCGAAATCCTTTATATTGAATATAACTTACGTAAAAAAATTTAGTCAATTTTAAATTATCTTTCATCATAATTAAATCACATAATAGTTCATTAATGTATTTAATTTAGTATGTATGATTATTTACATATATAATTATCTATATTTACATTCTGCTTATAATTTAAAGGTTCGTGAATCGTCGAACATAATCACAGGGTAAATGATTCTATTAAAACGGTTCGAAAATTTTGAGACACAACATTACAGACTTTGCTTATCGTATCGAAATCATAATTAGATTAGGTTTAAATTTGGTCAGAAATTTCCGGGTCATCACAGTACCTACCCGTTAAAGAAATTTCGTCCCGAAATTTGAGTGAGGTCGTCATGGCTGACAATAAATATGTTTTCTTGACGAATATGAGCTGATAAATGGAGTTTTATTATTATTGAATAATACAGATAAAATAATTCGATTATTCGAAGAGCACGAATGAAGCTATCACAAAAGAGTGAAATGAATAAATGAAGTTTCGTTTTAACTTTTGAAGTTATCTTGGTTGAATTTCCGAAATTCAAGGGATTTAAAGAAAATCTTCGAAATCTTAAAAGATTTGATTCTTCGGGGAGTAAGGAAATTAAGATCTCTATAATTAAATACGGTGATCTGCCTCGATTACTCTGTCTGATATTTCCATTATAAATTAAACTTTTTCCGTTCCATTATTTCCCACCGCTCCCATTTTCTATACTTTAATTCACATTTCCAAACCATCAGTCAATATGCTTCATTCAGTTTTAATTCTGGATATAATCCTGACTTTCATATCAGTCATTCACCTTTTTCATCTACCACCGGAGGAATCTATTCACTTCTACTATTACCTTAGGGTTATAGTATTTTTCATTTTCCCGTGTTTTTATATTGCTATACGCATTGATATACACGGTTTGTAATTTCTTGTGTTATTGTTGGGCTTTATATTTTTCATTATATTTAGAAGTTCCATGCTTTTGTTTTCTCTTCCCGACTTCAAGTCAAGCGAATAATGGTCCAAAATTGGTAGGTATGAGATTTCGAATGAACATGACTAATGTTCAAAGAGAGAAATTGTAATAGCACGATATTGATTGGTTAAATTACCAGAATTCAAGAGAAAAGATAGAAATATCAGGAATATATGTTCTTGATATGTTTAGAGATTAGATAGAATGTAAGAGTCGTGTAACATGGCACATAATGACGGTATGTTCTGTGAATCATCACGTTCCATTAGAAACTCAGCATGACTTACTGTAATATAATCACGTTGATCAAGTGTCATTATATTATACTAACTCGTGCATCGGTTCCAAACATTACTTCAATAATATTCATATTTTAAGCTCGAAAGTTTACAGAATATAGAAACTAACAGTTTCTATATGATGTAACACTGATAGCACGAAGAGATTAGTGATTTCAGATAATAATAGTTATGAAAATATCTTCAGAAATATGGAGGATATTTTTAATGAAAGATACGATGATATCTTGGAATTTCTAATATCGAAGGATGGTGAAGAAAATTTGTCCGTAAGAGTTTGGAGTCAGAAGCAAGGTATTTGATAAAGATTTCATCAGAAACAGAATCATCAGGATTCTTAATGTACAAGTTTCGTCCTTGTGATTTTTTCAGAGACTCCTTCGTAGTTTGCTCAATCAGTTTTTCAATTTCATACTTTTTTTCTGAGCGTTGCCAACATACAATTCTTTATCATCAACTTTTGGCTGTTGAGGTCGTTTACAGTTTTTGTTACTTCATTCAACTTTTCAAAATTCAGAGCATTAATTCGCAGACTAGGTGCTTTTCAGAATTTCAGAATAAAAGATCATAGTTCTAAGAGATAAATGTTATATGGGTACATATAACTGTTGATGTGGAAACGTTACGAGACTTACAATACAGATTTGCTGATTCCCGGTAATTGGTATGACAATTCTTGTTACAAGATGCGAATGAGTACATGATGAGACTTAAATAGATAAATATAGTGATTTATCAGAGAGATTTAAGCCAAGGAGTAATGAGGTTTCTGGTACGTCTGCTGGTAATATGATGGAATATAAAAGGTTCCCCAGTAATAATAAAAGAGCACGCATATATATCAAGGTTATAATAAGGTTGTTTAGAACGAAAAGTCGAAGTTGACTTGTTGGAGCTGTGACAATATTGACTAATTTGAAAAGAATTAAAATGTTATTTTCGGTAATAATAACACTAAAGGAATTAACACAGCTATATGTTAAACGTTTACTCAGTTTCCAAGAGTTTTTCAGGTGCATAACTATATGCATCAATCTTTTCTTCCGTAATTGAAGTGCGTTTGGTTCATCCTCTCGATTGAGGTGTTTTCAGGAATTTTGAAAAGTTTGAACACAGATTGTAATCGTCCAGATACAAATGAGGTTTAAGATGAAATCAAGTGGCAAACTTGAAGAATTGTTTAGTTTCATATGTTATAAATAATATTTTAATTCGTTTTAATTGTCCAATATTATTCGTCCACAGTCGATAGTCCACAGTTAACAGTCCAATAATTTATATATAGTTTAATATATAATATTTGAATTAATTAATACGTATCGTGACCCGTGTATATGTCTCAGACTCGATCAAAACTCAAAGTATATATATTATTATAGAATCAACCTCAACCCTGTATGAACTCTATCATTACAGCATATAGAGTGTCTATGGTGATTCCAAATAATATATATATATATATATATATATATATATATATATATATATATATATATATATATATATATATATATATATATATATATATATATATATGCGTCGATATGATATGTCAAAACCTTGTATACATGTCCCGATATTTAAAGTGCGTAAAAATAAATAACAAAAATTTAAATGACAATAAATAAAGTGCGTAAAGTAAATAACAGAAATTAAATGACGATAAATAAAATTGCGAGAATGTAAATTGCGATAATTAAATTGCGATAAATAAAATGTAATACTGAATTAACAGTTAGCTAGGAACAGTTAGCTAGGATTTTGTTAGCGTGGATTCTTAACAAAATTTCTCATAGTTAATTTGTCTATTTCTAACAAATTTTATTTTGTCCAATATTTTCTTCATTATTCCACTTGTTGGATTCTGATAAATCAAAATCCTAATATGAAATTGGATGAATATGGTTATTCTGTGGTGAACGGATTTGTATATCGGTGGATGTAAGTAGGATAGTAAACGACTGTTGAATCAGCTTCGAAGAAATGTACAGTGTAACTTATTAATGTGAAATCTGAATATTCCTCGGGTATTACCTACCCGTTAAAATATTTTCACCATTAACGGTTTGTACAAAAGAATTTTAATTACCATCTTTATGAAAATATACTTACATATATATTTTCTTCAGATGTAATCATGAATTTAATGAGTCAATATGATATTAGACTCATTTGATTTACTGTTAGAATAAGAATATATAATCTCTAAAACATTAAAGATTATATAATCGCCATGTCGAACGAAGATAAATAATGTAGAATGATTCGTAGAACAATGATTATGCTCGAGATACAGAATGAGATATTGGGGCACGTGATGTTGAAACTTGTGTCGTTGGTGGTACTGTTGATGCCGGTGATGTTGTTGAAGCTGGTACATTTTGCACCATATTCTCCAAATTGATTACTCGAGCGTGACGTTCGTTGACTTTTTGTATTACTCCGGAATGATTGTCGGTCAGAACGAGCAGATGAATAAGGTTTAAAATTGTGGATAGAATATAATCATGGTGAGGTACTCAGGAAATGAGGGTGAGAATGGTGTTTCGGACTGGTTCGCCGGTAAGTGCTTCAGGTTCTTCACCCAGAGGTGAATTGTGGTGGATGGAAAGGATCGCCTTTTTCGCGTCTCCATTGATTAAGTCGACTACGAACCCATCAAATGAATTGGGGATGGCTGATTGATTGATTCATTCTGGTGACACCGCTTTCGGAGCTTAGGTGAATATCCATGTCGGAATAGCTGTCGGAATAACTATCGGAATAGGTATCGAAATCTAAAGGACTCGAACTGGTTGAGGGATTCATCTCGTACGATCAGATGAAGGATTTTCGATAAGAAATAGATTATAGAATATAGATTAGTACCCTGCAATACATAATTTACATATGCATATGTAATACTAAAATCCCATAAGTTACGGACGAATCTACGGAAGCTGTCAGGCAAAGGTAACAATAACAGATACGCTAAGATATGAATTTATCTATACACTGTCTATGCAATAGAGGCAGTAAGACGTGTCTAGTAAGATGTGTCTAGACTTTATGGATGATAAGCAAAATAATTTTCGACAATAAATGATAAGCAAAAGTTTTGACATGCAGACACGGTCGAAGTCCAGACTCACTAATGCATCCTAACAACCACTAGTTAGACACACTAATGCAAGACCTGGTTTGCTAAGACCACCGCTCTGATACCAACTCTAATGACCCGTCCTAATCAATTCGAACAAATACATTACATTTGGTTACATCGCGAGGTACTTGACCTCTATATGATACATTTTACAAACATTGTATTCGTTTTTAAAAGACAAACTTTCATTTACATCAAAAGTTGAAGGCATGCATACCATTTCATAATATATCCAACTATAATTGACTTAATAATAATCTTGATGAACTCAACGACTCGAATGCAACGTCTTTTGAAATATGTCCTGAATGACTCCAAATAATATCTCTAATATGAGCAAATGCACAACGGAAGATTTCTTTCGTACCTGAGAATAAACATGCCTTAAAATGTCAACCAAAAGGTTGGTGAGTTCATTAGTTTATCATAAATAATCAATTCATAATTTTAATAGACCACAAGATTTCATATTTCCATTTCTCATAAACATACGTCCCATGCATAGAGACAAAAAATATCATTCATATGGATTGAACACCTGGTAACCGACATTCACAATATGCATATAAGAATATCCCCATCATTCCGGGATCCTCCTTCGGACATGATATAAAATTCGAAGTACTAAAGCATCCGGTACTTTGGATGGGGCTTGTTGGGCCCGATAGATCTATCTTTAGAGTTCGCGTCAATTAGGGTGTCTGTTCCCTAATTCTTAGATTACCAGACTTAATAAAAAGGGGCATATTAGATTTCGATAATTCAACCATAGAATGTAGTTTCAATTACTTGTGTCTATTTCGTCAAACATTTATAAAAGCGCATGTATTCTCAGTCCCAAAAATATATATTGCAAAAGTATTTAAAGAGGGAGTAATGAAACTCACCATAATGTATTTTGTAGTAAAAATACATATAACGACATTGAACAACTGAACAATGCAGGGTTGGCCTCAGATTCACGAACCTATATTATTCATATATATTAAAACGTATACTGGAAATCACATAATTTCATTTATTAATATATTTTATTTAGGTAATTGTAGTTATATAATATTCATACTAAACTTCGTTTAAAAAAAATCATATATTTATATTATATCTTAACTTATGTGTTATATATGTTTATTTTGTATATATATATATATATATATATATATATATATATATATATATATATATATATATATATATATATATATCTAAAATGATTATTGTAGTTATATTAGTATCTATATATATATATATATATATATATATAGTATTATATTAAAAATACCTAACCTGTTATATGTAGTCATATATATAATGACAATATGTTTTTCATATACTTATATGGAATATCAATATATTAGTAATGTATATAATAGGTGTGTTTTTTTGTACAAAATATTTATTGGTCAAAAATGATAGTTTTGATATTAATATTTTACTAGTAAAAATAATAATAACTTCATTAATAATGAAAATATTAATAATAATAATGATATTCGTTAATAATGATACTCATGTTATTAATAATCATAATAATCTTAATAACTATCACAATGACATTAATACTAATACTAATAATCCTATTATGATTCTAATACTAATATTAATGGAAATAATAATAAATTATATTATTTTCATACTAATAAAGATAACAATAGTCATAATCTTAATGATAATAATAATAATTATAATTGTATTTATAATTATGATAATAATAAAAAGTAACTAATATTTATTAGTAACACTAATAATAATGATAACTACAATACTTAGTAATAATACTAATAATTAATAATAACAATAATAATCATAACATTAATAACATAATAATAATGAAAATGATAATAAAAATAATAATACTAATTAATATATGACTACCTTCAAGAAAATAAGCCTTTTTTAAAAAAAAGTTGCCTCGTACGAGGTTCGAAATCGCGACCACGCGTTAACCCGAGACTCACTTAAACCACTCGACCGGATCCGCTTTACTGAATTTATACCCAACCAGATTTTTATTTAACTCATTTCTTCCTGTTTCCAAGTTCCTCCATTCAGCTTTTATATAAAAAAATACGCCATGTACGGATCGAACCCTCTATCTCTAGCTTACCACAAACACTGCCTTACCATTCCTTCTACCTTGCTTATCTGACTAATACCCAGTATATGTTTTATTTAACCTATTATTTTCGTGTTCCATCTTCTTCCTCATAAACTTAAATGATCCAACCAACAACAATAATCAAAATAACCATATCGTGACTTCATTAAGGACTTGTACAATCAGGGAAAATATATATATATATATATATATATATATATATAAATTGGATAAAAAAATAAAAAAAAAAAACAGAATACAGCCTGCTGCTGCGTTTGGAAATAAATAAAAAAAATAAGTTTAATTTCAAGAACGTTTTAGGCAAAGGTTAAAACATGAAATATATTCCAAATCGGTCCTAAAAACTTTCCAAATCCCCAATTGATCTTGAATCGTAACAGGTATCACGAATTTGAGTGAAGAACAATAAGTTTAACTTTTTAAATAAAAACTTTGACTTCAAAATTAAACATCAATTGAAGAAATTAAGGTTCAAAAACTTACGGATAGATTACTTAAATCACTCTCAACAACACTGCATTATTAGATTTTGGAGATTGGTCCGAGATTGAGTTATGGATTAAAATGGGTAGCGAACAAGAAAAAGAGAAAAAAAAATATGGTTGAGTGAGTTTATCTTTGAATAACAGCAGATGAAATACATGTTACCATTAAATGATTGATATAACAATTCAATTGATCAAGGTGCTGGTACACGACAGGAGGTCACGGACGAACAGGAGGATAAAGGGAAAAAAAATAACAGATGCTGACTAAAAAAAACACTCGTATATATATATCTCCAATTATATCTGTAATAATCCTGCAGTTATATATCTATTTTTATATATATATATTTTTATATATCTATACTATCTATATATTTGTATTCATATCACAATTAATTTTAATACAATAATAATAATAATACTAAATGTAATAATAATAATAATAATAATAATAATAATAATAGAATTATAGTAATAATAGTAATAATGTCATAATAATAATTCAATTTACTACTAATTATAATAATAATGATACTAACAATGATGACAAAAATATTAGTAATATTAATAACAATAAACAAATTAAATATATCAAGTTTTTTATCTATATATTATATTAAAATATTAATATTCATAATTCTGATATTAATATTAATATTGATATTTATTTTATTAATAATAATAAAAGTAGTAATATCATTATTATCAATTATATAATATTTAATGTTTGTATAATATATATTATATATATTTAATGTTTATGTATTTTAATAATATCCATATAGTAATAATTATGTATAGAAATTATATATATTTTCAAACTACTATATATAATTATGTTTTTAAATATCAAGTTTTATTACTTGGATAAATATATTAATTGTATATATTGAAACAATTAAATCCCAAAATTTATACATTTAATACTTTGTTAACGTTGACCAATTATATTAAAAATCCTTTATATTGAATATAACTTACGTAACAAAATTTAGTCAATTTTAAATTATCTTTCATCATAATTAAATCACATAATAGTTCATTAATGTATTTAATTTAGTATGTATGATTATTTACATATATAATTATCTATATATACATTTCCGCTTATAATTTAAAGGTTCGTGAATCGTCGAACATAGTCACAGGGTAAATGATTCTATTAAAATAGTTCGAAAATTTTGAGACTCAATATTACAGACTTTGCTTATCGTATCGAAATCATAATTAGATTAGGTTTAAATTTGGGAAATTTTCGGGTCATCACAGTATGACTTGCTGGTTCTATTACAATTGAACCTTTTGAACTGCCTAGACAGCAAAGCCATACCTTCAACAAACCCTTATGCATCACTTTCATCATCACTGCTTTCTTCAGACCCAGTACCACTATCCACATCACTCCCAGCTGACTCTTCATCTGCCAGCAACTTTTGAACCAGTAAAGCCTTTTGAGCTTTCTTTTTAGCAGCAGCAATAAGAGCAGTATCATCTGTCTTAGAAGATTTTGAAGTGGTGGGGGCAGACCTAAAGTTTTCTTTCAAGTTAAGTTCAAATTTAGCCTCTGCCTTCTCATGGTTTCAAAGTGAACTGTAGAGAGAAGACATATTAAAGTTCTTTAGGGTCTGAGTGGTTCTTAAAAGGTCAGTAACAGATTTCCATTTAGTAGGCAGTGAATCTATGAATTTGTTAACTTGTTCAAACTCAGTATAGGTGACATTCAAAGTGATCAGGTCAGCAATCAAGGAGTTAAACCTAATGAAGGTTTGCTTAAGGGTTTCGTTCTTGTAGGCAAAGAACATTTCATATTCTCGTTTTAAAGCAATCATTCTGTTCTGCCTAACTTCTCCCATACCCTCATAGGTAACATCTAGATAGTCCAACATAAGCTTGGTATTTTCTTTTCCCTTAATCAGTTTGAACAGTGGGTTAGGCAAAGTTATAGCTAACAAGGTTCTGATCTTAGGGTCAAGTCCAACATGACATTTATCCTCAGCATCCCATCTAGAGGGGGTGAGAATAACCTCTCTGCCAGGAATAGCAGGAGTGTCAGCTGTAGCTGGTGCACTACCAATAGTTTCAGTAGGTACAAATGGACCATCTGTGGCAATACCGGGCATGAGTGGGTCAATAGACTCAAGGTGAAGCATGAATCTTGCCTTCCAAGTTTCATACTCATCTTCATCAAATTTGGGTGGTCTATTGGATGAGCCATTTTCAAGGTAAGCTGTATTAGAATATGCAGCCATGAGAGAATTCAGATCCAAGATATTAATTATCAAGACTGAAGCTCTGATACCAGTTGTTGGTCCCTTGATAACAACAGGAGTATTGTAGAGGGGGGTGAATACAATTTCTTTTAAGATAACTTAACAGTTAACAACGATTAGTATTCAAGCATGTAGAAACTAGAGTCACAGGTAATTTTCAATAGTTATTCTTTATTGATTGAATCACAAAGAATCACAACTATCCTTGGCGGAATGATAGTTGGTTGATACAGATTACCTAGATTATAGCTAAGAGGTAAACTAACAGCTATTACACGTTTTGACTCTATAAAATAAACCCACACCACTAGTTATTACAATAGTGGATACAACAATTTATAGTAGTCCTATTAACCGTGTAATGGTTCTATTGTCCACTGGTACATAGGATGTCTGTACTTGTGGAGACAACTCTATCAGAGAGCATGCTCTCTTCTTTCCTCTTTGGTAGCTATTTGCAGGAACACCCCAATTCGGTTTGGCACCACTATTTGATTAAAGAAATAGAATGTTGTGTTCCCTAGGTGATGACAAAGTATAACCCATGTCTGCACATGCGTTAACCTTCTGCATTCCCACGTGGTCTTGTAAGGTCACTTGTCAGCCCCCGACACGTGTCCTTTTCTGTTCAACTTTGTCTTTGACTACTGTTGAATAGTACCATTGATGTAGACCACTCGGGAAACTATTATGCTTATAATGGAGCATAGCTGTCTTGTGTAGTGAGCTGCATTCCAGCTGTGCTGGTTCTTCATTGCTGAGCCACTTCATGTTCATGATTTGCTAAGTACACATCCTGTGCTGATTGAAGAACACTGTCTACCTTGTGCTGGTAGACTGAGCAGCAAACTAAACACTCGACACAGCAATATCTGCTGTCTATACATGAACAAACTTGTGCTGACTGCACATAACACTTTAGTGCAAATAAATTACAGTTTTGTCATAATTAAATCCTTAATTATTTTGGGGACTCAACATATATATATATATATATATATATATATATATATATATATATATATATATATATATATATATATATATATATATATATATATATATATGGTTTCTATACCTAATAATTATTATATGTAAATTGTAAATGCATAAAAATTAAATATTCAATGTATTATTATTATTACTTAATTAAGAATATGAAAGATTAGTATATTAAAATTTATTATAAGTTAAAATAAAATGGTTATATCAATGTTATTACCCTCATTACTATAAAAATTACTACTAATATTAAAATCAGTATTAAGATTATTATTATTTTGATTATAGATATGAAAGTTGATACATTTGAGGTGTTATAATGTTATTATTACTAATATCATTGTTATCATTATTAATATCATTATAATTAGTAGTAAAATTATAATTTTAGTTATTATTATGATTATTAACATTACCATTAACATTAAAAAAAATCATGATTTTTATAGTTATCATAAAAGATAAATACAAATTATATTATAATAGTATTATTATCATTTTTTTTTATTTATCATTATTATTATTTATTATTATTAATATAGTTATTATTAGTATTATATTTATATTAATATAATTATTATTAATATTTATTAAGAATAAATTAAAATAGATAACTACAAAATTTGTTACAACTTGCTATCTAATTTGTTTAATCTGTCTGTATGATTCCTTTATCAAATACAAATCAACTTCTATTTTAAATCACTATCAAACTTTATTTTTTTGTCTTCTGTCTGAATATTATTACCAGTCAGTTTCACAAATCAATTAGGATAAATCTTATCTGCTACAACAAGTATTCCATGATGTTAAATATTTCCACTCTGCAATTCCCTTCTTCGATCACCATCATCAATAACCATAAAACCTGCAAAACTCTATAGTACTAATACTACTGCTATGTCTCTTGTTTCGGCTGCTGCACATCAAAGAGTAACTACTACTCTATCTCTGTCCTGGTTCAGAATCAACAACGCAACCCACTCGTTATCCATCCCTGCCATTTTGCTACTACTCGTGTTGGAACCCAAACCAAACACCCTCATTGTTGTGAACTGTTTTCTGACTGAGCACCATCACAAACCCACAACAAATCAATTCAGGTTCCTACTACCCATCTACTGTTTCTATTTCCTTGCTTTGATCAATAACAACCATCAAATAAATAATTAAATAAATAAATAGATAAAACAAAAGAAATCGAACCAGATTACTAATCACATATGTAACCGGCTACTTGTTACCATTGTTGTATTCCAAATTTCTGTTCGAATCAAGAACCATCAACAAACACCCTTCTTGTATGAAACTCACCTGGGTGTTGTAATTATCAAAAGCAAAAACACCATCAAGAACAATACCTGCTGCTATTAACCTACTGTTGCTCCTACTACTCGAATAAAACCAAAACCATTATCACCACTGTTCTCTTTTCACTACTATCATACCTGTCTGTGTTGATGCCTACTTCCGTTTATGTTTTGAACAATTTAACCTACTGTTGCTTCTCTTTAACCTGATACTGTACGAACCTGTTGATAACCGGAGACCTCATCAAATCCACCAATAACATCATTTTTTTACTATTCTTGCTCAATCAAATATGAGTACAGGATATATAGAGGGATATAAGAAATTAAAAGCATATTAATGAATCAATTATCTAAATCACAAATCAAGGAATCAATTACTTACTTGATGGATTGATTAATGGATCGATTGATGAATGATGATGATTAACGATGATAATGAATACTGATGATGACATTAAACGATAAGATGATGATGATTGATGTGCAGCGGGGTAGTATATAAAATAGTTATTATTTTACTAGAAAATACTATTAAATACGATACAATTTTACACAAGATATTTATTTATTTATAGAATGGATATACTTAAACCTTGCTACAACACTTATAGGCAGTGTACCTAATCGTACAGTAGTGTAGTTTTTAGTAAGTCCGGTTCGTTCCACAGGGAGATCTTTAAGCAAAGCTCAACGCTATATTAGTTTACTTTTATAAAAATACAAATATATATATAAGTAATATTATTATTATAAAGAGGGGTTTTTACCGTTTAATGACCGGTTTGTCGATTTTAAAACTTTAGTCGCAGTTAAAACCTAATGTAAAATATAAAATAAATACAAGACTTTAAATTAAAGCGTAAAGTAAATAACGATAATGAAATTGCGAATAATAAAAATGCGATAAAATTAAATTGCGATAATTAAAAAGTACGATAATTAAAAGTGCGATAAAATAAAATAAATAAAAATGCGATAATTAGAAGTGCAATTAAATATAAAATAAAGGAAATTAAATATGAAATAAAAGAATTATGCTTATTTAAACTTCCGTAATCATGATGTTTGACGTGTTGGTTTTAGTTTTATGCCCATGGGTTAATTGTCCTTTGTCCTGGATTATTCAATATGTCCGTCTGGTTTTTGTCCATAACAGTCCATCAGTCATAAATATAAATTGCAAGTGTCCTTGTCAAATTATTATTATACCCGAAGATAAATATTCCAACTAATTGGGGATTCGAATTGTAACAAGGTTTTAATACTTTGTTTAATGAATACACCAGGTTATCGACTGCGTGTAAACCAAGGTTTTACTACTTTGTTAACAATTACACCAATTACCCTTGAATGTAATTTCACCCCTGTTTTAATTATTCTAGTGGCTATTAATCCATTCCCGTGTCCGGTTAAATGAACGATTATTCGTACATATAAATACCCTGCCCATCGTGTCCGATCGAGTGTATATGGTAATTTATAGGGACGCCCAATTGTAAATCTTTATATTAACATTAACAAACTTTCATTTAGTTAAACAAATATAAAGCCCATTAATAACCCATAGTCTAGTTTCCACAAGTGTCGTTCTTTTGTCCAAACCCCAATTATGGTACAAAGCCCAATTACCCAATTTTAGTAATTAGCCCAACATCATGATTACTTCGTTTTAAATAAGCATAATAATAACTTAGCTACGAGACATTAATATAAAAAGGTTGAACATAACTTACAATGATTAAAAATAGCGTAGCGTTACACGGACAGAATTTCGACTTACACCCTTACAACATTCGCTAACATACCCTTATTATTAGAATTATAATTAAAATTAAAATATAAATTATAAATATAAATATATATTACTTCGTATGAATGAGAAGAAAAAAATATATGATGATTTTGATCAGAATTCGGGTTGATTTATAGCCAGACTTGATTTTTGGGGCTCCGCGACTCGCGGCCAAATACCCTTAAAACTCCGCGAGTCGCGGAGAGGTATTTACAGTTCACACCCTTGGAGTTTCCTGCTGCCGACGGTTTTAAATATATATATATAATATATATATAATTAATATAATTAATTATATATTATATTATATTTATATATATAGTTAACTTGTAATTTTTAGTCCGTTGCGTCGAGCGTTAAGAATTGACTCTGGTCCCGGTTCCGGATTTTCGAACGTCCTCGCGTACAATTTAATATCTTGTACTTTGCGTTTTGAATCTTGTACTCTTGTGATTTTGAGACGTTTCTTATCAATAATTGGAACCTTTTTGATTGTCTTTTGTACTTTTGAGCTTTTTGGTCGTTTGCGTCTTCAATTCGTCGAATCTGTCTTTTGTCTTCACCTTTTATTATTTAAACGAATATCACTTGTAAATAGAACAATTGCAACTAAAAGCTTGTCTTTCTTGAGGAATAATGCTATGAAATATATGTTCGTTTTTAGCATTATCAAATATTCCCACACTTGAGCGTTGCTTGTCCTCAAGCAATATTGTCTTGAAATACTAGAATCACTTCTTTATTCTTCACACTTTGTACATCAGTGATTTCTATACGGCGGTATAAACAATGGTAGTAACGATATGGTTTACAGTCCCACATGACTATAAAAATTTAGATCCATTAAGGAAATTGGATCTTTATGAAAACATTTGATCTTTTGAAAATTAAATCTAGTTTTTACCCTAGATTAGTTTTCCGGAATAACCCTTTACCGGTGTTTGCAAAATATTTTTGTGGGTTTGGTGGGTTTCAGATTTGAAAATTTTAGCTCAAAACTTGCGGTTTTGTGTCACCCACTTGCTAACCTTGTATTTGGAAAGCAACACGTCCAGTTTACTTGTTCCGTATATTACCTTTCGGCAAACTACCGTCCGGTTGTAAAGGAAAGCGTTGAACAAGCAACTGTTTAAGGCAATGTCCCGTGACATGCTTTTGATTATGGTCTATAACGTGTCGGACGCAATTACTATCCTTGGTAGGAGCAATAGTAAAGCTCACCCTTATAATTTGTCGGTCTGGCACAAGGTCCTGTCTTTGACCATGCTATGCAACCACCGTTCTTACGGTTGACACCCGATTTAGTTCAGGTGACCTAATGAATTCCAGGTGAATTCCTAGGATTTTACGTTCAATGGTAATGAACGCATTGAAAATAGGCTTTTCAGAAAACAAATCGGTTTGTATTTTTGATCAAAATATTTTCTCGTTTAAGCTCGAGTTTAGATATCATTGAATTCCATGAGTTTGTAATTCTCAATCTTTAAGGTCAATCTCTAGGATTGAGTAATATCAGTCTTAAAAGCTGATTTTTAATCTTTAAGGAGATTATCCTTTCTGGGGATCTGATTCATTAGTCTTATCCAGCTAATTTGCACGGTGCCTCCCCATTGTACGAGATAAATCCTTCTCATGGTTAGGATAAATCTGACCACTTGGCGACCCTGTTTAATGCTGAGGTCCGTGGATTTCCTGCTGATTTTAGTGATGACTTTTCTAGATTTTTCGTCAACCTACAGCTGGTCTGAACGACAACTTCATGACCTAAATCAAGAAGCGCGTGTCTTTTTCGGAAGACTTTACTTCCTTTTAATGATGGAATTGATTCATCGTGTAGATCCATCTCTTCTTTTCTTTCATCGGGTAAAACAGTTTAGTTTAGTTCAAAGCAAAAGTATTTTCAGTTATTTGTTACAAATATATGTGACATATGTTTAAAATAACTTGGTAAATTTTCCCACACTTGGCTTTTTATTTTTCTTTTTATCGTCCTCTATTCCATTTTAAATGAATTTTAACATTTTAGTTTGTTTCTCAATTTATGTCCTTTCCGAGGTAACAATAATTTCGGTGTTAAAACCTAGTTTTATCGTTCATAAATATGTATAAACATGATTTGAATTCATTTAATTGAAAATTTTGAAAAATTTTACTAGAATTGGATAGTCAGTATATAAGACTAGGGCTGTTCTTTTTTATCAGAGAGCACTAGATTCTAATACAACTACTGCTTTACTAGTATTTTTAATGGTAACCAAGTGTATAAAGTAAAAATTTTTAAAATCCGAAAGAATTTAACCCCTTCCCACACTTAAGATCTTGCAATGCCCTCATTTGCAAGAAATCAGTAACAATTTAAATTATTGAGGGTGATTTGTGTGAAAATGATTAAATTTTTACCAAAGTTTCCAAATATATTGGCGTTTGTTTGCTGAATGATAAATGGTGCACATCATTTGTTCATTCCGTCTTGTTGTTATTTCACATGTATTTTGCATCTTGTCGTCAAAATTAGTTGCTTTTGCTGAACTTAATGCCAGTCTTTGAAAATGCGTTGTTTTACCCTGTTGTGTACATAAGATAAACTGCAAACATATATACATATTTTTGAAGTTTGGTTTATTACCCCACATTCAAAAATTATTAAAATCTAAGAATAAAAGTTAGAAATTATAAAAATGATTACAATATTAACAAAAATATTAAATTTATCAATAATTACAAATTACAAAATAAAAATAAAAATAAGTAAACTAAGGATGATATTGGTACCAATAGGGGTTCCACGCATAACCATAAGTGCTATAGAATGCTTCGGCAGGGTCATACGTAGGATATGGTGGCTGCATCTCTATCGACCAAGGAGGGAAGACGGGTTTCGGAGTAGGAATATAGTTTCTACCTATATGTTGGCAATGTGCTATGATCTGGTTCTGATGAACTTGCCAATCTTCAAATGCTCTCTGTCTAGCATTTTCGTATTCCTGAGAAGCTATAAACCTATGCATTTCTTGCATCTCATTCCCCCCTCCTACATTACCTTGTTCCTGGTTTCTCTCTGCCTGTGGATGTCTACCATTGTATCGTACTGCGGCGTTATTTCGCCGCTTCAACACTTTCGCACCATGGTATACATTTAAACCTATAGTGTCGCGGGGTTCCGGCTCTTCTACTAATAATCCCCCCCGACTTATATCCACACCGAGATATTCACCAATCAAAGTAATAAAAATACCACCTCCTATTATGCTATGTGGACGCATCCCTCGAACCATAGCTGATAAATAATAACCCACACAATATGGTATACTTACAGCGCTGTGTGGGTCTCGAATACACATATGGTAAAACAAATCTTGTTCATTTACCTTTTCTTTGTTTTTACCCCTTTGTGTAATCGAATTAGCTAAAAATCTATGTATTACTCTTAATTCGGCTCTATCTATATCCAAATAAGAGTAGTTTCCCCCTTTAAAACGGTGATGGCTTGTCATTTGACTCCACACACCGTGTGTATCAAAATTTTCATCTATTTTCCTACCGTTTAGTATCAATCCTCTACAATCGGCAGACGCTAACTCCTCAGGCGTATATATACGTAAAGCCTGAGCCATGTCTAGTAAAGACATGTGGCGCATCGAACCGCCTAACAAAAATCTAACAAAAGAACGATCGGTTAAACTAGTTACCCGATCATTCAACTCTATACTACATAACAACTCTTCACACCATACTTTATATACAGGTCTGCGTATGGTGAATAAACATATCCAGTCATTAAAATAAGAATTACCATACCTCTGTACCAGTAATTCCCTAATTGGCCCGGCCAATTCTACAGCTTCCAAGGGTCCCCATTCTATGACCCTCGGTACCTCAACAACCTTGGAATGAAGAGTATGCAAACCCCGTTGATATTTTGGATAATCTATCCAAAGTCTGTCAAATCGCAGGTTCGGGTGCAACTGTTCCAAGTGCATATCTGAAAAGGTCATGACTGGATGAGGTACATCCTGCTTGTAGTAATTATCTACCTCCTGTTGTTCCAAGTTCTCAGCAGGAGCATGACGGGCTTGGGATGAAGATTCACCCCTTTCATTCTGCAAAACACATCAAACACAAATTTTGTGCATCCAAATATGCATTAGTGTCAGCAAAATCATCAATCAAAATAATTACAATGACATTATCAATTTATATCAAACTTAAGCTTATTTTCACATTTTTATCAAATCTACACTTTTTCAAATAAGCATATACGAAAATTTTCGCCAAGTTCATAAGCATTCAACTCAAATAACATGTCAAAATAATCATTACTAGCAATCAAACAAGTCTCAAATGGCATTATCTTTAAAAAATCAAGTTCATGAATTTTAGACTTGAAAAAGTCCACTTTAATTCTCAAAATCATGTTTAGGCTCAAAGGTTGGATTATTTAACTACCTAGACATGTTACACTACTCAATTTAGCAACAATTCATGATAAAAATCGGCCATAACCTGTTTATATCAAAAAGCCCCAAATTTGCTCAAGAACACAAACCCTAGATTCTAAAGATTTTGAAGTTTTTGGCTTCAAATCATGTTAACAAGCATCAATCTAGGTTATACATGCATAATATACTAACAATTTAACACTAATTACACTAAAAATTAACAAAATTCAAATTATGAAAATATGCTCAAGAACACACTAAAATTCGGATTTAAAGGTGATTTGGGGTGTAATTGTACCTGTTTTCTTGAGTAATTCTTAGATAAGATCCTCCTTAACATGATTGTAGTGAAAAATTTGAAGATTAACGGTGAAAAATCGAGTTTTTGGGATGATTTTCGTGGGTTTTCTCGGGTTTTTTTTCGAAGTGCAGTATGTGTGTGTGTGTTATTCTGTTCCAGCTCGTTCCTTTTATTTTTTTTTTTCTGTATTTTCATACCACCGCGAGTCGCGGTGATATCCTCATTAATTGCCGCGAGTCGC
This sequence comes from Rutidosis leptorrhynchoides, assembly GCF_046630445.1. Classification (NCBI taxonomy): domain Eukaryota; kingdom Viridiplantae; phylum Streptophyta; class Magnoliopsida; order Asterales; family Asteraceae; genus Rutidosis; species Rutidosis leptorrhynchoides. The sequence continues at coordinate 358,529,311 of NC_092339.1, forward strand.
GGCCCCCTTTTTTTTTTTTTTTTTTTTTTTTTATTATCATTAACTTATTAAAACAATTAAGTAATTAATTTTAAAATTTTGTTTCCCTTATTATTTAGGACGAGGTCGTTTCGGATTGATGTCCTAGTCCGTCCTTCGACAAAATTTTAAAATTTGTCTTTTTGTAGCGATTGTTTTAAAAGCTAAGATTTTTGGGTTTTTTTTTCAATGTTTTTGGCATACTTTAAATCAATAAGATTAAAAATAATGATAATAAAAGTTCTCGTCCCTCCCTCGGGTAAAGCAATTTCGGTTCAAAGACCTAGTCTTCAACTTACGACGAATTTTAAAAATCATATTCTTAACTTAATGAGATAAAGTAAATTTTTGTTTTTAAATTCACACAACATAAATATAAAATTCAAAATTAATATTAAAAATCCACACCAAATTTAAAATTTGAAATGCATAAAATTAAAATTTCATATTTTAAAAATTAAAAATTCACACCAAACTTAATTTAAAAATTCATATTATAAATTCACTCCAAACTTATATTAATTTTTCAAATATTTTACAATTTTAAATATATTGTTTTTACAAAGTTTACATTATTAATTTAAGATTTAAATATTAAGATTAAAAACATGGTAAAAATAATAAAATTAAAAATCTTTTTGTCTTTTTTTTTTTTTTTTTTTTTTTCAATCAAATATTATCAAAAATATGCGCCCCTCTTTTTGGTAAAGTAATTTCGGTTCCAAGACCTAATTTAACTCATGACGAATTTTTGAAATATTTTGGGTTGATTGATTAAAGATATTTATACCTTAAGAATAAACGTTAAATTTCGCAGTGATGTAATAAATTTTTGAACGATATCAATAATTTCGGTCGCCAAACCTAATTTTATTTAATACCAATTTAATACTTTTTAGCGAACAAATTAGCGTTTATTATCAAAAGGTTAAAAATAAAAATAAAAATAAAAACTGTACAGACATACCTGTGAAATCGATTTCTTAGTTATATGATCTATTATATTCATAAGATAGTCGGTTTAATTGGTCTTCCATGGCTGCATAGGCGTAACCTCGAGCATTCATTGTCTTTTCTTCTAAACATATGAACGGTCCGTCTCTGCATAAAGTAACAAATTCGGTATTTGAATAGGTTTGATTATTTGAACATTTACCTCCATGTGACCATTTTCCGCATTTGTGACATCTTTCTAGGTGTCGTGCTCTTCTTTTGCGGATTTTGATTTTCCTTTACCAAATTGTAACTTATTATCTTCGCATCTGGATCCTTTTCTAACTTCGTCCATTCTTTCTCTGATTACTGATACTATTTCACTCGGGAGTATGTCATTATTTCTTTTAGTGATCAAAGCATGTAGCATTAGACCATGGTTTAGTTCACAGGCAGTCTTCATTTCGTAAAAACCTAAAAAAAATAAAAATTCAGAATGGGGGGAGAAGACTAGTTCTTTAGGGTCTGCTAGGGAAAGACTATACGTGTTCCATTTTCGAGAATTACACGAAAACAGACAATCTAACTCTAACAGAAATACATATTATCCTTTACAGACTTGATTCTCCCCACACTTAGTTAGCTGTGGTGTCGAAATTGTGATTAACTTCGTTGTCGACTTCCATCGGACCATGTATGTAATGTTTAACTCTGTGACCATTAACTTTAAATTCAATTCCATTTGAATTTATTAATTCTATCGTTCCGTATGGGAAAACTCTTTTGACTATGAATGGTCCAGACCATCTTGATTTTAATTTTCCAGGAAATAGCTTGAATCGTGAATTGAAAAGAAGAACTCTGTCTCCTTCTTTAAATTCTTTTGAACTTCTGATTCTTTTATCATGCCATTTCTTCGTTCTTTCTTTATAGATTAACGAATTCTCGTATGCTTCATGTCTTAATTCTTCTAATTCGTTTAGTTGACTTAATCGTAGACGTCCGGCTTCATGTAAATCAAGATTACATGTCTTCAAAGCCCAAAATGCTTTGTGTTCAATTTCTACTGGAAGATGACATGCTTTTCCATAAACAAGTCTAAAAGGTGTGGTTCCAATTGGAGTTTTGTAGGCTGTTCTAAAAGCCCAGAGTGCATCCTCCAATTTAATGGACCATTCCTTCGGATTTGATCCTACGGTTTTCTCTAGAATACGTTTTAAAGCTCGGTTGGTATTTTCAACTTGTCCACTTGTTTGTGGATGATATGCGGTGGAGATTTTATGAGTTACTCCATATCTTTTAAGAACTTTCTCAAGTTGATTATTACAGAAATGAGTACCCCGATCACTTATTAAAGCTTTCGGTGTTCCAAACCTTGCAAAAAGACGTTTTAAAAAGTTTACTACAACTCGTGCATCGTTAGTTGGGAGAGCTTGTGCTTCCGCCCATTTAGATACATAATCAATGGCTACGAGTATATATAGATTATTATGAGATTTTGGAAATGGACCCATAAAGTCAATACCCCAAATGTCAAATACTTCACATACTTGGATGACATTTTGTGGCATTTCATCACGTTGACTTATTCTTCCGGCCCTTTGACATGCATCACAGGATTTGCAAAGAAGGTGTGCGTCTTTGTAAATTGTAGGCCAATAGAATCCAGCTTCATAAACTTTTCTTGCTGTTAGTTGAGGCCCATAATGCCCTCCTGTTGGTCCTGTGTGACAATGGTTTAAAATTTTACTAGCTTCATCTCCAAATACACATCGGCGTATTATTCCATCGGGACAACTTTTAAACAGATGTGGATCTTCCCAGAAATAGTGTTTTATATCACTGAAGAATTTCTTTCGTCTTTGGTACGATAATCCTTTTTCAAGGAATCCACAAACTAAGTAGTTTGCATAGTCTGCAAACCATGGGATTTCTTTATAATCTATCTTCAATAGATATTCATCAGGAAAGTTGTCTTGTATGGCCGATTCATTCAGAACTTCTAATTCGGGATTTTCAAGACGAGAAAGATGATCAGCGGCGAGATTTTCTGCTCCTCTTTTATCTCGGATTTCAATATCAAACTCTTGTAAGAGTAAGATCCATCGGATTAATCTTGGTTTAGCATCTTGTTTTGAAAATAGGTATCTAAGAGCAGAATGGTCGGTATAGACCACCGTTTTTGCTAGAACGAGATATGATCGAAATTTGTCAAAAGCAAAGACAATAGCAAGGAGTTCTTTTTCAGTAGTTGTATAGTTCGTTTGTGCTCCTTGTAATGTCTTACTAGCATAATATATAGGTTGAAATCGTTTTTCAATCCTTTGTCCTAAAACGGCTCCCATTGCAAAATCACTTGCATCGCACATTAGTTCAAATGGTAGATTCCAATTTGGTGTTATCATGATCGGTGCATTAGTGAGTTTTTCTTTAAGAATATTAAAAGATTTGATACATTCATCTGAAAAGATGAATGGCGCATCCTTTTCTAGGAGTTTATTCATAGGAGTGGCAATTTTAGAAAAATCTTTTATGAAACGTCGGTAAAAACCGGCATGCCCTAGAAAACTCCTAACTCCTCTAACATTGGTGGGATGTGGAAGTTTAGCAATTACATCTACTTTAGCTCTATCCACTTCAATTCCTTCTTTTGAAATTTTATGTCCAAGAACGATGCCTTCTTTAACCATGAAATGGCATTTTTCCCAATTAAGTACTAGATTTGATTTTTCGCATCTAATTAGCATTCGTTCCAGATTAACTAGACATGATTTAAATGTATCACCGAAGACTGAAAAGTCATCCATGAATACTTCCATGCATTCTTCTATCATGTCATGAAAAATCGCCATCATACACCTTTGAAAGGTTGCAGGGGCGTTGCAAAGTCCAAATGGCATGCGTTTGTAAGCAAAAGTACCATAAGGGCACGTGAATGTGGTTTTCTCTTGATCCTCGGGTGCTATTGGAATTTGAAAATATCCGGAAAATCCATCTAGAAAACAATAGTAACTATTTCCGGCTAATCTTTCCAACATTTGATCTATGAAAGGTAAGGGAAAGTGATCTTTTCTGGTGGCGTCATTTAATTTTCTATAATCAATACATACACGCCATCCTGTTACAGTCCTAGTAGGAATAAGCTCATTTTTCTCATTTGTGATAACAGTCATGCCACCCTTCTTAGGTACGCATTGAACTGGGCTTACCCATGGACTATCAGAAATTGGATATATCAAACCTGCATCTAGCAGTTTAATAATCTCTTTCTTAACTACATCTTGCATATTAGGATTTAGTCTTCGTTGGCGTTGCACATACGTTTTATGACCTTCTTCCATAAGGATTTTATGTGTGCAATACGAAGGACTTATTCCTTTAATATCATGAATCTTCCATGCAATGGCTGGTTTATGAGCTTTCAACACAGAAATGAGCTGTGATTTCTCATTTTCAGTAAGAGAAGACGATATTATTATAGGTAATTCAGATTCACCATGTAAATAAGCGTATTCCAAATGGTTTGGAAGTGGCTTTAACTCTAATTTCGGAGGTTCTTCTATCGATGATTTATATCGATATCTGTCTTCTTCTTTTAGCATTTGAATTTCTTCTGTTGTTGGTTCATATCCATTAGCTATAAGTGTAGCTAACATTTCAGCTTCATCAATTGGTTCATTTCCTTCTCCTAAAGAACATTCTCCTGTTCCTTGTAATTCTGGAAATTCTTCTAATAATTCTGCATGTGCATCTATAGTTTGAATATAATAACATGTATCATCTGCAGATTGTGGTTGTTGCATTGCTCTATCAACTGAAAAGGTGACACTCTCATCCTCTATACTTAGGGTCAGTTTCTTACCGAACACGTCTATCATTGCTTTAGCCGTGTTTAAAAATGGTCTTCCTAATATGAGAGGAACTTGAGAATCTTCTTCCATATCCAAAACAACAAAATCTACTGGAAATACTAAAGTACCAACTTTAACTAGCATGTTCTCCATTATCCCTCTAGGATATTTTATTGATCTATCGGCTAGTTGTATGCTTATTCTGGTTGGTTTCAATTCTCCAAGGTCTAGTTTAGCGTATAGTGAATACGGTATTAGATTTATACTAGCACCTAAATCTGCTAATGCTTCTATTGAACTAAGGCTACCCAGAAAACATGGAATTGTGAAACTTCCTGGATCAGATAGTTTTTCTGGTATCTTATTCAACAGCACTGCTGAACAATTAGCATTCATAGTGACAGCCGAGAGTTCTTCCATTTTCTTTCTATTCGTGATTAGATCTTTCAAGAATTTAGCATATCTTGGCATTCCTGAAATCACATCAATGAAAGGAAGATTTACATTTATCTGTTTAAACATATCCAAGAATTTGGATTGCTCGGCTTCAAGTTTTTCTTTCTTCATTTTACTCGGATAAGGAAGTGGTGGTTGGTATGGTTTAACATAAGGTTTATCTTTAACTGTGTTATCTTCATTAACCTTTTCAACTACCGGTTCTTTTTCCTTATCTTGATCAGGTTGTGGTTCTTGTGGAGTAGGAATAGTTTCATCAGAAGTTACAGGTATTTCAGGTGGTTTAAGTGTTGTACCACTTCTTGTGGTAATAGCTTTAGCTGTTTCATTCCGGGGGTTAGCGTTTGTATCACTAGGTAAACTTCCCGGTTTTCTTTCACCTATTAACCTTGCTAGGTTACTCACTTCTTGTTCCAGATTTTGAATAGAAGCTTGTTGATTTCTAAATGCTTGAGCATTTTGTTCATTTGTTTGTTTTTGAGATGTGAAAAACTGCGTTTGAGTTTCAACTAGCTTCGTCATCATATCTTCTAAATTCGGCTTTTTATCATTGGTTTGTTGTGGTGGTTTGTTTTGAAAATTTGGTCTTTGCTGATTATAAGTATTATTGGATACTTGTTGATTGCTAGGACCTTGTTGGTTATTGTATGGAATATTTCGGTTATAATTCTGGTTTTGATTGTAAATCGGTCTTGGCGGTTGATAATTATTCTGATAATTATTTCCAGGCCTTTGGTTTATGTATGAAATATTCTCTCTTTGTTCCATTGTTAATTCAATACTGAGACAATCTTTTGTCAAATGTGGTCCTCCACACTGCTCACAACTAATTCGTATAGCATGAATATCCTTAGTCATCTTTTCCATTCGTCTCTCGAAAGCATCTATCTTTGCGGAAATGGAATCTAAGTCATGGCTAGAATCGGCTCTAGCTGCTTTAGATGATCTAATGATATCTTTTTCTTGGTGCCACTCATGTGAGTGGGAAGCAGTGTTATCAATAATTTTGTAAGCATCAGTTTCGGTTTTCTTCATAATCGAACCACCAGCTGCTATATCTATGTCTTTTCTTGTAGTGATGTCGCATCCTCGGTAAAATATTTGTACTATTTGACAGGTGTCTAAACCATGTTGCGGACATCCTCTTAGTAACTTTCCATATCTTGTCCACGCCTCATATAGAGTTTCATTTGGCTTCTGTGTGAACGTAACAATTTCTGCTTGAAGTCTTACGGCTTTAGATGCAGGAAAGAATTGTTTAAGAAATTTGTCAATTAAAACATCCCATGTATCGATCGCCCCTTCAGGTAACGATTCCAACCAATCTTTGGCTTCTCCCTTTAAAGTCCAGGGAAATAACATGAGATATATCTGTTCATCCTCCACTTCTCGTATTTTAAATAGTGTGCAGATCCTATTAAAGGTACGTAGATGTTCATTTGGATCTTCCTTCGGCGCACCACTAAATTGGCATTGATTAGTCACCATGTGTAGAATTTGTCCTTTGATTTCATAATCTGGCGCATTAATGTCTGGATGAGTAATTGCGTGACCTTGGCCAGTGCGTTTAGCTCTCATTCGGTCTTCCATACTTAAAGGTTCCAGATTCTCCATAATTGAATTTGTTGAATCGGTATCACTAGATGCTTCAGATTTAATAGTTCGTTCCTCAACAATCTCTGTTTGAATGATTGGTGGTTCCGGAGGAAAGTTTAATGGTTCAGGATCTATGAACCGTTCCTGAATATTTTCTGGATTCTCAATTGTGAGGTTTGTTTCAAAAACTGGATTATCGGAAATTTGAACTGAAGTACTTGGTCGACTGGATGACGATTCTAAAGAAAAATCAACGGCGGTTATATTTGTTAAACGATGTCTTGATCGAGTTACAGGTGGTGAACGTACAAAAGGTGATGAACGTCTTGCTCGGTGCATTCACTGAATATCCTATTAGTTTTTAAAAGGAAAGAAAAATTATAATAAGTTATCCAATCAATAGACTTTTCTGATTTTGCTCACGTTTCGAATAGCCAAAAGATGCAGCAGAGGGGCAGGATTCGTTTGGTCTCAATATAATTGAGGACTGTTTGGCTCCAATAACCCGGTCCACGTACAAATCCAACTATTACTACGAACCAGAAAATTTTGATGTCTATCAATTTAACCACTTAAAATAAATTTTCGTAATTTTAAGAAATTTAGATAAGAAGTAGAAAAAAAAAAATTCTATGTCCTAAAACTAGAATAGCGAGAAATAAGAGAGAAAAAGATTGCGCGTTGAAAAATGTCGAAAAAGAAAAAATGGTTGAAAAATAAAAGGTGACGGAAAAATAAAAGAAACTTATCAAAACTTAAAAATACTTAACTAATTTAACCTTATTACTACAACTAACTTAAAATTATAATCGCAAATTGAAATTACTAATTGGAATGATAATTGATACATAGTAAAAGGTGTAAAAATATTAAAGCTTACAAGAAAAACTAAATCCCAAATGGAAATAACTTAAAAAGAAACTAAAACTTAAAAAGGCGTCGCAAAATTCTAAAGCACCTAAATCTTAGTCTAAAGAAAAGGCACTTAAGGAATTCTACGGCAAAGCCTAAAAATATAGGAGTAAAAATAACTATAGCAAAAACTAAGTTTAAAATTAATTATGAGCTAAAAATACAAAAGTTACGCTACAACGATTAAAAAGGTACAAATTATAAAAATATACAAAAAGTTGTAAAAAGTACAATTTTTATAAAAATATTATTTTTATATTATTTATTTAATAAAACTACTAATTTTACAATTTTAATAAAACTAATTAAACAAAATACATAAATATAAAGTCAAAAGTAAAAATAAAACTAAAATTAATAATAATAATAATAATAATTAAGTTAAATAATAATAATAATAAATTATAACCCGTAATCAATGCGAAATTAGGGTTTTTGTCCGTGTGTCAGAGGGCCTCCGCGAGTCGCGGCGAATAAAGAAGAAAACCCCGCGAGTCGCGGGGTTCAGGAATTCAGTTGACAGCTTTTGTTTTTACGCGTTTTTCTTTATTTTTTTTTTTTTTTTTATTTTGTTTTCTGTTTTTTAAATAATTAAAAGATATTAAAATTAAAACTTATATTTTTATAAACTAAAATAAAAATAAAGAAACTTATAAAACTTAAATATTTAACAATATCCTAAAAATACTAATATTTTTGTTTTTCTTTTTATATTTTTCGAATTTTTAAAACGTAATTTTACAAAAATGACTTTTAATAAAAGTAGATAAAAAATTTTTTTTTTTTTTTTTTTTATATTAGCGTTGCGCTTCCGGCTTTTAAGATAGAATGTCCCCGGCAGCGGCGCCAAAAATACTTGATGTGCAGCGGGGTAGTATATAAAATAGTTATTATTTTACTAGAAAATACTATTAAATACGATACAATTTTACACAAGATATTTATTTATTTATAGAATGGATATACTTAAACCTTGCTACAACACTTATAGGCAGTGTACCTAATCGTACAGTAGTGTAGTTTTTAGTAAGTCCGGTTCGTTCCACAGGGAGATCTTTAAGCAAAGCTCAACGCTATATTAGTTTACTTTTATAAAAATACAAATATATATATAAGTAATATTATTATTATAAAGAGGGGTTTTTACCGTTTAATGACCGGTTTGTCGATTTTAAAACTTTAGTCGCAGTTAAAACCTAATGTAAAATATAAAATAAATACAAGACTTTAAATTAAAGCGTAAAGTAAATAACGATAATGAAATTGCGAATAATAAAAATGCGATAAAATTAAATTGCGATAATTAAAAAGTACGATAATTAAAAGTGCGATAAAATAAAATAAATAAAAATGCGATAATTAGAAGTGCAATTAAATATAAAATAAAGGAAATTAAATATGAAATAAAAGAATTATGCTTATTTAAACTTCCGTAATCATGATGTTTGACGTGTTGGTTTTAGTTTTATGCCCATGGGTTAATTGTCCTTTGTCCTGGATTATTCAATATGTCCGTCTGGTTTTTGTCCATAACAGTCCATCAGTCATAAATATAAATTGCAAGTGTCCTTGTCAAATTATTATTATACCCGAAGATAAATATTCCAACTAATTGGGGATTCGAATTGTAACAAGGTTTTAATACTTTGTTTAATGAATACACCAGGTTATCGACTGCGTGTAAACCAAGGTTTTACTACTTTGTTAACAATTACACCAATTACCCTTGAATGTAATTTCACCCCTGTTTTAATTATTCTAGTGGCTATTAATCCATTCCCGTGTCCGGTTAAATGAACGATTATTCGTACATATAAATACCCTGCCCATCGTGTCCGATCGAGTGTATATGGTAATTTATAGGGACGCCCAATTGTAAATCTTTATATTAACATTAACAAACTTTCATTTAGTTAAACAAATATAAAGCCCATTAATAACCCATAGTCTAGTTTCCACAAGTGTCGTTCTTTTGTCCAAACCCCAATTATGGTACAAAGCCCAATTACCCAATTTTAGTAATTAGCCCAACATCATGATTACTTCGTTTTAAATAAGCATAATAATAACTTAGCTACGAGACATTAATATAAAAAGGTTGAACATAACTTACAATGATTAAAAATAACGTAGCGTTACACGGACAGAATTTCGACTTACACCCTTACAACATTCGCTAACATACCCTTATTATTAGAATTATAATTAAAATTAAAATATAAATTATAAATATAAATATATATTACTTCGTATGAATGAGAAGAAAAAAATATATGATGATTTTGATCAGAATTCGGGTTGATTTATAGCCAGACTTGATTTTTGGGGCTCCGCGACTCGCGGCCAAATACCCTTAAAACTCCGCGAGTCGCGGAGAGGTATTTACAGTTCACACCCTTGGAGTTTCCTGCTGCCGACGGTTTTAAATATATATATATAATATATATATAATTAATATAATTAATTATATATTATATTATATTTATATATATAGTTAACTTGTAATTTTTAGTCCGTTGCGTCGAGCGTTAAGAATTGACTCTGGTCCCGGTTCCGGATTTTCGAACGTCCTCGCGTACAATTTAATATCTTGTACTTTGCGTTTTGAATCTTGTACTCTTGTGATTTTGAGACGTTTCTTATCAATAATTGGAACCTTTTTGATTGTCTTTTGTACTTTTGAGCTTTTTGGTCGTTTGCGTCTTCAATTCGTCGAATCTGTCTTTTGTCTTCACCTTTTATTATTTAAACGAATATCACTTGTAAATAGAACAATTGCAACTAAAAGCTTGTCTTTCTTGAGGAATAATGCTATGAAATATATGTTCGTTTTTAGCATTATCAATGATGCCGGCATTTTGAACAATCGAATCAATAATCAGAGGATTATTCTGAATAAGTTGACTTTTGGATTTGTCAAACCGTATACCTCCTCCTTGATAAAACCTACCATCGTCGAACGCCTTGATTCCTACATGCTTCTGCTTGTTTTGTTCCTGAACAATTTATCCTTGGTTGCTATTTCTGCCTTTTGTTTCCAATCGATCACCAACCCTAATCATTTATTCCCCTTTCTAATCTGCATTTGTTAAATGGATCACATAATTGGGCCAGCGAAATTATCTATTGGACTGTTATGATTTACTTGGGCCGTGATCTTAAATGTATTATTGGGCTTGCTAGGAAGAATGAGAAAACAGAAACGTGTTTTAAGGAATTAGTTTAGGAAATAAATTAGTAAAGAAGAAGGCAGAGGAGTGGTCTGAGGGTGTGTTGGGTTTACGAGAGGTCGTGAGTTCAAGCCCTGTCTAGGGCATTTTGTTTTTGAAAAAGGCTTTTTAAGGTAGTTCTTATTATCATTATTGTTATTATTATTATTATTATTATTATTATTATTATTAATATTATTACTACTACCCTAACATAAATATTATACTTGTTAACATTATGATTATCATTAAAATGAGTATTAGGATTATCATTACTATTATTATTATTATTATTAATTATTAATACCAGTATTAGTATTATCAGTTTTAAAATTATTGTTATTAACAAAAGTATTTTTATTAAAATTATCATATTCATTATTATTATAAGTATTATTATTTTTAGAATCATAATTATTATTATTATTGTTAAATATATTTACTAATATTATTATTATTAAATGAAACAACTTCTTATTTATTATTATTAATATTATTTTTATCAAATGATTTTTAGTTATATAACACTATAGTTAATACATATAACATATCTATATTAACATTTTATAATAAATACTAATTATTTAGTTAAAATACATAAAATAGAAATATTTAATTTTTCTTATCGATGAAACATATAATTTATTAGAATAACAATTAAATCACTAATAATACATAAATTTGGTCGATTTCCGATTATATGTGTTAATATATATATAAATGATATAGGTTCGTGAATCCGAGGCCAACCCTACATTCTTCAGTTGTTCAATGTCGTCATATGTATTTTTACTACAAAATACAGTATTGTGAGTTTCATTACTCCCTTTTTAAATGCTTTTGCAATATATATTTTTGGGACTGAGAATACATGCGCTGCTTTTATAACTGTTTTACGAAATAGACACAAGTAATCAAAACTACATTATATGGTTGAATGATCGAATTCGAATATGCCCCTTTTTGCTTGGTAACCTAATAATTAGTAAACTGATCTACTAATTGACGTGAATCCTAAAGATAGATCTATTGGGCCTAACGAACCCCATCCAAAGTACCGGATGCTTTAGTACTTCGAATTCGTTTTTATCATGTTTGAAGGATTTCCGGAATGATAGGGGATATTCTTATATGCATCTTGTTAATGTCGGTTACCAGGTCTTCACCATATGAATGATTATTTTTGTCTCTATGCATGGGACGTATGTTTATGAGAAATGGAAATATGAAATCTTGTGGTCTATTAAAATTATGAAATGATTATTTATGATAAACTAATGAACTCACCAACCTTTTGGTTGACACTTGAAAGCATGTTTATTCTCAGGTACGAAAAAAATCTTCCGTTGTGCATTTGGTCATTTTAGAGATATTACTTGGAGTCATTCATGAAATATTTCAAAAGACGTTGCATTCGAGTCGTTGAGTTCATCAAGATTATTATTAAGTCAATTATAGTTGGATATATTATGAAATGGTATGCATGCCGTCAACTTTCGATGTAATGAAAGTTTGTCTTTTAAAAACAAATGCAATATTTGTAAAATGTATCATATAGAGGTCAAATACCTCGCAATGGAACCAAATGTTATCGTATTCGTTCTTATGGATTAGGACGGGTCGCTTCATCACGGGATTACACCGGAAAATACAGGGGCAAAAGTCAATCCCACTCTATACAAGGCTATTATTGGTTCTTTGATATACCTTACAGCATCTCGCCCAGATATCATGTTCGCAACTTGTTTGTGCGCTCGTTATCAAGCACAAATGAACGTAAATCATATGTTAGCAGCAAAGAAGATCATGTGTTATCTAAAGGGAACTCCAAGTTTGGGATTATGGTATCCGCGTAAGGATGGGTTTGATATAACGGCATGCAGTGATTCTGATTACGGGGGTTGTAAAAGAGATTTCAAATCGACCTCTAGTGGTTGTCAGTTTCTAGGTAGCAGGTTGGTAAGTTGACAATGTAAGAAAGAAACGGCAGTCGCACAATCAACATGTGAGGCTTAATATATTGCTACTGCAAGTTGTACGTCTCATGTTGTCTGGATTCAACAACAGCTTCAGGATTACGGTTTGCAAATTTCTAACACTCCTATATATGATGATAATACTGCTGCTATTGTTGTTACTAAAAACCTTGTTAATCATTCTAAGACCAAACACATATGGATCAAGTACCATTTCATTAGGGACTGTTATGAAAAGAAATTAATAGATGTCCTAAAAAAGGGACTACCACCCAAAGGGCTGATTTGTTTACGAAAGCGTTTGACCGACCTCGTTTCCTATTTCTGTTAAATGTGTTAGGAGTGAAAGACAGGGCAGAGGTTGTGTCCGATATGGAGTTATTGAAGTAACCATCCAATCTGTATTATGTGTATGTTTGCATTTGCATTGTGCATCATTTTTGCATGTTACTTAGTTTATTTTCTGTTTTGTGTGATTATTTTATTTTCTATTATGTATTCTAAAATTGAAAAACCAAAAAGATTGTGTTTATTTGCTTTCTGTTAAGTAAAATAGTTGAGAAAATTGATTCATCAGAAAATACAAAAACATTGAAAAATGAAAAAGCCATAAAAATCTGAAAAATCAGAAAATGAGATGTTGCTATGTGAAATTGAGAAATGATTGTATTAATGAACTTGCATGTTAATCATTCTGCGTAAAAAAAAAAGGTAAGTATTACATGATTAGTTAATGAATGCTGATAAACTTTGAAGATTGAATTTTGGAATGAGAGGATCACTTAAGCATAAAGTAAATAATCTTGGCAAGGAAATCACGGAAAGGTTTACAGCGGTTGACAACTATCACTGAGAATGTACTGAGAAATGATCGTTCAAGAACTCAACAGACGGTTGAGATCTCCCCTACTACGATTTATACTCCAGTGAAGGATTGTCAAGTGAGTCCACAAGGTGAGTTTACCCTCTTAGAACCTATACCAGTTTCTATTTACCTTTATTGCTTGGACCGAAACGCATCATTAGGTTAGTCAGGTATCCAAAGGGGGGTGTTTTTACTATGAACAGGTCGAAAAGTGCAATTATGTATCACAGACAAATCATCGGTTTGAGATTGTATCAAAGGAGACTACTTCAACGTCAAATATTAAAGCTACTATCATTCATCTTAATATATGGTGCATCATCATCAAAGTTTTATTTGTTTATTTCATTGAATGTTTATCTTCATTTTGTTTGCAACAACTAAAGCATAATATCAGAAAATCCAAAAAAAAAAAAGATGGTGCGCCACATCAACAACAAAGAATCAGGATTATCAACATTTGGACTTCGTATTTGTAACACCCGCGTTTTGGGCCTAGATGAAATGACCATTGTACCCTTAGGGTATGGTGTAATTAGTGATTTTAATAATTATATGTTTATAATTATTTGGTTATTTAGTTGAGACCAGTTTGTGACAAGGATCACAGAATAGGTTCGTTTGTTGAATTTGGACTTCGTTTGGGTTACCTAATCTTGTGCGAAAGATATCAGATAAGTGGTAAATACCCATGTGTGATGGGGTATTGTGTTTTAACACAAATATAAGCTAGTGACCAGCTCTTTTCTTGAGGTTTCCTGAACTTTCCTCTCACTCACACATTCACCTAACCTAAACTTCACCATCTTCATCTCAACCCTAAATCATTTGATCTCGAATTGAAGCTTGATTTTAGTGTCAAATCGTTCCTTGTATTGTTGTGATTCTAACAAGGTAAAGTTTGTTTAATTTCATGATCAAATCAGTGTCAAAATGGGTGTTTTAAGTTAGTTTTTGTTAAAATGGGGTTTTGTGTAAAATTGGTTCAATTTGTTGTTGTTTGTGCATAAAAGTTGTGGGTTTATGTTTCTAAATGTCTAGTGTAAAAGATGTAACCAGTTTTGAGGTCAAAAACGTGTCCAAAGTCGAGATTTGGTGATTTTGGGTTGAAACCCGTCACTTTGCTGCTGTTGCAGCTGATGAACTACCTTCGGCCGATGGTCGTTGACCATCGACCGATGGTGAGGACGATCGGCCGATGGACGAGACCATCGACCGATGGTGTATGATTTCTGACCAGCGGATGTAATTTTGACGATCGACCGATTGGGGGAGACCATCGACCGATGGTGTGTTGAGGATCGGCCGATGGATGGGACCATCAACCGATGGTCTGAGGCAGTGAAATTCTTACTAAGTGTGGAATTCTAGCCGTTATGCTGCCCGTTTGTATTTTAGTTTTCATGATGTAAATTTTGAAAGTGCATAAGTGTTAAGCATGAAAATTTTAGCGGACGCAAATTTTTACTAATTTGCTATAATTCGCTGTCAGTGTGTCTAATCTTGATGGGAACACTATTCTAACTTGGTTGTTGCTGTTCTCAGGAGAAAAGGACAAGGAGGAAGCTCAGAAATAATAACTGAGCAGTTGCTGGTAATTGGTGAGTGGGTCTATCTACGGATAGAGTTTAAGTAGCATATCATGCTACTGTGGTTGACTCTTTTACCATGCATAGTGTAGGAATTGCCATGATAGAATAATATCGTTTGCCTGATGTTGTATGTGAATTATGTGTACACTGTGTGAATGGCACCAGTCGGGCCTAGGGAGACTGGGGACTCGAGACCGTGCCTGGGAGAGGTTAGAGTCCGTATGAGGTCAACCGTGCCTAGGGGAGGTTGGGTCCATAGGCTACTGATTGTAGAGTATAGTGTGAATGATGCATCCCCTGCATCTGGATAACTATACTGTGAATTGAGTAGCAGGGACTATCGGTAGACTCAGGCCCGATCAGCTGGGAGTTGTGTGCTCGTACAAGCCGCCGATCCTCGTATTGTCTTATTGTATGCTAGTTGGTAGTTAGCAGGTATTGTTGATGTATATAGCTTGTGTGTGGCTTAAGCTATATCTGTTAGATAGATTCCATTCACTTAGCGGTGCGCTAATCCCCCACATGTTTCCCCCTTTGCAGGTTTAGGTACTGCTAGTCGGGATGGGTATGGATGCAGAAGACATGTTTGACAACCCAACTCTGATGTGAACTTTTGTATAAATAATGTTTTGTAATAACGTAACACCGTTGTGTAAACTTAAACTTAATTACTCAGATTAATGTAATGACGCGACTTATAGTGTGTTTGTTAATAAAGTCTTATTGACTTCGTTGTGTTGTTCTCAGGTGATAAGAACAAGGAAGAAGCTCAGAAGTAAGATAACTGAGCTGTAGCTGGTAATCGGTGAGTGGGATTATCTCCGGGTGTAGTATAGAGTAGCAAGTTGTGCTACTATGTTATACTGTTATAGTTGCTATGCTTAGTAGATATAGTGATAGTTGCTTAACAGTTGTGTGCACAAGTTGTAGTTGCCTGTTGGAACCTATTGTTGTTAGGTTCAGCTCAGAGAGGTCAAGCTTGTTGTGGTTGGGTCCAGTTGGCTACTGTTTGTTGAGTATAGTGCTGAATGACGCATCACCTGCGTGTGGATTTACTATACTGGGGATTCAGTAGTAAGGACTTTCGGTAGACGCTAGACTGATCAGCTAGTGGTCGTGTGCTCGTACAAGCCGCCGAGTCTCTAGTTGGAGCATAGTTGCTAGTTGATTGTTGCCAGTTGATAGTTGCTAGTTATTAGTTGTCAGTTGCCTGTTATGGATTGTTGTAGTTGTACAAGTTGGTATTGTATGCTAGATCTGTTAGATGATTCCATTCACTTAGCCTCGTGCTAACCCCCCTCACCTCCTCCCTTGCAGGTTTTGGATCTTAGTGCTGGTAGGGACGGGCGTCGGGTTGACGATATGTTTGACAAGACGAACTCTGATGTCTTAACTTTTATAAATATGTAACTAGTTGTTTAACGTAACACCGGTGGTTTGTAATAAGTAACTAGCTAATGATTTGTGATAATCATGTTCGTAATTAACTAAGGGTATTTATGTGAATTAAGACTTCGCTGTGATTTAAAAAAAAAATCAGGATCACCATCAGCCCGTAGTATGATATTGTCCGCTTTGAACACAAGCCGATCACCGACGGGCTACCCGCGCACGAGTACAACCCCGGATCGCACTTCTACCTCACGGATTTGCTTCTCGGGTAAACACCCTCAAAACGCGTCATACCAGAAGAGGTATCCACACCCTTATAAGGAGTGCTTTGTTTTCCTCTCCCACCGATGTGGGACGAGTCTGTTACAACTCTCCCCCCCTTCGGGACACTGCGTCCCTGCAGTGCACATCGATGCGGGCCCTAGCTCTGATACCAAGTTGAAACACCCTGCTCTTTTTTTTTTTTTTAAATCACAGCGGAAGTCTTAATTCACATAAATACCCTTAGTTAATTACGAACATGATTATCACAAATCATTAGCTAGTTACTTATTACAAACAACCGGTGTTAAGTTAAACAACTAGTTACATATTTATAAAAGTTAAGACATCAGAGTTCGTCTTGTCAAACATATCGTCAACCCAACTCCCGTCCCTACCAGCACTAAGATCGAAAACCTGCAAGGGAGGAGGTGAGGGGGGTTAGCACGAGGCTAAGTGAATGGAATCATCTAACAAATCTAGCATACAGTACCAACTTGTACAACTACAGCAACTACAACAATCCATAACAGGCAACTGACAACTAATAACTAGCAACTATCAACTGGCAACAATCAACTAGCAACTATGCTCCAACTAGAGACTCGACGGCTTGTACGAGCACACCACCACTAGCTGATCAGTCTAGCGTCTACCGAAAGTCCTTACTACTGAATCCCCAGTATAGTAAATCCACACGCAGGTGATGCGTCATTCAGCACTATACTCAGCAAACAGTAGGCAACTGGACCCAACCACAACAAGGTTGACCTCTCTGAGCTGAACCTAACAAAAATAGGTTCCAACAGGCAACTACAACTTGTGCACACAACTGTTAAGCAACTACCACTACGAACAACTGTTCCTACGACTAGCATGGCAACTCTACGATGATCATTATTACAACATATCTACTAAGCATAGCAACTATAACAGTATAACATAGTAGCACAACTTGCTACTCTATACTACACCCGGAGATAATCCCACTCACCGATTACCAGCAAATGAGAAGGTGTTCAGCTATTTAATCACTGAACCTTCTCTGTCTCCTTTTCTCCTGAGAAATACATATACACGAGTTAGTTTATGTCCATAAACACTAAATAACACAAATATAGAAATTTTGTCAGAAAATCTGTCCGCTAAAATTTTTTCTCCTTAACACTTATGCACTTTTGAAATTTACATCAAAATCTCAAAATACAAACGGACAGCATAACGGCTAGAAATCAACACTTAGTAAAAATTTCACTGTCTAAGACCATCGGTCGATCGTCAGAGACTATCGGCCGATCGTCACTACTCCATCGGCCGGTGGACTACACCATCGGTCGATCGTTAAATTTTCAACCGTTCGTCGAAGGACTTCCACCATCGGTCGATTGTCTAGTCCGTCGACCGATGGAGTCAAGTTGAAACACCCTGCTCTTTTTTTTTTTAAATCACAGCGGAAGTCTTAATTCACATAAATACCCTTAGTTAATTACGAACATGATTATCACAAATCATTAGCTAGTTACTTATTACAAACAACCGGTGTTAAGTTAAACAACTAGTTACATATTTATAAAAGTTAAGACATCAGAGTTCGTCTTGTCAAACATATCGTCAACCCAACTCCCGTCCCTACCAGCACTAAGATCGAAAACCTGTAAGGGAGGAGGTGAGGGGGGTTAGCACGAGGCTAAGTGAATGGAATCATCTAACAGATCTAGCATACAGTACCAACTTGTACAACTACAGCAACTACAACAATCCATAACAGGCAACTGACAACTAATAACTAGCAACTATCAACTGGCAACAATCAACTAGCAACTATGCTCCAACTAGAGACTCGGCGGCTTGTACGAGCACACGACCACTAGCTGATCAGTCTAGCATCTACCGAAAGTCCTTACTACTGAATCCCCAGTATAGTAAATCCACACGCAGGTGATGCGTCATTCAGCACTATACTCAACAAACAGTAGCCAACTGGACCCAACCACAACCAGGTTGACCTCTCTGAACTGAACCTAACAACAATAGGTTCCAACAGGCAACTACAACTTGTGCACACAACTGTTAAGCAACTACCACTACGAACAACTGTTCCTACGACTAGCATGGCAACTCTACGATGATCATTATTACAACATATCTACTAAGCATAGCAACTATAACAGTATAACATAGTAGCACAACTTGCTACTCTATACTACACCCGGAGATAATCCCACTCACCGATTACCAGCAAATGAGAAGGTGTTCAGCTATCTAATCACTGAACCTTCTCTGTCTCCTTTTCTCCTGAGAAATACATATACACGAGTTAGTTTATGTCCATAAACACTAAATAACACAAATATAGAAATTTTGTCAGAAAATCTGTCCGCTAAAATTTTTTCTCCTTAACACTTGTGCACTTTTGAAATTTACATCAAAATCTCAAAATCTCAAAATACAGCATAACGGCTAGAAATCAACACTTAGTAAAAATTTCACTGTCTAAGACCATCGGTCGATCGTCAGAGACTATCGGCCGATCGTCACTACTCCATCGGCCGGTGGACTACACCATCGGTCGATCGTTAAATTTTCAACCGTTCGTCGAAGGACTTCCACCATCGGTCGATTGTCTAGTCCGTCGACCGATGGAGTCAAGTTGAAACACCCTGCTCTTTTTTTTTTTTAAATCACAGCGGAAGTCTTAATTCACATAAATACCCTTAGTTAATTACGAACATGATTATCACAAATCATTAGCTAGTTACTTATTACAAACAACCGGTGTTAAGTTAAACAACTAGTTACATATTTATAAAAGTTAAGACATCAGAGTTCGTCTTGTCAAACATATCGTCAACCCAACTCCCGTCCCTACCAGCACTAAGATCGAAAACCTGCAAGGGAGGAGGTGAGGGGGGTTAGCACGAGGCTAAGTGAATGGAATCATCTAACAGATCTAGCATACAGTACCAACTTGTACAACTACAGCAACTACAACAATCCATAACAGGCAACTGACAACTAATAACTAGCAACTATCAACTGGCAACAATCAACTAGCAACTATGCTCCAACTAGAGACTCGGCGGCTTGTACGAGCACACGACCACTAGCTGATCAGTCTAGCATCTACCGAAAGTCCTTACTACTGAATCCCCAGTATAGTAAATCCACACGCAGGTGATGCGTCATTCAGCACTATACTCAACAAACAGTAGCCAACTGGACCCAACCACAACCAGGTTGACCTCTCTGAACTGAACCTAACAACAATAGGTTCCAACAGGCAACTACAACTTGTGCACACAACTGTTAAGCAACTACCACTACGAACAACTGTTCCTACGACTAGCATGGCAACTCTACGATGATCATTATTACAACATATCTACTAAGCATAGCAACTATAACAGTATAACATAGTAGCACAACTTGCTACTCTATACTACACCCGGAGATAATCCCACTCACCGATTACCAGCAAATGAGAAGGTGTTCAGCTATCTAATCACTGAACCTTCTCTGTCTCCTTTTCTCCTGAGAAATACATATACACGAGTTAGTTTATGTCCATAAACACTAAATAACACAAATATAGAAATTTTGTCAGAAAATCTGTCCGCTAAAATTTTTTCTCCTTAACACTTGTGCACTTTTGAAATTTACATCAAAATCTCAAAATCTCAAAATACAGCATAACGGCTAGAAATCAACACTTAGTAAAAATTTCACTGTCTAAGACCATCGGTCGATCGTCAGAGACTATCGGCCGATCGTCACTACTCCATCGGCCGGTGGACTACACCATCGGTCGATCGTTAAATTTTCAACCGTTCGTCGAAGGACTTCCACCATCGGTCGATTGTCTAGTCCGTCGACCGATGGAGTCAAGTTGAAACACCCTGCTCTTTTTTTTTTTTAAATCACAGCGGAAGTCTTAATTCACATAAATACCCTTAGTTAATTACGAACATGATTATCACAAATCATTAGCTAGTTACTTATTACAAACAACCGGTGTTAAGTTAAACAACTAGTTACATATTTATAAAAGTTAAGACATCAGAGTTCGTCTTGTCAAACATATCGTCAACCCAACTCCCGTCCCTACCAGCACTAAGATCGAAAACCTGCAAGGGAGGAGGTGAGGGGGGTTAGCACGAGGCTAAGTGAATGGAATCATCTAACAGATCTAGCATACAGTACCAACTTGTACAACTACAGCAACTACAACAATCCATAACAGGCAACTGACAACTAATAACTAGCAACTATCAACTGGCAACAATCAACTAGCAACTATGCTCCAACTAGAGACTCGGCGGCTTGTACGAGCACACGACCACTAGCTGATCAGTCTAGCATCTACCGAAAGTCCTTACTACTGAATCCCCAGTATAGTAAATCCACACGCAGGTGATGCGTCATTCAGCACTATACTCAACAAACAGTAGCCAACTGGACCCAACCACAACCAGGTTGACCTCTCTGAACTGAACCTAACAACAATAGGTTCCAACAGGCAACTACAACTTGTGCACACAACTGTTAAGCAACTACCACTACGAACAACTGTTCCTACGACTAGCATGGCAACTCTACGATGATCATTATTACAACATATCTACTAAGCATAGCAACTATAACAGTATAACATAGTAGCACAACTTGCTACTCTATACTACACCCGGAGATAATCCCACTCACCGATTACCAGCAAATGAGAAGGTGTTCAGCTATCTAATCACTGAACCTTCTCTGTCTCCTTTTCTCCTGAGAAATACATATACACGAGTTAGTTTATGTCCATAAACACTAAATAACACAAATATAGAAATTTTGTCAGAAAATCTGTCCGCTAAAATTTTTTCTCCTTAACACTTGTGCACTTTTGAAATTTACATCAAAATCTCAAAATCTCAAAATACAGCATAACGGCTAGAAATCAACACTTAGTAAAAATTTCACTGTCTAAGACCATCGGTCGATCGTCAGAGACTATCGGCCGATCGTCACTACTCCATCGGCCGGTGGACTACACCATCGGTCGATCGTTAAATTTTCAACCGTTCGTCGAAGGACTTCCACCATCGGTCGATCGTCTAGTCCGTCGACCGATGGAGTCAAGTTGAAACACCCAGCTCTTTTTTTTTTTTAAATCACAGCGAAAGTCTTAATTCACATAAATACCCTTAGTTAATTACGAACATGATTATCACAAATCATTAGCTAGTTACTTATTACAAACAACCGGTGTTAAGTTAAACAACTAGTTACATATTTATAAAAGTTAAGACATCAGAGTTCGTCTTGTCAAACATATCGTCAACCCAACTCCCGTCCCTACCAGCACTAAGATCGAAAACCTGCAAGGGAGGAGGTGAGGGGGGTTAGCACGAGGCTAAGTGAATGGAATCATCTAACAGATCTAGCATACAGTACCAACTTGTACAACTACAGCAACTACAACAATCCATAACAGGCAACTGACAACTAATAACTAGCAACTATCAACTGGCAACAATCAACTAGCAACTCTGCTCCAACTAGAGACTCGGCGGCTTGTACGAGCACACGACCACTAGCTGATCAGTCTAGCATCTACCGAAAGTCCTTACTACTGAATCCCCAGTATAGTAAATCCACACGCAGGTGATGCGTCATTCAGCACTATACTCAACAAACAGTAGCCAACTGGACCCAACCACAACAAGGTTGACCTCTCTGAGCTGAACCTAACAACAATAGGTTCCAACAGGCAACTACAACTTGTGCACACAACTGTTAAGCAACTACCACTACGAACAACTGTTCCTACGACTAGCATGGCAACTCTACGATGATCATTATTACAACATATCTACTAAGCATAGCAACTATAACAGTATAACATAGTAGCACAACTTGCTACTCTATACTACACCCGGAGATAATCTCACTCACCGATTACCAGCAAATGAGAAGGTGTTCAGCTATCTAATCACTGAACCTTCTCTGTCTCCTTTTCTCCTGAGAAATACATATACACGAGTTAGTTTATGTCCATAAACACTAAATAACACAAATATAGAAATTTTGTCAGAAAATCTGTCCGCTAAAATTTTTTCTCCTTAACACTTATGCACTTTTGAAATTTACATCAAAATCTCAAAATACAAACGGACAGCATAACGGCTAGAAATTAACACTTAGTAAAAATTTCACTATCTAAGACCATCGGTCGATCGTCAGAGACTATCGATCGATCGTCACTACACCATCGGCCGGTGGTACTATGTTATACTGTTATAGTATAACACCCCAAAATTTTTTTTTTTTAAATACACAGCGGAAGTCAATTATTAACTATTAATCACACATATAGTCATATTCCACAAAATCACTGGTGTTATTTAATTACAGATCATGTTATAAAGTCGTTTACATAAAACATCAGAGTCACACTGTGTCAAACATCTTCATTTGCCCGACAATACCCACCAAAAGCTGCTAATACACACCTGCAGGGCAAAACACTGTGGGGGAATTAGCGCACCGCTAAGTGAATGGAAGTATCAAATAGGATATCACTATAAGCTCTAAGCACAGCTTAAGGTCACAAGTCACAGGCTACTGGGTCACTAGCACAGAAATGATCACAAGAGGACCGGCGGCCTGGCCGGGCCATTAACTACTAGCTGATCGGGCTAGAGTTTACCGATAGTCCTTAATACTGAAACACTGGTATAGTCTTCCAGACGTGACGCACTCGTCGTTCACACTATACCACCACATCAGTTACACAAGGACCCAACCCAATTCCTATCGTACAAGACACCCCGCTAGGAATGGTTGACCTCTTCCGTCGCACATAACACCTCGACGGGATCACTGAGTGTACACATAATCACATAATATCATATCACAGTCACTGGTCACTGACTAAAGGCACAATCTAATCATACATATACATATCACTGGTCACTGGGAGCATATCACTAATCATAGCACAAGACACTACACTGTCTTAGCACTATATAACAATATCCGAAAGGATAGTCCCACTCACCGATATCAGCAAAACTCAGTGGTCTTATATTACTGAGTCTTCACATCCACTTTATCACCTGAGAATAAACACTGAACAAGTTAGTAAATCATATCATTTACTAACAATATCACAATATGTATATTCAATATACATACTTACACATATGTGCATATATACACAATATTACCATCTAACAATATGCATATCACAGTAGATATATAAAACATTACATACATATACAATACAAGTATATATATTTATATATATCTACACTAACATCTCAATACATGCATGTTTACATCAATCAAGTAAATAAGCACACTTGAATAATCACTATGCATATATACATGTACCACTATGTATCTAATACATCATCATCATCATCATCGTATATATATATATATATATATATATATATATATATCACATATATCTATACACATATATACATAAATATGTCCATATATTAATCATACAAAACGAGCGGGTCAAGGGCAAAACGGGCGGTCAAATCAACACACGAACCACAACAACCAAGGTGCGGGTAAACGGGTTGCGGGCCGTCAAAACACTGCGTACCACAGCTGCGAACAGCAGCTATTTGCAGCAAAAACATGCTGTGAACAGCAGCTTTACATGCTGCGAACAGCAGCAAAACAGCAACAGCAGCAGATGCGTTTGCACCTGCAGAAAACAGAACGAACAGCAGCAGCAGCGGGCTGCTCCTTGGCCAGAAAATAGAGGAAATAACAGCACAACAGCAGGCAGCAGGAAAGGGTGGTGGGTGGTGGCGGACGGCAGCCGCAAGCGGCGGCGCCGCTGCCGAAAAACAGAAACAGTAACAGCAGCGCGAGCTGCTGTCCACCCTCGATTCCACCATCATTTCAGTTAATTCCAGTAGTTTATATCCACTAAACAACTCATATTAAACATCAATTTAAACATACAAACACCACATACAAGATTAAAGCTAATTTAACCAAAAACCCAAACTTAAATCACCAACTTCACTAGTTCTTAATCTAATTCATAGCACAATTAGATCATAAAACATACATCACATATATACATAAATATACACTCTTATATATACATATATATATACACTCTTATATATGCATACTAAAAACATGTCCAAACGAGCGGTTCAAGGGTAAAACAGGCGGTCAAACCACCACACGAATCGTAAAACAAGTGTACAGACCATAGGGTTGCGACCACACCAAACCACTACACGCCACGGTGGCCGGACAGTGGCAAATAGGCTGCAACGGCAGCAGAAAAGCTGTAACAACAGCATATAAACAGCAGTAGCAGCGGCGCAGCTGCTGCACCCTTGTGTTCACTCACCATTTTCGTAATTCGAGCAGTTTTTTTTACCATAACAATGGTTCACAATGATGTTATAACATACATATAACAATAATCTATCAAAACCTAAGTCAAACAAACATGTATGAACAAGATTCAATCATAATACAAATAATACCCAAAATCTTAACCAAAACCCTATATTCACCATTTTGCAATTTTATCATGAATTAAGCATACATACATCATATATACATCATAATCAAGCTATACCCACAACTATTTTAACATATTTGATCATTACTCCTAATAGTTTCCAAAACTTATAAAACCTAATATAAATCAATACAAATTCATAAGAAGTTATAAAAATGATATTAGTTGATATAGCTTTCTTTGTTTTCATCAACATCGTAATACCACACATTGTTAATTAATTTATCAAGTATTAAAGGAACAAGAAGAAAGGGTGGTTGATACTTACCTTAATCGATTGATCCTTGTGACGATTTTAATATTAATAAAACATATCTCAATCTTGATTATAATTAAAGAATCAAGAAGCAAAGGTAGATAAAGGTGTGTTGATGTATATGCATCGATGTATGTATGTGTAAATAATGAAAATTAAATGAAACAAGAAAGGGTATGTTGGTGTCTGCGAATATGTGTGTGTGTGTTTTGTTACTATAGCTTGAAAATTGAATCACAAGGATACATAACACCATGGAGCAACACGTATACATACACACACCAAACCCACCGCCCCATTTTATTATTTATGTACTTAACAGGTGTTTTATCCGTTATCTAAAACACAATGCTTTCGTTAGGCAGTTCTAACGAAGCCCAAATCACTCAAACAGATATTTTCCGTGACCATCGTCACGAGCACATTAATTTAGTCACATAATAAATTATCAACACATAATTTATTATTTCACCACTTATAATTAATTATACAATTTACTCATAAGTTAAATATCGTATTTAAATTATAATAATAAAATAACACAATATTCCTATTTCATTTAGGCCCATAACTAGGATGTTACAAATCTACCTCCCTTAAAAAGATTTCGTCCTCGAAATCTGGTCACGTTCGAACAAAGGAGTTTATTTGGTTAGTCACTTCACTAAAGTCACATGTTCTCATCACAACCTCTATTTTCTAGTTCAAGTTCGAGTCCAAATAGTAAAACTCATTTACCCTAACTTACATAGTTAGTTAATTCACGGTCCACAAGTTTCAAATTACAGTTTTCACAGTCTTACTTATCAAGACTAACAGTCAAATCTAACCCTTTGTCATTCGAAACCAAACACTGTTCCCCGTAAATTGCAAAGGATAGTTAATTTTAATGACAAACACCGTCCACTACATTGACATTTATCACGAAAATCTTTCAACCAGCCACTGGCGTCCACAATTCCACGGTCAATTTATCAGTCAAGGTCCAAAATCATATTATTATGTCACTTGGTACCATCAAATTCACTACTTTGTTATCATATTTAACTCTTTACACAGTTAAATTCCCTCAAATTTCCAAGCAAAGGCAACTGAATTCCATTTATTTCACTAAATTATGTGTTCACGTCCACAAAACATGTCTTTAATTCACCAAAATTGTCTATGCTAGTCATTTCATTCTCAATTATTTCATTATCTTTCTATCAGTTTATGTTCCAAGTATGATTCAAGTCATCTAAATTTCCTTCAGTTTCCCAGAATTCCTGTATGATTTACCACAATATACTTTTGTTGGCCAGACGCGAGTATATTCTTCTAAATCATACTCTTATTCTGAGTTACACGATAAGGAAAATCCTATATGGTTTACACTTTGCCATGACACACACTTCCTGTTAAGCATCGGTAAACTATTAAATTAGAAAAATTCACTTTATCACTAGTCAACAAGTCCCACTAGTTATAGGTTTATTAGGGAACAGTCCAGGTAACATGTCATCAATCATTGAGAATTCCATACACATACACATACACATGATTATTTATCCAAATTTTATCTAGTCATCCCTCACAACCTGTCAGAGTAGTCTAAAATCAATTTACTGATCACACCATTTGCAATTTAATACCAGTCCGGGCATTATCATTCCCATTCCCAAAGGTTACAACCATCAAATGAGGATGTCACGTGGTCATCCAAGCATAGGAATTTATTAAGTCACAGCATTCTATCTTAATGATACACTAGTCATAATTCCAAACATTAACTCGACTCTATCTTCAAGTCATAACATATACACGGTATCAATCACTACTCAGGTCAAAGGTTTCCCTATCTTTTAGAGACAACATAGGGAGCACTACTGACAATTCCTTTATGACTGGTCACCACAAAAGTCACGAGGGTCCAGAAAAGAAAATAATTCCTTAAAGCACCACTACAAATTTTGTACCACTAGTCCAGTCATGCATATCAAAATAGTAAGACAATTATCACACTTGAAAGTTCAGTCATGATCTACAGACACGCAAATCACATATAATATATCAACGGAACATAGGGTTCAAGTCCATCATCATGCACATGTGGACTAGTATCCAACCCTAATCTCTACGGGCCACTACAGTCGTTCCGTCAATCAAGTAAAAGGAATATATCTTATATAGGACCTACGTAGTCTTATAGGATCCTGCATTTCGCTGTAACAAGTCTGATACAACAGACAATTCACATGTAATTTATATAACAATTAAATCACAAAGAGCATAGCAACCATGTCACATGCATCATTTCTGACAAGTCACAGAGAACATGGTAGTCAATTCACATAAGTTCTAACACATTCTTATCAGACTATGCATATCACTATATTTAGTCGAGCATAACAAACATGCGGTATCATATGCAGTACCGAACCAATAAATCTCTCTAATCATGGCAAGCATATTTAACACATCACATCTGATCAGTTTCACAGAATATGGCAATCACAAAAAGCATGACAACCAATCAAGGGGAATAAATCCCAATAATGTCACTAATAGCTTCAGACACAGCTGTTGTGACTAAAGTCGTCAAACCACTGGCTACTTCTACCTTATTAGGAAGAAGCAATCACGTCACAACTGGTCTTAGTCAAGCACAATATATAACAAATAGGCATTTGTTTACAATTAAATAGTACACTAATAATTACACCAATGTAACAAGGGCGTACCTTTTTAAATAAGAAGATATCTTTTTATCTATCAACACATCGATTTCACTCGCACCCCTGACCTCGCTCAATATGTCGAAAAGTGTCATATTTGTGCTCAAGTGAAGGCAGAACATCAGAAACCTTATGGTTCGCTACGTCAGTTACAGATTCCAGAGTGGAAATGGGAACATATAACGATGGATTTTGTGACCAAATTACCTCGAACTCAGAAACGACATGATATGATTTGGGTAATAGTGGATCGTCTAACTAAAAGTGCTCATTTTCTTGCTACTCGTGAGACAGCTTCGTTAAGTGAGTTAGTCGATTTGTATGTGAAAGAAATAGTTAGTCGACATGGTGTGCCGTTATCGATCATTTCAGACAGAGATTCCAGATTTGTGTCGAATTTTTGGAACAGTCTTCAACAAAATTTGGGTACACGTGTGAATTTAAGTACAGCTTATCATCCTCAGACAGATGGTCAGAGTGAAAGAACGATACAGACTTTGGAGGATATGTTAAGGGCTTGTGTGTTAGAATACGGTGGTTCATGGGATACACATTTACCGTTGGTCGAATTCGCGTATAATAATTCATATCATTCGAGTATAGGAATGCCGCCCTATGAAATGTTGTACGGTCGTCGTTGCAGAACTCCGACTTCTTGGTTAGAAGCCGGGGAGAAGCAGTTTGCAGGTCCCGAAATTGTTCAAATGACAGCCGAAAAAGTTGCAATTGCGAGAGAAAAGTTGAAAGCCGCTAGAGATAGGCAGAAAATGTATGCTGATCCGCGTAGACGTCCAGTAACCTTTAATGTGGGTGAATGAGTGTATCTGAAAGTTTCGCCGTGGAAAGGGGTTATCAGATTCGGTAAACGTGGTAAGTTAGCACCGAGATTTATTGGTCCTTTCCAGATCAGTGAAGTGTTGAATGATCAGACTGTGGTGTTAGATCTTCCGCCAGAGTTAGCCGGTATTCATAATACATTTAACGTGTGTTATCTTCGTAAGTGTAAAGTCGATGATGAAACGCAACTTCTTCCTTTAGAAGATTTAAGGGTCGATTTGAATAAGAAATTGGTGGAAGAGCCGGTCCGTGTAGTTGACCGAAAGGTGACTAAGTTGAGATATAAAGAGATACCGATGGTGTTGATTGAGTGGAAACACAGTTTGGGTTCTAATCTTACGTGGGAAACGGAAGAGTTGATGAGAAACCGCTACCCTCATTTGTTTAACCAAGACCAGATTCCGAGGATGGAATCTCCTTACAGTGTTCGGAAATCACTATTTGCTACAGTACCTTTTATGAAATTGAAACGGGCGTAACTTTCAAACCGTAACTCCGTTTTTGATGAATAAACTATCGTTAGAATCGTAATAAAGAATACTTTTCAATGGTGAACTTTTAAGAAACTAGATCAAATTGTTTTTGGGTCGGAAAAGGAGTTTTAGTTTGTATGTCGTGTTTTGCACGCACCTGTATGCCATTATTGAATGGAGTCATGATGTAGACTCATAAAATTATGAATATATGGTGTTATGACCTAGTTTATAGTATGATTTGATTATACTATTGATTGAGATATGTTTATTGACTTCGTTGTGTTGTTCTCAGGTGATAAGAACAAGGAAGAAGCTCAGAAGTAAGATAACTGAGCTGTAGCTGGTAATCGGTGAGTGGGATTATCTCCGGGTGTAGTATAGAGTAGCAAGTTGTGCTACTATGTTATACTGTTATAGTTGCTATGCTTAGTAGATATGTTTTAATAATGATCATTGTAGAGTTGCCATGCTAGTCGTAGGGATAGTTGTTCGTAGTGGTAGTTGCTTAACAGTTGTGTGCACAAGTTGTAGTTGCCTGTTGGAACCTATTGTTGTTAGGTTCAGCCCAGAGAGGTCAACCTTGTTGTGGTTGGGTCCAGTTGGCTACTGTTTGTTGAGTATAGTACTGAATGACGCATCACCTGCGTGTGGATTTACTATACTGGAGATTCAGTAGTAAGGACTTTCGGTAGACGCTAGACTGATCAGCTAGTGGTCGTGTGCTCGTACAAGCCGCCGAGTCTCTAGTTGGAGCATAGTTGCTAGTTGATTGTTTCCAGTTGGAGCATAGTTGCTAGTTATTAGTTGTCAGTTGCCTGTTATGGATTGTTGTAGTTGCTGTAGTTGTACAAGTTGGTACTGTATGCTAGATCTGTTAGATGATTCCATTCACTTAGCCTCGTGCTAACCCCCCTCACCTCCTCCCTTGCAGGTTTTCGATCTTAGTGCTGGTAGGGACGGGAGTTGGGTTGACGATATGTTTGACAAGACGAACTCTGATGTCTTAACTTTTATAAATAAGTAACTAGTTGTTTAACTTAACACCGGTTGTTTGTAATAAGTAACTAGCTAATGATTTGTGATAATCATGTTCGTAATTAACTAAGGGTATTTATGTGAATTAAGACTTCCGCTGTGATTTAAAAAAAAAAAAAAGAGCAGGGTGTTTCAACTTGGTATCAGAGCATAGGTTTGGCCGCATGTACATTGTGTTGAATGTCATGTTCTCAAACCTTGTGTTGTGTCAAACATATATGAGGGAACGGGTTAAGTGAATGTAGGGATTACATGTGTTAGTTGATAGGTACTAACCTGTTTTCCACTAAGAGTTTGTGTGAGATGTTGTGGTAGTGCAGATATGGCAGATAATACAGGAAACGCAACTGGTCCGTCAGCCCCCGAAACATTCAGAGCCCCAGATGAAGACGGATATGTGTCAGAAGAGGATCCGCAGGAACAAATTTTAGATTTTCAAAGTAAGTTAAAGGAAGCACGTGATCGAATAAGGGAATTAGAACAATGCCAGGTAACCGTGAATCCAAGTGGTAGTGTACCGAATCAGACGATTAGTGGGTATCCGATGCAGTCAAATAATTATCAGCAAATTGGAAGTGCTTTCCAACAACAGCAATGGTTACCACCTCAATATCAGTTTCCTCAACAGTTTCAGATGCCACCTCAGTTTAATCAACAGTTCCCAAATCAGATGTGGGGTCCGTATCAGACGCCGATGTTTCAACAACCAAAGAAATGTACCTTCAAACAGTTTCTGAATTGTAATCCACCAGAGTACTCAGGAAGTTTTAACCCAACGGTAACACTTAACTGGTTAAGAGAGATAGAAAAGGTTTTTGAGGCCTGTCAGTGCGAACCAGAATTACAGGTTATTTATGCTAGTCGTATGTTGAAAAATAGGGCAATGGTTTGGTGGGATACGGTTATTTCTAGTATACCAAAAGAGCAAGTGAACATGATTACTTGGGAACAATTTTATAGTAAAGTTTGTGAGCAGTATTGTTCGTCTTATGACCTCAATCGAATTAAGACGGAATTTCTGGCAATGAAAATGACACCTCAGATGACGATAGATGAGGTGATTGAGCAGTATATGGATAAATTAAGGTTTGTGCAACAGTGGGTTCCAGATGAGCAGTCCAGAATTCAGCACTTTGTTAATATAATTTTACCGGAGTACAGAACAATGGTTAGGATGGCGACGACGTTATCGCAAGCATTTGTTATGGCAAAGATGGTAGAGGATGACGTCAGAGCAGCAAGGAATAGAATAGTAGGTTATGAGATGCCACAACAAGATCAGGTGATGAGTCATTCAGACTCTAGGTCAAAGAAGTCTGTTAAGTTGAAACAGAAGAGTGGGTCAGAACATAGTGGGTCAGCATCAAGTCAGAATTCTTGGGGCTATAGTTGCAGATCATCTCATAGTGGTCCTTGTTCAGATTCAACCAAAAGATGTTTGAGATGTGGTATTGTGGGGCACGAGATTCGAATGTGTTCATTCCAAGAGGATGTATGTTGGAAATGTCATCAAGTGGGGCATAGGTCAGCTCAGTGTCCGTATGTAAGAGGATCAGGTTCTGGGGCGGGGCCAGGAGCGCAGTCGGGATCAGTAGGTGGATCTTCTGGTTCTCCAGTTGGGCAGAAAAGAAAGAATCCACCTACGGCAACAGCAAGAGCTTATCAAATGGTTGCAGATGCAGATGTTGATTATGATGTGAATGCAGGTATGATTCAAAATCCTCGTACTGTTTAGTTGTATATATGTATGATTGTGTATATATACATATATGTGTGTTTTAGATTGATAAATCTTGTTGGTAGTGTAAAATTTAATTTTGTTGTGCTATGTTGTTGTATGCTTAGTTGTGACCCTTGTGTGCCTGGTTGGGTAAGGGAGACCTTTAGGTTAATTTTCAGATTGAAAACTGCGACTTTGATAGAGATGTGTTGGGTACCCTGATGTAGTGGACTTTTTGTCGACATGAGATTATATGATAGTAACACTGTTGTAACAGATATGATAGAAAGAGGACTGTGTTGATTGGATAATTCCTTTGCTTAAACAGATGTATGATACTGCTAGTTGAGCGTATTTTTGACATTGATGAACATATGTTGCGATTTCCTATGCTTGTTGGATGTGTAGTAATGTTGGTAGATTATATTTGAGTATTTGATGGACAATGTTTTGAGTAACTATGATTGGACAGATGTTGTGATTGATTAGTTATAAAATAGTTAAATTAATTACCGATGCTTATTGAGGTGATTGATTGGACATAAGTTAGTGAATGAGACAAGTAGAATTTTTTCGTTACGAGCAACTCAGAATGAAGGTATGATTTAGGATAATATGCTTGTGTCTGGCCAACAGAAGTATATTGTGATAAATCATACGGAATTTCTGGGAAGCTGAAGGAAAATTAGGCGGCCTGTGCTATATTGGATTGTGATGTGACTGGATATGAGATGAATAACCTGTGAAGTTCTGTTGACTTACGAGGCAATTTCGTAGACATAGGTATAGATTTTAGCATGATGACTAATTCTATTGCCTAAGCTTTGGATAATTGGGAAAAGTGGACAGTATAAAGAGTTGAATTGGATGACAGATCGTGAAATTTATGATGCGGAATGGCGAAGAAACACGAATTTGACTCTGATTATTTGACTTGATCGTGTAATTTGTGGGCTTAAGTGGATAAACGGACGTTGATCGATGAAGATTATGACAACTTATTTTGTACCGGGAGTGTATTGACGTCAAGAATCTCATTTCCCTATGCACTTGTGGTGGATATTGTCGGTATTGGGGATAAGATTGATAAAGTTAACCATGTGTTTTGGCGGTTCGAGTAACAATTTTTGGGTTTGTTGACCATAGTTGACCCGATTCCGAGGACGGAATCTCTTTTAAGGAGGGTAGATTTGTAACACCCGCGTTTTGGGCCTAGATGAAATGACCATTGTACCCTTAGGGTATGGTGTAATTAGTGATTTTAATAATTATATGTTTATAATTATTTGGTTATTTAGTTGAGACCAGTTTGTGACAAGGATCACAGAACAGGTTCGTTTGTTGAATTTGGACTTCGTTTGGGTTACCTAATCTTGTGCGAAAGATATCAGATAAGTGGTAAATACCCGTGTGTGATGGGGAATTGTGTTTTAACACAAATATAAGGTAGTGACCAGCTCTTTTCTTGAGGTTTCTTGAACTTTCCTCTCACTCACACATTCACCTAACCTAAACTTCACCATCTTCATCTCAACCCTAAATCATTTGATCTCGAATTGAAGCTTGATTTTAGTGTCAAATCGTTCCTTGTATTGTTGTGATTCTAACAAGGTAAAGTTTGTTTAATTTCGTGATCAAATCAGTGTCAAAATGGGTGTTTTAAGTTAGTTTTTGTTAAAATGGGGTTTTGTGTAAAATTGGTTCAATTTGTTGTTGTTTGTGCATAAAAGTTGTGGGTTTATGTTTCTAAATGTCTAGTGTAAAAGATGTAACCAGTTTTGAGGTCAAAAACGTGTCCAAAGTCGAGATTTGGTGATTTTGGGTTGAAACCCGTCACTTTGCTGCTGTTGCAGCTGATGAACTACCTTCGGTCGATGGTCGTTGACCATCGACCGATGGTGAGGACGATCGGCCGATGGACGAGACCATCGACCGATGGTGTATGATTTCTG
Source organism: Rutidosis leptorrhynchoides (assembly GCF_046630445.1). Taxonomy (NCBI): domain Eukaryota; kingdom Viridiplantae; phylum Streptophyta; class Magnoliopsida; order Asterales; family Asteraceae; genus Rutidosis; species Rutidosis leptorrhynchoides. The sequence continues at coordinate 358,563,913 of NC_092339.1, forward strand.
ACCAGCGGATGTAATTTTGACGATCGACCGATTGGGGGAGACCATCGACCGATGGTGTGTTGAGGATCGGCCGATGGATGGGACCATCAACCGATGGTCTTAGGCAGTGAAATTCTTACTAAGTGTGGAATTCTAGCCGTTATGCTGCCCGTTTGTATTTTAGTGTTCATGATGTAAATTTTGAAAGTGCATAAGTGTTAAGCATGAAAATTTTAGCGGACGCAAATTTTTACTAATTTGCTATAATTCGCTGTCAGTGTGTCTAATCTTGATGGGAACACTATTCTAACTTGGTTGTTGCTGTTCTCAGGAGAAAAGGACAAGGAGGAAGCTCAGAAATAATAACTGAGCAGTTGCTGGTAATTGGTGAGTGGGTCTATCTACGGATAGAGTTTAAGTAGCATATCATGCTACTGTGGTTGACTCTTTTACCATGCATAGTGTAGGAATTGCCATGATAGAATAATATGGTTTGCCTGATGTTGTATGTGAATTATGTGTACACTGTGTGAATGGCACCAGTCGGGCCTAGGGAGACTGGGGACTCGAGACCGTGCCTAGGAGAGGTTAGAGTCCGTATGAGGTCAACCGTGCCTAGGGGAGGTTGGGTCCATAGGCTACTGATTGTAGAGTATAGTGTGAATGATGCATCCCCTGCATCTGGATAACTATACTGTGAATTGAGTAGCAGGGACTATCGGTAGACTCAGGCCCGATCAGCTGGGAGTCGTGTGCTCGTACAAGCCGCCGATCCTCGTATTGTCTTTTGTATGCTAGTTGGTAGTTAGCAGGTATTGTTGATGTATATAGCTTGTGTGTGACTTAAGCTATATCTGTTAGATAGATTCCATTCACTTAGCGGTGCGCTAATCCCCCACATGTTTTCCCCCTTGCAGGTTTAGGTACTGCTAGTCGGGATGGGTGATACAGCAGATGACATGTTTGACAACCAACTCTGATGTGGACTTTTGTTTAAATAATGTTTTGTAATAACGTAACACCTGTGGTTTGTAGTAAAGTAATTAACTAAGGATTTATGGTAATCATGTTGTTATCGAATAAGGGTAATTATGTAAATGAAGTCTTCCGCTGTGTATATATAAAAAAAAAAAATGGCCGGTGTTACAGTATTTATCAATAAATGTGAAGGATGATCAACGCATATGCGGATTAAAACAATTTAAATTATCTATATCTGAGGGGGAGAAGTGTCAGAGTTTAAGATCTAGAAAACTTGAATCATAATTTAGAGGGAGGTTGCATCCACTGTCTGTGATATGAGTTGTGCCAATTGATCTTGGTAGCTGGGGACATCTTCTGGAGGGTATTCTAATATAGAATTCCATAACTCTCAAATACATCATATCACTCCATTATTATTAGCTTTCCGCTCAAGCATGGGGTTTATAGCGATTGGTAACTGAGTTATGTTTATAGCGACTGGTAACTGAGATCTTTTGGAGTATGCAATAAAATTGAGACAAACAAAGCCTTCTGAATCGAAAGGTATAAGTTTAAGGTAGAAGCTCATGGTTGACTGCTGGAAACATCGTGAGATGCTTCCTGTTCAATTAAATTGAAAGTACATCGAGGTGATAGCGGACAACTTCAATATATTGTGCTCAATTGACTACCTAAAAAATTTTTGCGATCTCAAGTGAGGACTAAGTTAAAGATTATTTACCTATGTGTGAAAGTGATTTTCAAAAAGTCTGGGAGGAAAGTCTAATAAGTTTATTGGTATTCAAAGACTAAAAGTGTAGGTACTTGATAATAAAAAATGGAACAAAAATTTCTGAATGGAAGAAATTGACGATATTAAAACTGCAAAATATAGTTCAGTTCTGATCCCAAGAGAAATGTTGATTAATTCATCTTCTCACAAAAATATGTGTTTATGTTTAGATAGCTGTAGTTTATGTTCTTCGTTTATATATTTCATGCTTGTGATTTTCACTATGCGGTTAATTTATTGATTTAATTCATCATATTGTATATGTTTGCATTTGTTTTTTTATAGTTAGCATTTTAAAATGAAAAAGACAAAAATATTTAGTATGTTATTTGACACTTTTGCATGTTTCATACTGTATATTATTGCATATCATTTGGTGGTTATTTCATAAACTCCGTATGTGTCTACAGGGGGAGTAAGCAAGTATGAAAGATCCGAAAAACGGAAAAAGTCAATAAGTCGGGTATTAGGTTATTTGACTTAGTTTGAAATTCAACAGGATCTTATGAATTTGTTAGGTTTGAGAATTCTTGTATTTAACGTTGTTTGTTTTCGTCAGGAAAGTTGAGTTTGTCGAGAAATAAAAGCTAGAAAAGACGGGATGAAAAGTTAAAATTTTATTTTGTGGATTTGCAACCGGACGGTTACACAATGCAACCGCATGGTTACACCATGTAACTGCCCGGATACATAGTTTTTAAGGTTATTTGGACTTAATGTACCACCGTACGGGTACACATTACACCCGCACGGTTTCATAATTTTTGTACGGTTACAGAATTACAACCGCACGGTTGAAAAATGGGTATAAATAATCAAACTCAGAACCGTGTAACCCTTGTGCTTTCAAAATTGTCTAAGTGTTAAATTCATCAAAATTCACAAATTGCTAAATGGAGTTTTTGATTCTGTTTTCCATATTCTACTCGTGTTTCTGATCATTCTCATCATAACAGGTATCGTTCTTATAGCCTAATTCTTGAGATCTGATTATGTTTACTTTTAGAAAAAGGGTTGGATTATTGCAAGGATCTGTGAGTTGTTTTTATTGAAATTATTGTTTAACACATGTTATTTGCAAGTTTATTGATCTTTTTCAACTGTTTTTTTTTTGGATGATCAATACATGCTTTGAAGGATTTAGGTGTTGGAAAACCCTAACTGTTTCGATGAATACAACCGTACGGTTGCAGTTTGCAACCGCCCGGTTGATCTCATCCGGGTTACTGTACTGTGTAACCGCACGGTTATACTGTGAAACCGTACAGTTACTTAAACCAGGTGGTTCTTGATTATTTTGACAAGTCTGACTCTTTTCTTGTTCAGTTTGTTGTGTTTCAGCTCATTCTCATGGCAAACAGAGAGTCACAAAGGGTTTCACATAGTGAAACTGAAAGTGCAATTGATGAACATAGAAGATTAGTTGCTGATCATCCTATTCTCACCGGATGTCATGTTAGATCTCAACCAAATTTCTCTGAGTATTGGAGGGGATTAAATGCAGGAGTTTTTCTTTATCGAGATGAGTCTTACTATCATAAACTTATTAGGGAATTTTATACAAATTATGTGTTTGATGAGCGTAAGGTAAAGTGTGTTCACTTGAATATGTTTGGGTTCCCTTATGATTGGGCATTGGATGAATTTTCCAAAAAACTAGATATCCCGGCTGGAGACTTCAAGTTCTTCAGTCTAAGCAAAGATGTGAACTGTGCTCCAAGAAGGTCACCTACTGACAACTTGTTCTCAATTTTCAGTTTTGTGTCAGGCTTATGTAAACCAGGTTATAATTGGCCAAGTAGAGGACCTGTTATCATCAAAGAGGAGAATATTCTAGATCAATATCGTCAAATGATGAGAGTCATTAAGAAAATGTTATGTTTCAAGAGGAGAATGATGTAGAGCTCTATGTGACTGAAGTTTTAATTCTGATGTGTTTGATCAGTCAAATCCCATTCAATTTTGCATATGTGATAGCTAATCGTATGGTAGGGCTACCAGAAGATACTGGAAGAGGTTTGCCTTATGGGATGTTGCTGAATAATTTCGTTGCTGAAGAAGAAGAGTTGGTGTATTCAACTGATGAAGAAGTGTTGGAGGTAGAGACTCTGTATGCTGCTTAAATGTTTATCTTTTGATTTTGAACTTGTGAACTGTGGACTTGAATGTTTTGTTTTTCTTTTTGTTTCAATTTGGTTGTAATAACATGACTAAATGTTTAATTTTCTGTTATTGAATTTGTTTGAATGCGAGGATATTTGTCTTTTGCAGGTGAAAGTATATTTTGTTATTTAAGATAATGAACTGGGTCCTAGAGGGAGTTTGTTGGTGCATTATAGTCCCCGAGTTCTATAACAACGCTCACATTTCCATACTTGAATTGACTAATTTGACTATAGGGTTGTTATCCATACGTAATATATAATTAAATTCGACGTTGATTAAATATTTATTTTTAGTCGACACGTTTTGTTAACTAAAGTTTATATATATTTATGTAAAATAACTTTAGTTAATATTAATGTTAATGAGTACTATATATATAAAACTACATGTAACATAATTATTAATTAAATGATAAGTTATTTTAATTAGTATTTATATTTGTAGCTAAAAAAAGATTTTTTTTATACAATTTAAGCCCATGAAATTTGACTAATAATTTTCTTATTTTTTTTCAAAAACAATCTTATCAAAAACATTTTCCACATTTTTTTCATTTTTGTCAAAATTGGCATTCTTGAAATTTTTATTTTATTATTATTTTTTTCTTTTTCACCTACCATTTTTACCTATAAATACTAACCTAAAACTCATATATTTTTCACACAACCCCTAAATCTTTCTCTCAAAATTTTGAAGAAATTTGAGGTACATTCTTTTCCTTCTTTTTATTTTATTTTTTTTCTTTCGATTTACATAAAATAATATATAAATCGGATTAAATAGTTATAAATCATTAAAATTAGTAAAAATAATTTTTACAGATTCTAATAATCACATATAAGTTATTAAATTCGAAATATTAATTTATATGTTGTGCTATATATTTTTTTTATTTTTTTTTCGGTTAGTATATATATACTATAAATCAATAAAAATTAGTATATGTACTTAAAAACGGGAAAAAATATTTTCATAACTTTAAATTAACATAAAAAGAATATTAGAATTGAAATCAAAATTTATTTACTATTTTTTATATATATTCTATATTTTAATCAAAACCGCTCTATATATATATATATATATATATATATATATATATATATATATATATATATATATATATATATATATATATATATATATATATATATATATATATATATAAAATAGATATAAATGATATAAAATATTAAGATCAGTAAGAATTGTATAAAAATTAGTTGGAACTGTTAAGGAACACGTAAAAATGATTTTTAGAATTTTTGGAATATTATTTATATTTAATTACGAATTACTTATTAATTAAATATAAAAACTATGAAAAATTCGTAATAAAATAATAAACAGTAATAAAAATAATTATAATTTTTTTTTAGATTACTATACTGTTATAAACAAGCAAAAATTATAAAAATTAAATAAATGGGTCGATTAGTATTTAAATAGAATTTACTTTTGCATTATTCTAAACCGAGAGAAATAATAAAGAAAATATAAAATAAATACAAACGTGTATTAATCTATTTTTATATGATTAATAGCATCAATAGATACTGTAAAAAATATAAAAATTAATTTTAAATTGTTTTCCTATTTATTTAATTATAGGCCGATTAGAATGGTTAAATAATTAGAAAACATTAAATAAATAATATTTTGATATAAAATTTGCTTTAATAATTTTTATAACATTTTTACAGAATATAGAACCTGTAAAAAATATAAAATTATTTATTTAGGTCGATTTGATATTTATTACCTAATTAATTTTGATTTAATCTAAACCGAGAACATATGCAAAGAAAAATGGAAATAAATATAAAAACTTGGAAAAATTATTTTTGTAAATGTTTCTACTGATTCATATGCCTAACTAGAGTTATAAAAATTATGAACATAATTTTTTAGGTGACTAATGTAATTAATCAACAAATTAAATCGTATATGTATATAATTCGGCTAAACTAATTAAATACATATAAATACATTAATATTATATTGTTACTATTATTATAAAACATCAAAATAATACTTATAATAACTAATTAATTCCTTTCCCTATTATACATACATATACTTTATTAATTCATAAAATACAATAATATATATAATAATAAACCTAAACTTATATACACTTAAATAAATAATAAAGATAATCGAATTATTAATACGATAACAATAAACTTATTAATATCATATTATTAATACATAAACATGTCGTATTTCTATACGCACATAATGGGTGAAGGTTATGATCAAAAGATAACGTATCACTTATACGAACTCACCGCTATTTACCGTAAAGTGGATGATGTCTAGGTTGCCATAATGGGAATAAGGTTTTGGATTAAACGAAAGGTTGTAGACTTATAGTCCAACTGAAAGTTCCTGACCCCCGGTTACATCTGGTCATCTCGGCTTACTTAATAGCAACGAAGTTTGGACAAAGTTGTACAACGTCTTAATGTGGAGGATTATAACCCAAACTTTCTAAAACTATAAACCTGCTTTAAATGGAAACTTTTCAAAAGTAGAAACTCTTACTATAAATTGTCACTATTAATATAATCCTTATATTAATAAACACACTTTTTGTCTGTTAGAACATAACTGATTAAACGTTATATCTCTAGGTTGAGATCTCCGTTACTTACTTCCGTCATTTCTTTTCTTTGTGGATTATCTTCAACTGCTATTTAAGGTGAACTTCATAGCCCCACTTTTTACTGTTTCATAACTGTTTTACAACTTTTGGGGTGAGACACATGCTTGCTTTATAATTGTTTTACGCTTAGACACAAGTACTAAATTGTTAACTATACTGTCATGCTTTGATTCATGCTAAATCCCTACCGTAATATCGTTAATTGCTACATTTAAATGCAAACTTAATTATTGTGAGTAGGCCTATTGAGAGTAACGTCTCTAACCATTCGACCGTTGGTCTTTGCTTACATAATAATGATTTCACGACACTGACAGTACAAGGTGTCACAGGGTAAATTTTGTTTAGTAGCGATATTACAAACTGCAGCAACACTTTTAGATTGATATTTCTATATCAATCAACTTTAAACTAAATCTTGTGATCTATCATTATTATCAAAATCATTGTTTATGATAAACCTATGAACTCACCAACCTTTTGGTTGACACTTTTAAGCATGTTTTGTCTCAGGTACTTATATATTATGCTTCCGCTGTAGAACTTTGATGTACTTAGAAGTCAAGCCATGCACTGGGACCAGAGTTAACATCTGCGTCAATGTCGATTTTGACGGGGTGTTACAAGTTCATTGCGATCATGTTGAAATGCTTTAACATTTAACTTTCACTCTTGGAAGTCAACCGCATGGTTGCAGGTATGCAACCGTACGGGTAGACTGGAAAACCACACGGTTGCAAAGTGCAACCGCACGGTTGCATGTGCTGTGTGTATATAATGGGTATTACAGGTTCATTGTTAGGGTTACGAATCCTAACCTATTCCACACGTCCAAACCGATACCGTGGTGTTCTAGCATTTATATTAATCATTCTTTAACGTTCTTAAGTCGTTTTACACATTAAGATCAAAGGTTTATAGAGTATTTTGAGTACAAAACCCAATAACGAGTTATTCCGCACTCTTTATTGATTAAAAGATCGTTTAATCCTGTTTACACGATCCTACAGGGCTCAAATATTATTATTTTCATAGATATCTGAAACCCTGAATGTATGTGTGTTGTATTTTGCACGAAAAACACACGACCCTCACTAAGCCTTTAGGCTTACGAATACTATCGTGCATATCTCAGGTTATCTAAGGGAGTGGCTCTGATTGATAAAGCAAAGTAATTTGGGACCGACGTTATGACATTCGACAGTGTCGAAAGAGATATGTCTATCAAAAGATGATAGTTTAGAAGATGAGAGTATCACTAAAATTATGTATCGTTCGAATGTTACGTGGAATAATAATATGTTATTCTAATTGACTTCTGCATATGTTATTTTAATTGACTTCTGCTATGTATCTATGACTATTTGTTTGATTCTATAAGGACCGAAAATCGGGTCTTTACATTTGGTCTCAGAGCCTTAGTTTAACTGAATTAGGTATTTTGTTATATACCTAGTGTTAAACTCGGAGTCATTGAGTCATAGATAATTCAAGTACTCAACTATATCACTTTAGTGTCCATAATTTGAGTTTTTGAGATATTGTGATTTACGTTTGCCTTATTATAAGATCAGAGGGCGCAACGAAAGCGTTATCAATTATTAGTAATTATAACTAAGAAGTTTATAATATGATCATACTTAGTTTAGTCGAATTTCGAGGACGAAATTCCTATAAGGTAGGAGAATTTGTAACATCCTAAATTCTCCGTATTTGTAAGAAATTCTTAATTGTAGTAGCGAGTAATTGATTTAACTTAATTTAGACTACGTAAATAAAAGTCCAACAATAATATGTCAATGCATATTAAAAAGTTGTAATCACAAAATTATTTATATTAAATAAAAGAAGTGTGCATGTGGTATAGTTAGCCACGTAATTCCACGTAAATGGAATTCGATAAATGAATATGACTAGTTTTCGAACCCTCGCTTTGCGCCGGGGGTTCGGTTTTCAATTTATTTTATTGCGTTTAGTTTATAAAATTATTTCGTGGCTAACGATGATGTCGTTGAAGCGCAACTCGAGTCCAAGTAAAAGGTATAACCCGTGAAAGATTTAAATGTTATTGTCGACTTTTAAAAATTTAACGCAAAATCAACGTGTATGAAAAGTACCCCAGATATTTAGTGTTTTTAAAAAGAAACCGTTTTACGTATAGTTAGTGACATTGTGTTCGTAAAATTATTTCGAGATTAACGATGATGCCGGAAAAATTTAACTCGTTGCGAGAGAGAAGATATGACCCGTTGAATATTTGGGTGGAGTTTATTTAAGATTTTTTATGAAAATGTTGATTTGGCACTTTACCCCTTGTTTGGGGGGGCCGGTTTTAATGTTTAAACAAAGTGTGGGTGTTTTTTGGCAAAGTGAAAGTTAAAAAAAAAAAAGGAGAAGATGAAATGACGAAAATACTCCTGATACTATTCATCATTTTTGCCTGTTAGATAATATAGTAATAGTAATGTTTAGATTATCTATAGATATGAGTAAGGTGCCTTGTAACATTACTTAGATATTATGATTTACACGCTGCAAGACACGTACAATCAACTTGCCTTTAACACTTGAGTATGGTGCTTAGTCACCTGCTTGTCAAAAACTATAAATAGCTGGAGCATTTCGTATATTCAATTGATTCCTTCCTCTCTACATCTTATATATACACACACACACTATAAGTTAATATGAAGTTAATTACTATAGTACAAGGAGCTCAAGTTAAGGCTACAAGCATCGTAAGAGCATTATGATCTTTAGATGAGATCGCAAAGTGAGTGTTCTCGTGTTATTTTATAAAACTGAGATATATGCTATTATTGTGTTTAATTGTTACTTGATTTATATACGAGTTATGTGCATTTATTATGTGACTTGCATTGATTTTAATTTTAAATATAAATTATATATGTATTAATGTCTTTCAAGCTATGGATCGGAATATGGTGGAATAATCATTGTAAGACACACGGGGTTTGAATTCGGTTACCCGGTGCAATGAAATTATTGGGAATGTGGATAAAGGCTCGGAATGCGTTAATACATAGGGGGCTCAAATATTATTATTTTCATATATATCTGAAACCCTGAATGTATGTGTGTGGTATTTTGCACGGAAAGCACACGACCCTCACTAAGCCTTTAGGCTTACGCATACTATCGTGCATATCTCAGGTCATCTAAGGGAGTGGCTCTGATTGATAAAGCAAAGTAATTTGGGACTGACGTTATGACATTCAACAATGTCGAAAGAGAAATGTCTATCAAAAGATGATAGTTTAGAAGATGAGAGTATCACTAAAATTATGTATCGATTCGAATGTTACGTGGAATAATAATATGTTATTTTAATTGACTTCCGCTGTGTATCTATGACTATTTGTTTGATTCTATAAGGACCGGGAATCGGGTCTTTGCAAAGGATAACTGAATTTTATGAAGAATAGGGGGAGTTATAAATGGGGAGTTAAGAAATGAGAAGTTTGGAAGAGAAACCTCCATACTCCGTGCGTGCTGTTGATGAACTTGTAAGGGTAAAATAGGTTAGTTCAATTAATCTTAGCATGAAAGAGAGTAATCTAAGTTAAGACAAATCCTAGTCATTAGATTAAAATTTTCAAGGGAGGAGATTTAATTTAGAAGGAACTTTTTGAAAGTATTAACTAATTACATCTTTGTTTTAATATATATATATATATATATATATATATATATATATATATATATATATATATAAATATATATATATATATATATATATATATATATATATATATATATATATATATATATATATATATATATATATAGGGGTAGGATCAAGAGGGAAGTAACCATTCGGGGGGAAACGGGGGAAGCAAATTTTTTTTTTTTTTTTTTTTTTTTGTTTTTTGAAAAAACTTTGTTCACGAACATTATAGATGAGATGAAAATATGAACATTTAGTAGAGACACTTTGTGATAAATGTTTTTATTTTGGCGGGAAAACACTCGAAGAAGTAATATATATAACAATTATCGTGTTTTTCGAGCGTATTTTGAGGTTTTAGCTATTGGGGTTTAGATATTAGGGTTTAGATATTAGGGTTTATAGGGTTTAGATATTAGGGTTTAGAAATTTTAGGGTTTAGGGTTTAGATTTAGGGTTTAGATTTAGGATTTAGATTGAGTTTTTAACACGAACGGTTTAGGGTTTAGGGTTTAGGGTTTAGGGTTTAGGGTTTGGTGTTTTGGGTTTATGGAATAAACCCAAAACACCAAACCCTAAACCCTAAACCCTAAACTCTAAATCGGGCTAAATTTTACTTCACAAAACATTAAAAAAAAAAACGTTCATATTCTTCACGAACAATATTATCTTGAATGTTATTTTTGTCGATCGTTTTCCCGCCTAAATAATAACATTCATCACGAGGTGTCTCTTCTAAATGTTCATATTTTCGTGTGATCTTGATGCCGGAAAAAAAAATTCAAAAAAAACGAATTTTTTTTTTTGCTTCCCCCCGCTTCCCCCCGATTGGTTACTTCCCCATTGATCATGCCCCTATATAGTGGTAGGATCAAGAGGGAAGTAACCATTCGGGGGGAAGCGGGGGGAAGCAAAAAGTTTTTTTTTTTTCGTTTTTTTGAAAAAACTTTGTTCACGAACATTATAGATGAGATGAAAATATGAACATTTAGTAGAGACAGTTTTTGATAAATGTTTTTATTTTGGCGGGAAAACGCTCGAAAAGTAATATATAACAATTATCGTGTTTTTCGAGCGTATTTTGAGGTTTTAGCTATTGGGGTTTAGATATTAGGGTTTATAGGGTTTAGATATTAGGGTTTAGAAATTTGGGGTTTAGGGTTTGGATTTAGGGTTTAGATTTAGGATTTAGATTGAGTTTTTAACACGAACGGTTTAGAGTTTAGGGTTTAGGGTTTAGGGTTCCATAAACCCAAAACACCAAACCCTAAACCCTAAACCCTAAACCCTAAACTCTAAATCGGGCTAAATTTTACTTCACAAAACATGAAGAAAAAAAAAAACGTTCATATTCTTCACGAACAATATTATCTTGAATGATATTTTTGTCGATCGTTTTCCCGCCTAAATAATAACATTCATCACGAGGTGTCTCTTCTAAATGTTCATATTTTCGTGTGATCTTGATGCCGGAAAAAAACATTTCAAAAAAAAATGAATTTTTTTTTGCTTCCCCCGCTTCCCCCCGATTGGTTACTTCCCCATTGATCCTGACCATATATATATATATATATATATATATATATATATATATATATATATATATATATATATATATATATATATATATATATATATATATATATATATATGGTCAGGATCAATGGGGAAGTAACCAATCGGGGGGAAGCAGGGGAAGCAAAATTTATTTTTTATTTTTTCGTTTTTTTTGAAATTTTTTTTCCGGCATCAAGATCAGACGAAAATATGAACATTTAGAAGAGACACTTCGTGATGAATGTTATTATTTAGGCAGGAAAACGATCGACAAAAATAACATTCAAGATAATATTGTTCGTGAAGAATATGAACGTTTTTTTTCTTCATGTTTTGTGAAGTAAAATTTAGCCCGGTTTAGAGTTTAGGGTTTAGGGTTTTGGGTTTAGAGTTTATGGTTTGGTGTTTTGGGTTTATTCCATAAACCCAAAACACCAAACCCTAAACCCTAAATCCTAAACCCTAAACTCTAAATCGGGCTAAATTTTACTTCACAAAACATGAAAAAAACGTTCATATTCTTCACGAACAATATTATCTTGAATGTGATTTTTGTCGATCGTTTTACCGCCTAAATAATAACATTCATCACGAAGTGTCTCTTATAAATGTTCATATTTTCGTGTGATCTTGATGCCGAAAAAAAAAATTCCAAAAAAACGAATTTTTTTTTCTTCTCCCCGCTTCCTCCCGATTGGTTACTTCCCCATTGATCCTGCCCCTATATATATATATATATATATATATATATATATATATATATATATATATATATATATATATATATATATATATATATGTTTTAAACGATGTATGGAGGCTAGTTAGCTTATAATTGTTAGTTATGTAAAGTAATGTAAGTTTTAAACAATGTTTGAAGCAAATTATAATTCTGTTTGAAGAACTGGTGGAACTTGAACTTTTTAGTAGAGGGGACAATACCATCAAGACACAAAAAAAATTTTATATATTTTGTCTAAAAAAAGTCGTATAAACTTATAACTACAAATGAGATCCTAGGTGGGGCAGCCACCCTCCTATCACATACTATCTTCCGCCCCTGGTTTGATGCATATTACAATTTATAGTTGGAACTTATAAATTTACATATTAGTTACTGTAGAGTAGACTAACTTTCAGCTTCCTTTTATTTTATGTTGTACTTGGTGGACTCAACTAGTGTGCTTTATTGTCAAAATCTCTCTGATTAATAGGTCAATGCGGATCACTAGATCAAAATCAGATTTAAATGGTCAAAATTTGGCCACAGTCAAAGTTGGTGAACATTTTAGTATGAATTTAAGTTAGAATTTTGAAGTATTTGAACAATGGTTTAAAAGATGGTAAAAGTAGTAATAAATATTATCTTCAAGAATACGATTAGTAATATAAGGTAAAACAATCCACATAGAAATCAGTTACGTGACAGGACTTTCTGTCGTTAGGTTTGTTGGCCGGTGGCAGACCATTACGTTACTCTGCTGATTGATCACATTTAGTATCGAATTACAGGAATGAGCTTATCCCATTCGTACTATGGGACGAACAAGCCACGAATTTCGACATGGATAGCTACAACAACAGCGACAAACCTTTAATCATCGTAGTCACATCATCATGGGCAAGTTATTACCAAAGTAAGATTCCCAAACTAATCTCCCTTTAAGAACAGTACAAGTACAGGTTATCATAACTCAATTTTTATTGTGTTTCAGGACAACTTTGCTTAAAGGAACTGATGCAAGTTACTACTATTTTAACCAGAATCTAGTCGAATATCATAACTCTCTTGAAGAGCAAGACCATGTCCTTTCATCAAAGTATGTCCTTGTTAAGGTGTTGATATTATAAATTTTAATAACGTGAATGTTTAAAGCTAATAGATGAATGATTTGTTTGTAGGTAGCTAACAACTCAAATATTGAGAAGAATGCATGATGATCTGTGACTTATGCTTCATGTTTTTGTAGATTTTTATTAATCGTCAAAAATACTTTCATGTTTGTTTTTTATAGTAAATTATTTATGTTTAGTGTTATTTGAAACATAATTATGTATTATATTTATTTGTTGATAAATGAAGTTCATTTTTTTAAATGTTAATATTCATTTCCAGAAATTGTGTTATATATATGTGTGTGTGTGTGTGTGTGTGTATATATATATATATATATATATATATATATATATATATATATATATATATATATTGGACCAATCCATGGATAAGCACTTAATGGGGCACAAACTGGATAAGTAAAATTTCAAATTTTTTTAAAAAAAAAAAAAACGATCCTTTAATATGCAAATAGAAGAAAACGAAAAAATTTTAAAAAGTTTTTGAACAAAATCGTTCGAAAATCGATGATGAATGGTAAACATCGAAGATGAATGGTAAAAATTGATGATGAATGGTAAAATTAACCATTCATCTGGTTAATTTATCATTCATTTTTGTTCGCGATGAATGATAAAATTAATCAATGCTAAAAAAAGCAGATGACTGGTTAATTTAACCATTCATCTGTTTATGATGAATGATAAAAAAACAGATGAATGGTTAATTTAACCATTCATCTGGTTTTTTTAGCATTGATTAATTTTATCATTAATCGTAAACAAGATGAATGATAAATTAACCCGATGAATGGTTAATTTTACCATTCATCATCGATTTTTGAAAGATTTTGAACTTTTTTTTTTATGAAAAAAATTGATTAGAGGTGCATTTTAATGCAGATTTATGAATGTAAAAAAAGAATTCAAAAAAAAAAAAAATTATTTTGCTTATCCGGTTTGTACTCCTTTTAAGCTTATTCATGGATCGTGCCCATATATATATATATATATATATATATATATATATATATATATATATATATATATATATATATATATATATATATATATATATATATATAATTGAGATATTAGGACCTTTTTAATGGATCCTAATATATGTTTTAGGACCCATTTGTATTGTAAATAATTATATTATAAGACCCTAAAAAGGGTATCATTATCTTGGTTAGGATGTTAGGACCTCCAAATAAAGTCCTAACATGTGCTTTTTAGGACCTTTTTGTGTGTTTTAGGACCCTATCGAAAAGTCGCAATATAGTATTTAGGACTCTATTCGTGTGGTCCTTAATTATTTTATAAGACCCTATTTATGGGTTTCAAAAACTTATTTTAGGACTCTATTTTTGTGGTTCTTAATGATATTATAGGACCCTTATTAATGGGTTTCATAAACTTATTAGAACCTTTTTTAAGAATCATAATATGTTTTTTAGGACCCTTAAATAAAGTCCTTATATGTTTTACAATATTAGAAGTCCCATTATATGACCCTATAATATGGTCCTAATATATTCATGGGACCCTTCTTAAGGGTCCTTAATGATATTATAGAACCCTTATTTATGTGTTTCATAAACTTTTTCAGCTATTAGGACCCTTTTTAAAGATCCTGATATGTTTTTTAGGACCCTTAAATAAATTACTTTATGTTTTAACATATTAGATGTCACATTATATGACCCTAGAATAAGGTCCTAATATGTTCATGGGACCTTTCGTAAGGGTTCTTATACATTTTTTAAAACCCTTTTCTAATAAGGTCCTAATATGTTGTTAGGACTCTTATTAGTCTATTGGGACGCCACTGTGGGAGAACCATTTTGTTAGTGGTCCTATCAGCTCAAAGGTCCTATTAGAGTACATAAAAGGACCTTTGTGGGGGTCCTATAATGCCGTTTTTCTTATAGTGCCGCTATTTTGCATACAACATGAAATATAGCACATAATAACTACGATACAAGGCAGTTGTTAAGATAATTCTAGTTAAAATCAAATTGTTCAGTACGTAATTCATAGGACCAAAAATAAGTCATACATTCCGGTTTCACCAATACTATTTCCCATCCATGGTCAAGTGGACAATAACCGTTGTGACCGTTGGTAGTGCAGCACGTTGTAATATCGTCAAAAGGACGGGGGTTACGTAACACCCAACAGCGCCGTAACAAGTCAAAAACTTTATCTCTCACCTCAACTATTAAATCCGTTACCCGTGGGAATGTTCTATTAAGAAGTTGTAACCCGATATTCTTTTTCTCAGTTTGACGAGTGGCAAATATAACTAACCCGTAAACGTAACATGCTTCTTTAAGTCGCATGTTTGAAGTCTTTTCTAATGAACAAAGTCCTATATTGGGATATACGGAGTCAAAATAGGCCCTTAACCCGTAGCAGAAAATTGCATTAGGGTTTCCCGCACACATAGCCTTAAAGAAAACATGGGCCAACTTAGGGTGTCCCCAGTGTGAGATACACCACCTATCGAAGGAAAGCCTTCTATAAACCAAAGCATTCTTGGAATGTCTTTCAAATGTCTTACAAACTAATTTCGCCATAAAAAAATTGGGCCGATGAATTCTGACCAACTCTAGACAAGATTGCATCAAGCATTTCTCGTAGCAGATCTTCTAAAATGTTTGGTTGTCTATCCCTAACATCCATTTTGTATTTTTTTTATACTGTAAAAAGAGACAGAAATTAGATTTGTAAAAGATGATAGAATAACAAAATATTACAAGCAATTTTTACATATAGCATAAAAGTACAAGCACGCTACAATACATATATTACACGGCATGGTAAGAGTAAATGACTACAACTCTTTATTCAGACTTGTTTGCTTCTTCTTCCTCGGACTCGGTTCGTTTTGCTAATTTTATAGGGATAAATGGACCAGTACTCATACGATAAGTCCTTTTCTCAAATGGTTTAGAAAAATCTGGTTTCTTAGATGTTCCCGGGCTATAGTTAAAGTTTAAGAAATACGGGTGTTTACGGTATTTTTCATCAGGGTATTTCATGAATACATAGGGTTTATCGGGTTTGGGATCGGGTTTCTCTATTTTGATAGATTTTCCCTTATTATTTTCTTTTTCTTTATTAAATTGGACCGGGGTAATTTCTATCACTTCATCGGAATCCTCATCGGGATTTTCTTCCGATTCATCATAAAATTGGTAATATTCCCAATATTTTTCTTCTTCAGCGGAGACACCTTTGGTCCATTGGTTGAGGATTTTTTGTTTTTCTGTGATTTTTAACATTTCCTCCTCCGGATCTTCTTCTTCCGGTTCTTCTTCTTCCGGTTCCTCTTCTTCCGGTTCCTCTTCTTCCGGTTCCTCTTTCGGAATTTGTGAATCTTCCCAAAACACATCCGACTCATTATTGTTATTAGGTGAGTCGATGATATTAGTACTAGAAGTAGACATCTATCACACATTAACTAACATATTAGTGAAATACCACATAATATTTACATGTCAAAATGTAACACCCGTTTTTCAGTTACACGTTATTTCGAGCGTCATTCGAAATAAAAGGCATGTAAGCGTATATTTGGATCCCAAATAAAATTAGAGTTGATGTTCTAAACCTTACCATTGGATAGTAAATCTCATTACGTTTCCAACGATATTTGGTTCATCAAAAACGGAGCTACGGTTTGAAAGTTACGACCAAAACAAGTTCAGTTTCAGGCTCAGTTCATTGGGACTCCGTCCAGACTTTGGGAAGCCATCCAAGAATGAAGGGTGGGACGCCGTCCGACCATTTTGGACGCCGTCCAAAGTGCCTGACAGGCCAGCAGCTGTATTTTAAAGGTTTTAAAAGAGGGTATTTGAGTCTTTTCACTTGGGGGTCAGTTTTGAGCCATTTAAACTGATCCACTCTCATTCTTATCCCCATTTCACCTTCTCAAACACTCTCATCAAACCCTAGTGAGAGAGAGAAAGGTTCTAGCGAGAGAGAGTTGGGGATTTGGAGAAGAAGAAGTGTGATTCGGGTCGGGTCTCAAGAGTTAGAGTTGTTCACCTCGTTCACGGCTACGTGGTGGTAGTGTTGGTAAGCTCTAAATCCGAATTTCTTTGTTAAGATTATTGTTTGAGTTAAAGTTTGTGCTAGTTAGAGTTATAACCCATTTATTGTGAAGTTTGGGGGTTTTTGGGGAAGATTCATGTATGTAAACCCGAATTGGTGACTTAGGGTTTCAATTGATGGAATTGTTAGTTTGGACCTTGCATGTGTTAGTTAAACCTTAGAACACTTGTGTTGACTTGATTTTTGGGTGTAAACCCTAATCTAGGTCGAATGGGTATTTTGGGTCAAGTAAGCTTGATTCGGTGTCAAACTAAGTTATGGGTCAAGATTTGATGAACCAAGTATATAAATGTTGATTCAAGTGTTAAATGGTATTTTGGAAAGTTAGTCACTAGCCGTTAGTGATTAAAGATGTTTTTGGGACTTATGTCAAAATGGGTTGACTTAGATGGGTCAAATTTGGTAATGACTTTAATTTTGGATTAATTGGATGATAAGCAATTTTGGTTAAGACCTAGATTGGTTTAAATGGTGTCAAATATAATTTTGGTTAAATTGTACTTGTTGGATGGGTCGGAATTACCACCCGTAGTGGTAATTGGTGAAGTCCACTTTATGTGTCTAAATGGGCGGTTTGTGGTGATAGGTGTAAACCCTTGGTTAAGGGTGTTGAAGTCGAATTCTCTCGTAGAGAATATATGTTGATTGTTTGTATATCTATATGCGTATTATAGGTAAAAGGTTTGCTCGGTTGCTTTTGGAGGCGATTTACGTTTATGACTTGTGCGGGCAATTCGAGGTGAGTGGAATAATTATATGCGTAGGTATATAATGTATCTATTTGTTGTAGCGTGAAATGTGTAGTGTCGAGGTGTTAAGACACCATGTTTCACGTGAAGAGTGTAGCATCGAGGTGTTAAGATGCCACTCGGGTGTAGCATCGAGGTGTTAAGATGCCACCTAGGAGTGTAGTGTCGAGGTGTTAAGACACCACTCCGTAAAATAATGAGTGTTGCATCGAGGTGTTAAGATGCCACTCGGGGTGATGTGCCGAGGTGTTAAGGTGCCACCCTAGGGGTTAGTGGTGCGAGGTGTTAAGTGCCCTAACGGATGTTATGAACACCGATGGTGTTTTCGCGAGCGCCGTTCCCTTGTACTATTGGTTAACCATGGTTATTTGTGTTGTAGCGTAAGCATATTATATTTGTTCATATTATATATGCTTTTGTTATGCTAGCTTGATTATTGGAGGTTATATCTTGTAATTGTGATGATAAGCTAATTGTGTTGCTAGCATGTATGCGGTATGTGAGTAAGTGTTTGCAAGTGGGTATATTATATATGTATGTGTATAATTATTGCATTCACTAAGCCTCGGCTTACCCCTCTCGTTGTTTACCTTTTTACAGGTATTGTGTTATTGATGCTAGCTAGTTGTTAGACTAGACGTGAAGGAGCGGTTGGGCTTGATGGGGTAGCTTTCGGATAATTGGACGCGGATGGGGGTTTTGGTAGTCCCCGGGATTATGCTCTTGGTATCGGGTTGGGTTGTAGAGTTCTAATCCGTCTAAAGAGATAAATGGGTCGAAACTGCTACTTTATTTGTAAAACGGGTCATTGTGAGCCCGGGGTTGTAAAACTTGCTTTTATGGTGGCAATATCTTAGTTTTACTTAATATGTCATATTGTGAAAATGGTTTCGTCGAAAAGTGTCGGGGAGTGAGTTTTTCGCTCGCGTGTAAACAAAAACTGATCAGTACTTTTTAGTTCATTGGGAAGCCGTCCTAAATCCTTGGACGCCGTCCCAGTTGTAATGGCTGGACGCCGTCCCGATTTCTGGACGCCGTCCAGATGGGCAGTCACAGAATTTTTTTTTTTTGTGTCGTGTTTTTGGTAAATCAATGTTGGGTTGTTACAAGTGGTATCAGAGCATAGTCTAAGGGAATTAGGTGACCTTGGAATAGGTGCCTAGTCTTAGACTTATTGGCGGTTGTGCGTTATTTGCGGGACTTATAGGATTACGGGTCGGATTAAGATTTGTTAGTGCCTTAGAGTAGGTGACTAACTAGGACTTGTTTTTGTCCAAAGTGTGATGATGTGGGGCCTTATTTCGCGTGTAAATTAGTGCCTTAGATTGCTAGTGCCTAAGGTAAGTAGGCGAACTTGGACGTTGTTTTAGTGATAGTCACCTAGGTTGTAGGTTGACTTGTCGTTGTGGTGTACTTGTGTACGTTTATTACTATTGTATATTGGTGTATATATATATATATATACATGTATCTAATTGGTGCGTTGTCTTAGAGATGAATCTATTGGAGAGATTCAAAGGTTTGGCGGTTTTGAGTGATCAAGTTCACGGTAAGGACTTTGGTCATTCGGGTACTAGGAGTTATCGCGTGTTATTTTGTGTGAATGTTGCGTCAGCCCGGGTAAAGTACTTTGCGTGACCATGTGCAAATGGTAAGATACGCATTTGTAATAATGACCGATCACCATTATTACGAAAGTGTATCTTGACACTAAACATGACATGACAAGTACCGAACGGAGGAAACGTGGCATGGTTGGGGTAGATTCGGGATAAATGAGGAATCTTTATTGGTTCCTAAGTGATAGTTGTCTCGGGTGATGTGCTTGTAGTCGCATCGGGTTTATTGCGAGTTGTGAAGTGTTACGATGGATTCGGTTAGTTAAGTGAGTGAGCCAACTCACAAGTTTGGTGCGTGCTTAGCCACCCTAAGTAGTGGGTGCATTATTGAGATTGTTATTGGTTTTAGTTACCCATCGTAACTAGGAAGATCGATTTACGTTTGCGTGTGTGCGACGAGGACTTGAATTCTGTAATGGAATGCGACAAGTCTAATGATTGTAGTTTTGAGTTACACTCGGTAGAGTGTGTGGTTAGAGAATCGTGTTAGGATTCTTGTTGTGAGTCGCCTTGGAATTGGCTAATCGAGGAGTCTTCGGGTCGTTAAACTCATGGGAGTGGGACCCGTGTAATGTTGATTGCGTTAGTGTGTTGTAGATTATAGGGCAACATTCCTAATGGAATATCCCTTGTAGTAGTGGTTTTATCAAGATGTAGAAGGGTGTAAGACTTGGTGTTCTCAAGCATCTCCTTAGTGTTAGATGAAGGGTTTCGTTAGGCTATATCGTTTTGGCCTTGTGAAAAAAATGCGGGTAGCGTGTGATCGCTAGGAACCTTCGATAAGACGATAAACCGTAAGGTTTGTCGGGTATGTATGACTTCGGGTCATTATTATAGAGAGATGGGTGACATCGGGTGTATGGAACCTAAAGATCGATTTTCTAAAATTCATTTGATTGTGGTGGGAGTCTACATGACACTGCGTCAGGTGCCTTTTTATACCTGCTAGTGTAATGTTCAACTCCGGTAGTGGTGTGATCACTTTGTGCTTAGGGTGCCCGTGAGATACCCTTGGAAGCATCGGAGATTATAATAGTGATCGACGGGTGATGGTAATTCGACGGTTGCGAAAGTCGAAGTTTAAGAGCATTGTGACGAATACTTCTTATGAAGTGACGGGTGAGCGAATCTTGTTGCTCTTAAGTGATAGACGGGTAGAGATGACCGGTGAGCCGGTGACGAACTTAATGGTCGGTTAGTCCGAAGGGTTTTGATGAAGTGTTGATATTGTGGTGGACGCAATTATGGTGTCAGAATTGGTCACTCTTCTCCATGAGAGTGAGCAATTGTTGATAACGATTCGTCAAGTGGAAGGTCGGGTGATCTCGACTGAGAATCACGACTAAGTAAGCGGCGTGACATATGCCTAGGCTTAGAGGCATATGTAAGACTTTGGTGGAGTTTGCTTTTCGAACGATTAAGGTAGTTAGTTGTGAATTGTGGTATGAAGGTGCGATTTCATCGCGTGTACGACGTCTCAAGTGATTGTGCCTGTTGGCTCTGAGAGCTTAAAGTGAATTTGCGGTGAATTGATGTTTATGACCAACGGTGACAATGGTCAGGTGTGACGTGGAATTTCAATTCCGCGGGATGTTATCATCTTGGCGGTGAGAATAGGGAGATAAATCCTAAGTGGGAGAGTGTTTACTGTCGCCCGAGGAAAACTCCAGTGGTGTTATGTATAGTGAAATGTCGGAGCGTACCGTGCTAAGCCTCAATAGGTATTCGGAGTTCCTAACGAGGAAGAGTGACGGGTTGCTAATGTCGACTCGAGATCGTGCTTTACGATTGTGAGTTACAACTCTGGAATGTTATGCGTGAAGATTGTGATGATGGGATCGAAGGAAGTGTAAGACTTCCTATGTAAGGTGGTCGTGTAGTACCAATGTGCGGTATGAGACCAAATGTGAAGTTTGAGATCCCGGAGTGAGAGAATGAAGTGTCGTTGCGAGTGCTCTCGTAGTGAAAAATATGGGTTGTCATGAAACCCGGACAGTATAATTGAATGAGAACGAGTTCGATATCGTGGCGAATATCGTATTTTCCCTGTCGGGAAACGCAATCGTGAAGATTGTCAGTGGATTATTCCACTTTATGGACGAATGTGAGGAGGAGAGTGTCGATTTTGACTGTCTCACATCGAGACACGCAGATGTTGTTTGTTTGCGAGAGTGTGCTCCCTAGTGATGCGACTGTTAGTTGCATTGAAATGTTGAGACCATCCTTAACGGATGGTCTAGGTAGGAAAGTTCACCCAGCGTGGTGAATATTTTTGTGAGTCGTGTGGCGAATTGCGGAAATTTTGTGATGATGATTCGCCGTTGACGGGATTTTGGTATACGAATAGCTTCTATGCTAGTACTAGGAAGCCGTATTGTATGGTTCAGAGGAGAAACCCTATGACGATGTGTTGATGTTTCGTCTAATTCGTGGTGTATTGTTGTCGTCCTGGATTAATCCAGTGACGTATAGTCGTGTGTGGATCGATCGGCGGGAAAGTGGTGCTTCTTAAGTGTTATTGCGGGGTTATTAAAAATTTTTCGTTGAAGGAATGATCCGGTGTAGAGCCGGAGGGAGTTTGGTTCTTGGCCTAAAGAATATTCAGGAATGATCGGTCGAGTAGTACGGTTATGAACCGAATGAGTACGAAATTTTAAGGAAGCATGAATCCTTCTCGATTTGGATTAATGTAAGACTTGGTTCGCGGCGTAGTGAATTTAGAAGATCGCATAGGGCGATATAGTTATGGATGACGCTTGTTACGTGTTGCAGCCGTGAGAACTTAAAGGAAAATGTGGTATTTTTCGTATTTCCTAAATGGAAATTCTGGACGTTGAGTGTATGAGATATCGTTTATTGCGGTAGTGCACGCTAGTGATCATTAGCGTGTGGTGGGATCTTAGAATTCACGGATGATGTTATGGATGACGG
Source organism: Rutidosis leptorrhynchoides (assembly GCF_046630445.1). Lineage (NCBI taxonomy): Eukaryota > Viridiplantae > Streptophyta > Magnoliopsida > Asterales > Asteraceae > Rutidosis > Rutidosis leptorrhynchoides. The sequence goes on from NC_092339.1 coordinate 358,586,984, forward strand.
GCTTTGTTGTGTTTTGTAGGAATCGTGAGGTGTGACGACGATGGTTGCCGGTGAATTGTCCTTCTTTTAGGACGATTGTGAAGTACGGTTGTTGTATTATGATGCGTTAGTGAATGAAGCGAGGATTCGGATGAGTTTACTACTTGTGTGACTCTGCGTTGGAAGCAGAAATGTTCGCGGGAGAAGTGCTTAACTTCTAGTGTTTGTGCGGATCACGAGGACGTGATCCAATTTAAGTGGGGGAGAGTTGTAACACCCGTTTTTCAGTTACACGTTATTTCGAGCGTCATTCGAAATACGAGGAATGTAAGCGTATATTTGGATCCCAAATAAAATTAGAGTTGATGTTCTAAAACCTTACCATTGGATAGTAAATCTCATTACGTTTCCAACGATATTTGGTTCATCAAAAACGGAGCTACGGTTTGAAAGTTACGACCAAAACAAGTTCAGTTTCAGGCTCAGTTCATTGGGACTCCGTCCAGACTTTGGGACGCCGTCCAAGAATGAAGGGTGGGAGGCCGTCCGGCCATTTTGGACGCCGTCCAAAGTGCCTGACAGGCCAGCAGCTGTATTTTAAAGGTTTTAAAAGAGGGTATTTGATTCTTTTCACTTGGGGGTCGGTTTTGAGCCATTAAAAAAGATCCACTCTCATTCTTATCCCCATTTCACCTTCTCAAACACTCTCATCAAACCCTAGTGAGAGAGAGAGGTTCTAGCGAGAGAGAGTTGGGGATTTGGAGAAGAAGAAGTGTGATTCGGGTCGGGTCTCAAGAGTTAAAGTTGTTCACCTCGTTCACGGCTACGTGGTGGTAGTGTTGGTAAGCTCTAAATCCGAATTTCTTTGTTAAGATTATTGTTTGAGTTAAAGTTTGTGCTAGTTAGAGTTATAACCCATTTATTGTGAAGTTTGGGGGTTTTTGGGGAAGATTCATGTATGTAAACCCGAATTGGTGACTTAGGGTTTCAATTGATGGAATTGTTAGTTTGGACCTTGCATGTGTTAGTTAAACCTTAGAACACTTGTGTTGACTTGATTTTTGGGTGTAAACCCTAATCTAGGTCAAAATGGGTCGAATGGGTATTTTGGGTCAAGTAAGCTTGATTCGGTGTCAAACTAAGTTATGGGTCAAGATTTGATGAACCAAGTATATAAATGTTGATTCAAGTGTTAAATGGTATTTTGGAAAGTTAGTCACTAGCCGTTAGTGATTAAAGATGTTTTTGGGACTTATGTCAAAATGGGTTGACTTAGATGGGTCAAATTTGGTAATGACTTTAATTTTGGATTAATTGGATGATAAGCAATTTTGGTTAAGACCTAGATTGGTTTAAATGGTGTCAAATATAATTTTGGTTAAATTGTACTTGTTGGATGGGTCGGAATTACCACCCGTAGTGGTAATTGGTGAAGTCCACTTTATGTGTCTAAATGGGCGGTTTGTGGTGATAGGTGTAAACCCTTGGTTAAGGGTGTTGAAGTCGAATTCTCTCGTAGAGAATATATGTTGATTGTTTGTATATCTATATGCGTATTATAGGTAAAAGGTTTGCTCGGTTGCTTTTTGTCATAACCCGTCCTTAACCATAAGAACGTGTTAGATAACGTATGATTTCATTGCGAGGTATTGACCTCTATATGCGACATTTTTAAAAAGGAAAACTGCATATATTATACATTACAAACCAAACCATTATTTTTGTTACAAGCTTTAGACAATAAAAAGATGATTATCGTTTAACGATAATCTTCGACTTACAAACTTTACAAATGATAATAACAACACGATTTCTAGCATATTTTACAACACACGTCCTCGGATATGCAGTTTTATTTTTGACACAAATATGAGTACGCATGATCCTGCTTAGATTCAACATAATGCAGCGGAAGCTTTAATTATCACCTGAGAATAAACATGTTTAAAAACGTCAACATAAAGTTGGTGAGATATAGGTTTAGTGCGCAGCAATATATATATATAGACCACAAGATTTCGTATATAAACATTTCAATAAAAATATTCTAAGTGGTTGAGCACTTGGTAACCATACTTAACATTTTCACGTCGCATATTCCCTTTAATATGAAATCTTACTACACCGTACCAAGTGTAGTCACAAAACGAAGTACTGTGCAACCGTTGAATACTGGTCGTCCAGTCCGGTTGGGGTTGTCAGGCCCGATAGATCTATCAACAGGATTCGCGTTTACAATTCCGCTGTAAATATTAGTTACCAAGCTACAGGGAAGTATGCCAGTGGTACAACTCAACGTAGAACATATTTTTCAGTTACTTGTGTCCATATCGTAAAACATAAAATACATGTATTCTCATCCCGAAATATTTAGAGTTTAAAAGTGGGACTATATACTCACTCTTGTCTTGATGATATATATATTTTGACTCGGTCTTCCGGTTGATATCACGAACCTATCCATATATAATATATCAATATGTTTTCATTTTAAAACAAACGTTATATATATATATACTTGTTATACTTTTAATACTTTGAATATTTCCTTAGTCCGTAGTTAGCTGTCCGAGGTTAGCAATTCAATTTTTAATGGTTCATTTTTAGATGTTTAATATACCCGCAATGAAATAAATAAAACCCCCAACGAAATCAATAAAACCCCATCGTATATGTGTTGGTCGAGATTAATCTTGACCCATGGTACCGGTGTTGTCAAATGACGTGTTGCGTACATAAAGTACCGGTGTTGTCAAATGACGTGTTGCGTACAATCATGGGATCTTATGATTAATCTTCTCGTATTGTTTACGGGTGATCCTGAACCATATAAAATTGAATTATAAGTACATATATATAAAATATCATGTTATCTTAGAAATATGTGATTTATATCATTTTTTTCCAATTGATCCCGTAGTTGAAATGATCTAGGATAACCAATTTTGTTTCGGTCATAGTTTCTTCGTTACAAATCCGTTTTCGTTGATTCAAATTGCCATCTTCTTGGATCGAGTTCTTCTTTAAGACTATGAACTGTAAATACCTTGGTTTGTATTCAAAATCATACGGCATAAGTGAAACATTAGTGAAACATATGAAGTTAAACATTTTTGTTACAACAAAATCATTTAATGACCATTTTTCTAAAAATACTTATACTTTGAAAAACCAAGTTTTACCTTGTTAAATTAGCATATACATAAGTTATATTACAGGTCTTGAAGTATTTTAAAAGTTAAGTTAGAAGGATCTATTTAGTTTGCAAACAAGTTTGAAAACATTCAAACTATGTTCTTGTTGTTAAACTTGTATACCACAAAATATGATAGCTATATATATATGAATCGAATAAGGTTATGAACATAGTTACTACCTCAAGTTCCTTGGATAAGTTTGCTGTAAAAGAGGAGTAAGAAGCTAGAATCAAAAGGGTGATAGAAGTGGATGAAAGATTGGAAGTAAGTTGGTGTTCTTGGAGGGTTTTCTTGAAGTGTTTTTGTATGGTTTTCTTATGGTGTTTTAGTATGGTTTTTGAAGCTAGATCTTTATGGAATTTTGCTGGGTTGTTATGGAGTTTAGAGAGTAAGAAAGAGTGTGTGTTTTTAGTTAAGAGATTGAAGTAAAAATGAATCAAAAATGATGATACATATATACTCCTAAAAATGTGATCTTTAAGGATAACATGACAAAATTCTAGTTTGTATTTTTGTAATTAGTCTTGCAATGATTCAAAAGTAATTACCTAGCTCTAAGGGCATGAATAATGGCTGGTTAGGTGGTGATTTTGATGTGTATTTACTATTAGTAAATACGTATAGGAGCTAGGTATGATACGAGTACAAATACTCTAGGTATACGTATAGAAATTTTGTGAAAAAATGAAATGAGGATTCAAATATAGCTATCTTTTGTGAATACACTTATATGGTTTTATGTATTTAAGTTCTTTAAAAGTAATTAAATACATTACTTATACAATATATGTATAACATTATAAGTCTTAAGTATATATGTCAAATAACGTTACGTATTGTTATCGTTTTGAAAACTTAAGTTAGTAGTTTCAAAATACACATATAACTTGTTGTTATTAATATAAAATGAGGTATTAAATCATTCTTTAATCATGTTAAATATGTATATATACATATATATACACAGACGTATAATTATCATATATTGTATAGTTCGTGATATCATCGGTCAAACTAGACGGTCAAACGTTGTATAAAACTCTTTTCGGAAATATAAGTCTCAACAATTTGGATTACTTATCATGTTGGTAAGGTTTAATTTATGTAAATATCAATCTTATAAGTATAGAACGATCGAAAAAGTGCGGGTCGTTACATTACCTCCCCGTTAAATAAATTTCGTCCCGAAATTTTAAAATTGTACCTATTTTGCGTTATCGAGAAACAAGTGCGGATACTTTCGTTTCATCTGATCCTCGCGTTCCCAAGTAAACTCGGGACCTCTTCTAGCATTCCAATGAACCTTAACAATCGGTATATTACTCTGTTTGAGCTGTTTAACTTCACGGTCCATGATTTCGATTGGTTCTTCGACGAATTGTAGTTTCTCGTCGACATGAATTTCTTCAAGAGGAATGGTGAGGTCTTCCTTTGCAAGACACTTCTTAAGGTTTGAGACGTGAAAGGTATTATGTACTCCGGCGAGTTGTTGTGGTAACTCGAGTCGATAAGCTACCGGTCCAATGCGTTCGATGATCTTAAACGGGCCTACGTATCTTGGGTTCAGTTTACCCCTTTTGCCGAAACGTATTACACCTTTCCAAGGTGACACCTTTAGCATAACCATGTCCCCGACCTGAAACTCTAATGGTTTCCTTCGAACATCGGCGTAGCTCTTTTGGCGACTACGGGCTGTTTTCAATCTCTCCTTGATTTGCACTATCTTCTCAGTCGTTTCATGTATGATCTCGGGACCAGTTAAATGTCGATCTCCTACTTCATTCCAACAGATAGGAGATCTACACTTCCTTCCGTACAATGCTTCGAATGGTGCAGCTCCAATGCTCGCATGATAACTATTATTATACGAGAATTCTGCTAACGGTAGATATTTATCCCATCCGTTTCCAAAATCGATCACACATGCCCTGAGCATGTCTTCGAGAGTCTGAATCGTTCTCTCACTCTGTCCATCGGTTTGTGGATGATATGCGGTACTCATATCCAACCGAGTTCCTAGTGCCTCCTGTAGTGATTGCCAAAACTTTGAGGTAAATCTACTATCACGATCGGATATAATGGAAATAGGTATCCCATGCCTTGAAACAACTTCCTTTATATACAATCGTAATAGTTTCTCCATTCTATCTGTTTCCTTTATAGGCAAGAAATGTGCAGACTTGGTGAGACGATCAACAATCACCCAAATGGTGTCGTATCCCCAGGCAGTCTTTGGTAACTTCGTGATGAAATCCATGGTAACACCGTCCCATTTCCATTCTGGAATTTCTGGTTGTTGAAGTAACCCTGACGGCTTCTGGTGTTCTGCTTTGACTTTGGAACAAGTTAAACATTCCCCAACATATGTTGCAACGTCCGTCTTCAAATTAGGCCACCAATAATGCGTCTTAAGATCTTGGTACATCTTTCCAACTCCAGGATGTATCGAATATCTTGTCTTATGTGCCTCGTTCAATATCAACTTCCTTAATCCACCCAACTTCGGTACCCAAATACGATTTGCAAAATATCGAATTCCATCTTCCCGCATAACGAGTTGCTTCTCATACTTCTTCATTATTTCATTTCCTATATTTTCTTTAGTAAGTGCTTCTCGTTGAACTTCTTTGATTTGTGAGTTGAGATTCATGCGAATTTTTATGTTCATCGCTCGTACTCGAATTGGTTCTCGTTCCTTTCTGCTTAGAGCGTCGGCCACCACGTTCGCTTTCCCGGGATGATAACGAATTTCACAATCATAGTCATTTATTAACTCAACCCACCTACGTTGCCTCATGTTCAGCTGTTTTTGATCGAAAATATGTTGAAGGCTTTTATGATCAGTAAACACAGTGCATTTAACCCCATACAAGTAGTGTCTCCATATCTTCAATGCAAACACGACTGCTCCCAGTTCTAGATCATGCGTCGTATAATTCCGCTCGTGAATCTTTAATTGTCGGGATGCGTATGCAATAACTTTCTTTCGTTGCATAAGAACACAACCAAAACCTTGTCGCGAAGCGTCACAATATATTTCAAAATCATCGTTCCCTTCAGGTAACGATAAAATAGGCGCCGTAGTTAACTTCTTCTTCAGTAATTGAAATGCGTTCTCCTGCTCCGAGGTCCATTCGTATTTCTTCCCTTTTTGCGTTAATGCTGTCAACGGCTTAGCTATTCGGGAAAAATCTTGAATAAACCTTCTATAATAACCGGCTAAACCCAAAAATTGGCGTATCTGCATTGGTGTTTTAGGAGTCTCCCATTTTTCAATGGCTTCAATTTTTGCTGGATCAACCTGAATTCCTTTGCTACTAACAACGTGGCCAAAAAATTGCACTTCTTTCAACCAGAAAGCACACTTAGAAAATTTAGCGTATAGCTGTTCTTTTCTCAACAACTCTAATATCAACCTTAAATGCTGCTCATGCTCTTGCTCACTCTTGGAATAGATAAGAATGTCATCAATGAAAACGATAACAAACTTATCTAAATACGGACTACAAACTCGATTCATGAGGTCCATGAATACAGCTGGCGCATTCGTCAATCCAAACGGCATGACCAAAAATTCGTAATGACCATAACGTGTCCGAAAAGCAGTTTTCGGAATATCCTCTTCTTTGACGCGTAGTTGATGATAGCCCGATCTTAAGTCGATTTTTGAATAAACACATGATCCTTGCAATTGATCAAATAAGTCATCAATTCTCGGTAGTGGATACCGATTCTTGATAGTTAACTTATTTAATTCACGATAGTCTATACACATCCTAAAAGATCCATCTTTCTTCTTAACAAACAAAATTGGAGCTCCCCACGGTGAAGTACTCGGTCGTATGAATCCACGGTCCAGTAATTCTTTTAACTGACTTTGAAGTTCTTTTAACTCGGACGGTGCAAGTCTATATGGAGCACGAGCCACTGGTGCAGCTCCTGGTACTAAATCTATTTGAAATTCTACCGATCTAAATGGAGGTAATCCCGGCAATTCTTCCGGAAAAACTTCAGGAAAATCTCTTGCCACAGGCACGTCGTTGATGCACTTTTCTTTCTTTTCGACTTTATTAACATGTGCTAAAATAGCGTAACATCCCTTTTCTAAACACTTCTTGGCTTTCAAACAGCTAATGAGTTTTAGCTTTGAATCACCCTTCTCTCCGTAAATCATCACCGGCATTTTATCCTTACCAGGAATACGAATTGCCTTCTTGGCACAAACAACTTCCGCTCCTATTTTGGACATCCAGTCCATGCCGACTATTACATCAAAACCTCCTAATTCTACGGGTATTAAGTCGATTTTAAACGTTTCTCCGGCTAGATTTATTTCACAATCACGACAAATTTTATCGGCTTTAATTAGCTTACCATTAGCTAACTCAATCAAGTACTTAGCATCTAGAGGTAATGATGAACAATTCAATTTAGTGTAAAAATTTCTACACACATAACTTCTATCAGCACCAGTATCAAATATAATAGATGCGGATAAGTTATTAATGGTAAACGTACCCGTAACAAGCTCCGGGTCTTCTCGTGCCTCTCTAGCATTAATAACAAACGCTCTTCCACGTGCAGGTCCGCCATTCTGATTCGGGCACTGGCTCTTATAATGACCTTGTTTTCCACACCCAAAACAAGTAATGTTAGCCAAAGCAGTTCTATTTGCGTTGGTGGCAGGAGTCTTGTTACCATTTGTATTTGTAACGAGAGCCTTACAATTTTCAGCAAGATGTCCCTGTCGATTGCATTTGGTGCACAACACACTACAGTAACCAAAGTGATGTTTGTGACAACGGTTGCATAAAGGACTTTGTCCTTTGTAACCAAAGCCTGAACCACTACCCGCACTTTGCGTGGTTTCTTGTTTCTTAAAAGATTGTTGTTGATTACCTCGATCATAACTTCCATTCCACTTTCTTTTGTTACCTGATACCTTCACATCAGTATTGGATGCTTTCTTATCCAAGATGACCTGATCCATTAGCTCGTTTGCCATGGTTATAGCTTCATGAATTGTCTTAGGTTTCGATGCTGTAACATTTGCCTTGACCTTTTTGGGCAAACCACCTTTGTACATTTCAATCTTCCGTGCTTCGGTTGGAACCAATTCAGGACATAGCAAAACTAATTCCATGAATCGCTGGTTGTAGTTGGTGATTTCAGTACCAACCACCTTCAAACTTCGTAACTCATCTTCTAACTTAATAACCTCATTCCTTGGACAATACTCGGTGATTATCATTGCTTTGAATTCTTCCCATGGAGTATCATAAGCTACATCTCCTCCTACCGCCTTCACATAATTCTTCCACCATGTGAGTGCACTATCTTGTAAAGTGCACGATGCAAACTTGGTCATGTCTTTTTCATCACAACCGCTGATTTTGAACACCGTCTCCATCTTTTCTATCCATCGGGTTAAACCGATAGGTCCTTCCGTTCCACTGAATGATGATGGCTTGCAAGCTTGGAACGTCTTGTAGGAGCATCCTACACGAGGATTTGGATTAACTGCAGCAGCTCTTGCAGCCTCAACCCATAACATTCTGTCGTTCACTCGCTGGTTGATGAGTTCCTCGAGTTCTTGTTCCGTCATTCGATTCAATCGCGCCATTTCCTAATGAAAGAAAATAATTATTCACATGGATTATTATAGATGTAGTGTGTATTTATAGTACATTATAGCTTATTAATAATATGAACTAGGTATTATTATAAAAGCCTTTTCTTCTTATTAGCGTTTTATAATTATATCTTGGGTAGTACCTACCCGTTAATGTTCATACTTAATAGCTTAGTACAGAATCAATTACTACAATCTAAATAATACTTAACCATGGAAAATTATTGCATTTCATACTTCAATATTTTACATATGCTTATCTTACATCGAACATTAAGCAAACCACACTATTAATATTATACAAAACATTATTCGGTTCCATGGTTTGACACAGCAGCGCATCGTTTGATCTATTTTCTAGGACATTTAGACACAAAGATTTGCTTAACACTTATCCTAACTGTCTGCCTATATTTTGGCTGTGGGACTGAAGAACTGGATGCCGGGACAGAACGAATAGGAATAGCGGGGATAGGGGTGGTAGTGTTGAGTGGAATTGGTGCCACATCATTCTCATTAAACTCGGGATTTGGATTTTCTAATTCATTAGCCTTTCGTTTCTTTCCTAGTTCGAACTCGTCTTTTGTAATTTCCTGTATTTCTTCCTCGGGTTCACTTTCCTCCTCGGGTTCACTTTCCTCCTCGGGTTCACTTTCCTCCTCGGGTTCACTTTCCTCCTCGGGTTCACTTTCCGGGTTCTCTATAGTTGGTTCATCCGGAATTTGTGAGTCTTCCCCAAGGATATCATTTTCGTCATCGGATAGGTTAATGACTGGAACGCCATCTGAAGATTCTGATTCGGAGTCGTTGATTGTGATAACAATTTTTGAGCTCGACATCTATCACACAACAACTAACCCATTAGTACTTATATAATATTTACATATAAATTTTAACCAACAGTGATAAGCAATGGTTTTTTTTTTTTTTTAAATCAGACCCGGTCAAAGTCCAGACTTACTAATGTATCCTAACGGCTTCTCGGTTAGACACACTAATGCAGACCTGGTTCGCTAAGACCAACGCTCTGATACCACATGTCATAACCCGTCCTTAACCATAAGAACGTGTTAGATAACGTATGATTTCATTGCGAGGTATTGACCTCTATATGCGACATTTTTAAAAAGGAAAACTGCATATATTATACATTACAAACCAAACCATTATTTTTGTTACAAGCTTTAGACAATAAAAAGATGATTATCGTTTAACGATAATCTTCGACTTACAAACTTTACAAATGATAATAACAACACGATTTCTAGCATATTTTACAACACACGTCCTCGGATATGCAGTTTTATTTTTGACACAAATATGAGTACGCATGATCCTGCTTAGATTCAACATAATGCAGCGGAAGCTTTAATTATCACCTGAGAATAAACATGTTTAAAAACGTCAACATAAAGTTGGTGAGATATAGGTTTAGTGCGCAGCAATATATATATATAGACCACAAGATTTCGTATATAAACATTTCAATAAAAATATTCTAAGTGGTTGAGCACTTGGTAACCATACTTAACATTTTCACGTCGCATATTCCCTTTAATATGAAATCTTACTACACCGTACCAAGTGTAGTCACAAAACGAAGTACTGTGCAACCGTTGAATACTGGTCGTCCAGTCCGGTTGGGGTTGTCAGGCCCGATAGATCTATCAACAGGATTCGCGTTTACAATTCCGCTGTAAATATTAGTTACCAAGCTACAGGGAAGTATGCCAGTGGTACAACTCAACGTAGAACATATTTTTCAGTTACTTGTGTCCATATCGTAAAACATAAAATACATGTATTCTCATCCCGAAATATTTAGAGTTTAAAAGTGGGACTATATACTCACTCTTGTCTTGATGATATATATATTTTGACTCGGTCTTCCGGTTGATATCACGAACCTATCCATATATAATATATCAATATGTTTTCATTTTAAAACAAACGTTATATATATATATACTTGTTATACTTTTAATACTTTGAATATTTCCTTAGTCCGTAGTTAGCTGTCCGAGGTTAGCAATTCAATTTTTAATGGTTCATTTTTAGATGTTTAATATACCCGCAATGAAATAAATAAAACCCCCAACGAAATCAATAAAACCCCATCGTATATGTGTTGGTCGAGATTAATCTTGACCCATGGTACCGGTGTTGTCAAATGACGTGTTGCGTACATAAAGTACCGGTGTTGTCAAATGACGTGTTGCGTACAATCATGGGATCTTATGATTAATCTTCTCGTATTGTTTACGGGTGATCCTGAACCATATAAAATTGAATTATAAGTACATATATATAAAATATCATGTTATCTTAGAAATATGTGATTTATATCATTTTTTTCCAATTGATCCCGTAGTTGAAATGATCTAGGATAACCAATTTTGTTTCGGTCATAGTTTCTTCGTTACAAATCCGTTTTCGTTGATTCAAATTGCCATCTTCTTGGATCGAGTTCTTCTTTAAGACTATGAACTGTAAATACCTTGGTTTGTATTCAAAATCATACGGCATAAGTGAAACATTAGTGAAACATATGAAGTTAAACATTTTTGTTACAACAAAATCATTTAATGACCATTTTTCTAAAAATACTTATACTTTGAAAAACCAAGTTTTACCTTGTTAAATTAGCATATACATAAGTTATATTACAGGTCTTGAAGTATTTTAAAAGTTAAGTTAGAAGGATCTATTTAGTTTGCAAACAAGTTTGAAAACATTCAAACTATGTTCTTGTTGTTAAACTTGTATACCACAAAATATGATAGCTATATATATATGAATCGAATAAGGTTATGAACATAGTTACTACCTCAAGTTCCTTGGATAAGTTTGCTGTAAAAGAGGAGTAAGAAGCTAGAATCAAAAGGGTGATAGAAGTGGATGAAAGATTGGAAGTAAGTTGGTGTTCTTGGAGGGTTTTCTTGAAGTGTTTTTGTATGGTTTTCTTATGGTGTTTTAGTATGGTTTTTGAAGCTAGATCTTTATGGAATTTTGCTGGGTTGTTATGGAGTTTAGAGAGTAAGAAAGAGTGTGTGTTTTTAGTTAAGAGATTGAAGTAAAAATGAATCAAAAATGATGATACATATATACTCCTAAAAATGTGATCTTTAAGGATAACATGACAAAATTCTAGTTTGTATTTTTGTAATTAGTCTTGCAATGATTCAAAAGTAATTACCTAGCTCTAAGGGCATGAATAATGGCTGGTTAGGTGGTGATTTTGATGTGTATTTACTATTAGTAAATACGTATAGGAGCTAGGTATGATACGAGTACAAATACTCTAGGTATACGTATAGAAATTTTGTGAAAAAATGAAATGAGGATTCAAATATAGCTATCTTTTGTGAATACACTTATATGGTTTTATGTATTTAAGTTCTTTAAAAGTAATTAAATACATTACTTATACAATATATGTATAACATTATAAGTCTTAAGTATATATGTCAAATAACGTTACGTATTGTTATCGTTTTGAAAACTTAAGTTAGTAGTTTCAAAATACACATATAACTTGTTGTTATTAATATAAAATGAGGTATTAAATCATTCTTTAATCATGTTAAATATGTATATATACATATATATACACAGACGTATAATTATCATATATTGTATAGTTCGTGATATCATCGGTCAAACTAGACGGTCAAACGTTGTATAAAACTCTTTTCGGAAATATAAGTCTCAACAATTTGGATTACTTATCATGTTGGTAAGGTTTAATTTATGTAAATATCAATCTTATAAGTATAGAACGATCGAAAAAGTGCGGGTCGTTACACTTTTGGAGGCGATTTACGTTTATGACTTGTGCGGGCAATTCGAGGTGAGTGGAATAATTATATGCGTAGGTATATAATGTATCTATTTGTTGTAGCGTGAAATGTGTAGTGTCGAGGTGTTAAGACACCATGTTTCACGTGAAGAGTGTAGCATCGAGGTGTTAAGATGCCACTCGGGTGTAGCATCGAGGTGTTAAGATGCCACCTAGGAGTGTAGTGTCGAGGTGTTAAGACACCACTCCGTAAAATAATGAGTGTTGCATCGAGGTGTTAAGATGCCACTCGGGGTGATGTGCCGAGGTGTTAAGGTGCCACCCTAGGGGTTAGTGGTGCGAGGTGTTAAGTGCCCTAACGGATGTTATGAACACCGATGGCATTTTCGCGAGCGCCGTTCCCTTGTACTATTGGTTAACCATGGTTATTTGTGTTGTAGCGTAAGCATACTATATTTGTTCATATTATATATGCTTTTGTTATGCTAGCTTGATTATTGGAGGTTATATCTTGTAATTGTGATGATAAGCTAATTGTGTTGCTAGCATGTATGCGGTATGTGAGTAAGTGTTTGCAAGTAGGTATATTATATATGTATGTGTATAATTATTGCATTCACTAAGCCTCGGCTTACCCCTCTCGTTGTTTACCTTTTTACAGGTATTGTGTTATTGATGCTAGCTAGTTGTTAGACTAGACGTGAAGGAGCGGTTGGGCTTGATGGGGTAGCTTTTGGATAATTGGACGCGGATGGGGGTTTTGGTAGTCCCCGGGATTATGCTCTTGGTATCGGGTTGGGTTGTAGAGTTCTAATCCGTCTAAAGAGATAAATGGGTCGAAACTGCTACTTTATTTGTAAAACGGGTAATTGTGAGCCCGGGGTTGTAAAACTTGTTTTTATGGTGGCAATATCTTAGTTTTACTTAATATGTCATATTGTGAAAATGGTTTCGTCGAAAAGTGTCGGGGAGTGAGTTTTTCGCTCGCGTGTAAACAAAAACTGATCAGTACTTTTTAGTTCATTGGGACGCCGTACCAAATCCTTGGACGCCGTCCCAGTTGTAATGGCTGGACGCCGTCCCGATTTCTGGACGCCGTCCAGATGGGCAGTCACAGAAATATTTTTTTTGTGTCTTGTTTTTGGTAAATCAATGTTGGGTTGTTACACAAAAATATATAGTTTCCAACAAAAGTGTTAAGCAATCATTTTTAAAGTAAGCACGGTCGAAGTCCTGACTCACTAATGCATCCTAACAAACTCGATAAGACACACTAACGCAAATTTCTGGTTCTCTAAGACCAACGCTCCGATGCCAACTGAAAGGCCTCGTTCATATTGATTATAAATGTTTTATATTAATTGGTTTCATTGCGAGGTTTTGACCTCTATATGAGATGTTTTTCAAAGACTGCATTCGTTTTTAAAACAAACCATAACCTTTATTTTATCGATAAAGGTTTAAAAGACATAACGTAGATTATCAAGTAATGATAATCTAAAATATAACGTTTACACACGATCAATACATAGCGATTAACAATAATAATATGTTACAACAAAATAAGTTCCCGAATGCAGTTTTTAAACAATATTATACAAGCATGCTGACTCCAAATCTTGTCCTTAATTAAAATGCAACAGCGGAAGCTCTTAATATTCACCTGAGAATAAACATGCTTAAAACGTCAATAAAAATTTTGGTGAGTTATAGGTTTAACCTATATATTTATCAAATTGTAATAATAGACCACAAGATTTCATTTTTTATAACAACATACAGGAACACTCATCTGTATAAAAATCATTCATATGATGAACACCTGGTAACCGACATTAAAAAAATGCATCTAGAATATCCCCATCATTCCGGGACTCTCATCGGACTTGATAAATCGAAGTACTAAAGCATCCATAACCTGGATGGGGTCTGTTAGGCCCAATAGATCTACTTTCAGGATTCGCGTCAATTAGTGGCGTTCACTAATTCTTAGGTTACCAAGCAAAAAGGGGTGATATCTGGTATAATAATTCAATCATAGAATGTAATTTCAAGTACTTGTGTCTATTTTGTAAAACATTTATAAAACTGCATGTATTCTCATCCCAAAAAGATATTAGATAATAAAAGTGGGACTATAACTTACTTTCACAGATTTTCAATTCGTCGAAAATCAGACTTGGCCACAGATCGATTCACGAACCTATAACAAATATATACATATATACATATATATTAAAGTATGATAGAAATACATTCACATCATATTTTTACTTACGTGTTAACGATTTAAGTTGTCAAGTCAGCAGTCCAACGTTAGTAGTCCACAATTAGTAGTCCACAATTAGTAGTTCACAGTTAGTAGTACATATATAGTTCAAAATATCACCCTGTAATAATCAAAACATAGTGTACACAGGTTGTATAAGACTCAATCATGACCCAAGATACTGCTATTGGGTATATGGTGTCTTTCGATTTATCCGACGTGTTTGTAACTATTTTCTTAACTAATCAAGATTACATGATACTGTCTCGGACTTAACCAAGACTAGTATATTACAAGAAAATATTCATGACATGTTAGAATACATGTATAATACAAGAAAAGTTAGCTAGGATATAGTTAGTATAGATTTTATAAAACAAATCCCGTAGTCATTTTAGCCATTTTTAACCAATATAGTTTTGCCTATAACTTCTTCATTATAAATCCGTTTTGAGAGAATCAAATTGCTATGGTTTCATAACGAACTGTAATTTATGAAACTAAACAGAAAAAGTGGTTATTTATAGTCAGATTTACATGTTACAAGTCATTTTTGAAAGAGGTAGTCATTTTCGTCGAAAGAACGACATCTTGATGACCATTTTGAAAAACACACTTCTACTTTGAGTTTAACCATTATTTTTGGATATAGTATCATGTTCATATGAAATATCATTTTCTCAGGAGAACAACTTTTAAATCAAATATTATCATAGTTTTTTATCATCCAACCCAAAACAGCCCCCGGTTTTACTACTACGGCGTATATCCGGTTTTACGGTGTTCTTCGTGTTTTCAAGTTTTAAATCATAAAGTTAGCATATCATATAGATATAAAACATGTGTTAAGTTGTTTTTAATAGTCAAGTTAGAAGGATTAACTTTGTTTGCGAACAAGTTTAGAATTAACTAAACTATGTTCTAGTGATTACAAGTTATATTTTTCGAATAAGATAGTTATATATATATATATATATATATATATATATATATATATATATATATATATATATATATATATATATATATATATATATATATAAATCGAATGATGTTATGAACATCGTTACTACCTCAAGTATAGCAGGTAAACCTACTAAAAATGATGAGAAATAAACTTGAGCTTCAAAAGATCTTTGATGGCTTGGAAGTTCTTGAAGTAGAATCATGACACGAAAACAAGTTCAACTGTTCAAGTAAGATTACTACTTGAATTAAGATAGTTACAGTTATAGAAATCAAATCAAAGTTTGATTAAGGTTATTACCTTGATTAAGAATAGAAAGGTTGCTGAGATGGATGAAGAAAACTTATTGATCTTGAAAGAGTAAAAGCTTGGAAGTAAACTTGAAATGGATGAATTTCTTGAGGTGTTCTTGATTGCTTTTTATATGGTGATTATAGATTAGTTTTGAAGCTAGTTTGTGATGAAAATGAAGATGGTTTCTAGTAAATGATATAGATGATGATGATTGCTGAATTCTTGAAGAGAATTGAAGCTATTAAGTAAGTGTTTTAGTTAGAGAAAATGGAGAATGAAAGTGAGAGTAAATTTGAGTTGAAAATGGTGTAAAAATGATGCTTATGGTAGTGGTTTATATGGACAAAACAAGGAATCACAATTTGTTATTTTGTGTAATAATGCATATAAAATGCTAAGAGATAAACCCTACATGCTAGCATACAAAATACTAATCAATGATGGCTGTAAATGAGTTGATTTGATATGTATATACCAATAGTAAATACATCTAGAAGTGTATAATACGGGTAAAAATACTAAATGAATACGAGTAGAATTCTTGATGAAAACGAATGGGAATACAATTGTAATTATTTTTGTTAAGTATAAATATTTTGATATATGTCCTTAAGCCTTTCAAATGTGTATTAATACATCTTAATACACTACATATATATACATTTTAATTAAGTCGTTAACTCATCGTTAGTCGTTACATGTATGTGTTGTTTCGAGGCCTATAAGTTAACGATCTCGTTTAATGTAATTAACTCATTGTTATTATATCTAATGAGATGTTAAATTGTTATATTATCATGATAACATAGTGTATTAATATGTCCTAATACGATATATATATATATATATATATATATATATATATATATATATATATATATATATATGTATATATATATATATATATGTATATATATATATATATGTATATATATATATATATGTATGTATATATATATATGTATATATATATATATATATATATATATATATATATATATATATATATATATATATATATATATATATATATATATATATATATATATATTAAGACGTTATTACATCGATAATTGTTACATATATATCGTTTCGAAATCCTTAAGTTAGTAGTCTTGTTTTACATATGTAGTTCATTGTTAATACACTTAATGATATATTTAATTATCATTTTATCATGTTAAAAATAGTGTAATATCTTAATACGATACATATGTATTTATTTTAATTAAGACGTTGTTATAACAATAATCGTTATATACATCGTTTCGAGTTCCTTAATTCAGTAGTCTCATTTTATGTATATAACTCATTGTTAATATACTTAATGAGATACTTACTTATCATAATATCATGTTATATATATATATATATATATATATATATATATATATATATATATATATATATATATATATATATATATATATATATATCCATATATATATATATATCATCATGTCGTTTTTATAAGTTTTAACGTTCGTGAATCGCCGGGCAAACTGGGTGGTCAATTGTCTACATGAAACTAATTTGAATTAATCAAGTCTTAACAAGTTTGATTGCTTAACATGTTGGAAACATTTAATCATGTAAATATTAAACTCATATAATATATAATCATGGAAAAAGTCCGGGTCATGACACCACCCACCACCACCCACCACCAACCACCACCACCAACCACCACCAACCACAACCACCACTACCAACCACCACCACTACGGCCACCACCACCACCACCCACCACCCACCAACTAACCACCACCCCCCACCACCACCAACCACCACCCGCTACCACCCACCACCCGCCACCAACCACTACCCATCACCACCACCAACCATCACCACCACCAACCACCACCCACCACCACCACCAACTACCACCATCAACCACCACTACCAACCTCCACCACCACCACCACCACCCACCATCACCTACTAGCACCATCAATCAACACCACCAACCACCGCCACCCACCACCACCACGACCACCACCCACCACCACCATCACCAACCACCACCACCACCAACCATCCACACCAATAACCACCACCACCAACAACCACCAACCATCATAACCACCACCACCAACCACCACCACCACTAACCACCATCCACCACAACCAACCACCACCAACAACTACCACCACTAGCAACCACTACCACCAACCACCACCAGCAACTACCACCACCCACCACAACCAACCACAACCACCAACCACCCTAACCACCACCGACCATCAGAAAAACATTTATCATTCATCGAAAAACATTTACCATTCATCAAAAAACAATTATCATCAGACAATTATTATTCATCGAAAAATATTTATCATTCATCAAACATTTATCATTCATCAAAAAACGTTTATCATTCATCAGAAAATATTTATCATTCATCAAAAAATATTTATCATTAATCGAAAAATAATTATCATTCAGCGAAAAAAATTATAATTCATGGAAAAACATTTAACATTCATCGAAAAACAATTATCATTCATCAAATAGTTATCATTTCATCAGACAAATACCATTCATCAAACATTTATCATTCATTAGAAAAAATTACCATTAATCTAAACTATTTTTTTATCAAATAGTTATCATTTTACAAAAATCGATTATCATTCATAAGAAAACAGTAACCATTCATCTCAAATGATCACCTTGCATTAAAATATTTTATATCATCAGACACTTTAATAGAGTTACAAAAGTAGTGAAATTTCAAATAGTTGATATAATATGAATAGTTTTATAAAAAAGAATAGGGCATTTAGAGAATCGAACTCGGGACCTCCTACACCGAAAGCGAGAATCATACCACTAGACCAAATGCCCAATTATCAAACAATTATCATTCATCTAATTGTTGTCATTCATATAAAAAACACTTATCATTTATCAGAATACGGTTATCATTCATCATAATGATATCATTCACCAAACACTTCTCATTTATCAAAAACAATATCATTCATCAAGCATCTATTATTCATCAAAATACCCGATAATTGATAAAAATACCAAATGAATGATAAAAGTAACTGATGAATGATAAACGATGAATGATAAAAGAACGTGATAAATGATAAAAAGTACCCGATGAATGATAAAAATATCTGATGAATGATAAAAATACTCAGTGAATGATAAAGAAAGCTGATGAATGATAAGCGAAGAATGAGTAATAAGCCTGTAGGCTATCTCTTTGTTTGCCAATAAATCATCTTCTTATTGTTTATTGTTCGGTCATCGGTCGAAATATTCTTGATATCGAAAACACGCTCAACGGTGCTAATCCAATCAAGAAAATCATCCGGGTGTTTGGTCCAGGTGAACTCGGGTATCTCAACCTTCATACTGATGCTATGAAGAGGATCATCTTGATAACCATGTTGTCCACCGCAGGTTGGCTGAGCAAATAGATTAGAATAATCTAAGTGTACAGTTGTTTGCCCCGAATCAGTTTCCTCATTGTATTGGTTCAACTCTAGCTCGGCAATGCGTCGTTGGATACGTTCAATTTCCGCATCACGTGTGTCAACCTCGCTACCTCTCTCGGCATTTCTGCGAGTCCCAGCCCCACGACCTTGTCCAAATCCTTCTCGTTCAGCCATTACCATTATGCTCTGATTACCAAAATAACAATTACAGAGATCAAGCTAATAAGCATCGAAAACGAGTGGTATATAATGTTGGTGATTTAGTTTGGATTCATTTGTGCAAGGAGCGGTTCCTGGCTGGTCGTTTTGGAAAACTAAAGCCTCTGGCGGATGGTCCTTTTCGTGTGCTCGAGAAAATCATTGATAACACCTACAAGATTGAGCTTCCCGGTCATTATAACGTGTCGGAGACATTTAATGTTGCTGACTTATCTCCGTATGTCGGTGATTGTGAGGACGATTTAGACTTGAGGTCGAGTCTTTCTCAAGGGGGAGCAGATAATGCAGGAAAGTTGAATGAAGATACGGATCAGAGGAAATGGGGCCAAATTTATCAACGTCAGCCCAAGAAGACACAAGTTGGGTTGTTCGATCCTGTTAAGCATTATGGGCTATGCAACGTTGGATGGGCCTGGGATAAAAGAGAGTAACTAGCAATAAAGATCTAGAAGAATGTAGCCAGCAAGAAAGACTTTTGGATTTCCTTTTTTTAAGTCATCTTGTTGCCAATTTAAAACCTTCTAGCTGTTTATTTTCCTTCAGTTTTTGATCAATAATAATACATGAGTAATAATCCTGTAGGCTATCTCTTTGTTTGCCAATAAATCATCTTTTTATTGTTTATTGTTCGGTCATTGGTCGGACATTATGAATGATAAAAAAGAAGATGAATGATAAAAATGAGGTAATGAATGATAAAAAAGAAGGTAGAGAATTATAATAAAAGAAGGTGATGAATGATAAAAAGGAGGTTAATGATAAAAAAAGATTTAATGAATTATAAAAAAGGATATAATGAATGATAAAAGATTTGCAAAAAATTAGGTGAAAAATGATAAAAAAAACAAGATGAATGACAAAAAAATGAGGTAATGAATGATAAAAAATAAGGTGATAAATGATAAAAAAAAAGAAGGTGATGTGTAACGACCCAACCTCGTTATACCAAAAACGGGCCAAAAAAATAAAAAATTATGTTGTTGTACATCTGGACGGCGTCCAGTTATCTGGGCGGCGTCCAGTACTGAAGTGCAGGACGGCGTCCAAGCATATTGGACGGCGTCCAAATGAACTACAAAATTTTGCTTCCGGGGTCCAACTCACATGAGCGGAAAACCTGCTTCCCGACACTTTTAAAATGAAACTACTTTCACAACATGTTATCATAATTAAAACTAAGAAGTTTTCACAATAAAACCAAGTTTTACAACACCGGGCCCACATCGGCCCGTTTACGAGTTTCGTTCAAAAATATAAGTTTCGACCGCGTGAGTTTAAATTCCAAACGACATCTAGAGCATGGTGTTTGGGGTTAAACTACCCAAATCTTGGTCAAACTTCAAAAAGCTAAATCCCCCGAGAGCCACTACTCCAAACGAATACGTTTGTCCTTATCCGCGTCGTAGCCTAAAAAGCTAAACAACGAGAGGGTAAGCTAACGCTTAGTGAATGCAATAGTTATACACATACATATATAATATATGTAGTGACCCGAACTTTTCCATGTTTATATATATTAATTGAGATTGATATTTACATGATTAAATGTTTCCAACATGTTAAGCAATCAAACTTGTTAAGACTTGATTAATTGAAATATGTTTCATATAGACAATTGACCACCCAAGTTGACCGGTGATTTACGAACGTTAAAACTTGTAAAAACTATATGATGACATATATATGGATATATATATATAGTTAACATGATACTATGATAAGTAAACATATCATTAAGTATATTAACAATGAACTACATATGTAAAAACAAGACTACTAAGTTAATGATTTTTAAACGAGACATATATGTAACGATTATCGTTGTAAAGACATTTAATGTATATATATCATATTAAGAGATATTCATACATGATAATATCATGATAATATAATAATTTAAAATCTCATTTGATATTATAAACATTGGGTTAACAACATTTAACAAGATCGTTAACCTAAAGGTTTCAAAACAACACTTACATGTAACGACTAACGATGACTTAACGACTCAGTTAAAATGTATATACATGTAGTGTTTTAATATGTATTTATACACTTTTGAAAGACTTCAATACACTTATCAAAATACTTCTACTTAACAAAAATTCTTACAATTACATCCTCGTTCAGTTTCATCAACAATTCTACTCGTATGCACCCGTATTCGTACTCGTACAATACACAGCTTTTAGATGTATGTACTATTGGTATATACACTCCAATGATCAGCTCTTAGCAGCCCATGTGGGTCACCTAACACATGTGGGAACCATCATTTGGCAACTAGTATGAAATATCTCATAAAATTACAAAAATATGAGTAATCATTCATGACTTATTTACATGAAAACAAAATTACATATCCTTTATATCTAATCCATAAACCAACGACCAAAAACACCTACAAACACTTTCATTCTTCAATTTTCTTCATCTAATTGATCTCTCTCAAGTTCTATCTTCAAGTTCTAAGTGTTCTTCATATATTCTACAAGTTCTAGTTACATAAAATCAAGAATACTTTCAAGTTTGCTAGCTCACTTCCAATCTTGTAAGGTGATCATCCAACCTCAAGAAATCTTTGTTTCTTACAGTAGGTTATCATTCTAATACAATATAATAATCATATTCAAACTTTGGTTCAATTTCTATAACTATAACAATCTTATTTCAAGTGATGATCTTACTTGAACTTGTTTTCGTGTCATGATTCTGCTTCAAGAACTTCGAGCCATCCAAGGATCCGTTGAAGCTAGATCCATTTTTCTATTTTCCAGTAGGTTTATCCAAGAAACTTAAGGTAGTAATGATGTTCATAACATCATTCGATTCATACATATAAAGCTATCTTATTCGAAGGTTTAAACTTGTAATCACTAGAACATAGTTTAGTTAATTCTAAACTTGTTCTCAAACAAAAGTTAATCCTTCTAACTTGACTTTTAAAATCAACTAAACACATGTTCTATATCTATATGATATGCTAACTTAATGATTTAAAACCTGGAAACACGAAAAACACCGTAAAACCGGATTTACGCCGTCGTAGTAACACCGCGGGCTGTTTTGGGTTAGTTAATTAAAAACTATGATAAACTTTGATTTAAAAGTTTTTATTCTGAGAAAATGATTTTTATTATGAACATGAAACTATATCCAAAAATTATGGTTAAACTCAAAGTGGAAGTATGTTTTCTAAAATGGTCATCTAGACGTCGTTCTTTCGACTGAAATGACTACCTTTACAAAAACAACTTGTAACTCATTTTTCCGACTATAAACCTATACTTTTTCTGTTTAGATTCATAAAATAGAGTTCAATATGAAACCATAGCAATTTGATTCACTCAAAACGGATTTAAAATGAAGAAGTTATGGGTAAAACAAGATTGGATAATTTTTCTCATTTTAGCTACGTGAAAATTAGTAACAAATCTATTCCAACCATAACTTAATCAACTTGTATTGTATATTATGTAATCTTGAGATACCATAGACACGTATACAATGTTTCGACCTATCATGTCGACACATCTATATATATTTCGGAACAACCATAGACACTCTATATGTGAATGTTGTAGTTAGCTATACAGGGTTGAGGTTGATTCCAAAATATATATAGTTTGAGTTGTGATCAATACTGAGATACATATACACTGGGTCGTGGATTGATTCAAGATAATATTTATCGATTTAGTTCTGTACATCTAACTGTGGACAACTAGTTGTAGGTTACTAACGAGGACAGCTGACTTAATAAACTTAAAACATCAAAATATATTAAAAGTGTTGTAAATATATTTTGAACATACTTTGATATATATGTATATATTGTTATAGGTTCTTGAATCAACCAGTGGCCAAGTCTTACTTCCCGACGAAGTAAAAATCTGTGAAAGTGAGTTATAGTCCCACTTTTAAAATCTAATATTTTTGGGATGAGAATACATGCAGATTTTATAAATGATTTACAAAATAGATACAAGTACGTGAAACTACATTCTATGGTTGAATTATCGAAATCGAATATGCCCCTTTTTATTAAGTCTGGTAATCTAAGAATTAGGGAACAGACACCCTAATTGACGCGAATCCTAAAGATAGATCTATTGGGCCTAACAAACCCCATCCAAAGTACCGGATGCTTTAGTACTTCGAAATTTATATCATATCCGAAGAAAGTCCCGGAATGATGGGGATATTCTTATATATGCATCTTGTTAATGTCGGTTACCAGGTGTTCACTATATGAATGATTTTTATCTCTATGTATGGGATGTGTATTGAAATATGAAATCTTGTGGTCTATTATTATGATTTGATATATATAGGTTAAACCTATAACTCACCAACATATTTGTTGACGTTTTAAGCATGTTTATTCTCAGGTGATTATTAAGAGCTTCCGCTATCGCATACTTAAATAAGGACGAGATTTGGAGTCCATGCTTGTATGATATTGTGTAAAAACTGCATTCAAGAAACTTATTTTGTTGTAACATATTTGTATTGTAAACCATTATGTAATGGTCGTGTGTAAACATGATATTTTAGATTATCATTATTTGATAATCTACGTAAAGCTTTTTAAACCTTTATTGATGAAATAAAGGTTATGGTTTGTTTTAAAATGAATGCAGTCTTTGAAAAACGTCTCATATAGAGGTCAAAACCTCGCAACGAAATCAATTAATATGGAACGTTTTTAATCAATAAGAACGGGACATTTCAGTTGGTATCCGAGCGTTGGTCTTAGAGAACCAGAATTTTGCATTAGTGTGTCTTATCGAGTTTGTTAGGATGCATTAGTGAGTCTGGACTTCGACCGTGTTTACTTGAAAAATGATTGCTTAACAAATTTTGTTGGAAACTATATATTTTTAACATGTGAATATTATGTGATATATTAATCTCTTAACGCGTTTGATATTATGTGATAGATGTCTACCTCTAAAACAAGTCCTATTGACTCACCTAATAGTAATGAAGAGTCAAATGTAAATTGGAATGATTCGTGGACTGATTCACAAGTTCCCGAAGAGGAACCGGAAGAAGAGTCGGAACCGGAAGAAGAATCGGAACCGGAAGAAGAATCGGAACCGGAAGAAGAATCGGAACCGGATGAAGAAATAGAACCGGTAGGGGAAATAATAAAACGGTTAAGTAAAAGAAAATCCTCAACCAACCGACCAAGGTTAATTATGGTCAATGGTGTTTCCGCCAAGGAAGCAAAATATTGGGAGGATTACCAATTCTCTGATGAATCGGATTCCGACGAGAATTCCGATGATGTTATAGAAATTACCCCAACTGAATTTAAAAAGGCAAAAGAAAATAATAAGGGAAAGGGCATAAAAATAGAGAAATCTAATTCCAACCCCGATGAACTTTATATGTATCGTCAACCCCCGAAGTCCTTAAGTTGTAACAATGACCCGGAAACCTCTAAACCACCAGGTTTTTCTAAACCAATGTGGAAAACGACGGCTCGTATTAGGGGAACATCATATATCCCTAGAAACTTGGCAAAACGAACCAAAACCGAAGAAGAAGAAACAAGCGAGTCGGAATAAGATAGTTGTATTCGTGTGGTGTAATATATGTAATATAGTGTGCTTATGCTTTATGATATATGTAAAAATTGCTTGTATTAATAAGTTTTTTTTTTATGAATCTAACTTTTGTCTATTTTACAGTATAAAAACACAAAATGGATAGACAACCCAATATTTTAAGAGACCTACCCGGAGACATGATTGATGAAATCTTGTCTAGAGTAGGTCAGAATTCTTCGGCACAACTATTTAAGGCGAGATCAGTTTGTAAGACATTCGAAGAACGTTCCAAGAATGCCTTGGTTTATAAAAGGCTTTCGTTCGAAAGATGGGGGATATCACATTGGGAAATAAATAAGTTACGATGTGTTTACTTTGACGCATATATTGCGGGGAACCCAAATGCTATTTTACGCAATGGGTTAAGAAATTATTTTGACTCAATATATCCGAATATTGGACTTCGTGATTTAGAAAAAGCGGCTAACATGCAACATAAAGAAGCATGTTATGCTTACGGATTAGTAATGTTTGCTTCTCACCAAAGTGAGAACAAGAACATCGGGCTACAACTATTAAACAAAACGTTTCCACAAGTGACGGAGTCGGTAATTGGGGTAAGAAATAAGGTTTTTAGATTGTTACGGGACTGTTGGACATTACGTAACCCTCGTCCCTTTGACGATGTTACAACACGCTTTCTTATCAACGGCCATAACGGTTATGTTCCACAAGACCAAGGATGGGAAGTAATCCTAGTAAAACCAGAATGCATGACTTGTTTCTAGACGTATGAATTACGTGTCTTTATTGCCTTTGCTGAACGACTTGTGTACTAGCTAGAATTATCTTCACAACCATCTTGTATCAAATTTATTGTGTGCTATATTTCATGCTATATGTAAAATAAGCGGTATTGTAAGTTTGTAAAATATTGTGTAAAAGTTTGAACGCGAAATAATATTATAATCAGTTTTTCATATAGAATTGTAGTAGTTGAATTGTATATTAGCTACTAAGTATGAACTTAACGGGTAGGTACTACCCGAATTTAAACTTATAAAACGCTAATATGAAGAAAAAGCTTTTATAAATGAGTTCATATTATGCTACGAAATACTATTAACTACTCTTAATATTCTGTATGATTAACTTGTTCCATTTGACTATTTTGAAGGAAATGGCACCGACTACTCGACACACCGTGAATATGAATGAAGAGGAATTCCGTACTTTTCTAGCTTCACACATAGCCGCAGTACAGGCTGCGCTACATACCAACAATAACCTTGGATCTAGCAGTACAGGAAATCGTGTAGGATGCACCTACAAAGAATTCACTGCCTGCAAACCTTTGGAATTTGATGGAACCGAAGGACCGATTGGATTGAAACGGTGGACCGAGAAGGTCGAATCGGTGTTTGCCATAAGTAAGTGTACTGAAGAGGACAAAGTGAAGTACGCAACACATAACTTCACAGGTTCTGCGTTAACATGGTGGAATACCTATCTAGAGCAAGTGGGACAAGACGATGCGTACGCACTACCGTGGTCAGCATTCAAGCACTTGATGAACGAGAAATACCGTCCCAGAACCGAGGTCAATAAGCTCAAGACAGAACTTAGAGGGTTACGAACCCAAGGATTTGATATTACCACGTACGAAAGACGATTCACAGAATTGTGCCTATTGTGTCCGGGAGCATTCGAAGATGAGGAAGAGAAGATCGAAACGTTTGTGAAAGGATTACCGGAAAGAATCCAAGAAGATATAAGTTCACACGAGCCCGCCTCCATACAACAGGCATGTAGAATGGCTCACAAACTAGTAAACCAGATTGAGGAAAGAATTAAAGAACAGACTGCTGAAGAGGCCAATGTGAAGCAAGTCAAAAGAAAGTGGGAGGAAAACGGTGATAAGAATCACCAATACAACAACAACAGCAATTACAACAATAATCGCAACAATTATCCCAACAATCGCAACATCAATCGCAACTACAACAAACGGCCCAACAACAACAACAACAACAACAACAACAGTAACTACAACAATCATCCCAACAACAATAATAACCGCAACAACAACAACAATCAGAAGCAGCTATGCCAAAGGTGTGAAAAGTATCACTCGGGGTTTTGCACCAAATTTTGCAACAAGTGTAAAAGAAATGGTCATAGCGCGGCGAAGTGTGAGGTCTACGGACCAGGGGTTAATAGAACGAAAGGAACAAATGGTGTCGGAACGAGTAATGGCGGAGCAAGTAGTGTCGGAGCAAGTTATGCCAATGTAGTTTGTTATAAATGTGGAAAACCGGGCCACATTATTAGAAATTGCCCGAGCTAGGAGAACACGAATGGACAAGGCCGCGGAAGAGTTTTCAATATTAATGCGGCAGAGGCACAGGAAGACCCGGAGCTTGTTACGGGTACGTTTCTTATTGACAATAAATCTGCTTACGTTTTATTTGATTCGGGTGCAGATAGAAGCTATATGAGTAGAGATTTTTATGCTAAATTAAGTTGTCCATTGACGCCTTTGGATAGTAAATTTTTACTCGAATTAGCAAATGGTAAATTAATTTCAGCAGATAATATATGTCAGAATCGAGAAATTAAACTGGTTAGGGAAACATTTAAGATTGATTTGATACCAGTAGAGTTAGGGAGTTTTGATGTGATAATCGGTATGGACTGGTTGAAAGAAGTGAAAGCAGAGATCGTTTGTTACAAAAATGCAATTCGCATTATACGAGAAAAAGGAAAACCCTTAATGGTGTACGGATGAAAGGGCAACACGAAGCTACATCTTATTAGTAATTTGAAGGCACAAAAACTAATAAGAAAATGTTGTTATGCTGTTCTAGCACACGTCGAGAAAGTACAAACTGAAGAAAAGAGCATCAATGATGTTCCCATTGCAAAAGAATTTCCCGATGTATTTCCGAAAGAATTACCGGGATTACCCCCACATCGATCCGTTGAATTTCAAATAGATCTTGTACTAGGAGCTGCACCAATAGCTCGTGCTCCTTACAGACTCACACCCAGCGAGATTGATGTTTTAGCAGAGGGGTATAAAATACTATTAATTTTTAGCAGGAAAATACTATTAAATACGATACAATTTTACACAAGATATTTATTTATTTAGAGAATGGATATACTTAAACCTTGCTACAACACTTATAGGCAGTGTACCTAATCGTACAGTAGTGTAGTTTTTAGTAAGTCCGGTTCGTTCCACAGGGAAAATCATTAAACAAAGCTTAACGCTATATTAGTTTACTTTTATAAAAATACAAATATATATATAAGTAATATTATTATTATTATAAAGGGGGTTTTTACCGTTTAATGACCGGTTTGTCGATTTTAAAACTTTAGTCGCAGTTAAAACCAAATGTAAAATATTAAAAATAAATACAAGACTTAAATTAAAGCGTAAAGTAAATAACGATAATGAAATTGCGAATAATAAAAGTGCGATAAAATAAACTTGCGATAATTAAAAAGTACGATAATTAAAAGTGCAATTAAATACAATAACAATAAAAATGCGATAATTAGAAGTGCAATTAAATATAAAATAAAGGAAATTAAATATGAAATAAAAGAATTATACTTATTTAAACTTCCGTAATCATGATGTTTGACGTGTTGATTTTAGTTTTATGCCCATGGGTTAATTGTCCTTTATCCTGGATTATTTAATATGTCCGTCTGGTTTTTGTCCATAACAGTCCATCAGTCATAAATATAAAGTGCAAGTATCCTCGTAAAATTATCCTTATACCCGAAGTTAAATATTCCAACTAATTGGGGACTTAAACTGTAACAAGATTTTAATACTTTGTTTAATAATTACACCAGGATGTCGACTGAGTGTAACCCAAGATTTTAATATTTTGTTATCAATTATACCAAGTGTCCTTGTACATAATTTCACCCCTGTTTTAATTATTCTAGTGGCTATTAATCCATTCCCGTGTCCGGTTAAATGGACGATTATTCGTACATATAAATACCCCGCCCATCGTGTCCGATCGAGTGTATATGGTAATTTATAGGGACACCCAATTGTAAATCTTCATATTAACATTAACAAACTATCATTTAGTTAAACAAATATAAAGCCCATTAATAGCCCATAGTCTAATTTCCACAAGTGTCGTTCTTTTGTCCAAACCCCAATTATGGTACAAAGCCCAGTTACCCAATTTTAGTAATTATCCCAACATCATGATTACTTCGGATTAAATAAGCATAATAATAACTTAGCTACGAGACATTAATATAAAAAGGTTGAACATAACTTACAATGATTAAAAATAGCGTAGCGTTACACGGACAGAATTTCGACTTACACCCTTACAACATTCGCTAACATACCCTTATTATTAGGATTAAAATTAAAATTAAAATTAAAATTAAAATATAAATATAAATATTTACGTATAGATATAGAGAGGATGGATATATATGTGTTTTTGCGATCAGAATTCGTTTGCTTTTATAGGGAGTTTCAGAATTTGGGGCTCCGCGACTCGCGGCTCTTTTTGCCTTCAAACTCCGCGAGTCGCGGAGTTTGTAAATACAGCTCACTCCATTTTGGCTCTTTGTTTACCGACGGTTTATTATATAAATATAATATATATATAATTTATATAATTAATTATATATTATATTATATTTATATACATAGTTAACTTTTAATTTTTTGTTCGTTGTGTCGAGCGTTGAGAGTTGACTCTGGTCCCGGTTCTGGATTTTCGAATGTCCTTGCGTACAATTTAATATCTTGTACTTTGCGTTTTGAATCTTGTACTCTTGTAATTTCGAGACGTTTCTTATCAATAATTGGAACCTCTTTGATTGTCTTTTGTACTTTTGAGCTTTTTGGTCGTTTGCGTCTTCAATTCATCGAATCTGTCTTTTGTCTTCACCTTTTATTATTTAAACGAATATCACTTGTAAATAGAACAATTGCAACTAAAAGCTTGTCTTTCTTGAGGAATAATGCTATGAAATATATGTTCGTTTTTAGCATTATCAAATATTCCCACACTTAAGCGTTGCTTGTCCTCAAGCAATATTGTCTTGAAATACTAGAATCACTTCTTTATTCTTCACACTTTGTACATCAGTGATTTCTATATGGCGGTATAACCAATGGTAGTAACGATATGGTTTAAAGTCCCACATGACTATAAAAATTTAGATCCATTAAGGAAATTGGATCTTTATGAAAACATTTGATCTTTTGAAAATTAAATCTAGTTTTTACCCTAGATAAGTTTTCCGGAATAACCCTTTACCGGTGTTTGCAAAATATTTTTGTGGGTTTGGTGGGTTTCAGATTTGAAAATTTTAGCTCAAAACTTGCGGTTTTGTGTCACCCACTTGCTAACCTTGTATTTGGAAAGCAACACGTCCAGTTTACTTGTCCCGTATATTACCTTTCGGTAAACTACCGTCCGGTTGTAAAGGAAAGCGTTGAACAAGCAACTGTTAAGGCAATGTCCCCTGACATGCTTTTAATTATGGTCTATAACGTGTCGGACGCAATTACTATCCTTGGTAGGAGCAATAGTAAAGCTCACCCTTATGATTTTTCGGTCTGGCACAAGGTCCTGTCTTTGACCACTATGAAACCACCGTTCTTACGATTGACACCCGATTTAGTTCAGGTGACCTAATGAATTCCAGGTGAATTCCTAGGATTTTACGTTCAATGGTAATGAACGCATTGAAAATAGGGTTTTCAGAAAACAAATCAGTTTGTAATGTTGATCAAAATATTTTCTCGTTCAAGCTCGAGTTTAGATATCATTGAATTCCATGAGTTTGTAATTCTCAATCTTTAAGGTCAATCTCAAGGATTGAGTAATATCATGCTTAAAAGCTGATTTTTGATCTTTTAAGGAGATTATCCTTTCTGGGGATCTGATTCATTAGTCTTATCCAGCTAATTTGCATGGTGCCCCCCATTTTACGAGATAAATCCTTCTCATGGTTAGGATAAATCTGACCACTTGGCGACCCTGTTTAATGCTGAGGTCCGTGGATTTCCTGCTGATTTTAGTGATGACTTTTCTAGATTTTTCGTCAACCTACAGCTGGTCTGGACGACAACTTCATGACCTAAATCAAGAAGCGCGTTTCTTTTTTGGAAGACTTTACTTCCTTTTAATGATGGAATTGATTCATCGTGTAGATCCATCTCTCTTACAGTAAATCAGGTAAAACTTTTTAGTTAAGTCCAAAGCAAAAGTATTTTCAGTTATTTGTACAAAAATATGTGATATATGTTTTGAATAACTTGGAGAATTTTCCCACACTTGGCTTTTATTTTCCTTTTTATTGTCCTCTATTCCATTTTAACATTTTGGTTTGTTTCTCAATTTATGTCCTTTCTGAGGTAACAATAATTTCGGTGTTAAAACCTAGTTTTATCGTTCATAAATATGTATAAACATGATTTTAAGTTCATTTAAATGAAAATTTTGAAAAATTTTACTAGAATTGGGTAGTCAGTATATAAGACTATGGCTGTTCTTTATTATCAGAGAGCACTAGATTCTAATACAACTACTGCTTTACTAGTATTTTTAATGGTAACCAAGTGTTTAAGATAAAAAATAAAATCCGAAAGAATTTAACCCCTTCCCACACTTAAGATCTTGCAATGCCCTCATTTGCAAGAAATCAGTAACAATGTAAATTATTGAGGGTGATTTGTGTGAAAATGATTAAATTTTTACCAAAGTTTCCAAATATATTGGCGTTTGTTTGCTGAATGATAAATGGTGCACATCATTTGTTCATTCCGTCTTGTTGTTATTTCACATATATTTTGCATCTTGTCGTCAAAATTAGTTGCTTTTGCTGAACTTAATGCCATTCTTTGAAAATGCGTTGTTTTACCCTGTTGTGTACATAAGATAAACTGCAAACATATATACATATTTTTGAAGTTTGGTATATTACCCCACATTCAAAAATTATTAAAATCTAAGAATAAAAGTTAGAAAATTATAAAAACTATTACAATATTAACATAAGTATTAAACGTATCAACATTACAAATTACAAAATAAATAAAACTAAGTAGACTAGGGATGATACTGATACCAATAGGGGTTCCACGCATAACCATAGGTGCTATAAAATGCTTCGGCTGGGTTATACGTAGGATACGGTGGTTGCATCTCTATAGACCAGGGAGGGAATATGGGTTTTGGAGTAGGAATATAGTTTCTACCTATATGTTGGCAATGAGCTATGATTTGGTTTTGATGAACTTGCCAATCTTCAAATGCTCTCTGTCTAGCATTTTCGTACTCCTGTGAAGCTATAAACCTTTGCATTTCTTGCATTTCATTTCCCCCTCCTACATTACCTTGCTGTTGGTTTCTCTCAACTTGTGGATGTCTACCATGGTATTGTACTGCGTCGTTATTTCGCCTCTTCAAAACTTTCGCACCATGGTATACATTTAAACCTATAGTATCGCGGGGTTCTGGTTCTTCGACTAATAATCCCCCCCCCCCCGACTTATATCCACACCGAGATATTCAGCAATCAAAGTAATAAAAATACCACCTCCTATTATGCTATGC
The DNA here is from genome assembly GCF_046630445.1 of Rutidosis leptorrhynchoides. NCBI lineage: Eukaryota > Viridiplantae > Streptophyta > Magnoliopsida > Asterales > Asteraceae > Rutidosis > Rutidosis leptorrhynchoides. The sequence goes on from NC_092339.1 coordinate 358,619,973, forward strand.
GGTCTCATCCCCCTAACCATAGCTGATAAATAATAATCCACACAATAAGGTATACTTACAGCGCTTTGTGGGTCTCGAATACACATATGGTAAAACAAATCCTGTTCATTTACCTTTTCCTTGTTCTTACCTCTTTGTGTAATCGAATTAGCTAAAAACCTATGAATCACTCTTAATTCAGCTCTATCTATATCCAACTAAGAGTAATTTCCCCCTTTGAATCGGTGATGGCTTGTCATTTGACTCCATACACCATGTGTATCAAAATTTTCATCTATCTTTCTACCATTTAGTATCAACCCTCTACAATCGGCAGATGCTAACTCCTCAGGCGTATATATACGTAAAGCCTGAGCCATGTCTAGTAAAGATATGTGGCGCATCGAACCTCCTAACAAAAATCTAATAAAAGATCGATCGGTTAAACTAGCTACCCGATCATTTAATTCTATACTACACAACAATTCTTCACACCATACTTTATATACAGGTCTAGGCATGATGAATAAACGTACCTAGTCATTAAAAGTAGAATTACCATACATCTGTGCAAGTAATTCCCTAATTGGCCCGGCCAATTCTACAGCTTCTAATGGTCCCCATTCTAGGACCCTAGGTACCTCAACAACTTTAGAATGAAGAGTATGCAAACTCCTTTGGTATTTTGGATAATCTATCCAAAGTCTGTCAAATCTCAGGTTCGGGTGCAAATCTTCCAAGTGCATATCAGAAAATGTCATGACTGGATGAGGTATATCTTGCTTGTAGTAGTTATCCACCTCCTGTTGTTCCGCATTCTCAGCAGGAGCATTGCGAGCTTGGGATGAAGATTCACCCCTTTCAGTCTGCAAAACACATCAAACACAATTTTTGTGCATCCAAATATGCATTAGTGTCAGCAAAATCATCAATCAGAATGACATGATCAATTTATATCAAAATTAAGCTCATTTTCACATTTTTATCAAATCTACACTTTTTCAAATAAGCATATACGAAAATGTTCGCCAAGTTCATAAGCATTCAACTCAAATAACATGTCAAAATAATCATTACTAGCAATTAAACAAGTTTCAAATGGCATTATCTCTCAAAAATCAAGTTCATGAATTTTTAGACTTGAAAAAGTCCACTTTAATTCTCAAAATCATGTTTAGGCTCAAAGTTTGGATCATTTAACTACCTAAACATGTTACACTACTTAATTTAGCAACAATTCATGACAAAAATCGGCCATAACCTGTTTATATCAAAAAGCCCCAAATTGCTCAAGAACACAAACCCTAGATTACTCAAAATTTGAAGTTTAAGGCTTCTAATCATGTTAAATAGCATCAATCTAGGTTATACAAGCATAATACATAAACAATTTAAGCATAATTACACTAAAAAGCATCAAAATCAAATTGGGGAAAAAATTGCTCAAGAACACTAATTTTCGGATTAAATGGTGTTTAGGTGTAGAAATTTACCGTTTTTCTTGAGTAATTCCTTGATAGCATCCTTCTTAACATGATTTTAGTAAAAGATTTGATGATTAACGGTTAAAAATTGTGATTTTGGGGGTGTTTTTTCGGGTTTTTGCGGCTTTATTTTCGCAGTTTTTTTTTTGTGGGTTGGGACTGATCAGTTCGATCAGTATATATTTTTTCCTGGATTTTTCATCCTCCGCGAGTCGCGGTGGATTTCCCTTTCAAACTCCGCGACTCGCGGAGTTTGTATTTTTTATTTTTTTTATATATATCTTATATTAATTAAAACAATTAAGTAATTAATTTTAAAATTTTGTTTCCCTTGTTATTTAGGACGAGGTCGTTTCGGATCGATGTCCTAGTCCGTCCCTCGACAAAATTTTAAAATTTGTCTTTTTGTAGCGATTGTTTTAAAAGCTAAGATTTTTGGTTTTTTAATGTTTTTGGCATACTTTAATTCAATAAGATTAAAAATAATGATAATAAAAGTTCTCGTCCCTCCCTCGGGTAAAGCAATTTCGGTTCAAAGACCTAGTCTTCAACTTACGACGAATTTTAAAAATCATATTTTTAACTTAATGAGATAAAGTAAATTTTTGTTTTTAAATTCACACAATTTAAATATAAAATTCAAAATTAATATTAAAAATTCACACCAAACTTTAAAATTTGAAATGCATAAAATTAAAAATTCATATTTTTAAAAATTAAAGATTCACACCAAACTTAATTTAAAAATTCATATTATAAATTCACACCAAACTTATATAAATTTTTCAAATATTTACAATTTTAAATATATTGATTTTACAAAGTTTACAATATTAATTTAAGATTTATATATTAATTTTAAAAACATGGTAAAAATAAAATTAAAAATCTTTTTGGCTTTTTATCCCACTTTAATCAATCAAATATTATCAAAAATATGCGCCCCTCTTTTCGGTAAAGTAATTTCGGTTCCAAGACCTAATTTAACTCATGACGAATTTTTGAAATATTTTGGGTTGATTGATTAAAGATATTTATACCTTAAGAATAAACGTTAAATTTCGGAGTGATGTAATAAATTTTTGAATGATATCAATAATTTCGGTCGCCAAACCTAATTTTATTCAATACCAATTTAATACTTTATAGCGAACAAATTAGCGTTTATTATCAAAAGGTTAAAAATAAAATAAAAAATAAAAACTGTACAGACTTACCTGTAAGATAGTATTCTTAGTTATATGATCTATCCCATTCATAAGATAGTCGGTTTAATTGGTTTTCCATGGCTACATAGGCGTAACCTCGAGCATTCAGTGTCTTTTCTTCTAAACATATGAACGGTCCGTCTCTTCATAAAGTAACAAATTCAGTATTTGAATAGGTTTGATTATTTGAACATTTACCTCCATGTGACCATTTTCCGCATTTGTGACATCTTTCTAGGTGTCGTGCTCTTCTTTTCGCTGCGGATTTTGATTTTCCTTTACCAAATTGTAACTTATTATCTTCGCATCTGGATTCTTTTCTAACTCCGTCCAATCTTTCTCTGATTACTGATACTATTTCACTATCAAGTGTGTCATTATTACGTTTAGTGATCAAAGCGTGTAGCATTAGACCATGGTTTAGTTCACAGGCAGTCTTCATTTTGTAAAAACCTAAAAAAATAAAAATTCAGAATGGGGGGAGATGACTAGTTCTTTAGGGTCTGCTAGGGAAAGACCATTCGGGTTCCATTTTTGAGAACTACACGAAAACAGACAATCTAACTCTAACAAAAATACATATTATACTTTAAAGACTTGATTCTCCCCACACTTAGTTAGCTTTGGTGTCGAAATTGTGATTAACTTCGTTGTCGACTTCCATCGGACTATTTATGTAGTGTTTAACTCTGTGACCATTAACTTTAAATTCAATCCCATTTGAATTTATTAATTCTATCGTTCCGTATGGGAAAACTCTTTTGACTATGAATGGTCCAGACCATCTTGATTTCAATTTTCCAGGAAATAGCTTGAATCGTGAATTGAAAAGAAGAACTCTGTCTCCTTCTTTAAATTCTTTTGAACTTCTGATTCTTTTATCATGCCATTTCTTCGTTCTTTCTTTATAGATTAACGAATTTTTGTATGCTTCATGTCTTAATTCTTCTAATTCGTTTAGTTGAATTAATCGTAGACGTTCGGCTTCATGTAAATCAAGATTACATGTCTTCAAAGCCCAAAATGCTTTGTGTTCAATTGGAGTTTTGTAGGCTGTTCTAAAAGCCCAGAGTGCATCCTCCAATTTAATGGACCATTCCTTCGGATTTGATCCTACGGTTTTCTCTAGAATACGTTTTAAAGCTCGGTTGGTATTTTCAACTTGTCCACTTGTTTGTGGATGATATGCGGTGGAGATTTTATGAGTTACTCCATATCTTTTAAGAACTTTCTCATGTTGATTATTACAAAAATGAGTACCCCGATCACTTATTAAAGCTTTCGGTGTTCCAAACCTTGCAAAAAGACGTTTTAAAAAGTTGACTACAACTTGTGCATCGTTAGTTGGGAGAGCTTGTGCTTCCGCCCATTTAGATACATAATCAATGGCTACGAGTATATATAGATTATTATGAGATTTTGGAAATGGACCCATAAAGTCAATACCCCAAATGTCAAATACTTCACATACTTGGATAACATTTTGTGGCATTTCATCACGTTGACTTATTTTTCCGGCCCTTTGACAAGCATCACAGGATTTGCAAAGAAGGTGTGCGTCTTTGTAAATTGTAGGCCAATAGAATCCAGCATCATAAACTTTTCTTGCTGTTAGTTGAGGCCCATAATGCCCTCCTGTTGGTCCTGTGTGACAATGGTTTAATATTTTACTAGCTTCATCTCCAAATACACATCGGCGTATTATTCCATCGGGACAACTTTTAAACAGATGTGGATCTTCCCAAAAATAGTGTTTTATATCACTGAAGAATTTCTTTCGTCTTTGGTACGATAATCCTTTTTCAAGGAATCCACATACTAAATAGTTTGCATAGTCTGCAAACCATGGAATTTCTTTATAATCTATCTTCAATAGATATTCATCAGGAAAGTTGTCTTGTATGGCCGATTCATTTAGAACTTCTAATTCGGGATTTTCAAGACGAGAAAGATGATCAGCGGCGAGATTTTCTGCTCCTCTTTTATCTCGGATTTCAATATCAAACTCTTGTAAGAGTAAGATCCAACGGATTAATCTTGGTTTAGCATCTTGTTTCGAAAATAGGTATCTAAGAGCAGAATGGTCGGTATAAACCACCGTTTTTGCTAGAACGAGATATGATCGAAATTTGTCAAAAGCAAAGACAATAGCAAGGAGTTCTTTTTCAGTAGTTGTATAGTTCGTTTGTTCTCCTTGTAACGTCTTACTAGCATAATATATAGGTTGAAATCGTTTTTCAATCCTTTGTCCTAAAACGGTTCCCATTGTAAAATCACTTGCATCGCACATTAGTTCAAATGGTAGATTCCAATTTGGTGTTATCATGATCGGCGCATTAGTGAGTTTCTCTTTAAGAATATTAAAAGATTTGATACACTCATCTGAAAAGATGAATGGAGCATCATTTTCTAGGAGTTTATTCATAGGAGTGGCAATTTTAGAAAAATCTTTTATGAAACGTCAGTAAAAACCGGCATGCCCTAGAAAACTCCTAACTCCTCTAACATTGGTGGGATGTGGAAGTTTAGCAATTACATCTACTTTAGCTCTATCTACTTCAATTCCTTCTTTTGAAATTTTATGTCCAAGAACGATGCCTTCTTTAACCATGAAATGGCATTTCTCCCAATTAAGTACTTGATTTGATTGTTCGCATCTAATAAGCATTCGTTCCAGATTAACTAGACATGATTTAAATGTATCACCGAAGACTGAAAAGTCATCCATGAAAACTTCCATGCATTCTTCTATCATGTCGTGAAAAATCGCCATCATACACCTTTGAAAGGTTGCAGGGGCGTTACAAAGTCCAAATGGCATGCGTTTGTAAGCAAAAGTACCATAAGGGCACGTGAATGTGGTTTTCTATTGATCTTCGGGTGCTATTGGAATTTGAAAATATCCGGAAAATCCATCTAGAAAACAATAGTAACTATTTCCGGCTAATCTTTCCAACATTTGATCAATGAAAGGTAAGGGAAAGTGATCTTTTCTGGTGGCGTCATTTAATTTTCTATAATCAATACATACACGCCATCCTGTTACAGTCCTTGTAAGAATAAGCTCATTTTTCTCATTTGTAATGACAGTCATGCCACCCTTCTTAGGCACGCATTGAACTGGGCTTACCCATGGACTATCAGAGATTGGATAAATTAGACCTGCATCTAGCAGTTTAATAATCTCTTTCTTAACTACATCTTGCATATTAGGATTTAGTCTTCGTTGGCGTTGCACATACGTTTTATGACCTTCTTCCATAAGGATTTTATGTGTGCAATACGAAGGACTTATTCCTTTAATATCATGAATCTTCCATGCAATGGCTGGTTTATGAGCTTTCAACACAGAAATGAGTTGTGATTTCTCATTTTCAGTAAGAGAAGACGATATTATTACAGGTAATTCAGATTCACCATGTAAATAAGCGTATTCCAAATGGTCTGGAAGTGGCTTTAACTCTAATTTCAGAGGTTCTTCTATCGATGATTTTTATCGATATCTGTCTTCTTCTTTTAGCATTTGAATTTCTTCTATTGTTGGTTCATATCCATTAGCTATAAGTGTAGCTAACATTTCAGCTTCATCAATTGGTTCATTACCTTCTCCTAAAGAACATTCTCCTGTTCCTTATAATTCTGGAAATTCTTCTAATAATTCTGCATGTGCATCTATAGTTTGAATATAATAACATGTATCATCTGCAGATTGCGGTTGTTGCATTGCTCTATCAACTGACAAGGTAACACTCTCATCCTCTATACTTAGGGTCAATTTCTTACCGAACACGTCTATCATTGCTTTAGCCGTATTTAAGAATGGTCTTCCTAATATGAGAGGAACTTGAGAATCTTCTTCCATGTCCAAAACAACAAAATCTACTGGAAATACTAAAGTACCAACTTTAACTAGCATGTTCTCCATTATCCCTCTAGGATATTTTATTGATCTATCGGCTAGTTGTATGCTTATTCTGGTTGGTTTCAGTTCTCCAAGGTCTAGTTTAGCGTATAGTGAATACGGCATTAGATTTATACTAGCACCTAAGTCTGCCAATGCTTCTATTGAACTAAGACTACCCAGAAAACATGGAATTGTGAAACTTCCTGGATCAGATAGTTTTTCTGGTATCTTATTCAACAGTACTGCTGAACAATTAGCATTCATAGTAACAGCTGAGAGTTCTTCCATTTTCTTTCTATTTGAGATTAGATCTTTCAAGAATTTAGCATATCTAGGCATTCCTGAAATTACATCAATGAAAGGAAGATTTACATTTATCTGTTTAAACATATCCAAGAATTTGGATTGCTCGGCTTCAAGTTTCTCTTTCTTCATTTTACTCGGGTAAGGAAGTGGTGGTTGGTATGGTTTAACATAAGGTTTATTCTTAACTGTGTTATCTTCATTAACCTTTCCAACTACCGGTTCTTTTTCCTTATCTTGATCAGGTTGTGGTTCTTGTGGAGTAGGAATAGCTTCATCAGAAGTTACAAGTATTTCAGGTGGTTTAAGTGTTGTACCACTTCTTGTGGTAATGGCTTTAGCTGTTTCATTCCGGGGGTTAGCATTTGTATCACTAGGTAGACTTCCCGGTTTTCTTTCACCTATTAACCTTGCTACGTTACTTACTTCTTGTTCTAGATTTTGAATAGAAGCTTGTTGATTTCTAAATGCTTGAGCATTTTGTTCATTAGTTTGTTTCTGAGATGTGAAAAACTGCGTTTGAGTTTCAACTAGCTTCGTCATCATATCTTCTAAATTCGGCTTTTTATCATCGGTTTGTTGTGGTGGTTTGTTTTGAAAATTAGGTCTTTGCTGGTTGTAATTATTATTGGATACTTGTTGATTGCTAGGACCTTGTTGGTTGTTGTATGGAATATTTCTGTTATAATTCTAGTTTTGATTGTAAATCGGTCTTGGCGGTTGATAATTATTCTGATAATTATTTCCAGGCCTTTGGTTTATGTATGAAATATTATCTCTTTGTTCCATTGTTAATTCAATACTGAGACAATCTTTTGTCAAATGTGATCCTCCACACTGCTTACAACTAATTCGTATTGAGTGAATATCTTTAGTCATCTTTTCCATTCGTCTCTCGACAGCATCTATCTTTGCGGAAATGGAATCTAAGTCATGGCTAGAATTGGCTCTAGCTGCTTTAGATGATCTAACGATATCTTTTTCTTGGTGCCACTCATGTGAGTGGGAAGCAGTGTTATCAATAATTTTGTAAGCATCAGTTTCGGTTTTCTTCATAATAGAACCACCAGCTGCTATATCTATGTCTTTCCTTGTAGTGATGTCGCATCCTTGGTAGAATATTTGTACTATTTGACAGGTGTCTAAACCATGTTGCGGACATCCTCTCAACAACTTCCAAATCTTGTCCACGCCTCATATAGAGTTTCATTTGGTTTCTGTGTGAACGTAACAATTTCTCCTTGAAGTCTTACGGCTTTAGATGCAGGAGAGAATTGTTTAAGAAAATTTTCAACTAAAACATCCCATGTATCAATCGCCCCTTCAGGTAACGATTCCAACCAATCTTTGGCTTCTCCCTTTAAATTCCAGGGAAATAACATGAGATATATCTGTTCATCCTCCACTTCTCGGATTTTAAATAGTGTGCAGATCCTATTAAAGGTACGTAGATGTTCATTTGGATCTTCCTTCGGCGCACCACTAAATTGGCATTGATTAGTCACCATGTGTAGAATTTGTCCTTTGATTTCATAATCTGGCGCATTAATGTCCGGATGAGTAATTGCGTGACCTTGGCCAGTGCGTTTAGCTCTCATTCGGTCTTCCATACTTAAAGGTTCCAGATTCTCCATAATTGAATTTGTTGAATCGGAATCACTAGAGGATTCTGATTTAATGGTTCGTTCCTCAACAATCTCTGTTTGAATGATTGGTGGTTCCGGAGGAAAATTTAATGGTTCATGATCTACGAATCGTTCCTGAATATTCTCCGAATTCTCAATTGTGAGGTCGGGTTCAAAAAATGGATTATCGGAAATTTGAACTGGAGTACTTGGTCGACTGGATGACGATTTTAAAGAAAAATCAACGGCAGTAATATTTGCTAAATGTCTTGATCTAGTTACAGGTGGTGAACGTACAAAAGGTGGTGAACGTCTTGCTCGGTGCATTCACTGAATATCCTATTAGTTTTTTAAAAGGAAAGAAAAATTATAATAAGTTATCCAATCAATAGACTTTTCTGATTTTGCCCACGTTTCGAATAGCCAAAAGATGCAGCAGAGGGGCAGGATTCGTTTGGCCTCAATATAATTGAGGACTGTTTGGCTCCAATAACCCGGTCCACGTACAAATCCAACTATTACTACGAACCAGAAAATTCTGATGTCTATCAATTTAACCACTTAAAATAAATTTTCGTAATTTTAAGAAATTTAGATAAGAAGTAGAAAAAATTCTAAGTCCTAAAAACTAGAATAGCGAGAAATAAGAAAGAAAAAGAGTGCGTCGAAAAAGGTCGAAAAAGAAAAATGGTTGAAAAATAAAAGGTAACGGAAAAATAAAAGAAACTTATAAAACTTAAAAACACTTGACTAACCTAACCTTATTACCACAACTAACTTAAAATTATAATCGCAAATTGAGATTACTAATTGGAATGATAATTGATATATAGGAAAAAGTCGTCTAAAAATATTAAAGCTTACAAGAAAAACTAAATCCCAAATGGAAATAACTTAAAAAGAAACTAAAACTTAAAAAGGCGTCGCAAAATTCTAAAGCACCTAAATCTTAGTCTAAAGAAAAAGCACTTAAGGAATTCTACGGCAAAGCCTAAAAATCTAGAAGTAAAAATAACTATGGCAAAAACTAAGTTTAAAACTAAATATGAGCTAAAAATACAATTATTACGCTAAAACGATTAAAAAGGGATAAAATATAAAAATAAACTAAAAGTTGTAAAAATACAATTTTTATAAAAATATTATTTTTATATTTTTTATTTACTAAAACTACTAATTTTACAATTTAATTAAACTAATTTAACTAAATAAAACAAATTAAATAAAAAGAAACTTTAAAATAAAACTAATTATAATAATAATAATTAATAAATACCCCGTAATTAATGATGTTTATGGTTTCTGTCGGTGGCGGCTCCGCGAGTCGCGGTGACCCAGTTCAAAAACTCCGCGGGTCGCGGAGGGTTCAATTCCAGTTCAAAAACAGGTCAAGTTTCGACAGGTCAGTTTTATTATATATATATATATATTTTTTTTTTTATTTTTCTGTTTTATATTTTCTGTTTTAACAGTTAAATAAAATATATAAATTAAATAAAAACTTTTTTTAAAAAAAAAACTAAATTAAAAATAGAAATACTTTATAATTTTATAAAAATCTTAAAATTTTATATATATATGTTTTTTTTTTCAGTTTTTTTTTATATATTTTAAATAAAAACAAAATAATAAAATAAAACTTATATAAAAATAAAGAAACTTTATAAAACTTAAATATTTAACAAAATCTTAAAAATACTTATATTTTTATTTTTCTTTTTATATTTTCGAATATTTAAAACGTATTTTTATAAAAACGAATTTTAATAAAAGTAAACTAAAAATATTTTTTTTTTATATTAGCGTTGCGCTTCCGGCTTTTAAGCGATTCCCCGGCAGCGGCGCCAAAAATACTTGATGTTTTAGCAGAGGGGTATATAAAATAGCTATTATATTTTAGCAGGAAAATACTATTAAATACGATACAATTTTACACAAGATATTTATTTATTTAGAGAATGGATATACTTAAACCTTGCTACAACACTTATAGGCAGTGTACCTAATCGTACAGTAGTGTAGTTTTTTAGTAAGTCCGGTTCGTTCCACAGGGAAAATCTTTAAACAAAGCTTAACGCTATATTAATTTACTTTTATAAAAATACAAATATATATATAAGTAATGTTATTATTATAAAGGGGGGTTTTTACCGTTTAATGACCGGTTTGTCGATTTTAAAACTTTAGTCGCAGTTAAAACCAAATGTAAAATATTAAAAATAAATACAAGACTTAAATTAAAGCGTAAAGTAAATAACGATAATGAAATTGCGAATAATAAAAGTGCGATAAAATAAACTTGCGATAATTAAAAAGTACGATAATTAAAAGTGCAATTAAATACAATAACAATAAAAATGCGATAATTAGAAGTGCAATTAAATATAAAATAAAGGAAATTAAATATGAAATAAAGCTTATTTAAACTTCCGTAATCATGTTGTTTGACGTGTTGATTTTAGTTTTATGCCCATGGGTTAATTGTCCTTTGTCCTGGATTATTTAATATGTCCGTCTGGTTTTTGTCCATAACAGTCCATCAGTCATAAATATAAAGTGCGAGTATCCTTGTCAAATTATCCTTATACCCGAAGTTAAATATTCCAACTAATTGGGGACTTAAACTGTAACAAGATTTTAATACTTTGTTTAATAATTACACCAGGATGTCGACTGAGTGTAACCCAAGATTTTAATATTTTGTTATCAATTATACCAAGTGTCCTTGTACATAATTTCACCCCTGTTTTAATTTTCTAGTGGCTATTAATCCATTCCCGTGTCCGGTTAAATGAACGATTATTCGTACATATAAATACCCCGCCCATCGTGTCCGATCGAGTGTATATGGTAATTTATAGGGAGGCCCAATTGTAAATCTTTATATTAAAATTAACAAACTATCATTTAGTTAAACAAATATAAAGCCCATTAATAGCCCATAGTCTAATTTCCACAAGTGTCGTTCTTTTGTCCAAACCCCAATTATGGTACAAAGCCCAATTACCCAATTTTAGTAATTAGCCCAACATCATGATTACTTCGGATTAAATAAGCATAATAATAACTTAGCTACGAGACATTAATATAAAAAGGTTGAACATAACTTACAATGATTAAAAATAGCGTAGCGTTACACGGACAGAATTTCGACTTACACCCTTACAACATTCGCTAACATACCCTTATTATTAGGATTAAAATTAAAATTAAAATATAAATATAAATATTTACGTATAGATATAGAGAGGATGGATATATATGTGTTTTTGCGATCAGAATTCGTTTGCTTTTATAGGGAGTTTCAGAATTTGGGGCTCCGCGACTCGCGGCCCTTTTTGCCTTCAAACTCCGCGAGTCGCGGAGTTTGTAAATACAGCTCACTCCATTTTGGCTCTTTGTTTACCGACGGTTTATTATATAAATATAATATATATATAATTTATATAATTAATTATATATTATATTATATTTATATACATAGTTAACTTGTAATTTTTAGTCCGTTGCGTCGAGCGTTGAGAGTTGACTCTGGTCCCGGTTCCGGATTTTCGAATGTCCTTGCGTACAATTTAATATCTTGTACTTTGCGTTTTGAATCTTGTACTCTTGTAATTTCGAGACGTTTCTTATCAATAATTGGAACCTCTTTGATTGTCTTTTGTACTTTTGAGCTTTTTGGTCGTTTGCGTCTTCAATTCGTCGAATCTGTCTTTTGTCTTCACCTTTTATTATTTAAACGAATATCACTTGTAAATAGAACAATTGCAACTAAAAGCTTGTCTTTCTTGAGGAATAATGCTATGAAATATATGTTCGTTTTTAGCATTATCAGAGATGAAAGAACTGCAAGGCCAATTACAAGAACTTTTAGAGCGTGGTTTCATTCGACCAAGCACATCACCGTGGGGAGCTCCTGTTTTGTTTGTCAAGAAGAAAGATGGTACATTCAGGTTGTGTATCGACTACCGAGAGTTGAACAAACTTACCATCAAGAACCGCTACCCACTACCGAGAATCGACGACTTATTTGATCAACTACAAGGCTCGTCTGTTTATTCAAAGATTGACTTACGTTCCGGGTATCATCAAATACGGGTGAAAGAAGATGATATTCCAAAGACTGCTTTCAGAACACGTTACGGTCATTACGAGTTTATGGTCATGCCGTTTGGTTTAACTAATGCACCAGCTGTGTTCATGGACCTTATGAACCGAGTGTGTGGACCATTCCTTGACAAGTTTGTCATTGTTTTCATTGATGACATACTTATTTACTCAAAGAATGACCAAGAACACGGTGAACATTTGAGAAAGGTGTTAGAAGTATTGAGGAAGGAAGAATTGTACGCTAAGTTTTCAAAGTGTGCATTTTGGTTGGAAGAAGTTCAATTCCTCGGTCACATAGTGAACAAAGAAGGTATTAAGGTGGATCCGGCAAAGATAGAAACTGTTAAAAAGTGGGAAATCCCGAAAACTCCGAAACACATACGCCAGTTTTTAGGACTAGCTGGTTACTACAGAAGGTTCATCCAAGACTTTTCCAGAATAGCAAAACCCTTGACTGCATTAACGCATAAAGGGAAGAAATTTGAATGAAATGATGAACAAGAGAAAGCGTTTCAGTTATTGAAGAAAAAGCTAACTACGGCACCTATATTGTCATTGCTTGAAGGGAATGATGATTTTGTGATTTATTGTGACGCATCAAAGCAAGGTCTCGGTTGTGTATTAATGCAACGAACGAAGGTGATTGCTTATGCGTCTAGACAATTGAAGATTCACGAACAAAATTATACGACGCATGATTTGGAATTAGGTGCGGTTGTTTTTGCATTAAAGACTTGGAGGCACTACTTATATGGGGTCAAAAGTATTATATATACCGACCACAAAATTCTTCAACACATATTTAATCAAAAACAACTGAATATGAGGCAGCGTAGGTGGATTGAATTATTGAATGATTACAACTTTGAGATTCGTTAGCACCCGGTAAAGCAAAATGTGGTAGCCGATGCCTTGAGCAGGAAGGACAGAGAACCCATTCGAGTAAAATCTATGAATATAATGATTCATAATAACCTTACTACTCAAATAAAGGAGGCGCAACAAGGAGTTTTAAAAGAGGGAAATTTAAAGGATGAAATACCCAAAGGATCGGAGAAGCATCTTAATATTCGGGAAGACGGAACCCGGTATAGGGCTGAAAGGATTTGGGTACCAAAATTTGGAGATATGAGAGAAATGGTACTTAGAGAAGCTCATAAAACCAGATACTCAATACATCCTGGAACGGGGAAGATGTACAAGGATCTCAAGAAACATTTTTGGTGGCCGGGTATGAAAGTCGATGTTGCTAAATACGTAGGAGAATGTTTGACGTGTTCTAAGGTCAAAGCTGAGCATCAGAAACTATCAGGTCTACTTCAACAACCCGAAATCCCGGAATGGAAATTGAAAAACATTACCATGGATTTCATCACTAAATTGCCAAGGACTGCAAGTGGTTTTGATACTATTTGGGTAATAGTTGATCGTCTCACCAAATCAGCACACTTCCTGCCAATAAGAGAAGATGACAAGATGGAGAAGTTAGCACGAATGTATTTGAAGGAAGTCGTCTCCAGACATGGAATACCAATCTCTATTATCTCTGATAGGGATGGTAGATTTATTTCAAGATTCTGGCAGACATTACAGCAAGCATTAGGAACTCGTCTAGACATGAGTACTGCCTATCATCCACAAACTGATGGGCAGAGCGAAAGGACGATACAAATGCTTGAAGACATGCTACGAGCATGTGTTATTGATTTCGAAAACAGTTGGGATCGACATCTACCGTTAGCAGAATTTTCCTACAACAACAGCTACCATTCAAGCATTGAGATGGCGCCATTTGAAGCACTTTATGGTAGAAAGTGCAGGTCTCCAATTTGTTGGAGTGAAGTGGGGGATAGACAGATTACGGGTACAGAGATTATACAAGAAACTACCGAGAAGATCATCCAAATTCAACAACGGTTGAAAACCGCCCAAAGTCGACAAAAGAGCTATGCTGACATTAAAAGAAAAGATATAGAATTTGAAATTGGAGAGATGGTCATGCTTAAAGTTGCACCTTGGAAAGGCGTTGTTTGAAATGTCCCGTTCTTATTGATTAAAAACGTTCCATATTAATTGATTTCGTTGCGAGGTTTTGACCTCTATATGAGACGTTTTTCAAAGACTGCATTCATTTTTAAAACAAACCATAACCTTTATTTCATAAATAAAGGTTTAAAAAGCTTTACGTAGATTATCAAATAATGATAATCTAAAATATCCTGTTTACACACGACCATTACATAATGGTTTACAATACAAATATGTTACATCGAAATCAGTTTCTTGAATGCAGTTTTTACACAATATCATACAAACATGGACTCCAAATCTTGTCCTTATTTTAGTATGCAACAGCGGAAGCTCTTAATATTCACCTGAGAATAAACATGCTTTAAACGTCAACAAAAATGTTGGTGAGTTATAGGTTTAACCTATATATATCAAATCGTAACAATAGACCACAAGATTTCATATTTCAATACACATCCCATACATAGAGATAAAAATCATTCATATGGTGAACACTTGATAACCGACGTTAACAAGATGCATATATAAGAATATCCCCATCATTCCGGGACACCCTTCGGATATGATATAAATTTCGAAGTACTAAAGCATCCGGTACTTTGGATGGGGTTTGTTAGGCCCAATAGATCTATCTTTAGGATTCGCGTCAATTAGGGTGTCTGTTGCCTAATTCTTAGATTACCAGACTTAATAAAAAGGGGCATATTCGATTTCAATAATTCAACCATAGAATGTAGTTTCACGTACTTGTGTCTATTTTGTAAATCATTTATAAAACCTGCATGTATTCTCATCCCAAAAATATTAGATTTTAAAAGTGGGGCTATAACTCACTTTCACAGATTTTTACTTCGTCGGGAAGTAAGACTTGGCCACTGGTTGATTCACGAACCTATAACAATATATACATATATATCAAAGTATGTTCAAAATATATTTACAACACTTTTAATATATTTTGATGTTTTAAGTTTATTAAGTCAGCTGTCCTCGTTAGTAACCTACAACTAGTTGTCCACAGTTAGATGTACAGAAATAAATCGATAAATATTATCTTGAATCAATCCACGACCCAGTGTATACGTATCTCAGTATTGATCACAACTCAAACTATATATATTTTGGAATCAACCTCAACCCTGTATAGCTAACTCCAACATTCACATATAGAGTGTCTATGGTTGTTCCGAAATATATATAGATGTGTCGACATGATAGGTCGAAACGTTGTATACATGTCTATGGTATCTCAAGATTACATAATATACAATACAAGTTGATTAGGTTATGGTTGGAATAGATTTGTTACCAATTTTCACGTAGCTAAAATGAGAAAAATTATCCAATCTTGTTTTACCAATAACTTCTTCATTTTAAATCCGTTTTGAGTGAATCAAATTGCTATGGTTTCATATTGAACTCTATTTTATAAATCTAAACAGAAAAGTATAGGTTTATAGTCGGAAAAATAAGTTACAAGTCGTTTTTGTAAAGGTAGTCATTTCAGTCGAAAGAACGACGTCTAGATGACCATTTTAGAAAACATACTTCCACTTTGAGTTTAACCATAATTTTTGGATATAGTTTCATGTTCATAATAAAAATCATTTTCTCAGAATAACAACTTTTAAATCAAAGTTTATCATAGTTTTTAATTAACTAACCCAAAACAGCCCGCGGTGTTACTACGACGTCGTAAATCCGGTTTTACGGTGTTTTTCGTGTTTCCAGGTTTTAAATCATTAAGTTAGCATATCATATAGATATAGAACATGTGTTTAGTTGATTTTAAAAGTCAAGTTAGAAGGATTAACTTTTGTTTGCGAACAAGTTTAGAATTAACTAAACTATGTTCTAGTGATTACAAGTTTAAACCTTCGAATAAGATAGCTTTATATGTATGAATCGAATGATGTTATGAGCATCATTACTACCTTAAGTTCCTTGGATAAACCTACTGGAAAAGAGAAAAATGGATCTAGCTTCAACGGATCCTTGGATGGCTCGAAGTTCTTGAAGCAGAATCATGACACGAAAACAAGTTCAAGTAAGATCATCACTTGAAATAAGATTGTTATAGTTATAGAAATTGAACCAAAGTTTGAATATGATTATTACCTTGTATTAGAATGATAACCTACTGTAAGAAACAAAGATTTCTTGAGGTTGGATGATCACCTTATAAGATTGGAAGTGAGCTAGCAAACTTGAAAGTATTCTTGATTTTATGTAACTAGAACTTGTAAAATATATGAAGAACACTTAGAACTTGAAGATAGAACTTGAGAGAGATCAATTAGATGAAGAAAATTGAAGAATGAAAGTGTTTGTAGGTGTTTTTGGTCGTTGGTGTATGGATTAGATATAAAGGATATGTAATTTTGTTTTCATGTAAATAAGTCATGAATGATTACTCATATTTTTGTAATTTTATGAGATGTTTCATGCTCGTTGCCAAATGATGGTTCTCACATGTGTTAGGTGACTCACATGGACTGCTAAGAGCTAATCATTGGAGTGTATATACCAATAGTACATACATCTAAAAGCTGTGTATTGTACGAGTACGAATACGGGTGCATGCGAGTAGAATTGTTGATGAAACTGAACGAGGATGTAATTGTAAGCATTTTTGTTAAGTAGAAGTATTTTGATAAGTGTATTGAAGTCTTTCAAAAGTGTATAAATACATATTAAAACACTACATGTATATACATTTTAACTGAGTCGTTAAGTCATCGTTAGTCGTTACATGTAAGTGTTGTTTTGAAACCTTTAGGTTATCGATCTTGTTAAATGTTGTTAACCCAATGTTTATAATATCAAATGAGATTTTAAATTATTATATTATCATGATATTATCATGTATGAATATCTCTTAATATGATATATATACATTAAATGTCTTTACAACGATAATCGTTACATATATGTCTCGTTTAAAAATCATTAAGTTAGTAGTCTTGTTTTTACATATGTAGTTCATTGTTAATATACTTAATGATATGTTTACTTATCATAGTATCATGTTAACTATATATATATATCCATATATATGTCATCATATAGTTTTTACAAGTTTTAACGTTCGTGAATCACCGGTCAACTTGGGTGGTCAATTGTCTATATGAAACATATTTTAATTAATCAAGTCTTAACAAGTTTGATTGCTTAACATGTTGGAAACATTTAATCATGTAAATATCAATCTCAATTAATATATATAAACATGGAAAAGTTCGGGTCACTACAGTACCTACCCGTTAAATAAATTTCGTCCCGAAATTTTAAGCTGTTGAAGGTGTTGACGAATCTTCTGGAAATAGATGCGGGTATTTCTTCTTCATCTGATCTTCACGCTCCCAGGTGAGCTCGGGTCCTCTATGAGCATTCCATCAAACCTTAACAATTGGTATCTTGTTTTGCTTAAGTCTTTTAACCTCACGATCCATTATTTCGACGGGTTCTTCGATGAATTGAAGTTTTTCGTTGATTTGGATTTCATCTAACGGAATAGTGAGATCTTCTTTAGCAAAACATTTCTTCAAATTCGAGACGTGGAAAGTGTTATGTACAGCCGCGAGTTGTTGAGGTAACTCAAGTCGGTAAGCTACTGGTCCGACACGATCAATAATCTTGAATGGTCCAATATACCTTGGATTTAATTTCCCTCGTTTACCAAATCGAACAATGCTTTTCCAAGGTGCAACTTTAAGCATGACCATCTCTCCAATTTCAAATTCTATATCTTTTCTTTTAATGTCAGCGTAGCTCTTTTGTCGACTTTGCGCGATTTTCAACCGTTGTTGAATTTGGATGATCTTCTCGGTAGTTTCTTGTATAATCTCCGGACCCGTAATCTGTCTATTCCCCACTTCACTCCAACAAATCGGAGACCTGCACTTTCTACCATAAAGTGCTTCAAACGGCGCCATCTCAATGCTTGAATGGTAGTTGTTGTTGTAGGAAAATTCTGCTAACGGTAGATGTCGATCCCAACTGTTTCCGAAATCAATAACACATGCTCGTAGCATGTCTTCAAGCGTTTGTATCGTCCTTTCGCTCTGCCCATCAGTTTGTGGATGATAGGCAGTACTCATGTCTAGACGAGTTCCTAATGCTTGCTGTAATGTCTGCCAGAATCTTGAAATAAATCTGCCATCCCTATCAGAGATAATAGAGATTGGTATTCCATGTCTGGAGACGACTTCCTTCAAATACAGTCGTGCTAACTTCTCCATCTTGTCATCTTCTCTTATTTGTAGGAAGTGTGCGGATTTGGTGAGACGATCAACTATTACCCAAATAGTATCAAAACCACTTGCAGTCCTTGGCAATTTAGTGATGAAGTCCATGGTAATGTTTTCCCATTTTCATTCCGGGATTTCGGGTTGTTGAAGTAGACCTGATGGTTTCTGATGCTCAGCTTTGACCTTAGAGCACGTCAAACATTCTCCTACGTATTTAGCAACATCAGCTTTCATACCCGGCCACCAAAATTGTTTCTTAAGATCCTTGTACATCTTCCCCGTTCCAGGATGTATTGAGTATCTGGTTTTATGAGCTTCTCTAAGTACCATTTCTCTCATATCTCCAAATTTTGGTACCCAAATCCTTTCAGCCCTATACCGGGTTCCGTCTTCCCGAATATTAAGATGCTTCTCCGATCCTTTGGGTATTTCATCCTTTAAATTTCCCTCTTTTAAAACTCCGTGTTGCGCCTCCTTTATTTGAGTAGTAAGGTTATTATGAATCATTATATTCATAGATTTTACTCGAATGGGTTCTCTGTCCTTCCTGCTCAAGGCATCGGCTACCACATTTTCCTTTCCTGGGTGGTAACGAATCTCAAAGTCGTAATCATTCAACAATTCAATCCACCTACGCTGCCTCATATTCAGTTGTTTCTGATTAAATATGTGTTGAAGACTTTTGTGGTCGGTATATATAATACTTTTGACCCCATATAAGTAGTGCCTCCAAGTCTTTAATGCAAAAACAACCGCGCCTAATTCCAAATCATGCGTCGTATAATTTTGTTCGTGAATCTTTAATTGTCTAGATGCATAAGAAATCACCTTCGTTCATTGCATTAATACACAACCGAGACCTTGCTTTGATGCATCACAATAAATCACAAAATCATCATTCCCTTCAAGCAATGACAATATAGGTGCCGTAGTTAACTTTTTCTTCAATAACTGAAACGCTTTCTCTTGTTCATCATTCCATTCAAATTTCTTCCCTTTATGCGTTAATGCAGTCAAGGGTTTTGCTATTCTGGAAAAGTCTTGGATGAACCTTCTGTAGTAACCAGCTAGTCCTAAAAACTGGCGTATGTGTTTCGGAGTTTTCGGGGTTTCCCACTTTTCAACAGTTTCTATCTTTGCCGAATCCACCTTAATACCTTCTTTGTTCACTATGTGACCGAGGAATTGAACTTCTTCCAACCAAAATGCACACTTTAAAAACTTAGCGTACAATTCTTCCTTCCTCAATACTTCTAACACCTTTCTCAAATGTTCACCGTGTTCTTGGTCATTCTTTGAGTAAATAAGTATGTCATCAATGAAAACAATGACAAACTTGTCAACGTATGGTCCACACACTCGGTTCATAAGGTCCATGAACACAGCTGGTGCATTAGTTAAACCAAACGGCATGACCATAAACTCGTAATGACCGTAACGTGTTCTGAAAGCAGTCTTTGGAATATCATCTTCTTTCACCCGCATTTGATGATACCCGGAACGTAAGTCAATCTTTGAATAAACAGACGAGCCTTGTAGTTGATCAAATAAGTCGTCGATTCTCGGTAGTAGGTAGCGGTTCTTGATGGTAAGTTTTTTCAACTCTCGGTAGTCGATACACAACCTGAATGTACCATCTTTCTTCTTGACAAACAAAACAGGAGCTCCCCACGATGATGTGCTTGGTCGAATGAAACCACGCTCTAAAAGTTCTTGTAATTGGCTTTACAGTTCTTTCATCTCGCTGGGTGCGAGTCTGTAAGGAGCACAAGCTATTGGTGCAGCTCCTGGTACAAGATCTATTTGAAATTCAACGGATCGATGTGGGGGTAATCCCGGTAATTCTTTCGGAAATACATCGGGAAATTCTTTTGCAATGGGAACATCATTGATGCTCTTTTCTTCAGTTTGTACTTTCTCGACGTGTGCTAGAACAGCATAGCAACCTTTTCTTATTAGTTTTTGTGCCTTCAAATTACTAATAAGATGTAGCTTCGTGTTGCCCTTTTCTCCGTACACCATTAAGGGTTTTCCTTTTTCTCGTATAATGCGAATTGCATTTTTGTAATAGACGATCTCTGCTTTCACTTCTTTCAACCAGTCCATACCGATTATCACATCAAAACTCCCTAACTCTACTGGTATCAAATCAATCTTAAATGTTTCGCTAACCAGTTTAATTTCTCGATTCCGACATATATTATCTGCTGAAATTAATTTACCATTTGCTAATTCGAGTAAAAATTTACTATCCAAAGGCGTCAATGGACAACTTAATTTAGCACAAAAATCTCTACTCATATAGCTTCTATCCGCACCCGAATCAAATAAATCGTAAGCAGATTTATTGTCAATAAGAAACGTACCCGTAACAAGCTCCGGGTCTTCCTGTGCCTCTGCCGCATTAATATTGAAAACTCTTCCGCGGCCTTGTCCATTCGTGTTCTCCTGGTTCGGGCAATTTCTAATAATGTGGCCCGGTTTTCCACATTTATAACAAACTACATTGGCATAACTTGCTCCGACACTACTTGCTCCGCCATTACTCGTTCCGACACCATTTGTTCCTTTCGTTCTATTAACCCCTGGTCCGTAGACCTCACACTTCGCCGCGCTATGACCATTTCTTTTACACTTGTTGCAAAATTTGGTGCAGAAGCCCGAGTGATACTTTTCACACCTTTGGCATAGCTGCTTCTGATTGTTGTTGTTGTTGTTGCGGTTATTATTGTTGTTGGGATGATTGTTGTAGTTGCTGTTGTTGTTGTTGTTGTTGTTGTTGTTGTTGTTGTTGTTGTTGTTGTTGGGCCGTTTGTTGTAGTTGCGATTGATGTTGCGATTGTTGGGATAATTGTTGCGATTATTGTTGTAATTGCTGTTGTTGTTGTATTGGTGATTCTTATCACCGTTTTCCTCCCACTTTCTTTTGACTTGCTTCACATTGGCCTCTTCAGCAGTCTGTTCTTTAATTCTTTCTTCAATCTGGTTCACTAGTTTGTGAGCCATTCTACATGCCTGTTGTATGGAGGCGGGCTCGTGTGAACTTATATCTTCTTGAATTCTTTCCGGTAATCCTTTCACAAACGCGTCGATCTTCTCTTCCTCATCTTCAAATGCTCCCGGACACAATAGGCACAATTCTGTGAATCGTCTTTCATACGTGGTAATATCAAATCCTTGGGTTCGTAACCCTCTAAGTTCCGTCTTGAGCTTATTGACCTCGGTTCTGGGACGGTACTTCTCGTTCATCAAGTGCTTGAATGCTGACCACGGTAGTGCGTACGCATCGTCTTGTCCCACTTGCTCTAGATAGGTATTCCACCATGTTAACGCAGAACCTGTGAAGGTATGCGTAGCGTACTTTACTTTGTCCTCTTCAGTACACTTACTTATGGCAAACACCGATTCGACCTTCTCGGTCCACCGTTTCAATCCGATCGGTCCTTCGGTTCCATCAAATTCCAAAGGTTTGTAGGCAGTGAATTCTTTGTAGGTGCATCCTACACGATTTCTTGTACTGCTAGATCCAAGGTTATTGTTGGTATGTAGCGCAGCCTGTACTGCGGCTATGTTTGAAGCTAGAAAAGTACGGAATTCCTCTTCATTCATATTCACGGTGTGTCGAGTAGTCGGTGCCATTTCCTTCAAAATAGTTAAATGAAATAAGTTAATCATACAGAATATTAAGAGTAGTTAATAGTATTTCGTAGCATAATATGAACTCATTTATAAAAGCTTTTTCTTCATATTAGCATTTTATAAGTTTAAATTCAGGTAGTACCTACCCGTTAAGTTCATACTTAGTAGCTAATATACAATTCAACTACTACGATTCTATATGAAAAACTGGTTATAATAATATTTCGCGTTCAAACTTTTACACAATATTTTACAAACTTACAATACCGCTTATTTTACATATAGCATGAAATATAGCACACAATAAATTTGATACAAGATGGTTGTGAAGATAATTCTAGCTAGTACACAAGTCGTTCAGCAAAGGCAATAAAGACACGTAATTCATACGTCCAGAAACAAGTCATGCATTCTGGTTTTACTAGGATTACTTCCCATCCTTGGTCTTGTGGAACATAACCGTTATGGTCGTTGATAAGACATCGTGTTGTAACGTCGTCAAAGGGACGAGGGTTACGTAATGTCCAACAGTCCCGTAACAATCTAAAAACCTCATTTCTTACCCCAATTACCGACTCCGTCACTTGTGGGAACGTTTTGTTTAATAGTTGTAGCCCGATGTTCTTGTTCTCACTTTGGTGAGAAGCGAACATTACTAATCCGTAAGCATAACATGCTTCTTTATGTTGCATGTTAGCCGCTTTTTCTAAATCACGAAGTCCAATATTCGGATATATTGAGTCAAAATAATTTCTTAACCCATTGCGTAAAATAGCATTTGGGTTCCCCGCAATATATGCGTCAAAGTAAACACATCGTAACTTATGGATTTCCCAATGTGATATCCCCCATCTTTCGAACGAAAGCCTTTTATAAACCAAGGCATTCTTGGAACGTTCTTCGAATGTCTTACAAACTGATCTCGCCTTAAATAGTTGTGCCGAAGAATTCTGACCGACTCTAGACAAGATTTCATCAATCATGTCTCCGGGTAGGTCTCTTAAAATATTGGGTTGTCTATCCATTTTGTGTTTTTATACTGTAAAATAGACAAGAGTTAGATTCATAAAAAAAATATACTTATTAATACAAGCAATTTTTACATATATCATAAAGCATAAGCACACTATATTACATATATTACACCACACGAATACAACTATCTTATTCCGACTCGCTTGTTTCTTCTTCTTCGGTTTTGGTTCGTTTTGCCAAGTTTCTAGGGATATATGATGTTCCCCTAATACGAGCCGTCGTTGTCCACATTGGTTTAGAAAAACCTGGTGGTTTAGAGGTTCCCGGGTCATTGTTACAACTTAAGGACTTCGGGGGTTGACGATACATATATAAGTTCATCGGGGTTGGAATTAGATTTCTCTATTTTTATGCCCTTTCCCTTATTATTTTCTTTTGCCTTTTTAAATTCAGTTGGAGTAATTTCTATAACATCATCGGAATTCTCATCGGAATCCGATTCATCGGAGAATTGGTAATCCTCCCAATATTTTGCTTCCTTGGCGGAAACACCATTGACCATAATTAACCTTGGTCGGTTGGTTGAGGATTTTCTTTTACTTAACCGTTTTATTATTTCCCCCACCGGTTCTATTTCTTCATCCGGTTCCGATTCTTCTTCCGGTTCCGATTCTTCTTCCGGTTCCGACTCTTCTTCCGGTTCCTCTTCGGGAACTTGTGAATCAGTCCACAAATCATTCCAATTTACATTTGACTCTTCATTATTATTAGGTGAGTCAATGGGACTTTTTCTAGAGGTAGACATCTATCACATAATATCAAACACGTTAAGAGATTAATATATCACATAATATTCATATGTTAAAAATATATAGTTTCCAACAAAAATGTTAAGCAATCATTTTTAAAGAAAACACGGTCGAAGTCCAGACTCACTAATGCATCCTAACAAACTCGATAAGACACACTAATGCAAATTTTCTGGTTCTCTAAGACCAACGCTCGGATACCAACTGAAATGTCCCATTCTTATTGATTAAAAACGTTCCATATTAATTGATTTCGTTGCGAGGTTTTGACCTCTATATGAGACGTTTTTCAAAGACTGCATTCATTTTTAAAACAAACCATAACCTTTATTTCATAAATAAAGGTTTAAAAAGCTTTACGTAGATTATCAAATAATGATAATCTAAAATATCCTGTTTACACACGACCATTACATAATGGTTTACAATACAAATATGTTACATCGAAATCAGTTTCTTGAATGCAGTTTTTACACAATATCATACAAACATGGACTCCAAATCTTGTCCTTATTTTAGTATGCAACAGCGGAAGCTCTTAATATTCACCTGAGAATAAACATGCTTTAAACGTCAACAAAAATGTTGGTGAGTTATAGGTTTAACCTATATATATCAAATCGTAACAATAGACCACAAGATTTCATATTTCAATACACATCCCATACATAGAGATAAAAATCATTCATATGGTGAACACCTGGTAACCGACGTTAACAAGATGCATATATAAGAATATCCCCATCATTCCGGGACACCCTTCGGATATGATATAAATTTCGAAGTACTAAAGCATCCGGTACTTTGGATGGGGTTTGTTAGGCCCAATAGATCTATCTTTAGGATTCGCGTCAATTAGGGTGTCTGTTCTCTAATTCTTAGATTACCAGACTTAATAAAAAGGGGCATATTCGATTTCGATAATTCAACCATAGAATGTAGTTTCACGTACTTGTGTCTATTTTGTAAATCATTTATAAAACCTGCATGTATTCTCATCCCAAAAATATTAGATTTTAAAAGTGAGACTATAACTCACTTTCACATATTTTTACTTCGTCGGGAAGTAAGACTTGGCCACTGGTTGATTCACGAACCTATAACAATATATACATATATATCAAAGTATGTTCAAAATATATTTACAACACTTTTAATATATTTTGATGTTTTAAGTTTATTAAGTCAGCTGTCCTCGTTAGTAACCTACAACTAGTTGTCCACAGTTAGATGTACAGAAATAAATCGATAAATATTATCTTGAATCAATCCACGACCCAGTGTATACGTATCTCAGTATTGATCACAACTCAAACTATATATATTTTGGAATCAACCTCAACCCTGTATAGCTAACTCCAACATTCACATATAGAGTGTCTATGGTTGTTCCGAAATATATATAGATGTGTCGACATGATAGGTCGAAACATTGTATACGTGTCTATGGTATCTCAAGATTACATAATATACAATACAAGTTGATTAAGTTATGGTTGGAATAGATTTGTTACCAATTTTCACGTAGCTAAAATGAGAAAAATTATCCAATCTTGTTTTACCCATAACTTCTTCATTTTAAATCCGTTTTGAGTGAATCAAATTGCTATGGTTTCATATTGAACTCTATTTTATAAATATAAACAGAAAAGTATAGGTTTATAGTCGGAAAAATAAGTTACAAGTCATTTTTGTAAAGGTAGTCATTTCAGTCGAAAGAACGACGTCTAGATGACCATTTTAGAAAACATACTTCCACTTTGAGTTTAACCATAATTTTTGGATATAGTTTCATGTTCATAATAAAAATAATTTTCTCAGAATAACAACTTTTAAATCAAAGTTTATCATAGTTTTTAATTAACTAACCCAAAACAGCCCGCGGTGTTACTACGACGGCGTAAATCCGGTTTTACGGTGTTTTTCGTGTTTCCAGGTTTTAAATCATTAAGTTAGCATATCATATAGATATAGAACATGTGTTTAGTTGATTTTAAAAGTCAAGTTAGAAGGATTAACTTTTGTTTGCGAACAAGTTTAGAATTAACTAAACTATGTTCTAGTGATTACAAGTTTAAACCTTCGAATAAGATAGCTTTATATGTATGAATCGAATGATGTTATGAGCATCATTACTACCTTAAGTTCCTTGGATAAACCTACTGGAAAAGAGAAAAATGGATCTAGCTTCAACGGATCCTTGGATGGCTCGAAGTTCTTGAAGCAGAATCATGACACGAAAACAAGTTCAAGTAAGATCATCACTTGAAATAAGATTGTTATAGTTATAGAAATTGAACCAAAGTTTGAATATGATTATTACCTTGTAATAGAATGATAACCTACTGTAAGAAACAAAGATTTCTTGAGGTTGGATGATCACCTTACAAGATTGGAAGTGAGCTAGCAAACTTGAAAGTATTCTTGATTTTATGTAACTAGAACTTGTAAAATATATGAAGAACACTTAGAACTTGAAGATAGAACTTGAGAGAGATCAATTAGATGAATAAAATTGAAGAATGAAAGTGTTTGTAGGTGTTTTTGGTCGTTGGTGTATGGATTAGATATAAAGGATATGTAATTTTGTTTTCATGTAAATAAGTCATGAATGATTACTCATATTTTTGTAATTTTATGAGATATTTCATGCTAGTTGCCAAATGATGGTTCCCACATGTGTTAGGTGACTCACATGGGCTGCTAAGAGCTGATCATTGGAGTGTATATACCAATAGTACATACATCTAAAAGCTGTGTATTGTACGAGTACGAATACGGGTGCATGCGAGTAGAATTGTTGATGAAACTGAACGAGGATGTAATTGTAGGCATTTTTGTTAAGTAGAAGTATTTTGATAAGTGTATTGAAGTCTTTAAAAAGTGTATAAATACATATTAAAACACTACATGTATATACATTTTAACTGAGTCGTTAAGTCATCGTTAGTCGTTACATGTAAGTGTTGTTTTGAAACCTTTAGGTTAACGATCTTGTTAAATGTTGTTAACCCAATGTTTATAATATCAAATGAGATTTTAAATTATTATATTATCATGATATTATCATGTATGAATATCTCTTAATATGATATATATACATTAAATGTCTTTACAACGATAATCGTTACATATATGTCTCGTTTAAAAATCATTAAGTTAGTAGTCTTGTTTTTACATATGTAGTTCATTGTTAATATACTTAATGATATGTTTACTTATCATAGTATCATGTTAACTATATATATATCCATATATATGTCATCATATAGTTTTTACAAGTTTTAACGTTCGTGAATCACCGGTCAACTTGGGTGGTCAATTGTCTATATGAAACATATTTTAATTAATCAAGTCTTAACAAGTTTGATTGCTTAACATGTTGGAAACATTTAATCATGTAAATATCAATCTCAATTAATATATATAAACATAGAAAAGTTCGGGTCACTACATTGTTCGATTTGGTAAATGAAGGAAATTAAATCCAAGGTATATTGGACCATTCAAGATTATTGATTGTGTCGGACCAGTAGCTTACCGACTTGAGTTACCTCAACAACTCGCGGCTGTACATAACACTTTCCACGTCTCGAATTTGAAGAAATATTTTGTTAAAGAAGATCTCACTATTCCGTTAGATGAAATCCAAATCAACGAAAAACTTCAATTCATCGAAGAACCCGTCGAAATAATGGATCGTGAGGTTAAAAGACTTAAGCAAAACAAGATACCAATTGTTAAGGTTCGATGGAATGCTCGTAGAGGACCCGAGTTCACCTGGGAGTGTGAAGATCAGATGAAGAAGAAATACCCGCATCTATTTCCAGAAGATTCGTCAACACCTTCAACAGCTTAAAATTTCGGGACGAAATTTATTTAACGGGTAGGTACTGTAGTGACCCGAACTTTTCCATGTTTATATATATTAATTGAGATTGATATTTACATGATTAAATGTTTCCAACATGTTAAGCAATCAAACTTGTTAAGACTTGATTAATTGAAATATGTTTCATATAGACAATTGACCACCCAAGTTGACCGGTGATTCACGAACGTTAAAACTTGTAAAAACTATATGATGACATATATATGGATATATATATATAGTTAACATGATACTATGATAAGTAAACATATCATTAAGTATATTAACAATGAACTACATATGTAAAAACAAGACTACTAACTTAATGATTTTTAAACGAGACATGTATGTAACTATTATCGTTGTAAAGACATTTAATGTATATATATCATATTAAGAGATATTCATACATGATAATATCATGATAATATAATAATTTAAAATCTCATTTGATATTATAAACATTGGGTTAACAACATTTAACAAGATCGTTAACCTAAAGGTTTCAAAACAACACTTACATGTAACGACTAACGATGAATTAACGACTCAGTTAAAATGTATATACATGTAGTGTTTTAATATGTATTTATACACTTTTGAAAGACTTCAATACAATTATCAAAATACTTCTACTTAACAAAAATGCTTACAATTACATCCTCGTTCAGTTTCATCAACAATTCTACTCGTATGCACCCGTATTCGTACTCGTACAATACACAGCTTTTAGATGTATGTACTATTGGTATACACACTCCAATGATCAGCTCTTAGCAGCCCATGTGAGTCACCTAACACATGTGGGAACCATCATTTGGCAACTAGCATGAAATATCTCATAAAATTACAAAAATATGAGTAATCATTCATGACTTATTTACATGAAAACAAAATTACATATCCTTTATATCTAATCCATACACCAACGACCAAAAACACCTACAAACACTTTCATTCTTCAATTTTCTTCATCTAATTGATCTCTCTCAAGTTCTATCTTCAAGTTCTAAGTGTTCTTCATATATTCTACAAGTTCTAGTTACATAAAATCAAGAATACTTTCAAGTTTGCTAGCTCACTTCCAATCTTGTAAGGTGATCATCCAACCTCAAGAAATCTTTGTTTCTTACAGTAGGTTATCATTCTAATACAAGGTAATAATCATATTCAAACTTTGGTTCAATTTCTATAACTATAACAATCTTATTTCAAGTGATGATCTTACTTGAACTTGTTTTCGTGTCATGATTCTGCTTCAAGAACTTCGAGCCATCCAAGGATCCGTTGAAGCTAGATCCATTTTTCTCTTTTCCAGTAGGTTTATCCAAGGAACTTAAGGTATTAATGATGTTCATAACATCATTCGATTCATACATATAAAGCTATCTTATTCGAAGGTTTAAACTTGTAATCACTAGAACATAGTTTAGTTAATTCTAAACTTGTTCGCAAACAAAAGTTAATCCTTCTAACTTGACTTTTAAAATAAAATAAACACATGTTCTATATCTATATGATATGCTAACTTAATGATTTAAAACCTGGAAACACGAAAAACACCGTAAAACCGGATTTACGCCGTCGTAGTAACACCGCGGGCTGTTTTGGGTTAGTTAATTAAAAACTATGATAAACTTTGATTTAAAAGTTGTTATTCTGAGAAAATGATTTTTATTATGAACATGAAACTATATCCAAAAATTATGGTTAAACTCAAAGTGGAAGTATGATTTCTAAAATGGTCATCTAGATGTCGTTCTTTCGACTGAAATGACTACCTTTACAAAAACAACTTGTAACTTATTTTTCCGACTAAAAACCTATACTTTTTCTGTTTAGATTCATAAAATAGAGTTCAATATGAAACCATAGCAATTTGATTCACTCAAAACGGATTTAAAATGAAGAAGTTATGGGTAAAACAAGATTGGATAATTTTTTCTCATTTTAGCTACGTGAAAATTGGTAACAAATCTATTCCAACCATAACTTAATCAACTTGTATTGTATATTATGTAATCTTGAGATACCATAGACACTTATACAATGTTTCGACCTATCATGTCGACACATCTATATATATTTCGGAACAACCATAGACACTCTATATGTGAATGTTGGAGTTAGCTATACAGGGTTGAGGTTGATTCCAAAATATATATATAGTTTGAGTTATGATCAATACTGAGATACATATACACTGGGTCGTGGATTGATTCAAGATAATATTTATCGATTTAGTTCTGTACATCTAACTGTGGACAACAAGTTGTAGGTTACTAACGAGGACAGCTGACTTAATAAACTTAAAACATCAAAATATATTAAAAGTGTTGTAAATATATTTTGAACATACTTTGATATATATGAATATATTGTTATAGGTTCGTGAATCAACCAGTGGCCAAGTCTTACTTCCCGACGAAGTAAAAATCTGTGAAAGTGAGTTATAGTCCCACTTTTAAAATCTAATATTTTTGGGATGAGAATACATGTAGGTTTTATAAATGATTTACAAAATAGACACAAGTACATGAAACTACATTCTATGGTTGAATTATCGAAATCGAATATGCCCCTTTTTATTAAGTCTGGTAATCTAAGAATTAGGGAACATACACCCTAATTGACGCGAATCCTAAAGATAGATCTATTGGGCCTAACAAACCCCATCCAAAGTACCGGATGCTTTAGTACTTCGAAATTTATATCATATCCGAAGGAAGTCCCGGAATGATGGGGATATTCTTATATATGCATCTTGTTAATGTCGGTTACCAGGTGTTCACCATATGAATGATTTTTATCTCTATGTATGGGATGTGTATTGAAATATGAAATCTTGTGGGCTATTATTATGATTTGATATATATAGGTTAAACCTATAACTCACCAACATTTTTGTTGACGTTTTAAGCATGTTTATTCTCAGGTGATTATTAAGAGCTTCCGCTGTCGCATACTTAAATAAGGACGAGATTTGGAGTCCATGCTTGTATGATATTGTGTAAAAACTGCATTCAAGAAACTTATTTTGTTGTAACATATTTGTATTGTAAACCATTATGTAATGGTCGTGTGTAAACAGGATATTTTAGATTATCATTATTTGATAATCTACGTAAAGCTTTTTAAACCTTTATTGATGAAATAAAGGTTATGGTTTGTTTTAAAATGAATGCAGTCTTTGAAAAACGTCTCATATAGAGGTCAAAACCTCGCAACGAAATCAATTAATATGGAACGTTATTAATCAATAAGAACGGGACATTTCAATATACCTACTTGCAAGCACTTACACATTACCGCATACACGCTAGCAATTAAATAGCATACCATCTCAAGTATAATGCTATGTCTCTAAATCACGACCTAGCACAATTATTAGCATATATTCCAAACAATACATTATGCTATTCTACTTCACAAAATATGGTTAACCAAATCATTCAAGGAGATGGTACTCGCGAAAGACCATCGGAATTCACAACATACATTAGCGTACTTAACACCGTGTATTGCTAAGACCCTAACCCCCGGGTGATGTCTTAACACCGCGACTCACTCACCCTTTAAGGCAATGTGGTGTCTTGACACCGCGACTAACCCACATGTCATTTATTTTCGGAGTGGTGTCTTGACACCGCGACTAACCCACTCGCTACATATTTCGTAGTGCCTTAACATCGCAACTACCCCATATTTATTAATTTCCGGAGTGGTGTCTTTACACCGTGAATACCCCACTCGTTACGCATTATGTGGTGTCTTAACAACGCGACTACCCCACATTTCATTAATTACAGGAGTGGTGTCTTAACAACGTGACTACCCCACTCGTTATGCATTATGCGGTGTCTTAACAACGCGACTAACCCACATTCCACGCCACACAAATAAATACAATATATACATACATGCATAATTATTCCACTCACCTTACGCCTTCGGTGAATTGATAAACCAAGCTCGCAACTTCAAAATAACGTACCTATTACATTATGTACATATATCAATCATACATTCAAGTTGGTCAACCAATTTACTCACCATCCAAATGTCATTTGACCCATAGTGCAAACGTGACCATTTGCACCATTAACTCTAACACTAGGTCGGGATTATGTCAAACCCTTATCATCAATTCGATTATGGTCTTAATACACCTTTTAACACAAGGTTATCGCATTTTCGCACACATTAACCCACTTAGGTCATCAAAGACTCATTTGACCCGTTTCAAGGTTAACACACTCATTTGGGTCACCATCAAACCCAAATACACCCATTCACTTTAACCACTAAGTGTGCTAGTGATTTACTAAACATTTAAGACCCATAAACTCCTTCGTCATTTCAAAACCCTAGGTTTGACATCTTTGAGTCCTCATGACCCAATCTTACCCAAAAACCCCCAAATCACTATCAAATGGGTTTTATGTTCATCACTAACCCAAACCCTAACCCTAACCCTTATCACTAATTAAGTAAAGAAATTAGGTTTAGGACTTACCACCACAATCACAACGTAGCTAGTGACTAGATGAACAACTTTAAAACTCGAGCTTAAACCCGAAACAAGCTTCTTCCTTCTTGGATTGAGCTTTCTCAAACTAAAAAGTCTCCTCTCTCTCTAGGATGTAAGTGGAAGGAAAAAGTGGATGGAAATGGAGTAAGGCACCCACCAACTGACCTTGGGGCCTTTAAGTCATCCCCCATGTGAAATTACCAAGATACCCCTTTAAAATATCTAAAAATAGAACAGCTGGCCCTCCAGTTCATCTGGATGGCGTCCAGCCGTTTGGACAGCGTCCAGTCCTTCACAATGGGACGGCGTCCCACACCTTTGGACGGCGTCCTGTACAACTGAAAAACAGGGTCTTACAACTCTCCCCCACTTGAACCGGATTGCGTCCTCACGATCCAAGCCGCATGACAAGCAGGAAGATATACCAAAATAAAATCTTCGGATTCCCATGTGAACTCGGATCCCTTACTACGACGCCATTGAACTTTAAAAGTTCTCACCTCTTTATTTCTCAACATTTTCACTTTCTCGTCAAGTA
The DNA here is from genome assembly GCF_046630445.1 of Rutidosis leptorrhynchoides. NCBI lineage: Eukaryota > Viridiplantae > Streptophyta > Magnoliopsida > Asterales > Asteraceae > Rutidosis > Rutidosis leptorrhynchoides. The sequence continues at coordinate 358,653,230 of NC_092339.1, forward strand.
TCGCAATCGGTTCCTTGACATACCCTAACTTGTTGTTTAGCTCAATCTCTTCTAATGACACCCATGAAGAATCATCCGCAAGACACTTACGGAGATGGAAAACATGAAATGTATTATGGATCCCCGTAAGCTCTTCGGGTAATTCCAAACGATACGCAACTTCACCAACACGAGCTAAAATTTTAAATGGCCCAATAAATCGACGAGCTAACTTTCCCCGTTTTCGAAACCGAATAATACCCTTCCATGGCGAAACCTTAAGCATCACCATGTCACCTTCTTGGAACTCGATCGATCGCCTACGTTTATCAGCATACGACTTTTGTCTATCTTGAGCCGCTTTCAAATGAGTCCGAATTGTGATGACCCGAAAATCTCCGACCAAATTTAAACTTAATCTTATTATGATTTCGACACGATAAGCAAAGTCTATTAAACCGAGTCTCAAAATTTTTGAGCTGTTTCATGAAATTATTTAACCTTCGACCAGTTTCGACGATTCACGAACAATTAATTGTAACTTGAGATGTGTATATACATATATAAATAATAACTGGAAACATAATTTTAAATATTGTATGTTGTTGTTACAAAAATTTATTTATGTAAAGTAAAATAAAAATATGATATTATAATGATTATTATTTAAAAAGTATATATATATATAAATAAAGTGTATTGAATATATATATATATATATAGATATAGATATAGATATATATATGTAGATATATATATATGTATATATATATATATATATGTATATATATATATATATATATATATATATATATATATATATATATATATATATAGTTTTGAATTTATTTGGAAAATGATAGTAACACTCAATTATCATTCGATTGATAATAAACAAGTTATAAAAGAACTTATGTGATTTTATAATAAACGGTTAGTCGAAAATGAGTTTTATAAACTATAGGCTTATTAAATATGTATTTAGGAACTAGTTGTTGAATTTTAAAACTTTATATATTTTACTTGGGGTTGGGAGTGAATAATTAATGTAATTTTTATTTAATAGTTAATGACTGAATTTTATACCATAATGATCAAAATAAATAAAGCTATTTAATTTAAAAATACGGGATTTTTTCAAAGACTTTTATCCACTACTAATTATCAACGGAGCACGAGATCCAATCCGTAATATAATGAATCGAAAAGTGTCGGCAACCATAAGATGCTATATTTTGCATTTCTTTTCTTGAATTCATTTGTTTGTTCTTTTCTTTCACTTTCTTCTATAATACCCCACTCCTTGTAGCATCAACCCACTCACCCGTGCTTTATTCCTTTCAATCAATATTTAACTACATTTACATATATAATTATATATGTGTGAAGAGATACAAATCACAACATCTCCACAAAACAACAAAGTTCATGGCTGCTTTACTAGTTACAATCATTCACGAATTAATTTGAAAATACTGTTTGCTTTTGATCATTCACCAATAATCACATGTCATATATTTTATATATATATATATATATATATATATATATATATATATATATATATATATATATATATATATATATATATATATATGAAAGTACATACTATCTCTCTTTTGAACAAACCTCCATCACCCAACCGTCCAACTTCTTGTGCTTCCAACTCCGCCACCCTTAACCACACCATAGTCGGCCACCATCACCGATCACCATGAACCACCCAACCAAATTGATCACCATCACCATTATTTACTCGATATAAACCCAACACAACCGGGAACCACCATCAGGTATCATCACTACACACCACTATCAAAACACCTTCATCCATCACCTTTTATGTTACTATTGTGATTGATTTCTATCTTGGAAGCTACACCACAACCATCACCATTTCCTACTTCTATTACTTATTTGAGCCACCACCGATTCCTATCACCACTATAAAACTGCCACCACCTTGTGACCATAACCCACTTCCATAGAACCACCTACCTCATATAAACCATCTTCCTTGCTCTCTCAATTTCTGTTACTGTTTCAAACTGAACCCACAAAACTTGCAACTTTCTACTACTCTTTATTCGCGTTTGATAGCAACTACATCTGTGTTAGTCAACTAAGACTGCAGCTGCTGGAACTCTCTGTTTTAAGGAAGAAGATGAGTTGACGAGGATGATGAACCATCTTTTATTTGATTCCTTCTTCTACTGTTCCACTTCGTTAACCCAATCAAACCCCAACTGCGTTTTATATTTATTTATTGTTTATGATCAAATAAGCCCAACCTACAGTTTCCCATTTCATTTATGTTTTCAAATTCGTGCCACTATACTCGAGCACTTCTCTTTTTGGGGCAACAAATACAAATATAAAATACCCCACTTGTGTTTCTTTAGTTGACAATTTCAATAGAGAAAACCCAACTTTTATTCTTTCTTCTCCATTCGTTCCTGTTACTGTTGCCCATTCGAAAAACTCAAGTGAAACAGGTACTGCTACTGTGTGTCTGTTTTCCTGTCGAACTCCAACAAAAACGAAGCTATAAAGATGATGATGGTACCACAAGTTGAATGATATTGGTTATAGATGAATGAGAAGTAATAGGGGATGTTAAATTAATAATAACGATTGATGATTTAAAAGTAATAAAGAAAGTGGATGGTTATGAGCTGTAAAGAAAACAACCACTTGTGCAACTTTTGATTTAATATTGGATAGCTTTAATCAAACCCATTAAATATTTTCATTGGGCCGTTATATGTTGTCTCCTAATTGGAACGAAACCAATTTTAAATACGACGATGATGATGATAAATCGAAGTCGACAGCTACTGCTATGCGTGTGTTTTTCTGTTTCATTTCAAACACCACAACAACCCATTTATATCTCTTCTGCTTAAAATTTTCGATCACTAAACAATCGAATACTCTTATTCTTGTTTACGTTTGAGAAGATAAAAACCACAACCACCACCGATCACCCCTACAACCGCCGTATTACTGCACTGCCTCCCATTCGTTTCTGTTCGCTACGGTTGCTGCATAATTAAATGTAGCAAATAATCTAAAACCCTTTATAATTGTTAATGGACTCCTATTTTTGATTTATGTTCAAATTTCAGCAGCCCACATTGTTATTCGGGCTTGATATTTACTAATTGGGTTTGGATAGGTAAAAGTTATTCGGCCGAGATTTTGATCCAGTTCAGTTCCATGGACTAAAATTTATGAAGAAGAAATAAAAAAGAGAATTTAGATACGGGTTATATGAATTAAATTGGGGTGTAAATCAGAAAAACGGGCAACAGCCCAACGGTTAAGGGATAGTATGGGTATTTGAGAGGTCGAGGGTTCGAGTCCGGTTCGCAACATTTTTTTTAAAAGCTTCTTTTGAGGTAGTTATTTAATTCCCTTATTACTTTTATTATTATTATTATCATTTTATTATTATTATTATTATTATTATTATTATTATTATTATTATTATTATTATTATTATTATTATTATTATTATTATTATTATTATTATTATTATTATTATTATTATTACTACTACTACTACTACTACTTACTAGTAGTATTGTTATTATCATTAATATTAATATCATTATCATTACTAGTACTAGTATTATCACTAAATATTATTATTATTATGATTATTATTAATATAAGTATTAATATTATTATTATAATTAGGATTACGAATTGATGTTATAGAAACTTTAGTTAATGGATTAGAAATTAAAAATGAAGATTTTAATTATGATTAACATAAGTATTGTTATTAATATTATCACTAGCAATGAAATTGCTATAATAATAATTATTATTAAGTATTATGTATTATTATAAAAATTTTTATTTTCATTATCATTATTAATAAACTTTTCATTTTATTAAAAATTATTGTTATTATCATTATTATAAGATTTATTATTAAAACTAACATTAATATTATTATTAATAGAATCATTTATATTATTATCATTAATACTAGTATTATCATTATTATTATTTTAATCACTACTAATATTATTTTGGTATCATAATAATTACTATTTTAACAAACAAATGAAATATATATATAAAATATTTAATACATATAACATAACAAAATTTATATTTTTATATATAAAAATGAATATATATTAATAATGAAATATATAAGTTACTAATATAAAAATTATATCACTAATAATAATATATATATTTGTTCGATTACGATTATACGTTTTAATATATACTCAAATGATATAGGTTCGTGAATCCGGGGCCAACCCTGCATTGTTCAATGTCATTATATGTATTTTTACTACAAAATACAATATCGTGAGTTCATTTGATTCCCTTTTACTCTTTATATTTTTGGGACTGAGAATACATGCGCTGTTTTTACAACTGCTTTATTAAATGCTTTTGAAATATATTTTTGAACTGCGAATATATGAAATGCTTTTATAAATGTTTGACGAGATAGACACAAGCAAAACATTTCTCGAATAAATTATTATGCAGACAGAAGTTCTGTGGATTATTATTGAATTATGTGGACATGATAATTGCCACCAATTGATGTTAATATTTTTTCCCTGATTATTATTGCTTGGTAACCTAAGAATTAGAATCGGGTATGACCCTAATTCACGCGAATCCTAAAGGTAGCTACTGGGTTTAAAACCCCCACCCATAATGTTCACTAGACGGAAGAGCTAGTGGGCGTGGTGTTTAGTACTTCGAGGTTTATATATTATACAGACGAGATGTTCTGTTTTGGGGATATTATTGATGCGCATTATATATTAAGGTCGGTTACCAAGCCAAGCTATGAATGCAAAGTGATTGTTATGTGACGACCCGGAAATTTCTGAACAAATTTAAACTTAATCTTTATATGTTTCCGACAATATAAGCAAATGCTGTTATGTTAATTCTCAAAAAGTTTGAACTGTTGTCATACATTCAATTAACCTTTGGCCATTTCCGAAGATTCACGAACAATTATTCGTAAATAAATATGTGAATATATATATATATATGTATATGAACTCTATACATAAATAATATTATATATAGTAATTAATAAATATTAAAGATTCAATATATTATAATTAGTAAATATGATAAAATCTATAAATTGTATTACATTAAATTAATTACAAGTTTGAATATAATGGTTATAATAATATTATTATCATTACTTTCATTATTATTATTGTTAATATTAATATTAATATTTCTAATATAAGCTATATATAAAATTTGATATGTATGTATTATATAATTATTATTATATTATTATTATTATCATTAATAATATTAATATTATTATGACTAGTACTAGTATTATTATTAGTATCATTAATAGAATTATTATTATTAACATTTTTTATTATCAATATTAGTAATTAATTATATTAAAGTCATCAATGTTGTTAGTATTAATATTATCATATTATTAATTATCAATAATAATATTATTATTAGTAATGGTATTATTAGTATTATTAATAGTATGAATATAATTATACTTGTTAAATATAAAGATTCATAAATTAAATATATAAACTGTATATGATTTTTGTTTTGTCTCTAAAATCGTTTTACATCTCAATCAGTCGTACCAATTTGTTGAAATTGTAAATTTGATTTTGTACTGATGGAATATATTTCTGTCAACCACTAGCAACCTACATAGCAAACTTTATCAAATATTATGGCTGTATCAATCATTCAAACATATCATATAATTCGATTACTGTAATTTGTAATTGATAAAAACCAAAAACCTACTTCCATCATCTCTTTCTTCTTCTACTTCATGACTCCTGCTCAACAACCATCGAACAACCGATACCTTGTTTCTCTACTTCCAACTATTCGAATGAACTCCCATGAATCACCTAGATAACCATCGTGAACCGAAACAATACACCACCCCAAACAACCACCATCACCATACCATTCTGTGTCTTCTTCTCCAATCAAACTCACCACACCAAAACAAAACACCATCATCATATCTTCAACCAAAACCCACGAAAACCATAGACCCATCTTCGAACAACCACCATGATTATTTCCTTGTTCCTTTTGTAAACCCACCACCTTGTAATCAAAAGCTATCAAAACCCATCACTGTTTTCTTTTCCTGTTTAATCGTGAACACCACTTCATCACATTCAACATCACCATGAATCACCATCACAACTGTAGTCACCATGTTATTTATCTGTTCCACGAACTACTGTGTGCTACTACATCTATGTTCCTGTTTATCTTCACTATAAAACACGTCACCACCATCGAACAAGATAGACTCAGGAACACCATCACTACTCAAGCGACCATCTTAATGATGTAGAAGACAATTCCATCCAAACGGGTATAGATCACTTTATTTATGCTACTTTCATAATTCTATTTTTTTTCGTGATCAACAAACCCTCATTTGATTAACCCACCTTCCTCTCTCTCTTCTGTTTCAGTCCGAGAACGTTTCACTACCATCATAGCTACCATGAACAACCTATTGATCACCATCAATATGAAATCCATATCACTTGTAAACCTGCAATCACCATCATAACCATCACCAACTGGTTACTATTACGGTCTCTGCTACTATCTTTTGTGTTGTTATTCGAAGACCTAGAAACCACCATCTTCATCACCTTCATTAAACGAAACACACCTTCAACCAACAAATTGCATAAATTATTTTCTTTCTATTTCAATTGATAAAGTAACTATAGTGATGAAGAATGACGGATTAAGTCGATAATACTTTGATGATGATACTTGAAGATGAACCGGAACCGGACTAAATTGTTGATTCACGATTACTTTTATTGAACTATAACAAACCATCACCTCAACCGTTACCTTCATAACAATCACCATAACTATCCTGCAACCTACCTGCAAATTAATCCTGTTTATACGTCTGATTTTTTTATATAATTGATGAGACCAAAAGCCAACCTAAAGAAAACCATCACCAACTGAACTGATGTTGAATTACTTATGAATTGAGTTATGATCAAACTAGAGTTGCTGATATTACGTACCTTTATTTGATGGCAGACAAACATTAAAACAGATAACCCTACTGATTCCACTTTCGTTTTTTCTATCTTTTCATTTTCTTTCGGTCGACCTCACGAACCCTATAAAAACCTAAAATACAGCTGTTTATTTTTTATTTTTTACTCCCGATTTATACAACAATTCAATTATAATCGGGCCATGAGTCTGTTTATACTAGTTGGGCCATAAAATTGTTGTTAGGCCGTGTCCCTATTTGTATCTTTGGGCCGAGATATAACTGATTACGTTGGGACTAAAATCGATGATGATATATGATTATGAGTATGATGATGGTGGTATGATATTAAGAATGATAGAGATGATTATGTGGTGATGTTAATCGTGAATGATAATTTAAAATAACTAAAAGTGGGGATTGATTCAAAAAGAATCGGGTAGAGTAATGGTTTTGTTTGTTTTGGTTAACCGAGAGGTCTCGGGTTTGAGCCTGAGCAGTGGCGTTTTATTTTTAAAGCTCCTTTCTACAAAGGTTGTACCCTATTACTATTATTGTGTTTATTATTATTTATATTATTATTATTATTATTATTATTATTATTATTATTATTATTATTATTATTATTATTATTATTATTATTATTATAAATGTTAATGATAATATTAGGATATTAAAAAATTGAATATGAGATTAGTAAGTTAAGATTATGAATTAAATTTTAGGAGCTATAGTCATAAGGTTAGAAATTAATCAATAATTATGATTATTATTATTAGTAAAAATTATTATTATAGTTATTATAGATATTATTATTACTACTATTATTATTATTATCATTATCAGTAGCATTATTATTATAATCCTTATTACTTAAAATATTTTATTATTTACCATATTTTTTTATTATTATTTTAACATTTTCTTAAACTATCATTTTTTTTTTAAAAGTATCACTTTTATTATTATTAGAATTATCATAATTTTTATCATAATTAGTATTATTTTATCAATATTATTATTAGTATTATTAATATATCAAATAAAGATTTTCTATATAAAAAATATATTTATGACATAAAACCTAACCATATTAATATTTTTGTAATAATTGTTAATTATCTATATAAAGATAAATATATCTAATTAAGTTATTAATAAAAACACATAATATAAAATAACAAATAAAATCACTAATAATATATATATTTGTTCGATTACCATTATATGTGTTAATATATATATATATATATATATATATATATATATATATATATATATATATATATATATATATATATATATATATATATATATATATATATATATATATATATATGATATAGGTTCGTGAATCCGAGGCCAAGCCTACATTGTTTAATGTCGTAATATGTATTTTTACTACAAAATACAGTACGGTGAGTTTCATTTGCTCCCTTTTTAAATGCTTTTTCAATATATATTTTTGGGACTGAGAATATATGCGCTGCTTTATAAATGTTTGAAGAAATAGACACAAGTACTTAAAACTACATTCTATGGCTGGATTACTAAACCGAATATGTCCCTTTTTAGTCTGGTAATCTAAGAATTAGGAAACAGACACCCTAATTGATGTGAATCCTAAAGATAGATCTATTGGGCCCAACATGCCCCATTCAAAGTACCACCAGATGCTTTAGTACTTCGAATTTATCATGTCCGAAGGGAGTCCCGGAATGATGGGGATATTCTATATGCATTTTGTTAAGGTCGGTTACCAGGTGTTCACCATATGAATGATTATTTTTGTCTCTATGCATGTGACGTATATTTATGAGAAATGAAATTCTTGTGGTCTATTAATAAGATGGAAATGAATGATTATGATAAACTAATGAACTCACCAACCTTTTGGTTGACACTTTAAAGCATGTTTATTCTCAGGTATGAAAGAAATATTCTGCTGTGCATTTGCTCATTTTAGAGATATTACTTGGAGTCATTCATGGCAGATTTCAAAACACGTTGTATTCGAGTCATCGAGTTCATCAAGATTATTATTAATTCAATTATAGTTGGATATATTATGAAATGGTATGCATGCCGTCAACTTTCGTTGTAAAGAAAGATTGTCTTTTAAAATCGAATGCAATGTTTATAAAATGTATCATATAGAGGTCAAGTACCTCGCGATGTAAACAAATGTAATGTATTCGTCCAGATGGATTAGGACGGGTCATGAAAGTTGGTATCAGAGCGGTGGTCTTAGCAAACCAGGTCTTACATTAGTGTATCTAACTGATAGTTGTTTGGATGCATTAGTGGGTCTGGACTTCGACCGTGTCTGCATGTCAAAAGTTTTGCTTATCATTTAGTGTCAAAAATTAATTTCTTATCATCCTTAAAGTCTAGACACGTCTTACTGCCTCTATTGCATAGACAGTGTATAGATAAATTCATATCTTAGCGTATCTGTTATTGTTACCTTTGCCTGACAGCTTCCGTTGAGTCCTCCATAACTTTTGAGATTTTAGTATTATATATGCATATGTAAATTATATATTGCAGGGTACTAATCTACATCCTATAATCTATTTTTTTATCGAAAATCCTTCATCAGATCGTACGAGATGAATCTCTCAACCAGTTCGAATTCATCGGATTCCGACAGCTATTTCGATATGGAGTTTCACTCGAGCTCTGAAAGCAGTGTGATCGGAATGGGTCAACTAATCGGTCATCCCCAATTCATCTGATGGGTTCGTAGTCAACTTAATCAATGGAGACGCGAAGAAGACGATTCCTTTCACAAACCGAATTCACCTCTCGGCGAAGAATCTGAAGCACTTACCGGCGAACCTATTTGAAACACCATTTTCTCTCTCATTTCCAGAGTATCTTGAAACAATTATATTCTATCCACAATTCTAAACCTTATTCATTCGCTCGTTCCTACCGACGATCATCCCGAAATAATATAAGAAGTCAACGAACTTCGCGCTCGAATAATCAATTTGGAGAATGTGGTGCAAAATTTACAAGCTTCAGCAACATCATCCGTACCAGCAGTACCACCAGCACCAGTAGTACCACCAACAACAACATTCGCATCACAAGCCACAACACTAAACGTCTCAACCTCACAATCGGTACCTCGAGCATAATCATCGTTTTATATGAGTTTCTACCTCATTTATCTTCCTTCGACATGGCGATTATGAAATCTCTAATGTTTTAGAGATTATGTACCCTAGTTCTAACCGTAAATCAAATGAGTTTAATATCATATTGACTCATTAAATCCACGATTGCATCTGAAGAAAATATATATGTATATATGTTTTCATAAAGATTGTAATTAAAATTCTTTTGTACAAACGATTAATGATGAAAATATTTTAACGGGTAGGTAATACCCGAGAAATATTTAGATTTCACATTAATAAGTTACACTGTACATTCTTCAAATCCGATTCAACAAGTCATTTACTATCCTACTTACAACCACCAATATACGTATCCTTTCACTGCAGAATAACCATTTTCATTCAACTTCATATTTAGATTTTTACCTATCAGAATCCAACAAGTGGCATAATGAAGAAAACATTGGACAAAAATAAAATTTGTTAGAAACAAACAAATTAACTATGAGAAATTTTGTTAAGAATCCACGCTAACTGTTCCTAGTTAACAGATTACATTTTATTTATCGCAATTTATATTCTCGCAATTTTAATTATCGTCATTTAATTTCTGTTATTTACTTTACGCACTTTAAATATCAGGACACGTATACAAGGTTTTGACATATCATATCGACGCATCTATATATATTATTTGGAATAACCATAGACACTCTATATGCAGTAATGATCGAGTTAGCTATACAGGGTTGAGGTTGATTCTATAACAATATATATACTTTGAGTTGTGATCGAGTCTGAGACATGTACACAGGTCACGATACGTATTTAATTAATTCGAATATTATATATTAAACTATATATGAATGAATGGATTGTTAACTGTGGACTATCGACTGTGGACGGATAATATTGGACAATTAAAATGAATTAAAATACTGATTATAACATATGAAACTAAATAATTCTTCAAGTTTGCCACTTGATTTCATCTTAAACCTCATTTGTATATTGACGATTACAATCTGCGTTCAAACCTTTCATAATTCTTGAAAACACCTCAATCGAGAGGATGAACCAACCGCACTTCATCTACAAAAGAAAAGATTGATGCATATAGTTTTGCATCTGAAAAATTCTCGGAAACTGAGTAAACGTTTAACACGTAGTTGTACTAATTCCTTAATGTTTGTTGACATATGTTTATGTAATAGATTAGTGGCGCACAGTTTTATTCTTATTATGTTATGTATTTACTATTTTTACCATGGTAACAATGTATATTTTGTAACTTAGGAGGTTGTCATATATAAACAACCTCCTCACTCCTTATTCAACTAGTTATCCATTTTGCACATTACTCATATTTACTTTTACACTCTAGTGTTCTTGTTAACTAATACTTCTAACCCACTAAACAACTCACAAAACCGTCAATCTAGGCTTCTTTAGGGACTAACAATTGGTATCAGAGCGTGACATGCTATCTTGCTTGTAGATCCAAGGATTGAAGCTTCTTGATTCGTGTTTTGGAGTGTTTGGTGTTATTCGGTTGAGTTCACACTCCTAAGTTAAGATGGCTACTGCAAACCGTGATGCTTTGGTAGTGGGCTCGGATACCCGTCCTCCCATGCTGTTCGAGGGACTGTTTGACGAATGGAATGGAAGGTTTGACAACTTCATCGATGAAAAAGGAGAACAAACCAAATACCTCTGGGAATCATTTCTCAATGGACCTAAGATCTCACTTCACCCTGACACGGGTGCGGTTCTAAAACTCTATGAACTCCAGGGAGAAGAAGCCAGGAGAGCTCAAGTCGATATCGATTCCAGGTCCATTATCATGCAAGCCCTTCCTCATGACATGTACAGGTCTGTCAGCTCTCTAAAATCCGGAAAAGAACTCCTAGATGAAATCACCCGTCAACAGGAAGGATACAGCCAATTACGATCAAACAAAACTTGACATAGCTCTTGCAATGTGATGATGCAGCGGAGGGATACGAAATACTTATTATATTTTTACTACAAAATACACAAGTTTAAAATATTTATTTACAGATGGAATATGCCTAAACCTTGCTACAACACTTATAGGCAGTGTACCTAATCGTAGAGTAGTATAGTTTTTAGTAAGTCCGGTTCGTTCCACAGGGATCTTAGCCAAGCTTAATGTTATATTAGTTTTAACTTATAATTGTAAAAATACAAAAATATATATATATATAAGTAGTATTATTATTATAAAAGGGGGATTTTACCGTTTAATGACCGGTTTGTCGATTTTAAAACTTTAGTCGCAGTTAAAACCTAATGTAAAATATTAAAAATATAAAACTTAATTTAAAGCGTAAAGTAAATAACGATAATGAAATTGCGATAAATAAAAGTGCGATAAAATAAAATTGCGATAATTAAAAAGTACGATGATTAAAATTGCATTTAAATAAAATGACAGTAAATAAAAGTGCGATAATTAAAAGTGCAATTAAATATGAAATATATAAATTATGCTTATTTAAACTTCCGTAACCATGATGTTTGACGTTTTGATTATAATTTATTACCCTAGGTTAATTGTCCTTTGTCCTGGATGGATTTGAAACCTATCTGGTTTTTTTCCATAATAGTTCATCGGTCATAATTATAAAATGCTCGGCAAATTTAACCTTATACCTAAAGTCAAATATTCCAACTAATTGGGGATTCGAACTGTAACAAGGTCTTAATACTTTGTTTAATGAATACACCAGGTTATCGACTGTGTGTAAACCAAGGTTTTAATACTTTGTTAACAATTACACCAATTACCCTTGAATGTAATCCACCCCTGTTTTAATGAGTCCATTGACTATTAATCCATCCCCGTGTCCGGTCAAATGAACAATAATTTATATTTATAAATATCCCGCCCATTGTATCCGATTAAGTGTATGTGGTTATATATAGATACGTCAAATTGTAACCTTTATATTAAATTAACGAGGTATCGTTAATTTAATATAAAGCCCATTAATAGCCCATAGTCTAATTTCCACAAGTGTCGTTCTTTTGTCCAAACCCCAATTATGGTCCAAAGCCCAATTACCCCATCTTAATATTTAGCCCAACATCACGATTACTTCGGCTCAAATAAGCATAATTATAACTTAAGTACGAGACATTAATTTAAAAAGGAGAACATAGCTTACATTGATTATTTATCGCGTAGTGTTACACGGACAGAACTTCGACTTCAAAACCCGTAAAATAACCGTTACATAACCCAAACTAACTAATATAAAACTACCCTATACTATATATATATATATATATATATATATATATATATATATATATATATATTTATTATATATTATAGACAGAGAGATAGATTGATGGTGTGTAAAATACATCGAATTCGCTGGCTTTTATAGGAATGTGGCCAGCCTTTTTGGCTCATGCGATCGCATGAGATTATCTCATGCTGGCCATGCGATCGCATGGCCTGGTTTTCCAGCTCAGGATCCTTTGTCTCATAGCTTGTCGACATGATTTAATATATATATTTATAATATATAAATAATTTATATAATTATTTATATATTATATTTTATTCTTGTGCATAGTAGACTTGTAATTTTAGGTCCGTTGCGTCGGGCGTTGATAGTTGGCTCAGGTCCCGGTTCTGGATTTTCGAACGTCCTTTCGTATAATTTAATATCTTGTACTTTGCGTTTTGCAATTTGTAATTTGCACAAAAAATTATTTTCCTTAACTCCCAAAATCCGCGCAAGTCTTTAACTCACTTTTAGTGGCACTTTTGAGTGCACTATGGCTTTAGTGGCACTTTTCAGGCTTTAGTGGTACTTTTTCTTCAATTCTTTAATCTTCGTGCTTTGTCTTCACATTTATTTATTTAAACGATTATAACTTAAAAATAAAATAATTACAACTAAAAACTTTACATATTGGGATGATATTGCGACTAAATATATGTTCATTTGGAGCACTATCACAATGTATGAGGACTACTTTCAGAAACCCGACGAACCTCTAAAGGACTGCTACAGGCGTTTCTGTGAAGTCATTAATGAGCTAAAGAAGGTTGGAGTGAAAAAGGAAAATCAAGAGCTGAACATGAAATTTCTGAAGAAACTAAATGCCACTTGGACACCATACGGAAACAAGTTCCGTGCGTCCAAAAACACCAAGAAGTACAACATCCATGAAGTTGTAGGGAACCTAATGAATCATCAACCAGATGTTCTAGCCGCCCAAAACCCTAAATCCAACCTCGCTGAAACCAGTGATCCAATGGCTCTGTTTGTTAACAAAATCTCCAATAAAACCCCTTCCAACCGCTCCAACTCACTCAAAGCAAAATAAACCATTTCCTCTGATGAGGACACATACTCTGATGTTGATGAAGAACATCGAGATCTCGTGAAGGCTGCCGCATTGTTCAGCAAGCAACTGAATCTCAGGAGATCATCTGGAGGTTTTAGCAAAAACAACGACAATCGAACCTCATCCAGCTCTTCATACTACAAAAAACCCGAAACCTCTACCACTCAATACCGGGCCCCTGACAGCAAGGACCCCGATAATGTTTGTTTCAACTGTGGTAAAATAGGTCACTTTGCACAAGAATGCAAACTACCCAAACAAAAGGATGCCGAGTACTACAAGAAAAAGATGTTGCTCGCCCAAGATGCCAAAAGGGGAAGGTCCTCAAAGCCTCAGATGATGTTTGGCTAAACTGGTCAGATAGTGAATAGGAGCTCGAACGTGCTAATGTAGTGAAACTCACCAACATGAACCATGCTCCTGATAGTGTTTCTTCCGATGATGAGGAAGAGGTACAACTTTACACCGACATGATTCATGAATATTATAACTCTGTAAATAATAGTTCTGAATGTGTTTCTGATGTACTGCAAGCAACCTCTAAGAGACCCAATGACCCTCCTATCTAAATTAATGTGCCCATTAGAGATGAACCTGCTTCCCATAATCATGATAAAATGCTCCCTGAATTGCCTGATATGTATGTTGACAACTTTGCTAAAATGAGTAAGGACCTTAGATCACTTGCTAGTCAAGTTAGTGGACTACAAAATGAAAACCATAGGTTAAAAGCTGAATTGAAAATCAAAGTGTCAAACAATGCATACCTAACACTTCAGAAGGATCTAGCTGATAAAGTAACACAATTGAAGGAGCTGGAATCTAGTATGAGACCGTTACGAATAGAAAGGACAAACTTTTGGTTAAGAAATGAAGTTCTTAGCGAGAAAGTAGACAATGTTGAGAAAGAAATTAAGAAAATCACTGCTTCTAAGAAAACTCTCCTAGATACCTTAGAAGAAAAGATAAGAGAACCCCTCTTCGATCTTGCTAAGAAAACCTCTGAATGTTCTAAAATTGCTGCACATAATCTAGAGCTTCAAACTCGTCTAGGACAATTTGAAGAAAAGCTCTACAGGACCGAACAGTCTAAGGTTGTTTTAGTAGGACACATCTCTAATCAAACCCTTTTCATGAATCGACCAAAGGACTCCTTCTGTGAGAACAAAGGCCTAGGCTTTGAAAATCCTCTCACCTTGTCCAATATGGCCAAAGCTGAGCCCTGTCTGTATGATAGTAGATACTTGATGATTGGCTTACCTGCACGACTCACATTTGCATCCAACAGTGAGGTTGAGAAAGCATTGGCTAAAAGATGAACTAAAATGAAACGAGAAATTTCTCTAATCTATGATAAAATCAACGCTCTTTATTTGAAAAGGAAAAACTCATTTTTATATGAAAGCTTACCTGATTTGTTTAATGAAAGTGAGAATTCAGAAGGTCAAAAACGTGTTGTCTATTTACCAACTCTGGTATTAGAAAAATACATCATCAGTTTAGAAAAGGAACTTTTCGAAAATAAAATGAATTCTTTTGACAATGAACTAAAATTTTTGATGATCATAAAAGCCATGCAACACCAAATCTAACTCCATGTGACCACAAATAATCAAGTTACTCATGATGTGCATGAACTTCAAAAACAGATTGCTAGTCAAGCGACTACTTTCTGTGAAATGATTTCAAAGTCCAAAGCCCCTCAGGAACCATCACCCTGCCACCATATCGAACCCTCAAATGTTCTTGCTGATTCTCTCGGGAAAGAAATCGTTGACTTAAAACTTGAACTAAAAGGATATAAGAAACATGTTGCTCTTATTGAAAAGGACAACATCGATTTGCAAGTAAAAGTTTTAATGAATCGTGATTTTGAAAAAGCCGAAAAGAATTTTGGTCCAACATTGTCACAAAACTATTCTCAACAAAAGGAATCAAATTCAATGAAAGAGAAATTTGTACCATGGGTACCCACTTATTCTCAACGAGTTCTTTCCCCACATCACCAAGGCTTTCCTTACACTACTGTAGTGAACTCAAGGAAACTTGTCATTCCAGCTGTCACCATCCTAAAAAACCCTATTCATGGCTCTCGTCTAGAGATGATTGTCACTAAAAGGGGTGCTGATCCCAAACCACCACATTTCGCAACCTTGATAGGAAGGCGAAACAACCCTGTTTGAAAGAATAATCCAAGAACATGGTGTGTATGACCACTCGGCAAGAAAAGACCACAACCACCCTGCACTGCCTATTCTAGATAGGAGGGTGGTCCAAGCAGCCATCACGTCCACCAAAATATCGACCACTCTAACTCCTTCCAGAGCAACAGTGGTAGATCATTGAAACATAACCCCGAATCCATCAAACATTCGCAACTACCAAATCTCAACCATGCTGCTGCAAAGCGGATATCTGATGGATTAACCAAGACTCAAAAGCGAAATCGTCGCAAAAGAGCACAAAGAGCTAGACAGTCATTACTTAAAGACATGAATCATTTTCAAACTAGGTCTAAATTTGGTGTTTTAAATTTCACAGGACCTAAACCAAAACAAAGCATTTTGAAAGCATGGAAACCCAAGACTGAAACAGTCCAAGCACCCTCAAGTCTTGCTTCTCAGTCCGGGTCATTAATGTGTAATAGATGTAAAAGACGTCTATATTTTGGTCATCAAAACCATGATTCGTGTGTTGTAATGAATGTTCAGACCTTGTTGAATGTTTCATCTAATGAACCTAATGCTCTAAATTCTCTGAATGTATCTACTTACAAGGAACCCGAGATAACTGGGGTCCCTAAAACTTGTGCTTAACTCTGTTTTACAGGTTATCCCAGCATGTGTTTGGTATCTGGATTCTGGTTGTTCCAGACACATGACTGGTGATAAATCAATGTTGACAAATTATGTCAACAAGTTCCTAGGTATTGTTCGCTTTGGAAATGACGAAATTGCAACAATCGAGGGGTATGGAGATTATGTGTTCAACGGTGTGACCATCAAACGTGTGTCCTATGTTCGTGGGCTTGGGTGCTGTCTCTTCAGTGTCAGCCAATTCTGTGACAGTGATCTCCGCATGAACTTTGAAAGATCTATGTGCTGTGTTCAAACCATGGAGGGAGACAACCTACTCAAAGGAAAATGTGAATCCACTCTTTACTCTCTTGCCATGAAAAACATGTCTTCAAACTTACAACCACTCTGCCTGGTTTCCAAAGCTTCCTCTGAAACCTCATGGTTGTGGCATCACTGGATGTCACATCTTCACTCTCAAAACCTCAACAAACTTGTCTCCAACAACCTTGTTGACGGTGTTCCATTCATCTAATTTGATACTTCACACGTTTGCCCTTCATGTGCTATGGGAAAGATTCATAAATCCTCCTACAAATCAAAAACCGAATTCAACACCTCCAGTCCACTTCATATGCTTCACATGGACCTTTGTGGACCAATGCGTGTTTTCAGTCTTGGTGGAAGAAAGTACATCCTGGTGATAGTTGAGGACTATTCACGATACACATGGGTCAGATTTCTGAAAAGTAAGTCTGAAACTCCGAAAATAATCATTGATTTCCTGAAAAGAATCTAATTATCCACCAATATGCTTGTATGTACCCTCAGAACTAATAACGGCACGGAATTTCAAAACTCTGTTCTTAACCCTTATCTAGATCATGCCGGTATCACCCATCAAAACTCTGCCGCTCGTACTCCACAACAAAATGGAGTTGTTGAAACACGTAATCGCACCCTTGTTGAAGCAGCAAGAACAATGCTTGTTTATTCCAAGCTACCCCCATCCCTCTGGACTGAAGCTGTTAACACTGCGTGCTTCACCTAAAATCGATCCATTATTAATCGTCGGTTCGACAAAACTCCATATGAACTTCTTTTCAAACGTTGACCCAACGTGAAGTACTTTCGCATATTTGGATGCGTGTGCTATGTTCTAAACGACAAGGACAACCTTGGAAAGTTTGATGTTCGCGGTGATGAAGTAATATGTATTGGTTACTCTCAAGATCGTGTGGCATATAGTGTTTATAATCGTTGAACTCGAATCATTAAAGAAAGCACCAATGTCAAGTTTGATGAGATGTCTGGAATGGTTCTTGGTCATAACGGCTCTTGCCCTGGACTCAATTCTGATCCTCACTTCCGACATGTTCCACTGGCCACCTCTGATGATCTAGATGTGTTGTTTGAACCCATCATCCCTCCAATGTCGTCAAACCCCACGGTACCCTCTGAACCGGCTCTCCCCGAATCAATCACAATCAGTTCCTCTACTCCAGCGGTCGTGGGCGAATCACCATCCAATGAAAGTAATTCCTCCGAATTTCTTCTTCTAGATGACCTTGACACTGGAGTGTCTTCCTCAAACAACGCTCCCATTTTCAACTCTCATCCTCCACCTGTTGAATCGTCTCCTCTCGAATCTAGTGAAGATACTCCTTCAAATGAAACAGATACTAGGTCTCTAGACGCTGCAACCCCTCCCATACTTTCCACCGAATAAAATGCAGATACCCTTGTTCCTTTGTGGGAAGAAAATGCCACCTACCCTACTGACAACACTGAAAGTTCTGGATCCTCATCTTCCTCGCATACCGTCTCCTCTCTTAATGATGAATCTACTACACCTCTTCCACATTCCACGAAATGGACTGCGGATCATCTAATTCATCAAATCATTGGTGATCCAGACGCTCCCGTTCGCACTCTCAAGGCTTCCAATAATGAATGCCTCTTCGCTGCCTTTCTGAGCACGATCGAACCTAAAAATGCCTTTGAGGCCCTCCAAGATCCCGACTGGTCTATAGCCATGCAAGAATAAATTCATCAATTTGATCAGCTTGAAGTATGGGAACTTGTTCCTCGTCCTTCTGGAAAAACCATTATTGATACCAAGTGGATCTTCAAAAATAAGAAGGATCCTCACGGCATCATCATTCGTAATAAAGCACGTCTTGTAGTAAATGGATACAGACAACAAGAAGGAATTGACTACGATGAAACATTTGCTCCTGTGGCTCGATTAGAAGCCATCCGTCTATTCCTTTCATATGCTGCTCACAAGCGATTCACCGTTTATCAAATGGACGTAAAAACTGCCTTTTTAAATGGCATTCTTCAAGAAGAGGTCTATGTCAGTCAACCTGAAGGTTTCATAGACTCCAAATGCCCCAACCATGTGTATCTCCTTTCCAAGGCTCTTTATGGTCTAAAACAGGCGCCCAGGGCGTGGTATGAAACCCTGACCGCTTTTCTTCTCAAGAACGGCTTCTCACGTGGAACCATTGACACGACTCTATTCATTAGAAAACAGAAAGAACACATCTTGTTAATTCAAGTCTATGTTGATGACATCATCTTTGGTTCCACTTCCCCCGCTCTCTGCTATGAGTTTTCTGAACTCATGAAGAACAAGTTTGAAATGAGCATGCTCAAAGAACTCCATTTCTTTCTAGGATTAGAAGTTAAACAACTTCCAAAGGGGATTTTCATCGGTCAATCAAAATACATTTCTGATATGTTCAAAAAGTATAACTTTCTTGAGATGAAAATCAGCCCCACTCCAATGTCAATCAACATATCATTACATGCTGATCTGGATGGTCAATCTTTCGATAAAACACTCTATAGGAGCCTCATTGGCTCATTGATGTATCTCACTGCTAGTAGACCTGACATCATGTTTGCTGTATGTCTGTCTACCCGTTTTTAGGCCAACCCTAAGTATTCTCACTACAAGGCTGTAATGAGAATCTTTAGCTATCTCAAAGGCACACCCAATCTCGGACTCTGGTATCCCTTCGAGACTGGCTTCAACCTTACAGCATTCACGGATGCTGATCATGGTGGTGACCAAGTAAACCAGAAAAGCACCTCTGGTGGTCTCTAATTCCTAGGTCACAAGTTAGTCAGCTGGTCCTCTCGCAAGCAAAACTGTATCTCTCTTTCCACTGCTGAATCTGAGTACATTGCAGCTGCAAGCTGTTGCTCCCAAGTACTGTGGATGCAGTCCCAACTATTTGACTATGGATTCAGATTCCACAAAATCCCGAGATACTGTGACTCTCAGAGTGCCATTGCTATCTCTAGCAATCCTGTTCACCACTCTCGAACCAAACACATTGACATTCGCTATCACTTTATTAAAGATCATGTTGAGAAAGGGAATGTTGAATTGCATTTTGTATCCACCAAAAGTCAACTTGCTGACTTACTGACCAAGGAACTAGATGAACCCACATATAAAAATCTGGTTTGTAAAATTGGCATGGTTGATTTCTTTTCTATTTAAGAACCTGGCAAGTGCCTAGGGGGAGTGATGCACTTGCCTAGGGGGAGTATTGGGTTTTTCAAAATCTGATGCATCACATTTTGAGGGGGAGATGAGAACAATGACTCTCACATAAATTACAGTGTGAGACCCGGTTTCATAAGTTGATTTTCAAAATCTAAAATGACTTTTACACAAATAACAATGTAAAACTCGCTCTTTCAAAACTAACTCTCCTGAAACTGGCAACTGTCTAGGGGGAGTTAACATCAAAATGTTAACAAATGACGGAGGATGAGTCTCTGTGACTACCTTAAGAGGATGTGTCTAAATGACTGCCTCAAAATCTCAGTCATCAAATGACGGAGGATGAGTCTCTGTGACTACCTCAAGAGGATGTGTCTAAATGACTGCCTTAAAACCTCAGTCAACAAATGACGGAGGATAAGTCTCTGTGACTACCTCAAGAGGATGTGTCTAAATGACTGCCTCAAATTCACAGTCAACAAATGACGAAGGATGTGTCCTTGTGACTGCCTTAAGAGGATGTGTCTATATGACTGCCTCATGGTTCCCGATCTCAATAATTGTTAAAACCGGAGAAAATTAAATTTTGAAAAATAATTAAATTTAAACCATAACTTGATTATTTCATAGAATTTCTTAAAATTCTTAAAGGTTATCATGATGTACCAAAATTCCTTAAAATCCAAATCTGTTTAATATTTTCGAGCAAAATTCATAGGATGAATGTTTTCGAGCAAACTGTGCATAAATTTTTCGTGCAATACTTCTGTACTAGCCATTTCTCGAGCAAACTTGACTGAAAAAGTATTTTTAAGTCAACAAGTGGGTATATAAGGATGAAAAATCACTTTTTAACCCATCACGTTCAAATCTCACTTTTAAAAAAACAACTTTATTCAAGGCCCACTTGCTCTCAGGAACACCCTCGTCACCACCACTATTCACCTTCTTCAATCTTAAGCCAAATTGGTATTTTCTATTAATTTTCATGTGTTTGTGATTAAATTGCTACTTAGTAGAAGCTTTATAGTTTGTGTAATCACCTAAATACATAAAAATGCCATGTGTTGTATGATTTCTTGATGAATTTCTGATTTGTGTGAACAGGGGTTTCGAACCCTAAGAAATCGAACAGATTAATTTCACCTATCTTGCTAATCTGTTAGGATAAATTAACTTAGGGTTCATTTCTATGATGAATAGAACATGCTTTATTCCTTTAATCCATTGTTAGATACTTGTGCAACTTCGATTTCAAAAGGAGGGAAAATTTTAGGGTTCATGACCAACTATGATCATATCTGATGTTTTGCTTTAATTCATGATGTTGATTGTGTTAGATTTACCATAGATTTCACTCGTTAAAACTTAATTTGGCCTAATCTGTTGCTTTTTCTGCTAAGTGATGAACATGTTCAAACTGACAGAGTGCTCGAAAACCTCATGATTTCGAGCGCTCGAAAAAGTCTCTGTCTGAAAACCTTTAGTGCTCGAAAATTGACTGTCTGAAAAATTATCTTGTGCCTGAAAACAGTACTTGACTGAAAATCTTATGTGCTCGAAAATGTCTGTCTGAAAAACTCTCTTCTGCTCGAAAAAGTTGTCTATCCGAAAACCTTTAATTGCTCGAGAAAATTTTTTGTGAAATTCTTTTGACTGAAATTCTCTGCTGTATGAAAATAGATGTGTGCACGAAAACCTTCATGCTCTAAAATCTTTTATTACTCAAAATTGACAAATGCTCGAAAAATAATTCTGTTCAAAATTGTTAAGTGTTGGTACTGTTTCAAATGAACTTTGATAAATCTTAAAATTGAAACAATTAATGCTTTGTCACCATTTTCACAAAAACACCAAATGAACTGTCTTTTCACTAACCATGCTCATGATGCAACAGCAATGTCGAACAATGCCTTTTTCGATGAAGATGTCCCCACCCCATGTGATTACTGGATCCCCATACTACTAAACCACCCAATGCGCAATGTATTCACTGAGTACGAGCATGCTACTTAGCGGCAGCTTCTCTTGATGCGAGACACCATGACTTACCATCCATTCGTTGATGACACCCCTGACTCTTTTTCTTTCCTAGTCACTCGAAACCCTGATCGGAGAGTCTCATTCACTCTAACTAACATGAGAAGATTCTTAGGCATCCCTGCAAGATCTGAATATGATGCATTCCCCTCCGAGAATGAGATGTTAGCAGCCGTAAAACAACTTGGATATGATGGAGAGGTCACAAAGATAAGAGATTTCAAAAAACAACGTATGGCACCACGATGGGCAGTGCTGTATACATTTGTTAACCGATGTTTCAACCCGATGCAGACTGGATCCGACCACATCACCATTTTCTTGTAAAGATCTTCTATGGGATCGTGTTCCTGCCAACTGCTGATTTTGGCCGAGTTATCTGTGACCGCATGATAAAAATACACTCAGCACTGCTCCCATCGTACATTCAATTTCAGAGATTCTACGTAAACATTCTCTCAGGCATCATTGATGACAGCGCCAGAACGCCAGAACCTATCCCTATAGATCAAGTTGAACCATTTGTGGAGCAGGAATATATCAAATATATTCAAAGGAGAATAGGGTCCAAGAATGTTTAAGCTCAACTCATACCTGCCCATTTACTAAATCTTGGACCACGAGACGATCCAAGAATAATGAGATATTTAAGAGAGATAGGAGCTCCTATGGATCCCCTACCACCCGGGGAACCTGCCCAAGGAGCTGATAGGACACCTGGTGAGGGGTCTAGTAAGCAAGGGTCCAAGAAAAGAAAACTTGAGGGGAAAAGAATTGAGGGTGAAAATAGGCCTAAAAGAAAATTAAAACCAAAGCAGGTAACCTCTGAACAACTCCAGAAGGTTCTTCACGATATTGATCGGAGTGATATGGATGGAAATGAGGGTGGGGTTGAAAAATCAAGAGAGGATGTGCTGACCGGGAGTGAGATGGGGCAAAAAGAAAACGTTAGCCCCCCCCAAACATTAGGAAGCCACTCAGATGCACAAACATCTGTTTCATATGAGTTAGAATCGGCATCTCTAGATGAGATTCGTCAAAAACAATTTGAAAATGTGTCTAGTGCTCGTAAGGATTTGGTGCAGTCCGATACCGAACATTCAGTGTCTATAGCTCAGACTGCAACAACAAGCGTAGAGCTTAGCAAATCTCCAGAAATTGCTTCTCTAAGATCGCTTGGAAGTCCTGTTTCAGCAGGCCTCACTGCTCAGCTCTCTAGCTCAACAGTGGTGACAACTGAGTTTTTTCAAGAATCTCAGGATGCTTTCACTAACATTTCTTTGCAGGGCTCCATCACATCCTCACCAATTATCTCCATGGCTCTCTCACCACCACGATTAACATCACCATCACCTGATCTCAATGCTTCCCCACCACCGTCATCACCTCCAATTATGACATCATCTCCTATCACCCAGACTGTCACTCATCAACCAAATCTCACGTACATTCAACGGGAAAATGAATTCCACGCTTATCTTTCTGAGAGTGGCTACATCAGGAAAGCTACCCGTGGTCATCTCAACTCTCTTCAGCTCATCTCGAATTATCCACCAGTACTTGAACCAATCTCGTGTCATACTAATCAACCATCTTCCTCCAGGCGACATGATGACCCCGATTCCGGCGGCCAACATAAGGGGGAGAATATTGGAGGAAGATCTACTGTGCATTTCACTCAATCTTTCAGTCAAACACAAACTCCACCTGGCTCTTCCAGGAAAGGGAAAGAAATTGTTGATGACTCTCACATGCCTGAAGGAATGGTCAAAGGGGTTGACTACACAGTAGAAGAAGATGATGTTGCCCCCGAAGGACATGATGTGATCACAATCAACTCTGATGATAAAGATGATTTCGATGAAGTTATGTTTATTGATGCCAAAGAAGAAGTTGAAATCGAAATCGAAATGTCCGAAGCAGTGGTTACCTCAGCCAAAACCTCCCTTGCAATGGTGGTGTACACAAATCCTGACGTCAAACCCATCACCTCTCAGTCTGAAACAATCATATCATCCGTACCACAGCTTATCATCCCGAAATCTGAAGAAGAGGAAGAATTCGTCACTAACTTGAAACCCCAACATACTACGGTCATTAAAGGAGCATTTACTAAAGAAAATTACATAAACTTAGAAGCTCCGGACGAGGAAGAGTTGAATGAATTTGATCGATTTGTCACTCAGGAATACACCGGTGAACCTGCACCAAGGTTTCCCACTTAGAAGCTCCGACGATTCACGAACAATCGCTTGTAAATAAATATGTATGTATATATATATATATATATATATATATATATATATATATATATATATATATATATATATATAATATGTATTAACTAATCAATATGTGTTAATATGTATATTAGATGTTATTAAAGATTACATACTTAATAATATGTAATATCATCTTATTAACTTTACTAAATGATAAAAATATAATTGCCATATTAATATTAATATTATTAAAAAGATATAAAACTTGATACAATTAATACTAATATTAGTATTACTATAATTATTATACTTGGTGGTGAATTATGAATTTTTCTTTATTTTATTTTTGACTATCATTATTATAATTATTACTATTATTAATATTATCATATTAATATCATTATTCTTTGAAATTTTTATCTTTATCTCTATCAAAAAAAAATATTATTATTATCACTATTAACATTATTATTAGAAAATAATACAAATTATTATTATTATCATTTTTACAATTATTAGTATCCTTATAATTTATCATCACTAATAAAATTATTATTATTAATAATAGATTTATTAATTATTTGTATTTATTATATAAAACTATAAAAATGAACAATTAGTACGATCTTGTTATATGTATCAATCAAACTGTTCTAGATTGTAAATCCCGTCTGTAAGATTTCACTGAACGAATATCAATTCATACCACAACAAAATCTGTTGTGAGTCGTAAACACCTTTTATATTTTTATCATTCCTTCGTACCTAAACAAAGATTGATTGTCGACTAATTATATTATAAAACAATTAAATTGATTAGTGTAGTTGGTTAACTCACTAAGCTCTTTCATCATCATTATCAATTAGCAAGTTAACAAACCCACCACACCCATTCTCGTCTTTCTCTCCTCCTCCTCCTTGTTCTCTTCTTCGTGAAACAAACTAACATCAAATCACCATCACGATCTACTACAGCCTGCAACTTCAAGTCACCAAACAATCGTCATTGCCATCATTATTATGCATCCTGCTTGTTTTCTGTTTCTTCTTTTAATCAAACAACCACCCTACAAATATAAACACTTGTTCTTCGTAAATCGATCAATCATCACGAAATCCAAAGGATACCATCGATATTTTATATATATATATATTTTCTTGCTGCAGCCCACAAACGAGACACCCACGACCACCTCAACCCACTTCATCTACACGAAAACCCACTTATGTCTATTAAAACCCATGAACGCTTCATCACCTTATCACCCACTTTTACTATCCATTGTAAACTACTATCACAGCCATTAACACCTTTAAAACCATACCCACGTACTGCACTTGTTGCATTTCTATTTTTGTCACGCTGTTTCAGCTTAGCTTCTATTTTTTTTAAAACGCAAACCAACCTTCATCATTACAGTATGATTGTGGTAATGATGCCCTGCTATTTTATTTTTCTATTATGTAACTATCTTCTACTACAATTACTTTGAATCTATTTTTCTATTAGAATCAAAACAAACCAAATCCCTTTTGATAATTGAGGTGGGTGTCGGTTTAAAAGAAAATGGATAAAGTGGAAATCATGGCCGACATTAATGGGTCACCTAAATTGACGAGTAGGTATTTTTTTTTATATTCATGAGTATCATTACAAGCATGGGAATAATGAATATAATATTAATCAAAGATAAAGATGATACTTATAGTTAAAGAGATGAATGGCAAAGGTATTATCACTTCTTGGTTGTGTTCTTTTTTTTCCTTTTATTCCTGTTAAGTAAACGATGGTGATGTTAATTGTTACCACCTATCGCTATTATACGACCTTGCCTTTTTTAGGATTGAAAACAAGAGAGATGATGATGAGAGGATTAGGAAGGTAATAATGATGATTAGGATTGACGATGTTTAGATGATGGTGACCATATAAAAGTACATGAGCCAGTGAAAATGAATCAAATTATTGATGATGATGAAGATAATCGTAAGCATGATAGAATGATTCTATGATTAGGATTGTTAAATTGATTTAGTTAGAAAAAAAAGAAGAAGAATGAAACAGAATAAAAGGAGTTAAAAGAAATTATAAATCACTTAAATCAGAAAAATAAGACAGAGCAGACGGTTAGTGGCATGATTGTTAAGCAGGAGGTCTAGGGTTCGATACATGGCAGCTATTTTTTTTATTTTTACATAGCCATTGAAGCAGCCCATTTAGGACGTGCAAGGCCCAATCCTTGTCTATTTGGGTTAGGCTAAATTATCTATTGGGTAGTGTCATTGTACGAGATCCAATTCTGTTTCATGTGGACTGTAAATAAAAAAAAAGGATTCGAAAATGAGATGATAATTCGATGAAGAAGAAACTGAAGCAGATTAGAACAGTTTATATATAATTATGTTGTGAATCAAATTAAGAAAGCTGAGATGGAGGAGTGGTTTGAGAGTGTTTTGGGTTAGCGAGAGGTCGCGGGTTCGAGTCCAGTTTATGGCAATTCCTTTTTAAAAGCTCATTTTGAAGGTAGTATTATTTTTACTATCATTATTATGTTGTTATTATTATTATTATTATTATTATTATTATTATTATTATTATTATTATTATTATTATTATTATTATTATTATTATTATTATTATCCTTAACAAGATTTTTATATATTATTATCATTATTTTTTTTTACTATCAATACTATTATATATTATTACTATTATCATTAGTATAATTATTACTATAAAAATATTACAACTTTCTATTATCAATATTATTTTATCAAATAAAGTATTAGTTACATAAAAACATTTTTTTTATATATAACCATATATATATAAAGATATTAATCCTAATACAATATATAATATAAACAAACTCAGTTGATTAAATGTGATAAATGTTAATATATATATATATATATATATATATATATATATATATATATATATATATATATATATATATATAATTGATATAGGTTCGTGAATCCGAGACCAACCCTGCATTATTCACTTGTTAAATGTCGTCATATGTATTTTTACTACAAAATACAGAACGCTGAGTTCATTTGCTCCCTTTTACTCTTTACATTTTTGGGACTGAGAATACATGCACTGTTTTTACAACTACTTTATTAAATGCTTTTGAAATATATTTTTGAACTGTGAATGCATGACATGCAATTTTATAAATGTTTGACGAGATAGACACAAGCAAAACATTCCTCGAATGAATTATTATGCAGACAGAAGTTCTGTGGATTATTATTGAATTAGTTGGACGTGATAATTGCCACTAATTGTTGTGAATATTTTCCCTGATTATTATTGCTTGGTAACCTAAGAATTAGAATCGGGTATGGCCCTAATTCGCGCAAATCCTAAAGGTAGCTACCGAGTTTAACACTCTCACCCAGAATGTTCACTAGACGTAAGGGCTAGTGGGCGTGGTGTTTAGAACTTCGAAGTTTATATGATTATTATACAGACGAGATGTTCTGTTTTGGGGATATTATTATGCGCATTATATGTTAAGGTCGGTTACCAAGCCAAGCTATGAAAGAAAATGAAAAGTAAATGTTGTGTATCGAGAGAATGATTTTATACACAGGTTATGTGTATGTTATTTTTGTGCACAAGATATGTGTACGGTTACTTAGATTTATGAAAGATGATTTCGTACACGAGAAAGGTGTACTGTATTTAAAAGATATCGCATGTACATTACAGGTGGGTATAGGATTCGGGCCCATTTGTACCATGAAATATTTAAATCTTGTGGTCTATCAAAATGTTGAATTTTATTGTTTTATGATAAATTTATGAACTCACCAACCTTTTGGTTGACACTTGAAAGCATGTTTATTCTCAGGTATGAAAGAAATCTTCCGCTGTGCATTTTCTCATTTTAAAGACGTTATTTGGAGTCGATCATCGCAATGGGACCAGATGTTGGTGACTTTGTCCAGATGGATTAGGACGGGGTACGACATGTGATATCAGAGCGGTGGTCTTAGCGAACCAGGTCTTGCATAAGTGTGTCTAACTGATAGATGCTTAGATGTATTAGTGAGTCTGGACTTCGACCGTGTCTGCATGTCAAAACTTTTGCTTATCATTTAGTGTCAAAAATTATTTGCTTATCATCCTTAAAGTCTAGACACGTCTTACTGCCTCTATTGCATAGACAGTGTATAGATAAATTCATATCTTAGCGTATCTGCTAATTCATATCTTAGCGTATCTATTACTGTAAACTATTGCCTGACATATTCCTTAATTTCCTCCGTAATCGATATCCTAAAATCATTTCCTATCGAAAAATCCTTTACTCAATCGTACGAAATGGAACTCGTCACTAGTTCAAGTTCTTCGGAACCCGAAAACTATTCCGACATGGATGTTCACCTAAGCTTCGGAAGCAGCGTCACTAGAATGAATCAGCCAATCGGCCATCTCCAATTCATCTGATGGGTTCGTAGCCTCCTCAATCATTGGAGACAAGAAGAAGGTGATCCCTTCCATCCACCACATTACCCTCTTGGCAAAGAATCTGAAGCACTTACCGACGAACCTGTCCGAAACACTATTTTCTCTCTCATTTCCATGGTAGCTTGTCACAATTATATTCTACCCACAATTCTAAACCTTATTCATCCACTCGTTCCGACCGACAATCATTCCGGAATAATGGAAGAAGTCAACGAGCTTCGCGCCCGAGTTGTAGCCTTGAAAAACATGGTGCAAAATGTACCAGCTTCAGCAACATCACCGGCACCAACAATACCATCAGTAACAGCACCAGTACCATCAACAATCAATGCCTCAACATCTCATTATGTACCTCGAGCATAATCAACGTTCTACGAATCGTTCTACATCATTTATCTTCGTACGACATGTCGATTATGTAATCTCTAATGTTTTATAGATTATATATTCTTGTTCTAATGATAAATCAAATGAGTTTAATATCATATTGACTCATTAAATCCACGATTTACATCTGAAGAAAATATATATGTATATATATTTTCATAAAGATTGTAATTAAAAATTCTTTTTTACAAACTGTTAATGGTGAAAATATTTTAACGGGTAGGTAATACCCGAGTAATATTTAGATTTCACATTAATAAGTTACACTGTACATTCTTCGAATCTGATTCAACAGTCATTTACTATCCTACTTACATCCACAGATATACGTATCCGTTCACCACAGAATAACCATTCAATTTCATACTTGGATTTTGACCTATCAGAATCCAACAAGTGGCATAATGAAGAAAACATTTGACAAAATAAAATTTGTTAGAAACAAACGAATTAACTATATGAAATTCTGTTAAGAATCCACGCTAACAAAATCCTAGCTAACTGTTCCTAGCTAACTGTTAATTCCGTATTACCTTTTATTTATCGCAATTTATTTATCGCATTTTATTTACCGCAATTTTAATTCTCGCAGTTTTATTTATCGTCATTTATTTTCTATTATTTATTTTACGCACTTTAAATATCGGGACACGTATACAAGGTTTTGACATATCATATCGACGCATCTATATATATTATTTGGAATAACCATAGACACTCTATATGCAGTAATGCTGGAGTTAGCTATACTGGGTTGAGGTTGATTCTACAATAATATATATAGTTTGAGTTGTGATCGAGTCTGAGACATGTACACGAGTCACGATACGTATTAATTAATTCGAATATTATATATTAAATTATATATGAATTATTGGACTGTTAACTGTGGACTATCGAATGTGGACTAATGACATTGGACAATTAAAATGAATTAAAATATTGACTATAACATATGAAACTAAACATTTATACAAGTTTGCCACTTGATTTCATCTTAAACTTCATTTATATCTTGACGATTACAATCTGCGTTCAAACCTTTCATTATTCTTGAACACACCTCAATCGAGAGAATGAACCAACCGCACTTCATCTACGGAAGAAACGATTTATGCATATAGTTATACACCTGAAAAACTCTCGGAACCTGAGTAAATGTTTAACACGTAGTTGTGCTAATTCCTTTGGCGTTGTTATTACCGAAATTAACTTTACAATTCCTTTCCAAATTAGCGTGTTTTGTCGCAGCTCCAGCAAGTCAACTTCGATTCTCCAGTCGAAACAGTCTTATTATAACCTTGATATATACGTTACCCTTTCACCATCGTTACTAAGGAACCTTTCATATCTTGCCACATTAGCAATAAACTTACTGACAACTTCACTTATCTTTGACTTTCCGAAAAATCATCGTATTTATCAAAATCCCATCATTTACTCATTCGCATCTTGTAACGAGAATTGCCATACGAATCATCAGAATTTAGCAATCAGTATCTTTAAATCTCGCAGCATGTCTACATCAACAGTTATATGTATACATATAACATTTATCTCTTTGAATTATGTTATT
Source organism: Rutidosis leptorrhynchoides (assembly GCF_046630445.1). Taxonomy (NCBI): domain Eukaryota; kingdom Viridiplantae; phylum Streptophyta; class Magnoliopsida; order Asterales; family Asteraceae; genus Rutidosis; species Rutidosis leptorrhynchoides. The sequence goes on from NC_092339.1 coordinate 358,684,803, forward strand.
TCATTCTAAATTCTGAAAAGCACACAGTCTAAAAATCAATACTTCAAATTCTAAAAAAGCTGAATACAGCAACAAAAACTGTACACCACTTTAACAGTCGAAAGTTGGATGATAAAGAATAGTAGGTTGACAAAGCTCAGAAAAGTTGAAACTGGAAAACGGATTGAGCAAACCAAGAAGGAGACTGTAGATAAATCACAAAGAATAAATCTGCCTTAAAAGAATCCAAATGATTCAGTATCTACTGAAGTCATTAACGAATACCTTACTCCTGACTCTAAACTCTTGCGGACAAATTTTCTTCATTAACCTTCGAACTTAGAAATTCCAAAATATCATCATAAATATCTTCGATATTTCTGAGGATATTTTCATAAATATTCTTGTCCAAAATTATTTATCTCTTCTTGCTATCTATGTTACATCATAAAGAAAACTACTTTAGTTTCTAAATTTCTTTAAAATTCGAGTTTGAATTATGAATGATTTTGAAGTAGTGTTGGAAATTGATGCATGAGTTAGTATAATATAATGACACTTGATCAACGTGATTATATTACAGTAAGTCATGCTGAGTTTCTAATGGGACGTGATGATTCACAGATCATAACGTCATCGTGTGCCATGTTACATAACTCTTTCATTCTGCTTAACTTCTGAACATATCAAGAAAATATATTCTTGATAGCTCCATTCTCAGTGATTCAGGTAATTTGACAAATCAAATCGTGCTAATACATTCTTTCCTATTTAGAACATGATGTTTATCCAAAAATCCATACTTACGAATTCTGGACCGTTACTCGCTTTATTAGAGGTCGAGACGATAATAAAAAGATAAAGAGCTCCAAAAAATAAGAGAAAAATATAAAGCCGGTAACAGTATATAAATTACAAACCGTGTATATCAATGTTTATCGCAACATAAAGACACGGGAGAATTAAAAACACTATAACCCCAAGGGCGAAGTAGAAGAAAACAGATTCCTCCGGTGGAAGTTGGAAAAGGAGAATGAATGTTGCGATAATTGTAGTGACCCAAACTTTTCCATGTTTATATATATTAAATAAAATTGTTATTTACATGATTAAGTGTTTCCAACATGTTAAGCAATCAAACTTGTTAAGACTTGATTAATTGAAATAGATTTCATATAGACAATTGACCACCCAATTTGACCGGTGATTCACGAACGTTAAAACTTGTAAAAACTATATGATGACATATATATGATTATATATATAGTTAACATGATATTATGATAAGTAAGTATCTCATTAGGTATTTTAACAATGAGTTATATACATAAAATTGAGTTTGTTGACGTGTTCTAAGGGGAAGATGTACAAGGATCTCAAGAAACATTTTTGGTGGCCGTGTATGAAAGCCGATGTTGCTAAATACGTAGGAGAATGTTTGACGTGTTCTAAGGTCAAAGCTGAGCATCAGAAACCATCAGGTCTACTTCAACAACCCGAAATCCCGGAATGGAAATGGGAAAATATTATCATGGATTTCATCACTAAATTGCCAAGGACTGCAAGTGGTTTTGATACTATATGGGTAATAGTTGATCGTCTCACTAAATCAGCACACTTCCTGTCACTAAGAGAAGATGACAAGATGGTGAAGTTAGCACGAATGTATTTGAAGGAAGTCATCTCCAGACATGGAATACCAATCTCTATTATCTCTGATAGGGATGGCAGATTTATTTCAAGATTCTGGCAGACATTACAGCAAGCATTAGGAACTCGTCTAGACATGAGTACTGCCTATCATCCACAAACTGATGGGCAGAGCGAAAATACGATACAAACGCTTGAAGACATGCTACGAGCATGTGTTAATGATTTCGGAAACAGTTGGGATCGACATCTACCATTAGCAGAATTTTTCTACAACAACAGCTACCATGCAAGCATTGAGATGGCGTCGTTTGAAGCACTTTATGGTAGAAATTGCAGGTCACTGATTTGTTGGAGTGAAGTGGGGGATAGACAGATTACGGGTCCGGAGATAATATAAGAAACTACCGAGAAGATCATCCAAATTCAACAACGGTTGAAAACCGCCCAAAGTCGACAAAAGAGCTACGCCGACATTAAAAGAAAAGATATAGAATTTGAAATTGGAGAGATGGTCATGCTTAAGGTTGCACCTTGGAAAGGCGTTGTTCAATTTGGTAAACGAGGGAAATTAAATCCAAGGTATATAGGACCATTCAAGATTATTGATCGTATCGGACCAGTAGCTTACCGACTTGAATTACCACAAAAACTCGTGGCTGTACATAACACTTACCACGTCTCAAATTTGAAGAAATGTTTTGCTAAAGAAGATCTCACTATTCTGTTATACGAAATCCAAATCAACGAAAAACTTCAATTCTTCGAAGAACCCGTCGAAATAATGGATCGTGAGGTTAAAAGACTTAAGCAAAACAAGATACCAATTGTTAAAGTTTGTTGGAATGCTTGTAGAGGACCCGAGTTCACCTGGGAATGAGAAGATTAGATGAAGAAGAAATACCCGCACTTATTTCCAGAAGATACGTCAACACCTCCAACTGCTTAAAATTTCGGGACGAAATTTATTTAACGGGTATGTACTGTAGTGACCCAAACTTTTGCATGTTTATATATATTAAATAAAATTGTTAGTTACATGATTAAGTGTTTCCAACATGTTAAGCAATCAAACTTGTTAAGACTTGATTAATTGAAATAGGTTTCATATAGACAATTGACCACCCAATTTGACCGGTGATTCACGAACGTTAAAACTTGTAAAAACTATATGATGACATATATATGATTATATATATAGTTAACATGATATTATGATTAGTAAGTATCTCATTAGGTATTTTAACAATGAGTTATATACATAAAATTGAGTTTATTGAATTAAGAAACTCGAAACGATATATATAACGATTATCGTTAAAACAACGTCTTACTAAATACATATAAATCATATTAAGATATTGATACACTATGCTTAATCATGATAAATGATAATTAAACATGTCATTAAGTGTATTAACAATGAACTACATATGTAAAAACAAGACTACTAACTTAATGAATTCGAAACGAGACATATATGTAACGATTATCGTTGTAACAACATTTAACTGTATATATATCATACTAAGATATATTAATATATCATAATATCATGATAATGTAATAATTTAACATCTCTTTAGATATAATAAACAATGGGTTAACAACATTTAACAAGATCGTTAACCTAAAGGTTTCAAAACAACATTTACATGTAACGACTAACGATGACTTAACGACTCAGTTAAAATGTATATGCATGTAGTGTTTTAATATGTATTCATATAATTTTGAAAGACTTTAAGACACTTATCAAAATACTTCTACTTAACAAAAATGCTTACAATTATATCCTCGTTCAGTTTCATCAACAATTCTACTCGTATGCACCCGTATTCGTACTCGTACAATACACAGCTTTTAGATGTATGTACTATTGGTATATACACTCCAATTATCATCTCTTAGCAGCCCATGTGAGTCACCTAACACATGTGGGAACCATCATTTGGCAACTAGCATTAAAATATCTCATAAAATTACAAAAATATTAGTAATCATTCATGACTTATTTACATGTAAACAAAATTACACATCCTTTATATCTAATCCATTTACCAACGACCAAAAACACCTAAAAACACTTTCATTCTTCAATTTTCTTCATCTAATTGATCTCTCTCAAGTTCTATCTTCAAGTTCTAAGTGTTCTTCATAAATTCTATAAGTTCAAGTTTCATAAAATCAAGAATACTTCCAAGTTTGCTAGCTTACTTCCAATATTATAAAGTGATCATCCAACCTCAAGAAATATTTCTTATTTATAGTAAGATATCTTTCTAATACAAGGTAATACTCATATTCAAACTTTGATTCAATTTCTATAACTATAACAATCTTATTTCGAAAGGAAATCTTACTTGAACTTGTTTTCGTGTCATGATTCTGCTTCAAGAACATTCAAGCCATCCAAGGATCCTTTGAAGCTAGATCTATTTTCCTCATTTCCAGTAGGTTTATCCACAAAACTTGAGGTAGTAATGATGTTCATAACATCATTCAATTCATATATATAAAACTACCTTATTCGAAGGTTTAAACTTGTAATTAATAGAACATAGTTTAGTTAATTCTAAACTTGTTCGCAAATAAAAGTTAATCCTTCTAACTTGAATTTTAAAATCAACTAAACACATGTTCTATATCTTTATGATATTCTAACTTAATGATTTAAAACCTGGAAACACGAAAAACACCGTAAAATCGAATATACGTCGTCGTAGTAACACCACGGGCTGTTTTGGGTTTGATAATTAAAAACTATGATAAATTTTGATTTAAAAGTTGTTCTTATGGGAAAATAATTTTTCTTATGAACATGAAACTATATCCAAAAATCATGCTTAAACTCAAAGTGGAAGTATGTTTTTCAAAATGGTCATCAAGACGTCGTTCTTTTGACTGAAATGACTACCTCTTACAAAAACGACTTGTAAATTATATTTCCGACTATAAACCTATAATTTTTCTATTTAGATTCATAAAATAGAGTTCAATATGAAACCATAGCAACTTGATTCACTCAAAACGGATTTAAAACGAAGAAGTTATGGGTAAAACAAGATTGGATAGTTTTTCTTGTTGTAGCTACGTGAAAATTGGTAACAAATCTATATTAATCATATCCTAGCTAACTTATATTGTATTATACATGTATTCTAATATATTATGTAATCTTGGGTTACCATAGACACGTATGCAAATGTTTTGACATATCATATCGACCCATGTATATATATTATTTGGAACAACCATAGACACTCTATAATCAATATGAACGGGACATTTCAGTTGGTATCCGAGCATTGGTCTTAGAGAACTAAAAATTTGCATTAGTGTGTCTTATTGAGTTTGTTAGGATATATTAGTGAGTCTGGACTTTGACCGTGTTTTCTTTAAAGATGATTGCTTAACACTTTTGTTGGAAACAATATATTATTAACATGTAAATATTATGTGATATATTAACCTCTTAATGTGTTTGATATTGTGTGATAGATGTCTACCACTAGTACAAATCTCATCGATTCACCTAATAATAATGAAGAGTCGAATATATTTTGGGAAGATTCACAAATTCCCGAAGAGGAACCGGAAGAAGAGGAACAGGAAGAGGAGGAACCGGAAGAGGAGGAACCGGAAGAGGAGGAACCGGAAGAGGAGGAACTGGAAGAGGAGGAACCGGAAGAAGAAGAGGTTTCGAAGGAAGAAATATTGATACCTATAGTAAATCGATTAAATAAAAGAAAATCTTCAACCAACGGACAAAAGTTAATAATGGTCAATGGTGTTTCCGCCGAGGAAGTAAAATATTGGGAAGATTACCAATTTTCCAATGAATCGGATCCCGATGAGGATTCCGATGATTTTATAGAAATTACCTCGACCTAATTTAATAAAGTGAAAGAAAATAATAAGGGAAAAGGTATAAAAATAGAGAAACCCGATTCCAACCCCGATGAACTTTATATGTATCGGCAACATCCGTATTTTCTAAAATGTAACAATGACCCGGAAACCTCTAAACCACCAGGTTTTTCTAAGCCATTGTGGAAAACGATGGCTCGTATTAGAGGAACACCATATATTCCTAGAAAATTAGGAAAACGAACCAAGTCCAAAGAAGAAGAAACCAGTGATTCAGATTAGAGGGTTGTAATCATGTTGTGTATTATGTGTATTGTAGTGTGCTTGTACTTTTATGTTCTTTGTAAAAATTACTTGTATTGTTTGTTAATTATCTTTTACGAATCTAATTCTTGTCTATTTTACAGTATAAAAACAAAATGGACGTTAAGGGTAGACAATCGAATATTTTAGAAGACCTACCAGAGGATATGATTAAGGAATTCTTGTCTAGAGTCGGTCAGAATTCATCAGCACATTTAGTTATGGCGAAATTAACTTGTCAAACATTTAAAAGACTTTCCAGAAATGCCTTAGTTTATAAAAGGCTTTCCTTTGATAGGTGGGGTATATCACATTGGGGAGACCGTAAGTTACGCCGTGTTTTCTTTAAAGCGTTAAATGCGGGGAACCCAAATGCAATTTTATGCTACGGGTTAAGAACCTATTTTGACTCAACATATCCCAACATAAGATTTCATGAATTAGAAAGAGCTTCTAACATGCAACATAAAGAAGCATGTTATGCTTACGGGTTAGTGATGTTCGCTTCTTACCAAAGTGAGAAAAAGAACATTGGATTGCAACTTTTAAATAAACCTTCCCACAAGTGACGGATTCAGTAGTTGGGGTGAGAAACAAGGTTTTTAGATTATTACGGGGCTGTTGGACATTACGAAACCCTCGTCCTTTTGACGACATTACAACATGCTGCCTAGCCAATGGTCATAACGGTTATTTTCCACAAGACCAAGGATGGGAAGTCGTCTTAGTAAAACCAGAATGCATGACTTGTTTCTGGACTTGTGAATTACGTGTCTTTATTTCCTTTGCTAAACAACTTGCGTATTAACTAGATTTATCTTCACAACTATCCTGTATCAAAGTGTACTATATTTCATGTTATATGTAATATAGCAAAGTTGTAAGTTTGAAGAATATTTGTATGTGATATATTATTATAATCAGTTTTTCATATGGAATTGTAGTAGTTGAATTGTATATTAGCTACTAAGTATGAACTTAACGGGTAGGTAGTACCCGAATTTAAACTTATAAAATGCTAATATGAAGAAAAAGCTTTTATAAATGAGTTCATATTATGCTACGAAATACTATTGACTACTCTTAATATTATGTATGATTAACTCGATTCAGTTGGCTATTTTGAAGGAAATGGCACCGATTACTCGACACACCATGAATATGAGCGAAGTGGAATTTCGTACCTTTCTTGCTGCAAACATAGCCGCAGTACAGGCTGCGCTACATACCAACAATAACTCTAAATCTAGCAATGTAGCTAACGGCACAAGAAATCATGTAGGATGCTCCTACAAAGAATTCACTGCCTGCAAACCTTTGGAATTTGAAGGAACCGAAGGACCAATTGAATTGAAATGGTGGACCGAGAAAGTCGAATCGGTGTTTGCCATAAGTAAGTGTACTGAAGAGGACAAAGTTAAGTACGCTACGCATACCTTCATAGGTACTGCGTTAACGTGGTGGAACACCTATCTTGAACATGTAGGACAAAATGCTGCTTACGCACTACCGTGCTCGGCATTCAAGCAATTGATGAACGAGCAGTACCATCCTAGAAACGAAGTCAATAAGCTCAAGGCAGAACTTAAAGAGTTACGAACATAAGGGTTCGACATTACCACATATGAACGAAGATTCACAGAGTTGTGCCTATTGTGTCTGGGAGCGTTCGAAGATGAAGAAGAGAAGATCGACGCGTTTGTAAAAGGGTTACCAGTAAGGATTCAAGAAGATGTGAGTTCACACGAGCCCGCTTCTATACAGAAGGCAAGTCGAATGGCTCATAAACTCATAAATCAGATTGAGGGAAGAATTAAAGAGCTGGTGGCCGAAGAAGCCAACACGAAACAACTCAAGAGGAAGTGGGAGGAAAACGGTGACAAGAGTCACCAGTACAACAACAACAACAACAATTACAACCACAATCGCAACAACTATTCCAACAACCGCAACAATCTCAACAATAACCGCAATCCTAACAATAACTACAACAAACATCCCAACAACCACAACAACAACAACAACAACAACAACCGTTTCAACAACAATAACAATTCCAACAACAACCTCAATAACAACAACGGCAACAAAAACCAAAAACAGCCATGTCATAGGTGTGAAAAAAATCACCAGGGGTTTTGCACGACATTTTGTAACAGGTGTAAAAGAAATGTTCATAACGCGACAAAGTGTGAGGTCTACGGACCAAAATTTAACAGAACTAAGGGAGCAAATAATGTCGAAACAAGTAATGCCGAAACGAATAGTGTCGGAGCAAGTAATACCAACGTTGTTTGTTATAAATGTGGAAAACCGGGCCACATTATTAGAAATTTCCCGAATCAGGGGAATACTAATGGGCAGGGCCGTGGAAGAGTTTTCAAATGCGGCAGAAGCACAGGAAGACCCGGAGCTTGTTACGGGTACGTTTCTTATTGATGATAAATCTGCTTATATTTATCTGCTTATGTTTTATTTGATTCGGGTGCGGATAGAAGCTATATGAGTAGAGATTTTTGTGCTAAATTAAGTTGCCCATTGATGCCTTTGGATAATAAATTTTTACTCGAATTAGCAAATGGTAAATTAATTTCAGCAGATAATATATGTCGGGATAGAGAAATTAAACTGGGTGATAAAACGTTTACGATTGATTTAATACCAGTCGAGTTAGGGAGTTTTGATGTAATAATTGGCATGGAATGGTTAAAAAACGTAAGAGCAGAGGTCGTTTGTTACAAAAATGCGATTCGCATTATGCGTGAAAAAGGAAAACCTTTAATGGTGTACGGAAAAAGAACAACGCGAAATTAAATCTTATTAGTAGTTTGAAGGCGCAAAAACTAATAAGAAAAGGTTGTTACGTCATTCTAGCACACATCGAGGAAGTTAAACCTGAAGAAAAGAACATCAGTGATGTTCCCGTCGCAAAAGAATTTCCCGATGTATTTCCGAAAGAATTATCGGGATTACCCCCACATCGATCCGTTGAATTTCAAATAGACCTTGTACTAGGAGCTGCACCAATAGCTCGTGCTCCATACAGACTCGCACCCAGAGAAATGAAAGAATTACAAAGTCAGTTACAAGAACTTTTAGAGCGTGGTTTCATTCGACCAAGTACATCACCATGGGGAGCTCCTGTTCTGTTTTTCAAGAAGAAAGATGGTACATTCAGGTTGTGTATCGACTACCGAGAGTTGAACAAACTTACCATCAAGAACCATTACCCATTACCGAGAATCGACGACTTATTTGATTAACTACAAGGCTCGTCGGTTTATTCGAAGATCGATTTACGTTCTGGATATCACCAAATGCTGGTGAAAGAGGATGACATTCCGAAGACTTCTTTTAGGACGCGTTACAGTCATTACGAGTTTATAGTTATGTCGTTTGGATTGACTAACGCACCAGCTGTGTTCATGGTCCTCATGAACCGAGTGTGTGGGCCATATCTTGTAATGACCCAGAATTTTCTGACCAAATTATACTTATGAGATTAATATTTACATAAATTAAACCATACCAACATGATAAGCAATCTAAATTGTTGAGACTTGTGTTTTTGAAAAGAGTTTTACACAACGTTTGACCGTCCAATATGACCGATGATATCACGAACTATATAACATACAAAAATTATAGGTTTGTGTATATATATGTATTTATATATATTTAACATGATCTAAGGATGGTTTAACATCTCATTGTGTACTAATGACAATGAGTTATAAGTATATTTTGAAACTACTAACTTAAGTTTTCAAAACGATAACTATACGTAACATTCTTTGATATATATACTTATAATCTATAATGCTTATACATGTATCGTATATATAATATATTTAATCACTTTTTAGGACTTAAATACATAAAACAATATAAGTATATTCACAAAAGATAGCTATATTTGAATTCTCGTTCCGTTTTCTCAAGATTTCTATACGTATATCTAGGGTATATGTACCCATATCATACCCAGCTTCTATACGTATTTACTATTGATATATACACATCAAATCAACATCCTAATCAACATTATTACTGCCCTAGATATGAGGTAACTATAATTTGTCAAGTAGTATGAATTATTAGTAAGAAAACAAAATTACGAATCCTTTTCTTTCTTTATAAACTAAAAACGTTTTTATAAATGAACACCATTTCTTCACTCCATTTTCTCATACCTACACCCTCATTTCTCTCTCAAAATACTCTTAACTTCATACTTGATCATCTCTAAGCATTTTCCCCATCATTTAGCTTCAATTACAAGCCTTAAACACCATAAGAAAACTCTTTCAAGAACATATCAAAATAACCACCCATTTGAAGAAGTTTACTTCCAACCTTTTGATCTAACTCCACCACTCTTTGATTCCAAGATTATTTCCTATCTTTTGCAGTAACTTTGTCCAAGTAACTTGAGGTAGTAACCTTTTTCATAATCTTATTCAATTCATATTCATATAGCTATCTTATTTTGTGGTATAAAATTTTAACAACAAGAACATAGTTTGAATGATTTCAAACTTGTTCGCAAACTAAATAGATCCTTCTAACTTGACTTTTAAAACACTTCAAGACCTGTAATATATCATAATGATATGCTAACCTAACAAGATATAACTTGGTTTTACAAAGAACATCTTAAAAACCTAATCTACGTCGTCGGAGTGCAACCGGGGGCTGTTTTGGGTTGGATAATTAAAAACCATCTTGAACTTTGAATTGGAAGTTCATGTTCTGGAAAAATGATATTTCTTATGAATATGTTAACACATAAACATTTCATGGTTTAACTCAAAGTGTAAGTATTTTTAGAAAAATGATCATTAAATGTTGTTTTTATGATGGAAAATGATCACTTTCATAAGTTTCACCAAAGTTTGACCTATAACCTATGATTTCAAATACAAACTAAGGTATTTTCAATTCATATTCTTAAAATTTGACTCGATCTAAGGAAGTGGCAAGTTGAACAAACAAAAACGGAGTTGTAATGAAGAAACTACGACTAAAACAAGATTGGGTATCCGAAGCTAGTTTAGCTACGAAAATATTTGGAGAAAAAGTAAATTAATCATATCTTTTCTAATTAATATGATATTTTATATATAATTACTTATGATTTGATTTTATATATCTCAGGACCACCCATAAACAACACGAGAAGATTAATCATAAGACCTCATGATTGTACGCAACACGTCATTTGACAACACGGTACTTTATGTACGCAACACGTCATTTGACAACATGGTACCATGGGTCGAGATTAATTCTGATCAATACGAATACGATGGGGTCTTTATTTATTTTATTTAAGCAACTAATTGTGGACCACTAACATCGGACTGCTAACTACGGACTAAGAAAATATTAAAAGTATTAAAAGTATATATATATATATATATATATATATATATATATATATATATATATATATATATATATATATATATATATGTAACGATTACTTAAAAAGAAAATATGTTGATATATTATATATATGGTTAGGTTCGTGATATCTATCGGAGACCAAGTCGAATTAAATACCTTCAAGGCAAAAGTGAGTTTCATTTGCTCCCTTTTTTATTGCTTTTGCAATATATATTTTTGGGCTGAGAATACATGCACTGCTTTTATAAATGTTTACAAAATAGACACAAGTACTTAAAAAAATATTCTACGTTGAGTTGTACCACTGGCATATTTCCCTGTAGCTTGTAACTACTATTTACATGGGTATTGTAAACGCGAATCCTGTTGATAGATCTATCGGGCCTGACAACCCCAACCGGACTGGACGACCAGTATTCAACGGTTGCACAGTACTTCATTTTGGTGACTACACTTGGTACGGTGTAGTGAGATTTCATAATAAAGGGAATATACGACGTTGATTAAATGTTAAGTATGGTTACCAAGTGCTCAACCACTTAGAATGCTTTACATACACTTGCGAGTGTATTATGTTTATGATTATGAAATCTTGTGATCTATTAACATATTGAAATGATTGTTATGATAAACCTATGAACTCACCAACCTTTTGGTTCACACTTTAAAGCATGTTTATTCTCAGGTACGAATTAAGTCTTCCGCTGTGCATTTGCTCAATATAAGGACATTACTTGGAGCCGATCATCGCAATGGGACCAAATGTTGATGACTTCGTCCAGGTGGATTAGGACGGGTCCTTTCAGTTGGTATCAGAGCGGTGGTCGTAGCGAACCAGGTCTTGCATTAGTGTGTCTAACTAGTAGTTGTTAGGATGCATTAATGAGTCTGGACTTCGACCGTGTCTACATGTCAAAAGTTTTGCTTATCATTTCTAGTCGGAAATCATCTGCTTATCATCCTTAGGAAATTACCTGCTTATCATTCATAAGTCTAGACACGTTTTACTGCATTTACTGCATTGATAGTGTATAGACAAATTCTTATCTTAGCATATCTGTTATTGCGAACTATGACTGATATCTTTTCAAAGATTTTCCGTAATTTACGCGATTTTGGTATTATATATACATATGTAAATTATGTATTGAAGAGTACCAAATCTAACTCCTATAATCTATTCCGTACCAAAAATTCATTTTCCCCATTATACAAGATGGATTCCGCATCTAGTTCGAATTCTTCAGATTCCGACAGTTATGCCGATATGGATTTCCATTCGGGCTCCGAAAGCAGCGTCACCGGAATGGATCAAAAAATTTCCCATCATCTATTCTAGATGAATTAGGAATGGGTTCGTAATATACTAAATCACTGGAGACAAGAAGAAGGTGATCCATTCCATCCACCAAATTGCCCTCTTGGCGATGAACCTGAAGCACTTACCGACGAACCTATTCGAAACACCATTTTCTCTCTCATTTCTAGAGTATCTCGTCACGATTATATACTATCCCATATTACAAATCTTGTTCATTCGCTCGCTCCAACCGCCAATCATCCCGGTGTACTAGCAGAAGTTAACGAGCTTCGCGCTCGCGTGACGGCTTTGGAGAACATGGTGCGAAGGTGGCAAACACCAGCAGCAGCAGCAGCATAATCAGCACCACCATCAATAACATCAACAATACCATCATCACCACTAACAAACAACATCCGCATCACACGTCTCGACATCATAATCTGTCCCACAAACATTAACATCATACGCATCATAGATACCAAGGAGTACCAACAATAATGAACGATGAAGTATTGATCCATAACTTCATTGATATTCTGCGAAGAATATGTGGTTTCAAAAAGTTTTAGAGATTTCTTATTCTAGCTCAAATCGAAAAGCAAATGAGATTAATATCATATTAACTCATTAAATTCATGATTTCATATGAAGAAAATATATATGTATATATGTTTTCATAAAGATTGTAATTAAAAGTTCTTTTGTACAAAATATTAATGGTGAAATTTTTTTTTAACGGGTAGGTAATACCCGAGGAATAATTAGATTTCATCTTAATAAGTTACATTGTACATTCGTCGAAGCTGATTCAATAGTCATTTACTATCCTACTTACAACCACCGATATACGTACCCGTTCACCGCAGAATAACCATTTTCATTCAATTTCATATTTGGATTTTGACTTCCCAGAATCCAACAAGTGGCATATGAAGAAAACATATGACAAAATAAAATCTGTTAGAAACAAACAAATTAACTATGAAAAATTTTGTTAAGAATCCACGCTAACTGTTCCAGCTAACTATTCCTAGCTAACTGATTACATTTTATTTATCGCAGTTTATTTATTGCAATTTAATTATCGCACTTTTATTTATCGTCATTTAATTTCTGTAATTATTTTACGCACTTTAAATATCGGGACACGTATACAATGTTTTGACATATCATATCGACGCATCTATATATATTATTTGGAATCACCATAGACACTCTATATGCAGTAATGATCGAGTTCTCTATACAGGGTTGAGGTTGATTCTACAATAATATATATAGTTTGAGTTGTGATCGAGTCTGAGAGGTATACAGGTCACGACACGTATTAATTAATTCGTATATTATATATTAAACTATATATGAATTATTGGACTGTTACTGTGGACTATCGACTGTGGACTAATGACATTGGACAATTAAAATGAATTAAAATATTGATTATAACATATGAAACTAAACATTTCTTCAAGATTGCCACTTGATTTCATCTTAAACCTCATTGTATCTCGACAATTACAATCAGCGTTCAAATCTATCATGATTCTTAAAAACACCTCAATCGAGAGGATAAACCAACCGCACTTCATCTACGGAAGAAAAGATTGATGCATATAGTTATGCACCTGAAAAACCCTCGGAAACTGAGTAAACGTTTGACACGTATCTGTTCTAGTTCCTTTGACATTGTTATTACTGAAGATCGTTTTGCAATCCCTTTCCAAAGTAGCTAATTTTGTCACAGCTCCAGCAAGTCAACTCCGACTTTTCATCCGAAACAACTTTATTATAACCGCGATATATATGCGTACTCTTTATTGTTACTGGGGAACCTTTTATATTCCACAATATTACCATCAGCGATTAATCATTCTAAAAACACAATTCTCCTGAAACTACCTCGGTTTGATAACCGATGACCCAGATCAGTTAACTTTGAAAATGCTGACGAAGCAGCATGTTGTAGATGATCTTACTGGCCAAAAGTTTGACGATAAAGAAAGGAGTGTTAGGAACGCTCGATAGAAAATTTAGTACCGAAAACCGAATTATGTGAAACTATGAAGAAAGCCGTGGACAAATCACAAAGAATAAGTTTGCCTTCAAAGAATCCAAATGATTCTGTGCCTGCTGAAATTGTTAGCAAACATCTTATTTCTCATTCTAAACCTTCACAGAAAAATCTTCTTCATCATCCATTGATATTAGAAATTCTAAGATATTCTCGTATGTTCTATTATAAATATTCTCCATATTTCTGGCGATATTTTCACAACTATTCTTATCTGAGATCATTTATCTCCCCGTAATATCTGCAACATAAAAGAAACTGTGTTAGTTTCTAAATTCTGAAACCTTCAAGTTTAAAATATGAATGTTTTGAAGTAGTGTTGGGAACTGAAGCATGGATTAGTATAATATAATGACACTTGATCAACGTCATTATATTACAGTAAGTCATGCTGAGTTTCTAATGAAGCATGATGATTCACAGTACCGTCAGCATGTGCCATTTACACGACTCTTACATTCTATCTAATCTCTAAACATATCAAGAGAATATTTTTCTGGATGACTCGGTCTTCTCCAGGGTATTCTGGTAATTTAACAAATCAAAATCGTTCTATTACCATTTTCTTCTTAGAGCATTAGCTATGTTCATTCTGAATTTCATATCTACGAATTCCGGACCATTACTCACTTGACTCGAAGTCGGGAAGAGAAAACGAAAGCATGAAGCTCCGAAAAATAATGAAGAATATAAACTTCGATAATAACTCCGATATTACAAACCGTGTATATCGATGCAGATAGCAATATAGAGACACGGGAGAATTAGAAACACTATAAACACAAGAGTATAGTAGAAGTAAATAGATTCTTCTGGTGGTAGATGAAAAAGAAGAATGACAGATATAAAAGTTAGGAGTATATCAAGAATCAGGACTGGATGGAGCATATTGATGAATGCTTTAAAGTAAGAATCAAGGGAGAAAGAATAGAAGGTGTGAGTCGTGGAAAATAAGGAAACGAAGGGATGAATTTATAGTGAAATATCCGACAGAGCAATTAAACAGATTATTGCATATAATCAAAGAAGATCCTGATTTCCTTAATCACCAAAGAACCAAATCTTATTACGTAAGATTCTCTTTAAATCCCTTAAATCCCGGAAATCAATCATAACTACGTCATCGGTTAAGACGAATATATTTTACTCATCTCACTCTTTTACGATAGTCTCATTTATATTCTTCGCATAATCGAATCGTTTTATCTACATTACTCAATGATGATAAAACTCCATTATCACCTTATATTTGTCATGAAAACCTTCTTATTGTTATCCATAACAACCTCTATCAAATTTCGGGGATGAAATTTCTTTAACGGGTAGGTACTGTAATAACCCGGAATTTTATGACCAAATTATACTTATGAGATTAATATTTACATAAATTAAACCATACCAACATGATAAGCAATCCAAATTGTTGAGACTTGTGTTTTTGAAAAGAGTTTTACACAACGTTTGACCGTCCAATATGACCGATGATATCACGAACTATATAACATATGATAATTATAGGTTTGTGTATATATATGTATTTATATATATTTAACATGATCTAAGGATGGTTTAACATCTCATTGTGTACTAATGACAATGAGTTATAAGTATATTTTGAAACTACTAACTTAAGTTTTCAAAACGATAACTATACGTAACATTCTTTGATATATATACTTATAATCTATAATGCTTATACATGTATCGTATATATAATGTATTTAATCACTTTTTAAGGACTTAAATACATAAAACAATATAAGTATATTCACAAAAGATAGCTATATTTGAATTCTCGTTCCGTTTTCTCAAGATTTCTATACGTATATCTAGGGTATAAGTACCCGTATCATACCCAGCTTCTATACGTATTTATTATTCGTATATACACATCAAATCAACATCCTAATCAACATTATTACTGCCCTAGATATGAGGTAACTATAATTTGTCAAGTAGTATGAATTATTAGTAAGAAAACAAAATTAGGAATCCTTTTCTTTCTTTATAAACTAAAAACTTTTTTATAAATGAACACCATTTCTTCACTCCATTTTCTCATACCTACACCCTCATTTCTCTCTCAAAATACTCCTAACTTCATACTTGATCATCTCCAAGCATTTTCCCCATCATTTAGCTTCAATTACAAGCCTTAAACTCCATAAGAAAACTCTTTCAAGAACATATCAAAATAACCACCCATTTGAAGAAGTTTACTTCCAACCTTTTGATCTAACTCCACCACTCTTTGATTCCAAGATTATTTCTTATCTTTTGCAGTAACTTTGTCGAAGTAACTTGAGGTAGTAACCTTGTTCATAATCTTATTCAATTCATATTCATATAGCTATCTTATTTTGTGGTATAAAATTTTAACAACAAGAACATAGTTTGAATGATTTCAAACTTGTTCGCAAACTAAATAGATTCTTCTAACTTGACTTTTAAAACACTTCAAGACCTGTAATATATCATAATGATATGCTAACCTAACAAGATATAACTTGGTTTTACAAAGAACATCTTAAAAACCTAATCTACGTCGTCGGAGTGCAGCCGGGGGCTGTTTTGGGTTGGATAATTAAAAACCATCTTGAACTTTGAATTGGAAGTTCATGTTCTGGAAAAATGATATTTCTTATGAATATGTTAACACATAAAAATTTCATGGTTTAACTCAAAGTGTAAGTATTTTTAGAAAAATGATCATTAAATGTTGTTTTTATGATGGAAAATGATCACTTTCATAAGTTTCACCAAAGTTTGACCTATAACCTATGATTTCGAATACAAACTAAGGTATTTTCAATTCATATTCTTAAAATTTGACTCGATCCAAGGAAGTGGCAAGTTGAACCAACAAAAACGGAGTTGTAATGAAGAAACTACGACTAAAACAAGATTGGGTATCCGAAGCTAGTTTAGCTACGAAAATATTTGGAGAAAAAGTAAATTAATCATATCTTTTCTAATTAATATGATATTTTATATATAATTACTTATGATTTGATTTTATATATTTCAGGACCACCCGTAAACAACACGAGAAGATTAATCATAAGACCTCATGATTATACGCAACACGTCATTTGACAACACGGTACTTTATGTACGCAACACGTCATTTGACAACATGGTACCATGGGTCGAGATTAATTCTGATCAATACGAATACGATGGGGTCTTTATTTATTTTATTTAAGCAACTAATTGTGGACCACTAACATCGGACTGCTAACTACGGACTAAGAAAATATTAAAAGTATTAAAAGTATATATATATATATATATATATGTAACGATTATTTAAAAAGAAAATATGTTGATATATTATATATATGGTTAGGTTCGTGATATCTATCGGAGACCAAGTCGAATTAAATACCTTCAAGGCAAAAGTGAGTTTCATTTGCTCCCTTTTTATTGCTTTTGCAATATATATTTTTGGGCTGAGAATACATGCGCTGCTTTTATAAATGTTTACAAAATAGACACAAGTACTTAAAAAAATATTCTACGTTGAGTTGTACCACTGGCATATTTCCCTGTAGCTTGGTAACTACTATTTACATGGGTATTGTAAACGCGAACCCTGTTGATAGATCTATCGGGCCTGACAACCCCAACCGGACTGGACGACCAGTATTCAACGGTTGCACAGTACTTCGTTTTGGTGACTACACTTGGTACGGTGAGTGAGATTTCATAATAAAGGGAATATGCGACGTTGATTAAATGTTAAGTATGGTTACCAAGTGCTCAACCACTTAGAATGCTTTACATACACTTGCGAGTGTATTATGTTTATGATTATGAAATCTTGTGGTCTATTAACATATTGAAATGATTGTTATGATAAACCTATGAACTCACCAACCTTTTGGTTTACACTTTAAAGCATGTTTATTCTCAGGTACGAATTAAGTCTTCCGTTGTGCATTTGCTCAATATAAGGACATTACTTGGAGCAGATCATCGCAATGGGACCAAATGTTGATGACTTCGTCCAGGTGGATTAGGACGGGTCCTTTCATATCTTGACAAGTTTGTCATTGTTTTCATTGATGACATACTTATTTACTCGAAGAATGATCAAGAGCACGAAGAACATTTGAGAAAAGTGCTAGAGTTGCTGAGAAAAGAAAAACTGTATGCTAAGTTTTCAAAGTATGCATTTTGGTTGGAAGAAGTTCAATTCCTCGGTCATATAGTGAACAAAGAAGGTATTCAGGTGGATCCAGTAAAGATTGAAACCGTTGAAAAGTGGGAAACCCCGAAAACTCCGAAACACATACGCCAATTTTTAGGGCTAGATGGTTATTACAGGAGATTCATCCAAGATTTTTCCAATATAGCAAAACCCTTGACTGCATTAACGCATAAAGGGAGGAAATTTGAATGGAAGGATGAACAAGAAAAAGCGTTTCAATTGTTGAAGAAAAAGTTAACTACGGCACCTATATTGTCATTACCTGAAGGGAATGATGATTTTGTGATATATTGTGAAGCCTCAAAGCAAGGTCTCGGTTGTGTATTAATGCAATGAATGAAAGTAATTGCTTATGCATCTAGACAATTGAAGATTCACGAGCAGAATTATACGACGCATGATTTAGAATTAGGCGCGGTTGTTTTTGCATTAAAGACTTGGAGGCACTACTTATATGGGGTCAAAATTATTATATATACCGACCACAAAAGTCTTCAACACATATTTAATCAGAAACAACTGAACATGAGGCAGCGCAGATGGATTGAATTGTTAAATAATTACGACTTTGAGATTTGTTATCACCCGGGGAAGGCAAATGTGGTAGCCGACGCCTTGAGCAGAAAGGACAGAGAACCCATTCGAGTAAAAGCTATGAATATAATGATTCACACTAACCTTACTACTCAAATAAAGGAGGCGCAACAAGGAGAATTAAAAGAGGGAAATTTAAAGGATGAAATACCCAAAGGATCGGAGAAGCATCTTAATAGGGTTATGGGCGATTTTGACATAGTGGGTCAAAATTAGGGTTATGGGCGATTTTGAGAACGATAAGTGTTTAACACTTGTGTTCGGGTTTAATTAGCATATTAGGACTATTTTCACTCGTGTTAGTGATTATTTGTTAGTTTGGGCGCGTTCGGTGTTTGGAAGTGCATTTGGGTCGAAATTGCACTAAGGATAAATTCGGTTAGTTTGCAAGTCAACCCTAATTGTGTATTGTTGTATTTGTGATAATGGAATAGGTACTTTCCGTTGACGAGTTGTGGATTACTTGGAAGCATTCATCAAGGCGACAAGGTGAGTGTTAATATCCTATATGCATATGTATGTGTAGGATGGGTGTGGGTCGGGTGAAGTGGTTCTCGGTTATAGAGCTAACTTCACATATAGGTGGAATTGATGAACTTGTGTACATGTCCAATTGGCACGGATGTGCATTTTGGTTGACCACCTTTGGCGAGGTGCACACTTCGTGTCAACGTTATCACATGGGCTTGTGAGTGGAATAATTATATATGTATATATATGATTTACTTACTTGTGGGGTATGGGTTAAATTTAGATGTTGACGATACCATACCCTAGAGTATATTTGTGATGTTGATGAGGGTTTAAAGTTCGTTGTTGACGATACCTCATACGTATGGAATTAAAGTTCGATGTTGACGATGCCATACGATTATTGTAGTGACGTTGATGAGGGTTTAAAGTTCGTTTTTGACGATACCTCATATGTGGGTTTAACGTTCGGTGTTGACAATACCACATTAATATAGGCGATTGGGATTTAAGTTCGATGTTGACGATATCATTCGTTGGGCTAGCCATGAGATCTTGAGTACTATGGATGTTGTGAACATCGATGTTTGTCGTATTGTTATATATATATATATATATATATATATATATATATATATATATATATATATATATATATATATATATATATATATATATATATATATATATATATATATATATATATATATATATATATATATATATATATTAATGTATTGTTGTGGTGTCGCTAAACCTTCGGGTGTAGCTTATTGGCGTTGTTCATATCGTCGTTGGTGAACTTATATTTTGTTGATGTATCTTTAGCTTCTTGCTTAGTGATCGTACGGTATGCTTAGTATTAGCTTTCCTTTATGCTTGGGTGCTCCGGTATGCGGTATTTGATATTTTGTAGCGTGTCCATTTTATGCATATATATGTATGTAGTATATTTCCACTCACTAAGCGTTAGCTTACCCTCTCGTTGTTGATATTTTTATAGGTTCGCATGCTTGGCGGCTCGGGTGAGCTTGGGGATTAGAGATCTTGGCTAGGTTGCTTTAGAAGATCTTGCTTTTGTACTCGATTAGGATTTGGGTAGCGTAGTCCCAAATCACCATGCTCGGTTTTGGTTTGAAACTAAACTAGTCGGGTCGTGTATATCCGTTTGGATAATTAACTAAAGTATTATTTAAAGCGTATTAAAAGGAAAAAAATTTATTGGGCCAGTTTTAATACGGGTTGGGATGTTTCAAGTGGTATCAGAGCATGGTCTAAGGGATTTAGGTGACTTGAGATAGGTGCCTAGACTTAAACTTTTGTGTGTGCTTAATTTGTTGCGGGGCTTGTAGGATTACGGGTCGGAATGGGTTATAGTTAGTACCTTGTTTCTAGGTAGACTAACGTTTATATTAGTAATGCGGATATTATTAATATACTATTGTGATGTGATAATAATTCTTGCGTGTGTTTGTATCACATAGAATTTTGGTTGTGTTTGTTTATATCATCGAGCGAGGCGGTCGTTGTACTAACGAGTCGATGCGGCGTGTGTGCGTTATAAGGACTTGCAAACCTCATTACGGGTGCAAATCATGTCTAACAAGTGATGTACGATGAGTGTTTAGCAAGATGTGGCGGTGTTGTGTGTGTGGTTTATACGTTCGTGATCTAATCGCTTTGCATTCCTTGGAATGGCGACGGGAAATGGGATCGAGACGAATGATTTGGGGTTTAACGCAAGAGTTGCGGCCTCCGTTGTGGAGCAAGTGGGTGCGTTACGAGAAGAAATGGATAGGAAGTATTCCGAATTTCGGGGTAGTAGTGAAATGGAGCGTTGTCTTAAAAGCTTCATGAGGACTAAACCTCCGATGTACGACGGGAAACCGGATCCTTTGATAAGCACAACTTGGATCTCAGATGTCGAAGGGTGTTTTCGTACTATTGATTGCCCTCCCGAGAAAAAAAACAAGGGTCGCTACGAGTTTGTTGCGGGGCAGGGCGAGGGATTGGTTGGATGGTAAGATTGATCTTGCCGGTGGTGAAACGTTTATGGCTTTATCGTGGAACGAGTTTAAGAAGGAATTCTTCGAGGAGTTCCGAACTTCAGCCGATTTATCGGAAATGCGAAACGAGTTGCGAAATTTGCAACAAGGTTCTATGGACTTGAATACTCTCAAGACGACCTTTATGTCGAAGGCTCGTTTTTGACCGGAGTATTTGTTGAATGATCGTTTGTTGATGGGGTATTTCTATCGGACCTTGAATGACGACTTGAAGAGTAAGATTAGTCGGGGTCAAGAGAAATCATTTGCGGAATTATTTGACTTGGCTAGAGGTTTCGAGTCATATTCGCGATCCAAGAAGGGTGAACCTTCAAGTGAGAGAAGGGTTGTTTCGTATGGTGCTCCGAGTAAGAGGACTAAGGGTCCGAGCGTGAGCACGGGTGGTACGCGAACGAGTATATTGGATTCTAGTGCGCCTAGATGTTACAATTGTGGCGTGAGGGGTTACAAGTCTTGGGAATGTTCGGTACCAAAGGGTGATGGCGTAAGTTTGTTCTCCTCGTTCTTAGCTACATGGTGATACTAGTGGTAAGCTCTAACTCTGAATTTCGTTTTTATGTTCATCATTCAAATTTGGAGCTTTTGATTGTATGATTCATAGATGGAACCCATTTAGTTGTTAATGGAAGATTAACACCAAGATTCGGGTTTATATGTGTTAAGGGCGGGTTTTGGGTTGGTTAATGATTTACCCATGTTTAAGACTTGAGAATGGTGAATAATCACTAGTATTAGTGATTATTGATGTTTTGGAGACCATTAGGGTTCCTTGGTTGACTAATTTTGACTGAGAGTCAAAATTAGGGTTTGGAGATGATTTTGACCCGATTGTTGATTTAATAAGGTTTATAAACTTAAAATGGATTAAGTTGAGGTATGAAACCGAGTTAAATATGTTTTGGTGTTAAAACTTGTAAATGGTGAGATTTTGACTTAGTGGGTCAAAATTAGGGTTATGGGCGATTTTGAGAACGATAAGTGTTTAACACTTGAGTTCGGGTTTAATTGGCATATTCGGACCATTTTCACTCGTGTTAGTGATTATTGGTTAGTTTGGGCGCGTTCGGTATTTGGAAGTGCATTTGGGTCGAAATTGCACTAAGGGTAAATTGGGTTGGTTTGTAAGTCAACCCTAATTGTGTATTGTTGTATTTGTGATAATGGAATAGGTACTTTCCATTGACGAGTCGCGGATTACTTGGAAGCATTCATCAAGGCGACAAGGTGAGTGTTAATATCCTATATGCATATGTATATGTAGGATGGGTGCTGGTCGGGTGAAGTGGTTCTCGGTTATAGAGCTCACTTCACATATAGGTGGAATTGATGAACTTGTGTATATGTCCAATTGGCATGGATGTGCGTTTTGGTTGACCACCTTTGGCGAGGTGCACACTTCTTGTGTACGTTATCACATGGGCTTGTGAGTGGAATAATTATATATGTATATATATGATTTACTTACTTGTAGGGTATGGGTTAAAGTTCGATGTTGACGATACCATACCCTAGAGTATATTTGTGATGTTGATGAGGGTTTAAAGTTCGTTGTTGACGATACCTCATACATATGGAATTAAAGTTTGATGTTGACGATGCCATACGATTATTGTAGTGACGTTGATGAGGGTTTAAAGTTCGTTGTTGACGATACCTCATATGTGGGTTTAAAGTTCGGTGTTGACGATACCACATTAATATATGCGAATGGGATTTAAGTTCGATGTTGACGATACCATTCGTTGGGCTAGCCATGAGATCTTGAGTACTATGGATGTTGTGAACATCGATGTTTGTCGTATTGTTGAATATATATATATATATATATATATATATATATATATATATATATATATATATATATATATATATATATATATATATATATATATATATATATATATATATATATATATATTAATGTATTGTTGTGGTGTCGCTAAACCTTTGGGTGTAGCTTATTGGCGTTGTTCATATCGTCGTTGGTGAACTTATATTTTGTTGATGTATCTTTAGCTCGTTGCTTAGTGATCGTACGGTATGCTTAGTATTAGCTTGCCTTTATGCTTGGATGCTCCGGTATGCGGTATTTGATATTTTGTGGCGTGTCCATTTTATGCATATATATGTATGTAGTATATTTCCACTCACTAAGCGTTAGCTTACCCTCTCGTTGTTGATATTTTTATAGGTTCGCATGCTTGGCGGCTCGGGTGAGCTTGGGGATTAGATATCTTGGCTAGGTTGCTTTAGAAGATCTTGCTTTTGTACTCGATTAGGATTTGGGTAGCGTAGTCCCAAATCACCATGCTCGGTTTTGGTTGGAAACTAAACTAGTCGGGTCGTGTATGTCCGTTTGGAAAATTAACTAAAGTATTATTTAAAGTATATTAAAAGGAAAAATTTTATTGGGCCGGTTTTAATACGGGTTGGGATGTTTCAAGTGCTATCAGAGCATGGTCTAAGGGATTTAGGTGACTTGAGATAGGTGCCTAGACATAGACTTTTGTGTGTGCTTAATTTGTTGCGGGGCTTGTAGGATTACGGGTCAGAATGGGTTATAGTTAGTACCTTGTTTATAGGTGGACTAACGTTTATATTAGTAATGCGGATATTATTAATATACTATTGTGATGTGATAATAATTCTCGCGTGTGTTTGTATCACATAGAATTTTGGTTGTGTTTGTTTATATCATCGAGCGAGGCGGTCGTTGTACTAACGAGTCGATGCGGCGTGTGTGCGTAATAAGGACTTGCAAACCTTATTACGGGTGCAAATCGTGTCAAACAAGTAATGTACGACGAGTGTTTAGCAAGATGGGCGGTGTTGTGTGTGTGGTTTATACGTTCGTTATCTAATCGCTTTGCATTCCTTGGAATGGCGACAGGAAATGGGATCGAGACGAACGATTTGGGGTTTAACGCAAGAGTTGCGGCCGCCGTTGCGGAGCAAGTGGGTGTGTTACGAGAAGAAATGGATAGGAAGTATTTCGAATTTCGGGGTAGTAGTGAAATGGAGCGTTGTCTTAAGAGCTTCATGAGGACTAAACCCCCGATGTACGACGGGAAACCAGATCCTTTGATAAGCACAACTTGGATCTCAGATGTCGAAGGGTGTTTTCGTACTATTGATTGCCCTCCCGAGATAAAAAAACGATACTCGCTACGAGTTTGTTGCGGGGCAGGGCGAGGGATTGGTTGGATGGTAAGATTGATCTTGTCGGTGGTGAAACGTTTATGGCTTTATCGTGGAACGAGTTTAAGAAGGAATTCTTCGAGGAGTTCCGAACTTCAGCCGATTTGTCGGAAATGCGAAACGAGTTGCGAAATTTGCAACAAGGTTCTATGGACTTGAATACTCTCAAGACGACCTTTATGTCGAAGGCTCATTTTTGCCCGGAGTATTTGGGGAATGATCGTTTGTTGATGGGGGATTTCTATCGGACCTTGAATGACGACTTCAAGAGTAAGATTAGTCAGGGTCAAGCGAAATGGTTTGCGGAATTATTTGACTTGGCTAGAGGTTTCGAGTCGTATTCGCGATCCAAGAAGGGTGAACCTTCAAGTGAGAGAAGGGTTGTTTCGTATGGTGCTCCGAGTAAGAGGACTAAGGGTCCGAGCGTGAGCATGGGTGGTACGCGGACGAGTATATTGGATTCTAGTGCGCCTAGATGTTACAATTGTGGCGTGAGGGGTCATAATAATAATAATTACAATAATACTTTTACTAAACTATATATATAAAATGTATCAATTAATACATAAATATATTTAGTTAAATTAATTAATGAAACATATAATTTATTAATATAACAATTATATTACTAAATAATAATATATAAATTTATTCGATTACAATGTGTTAATATATATATAAATGATATAGGTTCGTGAATCCAAGGCCAACCCTACACTTGTTCAATGTCGTCATATGTATTTTTACTACAAAATACAGTATAGTGAGTTTCATTACTCCCTTTTTAAATGCTTTTGCAATATATATTTTTGGGACTGAGAATACATGCACTTTTATAAATGTTTGACGAAATAGACACAAGTAATCGAAACTACATTATATGGTTGGATTATATAAATCGAATATCGCCCTTCAAGTCTGGTAACCTAAGAATTTAGAGAAATGGCCCCTAGTTGACGCGAATCCTAAAGATAGATCTATGGACCTTGACAAGTCCCATTAGGGGTACGAATGCTTTAGTACTTCGAGATTATTATTGTACAGACGAGATGTCTGTGGGGATATTCTATGCATTAAAGTTAACATCGGTTACCAGGTGTTCAATCCATATGAATGATTTTTATCTCTATGCAGTTTGCGAAATGCCTGATATGAGATGTATATTTATGAGAAATGAAAATGAAAATCTTGTGGTCTATTAAAATGATTGAAATGATTGATTACGATAAACTAATGAACTCACCAACCTTTTGGTTAACACTTGAAAGCATGTTTATTCTCAGGTTTGAAAGAAATCTTTCGCTGTGCATTTGCTCATTATAGAGATATTACTTGGAGTCATTCATGGTATATTTCAAAAGACGTTGCATTCGAGTCGTTGAGTTCATCAAGAATATTATTAAGTCATTTATAGTTGGATATATTATGAAATGGTATGCATGCTGTCAACTTTCGATGTGATGAAAGTTTCTCTTTTAAAAATGAATGCAATATTTGTAAAATGTATCATATAGAGTTCAAGTACCTCGCGATGTAACCAAATGTAATGTATTCGTCCAGATGGAATAGGACGTGTCGTTAAAGTTGGTATCAGAGCGGTGGTCTTAGCGAACCAGGTCTTGCATTAGTGTGTCTAACTGATAGTTGATAAGATGCATTAATGAGTCTGGACTTCGACCATGTCTGCATGTCAAAAGTTTTGCTTATCATTTCGTGTCACAAATTATCTGCTTATCATTCTTAGGGAATCACTTACTTATCATTCTTAGTCTAGACACATCTTACTGCATTAATTGCATAAATAGTGTATAGACAAAAATTCATATCTTAGCGTATCTGTTACTGTAAACCTTGCCTGGCATATTCTGTAAATTCCTCCGTATATATATATATATATATATATATATATATATATATATATATATATATATATAGAGAGAGAGAGAGAGAGAGAGATATTCTATATAATTAAAATACCATCTGATAGCCGAAAATTATTTCATATCGAAAAATTCTTTACTCAATCGTACGAAATGGAACTCGCCACTAGTTCAAGTTCTTCGGAATCCGACAGCTATTCAGACTTGGATGTTCACTCGAGCTCCGAAAGCAGTGTAACTGGAATGGATCAACCAATCAGCCATCATCAATTCTGGATGAATTGGGGATGGGTTCGTAGCCTACTTAATTATTGGAGACAAGAAGAAGGTGATCCCTTCCATCCACCATATTGCCCTCTTGGCGATGAACCCGAAGCACTTACCAGCGAACCTATTCGAAACACCATTTTCAGCCTCATTTCCAGAGTAGCTTGACACGATTATATTCTATCCACAATTCTAAACCTTATTCATCCGCTCGTTCCGACCGACAATCATTCCGGAATAATGGAAGAAGTCAACGAGCTTCGCGCCCGAGTTGTAGCCTTGGAAAATATGGTGCAAAACATACCAGCTTCAGCAACATCACCGGCACCAACAGTACCATCAGTAACAGCACCTGTACCATCAACAACACACGCCTCAACATCTCATTCTGTACCTCGATTATAATCATCATACTACATATCGTTCTACATCAATTATCTTCGTTTGACATGGCAATTATGTAATCTCTAATGTTTTAGAGATTATATATCCTTGTTCTAACGGTAATTCAAATGAGATTAATATTATATTAACTCATTAAATCTATAATTACATCTGAAGAAAATATATATGTAAGTATATTTTCATAAAGATTGTAATTAAAAATTCTTTTGTACAAACTGTTAATGGTGAAAATATTTTAACGGGTAGGTAATACCCTAGAAATATTTGGATTTCACATTAATAAGTTACATTGTACATTCTTCCAAATTGATTCAACATCCATTTACTATCTTACTTACATCTACAGATATACGAATCCGATCACCACAGAATAACCATTTTTATTCAATTTCATATTTGGATTTTGACTTATCAGAATCC
Organism: Rutidosis leptorrhynchoides; assembly: GCF_046630445.1. Taxonomy (NCBI): domain Eukaryota; kingdom Viridiplantae; phylum Streptophyta; class Magnoliopsida; order Asterales; family Asteraceae; genus Rutidosis; species Rutidosis leptorrhynchoides. The sequence goes on from NC_092339.1 coordinate 358,712,902, forward strand.
AACAAGTGGCATAATGAAGAAAACATTTGACAAAATAAAATATGTTAGAAACAAATAAATTAACTGTGAGAAATTTTGTTAAGAATCCACGCTAACAAGATCCTAGCTAACTGTTCCTAGCTAACTGTTAATTTCTTATTACATTTTATTATCGCAATTTATTTATCGCAGTTTATTTATCGCAATTTATATTCTCGCAATTTTATTTATTGTCATTTAATTTCTGTTATTTATTTTACGCACTTTATTTATCGTCATTTAAATACTGTTAATTACGCATTTTAAATATCAGGACATGTATACAAGGTTTTGACATATCATATCGACGCATCTATATAAATTATTTGGAATAACCATAGACACTCTGTATATAGTAATGATTGAGTTAGCTATACAGGGTTGAGGTTGATTCTAAAATAATATATATACTTTGAGTTGTGATCGAGTCTGAGACATGTATAAAATGGGTCACGATACGTATTAATTAATTTGAATATTATATATTAAACTATATATGAATTATTGAATTATTAACTGTGGACTAATAACTGTGGACTACCAACATTGGATAATTAAAATGAATTAAAATATTGATTATTGAAACGACCCGTCCTAATCCATCCGGACGAAGTCCATATCGATTATAAACGATTCATTATAGTTGATTACATCGCGAGGTTCTTGACCTCAATATGAAACATTTTACAAATACTGCATTCGTTTTTAAAAGACAAACTTTCATTACATCAAAAGTTGACGGCATGCATACTATTTCATAATATATCCAACTATAATTGACTTAGTAATAATCTTGATGAACTCAACGACTCGAATGCAACGTCTTTTGAAATATGTCATGAATGACTCCAAGTAATATCCTTAAAATGAGCTAATGCACAGCGGAATGTTTCTTTAATACTTGAGAATAAACATGCTTTAAAGTGTCAACCAAAAGGTTGGTGAGTTCATAGGGTTAATTTCTATATAATAATCATAATATTTAATAAGCCACAAGATTTCATTTAATTAAATTTGCAGGATCATTACAACTGCAAAAATCATTCATACAATGAGTCACCTGGTAACCGACCTTAACATAGAGCGCTTAAGATATCTGGCATCATACATTCCACTATTCAAATGTATGACAAGAACCCTTCGAAGTACTAAAGGATTTCCACTATTCGAAAATGGGGGTGGTTGGTGCCCGTAGATGTACCTTTAGGATTCACGTCAATTAGTGTTTTTCACTAATTCTTAGGTTACCAAGCATAATAATAATAAGTATAGATATCTGGTATAACAAAATAATCGTAGAATGTAGTATCATGAACTTGTGCTTATTTTGTAAAACATTTATAAATTTGCATGTATTCTCATCCCAAAAATATATATTGCAAAAGCAATTAAAAAGGGAGCAAATACAACTCACCATACTGTATTTTGTAGTAAAAATACATAAGACGACATTTAACAATGCAGGGTTGGCCTTGGATTCACGAACCTATATCATTTGTATTTTCATCAATACATATAATTGTAATTGAACCAATAATTATATTATTATTAGTGATAATTTTTATATTAATAACTTATATACTTCATTATATATTCATTTTGTATATTTAGGTAAAGTGTTAATATATTTAAGTTATAGTTATTATACATATTTTTATTTACTTAATCTTTTGTTTACAAAATATTAGTTATAGTAATACTAGAGTAATATTAATAATAAAAATGATAATAATTATAATACTTAATACTGTTAATTAAGATAATAATGATTATGATTTCATTAGTGATAAAAATAATGATATTAATACTAATAATATACTTATATTAATAGTAATGGTTCTAATATTTATAAAGTGATAATAATACTAATATTTATGAAGATAATAATAATTTGTATTATTTTTGCCATATTAATAATAATAATAATCATAATCATAATAATGAAAATAATACTAAAATGATAAAAATTAATAATAATAATGATATTAATAATACTTATGAAAATTTCTAATATTTATAACGTTTCTATTACTTATAAACATAATTATGATATAAAAATAACTATAATACTAACAAAGATAATAATAATACTACTTAGAATGATAAATTAATAATAAATATAACACTTGTAATATTTATATAAATAATAATAATAGTTATAATACTTGTAACTATGATAATAATAATAAGTTTTATAATACTAATAATAATAATGATAATAATAATCATAACAATAATAATAATAATAATAATTATAATAATAATAGATAATAATAGTAAAAAAAAATATGGTTATACCCTTTAATAAGCTTCCTAAAAAAAATTGCCCACGACGAGGCTCGAACCCGCGACCCCTCGAATACCCGAACCAACACTTAACCACTCTTCTATCTCCTGCTTTTCTAAATATTTCTATAACCAATTGTTTATAACCCGATTCCCATATTCATCTTCTTCAAAGAAAAAGTCGACTGGAATCCAATTAACAATAACAACAGCCAAATGGGTTGGGTCTTGGATTCATTAATTAAACAGAAACGAATTGAAGTTGAAACACTTGAATTGTTTTTTTAAAAAAAATTAAAAGATCAACAGACCCATTTTTTTTAGACTTTATGAACTCGACTTTGATTTTTGAGATTAAGAATGTTTCAGATAAAATTTCCAACATAAACTATACACTAAATCATCCTTAGAAACTATATGAATCATCAATTTAACCTAAATCTAAACAGAAAATTCGAATTTGGCTGAAGAACAATTATTGACTTTTTAATTTTAAAACTTTGACTTGCAAATTCGAAATTGTTATGAAGAATTGGAAGTTCAAACTTTTCGAATAGTTTAATTGGATGATTCTTAATGACTTCGCATTATTACATTTTTAAAATTATTTTGAAATCCAAGTTTTAATTTGAAGATACTACGAACAGGGGACCGACTATTTTGCCTTCAATTTCAATTTAAATCGTTAAACAAAAGATACTATAATTGATAGTTGATAACAGTATTGTAAAAATCGAATGGGTTGTTGTCCACTAACACAAGTTAATGGCTTGATTTATGGAATCATGGGGTCGACAGGGATGGTTCAGCAAGGACAAAAATATAGAAAAAAAATTAAAAGTGAAAGGGATGCTAAACTGATTTTGGAATTTTGCTTACGAATTGAAGTCGACAGTTTTATCAATTAACTTGACAGATTAAGCAGAATGAAAAAGATTGGCGTACATATCTATTTTTATAAATGTATATATCTGTGTTTATAATGATATATATCTTCTATCTTGTATATGTATTTATGTAAAATATATGACTGTATTTAACAGTATAATATATCTGCATTGGTAATTATATATAATTAACTATATCTATATCAGTTTATTAAATAATTAAAGGAACATACTCATATTAATAATACAAACATAAATACTCAATATTAATATTAATAAGAAGAATGAAACTAAGAATAGTGATAATAGAAATAATGATATTAATATCATAATAATACTAATAAGAATGATGAAAATAACTATAAAATTAATAATAATAATAATAATATCATTAATGATAATAATTATAATAATATTAATATTATTAATGATAATAATAATATGAGTACTAATAATGTTATAACAATTTATATATATCGAATTCATATCTATAGATTATATATTTAAAATAATAATATTAATAACACTAGCATTGATAGTACTATTGAAAATAATATTATTATAACAACTATATTTATAATTAAATTTTCATATATTGTTATTACACTTTATTGGTTATATAATATCTATTATGTAATAACTTATTTTGAGTATTAAATTCTTATACATTTTAACACATATACATTGTACATATAATAATTATGTACAGAAATCCTATATATATATATATATATATATATATATATATATATATATATATATATATATATATATATATATATATATTTACACATAAATGTTCGTGAATCTTCGGGAATACTCAAAGGTCAAATGATTTCATAAAATAGTTCAAAAATTTTGAAATTCAATTTAATAGACTATGTTTATCATGTCGAAACCATATAAAGATTAAGTTTAAATTTGGTCGGAAATTTTTGGGTCGTCACAGTACCTACCCGTTAAAGAAATTTCGTCCCGAAATTTGAGTAAGGTCATCATGGTTAACCATAAAAATGTTTTCATGATGAATATGGGTGGTTAAATAGAGTTTTATCATTATCGATTAATATAGATAAAACGATTCGATTATATGAAGCGTACGAGTGATGTTGTCACAAAAGATTGAGATAGAGATTTAGTTTTTGACGTAGTCATGATTGAATTTTCGGAATTCAAGGGATTTAAAGAAAATCTTGGAAATCTATAAGATATGATTCTTGGGGATTTATGGAAAATAAGATCTCTATAATTAAATGCGATCACCTATCTCGATTGTTTTGTAGGGTATTTTCACTATAAATGAACTTGTTCCGTTTCATTATTTCCCATCACTTCCAATTTCTAGATTTTAATTCATTCTTCCAAATCATCAATCAATATGCTTCATCCAGTTTTAATTCTGGATATATTTCTGACTTTCATATTGATCATTCTCCTTTTTCATCTATCACCGGAGGAATCTGTCAACTTCTACTATGCTCTTGGGTTTATAGTGTTTTTAGTTCTCCCGAGTCTTTATATTGCTATTCGTATTAATATCTACGGTTTGTGACCTCTAAGTTGTTATCGAGCTTTATATTTTCTCTTATATTCTGGAGCTCCTTGCCTTTTTATCCTCCTCTCGAACTCTAGTGAAGCGAGTAATGGTCCAGAATTCGTAAGTATGAAGTTTCGAATGAACTTAATGTTCTAAATAAGAAAGAACGTAATAGCACGATTTGATTTGTCAAATTACCAGATTCACTGAGAATAGAACTATCAAGAATATACTTTCTTGATATGTTCAGAAGTTAAGCATAATGAAAGAGTTATGTAACATGGCACATGATGACGTTATGATCTGTGAATCATCATGTCTCATTAGAAACTCAGCATGACTTACTGTAATATAATCACGTTGATCAAGTGTCATTATATTATACTAACTCATGCATCAGTTCCCAACACTACTTCAAAACATTCGTATTTTAAACTCAAAAGTTTACAGAATATACAAACTAATAGTTTCTCATATGATGTAACACTGATAGCTCAAAGAGATAAATGATTTCAGATAAGATTAGTTATGAAAATATATTAAGAAATATCGAGGATATTTATAATGAAAGATACGATAATATCTTTGAATATCTAAGATCAGAGGATGATGGAGACTATTGTCCGCAAGGGTTTAGAGTAAGGAGCAAGATATTTGCTAAAGACTTCAGTAGGCATTGAATCATTTGGATTCTTTGAAGTCAAACTTATTCTTTGTGATTTGTCCACGGCTTCCTTCATAGTTTCACATAATCTGCTTTTCGGTACTGAATTTTCTATTGAGTGTTTCCAATACTCCATTCTTTATCATCAAACTTTTAACGGTTAAGGTCGTGTACAGTTTTTGCTGCTGTATTCAGCTCTTTTTTTTCCAGAAATTGTGGTATTGATTTGTAGACTGGGTGCTTTTCAGAATTTCAGAATGGAAGATCATAATTCTAAGAGATAAGGATTATATGTATACTTATAACTGTTGATGTAGACATGCTGTGAGATTTCAAAATACTGATTGCTAATTCCCGGTAGTTGGTATAGTAATTCTCGTTATAAGATATAAATGAGTAAATGATAGGGTTTCACTGAATATAGTGATTTTTCGGAAAGTCAAAGATCAACGGAGTTGTTGGTAAATTTACTGCTAATGTGGTGAGATATAAATGATTTCTCGGTATCGATGATGAAAGGCAACTTATATATCAGGGTTATAATAAGCTAATCCGAGTGAAAATTCGAAGTTGACTTGCTAGAGCTGTGATAAAATTGGCTAATTTGGAAAGGGATTGCAAAGTTATTTTGGGTAATAATAACACTAAAGGAATTAACACAGCTATGTGTTAAACATTTACTCAGTTTCCAAGAGTTTTCAGGTGCATAACTATATGCATCAATCTTTTATTTCATAGCTGAAGTGCGGTTGATTCATCCTCTCGATTGAGGTGTTTTCAAGAATTATGAATAGTTTGAACGCAGATTGTAATCGTCTAGATACAAATGAGGTTTAAGATGAAATCAAGTGGCAAACCTAAAGAATTGTTTAGTTTCATATGTTATAATCAATATTTTAATTCATTTTTAATTGTCCAATGTTGATAGTCCAATAATCGGTTTATATATATATATATATATATATATATATATATATATATATATATATATATATATATATATATATATATATATATATATATATATATATATATATATATATATATATATATATATATATATATATATATATATATATATATATAATCTTAGAATTACCCCACGATGTATTGTATACGTATTGTCTTTGCATCAACTCAGAGACGTATTGTATACGTATTGTCTTAGAATTAACTAAGACGTATTGTGTACATATTGTAATAGGATTTATCAAAACGTATTGTATACTTATTGTGTTAGAATGTACCGAGAATATTATTATACATATATACAATTACAGAATTCGTGTACATGTCTCAGACTCGATCACAACTGTAACGACCCAGATTTTTCCGCTAATATATTGAAGATTAATATTTACATAATTAAATGTCTCCAACATGTTAAGCAATCAAACTTGTCAAGATATATATATTTGGAATGGATTTTATGCAAATGTTTGACCACCCAGTCTGTCTGACGATTCACGAACATCATAATTTGAAATAATTATATAATGATGTATATATGGATATATATATATATATATATATATATATATATATATATATATATATATATATATATATATATATATATATATATATATATATATATATATATATATTTATGATTTGTTAAAATGGTATTTAAGTATCTCATTATATATCATAACAATTGGTTATATATATAAAATGAGATTGCTAACTTAAAGACTTCAAGACTATATACATATATATAACGATTAACGTTGTAATAACTTCTAAATTAAAATGTATGTATATGTATTATATTAATATGTATTAATACACTTTTGAAAGACTTAATAATATATATCAATATATTTATACTCAATAAAGATAGTTATACTCATTTTGTCATTCAATTTTATCAAGAATCCTATTCGTATTCATACGGTATTTATACCTGTATAATACCCATCTTCTATACGTATTTACTAAGGGTATATACATACCAAATCATTGATCTTAGCAGCCCTCAATCAGTTGTGAGACATGTATAAACATGATGTAGACTTGTGGGAACCATGGCTTGGAAACTAGTATGACTAAATGCATAAAATTACAAACCATGGAGCCGTGTTGTTGTCCCCATTTTGATGCCAACAAGTAGGATAAATAACCATCCATTTCATTCCAATTAACTACATCATTTTACTCTCTAAACACATACTCAAAAACTCTCTCAAACCTCCATTCAATTCAGTAAGTATTGGTCTCATAATCCAAGTTATAATCATCATAACAAAGCTTGATCAAGAACACTTCAAGAATTCCAAGCCATCAAGGGTATCTTTGAACTCAAGATATTCTCCTTATTTCTCCAGTAACTTTACTCATTTTATTTGAGGTAGTAACCTTATTCATAATCTTATTCAATTCGTATTCATATAGTTATCTTATTTTGAGTTATAACTAATAACAACGAGAATATAGTTTAGATTATTTCTAAACTTGTTTGCAAATAAACTTAATCCTTCTAACTTGACTTTTAAAACACTTCAACATATATATTATGAAAGTATGTTAAGCTAACATAAGGATATAAAACTTGTAAACATGAAGAACACCTTAAAATCGAATATACGCCGTCTTAGTCGAACGGGGGCTGTTTTGGGTTTAATTTTAAAAACCTATCTTAAACTTTGAATTAAAAGATTTTCTTTGGTGAAAAATCTTATTTTATATGGATATGAAATATATCCAAATTCATGGTTAAACTCAAAGTAGAAATATGTTTTTCAAAAGGGTCATCAAGATGTCGTTCTTACGACGGATATGACTATCTTCTCTTATTTGACACCTAAGCTGTATTTTCAACTATAAACCTATACTTTTTCTATTAATATTAATAATGTTGAGTTCGATACAAAACCATGGCAACTCGAATCACTCAAAATGGATTTGTAACGAAGAAATTATGGGTAAAACAAAATTGGATATTTTTCTTAATTTTTAGCTACGGACATGATTTATAAAAATGGATGCTAACCTTATCCTAGCTAACTTACCTTGTATCCTACATGTATTTATACATATCTTGTTCCCAAACTTATGGAAATACAATTTATAATAGTCGTGATTAAGTTCTACGACAATATATTATAGTCTTAATAAAGATCGTAAGGTACCATATATATATATATATATATATATATATATATATATATATATATATATATATATATATATATATATATATATATATATATATATGACTTGATCACCGTGGACTCGTATACAAAGTTTTGACATATCATTTTGACTTCTTCTATATATATTATTGGAACGAACTATTAGACACCATTGGCAGTAATCTCGAGTTAGCTGTGGGTCAAAGTGGATTCCAAAATATTATATACTTTGAGTTGTGATCGAGCCTGAGACATGTATACAATGGGTCACGGATTGCTTCAGACAATATACATATTATGTGTCTTATTATATTAAGACAATATATTATAGTGTTAGTGAATTCTAACACAATAAACGCATTTATATTTATATATATATTTATACTGTCAGACTATTGGACTATTGGACTATTGGACTACGAACGTTGGACTACTAACAATGGACAATTAAAATTATCACAAGTATCATAAGTATGGAATATTAATTATATATATATATATATATATATATATATATATATATATATATATATATATATATATATGTGTGTGTGTGTGTGTGTGTGTGTGTATATATATATATATCTTGACACAAGAATATTATTATTAGGTTCGTGAATTTGTCAAAAGGCCAAATCTTATCACCATCTATTCGGAAATCATCACAAGTGAGTTATAGTCCCATTTTTACTATTTAAATTATTTTGGGATGAGAATACATACAAAATTTATAAATGTTTTACAAAATAAGCACAAGTTCATGGAACTACATTCTACGATTGATTTGTTATACCGGATATCTGTACTTATTATTATTATGCTTGGTAACCTAAGAATTAGTGAAAAACACGAATTGACGCGAATCCTAAAGGTAGATATACGGGCACCAACCACCCCCATTTTCGAATAGTGAAAATGCTTTAGTACTTCGAAGGGTTCTTGTCATACATTTGAATAGTGAAATGTATGATGCCAGATATCTTAAGCGCTCGATGTTAAGGTTGGTTACCAGGCGACTCATCGTATGAATGATTTTTGCAGTTGTAATGATCCTGCGCATTTAATTAAATGAAATCTTGTGGCTTATTAAATGTTATGATTATTATATAGAAATTAAATCTATGACTCACCAACATTTTTGTTGACGTTTTAAGCATGTTTATTCTCAGGTGAATATTAAAAATGCTTCCGCTGTCGTATGCCAACCTAAGGTCAAGATTTGAAGTCGGCAAAATTGTTTATATTGTTTATATTGTTTAAACTTGCATTCGGAGTATTTGTTGTAATATATTTGATCATATTGTAATGGGTTGTGTAAAAACTTATTTTTTGAGGAGATTATCTTTGATAGACAATCTAAATTATGTCATTAAGACTTTTATTCAATAATAAAGGTTATGGTTGTTTTTAAAAACAAATGCAAGATTTGAAAAACATCTCATATAGAGGTCAAAACCTCGCAAAGAAACCAAATAATATGAAACGTTTATAATTAATATGAACGGGGCATTTCAGTTGGTATCCGAGCGTTGGTCTTAGAGAATCAGAAAATTTTTCATTAGTGTGTCTAACTGATTTTTGATGCATTAGTGAGTCTGGACTTCGACCGTAATTATTTTAAAAATGATTGCTTAATATAATTGTTGGAAACATAAGATTATTAACATATAAATATTATAAGATATATCATTCTTTTAACGTGCCTGCTATTATGTGATAGATGATGTGACGACCCAGAAATTTCCAACCAAATTTAAACTTTAATCTTTATATTATTCCGACATGATAAGAAAAGTTTGTTAAGTTAAATCTCAAGAATTTTAAACTGTGTTCATACATTCATTATAACCTTGACCAAATTCCGACGATTCAAGAACCGTTATATATAGATAGATATGTATATGTATATATATATTATAACTTGAGAATATTAATAAAGTATTAAACGTATAATACTTTACACGAACGTCTTTGTTTCAATATGATTCTCAACGAAATTAAAAAATATATATATATTAAATGATTGAATTATCAGAAACATTGAATTATGATTACAAGTCTCTGTTGAGAGGTCCACTATGATTTGAGAAAATCTATTCCTCTTAACGATATTCAGAATAATTTGTAAAGCTATTTATAAATAAAAACAAAAAGTGTCATTTACGAAAGTTAGACAAAAGTTAGTGGAGAATTGGTTTCCATAATATTCTATTAATCTATTTGCAAACGTACAAAGACGTTTTCAGTTTAAAAAAAAGAACTTTATTATTAAAACGTATATAACTTTTATAAATATCTAGAATCACTTTTGACAACTCATTACGTAACCAGTATAATAAATATAACTATATTTATATTTTATTTCATTAAATATATATAACGATTTAAATTAATATTATATATATTTATACGCGTATTATACATACATAGTTTTTATACTTTTACTATACTTTAACTTTACCTTTACTTTACTTTTACTTTACTTTAACTTTAATAATTCACTTTAATAATTCATACTTTAATAATTCACTTTAATAATTCATACTTTAATAATTCAAAAATCTATTATAAATAGAATTCAATAGGTTTCATTATTTCATAGAAACTTGAAAATATATTTCTTTAAACTCTCTCAATCGATTTATATATATATATATATATATATATATATATATATATATATATATATATATATATATATATATATATATATATATATATATATATATATATATATATATATATATATATATATATATATATATATATATATATATATATATATTTGCTCTGTATTATTTCAAGATATTATTAGTATACATAAAATATTACGACGAAGTGCTGTCCGAGTGATTTCAAAATAGTTTTTTTTGAATGAGTCGAAGCTAAGGAAATTATGGGTTATAGCTATGGAGGTGATGGGTATGGTTCATGGGTATGCTCGTGATATCAATCTAGTGTTTATCATCTCCGTTGCGTCTACGTACTTTCCTGCAATATTGAATCTCAATATTGATACGTTCGTGAATCTGAGGCCAACCTTGCACTTGTTAAATGACGTTATATGTATGTTTACTACGAAATACAGTATTGTGAGTTTCATTTGCTCCCTTTTATATATATTTTTGGGATTGAGAATACATGCGCTGTTTTTATAAATGTTTTACGAAATAGGCACAAGTACTAAAACTAATTCTACGTGGGTTTAAACCAGAAATATACCCTTAGCTTGGTAACATTAAACTACTTGTCTATGTACGGTAGGCGCGAATCCTAAAGATAGATCTATTGGGCCTGACAAACCCCATCCTGACTATGGGATGCTTTAGTACTTCGAGGTTATTTTAAACACACCTGATCTGGTGTACTTCAGAGGGTAAAACATGAACGTTAAGGCTTGTTACCGGGTGCCTACAACTTATAGAATACTTTTATACACTTGCGAGTGTACATATATTTATAAACGGAAATCTTGTGGTCTATTAATATATTGAAATGATTGTTATGATAAACCTATGAACTCACCAACCTTTTGGTTGACACTTTAAAGCATGTTTATTATCAGGTATTAAAGAAATCTTCCGCTGTGCATTAGCTCATTTTAAGGATATTACTTGGAGTCATTCATGGCATATTTTGAAAGACGTTGCATTCGAGTCATTGAGTTCATCAAGATTATTATTAAACCAATTATAGTTGGATGTATTATGAAATGGTGTGCATGCCGTCAACTTTCGTTGTAAAGAAAGTTTGTCTTTTAAAAACGAATGCAATGTTTATAAAATGTATCATATAGAGGTCAAATACCTCGCGATGTAATCAACTATTGTGAATCGTTTATAATGTATATGAACGGGTCCTTTCAGTTGGTATCAGAGCGGTGGTCTTAGCGAACCAGGTCTGCATTAGTGTGTCTAACTGATAGTCGTTAGGATGCATTAATGAGTCTGGACTTCGACCGTGTCTGCATGTCAAAAGTTTTGCTCATCATTTTTGTCGGAAATTACGTGCTTATCATTCTTAGTCTAGACACATCTTATTGCATTGATTGCATGAATAGTGTATAGACAAAATTCATATCTTAGCGTATCTGCTAATTCATATCTTAGCGTATCTGTTACTGTAAACTTTGCCTGACATATTCCGTAAATTCCTCTGTAATCTACGAAACCGTTTGCTCTATGTAATTAGAATACCACCCGATAGCCGGAAAATCATTTCATATCGAAAAATTCTTTATTCAATCGTTCAAAATGGAATTCGTCATTAGTTCAAGTCCCTCGGATTCCGAAATGGAATCCCACTCAAGTTCCGAAAGCAGTGTGACCGGAATGGATCAAACAATTAGTCATCATCTATTCTGGATGAATTGGGGATGGGTTCGTAGCCTCCTTAATCATTGGAGACAAGAAGAAGGTGATCCCTTCCATCCACCACATTGCCCTCTTGGCGAAGAACCTGAAGCACTTACCGGCGAACCTATCTGAAACACCATTTTCTCTCTTATTTCTAGAGTATCTCATTACGATTACATATTACACCAAATTCTAGATTTTATTTATCCGCTCGTCCGAACCGACAATCACCTCGGTGTAATAGAAGAAGTCAACGAGCTTCGCGCGGGAGAATATGGTGCAAAGGTTACAAACACCAGCAGCAGCACCAACAGCATAAACAGTACCACCATCAGCAACACCAACAGTACCATCACCACCACCAACAACAACATCCACATCCCACACCGCAACATCACAATCTGTATCTCAAACATCAACATCATACGCCCTGTAAATATCCAGGAATATCAACAACAACAAACGATGAAGTATTAATTCATAAACTTCTTTGAAGAGATATCTCTGCGGCAGTTATGTAATCTCCAAAATCTTAGAGATTATTTAATTCTGACCGTAAATCGGATGAGTAAACGGAGATGGTAGAGTAGAAACTTTGATCGAAAATGGTGTACGATTTACAAACTAGAATTGTTTTACCAACAGCATCAACAGGACCGTAGCATCATCAACACAGTCAGTGCCGTCAGTATCGTCAGAATCAACAGCACCTGTAACATCACAAACTCTGTTAGTTCAAGAATCATTGTGGACATCATTACGAATCAACAACAAATATATTGTATCAACGAGTTATGAAGTATTAACTCATTTCCAATCGAAAGATTTATATGTATATTTTATATGTATAGATTTTTAAACCATAATAAATCTTCCCGTACTAAGCTATTATGTGTGAATCTTAGCTACTCAGTTAATTCATATTACAAATATGCAATGATGTACGTCCTTTGTCTGCAACTTAACCATCGTTAATTACAATCTCTGTCACAATTCAATAAAAATCCAATTCATAATAAATCAAGTGTATTATTCGAATATATGTTTGATTTTACACTTTCATCTTCGATGTACTCGAAACTTTTCAAATAACATCATTCGTACCTTGCGAAGTTCACAAGAATTTCACGAAAACCAACAAATAACAAAGTAATGATTCATAATTTCAATATTATTGAAGAAATACTTATGCAATTTATAAAGTTTTAGGGATTACTCAATTCTAGTTCCAACCATAAAACAAATGAGTTTAATTTAATATTAACTCATTAAATCTATATTACATCTAAAGAAAATATACACATATATTTTCATAAAGACTGTAATAAACTTCTTTTATACAAAATATTAATTGTGAAATTTTTTTTTTAACGGGTAGGTAATACCTGAGAGATATATAAATTCACAATTAATATATTACATTTTTCGAAACAGATTCAGCAATCATCAACTATACTCCCTACTTTCACAACAATATCCATTCTTTCATATAAATCAAAACAATCATACTCATTCAAATTCAGTTACATATTCTGATTTTGAAATCGCATAATTTAATTCGAAATATAAACAGTATCATCACTCTTAGATTCCTATATCTTTCAAAGCTATACTTTGACTTCAAAACTGTGTTAGAACATCATATGTATTAACGATTACAATATGTTCTCAAACCCTTCGAAATTCCTGAATACACTTCAACTAAGGAACAATCGAGATGATGATCCAACCACATGTTACCCACAGTTAAACACCTGAAAAACTCTCAAAACCCAAGTCATAGTTCGACACGTATCCGTGTTAGACCCTTTGGCATTTACTAGCTAAAATAACTTTTCAATTCCGTTTCAAAATAGACAGTTTTGTCACAGCTCCAGCAAGTCAACTTCGACTTCTCAATAAAAACAGTCTTATTATAACCTCGATAGATACGTTGCCCTTTCGCCAACGTTACCTGGGAATCATTTATATTCACCACATTAGCAATAAACTTACCAACAACTTCACTGATCTTTGACTTTCCAAAAAAAATCATTATAATTATCGAAACCCTATCATATAATCATTCGTACCATATAACAAGAATTGCCATACCAATTATTGAGAATCAGCAATCAGTATTTTGAAACCTCGCAGCATGTCTACATCAACAATTACATATACACACAACGTCTACCTCCAAGACTTACATTCTTTGAATGAGAAATTTCTGAAAAACACCCTAAACTGTGAACCAGTTCTCGAAATTTTGAAAAATGCTGATGAAGCAGCAAAAACTGTAAACGACCTTAACAGTAAAAAGTTGGATGATAAAGGATAGTATATTGGCAAAGCTCAGAAAAAGAGAAGGTTTGGAACTGGAAAACGGATTGAGCAAAGTATGAAGGAGGCTGTGGACAAATCACAAAGGCTGAACCTGCCTTTAAAGAATCCAAATGATTCAGTACTTGCTGAAGTCATTAACGAATACCTTGCTCCTGACTCCAAACCCCTGCGGACAATATCCTTCATCATCCTCTGATATTAGACATTCTAAGATATCATCGTATCTTTCATTATAAATATCATCCATACTTCTGAAGATATTTTTATAATTATTCTTATCTGAAATTATTTATCTCTTCGCGCTATCTGTATTATATTATAAAAGAAACTATTTTAGTTTCAAAATTCTGAAACATTTGAGTTTAAAATAGGAATATTCTTGAAGAAGTGTTGGGAGCTGAAGCATGAGTTAGTATAATATAATGACACTTGATCAACGTGATTATATTACAGTAATTCATGTTGAGTTTCTAAATGTAACATGATGATTCACAGATCATAACGTCATCATGTGCTATGTTACACGTCTCTTGTATTCTCTTTGATCTCTAAATATCAAGAAAATATTTCTTGATGATTCGGCCTTTTCCGAGGTATTCTGGTAATTTGACAAGTCAAGATCGTGCCATTACAATTTCCTTCCTAGAACATTAACAATGTTCATTCCAAAATTTATATCTGCGAATTCTGGACCATTACAAGCGGTGCTTAATCGCAAGAAGAAGAAACGAAAGGACAAAGCTCCGAACTAGAATTGGGAGTATAAATCATCGCAAATAGAAGAGAACATTAACTGTGGATGACAATGATTATAGAAGAAGCAAGGACTTTGAAATATAAGGGAAGATATAAAACCCAACAACAACCCAGAAATCACAAACCGTATATATCAATGCATATAGCAAAATAAAGACACGGGAGAACTAAAAACACTATAAAACCAAGAGTATAGTAGAAGTAAATAGATTCTTTCGGAGGCAGATGAAAAAGAAGAGAGACAGATATGAAAGTGAGGAGTATATCAAGAATTAGAACTGGATGAAGCATATTGACAAATACTTTAAAATATGAGTTGAGAAGGTGTGAGTTGTAAGAAAACAAATGAGGTGGATTTATAGTAAAATATCCGACAGAGAAATCAAAATGGATTATCGAATTAATTCGAAGAGGATCATAATTTCCTTAATCGCCGAATAATCAAATCCAATATAGATTACAAAGATTTTTTTTCGGAGATCAATCGTGATGACGTCAAAAGATACGACGAATCACTATTATCTTATTTTATTCATTTACGATAACTTCACTCACACGCTTCGAGTAATCGAATTATTTTATCCATTCTTCTTGAACATGATAAAACTCCATAATCGTTATAATAACATTCTCATTGTTAGTCATGACGACCTCTATCAAATTTTGGGGACGAAATTTCTTTAACGGGTAGGTACTGTGACGACCCGGAAATTTCCAACCAAATTTAAACTTTAATCTTTATATTATTCCGACATGATAAGCAAAGTTTGTTAAGTTAAATCTCAAGAATTTTAAACTGTGTTCATACATTCATTATAACCTCGACCAAATTCCGACGATTCACGAACCGTTATATATAGATAGATATGTATATGTATATATATATTATAACTTGAGAATATTAATAAAGTATTAAACGTATAATACTTTACACGAACGTATTTGTTTCAATATGATTCTCGACGAAATTAAAAAAAATATATATTAAATGATTGAATTATCAGAAACATTGAATTATGATTACAAGTCTCTGTTGAGAGGTCCACTATGATTTGAGAAAATCTATTCCTCTTAACGATATTCAGAATAATTTGTAAAGCTATTTATAAATAAAAATAAAAAGTGTCATTTACGAAAGTTAGACAAAAGTTAGTGGAAAATTGGTTTCCATAATATTCTATTAATCTATTTGCAAACGTACAAAGACGTTTTCAGTTTAAAAAAAGAACTTTATTATTAAAACGTATATAACTTTTATAAATATCTAGAATCACTTTTGACAACTCATTACTTAACCAGTATAATAAATATAACTATATTTATATTTTATTTCATTAAATGTATATAACGATTTAAATTAATATTATATATATTTATACGCGTATTATACATACATAGTTTTTATACTTTTACTATACTTTAACTTTACCTTTACTTTACTTTTACTTTACTTTAACTTTAATAATTCACTTTAATAATTCATACTTTAATAATTCACTTTAATAATTCATACTTTAATAATTCACTTTAATAATTCATACTTTAATAATTCAAAAATCTATTATAAATAGAATTCAATAGGTTTCATTATTTCATAGAAACTTGAAAATATATTTCTTTAAACTCTCTCAATCGATTTATATATATATATATATATATATATATATATATATATATATATATATATATATATATATATTTGCTCTGTATTATTTCAAGATATTATTAGTATACATAAAATATTACGACGGAGTGCTGTCCGAGTGATTTCAAAATAGTTTTTTTTGAATGAGTCGAAGCTAAGGAAATTATGGGTTATAGCTATGGAGGTGATGGGTATGGTTCATGGGTATGCTCGTGATATCAATCTAGTGTTTATCATCTCCGTTGCATCTACGTACTTTCCT
This sequence comes from Rutidosis leptorrhynchoides, assembly GCF_046630445.1. Lineage (NCBI taxonomy): Eukaryota > Viridiplantae > Streptophyta > Magnoliopsida > Asterales > Asteraceae > Rutidosis > Rutidosis leptorrhynchoides. Next base: position 358,730,771 of record NC_092339.1, read on the forward strand.
GCAATATTGAATCTCAATATTGATACGTTCGTGAATCTGAGGCCAACCTTGCACTTGTTAAATGACGTTATATGTATGTTTACTACGAAATACAGTATTGTGAGTTTCATTTGCTCCCTTTTATATATATTTTTGGGACTGAGAATACATGCGCTGTTTTTATAAATGTTTTACGAAATAGGCACAAGTACTAAAACTAATTCTACGTGGGTTTAAACCAGAAATATACCCTTAGCTTGGTAACATTAAACTACTTGTCTATGTACGGTAGGCGCGAATCCTAAAGATAGATCTATTGGGCCTGACAAACCCCATCCTGACTATGGGATGCTTTAGTACTTCGAGGTTATTTTAAACACACCTGATCTGGTGTACTTCAGAGGGTAAAACATGAACGTTAAGGCTTGTTACCGGGTGCCTACAACTTAAAGAATACTTTTATACACTTGCGAGTGTACATATATTTATAAACGGAAATCTTGTGGTCTATTAATATATTGAAATGATTGTTATGATAAACCTATGAACTCACCAACCTTTTGGTTGACACTTTAAAGCATGTTTATTCTCAGGTATTAAAGAAATCTTCCGCTGTGCATTAGCTCATTTTAAGGATATTACTTGGAGTCATTCATGGCATATTTTGAAAGACGTTGCATTCGAGTCATTGAGTTCATTAAGATTATTATTAAACTAATTATAGTTGGATGTATTATGAAATGGTGTGCATGCCGTCAACTTTCGTTGTAAAGAAAGTTTGACTTTTAAAAACGAATGCAATGTTTATAAAATGTATCATATAGAGGTCAAATACCTCGCGATGTAATCAACTATTGTGAATCGTTTGTAATGTATATGAACGGGTCCTTTCAGATGACTTCATCGGATTATATAAGCATCTCTTGTGATTCAGATTTCTTTTACTTATCAAGTGATTCGGAGGCTGAGTCAAAGCATACGACTTATGAACCAACGGAAAAGTTAACGTTTGGTGCTACCATTAAAGTGGAAAATTGTTGGGAAAATTGGGAAGATTTACAATTGCCAGTAGAGGTTCCAGAAGAGGATCCAGACGAAGATCCCGAAGAGGAACCCGAAGAAGAGGATCCTGAAAAAGTTGTGGAAATTACTGAACGACAACGTGATTTGAGAAAATCGTTGGCTGTTATACCCGATCCCAAACCCGATGAACCTATTATGACCCAAAATGTTTGTGATCATCCACCTGAACCACCTAAGAGACCAGTTTATAAAATGACCGCTCGTATAACGACTGTTGGTTTTGCTCCCAAACAATTACCCGAAAGAACCAATTGGGAGGAATTGGAAAAAGAACTATCCAAACGAAAATCCAAACGTTTGGCCGAGAAAGAAACAACGTCAACATCTAAGAAATCTCGCCGTTCTTGAACCATCGGCAGCTATCCTGTATTCCATGCATTGTATAATATGTATTATATTGTGTGTTTAAGTTTGTAAGAAAATCCGCAATGTAATTTTCCTTATGATTGTATAATAATAAGAATAAGCATGGAAGGTTTATTATTATTATTACAACTTATTATTACGTAGTAACGTAATAACTTACCATAGTTTTTCATATTAGAATTTTAGTAGTTAATTTGTGTGTTAGCTGCTAAGTATGAACATTATTATAGTTAAAAAACGCTAATACGAAGAAAAGGCTTTTATAATAATAAGTTCATATTAAGCTACAAAATACTTTTTGGCTACTTCTAAAATTCTATATGATTAACTCAGTCGGCTATTTTTGAAGGAAATGGCTCCTCCAGCTACTAGACAACAACAATTGAACACATAAGAACTTCAAGCTTTCGCTGCAAATATGGCTGCAGTGGTGAATTCAATGAACAACAATAACCAATCGGGTTCCAGCAGTGGAGGAAACAATGGCAACCGGGTAGGATGTTCCTACAAAGCTTTTATGGCCTGCAAACCCAATGAGTTTGAAGGAACTGAAGGACCCGTTAGACTAAAGCGGTGGACAGAGAAGGTTGAAGCCGTGTTCGCAATCAGCAACTGCGCAGAAGAGGATAAAGTTAAGTATGCCACACATACTTTCAGGGGTATTGCTTTGACATGGTGGAATACCTACATGGATTACGTAGGACAGAATACCGCCTACGCACTTCCATGGTCCGCTTTCAAGCACATGATGACGGAAGAGTACCGTCCCAAAACCGAAATCAACAAGCTCAAGGCAGAGCTTAAAGCACTGACAACCCAAGGGTTAGATGTCACTACCTACGAGCGACGTTTCAATGAACTGGCTTTAATGTGTCCTGGAGCATTTGAGGACGAAGAAGCAAAAATTGAAGCATTCATAAAAGGGTTGCCGGAACGAATCCAAGAGCATGTAGGTGCTAACGACCCTGCAACAATGCAGAAAGCGAGCCGTATAGCCCATAAATTGATAGGCCAAATTACAGGAAGGATAAAGAAAGAAGCGGCCGAGGAGGCCATAATGAAACAGGGAAAAAGAAAGTGGGAGGAAAGCAGTGATCAGGGTCACCAGTACAACAACAACAACAATCAAAACAATAACTACAACAACAATCGCAACCACCCCAACAACAACAATAATCGCAACAACAACCGCAACACTAACCGCAACAACCATCCCAATAATAATAACAACAACAACAACAACAATCCCAATCACAACAAAAACAACAACAAACGACTCAACAACAATAACCCTAACAACAACAACAACAACAACAACAACAGCACCAGCAGCAGCAGCAGCAGCAGCGACGGCGGCGACGGCGGCGACGGCGGCGACGGCGGCGGCGGCGGCGGCGACGGCGGCGACAGCGGCGACGGCGACGACGACGACGACGACGACGACAACAACGATGATGACGACGATAACAACGACAACAACAACAACAACAACAACAAAAGGCAAAGAACTATATGCCCCAGGTGTGATACGTTTCATTCGGAATGGTTTTGTAGAGAATTATGTACCAAGTGTAATAGGAATGGCCATATTGCGGCAAAGTGTGAAGTCTACGGACCAAATAGAAACAAAGGAGTAAATAATGCCGGAACAAATAATAACGGCGTTGTTTGCTATGGATGTGGAAAACCGGGCCATACCATAAACCAGTGCAGGAATGGAAATAGGCAAGGCCGTGGGAGAGCCTTCGACATTAATGGGGAGAAAGCACAGGAAGACCCGGAGCTTGTTACGGGTACGTTTCTTATCAACAATACACCTGCTTATGTTTTATTTGATTCGGGTGCCGATAGAAGTTATATGAGTAGAGAATTTTGTGCCAAATTAAATTGCCCGTTAATGCCTTTAGATAAAAAGTGTATAGTTGAAGTAGCAAACGGTAAACTAATTAAGGTTGATAAAATTTGCCGAAATAAAAATTAGTTTAGTTAGCGAAACGTTTGAATTGATTTAATACCGGTGGAATTGGGAAGCTTCGACGTAATTATTGGAATGGACTGGATGTCGAAGGTGAAATCCGAAGTTGTTTGTCATGAGAAGGCGATTCGCATTCCGAGAGAAAATGGGTTACCCTTAATGGTGTACAGAGAAAAGGGTAATGCCAAATTAAATCTTATTAGCAGTTTGAAGGCGCGCAAACTAATAAGAAAAGGTTGCTATGCCGTACTAGCACACGTCGAGAAGGTTGAAAAAGAAGAAAAGAAAATCGATGACGTTCCCGTTGCAAGAGAATTTCCTGAGGTGTTTCCGGACGAATTACCGGGACTACCTCTACACCGATCTGTTGAATTCCAAATAGATCTTGTACCAGGAGCCGCACCAATAGCTCGTACTCCATATAGACTTGCGCCCACCGAAATGAAAGAATTACAAAGTCAGCTACAAGAATTATTAGAACGTGGTTTTATCCGGCCGAGTACGTCACCATGGGGAGCTCCAATTTGTTCGTTAAAAAGAAAGATGGGTCTTTTCACATGTGTATCGATTACCGTGAGCTAAATAAAGTAACAATCAAAAACCGATACCCTTTACCCCAAATCGACGATCTATTTGATCAACTCCAAGGTTCGAGCGTATACTCCAAAATCGACTTAAGGTTGGGTTATCATCAACTGAGAGTTAAAGAAGCCGATATACCGAAAACAACCTTCAGAACTCGTTATGGCCACTACGAATTCATGGTTATGCCATTCGGTTTAACCAATGCACCCGCAGTTTTCATGGACCTCATGCACCGAGTATGTAGTCCATATTTAGATAAGTTTGTTATTGTCTTTATTGATGACATCCTTATCTATTCGAAGAATAACCAAGAACACGAACAACACTTGAGACTTGTGTTAGAGCTGTTAAGAAAATAACAACTTTATGCTAAGTTCTCTAAATGTGCCTATTGGTTAAATGAAGTACAATTTCTTGGCCACGTAGTCAGTAGTAATGGAATCAAAGTTGATCCCTCCAAGATTGAAGCCATCAAAAATTGGGAGAACCCGAAAACTCCAACGCAAATACGTCAATTTTTGGGTTTAGCCAGTTATTATAGGAGATTTATTCAAGATTTCTCCCGAGTATCCAAACCTTTAACCGCATTGATACATAAGGGGAAGAAGTATGAATGGACTTCCGAACAAGTGGGTGCCTTCCAATTGTTGAAAAAGAAGTTGACTACGACACCTATTTTATCGTTACCTGGCGGAATGGAAGATTTTGTTATCTACTGCGACGCATCAAGAATGGGTTTTGGGTGTGTTCTTATGCAACGGAAGAAGGTGATTGCATATGCTTCTCGACAACTCAAAATTCATGAACAAAACTACACCACACACGATCTGGAATTGGGCGCTGTTGTTTTTGCATTAAAGATGTGGAGACATTATCTATATGGGGTCAAGTTCATCATATAAACTGACCACAAAAGTCTCCAACATATTTTAAATCAAAAGCAACTAAATATGAGGCAGCGTAGGTGGCTAAATGATTATGATTGTGAAATCCGTTACCACCCGGGGAAAGCAAATGTGGTAGCCGATGCCTTGTGTCGAAAGGAAAGAGAACCTATTCTAGTAAAAGCTATGAACATGATTATTCATACTAATCTTACTACTTGAATAAAAGAGGCACAACAGGAGGTTTTGAAGGAAGGAATTTTTGGAAGGGAAATACCAAAGGATTAGAAAAACAGCTTAATATTCAGGAAGACGAAACCAGGTATTTAGCTGAAAGAATTTGGGTACCAAGGAATGGGTATTTGAGGAAAGTGGCACTAGATGAAGCACATAAAACCAGATATTTAATACATCCCAGAGCGGGGAAAATGTACCAAGACCTCAAGAGAAACTTTTGGTGTCCAGGAATGAAGGCCGATATAGCCATATATGTAGGAGCATGTTTGACTTGTTCTAAAGTCAAAGCTGAGCATCAGAAGCCATCGAGTCTACTCCAACAACCTGAAATCCCAGAATAGAAATGGGAAAACATTACCATGGATTTCATTGCTAAGTTACCGAGAACCGCAGGTGGTTATGATATGATTTGGGTAATAGTCGATGGTCTTACTAAGTCAGCACACTTTCTGCCAATAAAAGAAGAGGATGGTATAGAGAAATTAGCACGATTATATCTGAAAGAAGCTGTTTCTAGACATGGTATACCAATCTCTGTTATCTCTGATCGTGATAGCAGATTTACTTCTAGATTCTGGCAGGCATTACACGAAGTGTTGGGAACTCGTCTAGATTTAAGTACTGCCTATCATCCACAAACTAATGGGCAGAGTGAAAGGACGATTCAGACACTCGAAGACATGCTACGAGCATGTGTTATTGATTTTGGAAGCAGTTGGGATCGACATCTACCATTAGCTGAGTTTTCCTACAACAACAGCTATCATTCTAGTATTGAGGCGGCACCATTCGAGGCACTTTATGGGAGGAAGTGCAGGTCTCCGATTTGTTGGAGTGATGTGGGGAAAAAATAGATTACAGGTCCGGAAATTATCCAGGAAACTACCGACATGGTCATTCAGATTCAGCAACGATTGAAAACAGCCCGGAGTCGGCAAAAGAGCTACGCGGATGTTAGAAGGAAACCTTTAGAGTTTGAGGAGGGTGATATGGTTATGCTTAAGGTATCACCTTGGAAAGGTGTTATTCGGTTTGGAAAGCGAGGGAAATTGAGCCCAAGATACATTGGGCCATTCAAGATCGAAAAACGCATTAGGCCGGTGGCCTATCGACTTGAACTACCTCCACAATTAGAAAAGATTCACAACACCTTTCATGTTTCAAACCTGAAGAAATGCCTAGCTACCGAAGATCTCATTATCCTTTTAGACGAAATTAAGATTGAAGAGAAACTAAATTTCTTCGAAGAACCCGTCGAAATTATGGATCGTGAGGTCAAACGACTCAAACAAAGTAAGATACCAATCGTTAAGGTTCGGTGGAATGCTCGTAGAGGACCTGAATTCACTTGGGAATGAGAAGACCAAATGAAGCTGAAGTACCCACATTTTTTTTCCGATATCGCATGTTAACTAGGTACTATTCTAAATTTCGGGACGAAATTTAATTTAACGGGTGTGTAATGTAACGACCCGGATTTTTCCGCTAATATATTGAAGATTAATATTTACATAATTAAATGTTTCCAACATGTTAAGCAATCAAACTTGTCAAGATATATATATTTGGAATGGATTTTATGCAAATGTTTGACCACCCAGTCTATCTGACGATTCACTAACATCATAATTTAAAATAATTATATAATGATGTATATATGGATATATATATATATACTTATGATTTGTTAAAATGATATTTAAGTATCTCATTATATATAATAACAATTGGTTATATACATAAAATGAGATTACTAACTTAAAGACTTCAAGACTATATACATATATATAACGATTAACGTTGTAATAACTTCTAAATTAAAATGTATGTATATGTATTATATTAATATGTATTAATACACTTTTGAAAGACTTAATAATATATATCAATATATTTATACTCAATAAAGATAGCTATACTCATTTTCTCATTCAATTTTATCAAAAATCCTATTCGTATTCATACGGTATTTATACCCGTATAATACCCAGCTTCTATACGTATTTACTATGGGTATATACATACCAAATCATTGATATTAGTAGCCCTCAATCAGTTGTGAGACATGTATAAACATGATGTAGACTTGTGGGAACCATGGCTTGGAAACTAGTATGACTAAATGCATAAAATTACAAACCATGGAGCCATGTTGTTGTCCCCATTTTGATGCCAACATGTAGGATAAATAACTATCCATTTCATTCCAATTAACTACATCATTTTACTCTCTAAACACATACTCAAACACTCTCTCAAACCTCCATTCAATTCAGCAAGTATTGGTCTTATAATCCAAGTTATAATCATCATAACAAAGCTTGATCAAGAACACTTCAAGAATTCCAAGCCATCAAGGGTATCTTTGAACTCAAGATATTCTCCTTATTTCTCCAGCAACTTTACTAATTTGATTTGAGATAGTAACCTTATTCATAATCTTATTCGATTCGTATTCATATAGCTATCTTATTTTGAGTTATAACTAATAACAACAAGAACATAGTTTAGATTATTTCTAAACTTGTTTGCAAATAAACTTAATCCTTCTAACTTGACTTTTAAAACACTTCAACACATGTATTATGATAGTATGTCAAGCTAACATAAGGATATAAAAATTGTAAACACGAAGAACACCTTAAAATCGAATATACGCCGTCTTAGTCGAACGGGGGCTGTTTTGGGTTTAATTTTATAAACCTATCTTAAACTTTGAATTAAAAGATTTACTTTGGTGAAAAATATTATTTTATATGGATATGAAATATATCCAAAATCCATGGTTAAACTCAAAGTGGAAGTATGTTTTTCAAAAGGGTCATCAAGATGTCGTTCTTACGATGGATATGACTATCTTCTCTTATTTGACACCTAAGCTGTATTGTCGACTGTAAACCTATACTTTTTCTGTTAATATTAATAATTTTGAGTTCGATACGAAACCATGGCAACTCGAATCACTCAAAACGGATTTGTAACGAAGAAATTATGGGTAAAACAAAATTGGATATTTTTCTTAATTTTTAGCTACGGGCATGATTTATAAAAATGGATGCTAACCTTATCCTAGCTAACTTACCTTGTATCCTACATGTATTTATACATGTCTTGTTCCCGAACTTACGGAAATACAATTTATAATAGTCGTGATTAAGTTCTACGACAATATATTATAGTCTTAATAAAGATCGTAAAGCACCATATATATATATGACTTGATCACCGTGGACTCGTATACAAAGTTTTGACATATCATTTTGACTTCTTCTATATATATTATTGGAACGAACTATTAGACACCATTGGCAGTAATCTCGAGTTAGCTGTGGGTCAAAGTGGATTCCAAAATATTATATACTTTGAGTTGTGATCGAGCCTGAGACATGTATACAATGGGTCGCGGATTGCTTCAGACAATATACATATTATGTGTCTTATTATATTAAGACAATATATTATAGTGTTAGTGAATTCTAACACAATATACGCATTTATATTTATATATATATTTATACTGTTGGACTATTGGACTATTGGACTATTGGACTACGAACGTTGGACTACTAACAATGGACAATTAAAATTATCACAAGTGTCATAAGTATGGAATATTAATTTTATATATATATATATATATATATATATATATATATATATATATATATATATATATATATATATATCTTGACACAAGAATATTATTATTAGGTTCGTGAATTTGTCAAAAGGCCAAGTCTTATCACCATCTATTCGGAAATCATCACAAGTGAGTTATAGTCCCATTTTTACTATTTAAATTATTTTGGGATGAGAATACATGCAAAATTTATAAATGTTTTACAAAATAAGCACAAGTTCATGGAACTACATTCTACGATTGATTTGTTATACCGGATATCTGTACTTATTATTATTATGCTTGGTAACCTAAGAATTAGTGAAAAACACTAATTGACGCGAATCTTAAAGGTAGATCTACGGGCACCAACTACCCCCGTTTTCGAATAGTGGAAATGCTTTAGTACTTCGAAGGGTTCTTGTCATACATTTGAATAGTGAAATGTATGATGCCAGATATCTTAAGCGCTCTATGTTAAGGTTGGTTACCAGGCGACTCATCGTATGAATGATTTTTGCAGTTGTAATGATCATGCGTATTTAATTAAATGAAATCTTGTGGCTTATTAAATGTTATGATTATTATATAGAAATTAAACCTATGACTCACCAACATTTTTGTTGATGTTTTAAGCATGTTTATTCTCAGGTGAATATTAAAAATGCTTCCGCTGTCGTATGCCAATCCAAGGTCAAGATTTGGAGTCAGCATAATTGTTTATATTGTTTAAACTTGCATTCGGAGTATTTGTTGTAATATATTTGATCATATTGTAATGGGTTGTGTAATAACTTATTTATTTGAGGAGATTGTCTTTGATAGACAATCTAAATTATGTCATTAAGACCTTTATTCAATAATAAAGGTTATGGTTGTTTTTAAAAACAAATGCAAGATTTGAAAAACGTCTCATATAGAGGTCAAAACCTCGCAAAGAAACTAATTAATATGAAACGTTTATAATTAATATGAACGGGGCATTTCAACAACTCAAAGTATATATATTATTGTAGAATTAACCTTAACCCTGTATAGTGAACTTGAGCATTACAGCATATAGAGTGTCTATGGTTATTCCAAATAATATATATACATGCGTCAATATGATATGTCAAAACTTTGTATACGTGTCCCAATATTTAAAGTGCATAAAATAAATAACAGAAATTAAATGACGATAAATAAAATTGCGAGAATGTAAATTGCGATAATTAAATTACGATAAATAAAATGTAACCAGTTAGCTAGGAACAGTTAACTAGGAACAGTTAGCGTGGATTCTTAACAGAATTTCTCATAGTTAATTTGTTTGTTTCTAACAAATTTTATTTTGTCCAATGTTTCTTCATTATGCCACTTGTTAGATTCTGAGAAGTCAAAATCCAAATATGAAATTTGAATGAAAATGGTTATTTTGTGGTGAACGAATACGTATATCGGTGGATGTAAATAGGATAGTAAATGACCGTTGAATCAGATTCGAAGAATGTACAGTGTAACTTATTAATGCGAAATCTTAAATATTCCTCGGGTATTACCTACCCGTTAAAATATTTTCATCATTAACAGTTTGTTCGAAAGAATTTTTAATTACAATCTTTATGAAAATATACTTGCATATATATTTTCTTCGAATGTAATCATGGATCTAATGAGTTAATATGATATTAATCTCATTTGCTTTACGGCTAGAATTAGAGTACATAATCTCTAAAACATTAGAGATTACATAATCGCCATGAAGAACGAAGATAATTGATGTATATCGATACGTAGAACGGTGATTACACTCAAGGTACAGAATGAGATGTTGAGGCATGGATTGTTGATGGTACTGGTGCTGTTATTGATGGTACTGTGGGTGCAGTGATATTGCTGAAGCTGGTAAATTTTGCAGCATATTCTCCTAATTGATTACTCAAGCGCGAAGTTCGTTGACTTATTCTATTATTCCGGGATGATTGTCGGTTGGAACAAGTGGATGAAAAAGGTTTAGAATTTTAGATAGAATATAATCGTGTTGAGATATTCGGGAAATGAGGGTGAAAATGGTGTTTCGGACTGATTCGTCGGTAAATGCTTCAGGTTCATCGCCAAGAGGTAAATTCGGTTGATGAAAAGGATCGCCTTCTTCACGTCTCCAGTAATTAAATCGACTACGAACCCATCAGATGAATCGGGGATAACTGATTGATTGATTCATTCTGGTGACACCGCTTTTGGGGCTTAGGTGAATATCCATGTCGGAATAGCTGTCGGAATAGCTGTCGGAATAGCTGTTGGAATAGCTATCGAATTCTGAGGGACTGGAACTGGTGGAGGGATTCATCTCGTACGATCAGATGAAGGATTTTTGATAAGAAATAGATTATAGGGTGTCGATTAGTACCCTGCAATACATAATTTACATATGCATATATAATACTAAAATCCCATAAGTTACGGAGATTAGTACCCTGTAGATTAGTGCCCGTAGATCTACCTTTAGGATTCGCGTCAATTAGTGTTTTTCACTAATTCTTAGGTTACCAAGCATAATAATAATAAGTACAGATATCTGGTATAACAAAACAATCGTATAATGTAGTTTCATGAACTTGTGCTTATTTTGTAAAACATTTATAAATTCGCATGTATTCTCATCCCAAAAATATATATTGCAAAAAGCAATTAAAAAGGGAGCAAATGAAACTCACCATACTGTATTTTGAAGTAAAAATACATAAGACGACATTTAACAATGCAGGGTTGGCCTTGGATTCACGAACCTATATCATTTGTATTTTCATCAATACATATAATTGTAATTGAACCAATAATTATATTATTATTAGTGATAATTTTTATATTAATAACTTATATACTTCATTATATATTCATTTTGTATATTTAGGTAAAGTGTTAATATATTTAAGTTATAGTTATTATACATATTTTTATTTACTTAATCTTTTGTTTACAAAATATTAGTTATAGTGATACTAGAGTAATATTAATAATAAAAATGATAATAATTATAATACTTAATACTGTTAATTAAGATAATAATGATTATGATTTCATTAGTGATAAAAATAATGATATTAATACTAATAATATACTTATATTAATAGTAATAGTTCTAATATTTATAAAGTGATAATAATACTAATATTTATGAAGATAATAATAATTTGTATTATTTTCACCATATTAATAATAATAATAATCATAATCATAATAATGATAATAATACTAAAATGATAAAAATTAATAATAATAATGATATTAATAATACTTATGAAAATTTCTAATATTTATAACGTTTCTATTACTTACAAACATAATTATGATATAAAAATAACTATAATACTAACAAAGATAATAATAATCAAAATAATAATAGTACTACTTAGAATGATAAATTAATAATAAATATAACACTTGTAATATTTATATAAATAATAATAATAGTTATAATACTTGTAACTATGATATAATAATAAGTTTTATAATACTAATAATAATAATGATAATAATAATCATAACAATAATAATAATTATAATAATAATTATAATAATAATAGATAATAATAGTAAAAAAAAAATATGGTTATACCCTTTAATAAGCTTCCTAAAAAAAATTGCCCACGACGAGGCTCGAACCCGCGACCCCTCGAATACCCGAACCAACACTTAACCACTCTTCTATCTCCTGCTTTTCTGATTATTTCTATAACCAATTGTTTATAACCTGATTCCCATATTCATCTTCTTCAAAGAAAAAGTCGACTGGAATCCAATTAACAATAACAACAGCCAAATGGGTTGGGTCTTGGATTCATTAATTAAACAGAAATGAATTGAAGTTGAAACACTTGAATTGTTTTATCAAAAAAAAAAATTTAAAAGATCAACAGACCCATTTTTTTTTTAGACTTTATGAACTCGATTTTGATTTTTGAGATTAAGAATGTTTCAGATAAAATTTCCAACATAAACTATACTCTAAGTCATCCTTAGAAACTATAGGAATCATCAATTTAACCTAAATCTAAACAGAAAAGTCGAATTTGGCTGAAGAACAATTATTGACTTTTTAATTTTAAAACTTTGACTTGCGAATTCGAAATTGTTACGAAGAATTGGAAGCTCAAACTTTTCGAATAGTTTAATTGGATGATTCCTAATGACTTCACATTATTACATTTTTAAAATTATTTTGAAATCCAAGTTTTGATTTGAAGATACTACGAACAGGGGACCGACTGTTTTGCCTTCAATTTCAATTTAAATCGTTAAACAAAAGATACTGTAATTGATAGTTGATAACAGTGGTGTAAAAATCGAATGGGTTGTTGTCCAATAACACAAGTTAATGGCTTGATTTATGGAATCATGGGGTCGACAGGGATGGTTCAGCAAGGACAAAAATATAGAAAAAAAATTAAAAGTGAAAGGGATGCTAAACTGATTTTGGAATTTTTCTTACGAATTGAAGTCGAAAGTTTTATCAATTAACTTGACAGATTAAGCAGGATGAAAAGGATTGGCGTACATATCTGTTTTTATAAATGTATATATCTGTGTTTATAATTATATATATCTTGTATCTTGTATATGTATTTATGTAAAATATATAATTGTATTTAACAGTATAATATATCTGCATTGGTAATTATATATAATTAACTATATCTATATCAGTTTATTAAATAATTAAAGGAACATACTCATATTAATAATACAAACATAAATACTCAATATTAATATTAATAAGAAGAATGAAACTAAGAATAGTGATAATAGAAATAATGATATTAATATCATAATAATACTAATAAGAATGATGAAAATAACTATAAAATCAATAATAATAATATCATTAATGATAATAATTATAATAATATTAATATTATTAATGATAATAATAATATGAGTACTAATAATGTTATAACAATTTATATATATCGAATTCATATCTAAAGATTATATATTTAAAATAATAATATTAATAACACTAGCATTGATAGTACTGTTGAAAATAATATTATTATAACAACTATATTTATAATTAAATTTTCATATATTGGTATTACACTTTATTGGTTATATAATATCTATTATGTAATAACTTATTTTTAGTATTAAATTCTTATACATTTTAACACATATACATTGTACATATAATAATTATGTACAGAAATCCTATATATCTATATATATATATATATATATATATATATATATATATATATATATATATATATATATATATATATATATATATATATATATATATATTAATGTTAATAATATCTTATTTATTTTGCACACTATTCTACATATATAAATCAAATGATAAAATTGTTTTATATTGATTCAGGTTAATATATACATTTATTCATTTATATTTTTATATTTACTTATATATATATATATATATATATATATATATATATATATATATATATATATATATATATATATATTACACATAAATGTTCGTGAATCGTTGGGAATACTCAAAGGTCAAATGATTTCATAAAATAGTTCAAAAATTTTGAAATTCAATTTAATAGACTTTGCTTACCATGTCGAAACCATATAAAGATTAAGTTTAAATTTGGTCGGAAATTTTCGGGTCGTCACAATTATAACATATGAAACTAAACAATTCTTCAAGTTTGCCACTTGATTTCATCTTAAAACTCATTTATATCTTGACGATTACAATCTGCGTTCAAACCTTTCATGATTCTTGAAAACACCTTAATCGAGAGGATGAACCAACCGCACTTCATCTACGGAAGAAAAGATTGATGCATATAGTTATGTACCTGGAAACACTCGGAACCTGAGTAAACGTTTAACACGTATCTGTGCTAGCTCCTTTGGCATTGTTATTACCAAAAATAACTTTGCAAACCCTTTCCAAATTAGACAATTTTGTCACAGCTCCAGCAAATCAACTTCGACTTTCCTTCGGATTAGCCTTATTATAACTTTGATATATAAGTTTGTCTTTCGTCGTCGTTACTGGGGAACCTTTCATATTCCACCACATTAGCAGTAAAGTTACCAACAACTTCATTACTCAATGGCTTAAGTCTCTCCGAAAAATCATTATATTTGTTCGTTGAAACCCGACCGTATACTCACCCGCATCTTATAATAAGAACTAATGTACTAATTACCGGGAATTAGTAATCAGTATTTTGAATTTCGTAGCATTTCTACGCCAACAGTTATATATATACATATAACATCTACCTCCAAGACTTGCATATTTCGAATGTGAAGTTTCTGAAAAATACGCTGAACTGCGAATTAGTTCTAGAAATGTTGATGAAGCAGCAAAAACTGTAAACGACCTTAACAGTAAAAAGTTTGATGATAAAGAATAGTGTGTTGGCAAAGCTCAGAAAAAGAGAAGGTTTGGAACTAGAAAACGGATTGAGCAAACCATTAAGGAGGTTGTGGACAAATCACAAAGACTAAACATACCTTCAAAAAATCCAAATGATTCAGTATCTGCTGAAGTCATTCATGAATACCTTACTCCTGACTCTAAACTCTTGCGGACAAATTTTCTTCATCATCCTTGATATTAGAAATCATAAGATATCATCATATCTTTCATTATAAATACTCTCGATATTTTTGAAGATATTTTCATAACTATTCTTATCTGAAATCATTTATCTCTTCGCGACATCAGTGTTACATCAGAAAGGAAACTGTTTTAGTTTCTAAATTCTGAAAAATTCGAATTTAAAATATGAATATTTTTGAAGTAGTGTTGAGAACTGAAGCATGAGTTAGTATAATATAATGACACAAATATAATGACACTTGATCAACGTGATTATATTACAGTAAGTTATACTGAGTTTCTAATGAAACATGATGATTCACAGACTATAACATCATCATGTGCCATGTTACACGACTCCTACATTCTATCTAATCTGTAAACATATAAAGAACATATTTTCTTGATAGTCCTATCTTTTCCCTTGAATTCTGGTAATTTGACAAGTCAGATTGTGCTATTACCATTTCTTTCTTAGAACATTAACTCTGTTCATTCTGAAATTCGTATCTACGAATTCTAGACCATTATTCGCTTGACTTAAAGTCGGGAATAGAAAACAAAAGGATGGAACTCCAAAATATATGAGAAGGGTGGATTTATAGTGAAATATCCGACAGAGCAATCAAAACAGATTATCGTATTTAACCAAAGAAGATCCTATTTCCTTAACTACCGAAGAATCAAATCTTATTACGAAGATTTTTTTCTAAATTCCTTGAATTCCGAAAATCAACCGTGACTACGTCACCGGTTAAAAACGAACCCGCATTTACTCATTTCATTTTTTTTGTGATAGCTTCACTCGTACTCTTCACATAAATGATTTGTTTTATTCATATTACCCAATGATGATAAAACTTTAGTTATCAACTCATAATCGTCATAAAAACATTTTTATTGTTACCATGATGACCTCGATCAAATTTCGGGACTAAATTTCTTTAACGGGTAGGTACTGTGACGACCCGGAAATTTCCGACCAAATTTAAACTTAATCTTATATGATTTCGACCCGATGAGCAAAGTCTGTAATGATGAGTCTCAAAAAAATTTTAACTACTTACATGAATTCAGTTAACCCTTGATTTCTCCTGACGATTCACGAACACATGTTTGTAAATAAATATGTATATATTTATATTATATAAATATGAATAAAAGTATAAATATATATATGTAAACGTAAGGATATATAATAATTGGAAATAATAAAACAGAATTTAAAATTTAAAACAAAAGTATAAAATAATTATGCTAGAATTTAAACTGAATCCATATATAAATAGATATGATGTCAATATATGATTACTATTAAATGAATATTGTAGTATATATAAAATGTATAAACAATAGAAGTTATTATATAATATATTATATGGTTATTAAATATTACAAAAGTATAATACACATATATTATATAAGTATAAATATAGTTGTTAATATTATTATTACTTTTAATATTAATATCAATAATGATATTATTAATATTATTTAAATATATAATCTATAGATGTGAAATTGATATATATAAATCATTATTGTAATATTATTACTAATATTGTTATTATCATTAATAATATTAGTATTATTATAATTAATATTATTATAATTAGTATTATTATTAGTATTAATAATATTATTGTTATAAAATTTATAGTTATTATTATCATTATCATTAATAATAATATTATTATTATTACTATTATATGATTATAAATTTTGTAATTTATAATGTTAAGAGTATTATTATTAGTGTTATAAGATTAATTATAAAATAAATACAAATATATGTAGACATTATAAATACAGATATAATTACAGATATAATTACAGATAAAAACATATATATTCTTTTACGCTGAAGAATTTGTTATCTATCATTATCAGTTATTTTTTTTTCTTCTGCTTACTATTCACCTGTGATTATATGTCGAACTGCTTCACCAGTATATAACAAATCATTGTTTGGTTGATGAAAGCAATCAATCTTCTTTACAATATATATATTTTCTATCTGTTCTATCTGTTCTATCTGTTTTAGCTGTTTATATATATATATATATATATATATATATATATATATATATATATATATATATATATATATATATATATATATATATATATATATATATCTTCAAGCTCCCTGTTCTCATACGATTGATCCAAAAATCAAAAATCCAATTCTAAAGCTTCTCAATACGAATTAAATACTGTAATTCGTCTACTTTATGATTCCTAAACCTCTTAAATCATCAACACATCCTTACAGAATCATATCACAGAGAATTTAATTATTTTTTTTTGTTCGTGTTCATCTTTGACCCATTTGAACATTGAACTAATTCGAAACGATTTGAAGAAAAGTATAAATGTATAACTGTTATAAAACATGTCTTGAAGGTGTGTGTACAATCTCAAATTCTAATTTGATGAAACGAGAACGAATTTCAAAGTCAAAGTTAAATTTTCAAAAGTCAAATTAATTGTTCTTGGTGAAATTCGGATTTGTTTTGATATTTTAAATTAAATTGATGATTCCTAAAATGATCTTGTAATTTCTCGGTCGTAATTGTGGTTTGAGTGGATTAGTTTATAATTGAAGAAGAAGGAGAATAGGGAACAAAATAAAAAAACGGGTTATATATATTTTTCTGGGTTATAAAACAGAAAAGAAAGGGATGGTAGAGTGGTTAAGGTGTGATGCAGGTATGCGAGAGGTCTCGGGTTCGAGCCAGGTATGAGGTTTTTTTTTTTAAGAAAGCTTTGGAAGGTATATTGATTACCAAAAATTATTATTATTATTATTATTTATCACTTATTATTATTATGATATAGTAATTATAATTATTATTAACATTGTTATTAATAATATTACTATCATAACCTGTTATTATTATCATTTAGTATTATTATTATTACTAATATTAATAAAAGTATTAGTATTATTATTATGTTAATATTATTAATATGACTACTAGTATCATTAATATAATTTTTATTAATATTATCATTATCATTATTAATATAATTATTAATGTTGTTATTACTGAACTTATTATCATTAGTAGTAAAAGTATTATTGTAATTATTATTATTATCAGTATTAATACTACTATTATTTTTATTACTAAAAGTATCATTTTAATTAAAATTGTCAAAATTATCATTTTATTAAAACTATCTTTTTATTTAAAATTGACATTTTGATTAAAGTTATTATACTTATTTAATTTATCATTATTAGAAACTATTATTATCTTTATTATCATTATCATTCTTAACATTTTCAGCATTATTACAGATAGATATTTTTATATAAAAAAAATACATTATAATAATATTAATATTACAAACCACTATATTGTTATTATTAAAATGATATTTACTAAACTATATATATAAAATGTATCAATTAATACATAAATATATTTAGTTAAATTAATTAATGAAACATATAATTTATTAATATAACAATTATATTACTAAATAATAATATATAAATTTATTCGATTACAATGTGTTAATATATATATAAATGATATAGGTTCGTGAATCCAAGGCCAACCCTACACTTGTTCAATGTCATCATATGTATTTTTACTACAAAATACAGTATAGTGAGTTTCATTACTCCCTTTTTAAATGTTTTTGTAATATATATTTTTGGGACTGAGAATACATGCGCTTTTATAAATGTTTGACGAAATAGACACAAGTAATCGAAACTGCATTATATGGTTGGATTATCTAAATCGAATATCGCCCTTCAAGTCTGGTAACCTAAGAATTTAGGGAAATGGCCCCTAGTTGACGCGAATCCTAAAGATAGATCTATAGACCTTGACAAGTCCCATTCTGTGTATGAATGCTTTAGTACTTAGAGATTATTATTATACAGACGAGATGTATGTGGGGATATTCTATGCATTAAAGTGAACGTCGGTTACCAGGTGTTCAATCCATATGAATGATTTTCATCTCTATGCAGTTTTGAAATGCCTGATATGAGATGTATATTTATGAGAAATGAAAATAAAAATCTTGTGGTCTATTAAAATGATTGAAATGATTGATTACGATAAACTGATGAACTCACCAACCTTTTGGTTGACACTTGAAAGCATGTTTATTCTCAGGTTTGAAAGAAATCTTCCGCTGTGCATTTGCTCATTATAGAGATATTACTTGGAGTCATTCATGGCATATTTCAAAAAACGTTGCATTCGAGTCGTTGAGTTCATCAAGAATATTATTAAGTCATTTATAGTTGGATATATTATGAAATGGTATGCATGCTGTCAACTTTCGATGTGATGAAAGTTTGTCTTTTAAAAACGAATGCAATATTTGTAAAATGTATCATATAGAGGTCAAGTACCTTGCGATGTAACCAAATGTAATGTATTCGTCCAGATGAATTAGGACGGGTCGTTAAATTTATGAGGTGTCTCAACTTCAACACCTTCATCGTCTATTCTAGACGAACTTCCATGTTCATTGGTAATGCACGTAAATACATTTTCAAAGAACGAAGCATTTCTCGATTCCATGATCGAACCTTTATGTATATCCTAAATCTTGGATTCATACACAAGGAACTGATAAGCCGTACTGTGTTCAGCATATCCAATAAATATGCAGTCAACAGTCTTTGACCCTATCTTTTGTGCCTTAGGTAGTGGAACAGCTACCTTTGCTAGGCACCCCCACACTTTGAGGTACTCATATGATGGTTTTCGTTTCCACCATAACTCGTATGGGGTTTCATCCCTTTTCTTTTGGGGTATCTTATTTAAAAGATAGTTTGCCGATAGGATGGCATCCCCCCACATTGACTGGCTTACACTCGAACTCACCAACATGGCATTCACCATTTCTTTCAAGGTTCTATTCTTTCTTTTAGCAGTGCCATTTGATTGGGGTGAGTAAGGTGCAGTGAATTCATGTTTAATGCCATTTTGCACACAAAATTCAGCAAAAGGTGCAACATATTCTCCACCTCTATCACTGCAGACAGCCTTGATTTTCCGTTCAAGTTGATTCTCAACTTCATTTTTATAAGCAATAAATTTCTCAATTGCTTCATCTTTACTTTTCAACAAGTAAACATAACAATACTTCGTGTTATCATCGATAAACGTAATGAAGTACTTGTTACCATTCCTCGTTGGAATGGATTTCAAATCACACACATCAGTGTGAATCATATCAAGGGGTTCGGTTATTCGTTCAACCGATTTGAAGGATGATCTTGTTAATTTTGCTTCAACACAGGTTTTACATTTATAGTTTGAGTCAATGTGTAACGTTGGTATGCAATTCAATTTAATTAAGCAACGAATGGAATTAAAATTAACATGACCTAGTCTACCATGCCACACATTAGAAGACTCAAGCAAATAAACAGAAGTAGTACTTGTTTTATTAGCTTCAGTGTTAATAACCATTGCATTTAGCTTAAACATGCCATTAAGGGCATAACCCTTACCAACATAAACACCACTTTTGGTCAACACAACCTTATCAGACTCAAACACTAGTTTAAAGCCAAACTTATTCAATAACCATCCAGACACAAGATTCTTACGAATCTCAGGAACATACAACACATTAGTCAAAGTAAGTTCCTTTCCAGAGGTCATTTTCAGGATCACATTTCCTTCACCCTTGATATCAGCTGTAGCAGAGTTTCCCATAAACAACTTATCTCCACTACTAACCTCTTTGAAAGTGTTAAAGAGGCTCTTATCAGCACACACATGACAGGTAGCCCCAGTATCAACCCACCACTCTCTGGTATTAGAACCAACCAGATTAACCTCAGAAATCATAATAGTGAGGTCAGAAACCATAGCAACCAGGTTGTCAGCATCATCAACCATGTTAGCTTGTTTAGAAATGTATTTCTTTGGCTTAGTGCACTGATCAGCATGATGACCCGGCTGGTCACAATTAAAGCATTTGCCAGAGAACTTTTTCTTTTTGGCAACACCCCCTTTAGGTCCAAACTTGAACCCTTTTCCCTTGTTACTCTTCTCAGTCTTCCCTTTGCTCTTGCTACCTTTTGAGGATTGACCGTGTTCAACAATATTAACCTTTGCTGAAACAGGGGTAATGCTCCTTTTAAAAGCAACTTTGTTGTCTTCCTCAATACAAAGACGAACCACAAGGTCTTCAACGGTCATTTCCTTTCGCTTATGTTTCAAATAATTTTTGAAATCAACCCAGCTTGGTAGCAGTTTCTCAATCATAGCTGCAACTTGGAAACTCTGACTGATTACCATTTTTTTCGCATGTATGTCATGAATAATGACTTGTAATTCTTGGATTTGACTCATAACAGTCTTAGAGTCAACCATCTTAAAGTCCAAGAATTTAGCTACTACCCATTTCTTGGTACCAGCATCTTCAGTCTTGTACTTTCGTTCTAAAGACTCCCATAATTCTTTGGCAGTCTCTATTGTGCAGTACACGTTATAGAGAGAATTCTTCAAACTATTCAAGACATAGTTCCGGCACAGGTAATCCAAATGTTTCCATGCCTCAACCGCGCTCACAGTTTGAACATCCCCAGCAACAAGTTGGGGAGCGGTTTCAGTTAAGACCCTCGCAAGGTTCAACGTTGTCAGATAAAAGAGCATCTTTTGCTGCCAACGTTTGAAGTCCACACCAGTGAACTTTTTAGGTTTCTCAACATGAGAAACTATCGCATTCGGTAGTGGTGCAACTGTCGCAACAGTAGCATTAACAGTGGAGGAGCTCGGGATCGATACTGTCGCACCAGTATTCATAGCAGCAACGGTAGAGTTCGGGTTCGACTGAGATTCCATTCTGAAAGATAGTCGAAAACAAAATTAATAATCATGAATGAAGGTAATTTTATTTCCACACAGCTTTGTATCCTTCAAGACTTTACATAATTACCAATACTAATAAATTCAAAGTCCTTCGATATGTATTAACCAAAATTACAATCAATTTTTACGATGCAAATATCAAATAGTACAATACCGCATACAGTAACATGTTAAAACAAATCATAGAAATTTGGCTATAAAATTGCATTCATATTAACAAAGCAGTACAACAAGATAGACCATTAAATATAAATTAACTAATATATAAGTAATTTAAATTTTGGTCTACTGAATTTACATTGAATAAAACATGTTAGGCCCATTAGTATAAATAATAATCATATTGGCCTAATATATATATATATATATATATATATATATATATATATATATATATATATATATATATATATATATATATATATATATATATATATATATATATATATATATATATATATATATATATATATATATATATATATATATATATATATATGGTCTAGAATGATCACTTATCATATAAAAGGCCCCAACAACGATTAATGCTTCCTTCTTTATGATCAATATCTGTATGTCTAAATATAATAATCAATATAAAGTATCATAAATCAGCATGACTCATGTTTAGAATTATTATATATATGTATTTGTATACAACAAGTAATTCTAAAGCTAATATAGTATACATCCATACATCTACATCAATCTAAAGATTAAATAAATCACATGTTATCCCATCAAGATTTCACATATATCTTATTATATAAAGCAAGTAACTTTCTATAAACATAGATATAGATTTAGAGATAACTTTACACCTATAAAGCAACTAAATTCGTGAATTATTGCAGCAACAACAGACTTAATAATATATATAAGTAGCAATATCAAAATATATTATCGATTAATGACATATTATGTATACAACTGAATATGTCAGGTCTTAGTGTCGTAAGGATCTGTTTAAGTTTGTTATATAGTATGCATATACGAAACTAAAGACATACATATTACACAAACAGAATATTCATATAATGTTCATGCGATACAAATATGTAATCATAAACTGAAAATTAAATCGATCAAAACGAATTGAAGGGTTGAACCGGGCTTGTGTTTAACACAATTACCTTAAAAGCGTACTGCCGGACTTGAACACTTGCCTGAAAGATAGTCGTACGGGGAGACAGTTGATGTTGAAACCGAGAGAGCAAACTAGAAATTGTGAGTGTGTTTTTCTTGCTAGACAATTTTGGTGTCTTACAAATGAGGAAGATGGTGTCTATTTATACACCAAAATGATCAACCTCCATGATTTTCCACTAAATACAATACCCATAAAATATGGAGAACAAATCATGGAATGATGCTAGCTAGTGGTTCAACTAACCCATATAAATTGATGACATTTAAATATTGAAATGATATGGAGTAAATTCTGGAGTAAAGCAAGCATGTGGGTCAACTTTACACTCAATTTATGATGGGTTACGGGTCAAAAGAACTCCATGGGACAGCCCCATTTTCTAGCCTCATTTCTCTTAATTTCTAGCATCAATCACCTCACTTCGAAGCACGATATCTCATTCACCACTACGTAACTTTGGACACATGATTCATTGTTACGAAGCCCTTGTGACGAGCTACGTAACCATATAAAGTATCGCTCATAAATATGTTATATACATATAGATATATATGTCCAAAGTTTGGAAAAAATGCATCTTTAATTGAGATTTTTCCAACAGTAATACCTTTCTAATAGCTGCACCTTTTGCTTTGGTCGATTCCCGCTTAATAACAAGAAAACTCGAGTTAACGAGTTCAACCAAATTGGTCGACTGAAGAAGCTTACAGTCTCTCCTCACCTACATAACAATTAACAAGAAACAAAAATCAGGCATGAAACATATCTGCAATTCACCAAAACCAGGGCGTTGGTTCACCAATTACCAAAAAAAAAATAACTATACCTTGGATAGATACTAGAAATACGAGTTCTTCGATGCTGGTTTTTATTTTTGTGAACGATTCTATCAAGCACTCCTACTTGTGACTGGAGTTGAATAAGGAAAGATTGCAATCGTGCTTCAATCGTTTCAAACTCAGGATTCATATTCTCAAATTGTTCAAAAAGATGTGATCAACATCATCTACCTAACTACTAATTGAACTGCAATGAACTCTAGATTAATACATGTTACAACAGTCTAAACATAGAGAAAATTAATATTTTCTTTTTGAACCACCAGTAACACTATCACGGAAACTTAGCTTTCGTAAAGCATGAAATTGACCAATTTTGTTAGTCACGTGGTCATGCCAAATTCATGGAATTTAGGATAAAGTTAAACAAGAATTACTTAACCTTGAGCACATGTGATAACTTGCAATCAATTACTAATACCTGAATAAAATGCAAAAACGGTACCTAAAAAGTCCTAAATGTGACTCACTTTGGCATAATCACATTTATAACAGAGACAAAGTTAACGAATGGGTTATACCTAAATTAACAACCTTAGCACTAAACTTATGCAAATTATAGATATTCTAACTAAATCAATACAAACTTGATTAAAATGCAAAAACAGTGCCTAAAAAACCTAAATATATCATTTACTTTGGCATAATCACATTTCTAACAAACAGGTTCACCTAAATCAACAACTTGAGCACTGAAACTGTGCAATTTAAAGAATTCTAACTAAATTAACACATACTTGATTATAAGCAACAAGTCTCTTTCCTTTTATGCCTCTGCAACAAATTGCTAGCAAGAAACCGAATGTGATTATAAGTAACAAAACTTGAGCACTATGATTTAAAATTTCTGTAACCGGATGTGAAAACAAACTTAGCGGAGCAAGCGAGGGTGGGCGTGGGGTTTAGCCGAGCAAGCAGGAGGTTCTAGTTTGTTGATATATTCAATTTTCTATAGCTACCTATCAAAACACATTTCTTAAATATATTATGTAGTGACCCGAACTTTTTCATGTTTATATATATTAATTGAGATTGATATTTACATGATTAAATGTTTCCAACATGTTAAGCAATCAAACTTGTTAAGACTTGATTAATTGAAATATGTTTCATATAGACAATTGACCACCCAAGTTGACCGGTGATTCACGAACGTTAAAACTTGTAAAAACTATATGATGACATATATATGGATATATATATAGTTAACATGATACTATGATAAGTAAACATATCATTAAGTATATTAAGAATGAACTACATATGTAAAAACAAGACTACTAACTTAATGATTTTTTAAACGAGACATATATGTAACGATTATCGTTGTAAAGACATTTAATGTATATATATCATATTAAGAGATATTCATACATGATAATATCATGATAATATAATAATTTAAAATCTCATTTGATATTATAAACATTGGGTTAACAACATTTAACAAGACCGTTAACCTAAAGGTTTAAAAACAACACTTACATGTAACGACTAACGATGACTTAACGACTCAGTTAAAATGTATATACATGTAGTGTTTTAATATGTATTTATACACTTTTGAAAGACTTCAATACACTTATCAAAATACTTCTACTTAACAAAAATGCTTACAATTACATCCTCGTTCAGTTTCATCAACAATTCTACTCGTATGCACCCGTATTCGTACTCGTACAATACACAGCTTTTAGATGTATGTACTATTGGTATATACACTCCAATGATCAGCTCTTAGCAGCCCATGTGAGTCACCTAACACATGTGGGAACCATCATTTGGCAACTAGCATGAAATATCTCATAAAATTACAAAAATATGAGTAATCATTCATGACTTATTTACATGAAAACAAAATTACATATCCTTTATATCTAATCCATACACCAACGACCAAAAACACCTACAAACACTTTCATTCTTCAATTTTCTTCATCTAATTGATCTCTCTCAAGTTCTATCTTCAAGTTCTAAGTGTTCTTCATAAATTCCAAAAGTTCTAGTTTCATAAAATCAAGAATACTTTCAAGTTTGCTAGCTCACTTCCAATCTTGTAAGGTGATCATCCAACCTCAAGAAATCTTTGTTTCTTACAGTAGGTTATCATTCTAATACAAGGTAATAATCATATTCAAACTTTGGTTCAATTTCTATAACTATAACAATCTTATTTCAAGTGATGATCTTACTTGAACTTGTTTTCGTGTCATGATTCTGCTTCAAGAACTTCGAGCCATCCAAGGATCCATTGAAGCTAGATCCATTTTTCTCTTTTCCAGTAGGTTTATCCAAGGAAATTAAGGTAGTAATGATGTTCATAACATCATTCGATTCATACATATAAAGCTATCTTATTCGAAGGTTTAAACTTGTAATCACTAGAACATAGTTTAGTTAATTCTAAACTTGTTCGCAAACAAAAGTTAATCCTTCTAACTTGACTTTTAAAATCAACTAAACACATGTTCTATATCTATATGATATGCTAACTTAATGATTTAAACCTGGAAACACGAAAATCACCGTAAAACCGGATTTACGCCGTCGTAGTAACACCGCGGGCTGTTTTGGGTTAGTTAATTAAAAACTATGATAAACTTTGATTTAAAAGTTGTTATTCTGAGAAAATGATTTTTATTATGAACATGAAACTATATCCAAAAATTATGGTTAAACTCAAAGTGGAAGTATGTTTTCTAAAATGGTCATCTAGACGTCGTTCTTTCGACTGAAATGACTACCTTTACAAAAATGACTTGTAACTTATTTTTCCGACTATAAACCTATACTTTTTATGTTTAGATTCATAAAATACAGTTCAATATGAAACCATAGCAATTTGATTCACTCAAAACGGATTTAAAATGAAGAAGTTATGGGTAAAACAAGATTGGATAATTTTTCTCATTTTAGCTACGTGAAAATTGGTAACAAATCTATTCCAACCATAACTTAATCAACTTGTATTGTATATTATGTAATCTTGAGATACCATAGACACGTATACAATGTTTCGACCTATCATGTCGACACATCTATATATATTTCGGAACAACCATAGACACTCTATATGTGAATGTTGGAGTTAGCTATACAGGGTTGAGGTTGATTCCAAAATATATATAGTTTGAGTTGTGATCAATACTGAGATACGTATACACTGGGTCGTGGATTTATTCAAGATAATATTTATCGATTTATTTCTGTACATCTAACTGTGGACAACTAGTTGTAGGTTACTAACGAGGACAGCTGACTTAATAAACTTAAAACATCAAAATATATTAAAAGTGTTGTAAATATATTTTGAACATACTTTGATATATATGTATATATTGTTATAGGTTCGTGAATCAACCAGTGGCCAAGTCTTAATTCTCGACGAAGTAAAAATCTGTGAAAGTGAGTTATAGTCCCACTTTTAAAATCTAATATTTTTGGGATGAGAATACATGCAGGTTTTATAAATGATTTACAAAATAGACACAAGTACGTGAAACTACATTCTATGGTTGAATTATCGAAATCGAATATGCCCCTTTTTATTAAGTCTGGTAATCTAAGAATTAGGGAACAGACACCCTAATTGACGCGAATCCTAAAGATAGATCTATCGGGCCCAACAAGCCCCATCCAAAGTACCGGATGCTTTAGTACTTCGAAATTTATATCATATCCGAAGGGTGTCCCGGAATGATGGGGATATTCTTATATATGCATCTTGTTAATGTCGGTTATCAGGTGTTCACCATATGAATGATTTTTATCTCTATGTATGGGATGTGTATTGAAATATGAAATCTTGTGGTCTATTATTATAATTTGATATATATAGGTTAAACCTATAACTCACCAACATTTTTGTTGACGTTTTAAGCATGTTTATTCTCAGGTGATTATTAAGAGCTTCCGCTGTTGCATACTTAAATAAGGACGAGATTTGGAGTCCATGCTTGTATGATATTGTGTAAAAACTGCATTCAAGAAACTTATTTTGTTGTAACATATTTGTATTGTAAACCATTATGTAATGGTCGTGTGTAAACAGGATATTTTAGATTATCATTATTTGATAATCTACGTAAAGCTTTTTAAACCTTTATTGATGAAATAAAGGTTATGGTTTGTTTTAAAATGAATGCAGTCTTTGAAAAACGTCTCATTTAGAGGTCAAAACCTCGCAACGAAATCAATTAATATGGAACGTTTTTAATCAATAAGAACGGGACATTTCAGTTGGTATCAGAGCGTTGGTCTTAGAGAACCAGAAAATTTGCATTAGTGTGTCTTATCGAGTTTGTTAGGATGCATTAGTGAGTCTGAACTTCGACCGTATTTTCTTTAAAAATGATTGCTTAACATTTTTGTTGGAAACTATATATTTTTAACATATGAATATTATGTGATATATTAATCTCTTAACGTGTTTGATATTATGTGATAGATGTCTACCTCTAGAACAAGTCCCATTGACTCACCTAATAATAATGAAGAGTCAAATGTAAATTGGAATGATTTGTGGACTGATTCACAAGTTCCCGAAGAGGAACCGGAAGAAGAGTCGGAACCGGAAGAAGAATCGGAACCGGAAGAAGAATCGGAACCGGATGAAGAAATAGAACCGGTGGGGGAAATAATAAAACGGTTAAGTAAAAGAAAATCCTCAACCAACCGACCAAAGTTAATTATGGTCAATGGTGTTTCCGCCAAGGAAGCAAAATATTGGGAGGATTACCAATTCTCCGATGAATCGGATTCCGACGAGAATTCCGATGATGTTATAGAAATTACCCCAACTGAATTTAAAAAGGCAAAAGAAAATAATAAGGGAAAGGGCATAAAAATAGAGAAATCTAATTCCAACCCCGATGAACTTTATATGTATCGTCAACCCCCGAAGTCCTTAAGTTGTAACAATGACCCGGGAACCTCTAAACCACCAGGTTTTTCTAAACCAATGTGGACAACGACGGCTCGTATTAGGGGAACATCATATATCCCTAGAAACTTGGCAAAACGAACCAAAACCGAAGAAGAAGAAACGAGCGAGTCGGAATAAGATAGTTGTATTCGTGTGGTGTAATATATGTAATATAGTGTTCTTATGCTTTATGATATATGTAAAAATTGCTTGTATTAATAAGTATTTTTTTTTATGAAACTAACTCTTGTCTATTTTACAGTTTAAAAACACAAAATGGATAGACAACCCAATATTTTAAGAGACCTACCCGGAGACATGATTGATGAAATCTTGTCTAGAGTCGGCCAGAATTCTTCGGCACAACTATTTAAGGCGAGATCAGTTTGTAAGACATTCGAAGAACGTTCCAAGAATGTCTTGGTTTATAAGAGACTTTCGTTTGAAAGATGGGGGATATCACATTGGGAAACCCATAAGTTACGATGTGTTTACTTTGACGCATATATTGCGGGGAACCCAAATGCTATTTTACGCAACGGGTTAAGAAATTATTTTGACTCAATATATCCGAATATTGGACTTCGTGATTTAGAAAAAGCGGCTAACATGCAACATAAAGAAGCATGTTATGCTTACGGATTAGTAATGTTCGCTTCTCACCAAAGTGAGAACAAGAACATCGGGCTACAACTATTAAACAAAACGTTCCCACAAGTGACGGAGTCGGTAATTGGGGTAAGAAATGAGGTTTTTAGATTGTTACGGGACTGTTGGACATTACGTAACCCTCGTCCCTTTGACGACGTTACAACACGCTGTCTTATCAACGGCCATAACGGTTATGTTGCACAAGACCAAGGATGGGAAGTAGTCCTAGTAAAACCAGAATGCATGACTTGTTTCTGGACGTATGAATTACATGTCTTTATTGCCTTTGCTGAACGACTTGTGTACTAGCTAGAATTATCTTCACAACTATCTTGTCTCAAAGTTATTGTGTGCTATATTTCATGCTTTATGTAAAATAAGCGGTATTGTAAGTTTGTAAAATATTGTATAAAAGTTTGAACGCGAAATATTATTATAATCAGTTTTTCATATAGAATTGTAGTAGTTGAATTGTATATTAGCTACTAAGTATGAACTTAACGGGTAGGTACTACCCGAATTTAAACTTATAAAATGCTAATATGAAGAAAAAGCTTTTATAAATGAGTTCATATTATGCTACGAAATACTATTAACTACTCTTAATATTCTGTATGATTAACTTGTTCCATTTGACTATTTTGAAGGAAATGGCACCGACTACTCGACACACCGTGAATATGAATGAAGAGGAATTCCGTACTTTTCTAGCTTCAAACATAGCCGCAGTACAGGCTGTGCTACATACCAACAATAACCTTGGATCTAGCAGTACAGGAAATCGTGTAGGATGCACCTACAAAGAATTCACTGCCTGCAAACCTTTGGAATTTGATGGAACCGAAGGACCGATCGGATTGAAACGGTGGACCGAGAAGGTTGAATCGGTGTTTGCCATAAGTAAGTGTACTGAAGAGGACAAAGTGAAGTACGCTACGCATACCTTCACAGGTTCTGCGTTAACATGGTGGAATACCTATCTAGAGCAAGTGGGACAAGACGATGCGTACGCACTACCGTGGTCAGCATTCAAGCACTTGATGAACGAGAAGTACCGTCCCAGAACCGAGGTCAATAAGCTCAAGATAGAACTTAGAGGGTTACGAACCCAAGGATTTGATATTACCACGTACGAAAGACGATTCACAGAATTGTGCCTATTGTGTCCAGGAGCATTCGAAGATGAGGAAGAGAAGATCGACGCGTTTGTGAAAGGATTACCGGAAAGAATCCAAGAAGATATAAGTTCACACGAGCCCGCCTCCATACAACAGGCATGTAGAATGGCTCACAAACTAGTGAACCAGATTGAAGAAAGAATTAAAGAACAGACTGCTGAAGAGGCCAATGTGAAGCAAGTCAAAAGAAAGTGGGAGGAAAACGGTGATAAGAATCACCAATACAACAACAACAGCAATTATAACAATAATCGCAACAACTATCCTAACAATCGCAACATCAATCGCAACTACAACAAACGGCCCAACAACAACAACAACAACAACAACAACAACAACAACAACAACAGCAACCACAACAATCATCTTAACAACAATAATAACCACAACAACAACAACAATCAGAAGCCGCTATGCCAAAGGTGTGAAAAGTATCACTCGGGGTTCTGCACCAAATTTTGCAACAAGTGTAAAAGAAATGGTCATAGCGCGGTGAAGTGTGATGTCTACGGACCAGGGGTTAACAGAACGAAAGGAACAAATGGTGTCGGAACGAGTAATGGCGGAGCAAGTAGTGTCGGAGCAAGTTATGCCAATGTAGTTTGTTATAAATGTGGAAAACCGGGCCACATTATTAGAAATTGCCCGAACCAGGAGAACACGAATGGACAAGGCCGCGGAAGAGTTTTCAATATTAATGTGGCAGAGGCACAGGAAGACCCGGAGCTTGTTACGGGTACGTTTCTTATTGACAATAAATCTGCTTACGTTTTATTTGATTCGGGTGCGGATAGAAGCTATATGAGTAGAGATTTTTGTGCTAAATTAAGTTGTCCGTTGACGCCTTTGGATAGTAAATTTTTACTCGAATTAGCAAATGGTAAATTAATTTCAGCAGATAATATATGTCGGAATCGAGAAATTAAACTGGTTAGCGAAACATTTAAGATTGATTTGATACCAGTAGAGTTAGGGAGTTTTGATGTGATAATCGGTATGGACTGGTTGAAAGAAGTGAAAGCAGAGATCGTTTGTTACAAAAATGCAATTCGCATTATACGAGAAAAAGGAAAACCCTTAATGGTGTACGGAGAAAAGGGCAACACGAAGCTACATCTTATTAGTAATTTGAAGGCACAAAAACTAATAAGAAAAGGTTGCTATGCTGTTCTAGCACACGTCGAGAAAGTACAAACTGAAGAAAAGAGCATCAATGATGTTCCCATCGCAAAAGAATTTCCTGATGTATTTCCGAAAGAATTACCGGGATTACCCCCACATCGATCCGTTGAATTTCAAATAGATCTTGTACCAGGAGCTGCACCAATAGCTCGTGCTCCTTACAGACTAGCACCCAGCGAGATGAAAGAACTGCAAAGCCAATTACAAGAACTTTTAGAGCGTGGTTTCATTCGACCAAGCACATCACCGTGGGGAGCTCCTGTTTTGTTTGTCAAGAAGAAAGATGGTACATTCAGGTTGTGTATCGACTACCGAGAGTTGAACAAACTTACCATCAAGAACCGCTACCCACTACCGAGAATCGACGACTTATTTGATCAACTACAAGGCTCGTCTGTTTATTCAAAGATTGACTTACGTTCCGGGTATCATCAAATGCGGGTGAAAGAAGATGATATTCCAAAGACTGCTTTCAGAACACGTTACGGTCATTACGAGTTTATGGTCATGCCGTTTGGTTTAACTAATGCTCCAGCTGTGTTCATGGACCTTATGAACCGAGTGTGTGGACCATACCTTGACAAGTTTGTCATTGTTTTCATTGATGACATACTTATTTACTCAAAGAATGACCAAGAACACGGTGAACATTTGAGAAAGGTGTTAGAAGTATTGAGGAAGGAAGAATTGTACGCTAAGTTTTCAAAGTGTGCATTTTGGTTGGAAGAAGTTCAATTCCTCGGTCACATAGTGAACAAAGAAGGTATTAAGGTGGATCCGGCAAAGATAGAAACTGTTGAAAATTGGGAAACCCCAAAAACTCCGAAACACATACGCCAGTTTTTAGGACTAGCTGGTTACTACAGAAGGTTCATCCAAGACTTTTCCAGAATAGCAAAACCCTTGACTGCATTAACGCATAAAGGGAAGAAATTTGAATGGAATGATGAACAAGAGAAAGCGTTTCAGTTATTGAAGAAAAAGCTAACTACGGCACCTATATTGTCATTGCCTGAAGGGAATGATGATTTTGTGATTTATTGTGACGCATCAAAGCAAGGTCTCGGTTGTGTATTAATGCAACGAACGAAGGTGATTGCTTATGCGTCTAGACAATTGAAGATTCACGAACAAAATTATACGACGCATGATTTGGAATTAGGCGCGGTTGTTTTTGCATTAAAGACTTGGAGGCACTACTTATATGGGGTCAAAAGTATTATATATACCGACCACAAAAGTCTTCAACACATATTTAATCAGAAACAACTGAATATGAGGCAGCGTAGGTGGATTGAATTATTGAATGATTACGACTTTGAGATTCGTTACCACCCGGGGAAGGCAAATGTGGTAGCCGATGCCTTGAGCAGGAAGGACAGAGAACCCATTCGAGTAAAATCTATGAATATAATGATTCATAATAACCTTACTACTCAAATAAAGGAGGCGCAACAAGGAGTTTTAAAAGAGGGAAATTTAAAGGATGAAATACCCAAAGGATCGGAGAAGCATCTTAATATTCAGGAAGACGGAACCCGGTATAGGGCTGAAAGGATTTGGGTATCAAAATTTGGAGATATGAGAGAAATGGTACTTAGAGAAGCTCATAAAACCAGATACTCAATACATCCTGGAACGGGGAAGATGTACAAGGATCTCAAGAAACATTTTTGGTGGCCGGGTATGAAAGCCGATGTTGCTAAATACGTAGGAGAATGTTTGACGTTTTCTAAGGTCAAAGCTGAGCATCAAAAACCATCAGGTCTACTTTATCAACCCGAAATCCCAAAATGGAAATGGGAAAACATTACCATGGATTTCATCATTAAATTGCCAAGGACTGCAAGTGGTTTTGATACTATTTGGGTAATAGTTGATCATCTCACCAAATCAGCACACTTCCTGCCAATAAGAGAAGATGACAAGATGGAGAAGTTAGCACGACTGTATTTGAAGGAAGTCGTCTCCAGACATGGAATACCAATCTCTATTATCTCTGATAGGGATGGCAGATTTATTTCAAGATTCTGGCAGACATTACAGCAAGCATTAGGAACTCGTCTAGACATGAGTACTGCCTATCATCCACAAACTGATGGGCAGAGCGAAAGGACGATACAAACGCTTGAAGACATGCTACGAGCATGTGTTATTGATTTCGGAAACAGTTGGGATCGACATCTACCATTAGCAGAATTTTCCTACAACAACAGCTACCATTCAAGCATTGAGATGGCGCCGTTTGAAGCACTTTATGGTAGAAAGTGCAGGTCTCCGATTTTTTGGAGTGAAGTGGGGGATAGACAGATTACGGGTCCTGAGATTATACAAGAAACTACCGAGAAGATCATCCAAATTCAACAACGGTTGAAAACCGCCCAAAGTCGACAAAAGAGCTACGCTGACATTAAAAGAAAAGATATAGAATTTGAAATTGAAATTGGAGAGATGGTCATGCTTAAAGTTGCACCTTGGAAAGGCGTTGTTCGATTTGGTAAACGAGGGAAATTAAATCCAAGGTATATTGGACCATTCAAGATTATTGATCGTGTCGGACCAGTAGCTTACCGACTAGAGTTACCTCAACAACTCGCGGCTGTACATAACACTTTCCACGTCTCAAATTTGAAGAAATGTTTTGCTAAAGAAGATCTCACTATTCCGTTAGATGAAATCCAAATCAACGAAAAACTTCAATTCATCGAAGAACCCGTCGAAATAATGGATCGTGAGGTTAAAAGACTTAAGCAAAACAAGATACCAATTGTTAAGGTTCGATGGAATGCTCGTAGAGGACCCGAGTTCACCTGGGAGCGTGAAGATCAGATGAAGAAGAAATACCCACATCTATTTCCAGAAGATTCGTCAACACCTTCAACAGCTTAAAATTTCGGGACGAAATTTATTTAACGGGTAGGTACTGTAGTGACCCGAACTTTTCCATGTTTATATATATTAATTGAGATTGATATTTACATGATTAAATGTTTCCAACATGTTAAGCAATCAAACTTGTTAAGACTTGATTAATTGAAATATGTTTCATATAGACAATTGACCACCCAAGTTGACCGGTGATTCACGAACGTTAAAACTTGTAAAAACTATATGATGACATATATATGGATATATATATATAGTTAACATGATACTATGATAAGTAAACATATCATTAAGTATATTAAGAATGAACTACATATGTAAAAACAAGACTACTAACTTAATGATTTTTTAAACGAGACATATATGTAACGATTATCGTTGTAAAGACATTTAATGTATATATATCATATTAAGAGATATTCATACATGATAATATCATGATAATATAATAATTTAAAATCTCATTTGATATTATAAACATTGGGTTAACAACATTTAACAAGACCGTTAACCTAAAGGTTTAAAAACAACACTTACATGTAACGACTAACGATGACTTAACGACTCAGTTAAAATGTATATACATGTAGTGTTTTAATATGTATTTATACACTTTTGAAAGACTTCAATACACTTATCAAAATACTTCTACTTAACAAAAATGCTTACAATTACATCCTCGTTCAGTTTCATCAACAATTCTACTCGTATGCACCCGTATTCGTACTCGTACAATACATAGCTTTTAGATGTATGTACTATTGGTATATACACTCCAATGATCAGCTCTTAGCAGCCCATGTGAGTCACCTAACACATGTGGGAACCATCATTTGGCAACTAGCATGAAATATCTCATAAAATTACAAAAATATGAGTAATCATTCATGACTTATTTACATGAAAACAAAATTACATATCCTTTATATCTAATCCATACACCAACCACCAAAAACACCTACAAACACTTTCATTCTTCAATTTTCTTCATCTAATTGATCTCTCTCAAGTTCTATCTTCAAGTTCTAAGTGTTCTTCATAAATTCCAAAAGTTCTAGTTTCATAAAATCAAGAATACTTTCAAGTTTGCTAGCTCACTTCCAATCTTGTAAGGTGATCATCCAACCTCAAGAAATCTTTGTTTCTTACAGTAGGTTATCATTCTAATACAAGGTAATAATCATATTCAAACTTTGGTTCAATTTCTATAACTATAACAATCTTATTTCAAGTGATGATCTTACTTGAACTTGTTTTCGTGTCATGATTCTGCTTCAAGAACTTCGAGCCATCCAAGGATCCATTGAAGCTAGATCCATTTTTCTATTTTCCAGTAGGTTTATCCAAGGAAATTAAGGTAGTAATGATGTTCATAACATCATTCGATTCATACATATAAAGCTATCTTATTCGAAGGTTTAAACTTGTAATCACTAGAACATAGTTTAGTTAATTCTAAACTTGTTCGCAAACAAAAGTTAATCCTTCTAACTTGACTTTTAAAATCAACTAAACACATGTTCTATATCTATATGATATGCTAACTTAATGATTTAAACCTGGAAACACGAAAAACACCGTAAAACCGGATTTACGCCGTCGTAGTAACACCGCGGGCTGTTTTGGGTTAGTTAATTAAAAACTATGATAAACTTTGATTTAAAAGTTGTTATTCTGAGAAAATGATTTTTATTATGAACATGAAACTATATCCAAAAATTATGGTTAAACTCAAAGTGGAAGTATGTTTTCTAAAATGGTCATCTAGACGTCGTTCTTTCGACTGAAATGACTACCTTTACAAAAATGACTTGTAACTTATTTTTCCGACTATAAACCTATACTTTTTATGTTTAGATTCATAAAATACAGTTCAATATGAAACCATAGCAATTTGATTCACTCAAAACGGATTTAAAATGAAGAAGTTATGGGTAAAACAAGATTGGATAATTTTTCTCATTTTAGCTACGTGAAAATTGGTAACAAATCTATTCCAACCATAACTTAATCAACTTGTATTGTATATTATGTAATCTTGAGATACCATAGACACGTATACAATGTTTCGACCTATCATGTCGACACATCTATATATATTTCGGAACAACCATAGACACTCTATATGTGAATGTTGGAGTTAGCTATACAGGGTTGTGGTTGATTCCAAAATATATATAGTTTGAGTTGTGATCAATACTGAGATACGTATACACTGGGTCGTGGATTTATTCAAGATAATATTTATCGATTTATTTCTGTACATCTAACTGTGGACAACTAGTTGTAGGTTACTAACGAGGACAGCTGACTTAATAAACTTAAAACATCAAAATATATTAAAAGTGTTGTAAATATATTTTGAACATACTTTGATATATATGTATATATTGTTATAGGTTCGTGAATCAACCAGTGGCCAAGTCTTACTTCTCGACGAAGTAAAAAATCTGTGAAAGTGAGTTATAGTCCCACTTTTAAAATCTAATATTTTTGGGATGAGAATACATGCAGGTTTTATAAATGATTTACAAAATAGACACAAGTACGTGAAACTACATTCTATGGTTGAATTATCGAAATCGAATATGCCCCTTTTTATTAAGTCTGGTAATCTAAGAATTAGGGAACAGACACCCTAATTGACGCGAATCCTAAAGATAGATCTATCGGGCCCAACAAGCCCCATCCAAAGTACCGGATGCTTTAGTACTTCGAAATTTATATCATATCCGAAGGGTGTCCCGGAATGATGGGGATATTCTTATATATGCATCTTGTTAATGTCGGTTACCAGGTGTTCACCATATGAATGATTTTTATCTCTATGTATGGGATGTGTATTGAAATATGAAATCTTGTGGTCTATTATTATAATTTGATATATATAGGTTAAACCTATAACTCACCAACATTTTTGTTGACGTTTTAAGCATGTTTATTCTCAGGTGATTATTAAGAGCTTCCGCTGTTGCATACTTAAATAAGGACGAGATTTGGAGTCCATGCTTGTATGATATTGTGTAAAAACTGCATTCAAGAAACTTATTTTGTTGTAACATATTTGTATTGTAAACCATTACGTAATGGTCGTGTGTAAACAGGATATTTTAGATTATCATTATTTGATAATCTACGTAAAGCTTTTTAAACCTTTATTGATGAAATAAAGGTTATGGTTTGTTTTAAAATGAATGCAGTCTTTGAAAAACGTCTCATTTAGAGGTCAAAACCTCGCAACGAAATCAATTAATATGGAACGTTTTTAATCAATAAGAACGGGACATTTCACATTAGCACCGATGTTCTATCTGATCGTTTCAAACTATTAGCACCAAATTATATCTACGCGTGTATATGTATAGATTTAAAATTCATTGCATAACATCATTTCCAAACCCTAGAACAAGTACTACAATATTTTACAACAATATTATAAAATCACAAGAATAAATATATGATTGGAATGAATGGGACCTGAAATCACAAGAATAAGTGATAGTGTAATAATTTTCCAAAATATGACATGCATCAAAATATGTCATGATCGTGACTTTTACGTTTCATAAATACACAAATTTCGGAATTTTAATATATATGAGATTAGTTTGCTCGGATACCACATGTTGAATATATTAAGTAATCATGTAATTCATAATATAAAGATTAAGACATAAGATGTAAGATGTAAGACTTACTTGAATTAAGAGATGAAGATGCCATAAGAACAAAGTAGGGATGTTGATCTTCTTCTTGAACCTCTCACTAAGATGATGGCGTGAGTGTATATGTGTTGTATATAAGTGTGTTCTTATGAGGTGAACATAAACCTCTATTTATATGAGAGGTCAAGTAAGGGGATTAACTCCATTCATTAAGGAGTATGCAACTCAAGAGTCTCCCATCAAGACTAGTAAGTGCAATTCAATATGGTTAATTATTGGAGTGCATGTCAAGAGTCTCCAATTCATTAAGATTAATATATTAGGACATATTTATGTAGGAGTAAATAAATAAATAAGTCTAACATTCTCCCACTTGTCCGTATACCTATTAATGTTTTGTATAAATTTGGCTAATTAATTGGTTTAACAAATAAGTTTCGTTAGGTAGAATTTCTAACGCAAACCGATATAGTCACTTGTATCATTTTCGATACAGGACCCCTATCAATTATACAGTTAGTCATTCACATAATTCATAATTTTCATAACCCATAATGAATTCGAATGGTAATTAAAACATAAGTGGTAACCAACATAAACCATTCATAATAATGATCCATTAATAATTGTTTGTTAATAATATCTCATAATGTGCACAAAATAGAGAATAACAAACTTCAACATAATGTGGATAAAACATAATAGAAAAGAATGTAATCCTTAAACTAGGTTGTTACATAATCCCATGCCGGCAACATGCTCTAGAAAGAGCTTGAGAGGTAAACATTTTGTAAGTGGATCAGCCAACATGTCATTAGTGCTTAAGTACTCAATGGCAATGCTCTTTTCTTCAACTCTTTCTCGAACGTACAAGTACTTAGTGTCGAGATACAAACCAGCTCCACTAGAACTAGTGCTATTTGAGAAACTAACAACAGCACTATTGTCACAGTATAGTCTAATGGGTCATGATATGGAGTCAACCACCTTAAGTTCAGAAATTAAGTTCTTGAGCAAAATACCATGACTATTAGCGTGATAGCACACAACATACTCAGCCATCATGGTAGAAGTGGTGGTTAATTCTTGTTTGTGACTCTTCCATGAAATAGGACCCCCTGAAAGCATAAAAATGTACCTTGAAGTGGATTTCTTATCATCCTTACATTTTGGCGAAATCGGAGTCAGAGTAACACATGACTTCAAGGTTATCCATTATCCTTAGTTCCTTGAAGATATCGCAAGACCTATTTGGCTGCTTTCCAATGATCCATTCCTGGATTGGATTGATAACGTCCAAGCATGCCAGTTATATATGCGATATCGGGAAGCGTACAAACCTTGAGCGTATACAAGACTTCCAACAACCGAAGCATAAGGTATGAGTCTCATCTCTTCGCGTTCCAACTCATTTTTAGGACATTGAAATGAGCCAAATCGGTCACCCTTAACAACAGGGGCAACTGCCGGTGAGCATTTATGCATGTTGTATTTCTTAAGGACTTTTTCAATATAAGCCTTTTGTGACAAACCCAAAATTCCACAAGATCTATCTCGGTGTATTTCGATGCCAATTACATAAGAGGCTTCCTTGAGATCCTTCATGTCAGAATTACTGGAAAGGAATCTTTTGGTCTCATACAACATATCTTTATCATTACATGCCAAAAGAATATCATCAACGTATAATACTAGGATAGCAAATTTGCTCCCACTGATCTTAAGGTATATACATTGATCCACTGTATTTTTCTTGAACTGAAACTTATCAATAACTTCATGAAATTTCAGATTCCATTGTCGAGAAGCTTGCTTTAACCCATATATGGATTTTTTTCAACTTACAAACCATGTGTTCCTTGCCTTTAACCTTAAAACATTCGAGTTGTGCCATATAGACATCTTCATGCAAGTTACCATTTAGGAATGCAGTTTTAACATCCATTTGATGCAATGGCAAATCATAATGAACTACTAAAGCCATAACGATCCTTAATGATTCTTTTCTCGAAACAGGAGAAAAAATTTCATTATAATCTATTCCTTCCTTTTGAGTATAGCCTTTAGCAACCAGCCGTGCTTTATATCGTTCAATGTTGCCTTTTGGGTCTAATTTTGTCTTATAGACCCACTTACATCCAACAGGTTTTGCACCATTGGGTAATTCTGTAAGTTTCCACACATCATTTATTTTCATGCATGACATCAAGCCATTGAGTTGATTGATTGCTCGTAATGGCTTCTTTATAGGAAGTAGGATCTTCAACTTTACTTAAGTCATAGTAAACCTCATTTAGGTAGACTACAAAATCATCATAGTTGACAGATCTTCTAGCTCTCGTAGACCTTCGTAATGGTTGTTGAGTATCGGGTTCATCATTTGCTTCTTCATCATGTGTTTGTTCATTGATGATGGGAGTATCATGTAGTAACTCATTATGTTGTGATTCATTAACAACAGGGACAACATCCTCATTTTGAGCTAATGATGGTGTAGTTAACATGTTTAGTGGTATTTGAATATCATAATTATGAGTGTTTACACTCTCTTCAAGTTTAATATTTCTCCCGCCACTCCCACTATTTTCACCATTCTCAATGAACTCAACATTTCTTGATTCAAAAATTCTTGTTGTATGATTAGGCCAATAGAACGATAACCCTTACTACGTTCAGGATATCAGATAAGATAACAACTAATGGTTTTGGAGTCGAGTTTCTTTATTTGAGGATTGAAAACTTTAACCACGGCTGGATAATCCCATACCCTAAGATAGTTCAAGTTAGGTAAACTTCATGTCCAAAGTTCAAATGGCGTTTTAGGGACAGACTTAGAAGGCACTCTATTTAGGATATGAATGGCCGTTTTTAATGCCTCACTCCATAAGTACTTTGGGAGACTTGAATTACAAATCATACTTCGAACCATATCTATAAGGGTTCGGTTACGCCGTTCGGCAACACCATTTTGTTGCGGTGTCCCCGGTATAGTAAATTGATTTATAATTCCATGTTCACGATAAAATAAGGCAAATGGACCGGGGCTTTGTCCAACATCAGAGTGTTTACCATAATACTCTCCACCCCTATCCGATCTCACAATCTTAATCTTGCATTTAAGTTGATTTTCAACTTCAGCCTTATAGATTTTGAAAACACCAAGAGATTCAGATTTTTCCCTAATCAAGTAAATATAAGTATAAAGAGAATAGTCATCAATGAAAGTGATAAAATACTTATGTCCTCCTATATCCGTGATGAAAGGTCCACAAATGTCACTATGAATAATTTCAAGAAGTTCTTTACTTCTTGTGGACCCTTTCTTATTTGTTTTCACAAATTTTCCCTTAACACATTCAATACATTGGCTATAATTAGAAAAATCTAGAGTAGGAAGAATTCCTTCTTTATTTAGACGTTGCATTCTGCCTTTTGATATGTGACCTAAACGTTTATGTCACAATCTTGAGGAACTTTCATTTTCTAGTTTTTTTCCTTTTCCCATTAGTGATTACATTTACGTCCATGGTCAATAGCGATTTCACAAAGTTGTTATCTAAATGAAGCTTATAGAGCTCATTTTTTAATGAACCAGTACCGACAAAACGAGGATCAAAATACACTTCCAAACAATTATGTCCAAACTTAAAATCATAACCAAAACGATCAAGTTTAGAAACAGAAATAAGGTTCTGAGTCATTAATGGAACATAAAGTGTATTATTTAAGTACAAATTGAAACCACCCTCTGAAACTAATAAGAGAGTCCCAATAGCTTCAACATGTAACTCATCTCCGTTACCGACCTTAATGATTCTTTCCCCCTTTTGTTGCTGCTTCTTTGAAAGGAATCCCTGCAATGAGTTAGTAACATGAACCATAGCACCACTATCAACCCACCAATTATTAGAGGGAACATTAATTGAAAAACATTCATGGTAAGTAATATAGGATACATACTGACCTTTCTTGTCTAACTATTCTCGAAACTTTGGGCATTCTCTTTGAATGTGTCCATGTTTCTTACAAAACTTACATTTTAGACCCGTTTCCTTGCCCTTACTTGCATTTGCCTTTAATGAACTTTCTTTTGCGGAGATTCCTTTTTCCCATTTTGAACCTTTGTTACTTTTGAAAACTTTCTTACGAGTAGTCTTAGCAGTGGTGAGGTGAGCAACATCGGGTTTTTCAATTTTCAACCTTTCCTCTTCTTGAACACACATGGCAATCAAATCGCTCATTTTCCATTTCTCCTTTTGAGTGTTATAGTTGATCTTAAAAGGACCAAACTGAGACGGGAGAGATGTCATGATGAAATGAACGAGAAAACCTTCAGATATTTCCATGTCCATACCCTTTAGTTTTGAGGCCATGTCATTCATCATCATGATGTGTCACGTACCTCACTAATACCATCATATTTCGTGGTAAGCATCTTAAGAATAAGGGTACTCGCATGAGATCTGGATGAGCCCTTAAATTGTTCCTCGACTGATGTTAAGAATTCTTTAGCATTTTCGGAGTCAAAATGGCTCCTCGAATAGCCGTCGAAATAGAATTCTTCATTATCATTAGAGACATGCGATTTGATCTTTCCCAAATTTCATAAGTCCTCTTTTATTCAACCGTACTTTCATCGGTAAGAGGTTCGGGTTGGTCAAATCTTAAAGCATAGTCCAAATCAATTATGCCGGGAGAAATCTTAATTTGATCTTTCCATGATGCAAAATTAGTTCCGTTTAAATGTTCTATACCAGAAATACAGTTTGCAATAGCAGTGAGTGTCAAAGCTGAAATGTAATGCTCATACTCATTATTATGCTCATTAAAGACTATAATTATTTACATGGTACATCAATAAAAAAAATTATAAAATAGTACTATATTAGTAACATAAAAAAAAAAAAATAACACCAGCTGTAGGGCAAAAGTTGGTATAATAAATTTAATTACAACACAAAATTAAATTATGCAAATTTATTAAATAGTACTAAATGTCGTATGATGTCTCAAAATTATGTGTCTCCGTTGGGCTATCCTATAATCCTTAAACAACAAACGTAACTTAATATGACTTTTCATTCACCATAATTATTTAAACTAGTAGCCTTCCGTTGGGCCGATGACTAATCTTAATAATTAGATAGTCATTAAACATGCTAAAAAATAATAATTCAAACATGTTAATAATGCCCTATAGAGAAAAAAAAATGACTTATTTTGTATTACTAGTCTTGAAACTGAACAAAATAATGTCCAATACATTAGTATTAGTTATAGGATAAATAATTATATAATTAAAGAATCATATCATTCGTAAATTACTGAAACAGTTGCAAGTAATGTGAATTTGATAATTAAATGTCCAATTATATATACCAAAAGTTACGCATTGTTATATTTCAGTAGGCTTATAACTATCTTTAGTGGCCTGGTTCAATATATTCAAATTGAAAGAATCAATAAAAGAGAGATGTGTTGTAGAAGATATAGGAGAGAAAGAGGTTGAAGAGGTGTGATGTATTTAATGTATATGTGTGTTTTTGTAACTTACATTATGCACATATATATAGTACAAATTTTACTATCCATATTTGACTAATTACCATCCATATTTAACTACTAAATTTACAACACTCCCCC
Source organism: Rutidosis leptorrhynchoides (assembly GCF_046630445.1). Lineage (NCBI taxonomy): Eukaryota > Viridiplantae > Streptophyta > Magnoliopsida > Asterales > Asteraceae > Rutidosis > Rutidosis leptorrhynchoides. Next base: position 358,775,057 of record NC_092339.1, read on the forward strand.
TTGGATGGTAATTTTTTTTAAAGAGCAATTAATACTGCCTCGTTAAAAACCTTGCTAAAGAAAATCCAGTGGGATAAAACTTTAGCTAAGGGAAAAAGAGTGCATCATAGAGTTGACTCCTCCTCAAGTAGACAACGCTGAGTCGTCACATCTTTTGAACTTGCCTCATGCCAATATTGTGAACGTATGTTTTGAAAACAGCGATTGACAGTGCTTTGGTATAAAGATCAGCAGAGTTGTTGATTGAACGTATCTCATTTTAATCTGGTTGTCTTTTACGAGATCTTGAGTATATGAGAAGAATCTGAGGTTTTCATCTGAAACTGTATCATCTAAATCTTTTATGTACAAGTTTGACCCATGTGATTTGTCTACAGTCTCCTTCATGGTTTGCTCAAACTGTTGTTTCAATTCCTATTCCCTTTCAGTCTTTTTCTGAGACTTACCAATATACCATTCTTTTTCATCAAACTTATGACCGTTAAGACCGTTTATAGCTTTAGCGCCTCGTCAGCATTTATGTTTTGTTCTGTTATTTTTGATACTCTTCTTTCATTTGTACTATGTAAGCTGTATTATCTTCATAGATAGTTGTTGGGCTTTTATAGCGTTCTAGTCCACAAGAATCAATAATGATTTGTATCATTGATCTTAACTAAAATCATTCCCGAGTAGCTTCATGTAACGCAATCACTTCGGCATGATTTGATGATGTTGCAACAAGTGTTTGTTTTGAGAACGTCATGATATTGCGGTGCCTCCATTTAGGAATACATATCCAGTTTGAGATTTAGCTTTATGTAGATCAGATAAATAATCTGCATCTGTATAACCAAACAAATCTTGTTTCGAGTTGTTAGAATAAAATAATTATAAATCAGTAGTTCCCCGAAGGTATCAAACTATTTGTTTGATCCCATTCCAATGTCTTTTGGTAGGGGCTGAGCTGAACCTTGTCAACAAATTAACTGCAAAAGAAATATCAGATCTTGTATAATTTGTAAGATACATAAGAGCCCCAATTGCACTAAAATATGGAACTTCTGAACCAAGAAGATCTTCATGATCTTCTAGAGGATGAAATGGATTAGTATCAATATTAAGATCTAACAATCATATGAGTACTTAATGGTTTTTGTCTTGTCCATATTAAAATATTTTAAAATATTTTCGGTATAAGTTGTTTGATGTATAAGTAAGTCATTAGTTATATGCTCAATATGTAAATCAACGTAATACTTGATTTTTTTTTATTTTAAAATCTTTCTTTAGAAGTTGAATGGCTTCATAGATTTCTTTATTTAAGATAATTGATATAAACAGCTATGACCACATATCCGAACATTGTTTTTATAAAATACACGTGCAAATAAGTTTATATGTATACCCTTTTCTTATCAAGTAGTAATTTAATCGATTATACCACATACGTCGCGATTGTATAAACCCATTTAGAAATCTTTGTGATTTAATGGAATATATTCCATTGGGTTTTGCATTAGATGCTTATGATACCTTAACCCTTCAGGTATATTCATATATATATCATTATTAAGTGATCCATACAGATAAGTAGTAACAACATCCATGAGATACATTTAAATAACTACCAGGTTGATTAAGTATCTAATAAGTAATTGTATTCATTATAGGAGGATAAGTTTTTCTCCTAATTCATTTCTGGTCTTTGTGGGAAATCTTGAGTTACAAGTCAAGTTTTGCCTTGTAACTTCATTTGCACATTTCTTTTCGGATAAAAATTCATTTGTATCCCACTGTTTCACATCTTTAAAAGTGATAACGATTGATCCAAAAACTTTTCTTTTATTGAGCGATTCTAATTCAGCTCGTATTGCTCCTTTCCGTTGAGTTCAATCACGTCTATTTTGATATTCAATGACAGATTTTGGTTCCAGATCATCATCTTTATTCATGATGTCATTGTAACATTATATGAAAATATCTCATCAAAATTTTTCATTTCATTTCAGTTTCATAATATTGCATAATTTATTGCAATTTATGTATTTACATTTATCAATATCCTCTGCAAAAGGAGTATTGATTTGTGGTTCTTCTTGAACACTTTCTTTTACCTCATTATCAGCTGATTTTCTTTTTCGAGCATTTTTATCTTTGGAACCAATTGGTCTCCCACGTTTCTGCCGTAGCAAAGACTCATAAGTGACATTATTGCCAGCTTTTGTAATTTCAATTCTAGCTGAAGCATTTACTGCTGGTATATATGATTTAGTCACTTATTTTTTGTATCTTTAAATGCATAAAGTAATTAATTTGCAAGTTCTTGCATATGCATTATATTTGAACTTTCTTTTCGCATTCTTTTGTACGATGATCAATATTCCTTAATTGATGTTCACACCATGAAACATCATTTTATTTATATTTCATTTCTCCCCCTAATATAGGGAACAATGTTTCATAAAAGTGACAATCGACAAAACTTGTTGTAAAAACATCACCCGTCATGGGTTCAATATATCTTATGATTGAAGATGTTTCATATCTAACATATATTTCAATCCTTCTTTGAGGAACCATTTGTTGTGATAGTTCAATTAAAAATACACTGCACAACCAAATGTTCTAAGATGGAAAATATTCGGTCTCCACCAAAATTAAGTTGGTAATGGAGAATATTTATAACTTGCACTTGATTTAATGCGAATTAATGTCACATCATGTAAATTTACATGTCCCCATATAAATATTGAGAGTTTTGTACTCATTTCTAATTGTCTAGTTATTAGCTGTAAGCGTTTATCTATTGATTCAGCTAAACCAATTTTGTGTATGCACATGAGCAACTGGATGTTCAACAACAATCCTTGTAGGCATATAATAATCATTAAAAGCTTGAGATGTTAACTCACCAGCATTATCAAGTCTCATCCTTTTAATGGTGTAATCAGAATAATGTGTTCTTAATTTACTAATTTGTGCAAGAAACTTTGCAAATGCCATATTACGGCTTGATAACACACAAACATGAGACCATGCGTTAGATGCGTCTATTAGAAAAATGGTCCACATGATGGATGAATTGGTCCATATATATACCCTTGAATTCTTTCAAGAAACATTGGTGATTATTTCTCAATGTGCTTTTCATTAATCGCCATATGTGCTTTTCATTAATCACCATATGTGTTTTTCGTTAATCACTATATGTGCTTTTCATTAATCACTATATGTGCTTTTCATTAATCACCATATGTGATTTTCATTAATCACCATATGTGCTTTTCATCATATATCATTTTCACCATATGCGCTTTTAATCATATGTGTTGCGCTTTTCGTCATATGCACTTTTCATTATATGCGCTTTTAATTATATGCGCTGCGCTTTTCATCATATGCGCTTTTCGGTGCTACATATATATTTCTCATTTTCGATTATCATTGACTGATAATCATATCCAGTATGATATATATCAGAGAAACTTAACAAATTTCTCTTTGATTTGGGAGAAAACAAGACATTGTTTACCAAAAAATTCGTACCATTTGGTAATATGAAATTTTGCCTTTTTCGTTCCTTATATCAAGTTTGCAAGAGTTGATATAGTATTTATAATTCCTTCATTTGATTTAAATCAATGAAATATTTCTTAGATTTGATCATAGTGTATGTTACTACTATCTGCAATACATAGGTCTTTACCATTTAATTGATGTTGTATTTCAGCAGGATTCATACTAAAACTTCAAATAAGATAAGCAAATAATGAGTTATATTTCAGCAAGATAATCAAATTATATTACCTGCAAACAAGTTATAATCTGAAGTACATAAAAGATAACACTTAATAAAACATATGCGTTATGGTCTAAAACCATTTATTTATGAGTGATACATAAAAAAAACTAGGCATCTTAGAAAATTCAAACCATTCAAGTCTCAAGGTAGCTCAGGGTTAATTTAATCAAGATTTGTCAACAGATTCACTCTCGTTTTCTTTTCTTTTGGGACTTATTTGTAGAGCTAAACAAGATGTTCATGTATTCAAGAAATACTAGACTGATGATCCATGTTACCAGATCATTAATAAGAATCTCCAGAATTCTTATAAGAGCATCTACTAATATCTTTAATTTTATTCTTTCATGGATCACCGTTATTATTATTATTATTTTTTTTGATAATTAATATCGTATCTATCTTTGAGTATTTTCCATAATACACTTGGATTTTCGATCATATAATATGTAGATTCTAAGGACTCGTCAATATGTTTGCTAAGAAAAATACTTACTATTGCTTTCTCTTGTTCGGAATAATTGTTATTTTCATTCAGGGTTTCTAAAATACCGTTTGATTCAAGATGTTTTTCTACATTCATAACCCATGTTAAGTAGTTGTTCCCACTTGTTCTAAATGAGCAAATTTAAGCCTTTTTAAATTCGACATTTTCTATTATCAAAAAGATGAATAACATAAATCATAATCATAATCAACTTCTATTCATAGACAAATAATAAAATGAAATTAGAATCATTTTAAATTCATAAGTAGCAAACAACAGAATAATGGTATGATTACAAATAATAAAACCACAAGGGCAGGATAGAATATAGGTTCACCCGGTGGTCTATTAGCAACAATGATGATAGTTAATATGACCAATACAATAGGAAAAATCATCCTTGTGTGAATCATTTTTACAAAAACTTTTTGAGAGTAGTAATCTGAAAAATGAAGATTGATTTGTGAAAATGTGAAAACGGAGATGTTTATTTTATATTTGAAAAATATAGTTGTTGTAACGTCGTCAGTTGACGTTAACAACCGTTATGTATATATGACCGTTGTAACGTCGTTAGTTGACGTTAACGAATAAAGTCACTATATCAAAACGCGTATGAGTAATATAAAGGACAAGATTTTTTTTCTTTCTTATTTTAACTTTTAAGATTTACTTTTAATAAAAATACAAACTACTTTTTCTTATTTTAACTTTTAAGATTTACTTTTAATAAAAATACAAACTACTTTTCTTATTTTAACTTTTAAGATTTACTTTTAATAAAAATACAAACTACTTTTCTTATTTTAACTTTTAAGATTTACTTTTAATAAAAATACAAACTACTTTTTCTTATTTTAACTTTTAAGATTTACTTTTAATAAAAATACAAACTACTTTTTCTTATTTTAACTTTTAAGATTTACTTTTAATAAAAATACAAACTATTTTTTCTTATTTTAACTTTTAAGATTTACTTTTAAGAATAAACATTAGTATGCATGAAATAAATAATGATTAATTGCATAAGTAATCATAAATGTTAGATAACATACAAAGACCCCATCGTATTCGTATTGATCGGAATTAATCTCGACCCATGGTACCGTGTTGTCAAATGACGTGTTGCGTACATAAAGTACCGTGTTGTCAAATGACGTGTTGCGTACAATCATGAGGTCTTATTAACATAAATATAAATGTTAGTGAAGTTAATAAGAGTTAGATTACAGAAAATATAATTCAGGCGGTATAACCGACCATATATAACTTAAATAACATAAATATAAATGTTAGTGAAGTTAATAAAAGTTAGATTACAGAAATATAATTCAGGCGGTATAACTGACCATATATAACTTAAATAACATAAATATAAATGTTAGTGAAGTTAATAAAAGTTAGATTACAGAAATATAATTCAGGCGGTATAACCGACCATATATAACTTAAATAACATAAATATAAATGTTAGTGAAGTTAATAAAAGTTAGATAATTTTTTACCTTGATTAGTGACGTGTGCTTGCTTAGATAAACCTTGATTATACGGAGCACTTTGTGCTGATAACGTGTTATATTTCAGTAGACTTATAACTATCTTTAGTGGTCTGGTTCAATATATTCAAATTGAAAGAATCAATAAAAGAGAGATGTGTTGTAGAAGATATAGGAGAGAAAGAGGTTGAAGACGTGTGATGTATTTAATGTATATGTGTGTTTTTGTAACTTACATTACGCACATATATATAGTACAAATTTTACTATCCATATTTGACTAATTACCATCTATATTTAACTACTAAATTTACAACAAGCATATAATAATTATATTTATATATCATAATGGATCATTAATAGAGTAAAGTGAAACGTACATTAGCATTACTTTACTACAACATTAATTTGTAGTGCAAAATTAATCTAGATGTTATCATAACAATCATTAAGACATAACCGTAATTTTATCAATGCATTACATAATGTACAATTAAAAATAATTCACCACCCTTTTAATGAAATAAATGATTAAGATGAACTAGTTGATCACAAAGAAAACATATATAAATATGTATCACAGTAAGCTTATCGATTCTTCTAAAAAAAAAGGAGTTTGCATAATTTCATATATCATTCTTTACAAGGACAAACTATTTATCAATTTTAAGAAGCAGTTAAATGAGACATAGATGATGAAAGTATTATGTGACGACCCGGAAATTTTTGACCAAATTTAAACCTAATCTTTATTTGATTTCAACACGATAAGCAAAGTCTGTTATCATGAATCTCAAAATTTTAAAACTATGTTCATATATTCAATTGACCTTTGACTGATTCCGACGATTCACGAACATATGTTGTAAGTAAATATGTATATATATGGATATATAAATATAAAATTTAATATATATAATGATTTGAAATTATAGAATACAGTTTAATCATCTGAATTAAATAAGTAAAATAATATAATTAAGTTATTACTAAAACAAATCTATATATAAAAAATATATGATTTCTGTACATAATTATTATATGTACAATGTATATGCATTAAAGTGTATAAGAAGTTAATACTCCATATAAGTTATTACATAATGGATATTATATAGTTATATTACATAATCAATAAAATGTAATACCTATATATTAAATTTAGTTATAAATATAAGTTGTTATAATAATATTATTATTACTTTCAATACTAATACCAATACTAGTGTTATTAACATTATTATTATAGAAATATTAATATGAAATTTGATATTATTATTATTATTATTATTATTATTATTATTATTATTATTATTATTATTATTATTATTATTATTATTATTATATTATTATGATCATTATTATTGTTATAATTATTATTATGATTGTTATTACTAGTAATATAGTAACTATTATTAATATCATGGGTGCAAGTATTATAATTATTACTGATGATTAATATTACTATGATTATGTATTACGAACATTAGATATTAGTATTATCATTATTATTAATACAAGTATTAGTAACATTTAGAAATTTTATTATTATTAACAAAAGTATTATTATTATTATTAAGATTACCACTAGTAATAAGATTGTTATAATTATTATTATTATTATTATTATTATTATTATTATTATTATTATTATTATTATTATTATTATTATTATTAAGTATTAGGTTTTATTATCAAAATTATTATTTTCATTACCATTACTATTAAATTATTCATTTTATTAAAAACTACTATTATTATCATTACTATGAGATTTATTATAAAAACTATCGATAATATTATCATATAGAATTATTAATACTACTATCATTATTATTAATATTAGTATTATTATTATTATTATTATTATTATTGTTATCACTTAACATATTATCTTAGTACTAACAAACAAATGATATTTATATATAAATATATCTAATACATATAACATAACAAAATTTAATATTTTTATGTACAAAATAAATATACGAAACATATATATTATTATTATAAAAAGGATATAACTAATAAATTTATATATATACTTATTCGATTATAACTATGTATATTGATAAATAAACAAATGATATAGGTTCGTGATTCCGAGGTCAACCATGCATTGTTTAATGTCGTCATATGTATTTTTACTACAAAATACATTAGGTGAGTTCATTTGCTCCCTTTTACTCTTTACATTTTTGGGACTGAGAATACATGCGCTGTTTTTACAACTGCTTTATTAAATGCTTTTGAAATACATTTTGAAATGTGAATACATGAAATACTTTTATAAATGTTTGACAAGATAGACACAAGCAAAACATTCCTCGAATGAATTATGTGGACATGCTAATTGACACCATTGAATTATGGGGTCGTGATAATTGCGACAATTGATATGAATATTTTTCTCCTGATTATTATTGCTTGGTAACCTAAGAATTGGGGAACATCACTAATTTTGAGAATTAGTGCACGCCTAATTGACGTGAATCCTAAAGGTAGCTACCGGGTTTAACACCCTCACCCAGAATATTCACTAGACTGAAGGGCTAGTGGGCGTAGTGTTTAGTACTTTGAAGTTTATATGATTATTATACAGACGAGATGTTCTGTTTTGGGGATATTATTATGTGCATTATATGTTAAGGTCGGTTACCAAGCCAAGCTATGAAAGCAATAAAAAGTGAATGTTATGTATCGAGAGAATGATTTTATACACAGGTTATGTGTATGTTATTTTTGTGCACAAGATATGTGTACGGTTACTAAGATTTATGAAAGATGATTTCGTAAATGAGAAAGGTGTACTGTATTTAAAAGATATCGCATGTACATTATAGGTGGATATAGGATTCGGGCCCATTTGTACCATGCATGATTTAAATCTTGTGGTCTATCAAAATGATGAATTTTATTGTTTTATGATAAACCTATGAACTCACCAACCTTTTGGTTGACACTTGAAAGCATGTTTATTCTCAGGTATGAAAGAAATCTTCCATTGTGCATTTGCTCATATTAGAGATATTACTTGGAGTCATTCATGACATATTTTAAAAGATGTTGCATTCGAGTCGTCGAGTTCATCAAGATTATTATTAAGTCAATTATAGTTGGAGGTATTATGAAATAGTATGTTTGCCATCAACTTTCAATGTAAAGAAAGTTTGTCTTTTAAAAACGAATGCAATGTTTGTAAAATGTATCATATAGAGGTCAAGTACCTCGCGATGTAACCAAATGTAATGTATTCGTCCGGATGGATTAGGACGGGTCGTTAGAGTTGGTATCAGAGCGGTGGTCTTAGCGAACCAGGTCTTGCATTAGTGTGTCTAACTGATAGTTGTTTAGATGCATTAGTGGGTCTGGACTTCGACCGTGTCTGCATGTCAAAAGTTTTTCTTATCATTTCGTATCGAAAATTACCTGTTTATCATTCTTAGGGAATCACTTGCTTATCATCTTAAGTCTAGAAACGTCTTACTGCATTTAGTGCATCGATAGTGTATAGACAAAATTCATATCTTAGCGTATCTGTTACTATAGACTTTTCCTGACAGCTTCCGTAGATTCCTCCGTAACTTATGGGACTTTAGTATTATATATGCATATGTAAATTATATATTGCAGGGTACTAATCTACATCATATAATCTATTTCTTATCGAAAATCCTTCATCTGATCATACAAGATGAATCCCTCAACCAGTTCGAATTCCTCGGATTTCGACAGCTATTCCGATATGGAGTTTCACCTAAGCTCCGAAAGCAGTGTCATCAGAATGAATCAACCAATCATCCATCCCCAATTCATCTGATGAGTTCGTAGTCGACTTAATCAATGGAGACGCGAAGAAGGCGATCCTTCTTACCAACCGAATTTACCTTTTGACGATGAACCTGAAACACTTATCAGCGAACATGTCCGAAACACCATATTTACCCTCATTTCCAGGATATCTCGCAATGATTATATGATATCTAAAATCCCCAACCTTATTCATCTGCTTGTTCCAATCGACAATCATCCCGGTGTAATAGAAGAAGTCAACGAGCTTCGCGCTTGAGTAATCAATCTAAAAGATATGGTGCAAAACGTACCAGCTTCAGCAACATCACCGGCACCAACAATACCACCAACATCAATACCAGTATCACCAACAACCCAAGTTTCAACATCACACGCCTCAACATCTCATTATGTATCTCGAGTATAATCAACGTTCTACATATCGTTCTACATCATTTATGTTCGTTCTACCTGGCGATTATGTAATCTCTAATGTTTTAGAGATTATGTATTCTAGTTCTAATGATAAATCAGATGATATTAATATCATATAAATTCATCAAATCCAAGATTACATCTGAAGAGAATATATATGTATATATTTTTTCATAAAGATTGTAATTAAAAATTCTTTTGTACAAACTGTTAATGGTGAAAATATTTTAACGAGTAGGTAATACCCGAGGAATATTTAGATTTCACATTAATAAGTTACACTGTACATTCTTCGAATCTGATTCAACGGTCATTTACTATCCTACTTACACCCACAGATATACGAATCCGTTCATCATAGAATAACCATTTTCATTCAATTTTATATTTGGATTTTGACCTATCAGAATCCGACAAGTAGCATAATGAAGAAAACATTGAACAAAATAAAATTTGTTAGAAACAAACAAATTAACTATGAGAAATTTTGTTAAGAATCCACGCTAACTAAATCCTAGCTAACTGTTAATTCCCTATTACATTATCGCAATTTAATTATCGCAATTTATTTATCGTAATTTATTATCGCAATTTTTATTCTCGCAATTTTATTTATCGTCATTTAATTTCTGTTATTTATTTTACGCACTTTAAATATCGGGACACGTATACAAGGTTTTGACATATCATATCTACGCATCTATATATATTATTTGGAATAACCATAGACACTCTATATGCAGTAATGCGAGAGTTAGCTATACAGGGTTGAGGTTGATTCTATACTAATATATATACTTTGAGTTGTGATTGAGTCTGAGACATGTACACGGGTCACGATACGTATTAATTAATTCGAATATTATATATTAAACTATATATGAATTATTGGACTGTTAACTGTGGACTATAGACTGTGGACTAATAACATTGGACAATTAAAATGAATTAAAATATTGATTATAACATATGAAACTAAACAATTCTTCAAGTTTGCCACTTGATTTCATCTTAAACCTCAATTGTATCTTGACGATTACAATCTGCGTTCAAACCATTCATGATTTTTGAAAACACCTCAATCGAGAGGATGAATCAACCGCACTTCATCTACGGAAGGAAAGATTTATGCATATAATTATGCACCTGAAAACTCTCGGAAACTGAGTAAATGTTTAACACGTAGTTGTGCTAATTCCTTTAGTGTTATTATTACCCAAAATAACTTTGCAGTTCTTTTTCAAATTAGCCGATTTTGTCACAGCTCCAGCAATTCAACTTCAACTTTTCACTTGAATAAACTCTATTATAACCTTGATATATATGTGTACTCTTTTATTGTTACCGGAGAACCTTTTATATTCCATCATATTACCAACAGACGTACTATCAACCTCGTTGCTCCTTAGCTTAAATCTCTTCGACAAATCACTATATTATCTATTGAAGTCTTATCATGAACTCATTAGCATCTTGTAACGAGAATTGCCATACCAAGTATCGGGAAATCAGCAATCAGTATTTTGAATCTCGCGACGATTCTACATCAAAAGTTATATATGCATATAACATTTATCCTTTAGAACTATAATCTCTCATCCTGAAACTCTGAACAAATTACAAGGACTAAACTTGTACATAAAGAATCCTGATGATTCTGTTTCAGATGAAACCTTTAGCGAATACTTTACTCTTTAACCGCTCTAAATCATCGTGAATGAATTTCTTCATCACAATTTGATTATGAAATTCTAAGATATCATTGTATCTTTCTTTATTAATATCCTCAATATTTCTGAAGATATCTTCATAAATATTCTCGTCCGATATTAATTTTCGCTCTACATTATCTGTGTTATATCATAAAAGAAAACTTTTTTAGTTTCTAAATCTCTGAAAACTTTTGAATTATGAATGATTTCGAAGAAGTGTTGGGAATTGATGCATGAGTTAGTATAATATAATGACACTTGATCAACGTGATTATATTACAGTAAGTCATGCTGAGTTTCTAATGGAACGTGATGATTCACATAATCATAACATCATCATGTGCCATTCTACATGACTCTTACATTCTACCTAATCTCCAAACATATCAAGAACATAATTTCTTGATAGTTCTATCTTTTCTCTTGAATTCTGTTAATTTAACCAATTAAGATCGTGCTATTACAATCTCTCTCAGAACATTAGTCATGTTCATTCGAAACTTCATACATACAAATTTTGGACCACTATTCGCTTGACTTAAAATCGGTAAGAGAAAACAAAAGTATGGAACTCCAAAATATAAAGGAAATGAAGAGGGTGGATTCATAGTGAAATATCCGACAGAACAATCGAGACAAATCATCGCATTTAACGAAAGAGGATTCTAATTTCCTTAATTACCGAAGCATCGAATCTTGTTACGAAGACTTTCTCCAAATCCCTTGAACTCCGAAAATCAACCATATCTACGTCAAAGGATATGACGAAACATTATTTTCTCATTTCACTCTTTTGTGATAGTTTCACTTATACTCTTCGCGTAATCGAATTGTTTTATCTATATTATTCAATAATGATAAAACTATATTTATCATCTCATACTCGTCATGAAAACATTTTTATTGTTAGCCATGACTGCCTCACTCAAATTTCGGGACGAAATTTCTTTAACGGGTCGGTACTGTGACGACCCGGAAATTTCTGACCAAATTTAAACGTAATCTTTATTTGATTTCAACACGATAAGCAAAGTCTGTTATCATGAATCTCAAAATTTTAGAACTTTGTTCATATATTCAATTGACCTTTGATTGATTCCGACGATTCACGAACATATGTTGTAAGTAAATATGTATATATATGGATATATAAATATAAAATTTAATATATATATATATATATATATATATATATATATATAATGATTTGGAATTATAGAATACAGTTTAATCATCTGAATTAAATAAGTAAAATAATATAATTAAGTTATTACTAAAACGAATCTATATATAAAAAATATATGATTTCTGTACATAATTATTATATGTATAATGTATATGCATTAAAGTGTATAAGAAGTTAATACTCCATATAAGTTATTACATAATGGATATTATATAGTTATATTAAATAATCAATAAAATGTAATACCCATATATTAAATTTAGTTATAAATATAAGTTGTTATAATAATATTATTATTACTTTCAATACTAATACCAATACTAGTGTTATTAACATTATATATATATATATATATATATATATATATATATATATATATATATATATATATATATATATATATATATATATATATATATATATATATATATATATATATATATATATATAAAATATTATTACTACTAAAATTAATATAATTAGTATTATTATAATTATCTTTAATAATAGTATTATTATTGATTTCATTAAAATTTATTATTATTGTGACTTATTATTAATATTACTCTTAATATTATTATTATTAATATTATTAATATTGTTATTATTATTATTAATATTTGGATTAATATTACAATTATAATTATTAATTATTAATAATAATTATAAAAAGGCATACGTATTATATAAGAATCAATTCTGCTGTATATCTCAATCAACACAGTATTAGATTGAAGTTCCTGCCTTCAAATCAGTTACCAAATCAATTTCCAAACAGAACACAACAAAATCTGTTGTGAGTCTCAATCTGTGTTTTTTTTTCTTCTTTTTGTCTGATTGAAATTGAGGTTGTCACCTTGACTATAACTTAAACCAGTTACACAATAAAAATAGGCAAATCAATCAGTCATCCATCGTTATTTTCAATTAAAACCCAATACGAGTTTTGCTTGGTTGATTCTTAAAACAGAAGGAAATAAAGAAAAAAAGGAACCGTCCCTGTTCTTGAAAAAAACTTTTTAGCCAAAATTCAAATTTGAATCCTCTGTCAAAATCTAAAAATGCAGTTTCGTTAGGATTCCTACATTCAAACTATCTGCAAAGTGTCACGTTCTAATTTCCAATATTGATTACGAATTTAGGAGTCAAAGTTTTTGAATAAAAAGTCAACCGAGAACTCTAAGATCAAATTGAGATTTTGGATATTGTTTCCATTGAAATTAGTAAGTCATACAGCTTCTATGAATCATTTGAAACATATTTCGTGTTATGAACTTTGGCTAAAACATTGTCAAATTTGAAACCCAATTTTTCTTTTTTTCTTCTTATCCTCGAACAACAACGGCTCTTGTTTCTTTTTTTATATTTTTTTCTTTGTTTTATTGAATCTATTAATTTAAATTCACAGATTTTAAATCGTTTTATGTTTAATTAAAGAAACAAAGAATGATTGGGTTGCTTAATACGATTTTGGATTGGGTGGAACTAGTGAAGAAGATGAAGGGGAATTATATATACGGGTTATAACTATTTCTGGGTCGTATATTAACAGAAAGACAGTGTAGCTTGTATGGTTTGGGTGTTGGGTCGGTTAACGAGAGGTCTCGGGTTCAATCCCTGCTGGGTGCAATTTTTTTTTAAAATGAGCTTATAAGGTAGTTAATTTATCATTTATTATTTTTATTATTATTATTATTGTTATAATTATTATTATGATTGTTATTATTATATTATTATGATCATTATTATTGTTATAATTATTATTATGATTGTTATTACTAGTAATATAGTAACTATTATTAATTATTAATATCATGGGTGCAAGTATTATAATTATTATTGATGATTAATATTACTATGATTATGTATTACGAACATTAGATATTAGTATTATCATTATTATTAATACAAGTATTAGTAACATTTAGAAATTTTATTATTATTATTAACAAAAGTATTATTATTATTAAGATTACCACTAGTAATAAGATTGTTATAATTTTTATTATTATTATTATTATTATTATTATTATTATTATTATTATTATTATTATTATTATTATTATTAAGTATTAGGTATTATTATTAAAATTATTATTTTCATTACCATTACTATTAAATTATTCATTTTATTAAAAACTACTATTATTATCATTACTATGAGATTTATTATAAAAACTATCGATAATATTATCATATAGAATTATTAATACTACTATCATTATTATTAATATTAGTATTATTATTATTATTATTGTTATCACTTGACATATTATCTTAGTACTAACAAACAAATGATATTTATATATAAATATATCTAATACATATAACATAACAAAATTTAATATTTTTATGTACAAAATAAATATACGAAACATATATATTATTATTATAAAAAGGATATAACTAATAAATTTATATATATACTTATTCAATTATAACTATGTATATTGATAAATATACAAATGATATAGGTTCTTGAATCCGAGGTTAACCCGACATTGTTTAATGTCGTCATATGTATTTTTACTACAAAATACATTAGGTGAGTTCATTTGCTCCCTTTTACTCTTTACATTTTTGGGTCTGAGAATACATGCATTGTTTTTACAACTTCTTAATTAAATGCTTTTGAAATACATTTTGAACTGCGAATACATGAAATGCTTTTATAAATATATGACAAGATAGACACAAGCAAAATATTCCTCGAATGAATTATGTGGACATGATAATTGCCACCATTGAATTATGTGGACGTGATAATTGTCATAATTGATATGAATATTTTGCTCCTGATTATTATTGCTTGGTAACCTAAGAATTAGGGAATATCACTAATTTTGAGAATTAGTGCACGCCTAATTGACGCGAATCCTAAAGGTAGCTACCGGGTTTAACACCCCCACCCAGAATGTTCACTAGACGGAAGGGCTAGTGGGCGTGGTGTTTAGTACATCGAAGTTTATATGATTATTATACAGACGAGATGTTCTGTTTTGGGGATATTATTATGCGCATTATATGTAAAGGTCGGTTATCAAGCCAAACTATGAAAGCAATGAAAAGTGAATGTTATGTATCAAGAGAATGATTTTATACACAGGTTATGTGTATGGTATTTTTGTGCACAAGATATGTGTACGGTTACTAAGATTTATGAAAGATGATTTCGTACACGAGAAAGGTGTACTGTATTTAAAAGATATCGCATGTACATTACAGGTGGGTATAGGATTCGGGCCCATTTATACCATGCAGGATTTAAATCTTGTGGTCTATCAAAATGATGAATTTTATTGTTTTATGATAAACCTATGAACTCACCAACCTTTTGGTTGACACTTGAAAGCATGTTTATTCTCAGGTATGAAAGAAATCTTCCGCTGTTGCATTTGCTCATATTAGAGATATTACTTGGAGTCATTCATGACATATTTCAAAAGACGTTGCATTCGAGTCGTCGAGTTCATCAAGATTATTATTAAGTCAATTATAGTTGGAGGTATTATGAAATAGTATGCTTGCCGTCAACTTTCAATGTAAAGAAAGTTTGTCTTTTAAAAACAAATGCAATATTTGTAAAATGTATCATATAGAGGTCAAGTACCTCGCGATGTAACCAAATGTAATGTATTCGTCCGGATGGATTACGACGGGTCGTTAGACATTATATAACATGTTTGGTTATACTAATATATGGTATTTTCTAACTATTTTCCTATAAAGCACATGAGGTTTAAAATGATTTTAGCCATCTTAAATTCGATGGTCTCAAAATTTTATTGACTATTTAACATTCAAATTATTATTATTATTATTATTATTTATTTTTTTTCATGACCAACAATGATATACTACGTACATGATTACAATGTGGACCTATCATCATATATTAATTCGAAATAATATTAATAATCCAAGATCATAATACAATGAAAATTTTAACACACAATTTTGTTAACCGGTCCTTTTTTTTTTTTTACCGAAAGTGAGAACCATGTGGATGTATTAAGTGATAGTGTAATAATTTTCCAAAATATGACATGCATCAAGATATGTCATGATCGTGACTTTTACGTTTCATAAATACAAAAAATTTCGAAATTTTAATATATATGAGATTATTTTGCTCGGATACCACATAATGAATATATCATCACAATTAAGTAATCATGTAATTCATAATATAAAGATTAAGACATAAGATTTAAGATGTAAGACTTACTTGAATTAAGAGATGAAGATGCCATAAGAACAAAGTAGGGATGTTGATCTTCTTCTTTAATCTCTCACTAAGATGATGAAATGAGTGTGTATGTGTTGTATATAAGTGTGTTCTTATGAGGTGAACATAAACCTCTATTTATATGAGAGGTCAAGTAAGGGATCAACTCCATTCATTAAGAAGTATGCAACTCAAGAGTCTCTCATAAAGAGTAGTAAGTGTAATTCAATATGGTTAACTATTAGAGTGCATGTCAAGAGTCTCCAATTCATTAAGATTAATAGGTTAGGACATATTTATGTAGGAGTAAATAAATAAAAAAAAGTCTAACATAAAATTACCATTTTACCCCTCCGCGTTTTTGATATAAAATTAGATTTTTTTCTTAATGTGAGGTCCATATTTACTTATCCAGTTTGTACCTCATTTAGTACTTAACCATGGATTGAAACCATAATATACTTTGCAAACTAAATAATACACTACTCTGTAGTTAAATGATAATGATAATGGTGATCACTTTCTCTTCCGTTCATCCATTGTATCTTATTAATTAATTAATGGTATATATAGGCGTCAAAGTATATATATATATATATATATATATATATATATATATATATATATATATATATATATATATGTGTGTGTGTGTGTGTGTGTGTGTGTGTGTGTGTGTGTGTGTGTGTGTACGGAAAGGATCCCCTGAGAACTCCAATTTGATGAGAAGTCTAGGGATGGCAATGGATGTTCCATCCATGGATATCCACCCGATCCGATCCATTTGTAGTGGATATGGATGATGTAAATGGACGAATAATGGATATGGATATGGATATGGATGATCTAAATATTTCGTGGATCGGATATGGATGACAATTTATCATCCATGAATATATCCATTACCACCCGAAATACATCTATATATACATATATACGTACTAAAATATATACATTTACATATACATATTGATATACATATACATATGACATATAAACTCTTAAATTATAAACGAAAATAAGAGTTATGATACTTACGATTACTAAATTATTACTAACAATAATTTTCGAAGTTACATATTTAGATTAGTTAAAGCATATATTTACTTATATTAATTATAAAGTATTTTGCTTAATTAAATTCACAATCGGTGATGAATTACAATCAAAACATGTGTAACAAATTAAAAACATAACAATTGAATACTTACATTCATTATAATCTATATTAAATTGTCGAAAACGTAGTTAGATTAAAATTTAATTTGATATCCAACAGATATCCATTAAACCGCTTAATCCAACGGATATGGATATGGACGGATGAACTTAAACTAAATGGATATGGATGATCAAATATTAAATGGATATGGATGTGGATATGACCAGGGGCGGAGCTACATGTTAGGTAGTGGTGGCCTGTGACAACACTCAATTTATCAGCACAACAAGCATATAATTCAATAGCCACTGTAAAAAGTTTGGATAATTAACTTGTATGATTATTTAAGAATGAGATATGGGTCCTTGGTAAAGAAGACGACTCAAAAGTCAAAACACCAATTTCAGATCTAGAATTTCGTTTGTTTTTATGTTAAATGTTTGTTTTGTGGCCCTTTATTGTTACACAAATAAACATTTAGAGGCCACACTTTTAATACTTTACCAATTTAAACCCTCAGTCTTATTACTCTCCCAACAAAAACCCTTAGAGATAAGTCAAGAACAACTTCGTACATATTATTGAACTATTAAAGTTTTCATAATTTTAACTGTTATTTTTAATCTTAGATATAGAATAAAGGATTTTGTAACTCCATTCGTAAGGATACTCAAAATATTTTATAATGATATATATATATATATATATATATATATATATATATATATATATACATATATATATATATATATATATATAGGGGCAGGATCAATGGGGAAGTAACCAATCGGGGAAGCAAAATTTTTTTTTCATTTTTTTGGAATTTTTTTCCGGCATCAAGATCACACGAAAATATGAACATTTAGAAAAGACACTTCGTGATGAATGTCATTATTTAGGCGGGAAAACAATCGACAAAAATAACATTCAAGATAATATTGTTCGTGAAGAATATGAACGTCTTTTTTCTTCATGTTTTGTGAAGTAAAATTTAGCTCGATTTAGAGTTTAGGGTTTAGAGTTTGGTGTTTTGGGTTTATTCCATAAACCCAAAACACCAAAACCTAAACCTTAAACCCTAAACCATAAACTCTAAACCGTTCATGTTAAAAACTCAATCTAAATCCTAAATCTAAACCCTAAATCTAAACCCTAAACCCTAAATTTCTAAACCCTAATATCTAAACCCTATAAACGCTAATATCGAAACCCTAATATATATAAACCCTAATAGCTAAAACCTCAACATACGCTCGAAAAACACGATAATTGTTATATATTACTTCTTCGAGCGTTTTCCCGCCAAAATAAAAACATTTATCACAAAGTGTCTTTATTAAATGTTCATATTTTCATCCCATCTATAATGTTCGTGAATAAAGTTTTTTCAAAAAACGAAAAAAAAAGTTTTTGCTTTCCCCCGATTGGTTACTTCCCTCTTGATCCTACCAATATATATATATATATATATATATATATATATATATATATATATATATATATATATATATATATATATATATATATATATATATATATATATATATATATATATATTTTGTTGTTTGATACTTATGTTTTTCAGTTATACAGAGTATCAATTACTAATAGATCGCTTAATTTTCCTCTTTTACTAGTCGATTGAATAACTATTATGTGACACCACTCATTTAAATTCCTGGCTCCGTCCCTGGATATGACATCATCCGATCCATATCCGATCCATTGCCATTCCTAGTGAGAACCCTAAGAACTATGGCGGGCGCACAAAAAAAATGGTAAGGCCGAACAATTTTTTTTCCCGAACAAAATCGAATTAAGACATCAATTGATTTCAGTGTTATTTCATGATTTCGTTACAATTTTAAACTGCAATTAGAATTAGAATTTTAAACCTGAAAGGAATCGTGGAACAAAGTATTTTATCCGTAAAATCGAGGAGCTCTGTTTACGGCATTGGTTGTAATATATGCTCTGACTTCTGGTATTGCTGGTTACACTGCCGCATCCTTTTATCATCAACTTGAAGCAGGGACGGATCTTTTGGGGGGCATGGATGGGCCATGGCCCTCCCAAAACTTTGTGATATTTGTGTAAATTTCTACTACAAGGACATATAAAAGTATATTAATTATGTCGTGGCCCCTTTAAAATGATATTGAAACGATTTTAGCCCCCTACCAATGTTGTTCAAGATCCGTCCCTGGTCTTGAAGTAACTAATTGGGTATTTCACTTTACATATAAAAAGGATTAGTGGTATAGTAGTATTTTTTAATATATTGAATATGTTAGTTACATGAACAGTCGTAAAATTGTATGGTTTTGTTCCGTATATATAAAGTTGTAAAATTGTATGCTTCCATGACGTAATCAATCGACTTCGTTTGATCCGACATCGTATAATTGGAGTAAAAGTCAGTCGTAATTGTAGAAGATGATGCATTTGGATTTAAAGATGCAAACTGATGCATCTTTTCTGTATCTACAAATAATTGTAGAACAAAAAATGTAGAACCTGTTACAAAATCAACTTTTTTATAAATTTAGCCCGATTTAGAGTTTAGGGTTTAGAGTTTACTCTAAACCCTAAACTCTAAAATGTTCGTGTAAAAAAACTCATTCTAAACCCTAAATCTAAACCCTAGACCCTAAATCTAAACCGTAAACCCTAAACCCTAAAATCTAAACCCTAAATCTAAACCCTAAACTCAATTTAATGAACATTGATGTAGAACGAGTGTAGAACATGTGTAGAACAAGTGTAGAATATCATGTTCTACATGTTGTTCTACATCCTGTTCTACATAAAATGTAGAACAAAGAAACATTTCAACTTTTTTGTTCGACTATGTGACTTTTTGTTCGACTATGTGACTTTTTTGTACGCACGCCAACAATTTTTGATCGAAAACCAAGTTTTTTGCTCGCCCTCCCTTTTTCTTGCTCGAATTTTATCGAACAACCTTATAATTTGGGAGAAGAATATTTGGAGACAGTGGCGATTTCAAGATGTAAATATAATGGGGTCCTGAATTTTTTTTCAGTACAAATGATATTTTAGTGGTTCTTTACTTTCAATAAACTACAAGTTTAGAAAATACATTGGGCCCGAGTAGTTACATATAGAGGTGTCCTATACATTTTGAACGAAAACTAATAAAATCTGAAAAGATATAGGGTCCTCCAGTTAAATTTAATGGTGTCATACACAATTTACATGGTATTTTCTACTTAATAATTTTCAAACTAGCGGTGTCTCGTAACCTCACGGATCAATACTTAAGAGTTGCCATCGTTTGAAGACGAATTATTATGGAACTAAAGCAGTAGCCGAAGCGTTTCTTCCTCTTCTTCAACTTTCAACTTCATCAAGAATCGTTAATGTTTCATCGAATTATGGAGAGCTACGAAGTCCCGATCGATTGCTCCATGAATAGCAAGTTAGGCAACTTTGCTTGGAAGCATCGACTGCATGCATTTGAATTGGAAGAATTGCCCGATTTTGTGAAAAGGGCAATATACTAGTGGTCATCAGGGTTACCCGACCATAGTTCTTGAATTATTTGCTTCATACGCCGTATGATATATGGATTTCGCATGCTTTCTTTGGTTCAAAAGATGCGAACAACAATGTTTAAGTTTGAATCAATCTCCGTTGTTCGATGACAAAAAGAACGAAACTGCACCACATGCACCATTATTTTTTACTTTAATGAATACAAAAATGGTTACTATTTAGTGGGCAGTATTTATCCAGATTGGGCAACTGATGAGTCACGTGCAAAATTTAAAAGATAACAATAAAGTGCATGTAACGATGTCGTGAGAACATTCAGTGCTCTTCAGGGTAGATTTCACATTTTACAAATATTCGGACGAGTACATAGTGTCAACAAGATGGGGCGATAATTGTATTGTTGTGTGTTGTTGCGCAACATGATAGTCGACGATAATGATCACACACTTACATGGCTCGAGGAAGAATTACATAACACTATAGAAAGTCAACCAAACTTAAGACTTTTAAATATTGTAATTTTAAGTTTTTTAAACTTTTAAATTATTGAAATTTCTATGTTTTAAAAAGTTTTAATATCTGTATTTGTTTAGTTTATAAATATATCAAGTTATTAATTATATAATCAAACAAGAAAAATAAAAATAGTAAAAATAGTAAATGAAAACGAAAATATAAATGACATGATCTAATGTGATGGATCTAATCTTCATCACACTTCATTACATCATCACCACCACAAACTCGATCATTTCATTATAATTGCAACAGCAACACTATGCCACAAACTCCTCATCACCATTAAGAATGATTTTAGACCAAAATTGCAGGTGATGAAATGACGAGGTATGATGAAGAGTTTTTATGGAGTATAATGGTTACGTGACAAATGTAATGGACTGATAAAATTTGTAGTTGTGATGGAGAGTAGGTCTCATCATTTTTATTTCATCATTTTGTTAAAAGGATGATATTAAATTTGTCATGGAACATGTTATTGCATATTGTCTTTATTTATTCTGCTTGTGTCTTATTGCTGGATGAGTGTGCAGGGTTTGGTGTCATAGACTGAGCTTGCATTCATGTTGGGTGATAGCCAAGTTAGAAGATTCAGGGTCACTTGCTGTGATGGTCATGAAGTGTTGCAGCTATGAAGTGTTGCAGTGTAGTTGAAGGTCTGAGTTCTTTGTGAACCACGTGTCATTTATTCTTAAGTAACATACCTGGTATGGGGATTAGTTTAATATGGCACACAGGTGGGATGCAGTTGAACTCGGTTATCCATTAATAGTCAAAGGACTAAACTTGTAATAATGCCAACTCTCGCTGGTTAAGTTGTGAAGGGGTCATCAGCTATTCCTAATACTTCAAGGGTCTAGCTGTAACTTTTGTTTTGATAAATAGAGGGCTAGGGTTACTTTTCCAGATGGATCTTTTTTTGTTATTCTCTCAAGTTGTACGCTCCATTCTCTGTATTCGTATGTTGAGTTGGTGTAATAATTGATCAGATTGTTCGTTTTGTTCTTGATCAATTGATTTGTTGGTTGAATTTCGTTTGATCTTCATGTATTTTATCATGGTATCAGAGCTGTACGGTGTCTGATCGGTTCGATTGTTGAAGAATAGGGTTTGTTTCGATCTGGTGACTTTCTCTTGATCTGGTTGTTAATCTTTAACAATCAAAGGTGTTTTGGGTTCGACAAAGCCTGTGTGGGTTGTTATTCGTTGATCTGATTGTGTTTGAAGATAGAAACCCTAATTTTTCTCAAATTAGGGTTTGTTGGCTGTTCTTCCGCTGTTGGTTTTTCATACTTTCAATTCCGAGCACGGAGTACTCTGTATTGTATTCTCTACCCTTCTTTGTGTGTTTTGGTTATCTAGGGTTGTTACTAATCTTTGTCTTGTAGAAAAAGAGAAGCATGTGCCCATCTCTTGAATCTTGGCCTTTAAGGCTTCAAGAAAACCTGATTAAGCACAGTGTTTCTATTAGGGTTTGCATTGATTGTAGGCATCTGTGTGTTGCATATTGCTTTCTGCTATTATTTGTGATCTCTGTTTGTTCTGTTTTCTGTGTTATCTTCTTGATATTTTGTCTGTTTTTGTCTAATTGATTACTTGTGAAAATGAGTACTGAAGGTGATGATGTTACTATGATAAGTAGGTTAGATTTTGGGGATCCTCTATACTTGCATGCTAGTGATATTACCAGTGTTCTCTTAATTACTGTAAAATTAAAGGGAACAGAAAATTACAGGGTTTGGAGTAGTGTTATGTTATTAGCACTACAAACTAAAAATAAAAAAGGTTTTATTGATAATACTTGTGTTAAAGTTGAAGAAGATGAAGTTTTAGGCAAACAATGGGACAGATGTAATGCTGTTGTTCTACCTTGGATTCTTGGGTCTATAAGTGAAGAGCTTTACTTGGGTCAAATTTTTTCTGAAAATGCTGCTGTGGTTTGGGAAGAACTAAAGGAAACATATGATAAAGTGGATGGGTCTATAATCTTTAATGTTCATCAATCTATTAATTCATTTACTCAAAATGGTCTTACTATTTCTGAGTATTATCATAAACTTAATTCTTTGTGGAAACAATTTGATGGTTTGGTGAAACTGCCTGCTTGTACTTGTGATGCATCAAAAGATTTTACTGAACATAATTCTTTAATAAAGTTAATGCAGTTTTTAATGGGACTTGATGATGTGTATGCTCCTATAAGGAGTAACATTTTGATTACAGATCCATTACCCTCTGTGAAAACTGCTTTTGCAATTATATCCAGGGAGGAGTCTCATAGAGGGTTGGGTGTTAAAACTAGTCCTGGTTCTTCAGCTTTTGTGAGTCAAGTTCAGAATAATAATAGTAACAACAGAGCTTATAGAGGTCCTAATCCAAATTTTAAATGTACAAAGTGTGGTATGATAGGGCATACTGTTGACAGGTGTTTTGAAATTATTGGTTATCCTCCAAATTTTAAAAAAAGAAACGGTGGTTTAGGTACACAAAACAAGTTTAAAAGTAACAACTCTAATAACAGTGTGTCTAATATGTCTCAAAATACTAATCCTAGTTCTGTGAGTGGTAGTGGTGGTTTTCCTTTTTCAAATGAGCAGATTGAAAAACTGATGAGATTGATTAGTGATCAACCAAGTACTTCTGTGGCAAGTAAAAATGCTGCAGGTATTTTTCATAACAATA
Source organism: Rutidosis leptorrhynchoides (assembly GCF_046630445.1). NCBI lineage: Eukaryota > Viridiplantae > Streptophyta > Magnoliopsida > Asterales > Asteraceae > Rutidosis > Rutidosis leptorrhynchoides. The sequence goes on from NC_092339.1 coordinate 358,800,059, forward strand.
GTAGAATTTTTAATTCTAACTTTAGTGAATTTGTTTGTTTAAATTCAACTCTTGAGTCTTATAATCCAAGTAAAGCCTGGGTTGTAGACTCAGGAGCCAATCAGCATATGACATCAACTACTGATCAACTTGAGAATGTAGTTGATGTTATTAGTCTTGGACTAAAAGTGGGTCATCCCAATGGTACCCAAGCTACTGTTACAAAAATTGGTAATCTGAGATTATCTGATAAAATTTTTTTGAGGGATGTTTTAGTTGTTCCTCAATATTGTGTGAACCTGCTATCTGTTAATAGGTTAACTAAAGATAATGAATTCTTTGTTGGGTTTGATGCTAGTAAATGTTATATCCAGGATTTGATGTCAAGGAAAACTCTGGGGATTGGTAGTGAGAGTGGTGGTCTTTATTACTTTGGTTTTAGTAATAAGGTAAGCTGTAGTAATAATTCTGTGCTTAATTGTAATAATAGGATATTGTGGCATAACAGACTAGGTCATCCTTCTGACCAAGTTTTGTCTGTCATGCATAACAAGTTGAAAATAAATAAAAATGATTCTTGCAGTCCATGTGATATCTGTCACAAAGCCAAGCAAACTAGGGAACCATTCCCTTTGAGTGACCATAAAACTCAAAAGCTTGGTGACATTATTCATCTTGATGTTTGGGGTCCTTATAAAGTCACTAGTAAGGAAGAATATAAATTCTTTCTTACTGTTGTAGATGACTTCACTAGGGCTGTTTGGGTGTTCTTGTTAAAAGGGAAACATGAAGTTTATGAAAATATTGAAAGTTTTTGTAATCTGTTAGAAAATCAATTTAACACTTCTGTTAAAGTTCTTAGAAGTGATAATGGAACAGAATTTGTAAATTGGAAAATGAATGGTTTAGTAAGAAAGAAAGGTATTGTTCATCAAACTTCATGTTCATATACACCACAACAAAATGGTGTAGTTGAAAGGAAACATAGACATTTGCTCAATGTTGCAAGAAGTCTTATGTTTCAAGGGGGTTTACCTATTTATCTGTGGAGTGAATGCATATTAACTGCTACTTATCTTATTAATAGGTTACCTACTTCTGTGTTAGCTGGAAGATGTCCTTATGAGTTAATCTATAACAGGGATCCAGATCTCTCCCATATTAAAACTTTTGGATGTTTGTGTTTTGCTAATGTTTTAAATGAGTCTGATAAATTTGCAAGTAAATCTATCAAATGTGTTCTTGTTGGTTTTTCAAGTGTAAAAAAGGCTTATAAACTGTTTGATTTAGAAAACAAAACCTTTTTGTTTTCAAGAGATGTTAGATTTTATGAGGATGTTTTTCCTTACAAAGTTAAAGAATCTGCTCTACAATTTGATACTGGTGTTCAAGATAATGTAAATCATTTAAACTTTTTTGATATGTTTTTTGAAGAAAATGAAAACAATTTAATACCCAATGATGAAGGGAGAGGCACATCTGAGGATGAAGGTAGTGTTGCTAGTGTCCTAGAGTCTAGTCAAGTGCAGGGTTCTAGTGATGCAGGTAACACAGCAACTTCTAAAGATGATATAGAGTCACAGCAGACTCTCAATGTCCCTGAGGGTAAACAAATTAAGAGCAAATCTTCTGTTGATGACTCTAAGGACATTTCTGGTGAGTCAAGTGTTAGGAGGTCTACTAGAAAAGTCAGTTTACCAACTAAGTTGAAAGATTATGTGGTTGAAGGGAAAGTTAAGTTTGGTATTGAGAAGGTTGTTAACTACTCTAACCTGTCAAAAGATTGTTTTTGTTTTTTGTCTAAGCTTGATAAAATGGTTGAACCAACTAATTATTTCCAAGCTTCTAAAGATCCGATGTGGGTAGAAGCAATGAATCTGGAAATGGAAGCCTTGAATAGAAATGGTACATGGGTTATTACAGATCTGCCTGAAGGTAGAAAACCCATAGGTAGTAAGTGGGTATATAAAATCAAATACAAGTCTTCTGGTGAGGTTGAGAGGTTTAAGGCTAGGTTGGTTGCAAAAGGTTATAGCCAGAGAGAAGGTGTTGATTTTGATGAGACTTTTTCACCTGTGGTAAAGATGGTAACTGTAAGATGTTTAATTAGTTTAGCTGTGCAGAATAGTTGGTCTTTATTTCAATTAGATGTAAACAATGCTTTTCTCTATGGTGAACTTGATGAGGAGGTTTACATGCAGTTACCAGAGGGATATTTTACTAAAGGTGAAAATAAAGTCTGCAAATTAATTAAGTCATTATATGGCCTGAAACAGGCTCCTAGAAAATGGAATGAGAAATTAACATCTTCTCTTGTTGAATGTGGCTTTAGTCAGTCTCTTAATGATTATTCTTTATTTGTTAAACATTCTGAAGACTGTATTACTATGCTTCTTGTGTATGTAGATGACATAGTTATAACTGGTAATAGTATGGATGAAATAGAGTATGTTAAACATTTCTTGAGCTCAAAATTTTTAATTAAAGACTTAGGGAAGTTGAAATATTTTTTAGGTATTGAAGTTATAGAATCTGATAAAGGTCTGTGCTTGTCTCAAAGGAAATATTGTATGGAATTGCTTTCTGATTTTGGTTTACTTGGTGCTAAACCTGTTTCTACTCCTCTGGAGTCAAATGTGGTCTTTCATTCTGCTGAAGACAAAGTTAATGGTGATAGTCCTCTTGTGAATATCACTGAATATCAGAAATTGGTAGGTAAATTAATTTATCTTACCCTGACCAGGCCAGATATATCTTATGCTGTTCAATGTCTTAGTCAACACATGCATGCACCTCTAGCTTCACACTTGAAAATTGCATTAAGGCTTTTAAGGTATCTTAAGTCTGCTCCAGGTAAAGGTGTGTTATTTTCTAAGAGTGATTGCTTGTCTTTGTTATCATTTGTTGATTCAGATTGGGCAAAATGTGTTACTACTAGGAAGTCTGTTACTGGTTTTGCTATTTATCTTGGTAACAATCTTATATCTTGGAAGAGTAAGAAACAGACAACTGTTTCTAGGTCTTCTACAGAGGCTGAATATAGAGCCATGGGTTCAGTTACTTGTGAGCTAATGTGGATTATTAAAGTATTGTTAGACATGGGTGTTTCTGGTCTAGTACCAGCTGAGATGAAATGTGATAATAGGTCTGCAATATTAATAGCTACTAATCCAGTTTATCATGAAAGGACTAAACACTTTGAAATTGATTTGCATTTTATTAGAGACAAAGTTACAAAAGGAATTGTTAAAATTGAAAAAATTGATTCTCTTGATAATATTGCAGATGTGTTTACAAAGGGTCTTTCAGTTTCTCAACATAATACCTTTTGTGATAAACTGCATTTGTTTGATATGTTCCATGTTAAATTTAAGGGGGAATGTTAAAAGGATGATATTAAATTTGTCATGGAACATGTTATTGCATATTGTCTTTATTTATTCTGCTTGTGTCTTATTGCTGGATGAGTGTGCAGGGTTTGGTGTCATAGACTGAGCTTGCATTCATGTTGGGTGATAGCCAAGTTAGAAGATTCAGGGTCACTTGCTGTGATGGTCATGAAGTGTTGCAGCTATGAAGTGTTGCAGTGTAGTTGAAGGTCTGAGTTCTTTGTGAACCACGTGTCATTTATTCTTAAGTAACATACCTGGTATGGGGCTTAGTTTAATATGGCACACAGGTGGGATGCAGTTGAACTCGGTTATCCATTAATAGTCAAAGGACTAAACTTGTAATAATGCCAACTCTCGCTGGTTAAGTTGTGAAGGGGTCATCAGCTATTCCTAATACTTCAAGGGTCTAGCTGTAACTTTTGTTTTGATAAATAGAGGGCTAGGGTTACTTTTCCAGATGGATCTTTTTTTGTTATTCTCTCAAGTTGTACGCTCCATTCTCTGTATTCGTATGTTGAGTTGGTGTAATAATTGATCAGATTGTTCGTTTTGTTCTTGATCAATTGATTTGTTGGTTGAATTTCGTTTGATCTTCATGTATTTTATCACATTTCATCACCCGTGAGTGTTTTCATTGAAAACAAAGATGTTATACAGGTTTATTTAAATCCACTCTTTGAAAAAAGGATAATATTTTAAAAATAGAATTATATTTTGTAAGAGAGAAAATTTGTAATGGTGTTTTAAAATTGAATCAAGTGAGAATGTGGGCAAACATTAATACTAAAGCCTTGCGTCTTTGTCATCATGAGTTTTGTTGGTAATTTTAGTGTTATCTAACAAACATTTAACTGAAAATGTGTTTTCCAACCGGTTTTCCCGCCAAAAGATGTCACTCTTTGTTAACAATTTTTTCTCGCCAAATTGAAGGATTGCATCCCTTCATTTTAACTGCCAAATTAATATATTCGGTTTTGGCATATTTGCTTTATGTTGGTGCATATTTGTAATCCCTAGTTCATTGTATTGATACGTTAATGGTGTTACTTAAAAGTTACGTTTATCTTATCTTTTATGTTATGTGTTTTGGTTTATTACATTTGCTTTATTGTGAAACACACACGACCGTCCGAGCTCACACACACGACCGTGTGAGGAACACAGGCGACCGTCTGTGTAGACACACACGACCATGTGTGTCTACAGATTTTATAAATACGTGAATGTTGCCCACATTCAAAGGTGGATCATTTAACCTACTTCCAGCAGTCTCTATTGTTTCCTCTCGTTCCAAAACCTTAGTACCACCGAATACACACATCTAGGAGTCATTCAATCTAGATTACTCATCTAGGTTTGACATATTCGATCCCGAAAGCGTATTCTATTCGTTTAACCTTTTGTCTAGATATTCCGCGTCTAGGTCAAGTTTAGATCGTCCCTAAGATCACTAAAATAACGTCTACAAAGTGGTATCGGAGCTAGCGTTGCTGGCTCGATCTTCAAAAACGATTTTGGTTCGTTTTTGGTTTTAAGTTTTTGGTCAAAAATATTCGATTTTATACGTTTAAGTGTTCGGTTTTGTGGTCAAAATCTGATAGAGGAAGTCTCTAAAGTGTTATGAACGTTTTGGAATAGTTAGAATCATCGTAACTAGGTTGCTAGATCGAAAAACCCAGAAAACCCTAGTTTTCGTCACCTGCGTCTGTTAAGAACACATCCGACCGTGTGAGTATTTTCACACGGCCGTTTGAGTCAAAACCCTAGCCGTGTGAGTCGACACATGGCCGTGAGAGTTAGCTGAAATTCTGTTAAGATTCTAGAGTCACCCGACCGTGTGAGTCAACACCCACAACCGTGAGAGTAGTCACCCGATTGTGAGAGTACATTGAGACGGTCGTGAGAGTAATTTTACCAAAGACGAAAATTGTAATGAAGTGCTGGTCGTTTGTCTTCAGACACGACCGTGAGAGTACACTCCCGCACGTGAGAGTCAAGACTCATGAGCGTTTGACTTTTGTGACAGAATCAATTAACTGATTTGTTAAACACTTAATTAAATCAGTAATCATGTCTGATACAAACTCAAACATTGCAAATGAATTTGCTTTAGCTATTGCACCTTGAAATGCCCCGTTCATATCGATTATAATCGTTCCATAACAATCAGTTTCATTGCGAGGTTTTGACCTCTATATGAGATGTTTTCAAAGCCTGCATTCGTTTTTAAAAACAAACCATAACCTTTATTTTTATCGACAAAGGTTTAAGAGACATAGCGTAGATTACCAAATAATGATAATCTAAAGTACAACATTTACACACGACCATTACATAATGGTTATCAATAATATGTTACAACAAAGTGTTTTCCGAATGCAGTTTTTTAAACATTATCATACAAGCATGCTGACTCCCATTTCTTGTCTTTAATTAGCATGCAACAGCGGAAGCTCTTAATAGTCACCTGAGAATAAACATGCTTAAAACGTCAACAAAAATGTTGATGAGTTATAGGTTTAACCTATATATATCAATAATAATAGACCACAAGATTTCATTTTTCATAACATACAGGCATATATCTATCTGTATAAAAATCATTCATATGGTGAACACCTGGTAACCGACATTAACAAGATGCATACAGAATATCTCTAAAACAGAATCCTCTCGTGTGTATAATAATAACTCGAAGTACTAAAGCATTCCATTTTCCAGAATGGGGGGTGTTAGTGCCCGTAGATCTACCTTTAGGATTCGCGTCAATTAGGGGCCAGTTCCCTAATTCTTAGGCTACCAAGCTAAAAAGGGCGATATTCGGTATAGTAATCCAAGCATAGAATGTAATTTCAAGTACTTGTGTCTATTTTGTAAAATATTTACAAAACTGCATGTATTCTCATCCCAAAAATATTAGATAGTAAAAATGGGACTATAACTCACTTTCACAGATTTTCAATTCGTCGGAAAATAAGACTTGGCCACGGGTTGATTCACGAACCTATAACAAATATATACATATATATCAAAGTATGATAGAAATACATTCACATCATATTTTATTACTTGTTGACAAATTAAGTTGTTAAGTTAGCAGTCCAACGTTAGTAGTCCACAATTAATAGTCCACAGTTAGTAGTCCACAATTAGTAGTCCACAATTAGTAGTACATAAATAAATCGATATATCACCCTGAAATAATCAAGACATAGTATACACGTTTGTATAAGACTCAATCATGACCCACGATACAGCTATTTGTATATATGGTGTCTTTCAATTTATCAGACGTACTGTGTAACTTGTCTTAACTAATCAAGATTATATTATATTGTCTCGGACTTAACCAAGACTAGTATAGTATAAGGAAATACTCAAGACATGTTAGAATACAAGTATAATATAAGAAAAGTTATCTATGATAAGGTTAGTATAGATTTTATCAAATTAATCCCGTAGTCATTTTAGCCATTTTTAACCAATATTGTTTTGTCCATAACTTCTTTATTATAAATCAATTTTGAGTGAATCAAATTGCTACGATTTTGTAACGAACTATAATTTTTAGAACTAAATAGAAAAAGTGGTGGTTTATAGTCAGATTTATAGGTTACAAGTCATTTTTTAAATAGGTAGTCATTTCCGTCGAAAGAACGACATCTTGATGACCATTTTGAAAAACATACTTCTATTTTGAGTTTAACCAATATTTTTGGATATAGTATCATGTTCATATGAAAAATCATTTTTTCAGAAGAACAACTTTTAAATCAAAGATTATGATAGTTTTTAATTATCCAACCCAAAACAGCCCTCGGTTTTACTATGACGGCGTATGTCCAGTTTTACGGTGTTCTTCGTGTTTCCAAGCTTTAAATCATTAAGTTAGCATATCATATAGATATAAAACATGTGTTAAGTTGTTTTTAAGAGTCAAGTTATAAGGATTAACTTTGTTTGCGAACAAGTTTAGAATTAACTAAACTATGTTCTGGTGATTACAAGTTATATTCTTCGAATAAGATAGTTATATAAGTATGAATTGAACAAGGTTATGAACATCATTACTACCTCAAGTATAATAGGTAAACCTACTGGAAATTATGAAAAAATAACTTGAGCTTCAAAGGATCTTTGATGGCTTGGAAGTTCTTGAAGTAGAATCATGACACGAAAACAAGTTCAAGTAAGATTACTACTTGAATTAAGATAGTTATAGTTATAGAAATCGAATCAAAGTTTGAATATGAATATTACCTTGAATTAGAAAGATAACCTACTGTAAATAACAAAGGTTTTTTGATCTTAGATGATTACTTGAAATGGATTTGAAAGCTTGGAAGTAATCTAGTAAACTTGAAAGTGTTCTTGAACTGTTCTAGAGTAGTTATTTTGTATGTTGATTTATGTATAGATTTATGAGCTAGATTGATGTAGATTTTGATGAAGATGATGAACAACACTTAGAACATCAAGAGAAAACTTGAGAGAGATGTGTTTGATGCATGAAAGTTGAAATCAAAATGTGTTTGTGGGTATGCTAGTTTACGTGAAGGTTGATCATGGATATAGGCTCCATTAGTTTATAATTATGCTAATAATTTGATGCTAGATGTTAAATGATGGTTCCCACATGTTTTTTGTAACATTCCGCCTTTTTCCGTTTACTTTCCGTTTAATTATTTAAAGTCCGTTATATGATTATAACATCTTCCGTTAAAACGAGTTTTAAATTATCTCATTTAGGTAATTCACACACCCACTTTGAAACTTGAGGGACTAAACTTGCCAAAGGACAAAAGGTTTGACTAGGTCAACTAGTCAAACCCTTCTCCTCCACTCATCCATTCACCTCCCTTTCTAACTTTTGATACTTCCATTTTCTCTCAACTCACTCAACAAGATTCATCATCTATTCAAGATCTAGCAAGCATCAATTCAAACAAATTACATATTTGGAATCCTTGCATCTTCCTCTTCGATTCCATACCGATTTCATCAAGTTTGGGTAACTTTCTAAAAATACTAGATTTTGTGTTCTTGATAATTTTGACTTATAAAAGTGTTAATTAGTGTCTATGGCTCAAGTCTAACATGAATATATGATTTGTATGCTTGATCTTGTTATTTTAAGTAACTAGCATGAACTTGAAAGTTGGTGTGTTGATTTTGTGATTTGGTTGCTTAAATGTTGTTAAATGTTAAAAGTTCATGTATTAAATGTGTTACTAGCATCACTAGCTTCATTTTAATGTGTAGGTTGATTAAGAAAACTTCATTAGCATGATTATTGTTTTGGTGATTTGGGTTAGGGTTTGATAGGATTGATTATGAACTTTGATGCATTAAATGCTATGAAATGTTGTTGATAAGTGTTTAGTTGCAATGTGTGTTTAATTACCTTTGAAACGGCATATCATACATGTAAATTGGTTGCCCGAATCATGAAACGCATTTAATGGACTTGAATGTAATAAATGGTGAACATTTAATGCGGTTTTGGTTGTTATAAATGTCGAATTGATTGATGAAATGTGCTTAGTTGCGTTTCTCGTCAAAATACCTTTCCGACGATATAAGATACATGTTTTGATTGTTTGCGGATCATAAAATGTGATTGTTTGAAGTTTGGTTCGTGCACTTGTGTGTTTTCAGCAAAGCAGGTCTGTGCACTAATCTGGACGTCATCCAGATTCTTGGACGCCATCCAGGCCTTCACATCTGGACGCCGTCCAGCCAATCTGGACGTCGTTTGATGAACTGCCAGGTTCTGATTTGGTTGGTCGTTTACCGTTAAATTCTAACTATGCTACGCACCTCCGATTCACATGTAACTTGTTCTAACATGCTCATATATGATTAAAAACCTCGGAAAAATAGTTCGGGACCCGACCCGAACATGTTGACTTTTTCGTTGACTTTGACCCGACCAAAGTTGACTTTTGAGCAAAGTTAACCAATTACTTATGCAATCATTCTAATTTGCTCTTATACTTGTATCTTGCATGAAACTTGACAAATTTGATTCACATGCTCTTATATCGTTATTGATACAACCTACTTCTTTAGGTCAAGACTAGCAATTGTCCTTGCACTCGTTTACTTGTGAAGTACTTTATTACTCGTGCACTTAAGGTGAGATCATAGTCTCACTTTTACTCTTTTAAACTTACATTTGGGATGAGAAAACATAAACGTTTCATTTTACAAAGTGAACACAAGTACGAAAACAAACATTCTACATACGAGTTAGAACAAAATCCTCAATTCGATTATCATTAGTTACACTTGCCGGGTGTAAGCGAGAACTTATGTTGTATGGCCATATGGGTTTGACAAACCCTCATTCGAACGGTTCGCTACCGTTATGCGGATGAAATATATTTTTGAGAAACAGTGTATGTTCTAACACTATTGTGATGGGGTTCTATGGATGGAAAGTTAAGCCTTGATAATTGGGTGCTCGTGATAACAAATTTTAGAATGGTTTACTATTATTTCAATGATATAAATCTTGTGGTTCATTTGTACTTACTTACTTACTTAAACCTATGATTTTACCAACGTTTTTGTTGACAGATTTCTATATTTTTCTCAGGTCCTTGAACGTTTTGTGATACATGCTTCCGCTCATTATTTTGATACTTGCATTGGATGTCGAGTATATATGCATACATGGAGCGTCTTTTGGCTACTTTTAAATTGTGTCGCATAGGTTTCAATTGCACTTATAACGTTGTAACGTAACTTGTGGTTGAACTAATATTGTAAACTTTGAAACAATCTTTACATTTGAAATGAATGCGACATATTTTTGGTCAAACGTTGTTTTAAAGACTTATGACCACGTAATGGGACCTAAGTAGACGGCGCCGTCAATGACAATTTTGTCGGGTCGCTACATTTTTTGACTAAGTGAGGGCTACTAAGAGCTGATCATTGAAGTGTATATACCAATATTATATACTTCTAGAAGCTGGGTATTGTACGAGTACAAATACCTAACGAATACGAGTAGAATTCTTGATGAAAACGAATGTAAATGCAATTGTAACCATCTTTGATAAGTAAAAGTATTTTGATATATGTCTTGAAGTCTTTCAAATGTGTATAATACATCTTAATACACTACATATATATACATTTTAATTAAGTCATTAACCCATCGTTAGTCGTTACATGTAAGTGTTGTTTCGAGGCCTTAAGTTAACGATCTCGTTTAATGTAATTAATCCATTGTTATAATACCTAATGAGATGTGATGTTAAATTGTTATGTTATCATGATAACATAGTGTGTTAATATATCTTAATATGATATATATATATATATATATATATATATATATATATATATATATATATATATATATATATATTAATATATATATTAATATGTTATTACATCGATAATCGTTAAATATAATTATCGTTTCGAAATCCTTAAGTTAGTAGTCTCATTTTATGTATATAGTTCATTGTTAATATACTTAATGAGATACTTAATTATCACCTCATTATGTTAGACATATATATATATATATATATATATATATATATATATATATATATATATATATATATATATATATATATATATATATATATATATATATATATATATATATATATAGGGGCAGGATCAATGGGGAAGTAACCAATCGGGGAGAAGCGGGGGGAAGCAAAATTTATTTATTTTTTTCATTTTTTTTGGAATTTTTTTTCCGGCATCAAGATCACACGAAAATATGAACATTTAGAAGAGACACTTCGTGATGAATGTTATTATTTATGCGGGAAAACGATCGACAAAAATAACATTCAAGATAACATTGTTCGTGAAGAATATGAACGTTTTTTTTTTTCATGTTTTGTGAACTAAAATTTAGCCCGATTTAGAGTTTAGGGTTTAGGGTTTGGTGTTTTGGGTTTATGGAGGGTTTGGTGTTTTGGGTTTATTCCATAAACCCAAAACACCAAACCCTAAACCCTAAACCCTAAACCCTAAACTCTAAACTGTTCGTGTTAAAAACTCAATCTAAATCCTAAATCTAAACCCTAAACCCTAAATTTCTAAACCCTAATATCTAAACCCTATAAACCCTAATATCTAAACCCTAATATCTAAACCTCAATAGCTAAAACCTCAACATACGCTCGAAAAACACGATAATTGTTATATATTGCTTCTTCGAGCATTTTCCCGCCAAAATAAAAACATTTATCACAAAGTGTCTCTACTAAATGTTCATATTTTCATCCCATCTATAATGTTCGTGAACAAAGTTTTTTCAAAAAACGAAAAAAAAAGTTTTTGCTTCCCCCCGCTTCCCCCCGATTGGTTACTTCCCTCTTGATCCTACCCTTATATATATATATATATATATATATATATATATATATATATATATATATATATATATATATATCCATCTATATATTATCATGTCATTTACAAGTTATAACGTTCGTGAATCATCGAACAAACTGGGTGGTTAAACGTTTGCATAAAATTCGTTTCAATTAATCAAGTCTTAACAAGATTGATTGCTTAACATCTTGGAAACATTTAATCATGTAAATATGAATCTCATATAATATATAATCATGGAAAGTTCGGGTCACTACACACCTGGAGTCCAGAAAATCATACTTGCTGAAAATGAATCTGGTACTTCGAATAAGGCACCAAGACTTGATAACTTACATGACTATTCACATTGGAAAGAAAGGTTCCTTATTTACTTGAGAGGTGTTGATCCCATGTTAGCCTTTTGTTTAGAAACAGAGTACCAAGTTCCTACAAGGGTTGATGGTTTTCCAAAGGAACATAGTGAATATACTCCTGATGAAAAGGCTTCTTATGTCTTAGAATGTAAATGTTATGCTCATTTGACTCAGGGCATGTCTAGAGAGATTTATCATCAGTTTCAGATCAATAAGATCTCCTACTCTCTCTGGAATGTTCTCAAGTCCTCACAGGAAGAAAATAAGACTTATAGAAAGACCAAAGCTGAGGTATTGAAGAATGAATGGAAACAGTGTGCTGTTATGCCTCAAGAGACCATGGAAATTACAGTTATTAGGTACAGAAATTTGATCAATGAACTCGCAAGCTACGAGGTTCAAGTTGGAGATGCTAAAGCAATTAAAAGGTTGAAGGAATGTCTACCAGATAGACGGAATTTGTTTATTGACCAATAGGAAGCAAAAGCCAAGAACTCACTTGTTCCACTGACCATTGATACTTTTACTTCCAAGTTGTTAAAGAAGGCCTTGTTGGTTAAGGCAAAGAAGAAACGTCTTGATTTTCCACAGACACCAAACCTTAATAACACTAAAGGTTCATCATCAATAGGTTCTAGTCCTAGTTCAAGTATTCATGGTCCTCTTCAGACAACTTTTGTTTCAAATGATATTGTTCAAAGTCAGAGTCCACAGCAACATATTTATACTACTCCTCTAAGTCAATATGTGGATCAAAGTTATGTTTCTAAGGGTTCTAGTCAGAGTGTATCACAGGGGTCTAATCAAATTGTGTTCAAAACTGATAACATTAGACAGAATTCTCCTGAGTCTGTGAAAGAGGATATGGAAGTTTGTGCTTTGGTGGTTAATTCATACAATGAGATGTTAGCAGGTAATATCGTCAATAATCATCTTAGTAATGAAGATTATTCTCAGATAGATGAAGATGAATATGAGAAGATGGACATACTATGGGCTATGGCTAGTGTTGTTAGAAGGGCCCTAAGTTTCTTGAAAAGGACTGGTCAAAAGAGTATGAACTTAACCAGAAACACTAAATTTGGTTTTGATATGAGTAAGGTTAGGTGTTACAACTGTGATGAGCTTGGTCACTTCAAGAAGTCATGCATAAGACCAGCTAAGACTGGATTTCATAATCCTTTTAGTGGTGATAAGAAGGAGTCTAATCAGAATGAAGAAGGTAAAACTGTTAAGGCTACCTATGCTGATGAAGGGTTTGATTGGTCTATCAATCTTGGTGGTGAACAAGCTAATGTCATTTATGTGGGTAAGTCAGAAGAATAAAAGGAACTTGAGAGGCGTGAACGTGCTGGCTGTAAAGGTAAAGGTACTGATTGTACTTGCTCTGTATGCATGTGTGAAGCTAGAGTTGAAAGAGCTGAAGAGATTGCCAGCTGGGTTTTGAAAAGGAAGCTGAGAGGTAATTTAGCTGATAAGTTTAGAAATGCTAGAGGTAGTTGGCCAGAAGCTTCTTCAGGGTCCTCTGATGATAAGGTCATTGGGTTTGATTGTAATGCGAATCGTTTCATGGATGAGTTAGAAAAGGTTATGGAAACTGATAAAGCCGGTACTTCAAATGCAGATACAGATTCAGAGGTTGTTGCAGAAGTTATTGAAAAGGATGAAGTTCAGGTTGACAGTGATGCGGACAGTGAACGTGATGAATATTCTGATAGTACAAGTTCTGAGTCTGAGTCTGAATCCGATTCTGAGATTCAAGATGAACGTGTTCCAAGGAAGTTTGCACTAGACCATTCAGCTGAAAATAAGGTACAAACTGAAACATCTGTTCAATGTATTAATTGTGCTGATAATGCTCTATAGATTGCTAGACTTGAATGCATAATAGATAAGTTAACTCAGATTCTTTCACGACCCTACTTTTTCCGCTATTCTTTTCAGTTAATATTTAACTTCTGTTAATTGGTATTCTTGCCACGTCATTTCTATGACTTATATTATTATTTCAATAATTATATTTCTCTTATTATATGTTATATGATATGATTATATGTGTTCATATTTATATTTATATGTTTTTACGTATTTCAGTTTTCTATTCGGTAAATCGTTTCGGTTTTCAAACCAACGATCAGACTTTCGTGATTTTCAAATCTGAATTATTTTATCTATGATATTTCTATATTATATGAATTTATAAAATATTTCTATATTTTATTTTCCTTGTATACGTGTTCTTCCCGAATATTTAATAACGTAACCGTATTTTCGCGAATCGGGATCCGTTTGGGCTTTCGGGCCACAAGCAATTACACATTGTATCAAGATGTGCTAAGGGAGCCCATCCCTTCCTTGGAATTGGCCGAACACCACACCAAAATGCCAAGGGGTTGTTTTGTCAAGTTTGCTAATTATTTTGATACTTACACTCTTCACTACTAAACCTAAACCTAAATTACACTTCATTCTATTTATCAATTTAACCCCTATTTTCTAACAAGTTTTTGACAAATAAACTTTTAATGGTTGATGTTTATATATAATTAGATTAACGGAGGGTGTTGAAATATACATTCATTCTAATTATCTATTCCAAGTATTATATTTACTTGGTTTGTTTGTAAGTGCATTGGTGTTAAAGCTTTGTAAATTCAAGTGTGGCTAAGAAGATTGTTGTGTTTGGATTGGAATAGATTGTTGAATGGTATTGAGTCCGTATGAATCATGTGTAATGTCAAAATTGAATAAGGTACCTAGTATCGGGTTTGATCTAGGTTATCACAAATGTGGGGTGTACTTTGGATAAATACTTAGTCTGTGATTTATTGTTTGGGGTTTATTCATTATTCAAATTGTTAATTTCTGTTTTCTCTCTCAAATGCATCAGCCTCTCAAAGTTAGGGTTTCTGAGTTAATAATTTGATTCATCGAGTTGATGAGCCTTGGGTCCTGTTATGGTTTGTGAAGCAAGTTGATTCTTCTGTTTTATTGATAAGTTGTATTGATGTGGCTGTTGTTTAAAAAAGGTTTATGTTAGTTTGATTTTGGTGTTGAATATGTGAGTTTATAAATTTCTTTAGTTTCCGGTGAGATACTGATAACTCCTAAATTATACAGTTTTTAATAACATTTTGAGGAGTTATCTTAGTATTTTAGAGTCATTTTAACACCAAAACACGCTAAAATGAATAAAAATGGGAAAAAGGTATTTCTAATGATTTTATCAAAGTTATGTATCAAACAGGATCAAAAACATAGCAAATTGCAGAACGGCTACATGAAGCCGCCGGCATGGGTTCAAGGAAGCCGCCGGCTTTGGAGTCACATGTGCAGAATGTTCCAGAATCTTCGTAAAATTGAAAGAACTTGTTGATCAAGAAAAAGGCAAAGGAAGCCGCCGGCTTGGTACTGAAGCCGCTGACCTAATTGACACGGTTTCTTAACTTGTTGATCAAGTTCAAGCTAAAATGGAAACAAAATCAAAAAGATTTGGCGAATCTACGAAGCCGCCGGGCTCACCTGAAGCCGCCTGCTTAAGTATGACGGCTAAAAGGCTTTAACTTGCGGATTAAGTTTAACTTGCAAAAGGAGTCACCGACTCAAGGTAAGCCGCCGGCTTCCCACTGAAACCACCGGCTTGGCCACTGAACTTAAATAGTATAAATAAAGGCATCTGGTCTCAGTTTTCATTTGTATTAGTTTTCAGAATTCAATAATTCTGGTTAGGTCATTTTTTTAGGGTTTTCTCTAAACCCTTAGGTTAGATTTAGTCATTGTAATCAAGATTCAAGTTTTAATTCAAGTTATTTTACATCTACCTTCTTTTTAAGGTATGATTCTATCCTTATTTTATTTACTGTATTCGTTTCTGTTCGTCTTCTGCTATGAACTAAACGTTCATAGTGGTTACTTGGACGAAGATTCAACTTCATCTGAGAATCAGATGAAGCTGTCGGCCTCACCTCCAAGCCACCGGCTTGATGGGAAGGAAGCCGCCGGCTTCAGTGCTTCATCCGTACAGTTTTTGGTTCTTTTTCAGATCTGTATGGTCAAGTTTCTGTGATAATGTTTAAACTGTTTTCAATCTATTATGTTTTAATATGCTTGTTTGTCATGCTTAATGATTAGATAACATGATTTTAGGGTTGATTAGTACTTGATCCGACGATCTATTATTCGATTCATGCTACTTGTTTAGATCTAGTCCATCAAACTTGTTAAATTGAATTGCATGCAATTAAGTTAAACATCATAATAGTGATAAAATTGTTTAATTGGAATTACACTTATATAATAGAGTTTGATATTGTTAGGCTTAATCGAAGATCCTTTGTTTGGATGTGTTTAATTAATGATTGCATAAAAACTAAGTAGTAATTGACTTTCAGCTAGTAACTTGAGTTAATCTACTTGATGTTTAATATCTTATATAATTTTTCAGTCTATTTGCATGTTGATCCACATCATAAGGTTGATATGTATCATGTAACTGAATTGAATGCTAAGAATTGAGATATTAGTCATGCACATCACATGTCTAGTATATGCTTTAAGTCCTGTTTTTTAAATGATATGCAACACTTGTCTTAACTTGCTTAGGGATAATAATTGGTCTATGATTGTTATCTTGATTTGTGTTAATATAAGTTATGAAACTTGCTTAATATGATTCTCGTATGAGTTATTCGTTCATGTAGCTGCTTTTATTTATAATTGTTTAATTTAAATCTTTACTTTCTTGTTTTATTTTGTTAGTTTGTTTATCTTAAATCATCTCTTTCCTAAGAGATAAGAATCTATCCAATAAAAGACATAAAAATATATCCTTAGTTCTTTAATAAGAACTAAGCTATAAACAACTTATAACGCATCTACGCTCTCTTGGGACGATAACCTAAAATACTACCTCTGATCGGGTTTTGTTGCTCGTTAGAGTGTTAAAAGTATAATAATAAAGGTTATATAAATTTAAAAGTTTGAAAGGCAAATTAAGCATTGCACACTTTTACACATCAACTTTTTTGCGCCGCTGCCGGGGAGCGCGGTAAATACGGAAATTGAATATACTTTGGTTATTGATATTTCTTGAAAACGGGTGATGACTTTCTTCCTTTAAGGGAGGGTTGCTGGGGTTCCGATTTAAAGGCTCCTACTCGAACCTAGAAGCTGACGGGTCACTTAAGTATTGAAAGATTCAATAGGCCGTGTATGTTTGATTATTCGTTGTTATGCGATAAAAGTTGTTATTTAATATTTATATTATTAATTATGTCATTAATATTTATTATATTTATTAATTTAAAGTTTACTACTACGTAATATACTAATATATCTCTTAAATATTACTAGAAAAACTAGAATAAATTTAAAATATAAATATATATATCCTTTAAGGTCTAAAAGATTTTCTCCTAAAACTTTTCTTTTCATGATTTTAGATCACATGAACACTCGGTCCAAGAAGCCAGTCTTACAATATATGTTACCAAATCCCGATATATTATTTAAACATTCTAGGGATTCGAATATTGTTAAGAAATTAAATTTCAATGAAGGAACTACTTCTAATGATGATTCATTATCTAGTTCACCCTCTAGTCCTGATTATAATTTGGGATCTATTTTTGGTTCAGAAAGTGAAATGGCTACTGAAAATTCAATGGAAGCATTAATGAAAGCTGGTCGGGAAGGATTAGGTCATGCTATTACTTAGTCTGAAATAAACAAAAAATTTTGATATTAAGGGTCCTATTTTTCATTTGCTTAAAGATAATCAATTTAGGAGTACTGAAAAGGAAGATGTTAATGCCCACATTCGGAATTTTAAAGATATTTGTAATTTGTTTAACATTAATAATGTGGAAAGTAATGTCATTTATCTTCGTCTCTTCCCATGGTCGTTAAAAGATGAATCTAGAGAATGGTTAAACTCGTTTTCGGAAGGAGATATTACTAGTTGGGATACGATGGTTGAAAAATTTCTCACTCGATTCTTTCCTGCATCTAAAACTGTCACCCTTCAAACTGACATTGCTAATTTTCGTCAGAAAACTAATGAGTCTCTTTATTCTGTTTGGGTACGATTTGGTCAAATGCTTAGAGGTTGTCCACAACATGGTTTGGATAAGTTTAAAAAAGTAACTACTTTCTATAAGGGTTGTGATATTGCTACAAGAAGAGAGATTGATACATCTGCTGGAGGAAACATTATGAGGAAAACTGTCGAAGAAGCTGAAACTTTGATTAATAAGTTGGCTGCCCATTCCCATGAATGGCACCAAGACTTAGATTTTTCTCGTTCAGTAAAATATGTTAGTTATGATTCTGAAGATATGGTTAAGGCTATAAATGTGCAATTAGGTAATCTAGGAAGGTAAATTGAAAAGCTTACAAAAGAAATGCATATGATTAAGGTAGGTTGTGAAAGATGCCAAGGTCCTCATGCTACTAAAGATTGTGTTGCTACTCTTACTATGGAACAAGTCGAGAACGTTTCTTATATGAATCAATTTCAAGGAAATCCAAACTACCATAATAATTATAACACACCTTATCCTGCTAATAATAAAAACCCACCTGGTTTCTTTCCTGTTAGAGCACCTTTCATTCTAAATTCTTCTAATGCTCAGACAGATAAGAAGTCTAATCTTGAAGAAAGCATCTTAACTTTCATCAAAAATCAAAATGAAGCTAATGATAACATAAAAGCTCAACTTTTCCAAGTACAAAATAATCATCAAGCATCAATTCAAAACTTAGAGCGCAATGTTACTAAGTTATTTAAACTTGTTGAGGGAAAAGTTCCTGTTGAATCCGAAGTTTCTAAGGGGGTTTGCTTTGAGAAAGTAAATGCAGTCACGTTTATCGATGAAGATGTCAGTGATGGTTCTGATGGGTCTGAGTATGATTTTGATAAAGGACCTAGAGAAGATGATCCAGAGTATAATGATTTTAGAGAAACTGTTAAGGGTATATCTGAAAGAGAACATCTTGGAAGAGAATCAATTCGTAAATATGTAGCTTCTAGAGGAGCTGATATAATGTGAGAATATGAATTAACGGAGGAAGAATTGTCCAAAGAGATAGAAGAAATGAATGATGGATATTCTGATTTCGATGAAGAGGATATTGCTACTAAATCCAAATCCATTAAGGAAGAGGACACTGATTTAGATGAATATGTGGAAAAAGTAATTGAAGAAACAACTCGTAAGATAGAAAAATATAATGCTGAAACTGAGGAAATCGTAAAGTTTGTGGAGTCACTAAGAGGAGATAAGCATTGGGAATATATTCCTCCCTGTAATAATCAAATTCACGGTGATAACTTGGTTGAGGGAAAGAAAGCTGTTGGAAAAATACCATCAAATGCAATAAAAATTTCGATTTCTGACTTTCCTATAATTCGTGCTGATTCGGGAGAATTTCATATCCCTTGTGAAATCAATGGTTCTACATATGTTCGTGCGTTAGCTGATAGTGGATCTAATGTGAATATTATGCCTTTTAGTATGTTTGATCGATTGAAATTAATCACGTTAGAACATATAGATGGAATTGTCTGCTATGGAAACACTAGTTCGAGTCGTCTGATGGGAATTGTGAAAAATGTTAAGATCAAAATAGTGTTGACTAAATTTCTTGTTCATTTCCTTGTCATGGACATGGTAGAAAATAAAATTACACCTATTCTTTTAAGAACACCATTTCTGTCCACATCGAAAGCTATCATCAATTATTCAAGTAATACTATTGTTATTCATCAAGGAAACAATCGTGAAACCCTACCTATAATTACAAAATCGAATTTGAAAAGGAAATATAATGAAATAGAAAAGAATAAGAGAGAAGGAAATGCACCTAAGGAGTAATTCCGTTAGAAGAAAAGAGTCGTGCAACCGACTCTATAATCAAAACTACCTATCCCTATATATGTTTATTAGGACTATGTTATTTCTAAGTGTTTTATTGTTTTATTTATTTGATTATGAATGTAAGAGCAATATAGCTCCTAAGTGTTAAATGTTTAAGTGATGAAGTTTTTAATAAAATATTATGTTTGTGTTATACTTTGCATTATTTAATATTTCTGTCAAGTTACTTATTCAATTCAAAAGAAGTCTGTAAAAATGCTCTGCAAATCATTCTATGATCCTACAAATCAAGTAACATCACTCTTCACTTATTTTCAATTATGTCCTTTATTTATTTCATTCTTTTATTATAAATGCAATGAGGACATTGCATAATCTAAGTGTGGAGAAGGGAAGTGATTAATCACTTGAAAGATTAAAAGATATTACAATTTTCCTGAAAAAATTGAAAAATGAGTACAATTTTTAAAAATTTTTAAAAAGTATAAATTCTTAGTCAAACTTATGTCTTTTTACTAACTTAAATCTTAATGATAATAATAGAACTACTCTCAACTTCGAGATCGGATTACTTGTTTAAGATAGGAAGTAAACGCCGAAAATTGTGAAACGAGTGCAAACTTATAGCCACTACCATATGGCATAATAAGCATGGACCACTGAGGCATCAAAAGACTCCCAATGAAGGGCCAATTTAGAAAAATTACCAAGTGTAAAGCTAATGCTAAGCATGAAAGCAAAAGAAATGAAAAGAAAAAAGAGCCCAATGAAGGCCAACAAAAGAAAAGAGTTCTAATGAGAACCATACACTTAAAATATATAATAATTCTCTAGAAAACAAAAGAGTCCAATGATGACCAAACTTGTATAAATTTGATTTAATAACCATTAGGACTACTTGTAATCCTTGGTCTGGTTCAGACTAGTTCTTGCGAATAATAAATACTAACTTCTTATTAAGACAAATTTTTGACTTTGCAATTTTACTTTAATTTAATACCCATGAAATAATTTATAAGGTTTACTTGAGGACAAGTAAAGGTTTAAGTGTGGGAAATTTGATAACTCCTAAATTATACAGGTTTTTAATAACATTTTGAGGAGTTATCTTAGTATTTTAGAGTCATTTTAACTCCAAAACACGCTAATATGGGTAAAAATGGGAAAAAGGTATTTCTAATGATTTTATCAAAGTAATGTATCAAACAGGATCAAAAACACAGCAAATTGCAGAACGGCTACATGAAGCCGCCGGCATGGGTTCAAGGAAGCCGCCGACTTTAGAGTCGCATGTGCAGAATGTTCCAGAATCTTCGTAAAATTGAAAGAACTTGTTGATCAAGGAAAAGGCAAAGGAAGCCGCCGGCTTGATACTGAAGCCGCTGGCCTAATTGACACGGTTTCTCAACTTGTTGATCAAGTTCAAGCAAAAATGAAAACAAAATCAAAAAGATTTGGCGAATCTACGAAGCCGCCGGGCTCACCTGAAGCCGCTGGCTTAAGTATGACGGCTAAAAGGCTTTAGCTTGCGGATTAAGTTTAACTTGCAAAAGGAGTCACCGACTCAAGGCAAGCCGCCGGCTTCCCACTGAAGCCGCCGGCTTGACCACCGAACTTAAACAGTATAAATAAAGGCCTCTGGTCTCAGTTTTCATATGTATTAGTTTTCAGAATTCAATAATTCTGGTTAGGTCATTTTTTTAGGTTTTTCCCTAAACCTTTAGGTTAGATTTAGTCATTATAATCAAGATTCAAGTTTTAATTCAAGTTATTTTACATCTACCTTCTTTTTAAGGTATGATTCTATCATTATTTTATTGTTTTATTTATTTTATTTACTGTATTCGTTTCTGTTCGTCTTCTGCTATGAACTAAACGTTCATAGTGGTTACTTGGACGAAGATTGAACTTCATCTGAGAATCAGATGAAGCCGCCGGCCTCACCTCCAAGCCACCGGCTTGATGGGAAGGAATCCGCCGGCTTCAGTGCTTCATCCGTACAGTTTCTGGTTCTTTTCCAGATCTGTATGGTCAAGTTTCTGTGATAATGTTTAAACTGTTTTGAATCTATTATGTTTTAATATGCTTGTTTTTCATGCTTAATGATTAGATAACATGATTTTAGGGTTGATTAGTACTTGATCCGACGATCTATTATTCGATTCATGCTACTTGTTTAGATCTATTCCATCAAACTTGTTAAATTGAATTGCATGCAATTAAGTTAAACAACATAATAGTGATGAACTAGTTTAATTGGAATTACACTTATATAATAGAGTTTGATATTGTTAGGCTTAATCGAAGATCCTTTGTTTGGATGTGTTTAATTATTTGATATGTATCATGTAATTGAATTGAATGCTAAGAATTGAGATATTAGTCATGCACATCAAATATCTAGTATATGTTTTAAGTCATGCTTATTAAATG
The DNA here is from genome assembly GCF_046630445.1 of Rutidosis leptorrhynchoides. NCBI lineage: Eukaryota > Viridiplantae > Streptophyta > Magnoliopsida > Asterales > Asteraceae > Rutidosis > Rutidosis leptorrhynchoides. The sequence continues at coordinate 358,822,469 of NC_092339.1, forward strand.
ATATGCAACACTTGTCTTAACCTGCTTAGGGATAATAATTGGTCTATGATTGTTATCTTGATTTGTGTTAATATAAGTTATGAACTTGTTTAATATGATTCTCGTATGAGTTATTCGTTCATGTAGCTGCTTTTATTTATAATTGTTTAATTTAAATCTTTACTTTCTTGTTTTATTTTGTTAGTTTGTTTATCTTAAATCATCTCTTTCCTAAGAGATAAGAATCTATCAAATAAAAGACATAAAAATATATCCTTAGTTCTTTAATAAGAACTAAGCTATAAACAACTTATAACGCATCTACGCTCTCTTGGGACGATAACCTAAAATACTACCTCTGATCGGGTTTTGTTGCTCGTTAGAGTGTTAAAAGTGTAATAATAAAGGTTATATAAATTTAAAAGTTTGAAAGGCAAATTAAGCACTGTACACTTTTGCATACGCATGTCTCCGGATCATTTTAAAGGCACTAGATTTACACACTAATTACCATTCAGATCATTGACGTCATTTTAACAAATCTGTCTCATCTTTGACATCCAATGATATCACAAAGCAACCATATCTTTTTGATCAACTTGATGTGGAAAAAATTGAACACATAAAAAGTAGTGGCTACTTTCTCGATCAATCAATGTTGGTGTTTTTTTTTTTTTTTTCCTGAAAGAAGGGTTATTTTAAATTTCATCACTTTGGATACAAATTATTTACTTCCGTTTTGCCATCACTTATACTAACAACATATAAATAAAGAGGAGCGAGGATGAAATCGATGGCTGAGTTATGAATTGTGTTGTATTTAATAGAATTAAATTAAAAGTAAACTATAACATGACAAATATTTTCTGAAGTACAAATTTCTTTTAAATATGTTATGGTCTAATCTGACAACTGGGGAAGTCCCACATCGACAAGAGTACAGACAATTGGAGCCTTTAACTATATGCTATGGTCTAGACTGATAGCTTTATCAACTAGAAATCACAAAACTGAGCTGCTATGGGCCCTAAATTTTAAGTTATTAAAAAGGGAAATTGTTCAAAATACATTTTTTTTAAAGCTTCAAATAAAATACACTTTTTTTAAAAAAAATTGTCTTTTTACACCATTCGGTAGACGGATTTTCGTCTACCACCTTTATCTGTCGTCTACTACCATTTTTACAAAGTAGTCGACGGTGAGATAAAGGTGGTAGACGAATTCCCGTCTACTGGCAGGGTTAGTAGACAGCGAGAACAAAGCAGTAGACAGACATTTACAAAGTAGTCGACCGTCTACTGCCTTGTTGTTGCTGTCTACTGCCTTGCTCTTGCTGTCTACTGCCTTGTTAGTGTCTTCCGTCTACCACCTTTATCTGTCGTCTACTACCATTTTTACAAAGTAGTCGACGGTGAGATAAAAGTGGTAGACGAATTCCCGTCTACTGGCAGGGTTAGTAGACAGCGAGAACAAAGCAGTAGACAGACATTTACAAAGTAGTCGACTGTCTACTGCCTTGTTGTTACTGTCTACTGCCTTGTTGTTGCTGTCTACTGCCTTGTTAGTGTCTGTCTACAGCAACAACAAGGCAGTAGACAGCAAAAACAAGGCAGTAGACGGTCGACTACTTTATAAATGTCTGTCTACTGCTTTGTTCTCGCTGTCTACCAACCCTGCCAGTAGACGGAAATTCGTCTACCACCTTTATCTCACCGTCGACTACTTTGTAAAAATGGTAGTAGACGACAGATAAAGGTGGTAGACGGAAATCCGTCTACCGAATGGTGTAAAAAGACAATTTTTTTTAAAAAAATGTATTTTGTTTGAAGCCTTAAAAAAAAGTGTATTTTGAACAATTACCCTATTAAAAATCACGAATCTGGGCCTGTAAAAATATGGGCCCTGTTCCTTTGATCATTTTGCTTCCCCAATGGGCCGGGCCTGCTATGAATGTTAGACCCGAAATGAAGCCAAAGTGGGCTGCAGTACACGTCTGAGTCTGTTATAATGCTTTCTCTTCTTTCATTTTCATGCTAAAAACGAAACGATATATATTAAGTTTTTGTGCTTTTCATATATCTCCTAACACCTTTCCAAGCTAAACTTTCAGCTACAACCTACACAATGGTAGGTTTCAAGTAAATTTCGTTATATAATTGCTACTTTTTCAATGATCTTGTATATACTAAAAAAATGTAGTTTTTTTTGTAAAAAAAATGTAGTTTTTTTTGTAAAAAAAATGTAGTTTTTTTTTGTAAAAAAAATGTAGTTTTTGTTTATAAAATGGAGTTCTTATAGTTTTTGTGTAGATCACATAATGTTATGTCTTACTTTATGCATTTTTGCAAAAAAAAAAAAAAAAAAAAAAAAAAACACACTTTTTTTGCAAGTGCAATTTTTTTTAAAAAAGGCATATAAAAAAATGTTTTGTTTTTGCAAAAAAAAACCCTTTTTTGGCAAAAAAAAAAAAAATTTTGCAAAAAAAAAAAAACATTTTTTTCGCAAAAAAAAGCATATTTTTGCAAAAAAAAAGCATTATTTGCAAAAAAAAAAAAAAAAAAAAAAAAAATATTTTTTGCCAATAAAATATTTTTTGAAAAAAAATGCCTTTTTTGCAAAAAAAAAAAAAAAAATGTTTTTTGTAAGTTCATTACAAAAAAAAAAAAAAAAAAAAAATGCATTTTTTGCACCAAAAAAAAAAAAATGTAGTTTATTGAAATCACGACTGTATATTTTTTATCTTATCTTTCAATATACTAAGATTGCAATGAACTTATTGTTTTAACAGCAAAGCTTTATCAAGCGTTTTGGCAATGTCGTTGTTGACCGCGTATTGAAAGTTGGATACGTGGAAAGGCAAAAAGTGTTTACGAGGTCAATTAAGACCAGCACTTGTCCACAAGGTATAAATAAACAAAATTTCATTTGCTCTTTATTTATGTGATGAGTGAAACAAATATTACTTTATCAAATGTAGTTCTCTGTTTAGATTGTTCTTACAACTCCATATTTTAGTTTAAAAAAAAAGAAAGAAAATCTAAATACTCAATACAAATTTGTTATTGATATGCAGACATTATCAACTGGGTGCAAGCTAATGAGATAAAAACGGGATTTCCAGCTTTTATTTGGAGGCAAGAGGTATTCAAAAAATACAATATGGATCCTCAAGAACTATATCCTCAAGGTTTATTTACTATCGACCCCAAAGGTAAAATGACTCAAATATTTCACTAGAGAAGATATTAATAGGCGAGAAAAAAAAAACCCGTGACCCGCGAGTACCCGATCCATGATGGACGGGTAAAATCATTTAATCTTACCCGCGGTAAAAATTATACCCGCAAAGTGGGCGCGGGCGGGTTGTGGGTATATACTAACTCGTCGCGGGTAAAACCCGATCGTCTACTACTTATTGTTATTACCACTTAATAATAATAATAATAATAATAATAATAATAATAATAATAATAATAATAATAATAATAATAATAATAATAATAATAATAATAATAATAATAATAATAATAATAATAATAATAATAATAATAATAATAATAATAATAATAATAATAATAATAATAATAATAATAATAATAATAATAATAATAATAATAATAATAATAATAATAATAATAATAATAATAATAATAATAATAATAATAATAATAATAATAATAATAATAATAATAATAATAATAATAATAATAATAATAATAATAATAATAATAATAATAATAATAATAATAATAATAATAATAATAATAATAATAATAATAATAATAATAATAATAATAATAATAATAATAATAATAATAATAATAATAATAATAATAATAATAATAATAATAATAATAATAATAATAATAATAATAATAATAATAATAATAATAATAATAATAATAATAATAATAATAATAATAATAATAATAATAATAATAATAATAATAATAATAATAATAATAATAATAATAATAATAATAATAATAATAATAATAATAATAATAATAATAATAATAATAATAATAATAATAATAATAATAATACCATAATTAGCCACTTATCGCTTCGCTAAAATAACTATATATGTTTTGTCTCAAGCTTGTACGTCTCTGGAAGAGAGGACCGGGGGGACCGTCAAACACAAAACCATTTTCAATATTCTGGTTAACGGGCAAGGAGCTCTACGAGTCGACAAAATTTAGAGTGGTAAGGATTTATTTATTTTTTAAAATAATGGGAGGGGGGTTACGTTAGTGAATTCTGTGTTTTATCTTATTTTTATATTTGTTTGCATGGGTTGGAGGAATGAAGATGAACGTTTAAAGGTGCTTGAGGAGAAGCACGCGAGGGGTCGAGAGATGAGGGCGAGGGGTCGAGAGATGAGGCTAAATCGTGATTTGAACGAACTGGTACGTTTTTATTACTATCATAGTAACTAAGGTTATAACCAAATCATCATATTTTAATAATACGGTACTTATTGTTCGATTAGCTGAGAATTTTATTTAGGGTAGCAAACTCAGTTTTACATGAAACACTTGATATTTTTTAATTTTATATTTTTTTTAGTTTTTAATTAAACGAATTAGATAAAATACCCCAACATGTGTAGGGAAAACCAAAGGTGTTCATATTCTTCAACCAATGTAGTAGTTATTAAAATTTGCTTTAAGAAAATGTATTGATTCTGCTTATAACATTGAGAATCGCATTATTTATGTCATTGACCAAACGGTTGTTATTAAAAACACGCGATAAGTCGTCCAAAGTGTATTCTTACCCTAAATCATTATTCTGTTAACAACATCATCCTATTGTCAATCATTATTTGACACAATAATCAGTAGGTGTAAAAAAAGCTGTAACGATAGCTTATTCATCTCAATCCAACCCAGCTTTGACCGCTTAGATCTGTAGCAAAGAACTAGCCATTTTGACCCAGTTAACGTATCCACTTTTGTTTCAACCCCTTAAGATTAATAAACGAATTTTGAAAATTTTCAATTTATTTTTACAGGTGAATCTGATGGTTCATGGAATCGAATTGAAAAAGCTACAACAAGATGCCCACCACCTCCCATTGCCCACTCCATTTCTTCCACCAAAGATGGATATAATTTACCATGTCTACTGTGACAATTGCTCTTGCCTTAACAAAGTATATTTATATATATATATATATATATATATATATATATATATATATATATATATATATATATATATATATATATATATATATATATATATATATATATATATATATATATATATTGTAACATTGTATTAATTAGGTCACTATTCCTGTCGCGTGTTGGACCAAGACTATTACCGTCCGGTGCGGTCAGTGTAAGAGCACCTTTGCAATGAAGTTTTTAGTTGGCTCAACCAATATAAATTTGGTAATTATTACTCTGTATTATTATATATATATATATATATATATAGTTATTCACTAATTTTTTTATCTCTCTCTTAATGTATGTATTTTTTAGTTGGTATAAGTTAATTTTTTTAATCTTGATGTTGATTAAATACTGTAGTATATTATTTTTGACAGGATGGTCAAGTTCTAGGAGGAGGATCAAGATGATTAAAAGATTGCTATATTAGAAGAAAGTAAGAAAGAGCATTGCTTAGAACTCTGTTCAAACTAAATTGATATTCAAAAGACCATATGTAAATCGTCGTGAATTGCTTGTTAAGAATGTTAACCCTTTTTTATGCTTATAGGACCGACCACCTTGTTAGTTAATCACTGCCATAAAAACTTCACAACCATAACCAAAAAAAAATAAAAAAATGGTCAAATTTTGAGAAAATTATAGAACCATAATACACATACATCTACTTTATAGGTGGCTATTTCGACCCATTTATAGTATCTTCAAGTTTTTTTTTTTTTTTTGGATGGAGATGCATTGGTTCCAACCCAACCCAACCCATACCAATGTTGTAGAACTCGGAATTACTCATCAAGAACTTGGCCAAAACTCGGTCAAACCTGGTCTAACTTGGTCAACATCCGACTACTCCCCGAATTGCCGAGTATTCCATAAAAAGTCCCGACCACAGAGTAGCAATTTTTTCAACCTTGACCCATACAAAAGGTTGCCCAATTTGATCAAAACTTGTTAACGAAACCCTCCTAACCCACCCACAAAAAAAAAAAAAAAAAAAAAAAGAAACAAAAAGAACATCCAAATTTACATATATGAAAAGCATTTGTATATATAGAAAGAAAGAACAGACTTACAAATTAAGACTAAATCAATGCGTCAGCATCACATTCGCGTTAGAAGATTGATTAACCGAACCTGGTGTGCAACATTTGGGTCACATTCTGCATCAAATACGTAATCCAAACGTCGTCCTAAACATGGTTGGGACCTATGGTTTTATGTTTTCTTGACCAGGTGTAGAAGGGCATGACCCCACCATTTTTCTTGGAGTTCTCTTTCTAATTATAGGTGTGTTCTTATAACCCAACCCCGAGTTCCTTAAAATACTTGATGCAAGATGAGGTGGCGTTGTTGAACACGTAAATTGACCGTCTTGTTTGTTTACAACTCTTTACAGTGCTTGAAAAATTTGGAACTACTGTCATGAAAACCGAGTGACAGACTTAATTAATTAATAAGATAAATTTTTACAAGATAAATATATATATCGTATTTATAAGATAAATTTTTACAAACCCTAATTAATTAATTGAAAAGATTACCTTGCTTAATACCTAAGAAAGAAATTAAATCAAAGCTTGAGCAGTATATGTAGCAAGTAAAATGAGTTGATGAGATAGAACAACTCACAACTTTCTTAACTTAATAAAGATGAAAGCATCTCGGCGGCAACCAATTAAGCACACCACCCAAATTGTTCAAAAAGGGAGTGTGACAAGAGGTGCGCATAATGCGCAATTCACCCGATACCAGGTCTCGCGCTCGGGGCCTTGGTTATCCGAGGTTTTATCTTCTATAAGGGAGCCAATTGCTTACCAAAAGGGAGGTGATATTTCCAAACACTTATTTGATAGATCCACTTAAATTGACTAATTTACCCTTAATGATATCTTATATAAATTTTCCATTTCAAATCATTTAAGGGTATTAGTAGAAAGTGATAACAAATATGTTTGGATTTATCAAAAACTAGGTTGGAAATATCACCTCCCTTACCAAAAAAAGATGAAAGCATCTTTTGACTTTTGAGAGGCAAGTACCAGAGAGCAAAATAGACGATGTGGTGTATATCGGACCCTACATTGTTTGACTTCAATATATCAATATATTTTTTTATTGGGCTGAGTTTATCCATAAACAAAAGTGGGCTGATTTTTCAGCAGTGGGGTTAAAATAAATTACTGGTAAATTTATTAAACCATGAGGTTATATGAAGTTATGAACCTAGTTGTATCTCTTTGCCCACGCCCCTAATTACTATTACTATTACTATTATTACTATATTATCTAAAAGGCAAAACCCTGTACCACTATTTATCAATAGTAACTAAAGGTATTTCTGTCATTTCATATTTTTTTTTGGTCACCAACGATAAAAGAAGCAACTTTCGTAAAAGAACCAACCCTTCAATGTTACCAAAAAATGTCGAAAAAAATTATTCTTTACAAAAAAATCAACTATTTTTTTTTTCCTCAACGATAAAAGAGGCAACTTTCATAAAGGAACAACCCTTCAATGCTACCAAAAGATGCCGAAAAACATTCTTTTTTACAAAATAGATCAACTAACTTAAAAAAAAAAAAAATATGCTAAAAGAAGCAACATTAGATGTCGAAAAAAATTATTTTTTACAAAATAGATCAAGACTTTTTTTTTTAACTTGCATTCAAAGCGGAGCCCCGACGCGAAGCAAGGGCTCCACAACTAGTTATATACGAATAACCAGGGCCGGGATGTTTAGATCCAATCTTCTCTTAGAGCTGTTCCAATGATTTTTTATTGCGTTATCAGTCCTATTAACCATAACAGAATATAAAAACCGTAACTTTTTAACTCAATCATACTTGCTACTGTAATGTTTGACTCTGATGGTATGATTACCTTGTACTTGAGTACCGATGTGAAACCCGAAGGTACAACTGTGTTTGGTTGTGATGTTTACTGGTAAATTTATTAAACCATGAGGTTATATGACCCTAGTTGTATCTCTTTGCCACCGCCCCCAATAATTATATACGAATAACCAGGGCCGGTATGTTAATTTTATTATTTCTGTTCGATAACTAAATGTGAGCCTTTTGGATAATCCATATCTATATATTCATATAAAGCTCCAAAATGATGATGTCATCATTAAGCTAATTACCTTTTAATTTTCATAATAATGATGTCATAATTATATATTAATTTAATTAAAAAATAATAGGAAATCTTTTATAAAAAGAAATATTAATCTCTCCTAAATTGAAATTTTAATTTTCTAAAACAAAATTAAAAGGCATTTATTATTACTAATAATTATTATTATTAAAAATATAAATACTCAACTTTGAGCGAACTTTATTATTATTATTTATAATAATAATTAAATTATTAATATGGATTCTTTTTACCAAATTAATTATGTTACACATGTATGCGAAAATACATGTCTCTATATATTTGTAAAAATAACGACAAATTTTTTAGTCACACGGGTCATTAAAATAAATGACTTCAGCATTTACATTCACTTAATAACTAAAACATGTCATTAAATTGTTTCATTTAAACAAACTCGTGATTTCACGGGTCACTGTACTAGTTATCTATTAAAATGCTAAAATAATGATGTAACTGAAAAAGCATTTCTAAGTTTTTAAAAGATTCAAAATTAAAAAGAAAATTTTTTAGACATCTTGATGATGTCATTAATCTTGATTAATTTAGAATTAATATTAATTTAATTAATTAACATCTGTTTCTATGTATTTGTTCGGCTGATTGTTATTAACTAGGAGTGAAGCCCGCGCAATGCGGCGGGGTTCCGATAGGGTTAAATACCAGCGTACAGTGCATCCACTATTTTTATATATACAGGAAGCATACAAAAGAAATCGTTGTCTTCTTGAATGTGGAGTTGTAAAGAAATTGAAAAATGCATGTTGCTCCTTTGATAGCTTTGACAGTTATAGTTGATGTTTGTGGATATACTCTAGAATAAATGTTTACATTTATAATACCTGTTTGTGTAGTAGCATGCAGCCATAACCAACTGGATTGTAGTTGGGCAGGTTTCCCTTATACATTTCCGTTAGACTTTTAGTTCCACAACTTGGTCATTTCAACCATCCTGTAAATGTAGACAATGATCACTGCATTGATGTGTGGACGTCAAAAGCTATTATTGGAGTATAATAATTAATGACAATCAGCAGAGAGAGAGACCAAAAGCATATTGGTTTTCAACTTTGTAAAATCCGGCTGATCCACATAAACTAAGCTAACTTGGGTTCTGTACTATATGTAAAAGGTCCAATGAAATATGTTATACTAATACATATATATCAAAAGGAAATGCACGAAAGCGACGTTAGGAACGGTAAGGAATAGTAACAACAACAACAACAACAACAACAACAACAACAACAAAACCCAATACCACATAAGTGATGTATGTGGAAGGTGAGATGTAGACAATCCTTCCCCTATCCGAGAATAAAGACAAATCATTTCTCTACCCAGAGTGAAACACTCTCAAGAGTAGAGAAAGTCATCCCTCACTTTATTCGACGGATAAAGAGATTGCTTCTGAGAGGACCTCCGGCCTTTAAGTAGGAACAAGTTTTTTTAGAAAATAAAAATACTAAAATAAAAATAATAGTAATTGACGCCATGAAAATGATAGAATCAAATTTCCATGGGTTTTAAATACTGCTTGGAATTTAATTTAGGCTCTAAGAGTGAGTCAAGTCGTCAATAAATCGACGATTGTTATTGACTCAATAGAGCCGGAGGTAAGGAATAGTAACTATTAATATATATATATATATATATATATATATATATATATATATATATATATATATATATATATATATATATATATATATATATATATATATATATATATATATATATATATATATTGTATTTTCTTTTTCTGTATCGAATAGCCAACGATTTGCTGGGGCAACGCCCGAACCGCAACGCTTGTTAACTTCAAGACACAATAGAGGGAATAAAAGTACAACAATATTAGTTAGAACTATTAGAGCACGAGTGTCCGTGTCCATTTCAGTGTCCATTTCTCAGTGTCCAATTTTAGAAGCTGAAATTGACTGACTGTGCCATGGTGGTGGTGTCCATTTCAGTGTCAATTTCAGTGTTCATTTTTTTTTTAATTGAGTTTTAATATTAAAAATGTCATCAGAGGTGTCGACAGTGGCTCATATTTTTAATAAATGTGTTTTAATTGAGTTTAAATTAAATGTGTTTAGCCTATATTTTTAATAAATTTGGTCCACTTTATTTTTTGAGCTCATTTGAAACTCATATATCTATTATTAAGCCCAACAAAACCTAATAAAAACCCTAATAAAAAAATACTCCGTAGTCTCCACCTCACATTGACTCTTCTTCTTCTTCACATTTCTTTTTCTCCCACTGCAAAAAGAAACTAAAAAAAAACCTGCAAACAAATTCTTAAAAATTTCAATAATTAAAACATCAAAAATGAAAAAAAAAAAAATGAAAGTAAAAAAGAAAAGTGGGCAACGGTCGTATTTTTTCACCGTCCGGGTATCGACATTGAAGATCGACGGTGGCGGCGACGGCGAGCCGGTGTCGACCGACCGTCGATCCCGGCGTCGATTTTGGGGGGACGGCGAAATTGATTGATGGATACCGAGTGCTCTTATGTCAAGTATAGTATCCAATCATACATATTGTGTACATGGTAAGTTATAGAAAGTTGATAATAGGTAATACTCAGTTCTTAAATTATAGATACATGATCAGGTTATAGGTACCTGGTAGTTTAACAATGGGAATGTCAACCAACCTTAAAAGGCATTCATGACACCGAAATCTTTAGCTTCTCCATGTCTCTTTCATTTGCTATAACCACCAAGAAGACGATGTCAGTCATCCAACTATGTTACTTTTCTACCCATTGGCAAGCAATCCCTTCTCCAACTATCCACATAAAGTAAGTCGACTTGGGTTCCTCGATCCCACCAAGCTCATTAGATCCTATAAACAAAAGTTAATATCACTTGATTGAATCACACGTAGTACATAATCATGTACTTTGTTATTCTTTATAACAGCAATGGTTGGTAACAATCTTTTCCTTCTCTGATAAAAAATTGAAAAGCCCCACCCAAATATAAATTATGCAGAAGATAAGAAATTTAAATCAAACAATGGAAATAGAATATTTATATAAAGCTACATGATGAGGCCAAATATACAGTAGGCATTTAGATGAAACTGCAGCGTAAAACAATATGCACTTCAAGACTGATATCAGAGACAAAAATACACGCAAAACAATCTTCACCATATACCTTCATAATGAGAGTGATTAGAGACATTATCCAATCATGGTTGTGCATATTCTTCAGCTAAGGCGTCGGACCCATCAGGTATAACTACAAACGTAACCATAAACGTGCATTAGCAAAAAAAAATCAATAAATAAAGCAAATGCAAAGCAACATTTAATTTAATAATGATATAATTACAGTCTTTGAAATCGTAACAACTGGAAGAAGGTAACCAAACCACTTACCTTCTTAGTAACGATTGCAACAAAAGTTAGTCAACCAAACCTGACCCGATCGTTTTCAACCCAGTTTTTATCAATTTTAATTAAAAGTGGGTCAGCTAACCCGCTAGGTCGTTACTGAAGTCACCCTGTCCTTAATGACACTCTGATTCCCAACTATAAAACCAAGTTATTCAGTTCTAATGACAGTTGTACCTAAGCAGCTCTTCTTGACACTTCTAAGTTGAAAATAAGTTTTGCTAAAAAGTTAACGAATAGGCGAATAGCATCATCATTTTAAGTTCAATACATTTTAGATATAAAGAAATCACGATAATTGCCACCTAAAGTCAAAATAATTGGGCTGATAAGATTCAAACTTTCTTTGCTATTAAGTAGTCACAAAACATATAACAATAATAGGAATTATTAAAAAGAACACTCCATAAAAAATATCGAAAAGTCTTACAATATGGACAGGGGCCAAGATACCAATCCCGTGATACTGAAAATAAAACCACGAAATCCAAATAAGCAAAAACCCTGCAGTTACATCGCAACGGAACAGAACGAACGAAGCAGAATCGAACAAAACGAAAGGGTAAGCGAAAAAGTTAATATCTTACTTCAGCTTCTTTATAAACCACATTAAACGATGCAAATAAAAGCTTTCAGGCCTTAATCTTCAGCTAAGCCAGTCTATCTAGTCTATGTTACTTAGGTAATTCATTTACACACCTACTTCAGCATCTGTACAATAAATGAGTAACGATTTCCATATCAAACTAAAACTATATGAAGATAGTTACAAAGTCAACTTTATGATTTATCTCATTATTTGACAAACTAATAAAAATAATTTATACTATAAACAGCTCATATCCCAATAACAATAAGAATAGTTGCAAGAGTAGCATGTAGTAAATATCACTAAAAAGTGTGAATATATATTCAAGTTCATCAGCAATATAAAAACACAAAAGGTATGAAACATTAATTTTTCACATCCTTTACAAACAATGATGAAAAACATTCATAAGGAAAAAACAGCACATACAAACCTTCTCTGTTCCAATTGAACATATAGATCAGGAGATAGAGGATCATAATAATATAAATTATCAACAGGAGAAGACCCTGAATCGATTAAGCCTGCACAATAACCAATACATATAAGCACATATGAAAACAAATCTTTAGAAACCAACGACCCAAATCCAATTCGGTATATAAAATCTGCTAGACAAAAGATATTAATAACAGAAACCTTAAAACTTCAGTCGATCCAAAGATGCCAACGAAACCAACAATTGTTTATAAAAACATAAAAGAAAAAATTTAACCAATCGTCGATTAAAACCACCGCAAGAAAACCCGCCGACTCTGTGGCCATCTGATATGTTAACCTAGATCGTAAGATTGCAGTTAACTAATCATAAGAACCTAATAGCTCTGTAATGGAGAAAGAACTACGCATCTCAAATGAACGATTTGATTTGTAGGAGCTATTCCGATCTTCGGATCCATGTTTTAGCGAATTCGTGACGTTAGGGTGTAGATTTAGTAGAACCAATCAAGAATGATTGATTAGATCCAAGCCTAAAGTCGTTAATTCGACTTGGGTGGGTTTTGGATCTGCTGTAACTAGAGAGAAAACCTATTGGAACAAATGAGGCGATCAATCAACAAATGAAGCCTTGAACCTTTATTTATACTCAATGGGCTTCGGTCATTCGTTTGGCCCGAATGTCTTTCGTCAGGCCCGGTCAACTTGATTAGCGTCGGTTGATATGAACTAGAGACTTATATGCACCAACAAACTCCCCCTAGGACCTAGTTCTATCAACATTCTTTCTTTACTCGAATTTGTACACCGGCAAACTCTCTTGAGGATCAATATACTCCCCCTTGGATGTGGCGTTACTTTCAGTTTCACAAGACTTTCCCTTATGCACCAATAAACTCTCTTAACTGGCACATGTCTTCTGTCTTCATATTTATCCTTGTTATATTCTAATGATAATTGCAAGTCGATACAATTACCAATAAATACAACTTGTTGAACCTTTGAGTAAAATCTCTTTAGATACCCGGAGAGTTATACTCAACAATCTTCAAAGCACACCAGTCATCAGATTAACCCTAACTTATGACTGTTGTGACTTCGGGTTCTTCAATCTATTCAAATCTTCTTAGAATCAGCGGAATATTAAGATTTGACAATGTTTGGCCCATAAATAATCAGACGAATCTGATTACCCCACAATAACTTCTATATCTTTCTAAAGCTTCATAACCTGCACATGTAAACATCAAAAAGCACAATGACATTTATAGACATGAGCACGTTAGACATAATCAATCTCTCGATTCTTTACAATCATAAACATTTAGAATATGCGAGACGATCAATTAAGCAGCTTTATCCCTTTCTTTCACGTACGCCATTCCTTCACTTCATTAGAACTCCAGAAGCCCCAACTTTAACTTCTTCTCACAGTTAACATGGCTCGTACGTATATCATCTTTGAAAAAATGTTGGTCAGATCAAACATTCAGTTCAAACACACACTGGTTTAACCATTTTGACTCAACAATTTTCATAAACATTCAAAACAAAACGTTTGGATATCCCAACGCAAAACAAAATTTAGAATTTCAACCATAATCAACACTTTAACGTTTCAAACACACCCAACTTCAGTCTGATACGTCAATTTGAAATCACATGAGTAACCATAAAATAAATAAGACATAAAATATTTTTGAATTTTCTAAAGTTTATACCAAAACACATCAAAAATCTTTTTGTATTTTTCATAAAATGAATGCACGCATGAAGCAACTAAGATATCGAAAATAATCTACATGCAGATGCAATGTAATCAAGCAATAATGCAAAATTGAAACATGCAAGCTTTAAAATGCAAAATGTTAACATCACCAGTTTTCGCAATGCAATCATATAAGCAAGCAATTACTAACAATGCAAAACATCTTATTTACAAAAACTCAACCATACATGAATTAAACTACATCATACTAAAATCAAACATACGATGCATCAAATATTTTTGCGAGTTATTGGTCTTAACTTGAGATTACACCTGAACTATAGTATCGAGAAACTTAACATTCATTCATTTTCATATATAATAAAACATATACAGAATAACTTTCAAATATATCAATAAACATTCACCAACTTTCACCCTAGACTTCGATGATCACGTTAAATTAATTACTTTAACATTTTTCAATGTTAGATTTTGATCACAAAGTCAGTCCTCATTTGAGATCGCACGATGTATCAGGTAGAACAATTGAGCACAAACATGTTGACGCTGTCCTCTTATCACACTAATGTACTTTCAATTTGATTGAACAGAACCATCTCACGATGTTTCTAGCAACCCTGTCAGCCATGAGCTTCTACCTTAAACTTACACTTTTCGTTTCAGATAACATTGTTTATCTCAAATTTATTGCATACTTTGAAAAGACGCATACCGGCCGTTATAAACCCCATACTTAAACGGAAATAGTAAGATGTATGATTTTGGATGGATGGAAGTGATATATATATTTGAGTGATAGAACCGTAAGATATCCTCCAGAAGATATTCCCTCTATCCAGGTCAATAGGTACAATCCCATACCACAGAAAAAATATGTAAAGTCCACCAAATTAGTGATGTGAACTGAATGATTTAAGTTCTCTATATCTGATGATCTGATAAATTTCTCCCGCTCGGATGGAGATAACTTAATCTTCCGAACAATTCTCCGATTGTAATATCTGTTGTCTCAGACTTAGATAACATTGGAATCTCTGAAGCTTTGTTCAATTCTTGATCCATGATTCTCTTGCAGTAATGTGGTGCATCATTTTATTTACAACTTCGAATAAATAAGCATAAACATAACTTTCATCCTTTTTTTTTTTTTTTTTTTTGATGTTGCCTTTTCTCCGTTGCTATTTAACAATATATAAATAAAAACAAACAAAATAAAGAAATACAACTATACATGATGATGCACCACTGTCTTTGACTTTTGTTGTATTTGTACGAAAAACCAATCTTCTGATGTTGAAATATATAACCCGATGACGTTGCATTGTACAAATCATTCTGTGTCTGTGATACGAGATCGCACTTCTCAACCCTTCAATAGAAAACACCTCCCTTTGGGTACCCGATATGTATGTTGTTGAATTTCGGTCCAAGTAATAAAGGTAAATAGAAACAAGTATGCATCCTAGACAAAGTATGCTCACCTTGGGGACTCACAAAATTATCCTTTGCTACCGAGTATAAATCATAGTAGGGGAGACCTCAACCGTCTGTTGAGTTTCTGAACAATCATTTCTCGGTACATATTCAGTGATAAGTAGGTGACTACCCTCAACCGCTGTAAATCTTTCCATGATTTCCTCATCATGATATTTACGCGTTGTTAGTGTGATCATCTCTATCTAGAATTAGGTCAGTAAAGTCTAGTAATACACTATCAATCATTCTGTACTACTTGTTTTTCACCAGTTTCATTGTAACGACCCGTCAAAATCGCTATTGACGCGGCACGTTAATCATTGATTCCACAGTGAGGTTTTGACCTCTATATGATACGTTTTGATAAAATATTGCATTCATTAAAATAAGTGACTTTCTAAACATAGAAAGTTATAAACATGTGGGCGAGTGCTTAGGTATAAGCAAAATCCCAAAATACATAAGTCTTTAATTTACAGGTTTACATCACGGTCCAATTATTTATTACACAACGCAGTTTTATTTTGAATGCAATAAACTTTGTACAAAGCATGAGAGACTCCATGCAGGCAACAAGCACATCACAGCGGAAGCAGTCTAAGGACCTGAGAATAAAACATGCTAAAAAGTCAACACGAATGTTGGTGAGTTATAGGTTTAATTGCTCGAGTCATAAACATATATAAAGATAGACCACAAGATTTCATAAAAAGTTTATCAATAGATTCTACGTAACAGAGCACCCTGGTAACTAAACTTAACGCTATAGTGATAATTACCCCATTCATTTTAATACACGCAAACCAACGTGTCTTAAACTCAAATAACATACGTCCGTTAAAAGGCTAGCGCTCTAGCTCGGACGGGGATGTCAAGCCCTATGGATCCATATACAATTATTCGCGCCCACCAGTCCATATCCTATGTACTGGAAGCCACTAGTTACCAAAGCTAAGGGATTTTCGGTTTAACTCAGTGTAGAATTTAGTATGTACTTGTGTCTTATTGCGTTTAAAATAAATTGCATGTATTCTCAGCCCAAAAATATTTAAAGTATTTAAAAAGGGAGACTATAAACTCACGGTTCAATATTGAGACTCAATATTGTAGGCAAATTGCATAGACGTAATGATGGTAGACGACTGTATGGTTGGCCTTGGATTCAAGAACAATACCCCGAACAATACCCAATATTTCCTTAGCTTAAAGCGGTTTGAAACCCGAATTAAAACACCCTCGAATATACTTTATTATTATTAAACTTAAAATTAAAAATTAAAATTATAAATATAATATAAATATAAGAAAGAATCAGAGGTGTGTTACTGTGAAGACCCGTCCTAATCCATCCGGACGAAGTCCATATCGATTATAAACGATTCACAACAGTTGATTACATCGCGAGGTACTTGACCTCTATATGACACATTTTACAAACATTGCATTCGTTTTTGAAAAGACAATCTTTCATTACATCAAAAGTTGACGGCAGGCATACCATTTCATAATATATCTAACTATAATTGACTTAATAATAGTCTTGAAGAACGCGACGACTCGAATGCAACGTCTTTTGAAATATGTCATGAATGACTCCAAGTAATATCTCTAAAATGAGCAAATGCACAGCGGAAGATTTCTTTCATACCTGAGAATAAACATGCTTTCAAGTGTCAACCAAAAGGGTTGGTGAGTTCATTAGTTTAACATAAATAATCATTTCATAATTTTAATAGACCACAAGATTTCATATTTTCATTTCTCATAAACATACGTCCCATGCATAGAGACAAAAATATCATTCATATGGATTGAACACCTGGTAATCGACATTCACAATTTATATATAAGAATATCCCCATCATTCCGGGATCCTCCTTCGGACATGATATAAATTTCGAAGTACTAAAGCATCTGGTACTTTGGATGGGGCTTGTTGGGCCCGATAGATCTATCTTTAGAATTCGCGTCAATTAGGGTGTCTGTTCCCTAATTCTTAGATTACCAGACTTAATAAAAAGGGGCATATTCGATTTCGATCATTCAACCATATAATGTAGTTTCGATTACTTGTGTCTATTTCGTAAAACATTTATAAAAGTTGCGCATGCATTCTCAGCCCAAAAATATAAAAGGGTAAAAAGGCAAATGAAACTCACACATATAAATATTATAAAACAGTTAATAAAACATTTACATGTATTCTCAGTCCAAAAATGTAAAGAGTAAAAAGGGCAAATGAAACTCACGCATATAAATATTGTAAAACAGTTAATAAAGCATTTGCATGTATTCTCAGCCCAAAAACGTAAAGAGTAAAAGGGGACAAATGAAACTCACCTAATGTATTTTGTAGTAAAAATACATATGACTATATTGAACAATGCAGGGTTGACCTCGTATTCACGAACCTATATCATTTATATATATTAACACGTATAATGGTAATCGAACAAACATATATATATATATATATATATATATATATATATATATATATATATATATATATATATATATATATATATATATATATATATATATATATATATATATATTAATGATATAATTTTTATATTAATAACTTATTTGTATATTTCATTAGTTAATTAAATGTATTCATTTTGTATATACAATAATTAAATATACTTTTGTGTAATTATTCTTTTGTTTACAAAATACTAGTTATAATAACTTTAGAATAATTATACTGATAATAATAATAATTTTCATAGTACTAATAATATAAATGATAGTATTAATAATAGTTTTTATTAAAATATAGATTTAAAGTAATGATACCTTTAGTAATAATTATATTAATTTTCAATAATAATATGAAACGACCCGACCCAATCCATAGGGACGAATATAATAACATATGATTACATCGCGAGGCATTTGACCTCTATATGATACGTTTTATAAACATTGCATTCTTTTGAAAAGATATACCATAAATGAATATTTAAAATTCAATGTTTTCGACATCTGATGATTTTTACATGTAGACAATCACCGTAAATAACAGTTTACAAGAATACTTCCATTGACAATGCAGTCAAAATAAATACACGGTGATGATTTTTGTGAATGCAATGCTTCCTCGAATAAAACATGTATGACTCCATGCACATGGTTTCTCTAACATATATTCAAACAGCGGAAGACTTCTAGGAACCTGAGAATAAACATGCTTTAAACGTCAACATAAAGTTGGTGAGATATAGGTTTAATGCTAGCAGCGTTATAAATATAGACCACAAGATTTCATATACATAAACGTTTTAATAAAAATATTCTAAGTGGTTGAGCACTTGATAACCATACTTAACATTTAATCAACGTCGCATATTCCCTTTATTATGAAATCTCACTACACTGTACCAAGTGTAGTCACCGAAACGAAGTACTGTGCAATCGTTGAATACTGGTCGTCCAGTCCGGTTGGGGTTGTCAGGCCCGATAGATCTATCAACAGGATTCGCGTATACAATACCACATGTAAATAGTAGTTACCAAGCTACAGAGAAGTATGCCAGTGGTACAACTCAACGTAGAATATATTTTTTTATCACTTGTGTCCATAACGTAAATCATAAAATGCATGTATTCTCATCCCGAAATATTTAGAGTTTAAAAGTGGGACTATATACTCACTTTTTCCTTGAAGGTATTTAACTCGACTTGGTCTCCGATAGATATCACAAACCTAACCATATATATATAATATATCAACATATTTTCTTTTCAAGTAATCGTTACATATATATATATATATATATATATATATATATATATATATATATATATATATATATATATATATATATATATATATATATATATATATATATATACTTATAATACTTTTAATATTTTCTTAGTCCGTAGTTAGCAGTCCGATGTTAGTGGTCCATAATTAGTTGCTCAATAAAATAAATAAAGACCCCATCGTATTCGTATTGATCAGAATTAATCTCGACCCATGGTACCATGTTGTCAAATGACGTGTTGCGTACATAAAGTACCGTGTTGTCAAATGACGTGTTGCGTACAATCATGAGGTCTTATGATTAATCTTCTCGTGTTGTTTACGGGTGGTCCTGAAATATATAAAATCAAATCATAAGTAATTATATATAAAATATCATATTAATTAGAAAAGATATGATTAATTTACTTTATCTCCAAATATTTTCGTAGCTAAACTAGCTTCGGATACCCAATCTTGTTTTAGTCGTAGTTTCTTCATTACAACTCCGTTTTTGTTGGTTCAACTTGTCACTTCCTTGGATCGAGTCAAATTTTAAGAATATGAACTGAAAATACCTTAGTTTGTATTCAAAATCACAGGTTATAGGTCAAACTTTGGTAAAACTTATGAAAGTGATCATTTTCCATCATAAAAACAACATTTAATGATCATTTTTCTAAAAATACTTACACTTTGAGTTAAACCATGAAATTTTTATGTGTTAACATATTCATAAGAAATATCATTTTTCCAGAACATGAACTTCCAATTCAAAGTTCAAGATGGTTTTTAATTATCCAACCCAAAACAGCCCCCGGTTGCACTCCGACGACGTAGATTCAGTTTTTAAGGTGTTCTTTGTAAAATCAAGTTATATCTTGTTAAGTTAGCATATCATTATGATATATTACAGGTCTTGAAGTGTTTTAAAAGTTAAGTTAGAAGGATCTATTTAGTTTGCAAACAAGTTTGAAATCATTCAAACTATGTTCTTGTTAAAATTTTACAACATAAAATAAGATAGCTATATAATTATGAATCGAACAAGATTATGAACAAGGTTACTACCTCAACTTACTTGGAAAAAGTTACTGTAAGAGATAAGAAAAAATCTTGGAATCAAAGAGTGGTGGAGTTAGATCAAAAGGTTGGAAGTATACTTCTTCAAATGGGTGGTTATTTTGATATGTTCTTGAAAGAGTTTTCTTATGGTGTTTAAGGCTTGTAATTGAAGCTAAATGATGGGGAAAATACTTGGAGATGATCAAGTATGAAGTTAGGAGTATTTTGAGAGAGAAATGAGGGTGTAGGT
Organism: Rutidosis leptorrhynchoides; assembly: GCF_046630445.1. Classification (NCBI taxonomy): domain Eukaryota; kingdom Viridiplantae; phylum Streptophyta; class Magnoliopsida; order Asterales; family Asteraceae; genus Rutidosis; species Rutidosis leptorrhynchoides. The sequence continues at coordinate 358,843,507 of NC_092339.1, forward strand.
ATGAGAAAATGGAGTGAAGAAATGGTGTTCATTCATAAAAACGTTTTTAGTTTATAAAGAAAGAAAAGGATTCCTAATTTTGTTTTCTTACTAATAATTCATGCTACTTAACAAATCCTAGTTACCTCATATCTAGGGCAGTAATAATGTTGATTAGGATGTTGATTTGATGTGTATATACCAATAGTAAATACATATAGAAGCTGGGTATGATACGGGTACATATACCCTAGATATACGTATAGAAATCTTGAGGAAAAGGAATGAGAATTCAAATATAGCTATATTTTGTGAATATACTTATATTGTTTTATGTATTTAAGTCCTTAAAAAGTGATTAAATACATTATATATACGATACATGTATAAGCATTATAGGTTATAAGTATATATATCAAAGAATGTTACGTATAGTTATCGTTTTGAAAACTTAAGTTAGTAGTTTCAAAATATACTTATAACTCATTGTCATTAGTACACAATGAGATGTTAAACCATCCTTAGATCATGTTAAATATATATAAATACATATATATACATAAACATATAATTATCGTATGTTATATAGTTCGTGATATCATCGGTTAAATTGGACGGTCAAACGTTGTGTAAAACTCTTTTCAAAAACACAAGTCTCAACAATTTGGATTGCTTATCATGTTGGTAAGGTTTAATTTATGTAAATATTAATCTCATAAGTATAAAACGATTGGAAAAATCCGGGTCGTTACAGTACCTACCCGTTAAATAAATTTCGTCCCGAAATTTGAATGGGATGGTCATGGCTGACAATAAGTATGTTTGTAGCGACCCGACCAAATCGTCATTGACGGCGCCGTCTACTTAGGTCCCGTTACGTGGTCATAAGTCTTTAAGACAAAGTTTGACCAAAATATGTCGCCTTCATTTCAAAATAAAGATTGTTCCCAAAGTTTACAAGAATTGTTCAACCAATAGTTAAGTTACAACGTTATAATACGAATGAAATCTAGGCGACACGGTTTAAAGTAAAGTCAAAAGACGCTCCATGAAATGCACATATACTCGACATCCAATGCAAGTATCAAATAATGAGCGGAAGCATGTATCATGTATCGTTCAAGGACCTGAGAAAAACATAGAAATCTGTCAACGAAAACGTTGGTGAAATCATAGGTTTAAGTAAGTAAGTACAAGTGAACCACAAGATTTGCATCAATGAAATAATAGTAATACATTCCAAAAGTTTGTTTCACGAGCACCCAATTATCAATGCTTAACATTTCCTTCCATTGAACCCCATCACTTAGTGCTAGAACATACACTGTTTCTCGAAAATATATTTCATTCGTAAACGGTAGCGAACCGTTTGAATGAGGGTTTGTCAAACCCATATGGATCCATACAACATAAGTTCTCGCTTACACCCGGCAAGTGTAACTAATGATAATCGAATTGAGGATTTTGTTCTAAACTCGTATGTAGAATGTTTGTTTTCCTGTACTTGTGTTCACTTAGTAAAAGAAATGTTTATGTTTTCTCATCCCAAATGTAAGTTCAAAAAGAGTAAAAGTGGGACTATGATCTCACCTTGAGTGCACGAGTAGTAAAGTACTTCAACAAGTAAACGTGTGCAAAGAACAATGCTAGTCTTGACCTAAACAATAGGTTGTATCAATAACGGTAAACACGATAGGTCAAAGATGTTCAATTAGTCCTATGGCTCAATACGACTCGATTAATATAGTATGTGAAGCAAATTGTCATGTTTCATGCAAGGTACAAGTATAAAAACATGTTAGAACGATTGCACAAATATTTGGTTAAGTTTGATTAAAAGTCAAACTTTGGTCGGTCAAAGTCAACGAAAGTCAACACGTTCGGGTCGGGTTCCGAACCATTTTTCTGAGGTTTTTAATCATATATGAACACGTTAGAACAAGTTTCATGTGAATCGGAGGTCCGTAGTATGCCAAACATTTTCCTAAATTTGACAAAGTAGGTCAGAATCTGACCAAGGCTTATGTCGCGCCGCGGCAAGGGGTGTCGCGCCGCGACATAACACATGGTCTGGTGTCAGGTCGTTTTCAAGGTTCAAGTCTTGGTCAAAACTTCAAACAAACGCAAAACGCAAACCGCAAACAATTAGAAGACGTATCTTATACCGTTGGAAAGGTAATTTGACGAGGAAAACAACTAAACACAATTCATCAACCAAACTTCCACTTACAACAACCAAAAACCGTAATTAAACGTTCATAATCAAAGTTCAAGTTCCAAAAAACGCATTTTATGATTCGGGCAACCAATTTACATGAATGATATGCCGTTTCGAAGGTAATCAAGCATACAATCCAACTAAACACTTACCAATAATAATCCATGGCATTCAATGCATCAAAAGTCCATTTCAAGTTCATCAAACCCTAACCCAAATTCACCAAAATCAATAATCAAGTTCATGAAGTTTTTCTAAGGCAACCTACACATCAAATTGAAGCTAGTGATGCTAGTAACACAATTAAAACATCAACTTTTAACATCTAACAACATATGATCATCCAAAATTCAAGAATAACACACCAAAATTCAAGTTCATGCTAGTTACACTAAAACAACGAGATCGAGCATATAAATCATATATTCATGTTAGACTTGAGCCATAGACACTAATTAACACTTTTATAAGTTAAAAACATCAAGAACACAAAATCTAGTGATTTTAGAAAGTTACCCAAACGAGATGAAGTTGGTACCAAAATGAAGAGGATGAAGAGAGGATCACGAATATGTAATTTATTTGGTTGCTAGCTCCTTAATCCGGATTTAGATGATGAATGAATGAATTTGGATAATTGGGTGTGTGTTCTTGCTAGAGAGAAAGAGAGAGAGATGGAGGTGGAAATGAATGGGTGAAAGGGGTTGACCCTTTGACCTAGTCAAGGGTTTGATCCCTTGTCAAGTTTAGTCCCTCAACTTTCGCTCGGGTGCGGGAATTACCTAAACGAGATAATTTAAAACGCGTATCAACGGGAGATGTTATAAACATATAACGGACTTTATATTAGTATAACGGAAAAGTAAACGGAAAAAGGCGGGATGTTACATTACCTACTCCTTAAAAGAAATTTCGTCCCGAAATTTAAGTAGGCGTAGTAGTCGTTGTTTCTTCCTCGAGATCTTGCGTTTCCGAATTCACGAATAGATGAGGATACTTCCTTTGCATTTGATCTTGTCTTTCCCAAGTAAACTCGGGTCCTCTTTTGGCGTTCCAACGGACTTTAACAATCGGGATTCGACTTTGTTTCAATGTCTTGACGGAGGTGTCCACAATTTCAACCGGTTCCTCCACAAAATGAAGTTTGTCATCAATAGTAAGTTCTTCGAGAGGGATGACGATATCGGGTTCGGCAAGACACTTTTTCAAGTTAGATACATGGAAGGTAGGATGAACGGAGTTCAATTGAGGCGGAAGATCTAAACGATAAGCAACGGTTCCAATACGCTCCAAGATTTCGAAAGGACCAATATACCGCGGATTTAGCTTCCCGCGTTTCCCAAAACGGATTACACCCTTCCAAGGTGCGACTTTTAACATTACTCGGTCACCGACTTGAAATTCAAGATCGTTGCGTCGTTTGTCGGTATAGCTCTTTTGACGACTTCGGGCCGTCCTAAGCCTATCTCGGATTTGAACGATTTTCTCGGTGGTTTCGTGAATGAGTTCGGGTCCGGTGATTTGCACGTCGCCTACCTCGGCCCAACAAAGAGGTGAACGACATTTGCGGCCATATAGCGCTTCAAAAGGTGCGGCTTTAATACTCGCGTGATAACTATTGTTGTAAGAGAACTCGGCGAGAGGTAAGTGCTTGTCCCAAGCTTTTCCGAAATCAACCACGCAAGCTTGTAACATGTCCTCTAAGGTTTGAATTGTACGTTCGCTTTGTCCATCGGTTTGAGGATGATATGCGGTGCTCATGTCTAAACGTGTTCCCAACGCTTCTTGCAATGTACGCCAAAATCTAGAAACAAAACGGCCATCTCGGTCGGAAATAATCGATAAAGGTACACCGTGTCGGGCTACGATCTCCTTAATGTAAAGTTGTGCAAGTTTCTCCATTTTGTCCGTTTCTTTCATGGCCAGGAAGTGTGCGGATTTGGTGAGACGGTCAACAATAACCCAAATGGTATCATAACCGCCCGTCGTTTTTGGTAGCTTGGTGATAAAATCCATCGTTATCCTTTCCCACTTCCATTGCGGGATCTCGGGTTGTTGAAGTAGTCCGGACGGTCTCTGGTGTTCGGCTTTGACTTTGGAACATGTCAAACACTTGGAAACATAAGTAGCTACGTCCCTTTTGATGTTCGGCCACCAATATAGCTGTTTAAGGTCGTGGTACATCTTATTGGCACCGGGGTGAATCGAGTATCGTGACTTATGGGCTTCATCTAAAATAAGGCTTCGTAGGTCCCCATAACTAGGCACCCAAATCCTTCCGGCGAAATATCGGAGTCCGGTTTCTTTAACTTCGAATCGAGAGGTGAGGACGTTCAAGTGTTCGAGAGAGATGTTTTCATCCTTGAGAGCCTCATCTTGGGCTACCCGAATTTGGCTATTAAGGTTTGTGTGGATGGTGATGTTTAAGGCTCGGACACGAAGAGGCACCACTCTTTCTTTTCGACTTAAGGCATCGGCTACTACATTTGCCTTCCCGGGATGGTAACGAAGCTCGCAATCGTAATCGTTTAAGGTTTCAATCCACCTTCGTTGTCTCATGTTTAGTTGCTTTTGGTCGAAAATGTGTTGGAGGCTTTTGTGGTCGGTAAAGATAGTACTCTTGGTTCCATAAAGATAGTGTCTCCACATTTTAAGTGCAAAGACAACGGCTCCGAGTTCGAGATCATGTGTCGTATAGTTCCGTTCATGAATTTTGAGTTGTCGAGAAGCATAAGCAATGACTTTCGTTCGTTGCATCAATACACACCCAAAACCATGTTTTGAGGCATCGCAATATACAACAAAGTCATCATTGCCTTCGGGAAGTGACAAGATAGGAGCGGTGGTTAGCTTCGTTTTCAAGATTTGGAATGCGGATTCATGTTCGGTCGCCCAAATGAATTTCTTTCCCTTGTGAGTCAATGCGGTTAGAGGATGTGCAACCAAAGAGAAATTTTCGATGAATCTACGATAGTACCCGGCGAGACCCAAAAATTGACGAATGTGAGTAGGAGTAGTAGGAGTCTCCCATTTGCTAATGGCTTCGATTTTCGTTGGATCGACTTTAATACCTTGGTCACTTACAACATGACCAAGAAATTGAACTTCCTTTAACCAAAATTCACACTTGGAGAATTTGGCATAGAGTTGTTCTTGTCTTAAAAGTTCAAGCACAAGTCGGAGGTGTTCCTCGTGTTCTTCTTCGCTTTTTGAATAGACTAAAATATCATCGATGAACACGATAACGAATTTGTCAAGATACGGTTTGCACACGCGGTTCATAAGATCCATGAACACCGCCGGTGCGTTAGTGAGACCAAATGGCATGACAAGGAATTCATAACTACCGTAACGAGTCCGGAAAGCGGTTTTGGAGACATCTCCCCCCTTAACCCTTAATTGATGATAACCCGAGCGGAGATCGATTTTCGAATATACACAAGACCCTTGTAGTTGATCAAAGAGGTCATCGATGCGAGGAAGAGGATATCGGTTCTTAACCGTCAATTTATTTAGTTCACGATAATCAATGCACATTCGTAGGGATCCGTCTTTCTTTTTAACAAACAAAATCGGAGCGCCCCAAGGTGAATGGCTAGGTTGGATAAAACCACGATCAAGTAGTTCTTGGATTTGACTTTGCAATTCTTGCATTTCGGATGGAGCGAGTCTATATGGTGCACGTGCTACGGGTGCGGCTCCCGGAATAAGATCGATTTGGAATTCAACCGGTCGATGAGGCGGAAGACCCGGCAATTCGTCGGGAAATACATCGGAATAGTCACTAACAATTGGCACATCATCGATGTGCTTCTCATCGGACTCGACTTTCTTAACGTGAGCAAGGATCGCAAAACAACCCTTACGGAGTAGTTTTCTAACTTTAACACACGAAACGAGGTTGAGTCCGGTGCAACTCTTATCGCCATAGACGATCAAAGGTTCACCATTCTCGATAGGAATTCGGATTGCGTTAAGATCACAAAGAATGTGAGATTTCGTTTTGACTAACCAATTCATACCGATTATTACATCAAAGCTTCCTAGTTCCATGGGTATCAAGTCAATTTCAAATTCCTTACCCAAAATGTTTAACGTACACCCCCGGTAATATGTGTTGGCACTTAATAGTTTCCCGTTAGCCACTTCAATGGTATAAGTGGTATCTAATGGAAGAGGTGGAGTGTTAAAAGAATGAGTCAAAGTCTTGGATACAAAGCATTTATCGGCACCCGAATCGAATAAACAGGAGACATAAGAATTGTTGAGAAGAAACGTACCCGTGACTAGTTCAGTGTCATCCCGGGCTTCCTCGGTGTTGATGTTGAAAGCTCGGCCGCGCGTATTGGTATTATCTTTCCTTTTCGGGCATGCATTTCTATAATGACCCGTTTGACCACATTCGTAACAAGTGCCCGTCTTTGGTGCATTGGGCCACTTTCGAGCAACGGGAGTGGCACTTTTACAATCGTTGGCCTTATGACCAACTCCTTGGCACCGGTGGCAAATTAACTTGCCACATTCACCAAAGTGATGTTTGTTGCATTTGTTGCAAAGAGGTAGATTCCCGGCATAACCCTTCTTGCCGTCGGGAGTGAAAGATTTCTTGGCAAAGTTGTTGTTGCTTGATTGGGAGGGTTCCCACTTTCTTTTGTTGCCGCCCGATTTATCCTCGGCCTTAGGTGCCGGAACTACGATTTCGTCAACCGTTTCAATTAGTTGGCGAGCCATGTTCATAGCGGCTTGATGAGTAGTGGGTTTGGATGACATCACCCCTTGTTTGATGCTTTTTGGAAGACCGAGCATGCAGAGCTCAATCCTTTGAGATTCGGGGTTAACAAGATTAGGACACATCAAGGATAGTTCGGCGAAGCGTTGATTATAAGCTTTAAGATCGTTTCCGACCGCTTTCAAAGCTCTTAGTTCTTCCTCAAGCTTTCGGGTTTCTTCGCGCGGAAAATATTCAACAATCATCTTTTCCTTTAGATCGGCCCAAGAGAGGGCATGAGCTTCATCGGTACCCACCGATTGAACATAGGTGTTCCACCATGTTAGAGCAATTCCGGAGAAAGTGTGAGTGGAGTATTTGACCTTGTCTTGGTCCCGACAACCGCTTATGCTAAAGACGGCTTCCGTTTGCTCAAACCATCGGGTGAGCACGACCGGTCCCCCGGTTCCATCAAAAGTGTGAGGTTTGCACCCCATGAAAGCTTTGTAGGAGCACCCTTCGCTAGAGTTACCGGCTCCTTGGTTGTTGTTGTTGTTGTGGTTGTTATTATTATTGTTGTTGGATGAGTGACCGGCCATGGCCGCATCTACGGCGGTAGCTATCATCCGTTCGAGAGCTTGTTCGGGAGTTTCATTGCGGCGTACACGACGAGGAGCCATTGTTCCTTCAAGACACAAGAATATCATTGATTAGTATTCTCAATAATACTAACCGTGATATAGAATAAAGATAAAGAGAAGTTTTTTTTTTTTTTTTTTTTTTTTTTTTTTTTTTTTTTTTCGACTCGCCTTAAATTCTTTATGCCATAATGTCGGAATGTTCATATGAGTCACCGTAATATAATCCCGGAAATTATATTACCCTGATTCATATGTGCATTCGACATTATTCTATAAAGTCAAGGTGGCGTGTCAATCAAATTAAACAACGTGAGATTAAGATGAACTAAGAGTAGATATGAGTAGAAGCGTTCGAGTATAAATGCACAAGTAGTCAAGTAATTCCTACTTCAAGTCTATATGCCGGTTGTAGTCTAGACTCACCAATGTACCCTATGACTCGAGGTTGACACTAATGAACTCTAAATCCCTACAACCAACGCTCTGATACCATCTGTAGCGACCCGACCAAATCGTCATTGACGGCGCCGTCTACTTAGGTCCCGTTACGTGGTCATAAGTCTTTAAGACAAAGTTTGACCAAAATATGTCGCCTTCATTTCAAAATAAAGATTGTTCCCAAAGTTTACAAGAATTGTTCAACCAATAGTTAAGTTACAACGTTATAATACGAATGAAATCTAGGCGACACGGTTTAAAGTAAAGTCAAAAGACGCTCCATGAAATGCACATATACTCGACATCCAATGCAAGTATCAAATAATGAGCGGAAGCATGTATCATGTATCGTTCAAGGACCTGAGAAAAACATAGAAATCTGTCAACGAAAACGTTGGTGAAATCATAGGTTTAAGTAAGTAAGTACAAGTGAACCACAAGATTTGCATCAATGAAATAATAGTAATACATTCCAAAAGTTTGTTTCACGAGCACCCAATTATCAATGCTTAACATTTCCTTCCATTGAACCCCATCACTTAGTGCTAGAACATACACTGTTTCTCGAAAATATATTTCATTCGTAAACGGTAGCGAACCGTTTGAATGAGGGTTTGTCAAACCCATATGGATCCATACAACATAAGTTCTCGCTTACACCCGGCAAGTGTAACTAATGATAATCGAATTGAGGATTTTGTTCTAAACTCGTATGTAGAATGTTTGTTTTCCTGTACTTGTGTTCACTTAGTAAAAGAAATGTTTATGTTTTCTCATCCCAAATGTAAGTTCAAAAAGAGTAAAAGTGGGACTATGATCTCACCTTGAGTGCACGAGTAGTAAAGTACTTCAACAAGTAAACGTGTGCAAAGAACAATGCTAGTCTTGACCTAAACAATAGGTTGTATCAATAACGGTAAACACGATAGGTCAAAGATGTTCAATTAGTCCTATGGCTCAATACGACTCGATTAATATAGTATGTGAAGCAAATTGTCATGTTTCATGCAAGGTACAAGTATAAAAACATGTTAGAACGATTGCACAAATATTTGGTTAAGTTTGATTAAAAGTCAAACTTTGGTCGGTCAAAGTCAACGAAAGTCAACACGTTCGGGTCGGGTTCCGAACCATTTTTCTGAGGTTTTTAATCATATATGAACACGTTAGAACAAGTTTCATGTGAATCGGAGGTCCGTAGTATGCCAAACATTTTCCTAAATTTGACAAAGTAGGTCAGAATCTGACCAAGGCTTATGTCGCGCCGCGGCAAGGGGTGTCGCGCCGCGACATAACACATGGTCTGGTGTCAGGTCGTTTTCAAGGTTCAAGTCTTGATCAAAACTTCAAACAAACGCAAAACGCAAACCGCAAACAATTAGAAGACGTATCTTATACCGTTGGAAAGGTAATTTGACGAGGAAAACAACTAAACACAATTCATCAACCAAACTTCCACTTACAACAACCAAAAACCGTAATTAAACGTTCATAATCAAAGTTCAAGTTCCAAAAAACGCATTTTATGATTCGGGCAACCAATTTACATGAATGATATGCCGTTTCGAAGGTAATCAAGCATACAATCCAACTAAACACTTACCAATAATAATCCATGGCATTCAATGCATCAAAAGTCCATTTCAAGTTCATCAAACCCTAACCCAAATTCACCAAAATCAATAATCAAGTTCATGAAGTTTTTCTAAGGCAACCTACACATCAAATTGAAGCTAGTGATGCTAGTAACACAATTAAAACATCAACTTTTAACATCTAACAACATATGATCATCCAAAATTCAAGAATAACACACCAAAATTCAAGTTCATGCTAGTTACACTAAAACAACGAGATCCAGCATATAAATCATATATTCATGTTAGACTTGAGCCATAGACACTAATTAACACTTTTATAAGTTAAAAACATCAAGAACACAAAATCTAGTGATTTTAGAAAGTTACCCAAACGAGATGAAGTTGGTACCAAAATGAAGAGGATGAAGAGAGGATCACGAATATGTAATTTATTTGGTTGCTAGCTCCTTAATCCGGATTTAGATGATGAATGAATGAATTTGGATAATTGGGTGTGTGTTCTTGCTAGAGAGAAAGAGAGAGAGATGGAGGTGGAAATGAATGGGTGAAAGGGGTTGACCCTTTGACCTAGTCAAGGGTTTGATCCCTTGTCAAGTTTAGTCCCTCAACTTTCGCTCGGGTGCGGGAATTACCTAAACGAGATAATTTAAAACGCGTATCAACGGGAGATGTTATAAACATATAACGGACTTTATATTAGTATAACGGAAAAGTAAACGGAAAAAGGCGGGATGTTACAATGTTTTCATGACGTATACGAGTTGGAAATTAGAGTTTTATTATCATCAAATAATATTGATAAAGCAATTTGATTTTTGTGAAGAGTATGAGTGAGGCTATCACCAAAGGGTGAAATGAGTAGGTATAGATTCGTCATATCTTTTGACGTAGATAGGATTGATTTCCAAGTTCAAGAGATTTGGAGTAAAATCTTCATAATGAGATTTGATTCTTCGATAATCAAGGAAATTAGAATCCGCTTTAAATGCGATCATCTATTTTGATTGCTCTGTCGGATCTTTTACTATAAATCCACCTCCCTTCATTTCCTTACAACTCATACCTTCTATTCTTCCTCCCTCAATTCATACTTTAAAACATTTATCAGTATGCTTCATCCAGTACTGATCCTGGATATACTCTTAACTTTCATCTCTGTCATTCTTCTTTTTCATCTACCTCCGGAGGATTTTATTTATTTCTACTATTACCTTGGGGTTATAGTATTGTTAATTCTCCCGTGCCTTTACGTTGCAATACGTATTGATATACACGATTTGTAATTTATTTATTGTTGTCGAGCTTTATATTTTCTTTTATATTCAACAGTTTCATACTTCTGTTTCCTCTTCCCGACTTCGAGTCAAGCGAATAATGGTCCGGAATTCGTAGGTATGGATTTTGAAATAAACATAGTTAATGTTCTAAGAAGGAAATAGTAATTGCACGATCTTGATTTGGTAAGTTACCAGAATGTCTGAAAAGATAGAATTATCAAGGAGATATGTTCTTAATATGTTTGGAGATTGGGTAGAATGTAAGAGTTGTGTAACATGGCACATGATGACGTTATGATCTGTGAATCATTATGTTCCATTTAGAAACTCAACATGAATTACTGTAATATAATCACGTTGATCAAGTGTCATTATATTATACTAATTCATGCTTCAGTTTCCAACACTACTTCAAAACATTCATATTTTAAACTCGAATTTTTCAGAATTTAGAAACTAACACAGTTTCTTTTATGTTGTAACGCAAATATTGTGAAGAGATAAATGATTTTTGATGAGGATAGTTGGGAATATATCTTCAGGAATATCGGAGATATTTATAATGAAAAAATACGATGATAGCTTAGAATATCTAAGATCAGGGAATGACGCGGAAAATCTGTCTGTGACGGTTTAGAATAAGGAGTAAGGTTTACTAATGGTTTCAGCAGACACTGAATCATTTGAATCCTTTGAAGGTAGATTTCGTCATTGTGATTTGTCCACGACCTCCTTTATACTTTGCTCAATCCGTTTTCCAGTACCAAATTTTTCGTTCGAGCTTTTCCAATCTATTATTCTTTATTGTCAAACTTCTGACCGTAATTGTTGTCTACTGTCTTTACCACTTTATCAGTCTTTTCCAAAACTTAATAGCACTAATTCGTAGACTGGAGCATTTTTCAGAAACTTCACATTTGAAATATGTAATTCTTGGGGATAGACGTTGTATATATATATATATATAACTGCCGAAATAGAAATGCTGCGAGATTTCAAAATACCAATTGTTGATTCCGCCAAAGGGGTAACGAGTTGCTGGTACATCTGCTGATAATGTCGTGGAATATAAAAGGTTCCCTGGTAACAAAAGTGTAATCGTATGTATTACAGGTTATAATAAGGCTACTTCGAATGGAAAGTCGAGGTTGACTTGCTGAAACTGTGACAAAATTTGCTATTTTGAAAAGGAATCGCAAAGTTATTTTTGCTAATAATTGCTAAAAGATTTAACGCGGATACATGTTAAATTATGTCCTTGGTTTCGAGAGCTTTTTAGGTGCAAGACTACGGGTAATGTGTGGTTGGATCATCATCTCGATTGTCCATTATTTGAAGTGTCTTCAGGAATTTCGAAGGGTTTGATCATAGATTGTAATCGTTAATATACATATGATGTTTTAGGACTTTGAATGATACAAATATTTTTCTGGGTTCCAAGAATCGAATGATGTTCTAGCATAGTTTTGAAGTCAAAGTATAGTTTTGAAAGATGTAAGAGTCCTAAGAGTGATGTCTTCTGTTAAGTCTTGACTTGGATTTCGTTTTGTCGTAATCAAATTTGGATGAGAATGGTTGTTTTGATTTCTATGAAAGAATGTATATTATTGTGAAGGTAGTGAGTATAGTTGATGATTGTTGAATCAGAGTCGAAGAATATAATCATATTAATTGTGAATTTATATATCTCTCGGGTATTACCTACCCGTTAAAAAAAAAATTTCACAAGTAATGTTTTGTACCAGAGAATTTTATTACAATCTTTATGAAAATATATGTACATATATATCTTCTTCAGATGTAATCATGAATTTAATAAGTCAATATAATATTAGACTCATTTGATTTTCGGTTTGAGCTAGAATAAGTAATCTCTAAAACGATTAGGAACCACATATTCTTCACAGAATATTAATGAAGTTATGGATCAATACTTCATTATTTATTCTTATATATATTTCCTTAGTGAATCATGCTGATACTCATTGATCTCTTGCTAACTTCGCAAGATATGAATGTTGTTTCCCAGTAAGCTTCGAGTACATTGAAGATGAAAGTGTAAAATCAAACATATTATTGAATAATACACTTGGTTTATTATAAAACGAAATTCATTGAATTGAAACAGGGATTATAGTTAATGATGATTAAGTTGCTGACGAAGGACGTACATCATTGCATATTTGTAATATGAATTTAAACGAGTAGTATCTACCCTTTTTTCAATTCATACTTAATAGCTTAGTACGAAAAGATTTATTTTGGTTTCCGAATTCATATATATAAAATATTTATATAAATTCTTCAGAAGAATGAGTTAATACTTCATAACTCGTTGATGCAATATACTCGTTATTGATGATGTCCACGGTGATTCTTGAACTGGTGGAGCTTGTGATGTTAAAGTTGCTGACGATTCTAACGATGTTGACAGCACTGACTGTGTTGGTGAGGCTAAGGGTACTGCTGATGCTGTTGGTAAAACAAGTCTAGCTTGTACCTTACGCATCATTTTTGTCAGGGTTTCTACTCTTCCTTTTATCATTTCTGTCCACTCATCTGATTTATGGTTAAGGTAGAAATAGGTAATTTTTATGTCTTTAGAGATTACATAATCACCATAGAATGTTTCTCCGATGAAGTTATGAATCAATACTTCATCGTTTGTTGTTGTTGGTACTTCTTGGTATCTATGGTGCGTGTGACGTTGATATCCGAGGTACGGATGGTGATATTGAGGCGTGTGATGCGGATGTGATTGTTGGTGGTGGTAATAATCCTGTTGATGTTGATGATGGTGATAACGTTGATGCTGGTGATGCTGCTGGTGCTTAGGGTATTGAGGCTTGCGATGTTGATGTTATTGACGGTACTGGTTATGCTGCTGATGCTGCTGATGGTGTTTGTAACTTTCGTACCGTATTCTCCAAAACCACTACCCGAGTGCGAAGCTCGTTGACTTCTTCTATTACACCGGGGTGATTGTCGGTTCGGACGAGCGGATAAATAAAATCTAGAATTTGATGTAGTATATAATCGTGACGAGATACTCTGGAAATGAGAGAGAAAATGGTTTCTCGAACTGGTTCGCCGGTAAGTGCTTCAGGTTCATCGTCAAGAGGGCAATTTGGTGGATGGAAGGGATCACCTTCTTCTTGTCTCCAATGATTGAGGAGGCTACGAACCCATCCCCAATCCATCCAAAATAGATGATGACTGATTGGTTGATCCATTCCGGTCACACTGCTTTCGGAGCTTGAGTGGTATTCCATATCGGAATCCGAGGGACTTCAACTAGTGACGAGTTCCATTTCGTATGATTGAATAAAGGATTTTTCGATATGAAATGATTTTTCGGCTATCGGGTGGTATTCTAATTATATAGAATATACACATATATAGAACAAAAGATCTCATAGATTACGGAGGGATTTACGGAATATGTCAGACAAAGTTTACAGTAACAGATACGCGTAGATATGAATTAGCAAATACGCTAAGATATGAATTTTGTCTATACACCATTCATGCAATGAATGCAGTAAGACGCGTTTAGACTTAAGATGATAAGCAGGTAATTTCCTACAGATGATAAGTAGATGATTTTCGACACAAAATGATAAGCAAAATTTTGACATGCAGACACGGTCGAACTCCAGACTCACTAATGCAACCTAACGACTTATCAATTAGACACACTAATGCAGACCTGGTTCGCTAAGACCACTGCTCTGATACCACATGAAACGACCCGACCCAATCCATAGGGACGAATACAATAACATATGATTACATCGCGAGGCATTTGACCTCTATATGATACGTTTTATAAACATTGCATTCTTTTGAAAAGATATACCATAAATGAATATTTAAAATTCAATGTTTTCGACATCTGATGATTTTTACATGTAGACAATCACCGTAAATAACAATTTACAAGAATACTTCCGTTGACAATGCATTCAAAATAAATACACGGTGATGATTTTGTGAATGCAATGCTTCCTCGAATAAAACATGTATGACTCCATGCACATGGTTTCTCTAACATATATTCAAACAGCGGAAGACTTCTAGGAACCTGAGAATAAACATGCTTTAAACGTCAACATAAAGTTGGTGAGATATAGGTTTAATGCTAGCAGTGTTATAAATATAGACCACAAGATTTCATATACATAAACGTTTTAATAAAAATATTCTAAGTGGTTGATCACTTGATAACCATACTTAACATTTAATCAACATCGCATATTCCCTTTATTATGAAATCTCACTACACTGTACCAAGTGTAGTCACCGAAACGAAGTACTGTGCAACCGTTGAATACTGGTCGTCCAGTCCGGTTGGGGTTGTCAGGGATCTATCAACAGAATTCGCGTTTACAATACCACATGTAAATAGTAGTTACCAAGCTACAGGGAAGTATGCCAGTGGTACAACTCAACGTAGAATATATTTTTTTTTATCACTTGTGTCCATAACGCAAATCATAAAATGCATGTATTCTCATCTCGAAATATTTAGAGTTTAAAAGTGGGACTATATACTCACTTTTTCCTTGAAGGTATTTAACTCGACTTGGTCTCTGATAGATATCACGAACCTAACCATATATATATAATATATCAACATATTTTCTTTTCAAGTAATCGTTATATATATATATATATATATATATATATATATATATATATATATATATATATATATATATATATATACTTATAATACTTTTAATATTTTCTTAGTCCGTAGTTAGCAGTCCGATGTTAGTGGTCCACAATTAGTTGCTCAATAAAATAAATAAAGACCCCATCGTATTCGTATTGATCAGAATTAATCTCGACCCATGGTACCATGTTGTCAAATGACGTGTTGCGTACATAAAGTACCGTGTTGTCAAATGACGTGTTGCGTACAATCATGAGGTCTTATGATTAATCTTCTCGTGTTGTTTACGGGTGGTCCTGAAATATATAAAATCAAATCATAAGTAATTATATATAAAATATCATATTAATTAGAAAAGATATGATTAATTTACTTTATCTCCAAATATTTTCGTAGCTAAACTAGCTTCGGATACCCAATCTTGTTTTAGTCGTAGTTTCTTCATTACAACTCCATTTTTGTTGGTTCAACTTGCCACTTCCTTGGATCGAGTCAAATTTTAAGAATATGAACTGAAAATGCCTTAGTTTGTATTCGAAATCACAGGTTATAGGTCAAACTTTGGTAAAACTTATGAAAGTGATCATTTTCCATCATAAAAATAACATTTAATGATCATTTTTCTAAAAATACTTACACTTTGAGTTAAACCATGAAATTTTTATGTGTTAACATATTCATAAGAAATATCATTTTTCCAGAACATGAACTTCCAATTCAAAGTTCAAGATGGTTTTTAATTATCCAACCCAAAACAGCCCCCGGTTGCACTCCGACGACGTAGATTCAGTTTTTAAGGTGTTCTTTGTAAAACCAAGTTATATCTTGTTAAGTTAGCATATCATTATGATATATTACAGGTCTTGAAGTGTTTTAAAAGTTAAGTTAGAAGGATCTATTTAGTTTGCAAACAAGTTTGAAATCATTCAAACTATGTTCTTGTTGTTAAAATTTTACAACATAAAATAAGATAGCTATATAATTATGAATCGAACAAGATTATGAACAAGGTTACTACCTCAAGTTACTTGGACAAAGTTATTGTAAGAGATAAGAAAAAATCTTGGAATCAAAGAGTGGTGGAGTTAGATCAAAAGGTTGGAAGTATACTTCTTCAAATGGGTGGTTATTTTGATATGTTCTTGAAAGAGTTTTCTTATGGTGTTTAAGGCTTGTAATTGAAGCTAAATGATGGGAAAAATGCTTGGAGATGATCAAGTATGAAGTTAGGAGTATTTTGAGAGAGAAATGAGGGTGTAGGTATGAGAAAATGGAGTGAAGAAATGGTGTTCATTCATAAAAACGTTTTTAGTTTATAAAGAAAGAAAAGGATTCCTAATTTTATTTTCTTACTAATAATTCATGTTACTTGACAAATCCTAGTTACCTCATATCTAGGGCAGTAATAATGTTGATTAGGATGTTGATTTGATGTGTATATACCAATAGTAAATACATATAGAAGCTGGGTATGATACGGGTATATATACCCTAGATATACATATAGAAATCTTGAGGAAATGGAATGAGAATTCAAATATAGCTATCTTTTGTGAATATACTTATATTGTTTTATGTATTTAAGTCCTTAAAAAGTTATTAAATACATTATATATACGATACATGTATAAGCATTATAGGTTATACGTATATATATCAAAAAATGTTACGTATAGTTATCGTTTTGAAAACTTAAGTTAGTAGTTTCAAAATATACTTATAACTCATTGTCATTAGTACACAATGAGATGTTAAAACATCCTTAGATCATGTTAAATATATATAAATACATATATATACACAAACGTATAATTATCGTATGTTATATAGTTCGTGATATCATCGGTTAAATTGGACGGTCAAACGTTGTGTAAAACTCTTTTCAAAAACACAAGTCTCAACAATTTGGATTGCTTATCATGTTGGTAAGGTTTAATTTATGTAAATATTAATCTCATAAGTATAAAACGATTGGAAAAATCCGGGTCGTTACATAATAGTACTTGTTAATGATATTCATGATACTTATTTTTGTAATTACATAATAATAATACTTGTGATAATATAAATAATATTACTTATGTTCATTTCATTCATAAAAGATATTTATACTAATATTTATGAATAATAATAATTTATATGTTTTTCATAATAATAATAAACATATTCATCATACTAATACTTATATTAAAGTTTTAAAATTAATAATAACATCATAATTAATACTTATAATAATTATTATGATAATAATGATTATGTTACTTATAGATATGATACTAACACCAACAATAATAATCATAACAACAATAATAATAATAACAATAATGATAATTTTTAAAACATGAAAACTACCTTAAAAAGCTTTCCAAAAAATAACTGTCTTGAACGAGGCTCGAACCCGAGACCTCTCGGTTAACCGACACATCACTTAACCAAGGCTTCATTACAATTTTCCTGATTAATATGCATTACATTAATATATATACACGTATTTAGATAACTCTTCTACTTCATGAATTTACACCATCGATTCAACCACTCCTAAATTCAAGTTAACTCTGTTTTAGGCTGGACACTTAATTATAAACAACTTCTAATTGAATTTAACAGTTTTCATGTACGTATTAAGAAGAATTAGCTGTATCAGGGTAAAAAAATAAATAAATAAATAACGATGGTAGCTTAAATCATGATTTTAAATTCTCGATTGTTTTAGCATGTAATTACAACATAAAATATGTTCCAATTCATTTCTATAAACTTTTGAAAACATCAGTTAAGCTTGAATTATAACAGAAAATCCGAATTTAATCCAAGAACAAAACTGTTGACTTTTAATACCAATATTTTGACTCTTAAATTCGAAGTCGTTAGTAACAATTGGAAGTTGTAATTTTACAGATAGTTTATATGAATGATTTCTAGTAACACTGCATTTATACTTTTTAATATTTCATTCGAATTCAATTTATTGCACTTACAGTCAAGAACACTTATGAAGTCTAAATTAATTTTCACATCTTAGATTGTTTTAGGTTTAAATTATAACCTGGATTATGTTTTGGATCCTTCTTAAAAACTTTAGAAAGCATTAATTTAACCTTAAACATCAAAACCATTTTGAATTTCTGGATGAACAAATCCTGTTGACTTTTTAACATTTATCTTTGACTCCCAAATTCGTATTCAATATGAAAATTTGACAAATGAAACTCTCCAGATTATTTAAACGAAGTATTTATAACAATACTGCAGTAATACATTTTGAAATTCATTAATAACTCGAGTTGTTTGAAAAATCAAAACAAGAACAGAGTATTACCTGTATTGTTCAAATGTTCTGATTTAATCCGAGCAGTTAGGAGTTGTTAGTGATTTTCTGTGATTTATAAATGATAATGTGAGGTGGTATGGTATCAATTTCAACTGGAGTCGTTCGTGTTCTCGCACAATGAAGTCGACAGGGTTATTAATCAGTGATTAAAAATAAGAAAAAAAATATAAAAATAAAAATAAAAATAAAAAGTAGATAATGACTTCAAACTAATTTTGGATGTTATTGAATCCTTTTTGTACGAGTTTTGTAAATCAAAAATAGTAGGATAGCAACACTCAAGAGATTCGTACGATCTTGATTGGTTTTGTGGTTTATAAAATATATTCTTTATTAAATGTATTATTAATATCATTACTTATTTTAATAATAATAATAAATTATAATGATATTAATAATAATAAAATTTATAATAATCTTATTATTTATGTTAATAACCAAAAAATGTATTATTTCCTAATTGAATTTTACAATAACACTAATAGTTATTTTAATAATATTTATAATTATATTAGATAATAATAATGATATTTATAAATAAAAAAAAATGATAATAATCATATCATTCATAATACTAATAATATTACTGATTATAACAACATTACTATTAGTAATAATAATAGTAATATGACAATTTATATACATCAAACTTCATATCATATCATAGTATTATTAATACAGATATTTATAATAATGAAAATAATAATTTTACTATATCACTATATTCTAAACTTGTAAATAAATTTAATCTATTAATATTACATATTGTTAATCAAGTATTATTTAATAATCATATAATATATAATAACTTTTAGTGAATTCTTAATTTTTATAAATTTTATATATATATTACAATATACATATAATATTAATTATTTATATAAATCATATATTTAAATATAAATTCATTTTAAGTACAATTTAATTATTTTATGTCTTATTTTACATCTTTAATTTTAATGTTTAAATTGTATTTTAAAATTTTCAAATTGTTATATATCTACTTACATTTATATATTCATATTTAGTTACAAACAATTGTTCGTGAATCGTCGGGTATGGTCAAAGGTCAATTGATATGATGAATATAGTTTACAACTTTGTTACTCAACATTACTAACTTTGCTTATTGTGTCGGAAACATATAAAGATTAAAGTTTAAATTTGGTCGGAAATTCCCGGGTCATCACAGTTACTTCGTCGAGCAAAACTGACCTTTTATAGTACTTTTCCATTTACTGTAGCTCATGCGATCGCATGAGTTTTCAGTGTTTTTGCCATGCGATCGCATGGCCACCTTTTCCGTTTTTGTTTGCTAGTTCGTCGACATCAAGTAGTGTTTTAATGTAGCAAATAGTGTTTTTACTGTATTAAATAGTGTTACTGTAGCAAATAGTGTTTACTGTAGCAAATAGTGTTTACTGTAGCAAGCCGTTTTTCACTGTAGCACTGTAGCAAAATACGGTTTCACTGTAGCAAATAGTGTTTTACTGTAGCAAATAGTGTTTTACTGTAGCAAATAGTGTTTTACTGTAGCAAAGTTTTTTTTTCAGTAGCAATTAGTGTTTTACTTGTACATCTTATAATATATATATATATATATATATATATATATATATATATATATATATATATATATATATATATATATATATATATATATATATATATATATATATATATATATATATATATTTACATAATATTAAATCATATAGAGAATTGGTTTAAATTAGTCGAAATTTTCCAGATCATCACATAACCTCCCCGTTAAAGAAAATTTCGTCCCGAAATTTTGAGTAGTACCTGTTTTATGAGCGATATCAGTGAAAAAATGTGGATACTTTTGCTTTATTTGATCCTCACGTCCCCAAGTAGACTCGGGTCCTCGTCTAGCGTTCCAACGAACCCTAACTATCGGTATTTTGCTTTGTTTTAATTGTTTGACCTCACAGTCCATGATTTCAACAGGTTCTTCGATAAAATGGAGTTTATCATTGATTTGTATTTCGTCAAGAGGAATTACGGCATCCTCTTCAGCTAAACATTTCTGAAAGGACCCGTTCATATACATTATAAACGATTCACAATAGTTGATTACATCGCGAGGTATTTGACCTCTATATGATACGTTTTACAAACATTGCATTCGTTTTTAAAAGACAAACTTTCTTTACATCAAAAATTGACGGCATGCATACCATTTCATATTACATCCAACTATAATTGACTTAATATTAATCTTGATGAACTCAACGACTCGAATGAAACGTCTTCACAAAGTATGTCTTGAATAACTCCAAGTAATATCCTTAAAATGAGCTAATGCACAGCGGAAGATTTCTTTAATACCTGAGAATAAACATGCTTTAAAGTGTCAACCAAAAGGTTGGTGAGTTCATTAGTTTATCATAATACATCATTTCCGTAATAGTAATAGACCACAAGATCTCAGTTTCTATAAATATCCGTACACTCGCAAGTGTATAAAAGTATTCAATAAGTTGTAGGCACCCGGTAACAAGCCTTAACGTTCATGTTTTACCCTCTGAAGTACACCATATCAGGTGTGTTTAAAATAACCTCGAAGTACTAAAGCATCCCATAGTCAGGATGGGGTTTGTCAGACCCAATAGATCTATCTTTAGGATTCGCGCCTACCGTACATAGACAAGTAGTTTAATGTTACCAAGCTAAGGGTATATTTCTGGTTTAAACCCACACAGAATTAGTTTTAGTACTTGTGCCTATTTCGTAAAACATTTATAAATCAGCGCATGTATTCTCAGCCCAAAAATATATATAAAAAGGGAGCAAATGAAACTCACAATACTGTATTTCGTAGCAATTATGTATATGACGGCACTGAACAAGTGCAGGGTTTGTCTCGGATTCACGAACCTATATTAAGTATATATATTTATATGTTGGTCAATATCTGTCTAACAATTTAGGTCAAGTCGTAGTGTATCACAATCCTAATGCTCGAGACCGACATGCAAAAGTCAACAAAAGTCAACTTGACCCAAAATGACTTCCAAAATCTATACATGTTTATTATATAACTTATATATAGTACTTTTATATATTTAAATATATTTATCAGATCTTATTATACTAAATAATACAAGTCATTTATTAATAAATAAAAATTTATATTAAAATTCATATATGATAAAAATATACTTTTATATATCTCAAGTAATAAAATTTATAAAATTCACTTAATATCATAAAAATATAGTGGTATGTATTATTAATGTAATTACATTACGTGTGGTAAAAATATCTTTGTACGCATATTTATTTGATAAAATAATATTGATAATAATGATAATGATAAAAATAATAAAATGATAGTTTCAATAAAAATATTAATTTTTAGTAATAAAGATAATTTTAGCAATAACATCAACTGATAACAGTTATAATAATCATTTTAATAATAATATTAAAATTAATGATAATTCATTTGACCATATCTTTTAATCCGTTCATCGAAACCACACGATTTCTAAATGAAAAGTTATTAATTTTTTTCTTCAGCTTTTCAACGACATGCATATCATATAACTTATCTCAGTAGCATATGTATCAAATTCGTGATTTATCATAAACTATTTAACAACGAAACTAAGCATACAAACATGCATAATCATATATACTCGAGCACTAGTCAGGGATACACTATTAATATATAAAAGATAAGATATGAATGCTCACGTATCAATATTGTGATTCAATATTGCAGGAAAGTACGTAGACGCAACGAAAATGATAAACGTTAGGTTGACCTCACGAGCAATACCCTCGATCAATACCCATAACCTTCATAGCTATAACCCATAATTTCCTTAGCTCTATCCCATTTGAAAACTTATTTTGAAATCGTCTGAATATAACTCCGTCGTAGTATTTTATGTATACTAATAATATCTTGAAATAATACTAAGTAAATATATATATATATATATATATATATATATATATATATATATATATATATATATATATATATATATATATATATATATATATATATATGTAATTCGATTGAGAGAGTTTAGAGAAATATATTTTCAAGTTTTTATGAAATAATGAAACCTATTGAATTCTATTTATAATAGATTTTTGAATTATTAAAGTGAATTATTAAAGTATGAATTATTAAAGTGAATTATTAAAGTATGAATAATTAAAGTGAATTATTAAAGTATGAATAATTAAAGTGAATTATTAAAGTGAATTATTAAAGTATGAATTATTAAAGTAAATTATTAAAGTGAATTATTAAAGTATGAATTATTAAAGTATGAATTATTAAAGTGAATTATTAAAGTATGAATTATTAAAGTTAAAGTAAAGTAAAAGTAAAGTAAAGGTAAAGTTAAAGTATAGTAAAAGTATAAAACTATGTACGTATAATACGCGTATAAAAAAAATATAATATTAATTTAAATCGTTTTATATATTTAATAAAATAAAATATAAATATCGTTATCTTTATCATACTGGTTAAGTATTGAGTTGTCAAAAATAATAGATTTCTTAAATCACAGTGGACCTCATAACATAGGCCCGTAACCATATCATAATGTATCTAATAATTCAATTATTTGATATTATCTCTTAATTCTGTCGATAAATATATCGAAACAAATATGTTCATGTAAAGTATCATATATCTAATACTTTGTTAATGTTTTCAGTTAATATTATATATTATATGTACATATCTATATACACATAATTGTTCGTGAATCGTCGAACACGGTCAAAGGGTAATTGATTACATGAATGTAGTTCCAAACTTTTTGAGATTCAACATTACAAATACTGCTTATCGTGTCGGAAACATATAAAGGTTAAGTTTAAATTTGGTCGGAAATTTTCGGGTCGTCACAGTACCTACCCGTTAAAGAAATTTCGTCCCGAAATTTGATCGAGGTCGTCATGGCTAACTATAAATATGTTTTCATGACGAATATGAGTTGATAAATAGAGTTTTATCATCATTGAGTAATATAGATAAAACAATTTGATTACGCGAAGAGTATAAGTGAAGCTATCGCAAGAGAGTGAAATGAGTAAACGTATATTCGTTTTAACCGATGACGTAGTTATGATTGATTTCCGGAATTCATGGGATTTAAAGAAAATCTTTGCAATAAGATTTGGTTCTTCGGCGATTAAGGAAATCAGGATCTTCTTTGATTAAATGCGATAATCTGTCTCGATTTCTCTGTCTGATATTTTACTATAATTCCACCCCCTTCGTTTCTTTATTTCCACAGCTCACACCTTCTAGTATTTCTCCCCAATTCATACTTTAAAGCATTCATTAATATGCTTCATCCAGTATTGATTCTTGATATACTCTTAACTTTCATATCTGTCATTCTTCTTTTTCATCTACCACTGGAGGAAGTTATTTTCTTCTACCATTACCTTGGGGTTATTATTTTTTTTATTCTCCCGTGTCTTTATATTGCTATACGCATTGATATACACGGTTTGTAATTTCGGGATTGTTATCGGGCTTTATATTCTCCATTATATTTCGGAGCTTCATGCTTTCGTTTTCTCTTCCCGACCTTAAGTCAAACGGATAATGGTCCAGAATTCATAGATATGAATTTTTGGATGAACATAGTTAATGTTCCAAGAAGAAAATCGTAATGGCACGATCTTGATTTGGCAAATTACCAGAATATCCGAAAATATAGAGCTATCAAGATGATATGTTCTTAATATGTTTGGAAATTGGGTAGAATGTAAGAGTCGTGTAAACAGTACATGATGACGGTATGTTCTGTGAATCATCACGTTCCATTAGAAACTCAGCATGACTTACTGTAATATAATCACGTTGATCAAGTGTCATTATATTATACTAACTCATGCTTCAATTCCCAACACTACTTCAAAAACATTCCTATTTTAAATTCAATTTTTTTTTTATAGAATTTAGAAACTAACAAAGTGTCTTTTTATGTTGTAACACAGATATTGCGAAGAGATAAAAGATTTCGGATAAGAATAGTTGTGAAAATATCTTCAGGAATATCGAAGATATTATAATAAAAGATACGATAATATGGATGATGAAGAAGATTTGTCTGTGAAGGTTTAGAATAAGAAGTAAGTTGTTTGCTAACGATTTCAGTAGACACTGAATTATTTGGATCCTTTGAAGGCAGGTTTAGTCTTTGTGATTTGTCCACAGCCTCCTTCATGGTCTGCTCAATCCATTTTCTAGTTTCAAACCTTCTCTTTTTCTCAGCTTTACCACCATACTATTCTTTATCATCAAACTTTTGACTGTTAAAGTCGTTTACAGTTTTTGCTGCTTCATCAGCATTTTTCCAATTTCGGAGAACTAGTTCATAGTTTGGGATGTTTTTCAGAAAATTCACATTCGAAGTATGTAAGTCTAGGAGATAGACGTTATATGTATAACTTTTGACGTAAAATTGACGCGAAATTCAAAATACTGATTGCTAATTCCCAGTAGTTGGTGTGACAATTATTGTTACAGGATGTAGGTGAGTACATGATGGGGTTTTAATGAATAAGTATAGTGGCTTTTTGGAGTGGCTTAAGTCGAAGGTTAATGAAGTTGTTGATAAGTTTACTACTAATGTGGCGAGATATGAAAGGTTCCCCGGTAACAATGATGAAGGGGTAATTGTTATAATAAGGTTTATTCGTATAAACAAATGAAGGTGATTTGCTGGAGCTGTGACAAAACTGTCTATTTTGGAAAGAGATTGAAAAATTATATTTGGTAATAAATATCAAAGGATCTGACATGGATACGTATTAAACTATAACTTTAGTTTCGAGAGCTTTTCAGATGCATGACAGTGGGTAATATGTGGTTGGATCATCATCTCGCATGTCTTTAGGAATTTTGAAGTGTTTGAACACATATTGTAATTGTTAATATACATATGATGTTCTAAGATTTTGAATGATACAAATATTTTTTGTGAGTTCCATGAATAGAAATGAGGTTCTAGGACAGTTTTGAAGTCAAACTATAGTTTTGAAAGATGTAGGAATCTAAGAGTGATGATTTCGGTTATATCTTGAATCGAATTCTGAGATTTCAAATCAGAATATGTAATTAGATATTAAATGAGTATGGTTGTTTTGATTTCTATAAAAGAATGTATATTGTTGTGAAAGTAGGGAGTATAATGGATGATTTGTTGAATCAGATTCGAAGAATGTAACATATTAATTGTGAATTTATATATCTCTCGGGTATTACCTACTCGTTAAAAAAAATTTCACAATTAATATTTTGTACAAAAGAATTTTATTACAGTCTTTATGGAAATATGTATGTGTATATTTCTTCAGATGTAATATTTATTTAATGAGTTAATATTAAATTAAACTCATTTGATTTATGGTTAAGGCTAGGATAGATAATTTCTAAACTTTAGAAATTACATAATCGCCGTAGAATGTTTCCCCAATGAAGTTATGAATCAATACTTCATCGTTGTGGTATTCCTTGGTATCTACATGGCGTATGACGTCGATGCTCGTGGGACAGATTGTGAAGTTGAGGTTTGCGATGCGGTTGTTGTTGGTGGTGGTAATGGTACTGTTGATGTTGTTGATGGTGGTACTGGTTATGCTGCTGGTGCTGCTGCTGGTGTTTGTAACCTTTGCACCATATTCTCCAAAGCCACTACCCGAGCGCGAAGCTCGTTGACTTCTTCTATTACACCGGGGTGATTGTTGGTTCGGACGAGCGGATAAATAAGATCTAGAATTTGGTGTAGTATACAATTATGACGAGATACTCTGGAAATGAGAGAGAAAATGGTGTTTCGGACAGGTTCGCCGGTAAGTGCTTCAGGTTCATTGCCAAGAGGGCAATGTGGTGGATGAAAGGGATCGCCTTCTTCTTGTCTTCAATGGTTAAGTAGATTATGAACCCATCCCCAATTCATCCAGAATAGATGATGGCTAATTGGTTGATCCATTCCGGTCACACTGCTTTCGGAGCTCATGTGGAAATCCATATCGGCATAGCTGTCGGAATCCGAGGAACTCGAACTGGTTGAGGGATCCATCTTGTATGATCAGGGAAAGAAATTTTTTTTTTTTGGTATGAAATAGATTGTAGAATTTAGATTTGGTATTCTTCAATACATAATTTACATATGTATATATAATACCAAAATCCCATAAATTACGGAGGAATCTTTGAAAGATGTCCGTCAAAGTTCACAGTAACAGATATGCTAAGATAAGAATTCGTCTATACACTATTATGCAATAAATGTAGGAAAACGAGTCTAGACTTAAGAATGATAAGCAGGTAATTTTCTAAGGATGGTAAGTAGATGATTTCCGACTAAAAATGATAAGCAAAACTTTTGACATGCAGACACGGTGAAAGTCCAGACTCACTAATGCATCTTAACAACTATCAGTTAGACACACTAATGCAAGACCTGGTTCGCTAAGACCACCGCTCTGATACCAACTGAAAGGACCCGTTCATATACATTATAAACGATTCACAATAGTTGATTACATCGCGAGGTATTTGACCTCTATATGATACGTTTTACAAACATTGCATTCGTTTTTAAAAGACAAACTTTCTTTACATCAAAAATTGACGGCATGCATACCATTTCATATTACATCCAACTATAATTGACTTAATATTAATCTTGATGAACTCAACGACTCGAATGAAACGTCTTTCAAAGTATGTCTTGAATGACTCCAAGTAATATCCTTAAAATGAGCTAATGCACAGCGGAAGATTTCTTTAATACCTGAGAATAAACATGCTTTAAAGTGTCAACCAAAAGGTTGGTGAGTTCATTAGTTTATCATAATCCATCATTTCCGTAATAGTAATAGACCACAAGATCTCAGTTTCTATAAATATCCGTACACTCGCAAGTGTATAAAAGTATTCTATAAGTTGTAGGCACCCGGTAACAAGCCTTAACGTTCATGTTTTACCCTCTGAAGTACACCATATCAGGTGTGTTTAAAATAACCTCGAAGTACTAAAGCATCCCATAGTCAGGATGGGGTTTGTCAGACCCAATAGATCTATCTTTAGGATTCGCGCCTACCGTACATAGACAAGTAGTTTAATGTTACCAAGCTAAGGGTATATTTCTGGTTTAAACCCACACAGAATTAGTTTTAGTACTTGTGCCTATTTCGTAAAACATTTATAAATCAGCGCATGTATTCTCAGCCCAAAAATATATATAAAAAGGGAGCAAATGAAACTCACAATACTGTATTTCGTAGCAATTATGTATATGACGGCACTGAACAAGTGCAGGGTTTGTCTCGGATTCACGAACCTATATTAAGTATATATATTTATATGTTGGTCAATATCTGTCTAACAATTTAGGTCAAGTCGTAGTGTATCACAATCCTAATGCTCGAGACCGACATGCAAAAGTCAACAAAAGTCAACTTGACCCAAAATGACTTCCAAAATCTATACATGTTTATTATATAACTTATATATAGTACTTTTATATATTTAAATATATTTATCAGATCTTATTATACTAAATAATACAAGTCATTTATTAATAAATAAAAATTTATATTAAAATTCATATATGATAAAAATATACTTTTATATATCTCAAGTAATAAAATTTATAAAATTCACTTAATATCATAAAAATATAGTGGTATGTATTATTAATGTAATTACATTACGTGTGGTAAAAATATCTTTGTACGCATATTTATTTGATAAAATAATATTGATAATAATGATAATGATAAAAATAATAAAATGATAGTTTCAATAAAAATATTAATTTTTAGTAATAAAGATAATTTTAGCAATAACATCAACTGATAACAGTTATAATAATCGTTTTAATAATAATATTAAAATTAATGATAATTCATTTGACCATATCTTTTAATCCGTTCATCGAAACCACACGATTTCTAAATGAAAAGTTATTAATTTTTTTCTTCAGCTTTTCAACGACATGCATATCATATAACTTATCTCAGTAGCATATGTATCAAATTCGTGATTTATCATAAACTATTTAACGACGAAACTAAGCATACAAACATGCATAATCATATATAATCGAGCACTAGTCAGGGATACACTATTAATATATAAAAGATAAGATATGAATGCTCACGTATCAATATTGTGATTCAATATTGCAGGAAAGTACGTAGACGCAACGAAAATGATAAACGTTAGGTTGACCTCACGAGCAATACCCTCGATCAATACCCATAACCTTCATAGCTATAACCCATAATTTTCTTAGCTCTATCCCATTTGAAAACTTATTTTGAAATCGTCTGAATATAACTCCGTCGTAGTATTTTATGTATACTAATAATATCTTGAAATAATACTAAGTAAATATATATATATATATATATATGTAATTCGATTGAGAGAGTTTAGAGAAATATATTTTCAAGTTTCTATGAAATAATGAAACCTATTGAATTCTATTTATAATAGATTTTTGAATTATTAAAGTGAATTATTAAAGTATGAATTATTAAAGTGAATTATTAAAGTATGAATAATTAAAGTGAATTATTAAAGTATGAATAATTAAAGTGAATTATTAAAGTATGAATTATTAAAGTGAATTATTAAAGTATGAATTATTAAAGTGAATTATTAAAGTGAATTATTAAAGTATGAATTATTAAAGTGAATTATTAAAGTATGAATTATTAAAGTGAATTATTAAAGTATGAATTATTAAAGTTAAAGTAAAGTAAAAGTAAAGTAAAGGTAAAGTTAAAGTATAGTAAAAGTATAAAACTATGTACGTATAATACGCGTATAAAAAAATATATATAATATTAATTTAAATCATTTTATATATTTAATAAAATAAAATATAAATATCGTTATCTTTATCATACTGGTTAAGTATTGAGTTGTCAAAAAGAATAGATTTCTTAAATCACAGTGGACCTCATAACATAGGCCCGTAACCATATCATAATGTATCTAATAATTCAATTATTTGATATTATCTCTTAATTCTGTCGATAAATATATCGAAACAAATATGTTCATGTAAAGTATCATATATCTAATACTTTGTTAATGTTTTCAGTTAATATTATATATTATATGTACATATCTATATACACATAATTGTTCGTGAATCGTCGAACACGGTCAAAGGGTAATTGATTACATGAATGTAGTTCCAAACTTTTTGAGATTCAACATTACAAATTCTGCTTATCGTGTCAGAAACATATAAAGGTTAAGTTTAAATTTGGTCGAAAATTTTCGGGTCGTCACAATTTCTTTAAATTTGACACGTGAAATGTGTCATGAACACTACTAAGTTCTTGCGGTAGCTTTAATCGATAAGCAACTGCTCCAATTCTTTCGGTGATTTCAAAAGGTCCTACGTACCTTGGACTTAGCTTTCCTCGTTTACCGAATTGTACAACGCCTTTCCAGGGTGACACTTTCAACATGACTTTGTCGCCCACTTGAAATTCTGGCAGTTTCCTTCTTACATCAGCATAACTCTTTTAGCGACTCATGGCCGTTTTCAATCGCTGTTGTATTTGAATGATCTTGTCGTTGGTTTCATGAATAATTTCTGATCCAGTAAGTTGTTTTTCTCCTACTTCACTCCAGCAGATAGGAGATCTGCACTTTCTACCGTAAAGTGCTTCAAATGGCGCTGCGTTGATGCTCGTATGATAGCTGTTATTTTATGAAAATTCTGTCAACGGTAAATGTCGATCCCAACTGGTTCCAAAGTCAATCACGCATGCCCGTAACATGTCTTCCAATGTTTGTATTGTTCTTTCACTTTGACCATCTGTCTGTGGGTGATAAGCGGTGCTCATATCTAATCGAGTTCCCAATGCTTTTTGTAATGAATGCCAGAAACGTGATGTGAATCGGGTGTTGCGATCAGATATGATGGAGATAGGTACACCATGCCTGGAAACTACTTCCTTCAAATATCGGCGTGCTAATCTTTCCATACTGTCTGTCTCCTTTATTGGTAGGAAGTGAGCTGATTTAGTTAGACGATCAACTATCACCCAAATAATATCATGACTACTTGCAGTCCTTGGCAATTTCGTAATGAAATCCATGGTTATTCTTTCCCATTTCCACTACGGAATTTCCGGTTGTTTCAGTAATCCTGACGGCTTTTGGTGCTCAGCTTTGACCTTTGCACACGTCAAACATTTGCTTACATAAGTAGCAATTTCTGTCTTCATATTAGGCCACCAATAGAACTTCTTGAGATCGTGGTACATTTTCCCGTTTCCTGGATGAATTGAGTACCTCGTTTTGTGTGCTTCATCCAGTACTAGTTGCCTTAGGTTACCATGTTTTGGTACCCATATCCTACCAGCAAAATACAGGGTTCCATCGGCTTTTACTTCAAGTTGTTTTTCTAATCCTTTGCTCATTTCACCTTTTTCGTTTTCTTTTTTTAAAGCTTCTAACTGTGCTGCTTGAATTTACTTTGTGAGATCGGTACGAATTGTAATGTTCAAAGCTCAAACCCTAAGAGGTTTTACTCTTTCTTTCCGACTTAGGGCATCAGCTACAACATTAGCCTTTCCGGGGTGGTAACGGATTTCACAATCGTAATCGTTTAACAACTCTACCCAGCGACGTTGTCTCATATTGAGTTGTTTTTGATCAAAAATATGCTGAAGACTCTTATGGTCAGTGTACACTGTACACTTGGTGCCATATAGATAGTGTCTCCATATTTTGAGTGCAAAAACTACTGCTCCAAGTTCCAAATCGTGCGTCGTATAGTTCTTTTCATGAATTTTTAGTTGTCGTGAGGCATATGCGATAACTTTTGTGCGTTGCATTAATACACATCATAAACCTTGGCGCGAAGCATCACAATAGATCACGAAATCATTATTTCCTTCCGGTAATGACAAAATGGGTGCAGACGTTAACTTCTTCTTTAATAACTGGAATGAGGATTCCTGTTCTGTGGACCAATCATACTTCTTTTCCTTTTGAGTCAATGCAGTTAAGGGTTTGGCGATTCTAGAGAAATCTTGAATGAATCTTCGGTAGTAACCAGCAAGACCTAAGAATTGGCGGATTTGTGTTGGAGTCTTCGGTGTTTCCCATTTACTAATGGCTTCGATCTTGGCAGGGTCAACTTTAATTCCATATTTACTAACAACATGGCCCAAAAACTGTACTTCTTGTAACCAAAAATCACACTTTGAAAATTTTGCGTACAATTCTTCTTTCTTGAGTATCTCTAGTACCAATCTTAAGTGTTGCTCATGTTCTTCCTTGTTCTTCGAGTAAATCAATATGTTGTCGATAAAAACAATGACAAATTTGTCTAAATACGGTCTACAAATGCGATTCATTAGATCCATGAATACTGCTGGAGCATTAGTTAATCCAAAAGGCATGACTAGAAACTCATAGTGACCATAACGGGTTCTGAACGCGGTTTTAGGAACATCTTCTTCCTTCACTCTCAGCTGATGATATCCGGAGCGTAGATCAATCTTAGAATAAACACTTGATCCTTGTAATTGATCAAACAAATCATCAATCCTCGGTAATGGGTACCGATTCTTGATCGTTAATTTGTTTAATTCCCGGTAATCTATGCACATTCTCATAGATCCATCCTTCTTCTTGACGAACAGTATAGGAGCACTCTAAGGTGAAAAACTGGAACGAATAAATCCACGGTCTGATAATTCTTGCAACTGATTTTGTAATTCTTGCATTTCTGAAGGTGCAAGTCTATATGGAGATCGGGCTACAGGTGCAGCTCCTGGTACGAGATCAATCTGGAATTCTACACATCTTTGTGGAGGTAGCCCCGATAATTCTTCTGGAAATACTCCGGGATATTCTCTTACAACCGGCATGTCATCAATGCTTCTTTCTTTAGTATCGATCTTCTTTACGTGTGCCAGAATAGCATAACAACCTTTTCTTATAAGTTTCTGGGCCTTCATACAGCTGATAAGGTTCAGCTTCGAGTTGCTCTTCTCCCCATAAATCATTAATGACGTTTCATCCTTACGAGGGATGCGGATTGCTTTCTCAGTGCAAACAACTTCCGCTCTTGTTTTGGACATCCAGCCCATGCCAATGATTACGTCAAAACTTCCTAATTCTATGGGTATCAAATCAATTTTGAAGGTTTCACCAGCGAGATTTATTTCGCAACCATGGAAAATTTTATCGGCTTTTATCAGTTTACCATTAGCTAATTCAATAGTATATTTATCGTCTAGAGGCAATGATGCACATTTTAGTTTAGAACTAAAGTCTTTACACATATAACTTCTATCAGCACCCGTATTAAACATAATAGAAGCTAGTTGATTATTAACGGTAAACGTACCCGTGACAAGATTAGGATCCTCACGTGCTTCACTGGCACTAACATTAAATGCCCTCCCACGTGCGGGTTCTTTGTTCTTCTCCTTATCAGGGCATTGATTTATAAAGTGACCATGCTTCCCGCATCGAAAACATTTCTTGACATCGGTCGGTTTTGTCTTTACTTCAGAAACGGTGGCATAACAATCTTTTGCCACATGTCCTTTCTTGTTGCACTTATCACAAACCACTTGGCAATAACCTGCATGATGTGTGTAACATATTTTGCAGAACGGATGGGGTCCCTTATAGTTTGGACTTGCAGTTGCCCCATCTTGTTTACCTTTAAAAGTTTCTTGTTTATTCAGGTGAGTACTTTTGCCCTTATAGTCTTCCCATTTCCTCTTTCCTTCAGTTGTCTTGACTTCGGTAATTGGTGCCTTAATCGAACTCTCTGTGATCTGGTCCATGAGTTGGTGTGCCATTGTCATGGCTTCCTGCATCGTATTCGGTTTGGACGATGTAACATTTCCTTTGATATTGATCGATAAACCGTCAATATACATTTCTATCTTTCGTTTCTCGTTTGGCACCAATTCGGGACACAACAAGGCTAGTTCCATGAAACGTTTTTCATAGTTATTGAGATTCGCGCCGAAAACCTTCAGATTACGTAACTCAGATTCCATTTTTCTGATCTCGTTTCGGGGACAGTACTCCTCGATTAGCATCTTTTTCAGTTCTTCCCAAGAGATATCATATGCCGTATCTACTCCTTCTGCTTTAGCATAATTGTTCCACCAAGTAAGTGCACCGTCTTGCGATGTGCACGAAGCATACTTTGACTTGTCTCCGTCCGCACAATTACCGATTTTGAAAACGGACTCCATCTTTTCAAACCATCGGGTTAGACCGACTGGTCCCTCGGTTCCACTAAATGTCTGTGGTTTGCATCCTTGAAAAGTTTTTTATGAGCATCCGTTTCGTGAGTTTGTGTTCACAGCTGCTGCTTCGGCTGCTGTTTTTGCTGCCTCGGCTGTAGTAATTCTTTCATTCACACGTTTCTCGACTAGTTCCTCGAACTCAGCATCCGACATTTGAGACATGTTTCTTCAATAAACACAACAGAGATAATTTAATCATATAGAATATTATAAGTAAAATGAGTTGTCAATAGTTAATCGTAGCATATTAATAATATGAACCAATTATTATAAAAGCCTTTTCTTCTTATTAGCGTTTTATAATTATTTCTAGGGTATTACTACCCGTTAAAGTTCATACTTAATAGCTTAGTACAACAATTATCTACTACAATTCAAATAATATTCTACTATGAAAAATTATAGCGAGTTACTACGTTATTATGTAATAATAATAATAAGAATTAGTAATAATACAAATAATCATTCCATGCATTTATTATTAATAAACCAAAATAATACAATACCGATATTTTACATATGCTTATTTTACATAACAATATAGAGTAGCACACATAAGCAATAGAATAGCGCATGGAAGATTTATGGTTGCGAGGTCGTTTATTCAGAACTATCAGAAACTTCTTCCCATTTGGTTCTCTCTGCCAATTGTTTGTGTGCACATGGTCCGACAGACATTCTGGCAGTGTATTTAATTTTTGGTTGGGGTTTTGAGGTACCCGTTGCCTCAGTGGGTTTAATACAATAAGGGTGGTTACAGATCGAATGGTCATGTTCCTTTTTAATAATTAAGGACATTTTATTATTGTGGTTGTTTTTATTATCTATAGCAAGTTGGAATTTCTCCTTAGTGACTTCTTTTATTTCATTAGCGAAATCCTCCTCCTCACTGATCTCGTCTGATGACGAACTATCTGAGTCATGTGTAGGAGAATATAATGACGAACTATCTGCATCATGTGTACGAGAATATGTACCAGTGGTCATGAATCGAAATCTGCCAGGCGTAATATTCACAACCCACCCATCGGCGGTGTATCTGGCCCAATGTCCATGTTCGTTTAGAAATGGACGATCCTCGTTTACTCCAGGGATCATGGGTCCATGCCAACGATACTGTGGCTCCGGAAAACTAGATCTGGGTGGAGCTGGGACCTCCTCTGGGTTAACCTGAAGTTGAGATTCCCCAGCTAACACAATTTCTTCTTTAATATGTATTGGAATGCTCTTTTCAGTTGTGGATAGAATAGATTCAGTGTCTGATTCCGAGTCGTACAAAATGATAGGATTAAAAGAAGTCATCTATCACATAATTGAAACAACAATTACGTTAGTATATAAATATATCACATATAATGTTTTTGACCAAATGATAAGCAAAAATCAGTAAAAACAGATATGGTCATAGTCCAGACTCACTAATGCATCCTAACAATTATCAGTTAAACACACTAATGTAATTTTTGGTTCCCTATGACCTCAAGCTCGGATACCAACTGTAACGACCCGTCAAAATCGCTATTGACGCGGTACGTTAATCATTGATTCCACAGTGAGGTTTTGACCTCTATATGATACGTTTTGATAAAATATTGCATTCATTAAAATAAGTGACTTTCTAAACATAGAAAGTTATAAACATGTGGGCGAGTGCTTAG
Source organism: Rutidosis leptorrhynchoides (assembly GCF_046630445.1). NCBI lineage: Eukaryota > Viridiplantae > Streptophyta > Magnoliopsida > Asterales > Asteraceae > Rutidosis > Rutidosis leptorrhynchoides. The sequence goes on from NC_092339.1 coordinate 358,879,369, forward strand.
GTATAAGCAAAACCCCAAAATACATAAGTCTTTAATTTACAGGTTGACATCACAGTCCAATTATTTATTACACAACGCAGTTTTATTTTGAATGCAATAAACTTTGTACAAAGCATGAGAGACTCCATGCAGGCAACAAGCACATCACAGTGAAAGCAGTCTAAGGACCTGAGAATAAAACATGCTAAAAAGTCAACACGAATGTTGGTGAGTTATAGGTTTAATTGCTCGAGTCATAAACATATATAAAGATAGACCACAGGATTTCATAAAAAGTTTATTAATAGATTCTACGTAACAGAGCACCCTGGTAACTAAACTTAACGCTATAGTGATAATTACCCCATTCATTTTAATACACGCAAACCAACGTGTCTTAAACTCAAATAACATACGTCCGTTAAAAGGCTAGCGCTCTAGCTCGGACGGGGATGTCAAGCCTTATGGATCCATATACAATTATTCGCGCCCACCAGTCCATATCCTATGTACTGGAAGCTACTAGTTACCAAAGCTAAGGGATTTTCGGTTTAACTCAGTGTAGAATTTAGTATGTACTTGTGTCTTATTGCGTTTAAAATAAATTGCATGTATTCTCAGCCCAAAAATATTTAACGTATTTAAAAAGGGAGACTATAAACTCACGGTTCAATATTGAGACTCAATATTGTAGGGAAATTGCGTAGACGTAATGATGGTAGACGACTGTATGATTAGCCTTGGATTCAAGAACAATACCCCGAACAATACCCAATATTTTCTTAGCTTAAAGCGGTTTGAAACCCGAATTAAAACACCCTCGAATATACTTTATTATTATTAAACTTAAAATTAAAAATTAAAATTATAAATATAATATAAATATAAGAAAGAATCAGAGGTGTGTTACTTCGTCGAGCAAAACTGACCTTTTATAGTACTTTTCCATTTACTGTAGCTCATGCGATCGCATGAGTTTTCAGTGTTTTTGCCATGCGATCGCATGGCCGCCTTTTTCGTTTTTGTTTGCTAGTTCATCGACATTAAATAGTGTTTTAATGTAGCAAATAGTGTTTTTACTGTATCAAATAGTGTAATGTAGCAAATAGTATTTACTGTAGCAATAGTGTTTACTGTAGCAAGTTGTTTTTCACTGCAGCACTGTAGCAAAATACGGTTTCACTGTAGCAAATAGTGTTTTACTGTAGCAAATAGTGTTTTACTGTAGCAAATAGTGTTTTACTGTAGCAAAGTTTTTTTTTCCAGTAGCAATTAGTGTTTTACATGTACATCTTATAATATATATATATATATATATATATATATATATATATATATATATATATATATATATATATGTGTGTGTGTGTGTGTGTGTATTTACATAATATTAAATCATATAGAGAATTGGTTTAAATTAGTCGAAATTTTCCGGGTCATCACATTCATGTCAGTTCAGTATTGCAATCACTTCCCCACAGATAGAATAAGCAACTCATTTTCAGGATTTTTCACTTTTTATGGATTTTCTATTTTCTCTGTACAAAGACAATGAAAAAATGCAGAACATATAAAATAAAGTAGCATGCAAAACAGAAATATCCTAATTATCATGCAGACATGCAAAGATCCAAATGCAAACATATATAAAAGATAAACATATAAGAATGAAATGGTTACTCATTTGACGTTTGTTTCTGGGATGATATCAGACTGATTTTTGACACCAAATGACGTTATTACACGGGTTCTACATTGAATTATGTAGAAGCCAACAACATATGTTTCATTTCGGGTTGCATACTAAAGTATAAACAAGCCATTCTTCTGGGCAGTTATGTGCGAATCGCCCCATTATCGACAATCCAGGTACTATCTGAAATGTCCCGTTCTTATTGATTAAAAACGTTCCATATTAATTGATTTCGTTGCGAGGTTTTGACCTCTATATGAGACGTTTTTCAAAGACTGCATTCATTTTTAAAACAAACCATAACCTTTATTTCATAAATAAAGGTTTAAAAAGCTTTACGTAGATTATCAAATAATGATAATCTAAAATATCCTGTTTACACACGACCATTACATAATGGTTTACAATACAAATATGTTACATCGAAATCAGTTTCTTGAATGCAGTTTTTACACAATATCATACAAACATGGACTCCAAATCTTGTCCTTATTTTAGTATGCAACAGCGGAAGCTCTTAATAATCACCTGAGAATAAACATGCTTAAAACGTCAACAAAAATGTTGGTGAGTTATAGGTTTAACCTATATATATCAAATCGTAACAATAGACCACAAGATTTCATATTTCAATACACATCCCATACATAGAGATAAAAATCATTCATATGGTGAACACCTGGTAACCGACAATAACAAGATGCATATATAAGAATATCCCCATCATTCCGGGACACCCTTCGGATATGATATAAATTTCGAAGTACTAAAGCATCCGGTACTTTGGATGGGGTTTGTTAGGCCCAATAGATCTATCTTTAGGATTCGCGTCAATTAGGGTGTCTGTTCCCTAATTCTTAGATTACCAGACTTAATAAAAAGGGGCATATTCGATTTCGATAATTCAACCATAGAATGTAGTTTCACGTACTTGTGTCTATTTTGTAAATTATTTATAAAACCTGCATGTATTCTCATCCCAAAAATATTAGATTTTAAAAGTGGGACTATAACTCACTTTCACAGATTTTTACTTCGTCGGGAAGTAAGACTTGGCCACTGGTTGATTCACGAACCTATAACAATATATACATATATATCAAAGTATGTTCAAAATATATTTACAACACTTTTAATATATTTTGATGTTTTAAGTTTATTAAGTCAGCTGTCCTCGTTAGTAACCTACAACTAGTTGTCCACAGTTAGATGTACAGAAATAAATCGATAAATATTATCTTGAATCAATCCACGACCCAGTGTATACGTATCTCAGTATTGATCACAACTCAAACTATATATATTTTGGAATCAACCTCAACCCTGTATAGCTAACTCCAACATTCACATATAGAGTGTCTATGGTTGTTCCGAAATATATATAGATGTGTCGACATGATAGGTCGAAACGTTGTATACGTGTCTATGGTATCTCAAGATTACATAATATACAATACAAGTTGATTAAGTTATGGTTGGAATAGATTTGTTACCAATTTTCACGTAGCTAAAATGAGAAAAATTATCCAATCTTGTTTTACCCATAACTTCTTCATTTTAAATCCGTTTTGAGTGAATCAAATTGCTATGGTTTCATATTGAACTTTATTTTATGAATCTAAACAGAAAAGTATAGGTTTATAGTCGGAAAAATAAGTTACAAGTCGTTTTTGTAAAGGTAGTCATTTCAGTCGAAAGAACGACGTCTAGATGACCATTTTAGAAAACATACTTCCACTTTGAGTTTAACCATAATTTTTGGATATAGTTTCATGTTCATAATAAAAATCATTTTCTCAGAATAACAACTTTTAAATCAAAGTTTATCATAGTTTTTAATTAACTAATCCAAAACAGCCCGCGGTGTTACTACGACGGCGTAAATCCGGTTTTACGGTGTTTTTTCGTGTTTCCAGGTTTTAAATCATTAAGTTAGCATATCATATAGATATAGAACATGTGTTTAGTTGATTTTAAAAGTCAAGTTAGAAGGATTAACTTTTGTTTGCGAACAAGTTTAGAATTAACTAAACTATGTTCTAGTGATTACAAGTTTAAACCTTCGAATAAGATAGCTTTATATGTATGAATCGAATGATGTTATGAACATCATTACTACCTTAATTTCCTTGGATAAACCTACTGGAAAAGAGAAAAATGGATCTAGCTTCAATGGATCATTGGATGGCTCGAAGTTCTTGAAGCAGAATCATGACACGAAAACAAGTTCAAGTAAGATCATCACTTGAAATAAGATTGTTATAGTTATAGAAATTGAACCAAAGTTTGAATATGATTATTACCTTGTATTAGAATGATAACCTACTGTAAGAAACAAAGATTTCTTGAGGTTGGATGATCACCTTACAAGATTGGAAGTGAGCTAGCAAACTTGAAAGTATTCTTGATTTTATGAAACTAGAACTTTTGGAATTTATGAAGAACACTTAGAACTTGAAGATAGAACTTGAGAGAGATCAATTAGATGAAGAAAATTGAAGAATGAAAGTGTTTGTAGGTGTTTTTGGTCGTTGGTGTATGGATTAGATATAAAGGATATGTAATTTTGTTTTCATGTAAATAAGTCATGAATGATTACTCATATTTTTGTAATTTTATGAGATATTTCATGCTAGTTGCCAAATGATGGTTCCCACATGTGTTAGGTGACTCACATGGGCTGCTAAGAGCTGATCATTAGAGTGTATATACCAATAGTACATACATATAAAAGCTGTGTATTGTACGAGTACGAATACGGGTGCATACGAGTAGAATTGTTGATGAAACTGAACGAGGATGTAATTGTAAGCATTTTTGTTAAGTAGAAGTATTTTGATAAGTGTATTGAAGTCTTTCAAAAGTGTATAAATACATATTAAAACACTACATGTATATACATTTTAACTGAGTCGTTAAGTCCTCGTTAGTCGTTACATGTAAGTGTTGTTTTGAAACCTTTAGGTTAACGATCTTGTTAAATGTTGTTAACCCAATGTTTATAATATCAAATGAGATTTTAAATTATTATATTATCATGATATTATCATGTATGAATATCTCTTAATATGATATATATACATTAAATGTCTTTACAACGATAATCGTTACATATATGTCTCGTTTAAAAATCATTAAGTTAGTAGTCTTGTTTTTACATATGTAGTTCATTGTTAATATACTTTATGATATGTTTTCTTATCATAGTATCATGTTAACTATATATATATATATATATATATCCATATATATGTCATCATATAGTTTTTACAAGTTTTAACGTTCGTGAATCACCGATCAACTTGGGTGGTCAATTCTCTATATGAAACATATTTCAATTAATCAAGTCTTAACAAGTTTGATTGCTTAACATGTTGGAAACATTTAATCATGTAAATATCAATCTCAATTAATATATATAAACATGGAAAAGTTCGGGTCACTACAGTACCTACCCGTTAAATAAATTTCGTCCCGAAATTTTAAGCTGTTGAAGGTGTTGACGAATCTTCTGGAAATAGATGCGGGTATTTCTTCTTCATCTGATCTTCACGCTCCCAGGTGAACTCGGGTCCTCTACGATCATTCCATCGAACCTTAACAATTGGTATCTTGTTTTGCTTAAGTCTTTTAACCTCACGATCCATTATTTCGACGGGTTCTTCGATGAATTGAAGTTTTTCGTTGATTTGAATTTCATCTAACGGAATAGTGAGATCTTCTTTAGTAAAACATTTCTTCAAATTCGAGACGTGGAAAGTGTTATGTACAGCCGCGAGTTATTGAGGTAACTCAAGTCGGTAAGCTACTGGTCCGACACGATCAATAATCTTGAATGGTCCAATATACCTTGGATTTAATTTCCCTCGTTTACCAAATCGAACAACGCCTTTCCAAGGTGCAACTTTAAGCATGACCATCTCTCCAATTTCAAATTCTATATCTTTTCTTTTAATGTCAGCGTAGCTCTTTTGTCGACTTTGGGCGGTTTTCAACCGTTGTTGAATTTGGATGATCTTCTCGGTAGTTTCTTGTATAATCTCCGGACCCGTAATCTGTCTATCCCCCACTTCACTCCAACAAATCGGAGACCTGCACTTTCTACCATAAAGTGCTTCAAACGGCGCCATCTCAATGCTTGAATGGTAGCTGTTGTTGTAGGAAAATTCTGCTAACGGTAGATGTCGATCCCAACTGTTTCCGAAATCAATAACACATGCTCGTAGCATGTCTTCAAGCGTTTGTATCGTCCTTTCACTCTGCCCATCAGTTTGTGGATGATAGGCAGTACTCATGTCTAGACGAGTTCCTAATGCTTGCTGTAATGTCTGCCAGAATCTTGAAATAAATCTGCCATCCCTATCAGAGATAATAGAGATTGGTATTCCATGTCTGGAGACGACTTCCTTCAAATACAGTCGTGCTAACTTCTCCATCTTGTCATCTTCTCTTATTGGCAGGAAGTGTGCTGATTTGGTGAGACGATCAACTATTACCCAAATAGTATCAAAACCACTTGCAGTCCTTGGCAATTTAGTGATGAAATCCATGGTAATGTTTTCCCATTTCCATTCCGGGATTTCGGGTTGTTGAAGTAGACCTGATGGTTTCTGATGCTCAGCTTTGACCTTAGAACACGTCAAACATTCTCCTACGTATTTAGCAACATCGGCTTTCATACCCGGCCACCAAAAATGTTTCTTGAGATCCTTGTACATCTTCCCCGTTCCAGGATGTATTGAGTATCTGGTTTTATGAGCTTCTCTAAGTACCATTTCTCTCATATCTCCAAATTTTGGTACCCAAATCCTTTCAGCCCTATACCGGGTTCCGTCTTCCCGAATATTAAGATGCTTCTCCGATCCTTTGGGTATTTCATCCTTTAAATTTCCCTCTTTTAAAACTCCTTGTTGCGCCTCCTTTATTTGAGTAGTAAGGTTATTATGAATCATTATATTCATAGATTTTACTCGAATGGGTTCTCTGTCCTTCCTGCTCAAGGCATCGGCTACCACATTTGCCTTCCCCGGGTGGTAACGAATCTCAAAGTCGTAATCATTCAACAATTCAATCCACCTACGCTGCCTCATATTCAGTTGTTTCTGATTAAATATGTGTTGAAGACTTTTGTGGTCGGTATATATAATACTTTTGACCCCATATAAGTAGTGCCTCCAAGTCTTTAATGCAAAAACAACCGCGCCTAATTCCAAATCATGCGTCGTATAATTTTGCTCGTGAATCTTCAATTGTCTAGAGGCATAAGCAATCACCTTCGTTCGTTGCATTAATACACAACCGAGACCTTGCTTTGATGCGTCACAATAAATCACAAAATCATCATTCCCTTCAGGCAATGACAATATAGGTGCCGTAGTTAGCTTTTTCTTCAATAACTGAAACGCTTTCTCTTGTTCATCCTTCCATTCAAATTTCTTCCCTTTATGCGTTAATGCAGTCAAGGGTTTTGCTATTCTGGAAAAGTCTTGGATGAACCTTCTGTAGTAACCAGCTAGTCCTAAAAACTGGCGTATGTGTTTTGGAGTTTTCGGGGTTTCCCACTTTTCAACAGTTTCTATCTTTGCCGGATCCACCTTAATACCTTCTTTGTTCACTATGTGACCGAGGAATTGAACTTCTTCCAACCAAAATGCACACTTTGAAAACTTAGCGTACAATTCTTCCTTCCTCAATACTTCTAACACCTTTCTCAAATGTTCACCGTGTTCTTGGTCATTCTTTGAGTAAATAAGTATGTCATCAATGAAAACAATGACAAACTTGTCAAGGTATGGTCCACACACTCGGTTCATAAGGTCCATGAACACAGCTGGTGCATTAGTTAAACCAAACGGCATGACCATAAACTCGTAATGACCGTAACGTGTTCTGAAAGCAGTCTTTGGAATATCATCTTCTTTCACCCGCATTTGATGATACCCGGAACGTAAGTCAATCTTTGAATAAACAGACGAGCCTTGTAGTTGATCAAATAAGTCGTCGATTCTCGGTAGTGGGTAGCGGTTCTTGATGGTAAGTTTGTTCAACTCTCGGTAGTCGATACACAACCTGAATGTACCATCTTTCTTCTTGACAAACAAAACAGGAGCTCCCCACGGTGATGTGCTTGGTCGAATGAAACCACGCTCTAAAAGTTCTTGTAATTGGCTTTGCAGTTCTTTCATCTCGCTGGGTGCGAGTCTGTAAGGAGCACGAGCTATTGGTGCAGCTCCTGGTACAAGATCTATTTGAAATTCAACGGATCGATGTGGGGGTAATCCCGGTAATTCTTTTGGAAATACATCGGGAAATTCTTTTGCAATGGGAACATCATTGATGCTCTTTTCTTCAGTTTGTACTTTCTCGACGTGTGCTAGAACAGCATAGCAACCTTTTCTTATTAGTTTTTGTGCCTTCAAATTACTAATAAGATGTAGCTTCGTGTTGCCCTTTTCTCCGTACACCATTAAGGGTTTTCCTTTTTCTCGTATAATGCGAATTGCATTTTTGTAACAAACGATCTCCGCTTTCACTTCTTTCAACCAGTCCATACCGATTATCACATCAAAACTCCCTAACTCTACTGGTATCAAATCAATCTTAAATGTTTCGCTAACCAGTTTAATTTCTCGATTCCGACATATATTATCTGCTGAAATTAATTTACCATTTGCTAATTCGAGTAAAAATTTACTATCCAAAGGCGTCAATGGACAACTTAATTTAGCACAAAAATCTCTACTCATATAGCTTCTATCCGCACCCGAATCAAATAAAACGTAAGCAGATTTATTGTCAATAAGAAACGTACCCGTAACAAGCTCCGGGTCTTCCTGTGCCTCTACCGCATTAATATTGAAAACTCTTCCACGGCCTTGTCCATTCGTGTTCTCCTGGTTCGGGCAATTTCTAATAATGTGGCCTGGTTTTCCACATTTATAACAAACTACATTGGCATAACTTGCTCCGACACTACTTGCTCCACCATTACTCATTCCGACACCATTTGTTCCTTTCGTTCTATTAACCCCTGGTCCGTAGACCTCACACTTCGCCGCGCTATGACCATTTCTTTTACACTTGTTGCAAAATTTGGTGCAGAACCCCGAGTGATTCTTTTCACACCTTTGGCATAGCTGCTTCTGATTGTTGTTGTTGTTGCGGTTATTATTGTTGTTGGGATGATTGTTGTAGTTGCTGTTGTTGTTGTTGTTGTTGTTGTTGGGCCGTTTGTTGTAGTTGCGATTGATGTTGCGATTGTTGGGATAATTGTTGCGATTATTGTTGTATTGGTGATTCTTATCACCGTTTTCCTCCCACTTTCTTTTGACTTGCTTCACATTGGCCTCTTCAGCAGTCTGTTCTTTAATTCTTTCTTCAATCTGGTTCACTAGTTTGTGAGCCATTCTACATGCCTGTTGTATGGAGGCGGGCTCGTGTGAACTTATATCTTCTTGGATTCTTTCCGGTAATCCTTTCACAAACGCGTCGATCTTCTCTTCCTCATCTTCGAATGCTCCCGGACACAATAGGCACAATTCTGTGAATCGTCTTTCGTACGTGGTAATATCAAATCCTTGGGTTCGTAACCCTCTAAGTTCTGTCTTGAGCTTATTGACCTCGGTTCTGGGACGGTACTTCTCGTTCATCAAGTGCTTGAATGCTGACCACGGTAGTGCGTACGCATCATCTTGTCCCACTTGCTCTAGATAGGTATTCCACCATGTTAACGCAGAACCTGTGAAGGTATGCGTAGCGTACTTCACTTTGTCCTCTTCAGTACACTTACTTATGGCAAACACCGATTCGACCTTCTCGGTCCACCGTTTCAATCCGATCGGTCCTTCGGTTCCATCAAATTCCAAAGGTTTGCAGGCAGTGAATTCTTTGTAGGTGCATCCTACACGATTTCCTGTACTGCTTGATCCAAGGTTATTGTTGGTATGTAGCGCAGCCTGTACTGCGGCTATGTTTGAAGCTAGAAAAGTACGGAATTCCTCTTCATTCATATTCACGGTGTGTCGAGTAGTCGGTGCCATTTCCTTCAAAATAGTTAAATGGAACAAGTTAATCGTACAGAATATTAAGAGTAGTTAATAGTATTTCGTAGCATAATATGAACTCATTTATAAAAGCTTTTTCTTCATATTAGCGTTTTATAAGTTTAAATTCGGGTAGTACCTACCCGTTAAGTTCATACTTAGTAGCTAATATACAATTCAACTACTACAATTCTATATGAAAAACTGATTATAATAATATTTCGCGTTCAAACTTTTATACAATATTTTACAAACTTACAATACCGCTTATTTTACATAAAGCATGAAATATAGCACACAATAACTTTGATACAAGATAGTTGTGAAGACAATTCTAGCTAGTACACAAGTCGTTCAGCAAAGGCAATAAAGACACGTAATTCATACGTCCAGAAACAAGTCATGCATTCTGGTTTTACTAGGACTACTTCCCATCCTTGGTCTTGTGCAACATAACCGTTATGGCCGTTGATAAGACAGCGTGTTGTAACGTCATCAAAGGGACGAGGGTTACGTAATGTCCAACAGTCCCGTAATAATCTAAAAACCTCATTTCTTACCCCAATTACCGACTCCGTCACTTGTGGAAACATTTTGTTTAATAGTTGTAGCCCGATGTTCTTGTTCTCACTTTGGTGAGAAGCGAACATTACTAATCCGTAAGCATAACATGCTTCTTTATGTTGCATGTTAGCCGCTTTTTCTAAATCACGAAGTCCAATATTCGGATATATTGAGTCAAAATAATTTCTTAACCCGTTGCGTAAAATAGCATTTGGGTTCCCCGCAATATATGCGTCAAAGTAAACACATCGTAACTTATGGGTTTCCCAATGTGATATCCCCCATCTTTCAAACGAAAGTCTCTTATAAACCAAGACATTCTTGGAACGTTCTTCGAATGTCTTACAAACTGATCTCGCCTTAAATAGTTGTGCCGAAGAATTCTGGCCGACTCTAGACAAGATTTCATCAATCATGTCTCCGGGTAGGTCTCTTAAAATATTGGGTTGTCTATCCATTTTGTGTTTTTAAACTGTAAAATAGACAAGAGTTAGATTCATAAAAAAAATACTTATTAATACAAGCAATTTTTACATATATCATAAAGCATAAGAACACTATATTCCATATATTACACCACACGAATACAACTATCTTATTCCGACTCGCTCGTTTCTTCTTCTTCGGTTTTGGTTCGTTTTGCCAAGTTTCTAGGGATATATGATATTCCCCTAATACGAGCCGTCATTGTCCACATTGGTTTAGAAAAACCTGGTGGTTTAGAGGTTCCCGGGTCATTGTTACAACTTAAGGACTTCGGGGGTTGACGATACATATAAAGTTCATCGGGGTTGGGATTAGATTTCTCTATTTTTATGCCCTTTCCCTTATTATTTTCTTTTGCCTTTTTAAATTCAGTTGGGGTAATTTCTATAACATCATCGGAATTCTCGTCGGAATCCGATTCATCGGAGAATTGGTAATCCTCCCAATATTTTGCTTCCTTGGCGGAAACACCATTGACCATAATTAACTTTGGTCGGTTAGTTGAGGATTTTCTTTTACTTAACCGTTTTATTATTTCCCCCACCGGTTCTATTTCTTCATCCGGTTCCGATTCTTCTTCCGGTTCCGATTCTTCTTCCGGTTCCGACTCTTCTTCCGGTTCCTCTTCGGGAACTTGTGAATCAGTCCACAAATCATTCCAATTTACATTTGACTCTTCGTTATTATTAGGTGAGTCAATGGGACTTGTTCTAGAGGTAGACATCTATCACATAATATCAAACACGTTAAGAGATTAATATATCACATAATATTCATATGTTAAAAATATATAGTTTCCAACAAAAATGTTAAGCAATCATTTTTAAAGAAAACACGGTCGAAGTCCAGACTCACTAATGCATCCTAACAAACTCGATAAGACACACTAATGCAAATTTTCTGGTTCTCTAAGAACAACGCTCGGATACCAACTGAAATGTCCCGTTCTTATTGATTAAAAACGTTCCATATTAATTGATTTCGTTGCGAGGTTTTGACCTCTATATGAGACGTTTTTCAAAGACTGCATTCATTTTTAAAACAAACCATAACCTTTATTTCATAAATAAAGGTTTAAAAAGCTTTACGTAGATTATCAAATAATGATAATCTAAAATATCCTGTTTACACACGACCATTACATAATGGTTTACAATACAAATATGTTACATCGAAATCAGTTTCTTGAATGCAGTTTTTACACAATATCATACAAACATGGACTCCAAATCTTGTCCTTATTTTAGTATGCAACAGCGGAAGCTCTTAATAATCACCTGAGAATAAACATGCTTAAAACGTCAACAAAAATGTTGGTGAGTTATAGGTTTAACCTATATATATCAAATCGTAACAATAGACCACAAGATTTCATATTTCAATACACATCCCATACATAGAGATAAAAATCATTCATATGGTGAACACCTGGTAACCGACAATAACAAGATGCATATATAAGAATATCCCCATCATTCCGGGACACCCTTCGGATATGATATAAATTTCGAAGTACTAAAGCATCCGGTACTTTGGATGGGGTTTGTTAGGCCCAATAGATCTATCTTTAGGATTCGCGTCAATTAGGGTGTCTGTTCCCTAATTCTTAGATTACCAGACTTAATAAAAAGGGGCATATTCGATTTCGATAATTCAACCATAGAATGTAGTTTCACGTACTTGTGTCTATTTTGTAAATTATTTATAAAACCTGCATGTATTCTCATCCCAAAAATATTAGATTTTAAAAGTGGGACTATAACTCACTTTCACAGATTTTTACTTCGTCGGGAAGTAAGACTTGGCCACTGGTTGATTCACGAACCTATAACAATATATACATATATATCAAAGTATGTTCAAAATATATTTACAACACTTTTAATATATTTTGATGTTTTAAGTTTATTAAGTCAGCTGTCCTCGTTAGTAACCTACAACTAGTTGTCCACAGTTAGATGTACAGAAATAAATCGATAAATATTATCTTGAATCAATCCACGACCCAGTGTATACGTATCTCAGTATTGATCACAACTCAAACTATATATATTTTGGAATCAACCTCAACCCTGTATAGCTAACTCCAACATTCACATATAGAGTGTCTATGGTTGTTCCGAAATATATATAGATGTGTCGACATGATAGGTCGAAACGTTGTATACGTGTCTATGGTATCTCAAGATTACATAATATACAATACAAGTTGATTAAGTTATGGTTGGAATAGATTTGTTACCAATTTTCACGTAGCTAAAATGAGAAAAATTATCCAATCTTGTTTTACCCATAACTTCTTCATTTTAAATCCGTTTTGAGTGAATCAAATTGCTATGGTTTCATATTGAACTTTATTTTATGAATATAAACAGAAAAGTATAGGTTTATAGTCGGAAAAATAAGTTACAAGTCGTTTTTGTAAAGGTAGTCATTTCAGTCGAAAGAACGACGTCTAGATGACCATTTTAGAAAACATACTTCCACTTTGAGTTTAACCATAATTTTTGGATATAGTTTCATGTTCATAATAAAAATCATTTTCTCAGAATAACAACTTTTAAATCAAAGTTTATCATAGTTTTTAATTAACTAATCCAAAACAGCCCGCGGTGTTACTACGACGGCGTAAATCCGGTTTTACGGTGTTTTTTCGTGTTTCCAGGTTTTAAATCATTAAGTTAGCATATCATATAGATATAGAACATGTGTTTAGTTGATTTTAAAAGTCAAGTTAGAAGGATTAACTTTTGTTTGCGAACAAGTTTAGAATTAACTAAACTATGTTCTAGTGATTACAAGTTTAAACCTTCGAATAAGATAGCTTTATATGTATGAATCGAATGATGTTATGAACATCATTACTACCTTAATTTCCTTGGATAAACCTACTGGAAAAGAGAAAAATGGATCTAGCTTCAATGGATCATTGGATGGCTCGAAGTTCTTGAAGCAGAATCATGACACGAAAACAAGTTCAAGTAAGATCATCACTTGAAATAAGATTGTTATAGTTATAGAAATTGAACCAAAGTTTGAATATGATTATTACCTTGTATTAGAATGATAACCTACTGTAAGAAACAAATATTTCTTGAGGTTGGATGATCACCTTACAAGATTGGAAGTGAGCTAGCAAACTTGAAAGTATTCTTGATTTTATGAAACTAGAACTTTTGGAATTTATGAAGAACACTTAGAACTTGAAGATAGAACTTGAGAGAGATCAATTAGATGAAGAAAATTGAAGAATGAAAGTGTTTGTAGGTGTTTTTGGTCGTTGGTGTATGGATTAGATATAAAGGATATGTAATTTTGTTTTCATGTAAATAAGTCATGAATGATTACTCATATTTTTGTAATTTTATGAGATATTTCATGCTAGTTGCCAAATGATGGTTCCCACATGTGTTAGGTGACTCACATGGGCTGCTAAGAGCTGATCATTAGAGTGTATATACCAATAGTACATACATATAAAAGCTGTGTATTGTACGAGTACGAATACGGGTGCATACGAGTAGAATTGTTGATGAAACTGAACGAGGATGTAATTGTAAGCATTTTTGTTAAGTAGAAGTATTTTGATAAGTGTATTGAAGTCTTTCAAAAGTGTATAAATACATATTAAAACACTACATGTATATACATTTTAACTGAGTCGTTAAGTCCTCGTTAGTCGTTACATGTAAGTGTTGTTTTGAAACCTTTAGGTTAACGATCTTGTTAAATGTTGTTAACCCAATGTTTATAATATCAAATGAGATTTTAAATTATTATATTATCATGATATTATCATGTATGAATATCTCTTAATATGATATATATACATTAAATGTCTTTACAACGATAATCGTTACATATATGTCTCGTTTAAAAATCATTAAGTTAGTAGTCTTGTTTTTACATATGTAGTTCATTGTTAATATACTTTATGATATGTTTTCTTATCATAGTATCATGTTAACTATATATATATATATATATCCATATATATGTCATCATATAGTTTTTACAAGTTTTAACGTTCGTGAATCACCGATCAACTTGGGTGGTCAATTCTCTATATGAAACATATTTCAATTAATCAAGTCTTAACAAGTTTGATTGCTTAACATGTTGGAAACATTTAATCATGTAAATATCAATCTCAATTAATATATATAAACATGGAAAAGTTCGGGTCACTACACTATCAACAAGGTTAAACAAACTTGGTAACCTGCACAAAGCTCAAAAACAAAATTAGTTCAAAGTGGGAACCCAAGCCCGAATGGAAGTTGGTTTCCCGTCGACACCAACAACTTGTAAATCTACCTATTTTCCTGTGGATCTCGACGATGTCGTAATCACATCATCACCACTTGAACTACCACCTCCATCAGACTTAGCTTTCCAAAACTGACGCTTAGATGGCAATTTTTTACGATAAACAGTTGCCGAGTCAAAGTTAGGAGGTGTGGAAGTTCTGAAAGTTGGGGTGGAGGCACGTTTCTTAATAGGAGAGGCTGAACGATTCTTGAAAAGTCCATTGTTCTTCCATTTTGACCTAGACAAATTTTCATTAAATGTTTGGTTCAGGTCAACCTTCCTACATGGTGTACGAGAACTCTTTGGACAATTCCATGCAACATGTCCTAATTCTCCACAGTCAAAACATGTTCTACGGTCAGCAAATTTACCTGAGTAATGACCTGCTCTCCTGTCAAGTCTACATTCGTAACTCACAGTCCGTCTATGTGGAGGTATGTACCTATTTTTGACATTAGAAGTCTTTATGGGGACCCCAGGGATAGTCTTGTATTCTAGGTCTCCTTCCTCAATAACAGGCTTGGCCACATAATTGTGATCAGAATTAACCTTGGATTTTGATTTAGACTTAGAGGACTTGGATTTAGTAGCTCTTTTTGGTTTTGACTCAGGTCTATCAATAGGTTTTGACACAATCTCCTCAACTGTCGCATCATTCGTAAGAACTTCCTCAACAAACTTAGGCATATTGCTAGTCTTATGACCCTCACTCTTAATAAGTTCTTCAGGTGGTGGAGTAAGAACATACTCCTTTTCTATGTTCAGTCCTTTCTCATACTTAACAGGTGTTTGAAACACAAGCTTCTCCTTAGGATTCCTAGACTTCTCAACTTTTCTTGATTTTGGTTTCTTACTAGCACTAACCCCATGAGCATTCTCAGGATTTTTCAAAATGGTGATGGGTTTAGTCACAGGTTTAAAAGTTTTACTGTCTTTCTCAGTATCGATATCAGTATCGGACTCTGTCTCATAGACAACCTCTAAAAGTTTCTTACTCTCAGCAACCTTACTAGAACTCTTAACTGGTGTCTCCTCAGGATTTCCATAAGCTGGTTCTACAATCGGATCCTTACTCTTTTCAACAGGTTTATTAAAATATTCATCCATAAGAGGAGGTGCACACTCGTTGTAACCCACACCTTTCTGCTTATCATCCTTAGGAGGGTTGGAGGTCTGTAGCACATACTTTAATCTCTGCCAATTATCAATCCTAGCCTTTTCAGTTTCATATTTTATCTTAAAAGATTCATTTTCTTTTTTAAGGCTTTCTATCTGATTCAAATACATGGCAATGGCTTTCTGATCATCTATAACTGTAGCTTTTAAGAACCCTATCTGATTTTCTAAAGCCTTAATAACATCAACATATTCTTTCTGTTTATTAAGATAGAAAAGTGCATCATCATAGTTCTTCTTATTAGTCTGATTCTCTAAACTCAAATTCTTAAGTTCAAGTCTAAGTTTAGGACAGGTTTCACAAGTAACAGGTATCTCATTAAGCTTAGAAATAACACATTCAAGTCTATCAATTTCCAGCTCAAAATCAACACATTTAGAACAAACAGAAGTAGGTTCATTACATACCTTATCATTACTCGACGTGTTGGCCATGAATGCACAGTCGGTAGTCAAGTTCGAGACCTCAATTTTAGACTCTGACTGAGAACTGTCTGACACTATCTCCAGGTTCTCAATGCTATCAGCAACAACATTCACAATTGGCTCTTCTTCCCTAGCCGAATTTTCAATCTCAGTAGCAGCATCACCATGATCACTTGAAGATTCGTCTCTAAAACAAACACTAATCATCTCAACCTCATTCTTAAACCCGGATGCAGACACATCGATTATCTTAGAATCTTGAAGTATATTCCATCTATTACATTGCTCCAATTCTTTCTCTCTCAACTTGGATATAAACGAATTAAGAGTAAGAACATTGTTGCAAGCCCATGCTCTTGATTCAATCTGCTCAATGTATTCATCCCATTCATGAGGTAGTCCTTCCTTGAGAACTTTTACAGCCTTAGCTTGCGTTACCTCAGTTCCACAACTTTTCATCTCGGATATAAGATGATGATACCTCGTTATCGTATCCTCTAAACTCTCAGTCTTCAGAGCCGTAAAATTTTTCCATTTCTGTTTTAAGGTCTTTTCCTTATTTTTCTCCATTCTGTTACACGAGTAAAACATTTGACTATCTTAAACTCTGACAAAAAGCTCGCGGAATATCGACAAAAATGACCAACAATTGACTATCGGAGTCAATTAGATAAATGTATAAAGTTTTCTCGTGAAAATCTGACAATCCGAAATTTTTTTTGTGAAATTCTGAAGAAAAAAAAAACAGTCAAAGTTTAACTTTTGGTCAAAGTCGGACTCATTGTTTCTGTCTCTGTCAACATTATATGGAACCAAAAAGTGAATAACTCAATTTATCACTAATGATCTATCTTGATTAGATCTTCGTTGAGAATTTAACAAAGAAAAGTTAACACTCCGTTAAGTCACTTATGAAAATGCTTTCAATCTTAAGCCAGCAAACAACTTTAACATAAAAAATTGAGAATGGGACCCACGAGCTTTTGATAAGTACCAAAAACAAAAGTGATATTCTTCTCACCTCAATTATATATATTCACTTTAATACATATAACCTTAACCTTATGTTCTTATTTTTCACCATAAAAGTGAACACATAAATTTAAGAGGGGTCCACTCTATTTGATGTACACCAACAGTAATACTTATGTACTTTTCTTGTTCTGTGATGCACCCAAAAACAATATATGTAGTGACCCGAACTTTTCCATGTTTATATATATTAATTGAGATTGATATTTACATGATTAAATGTTTCCAACATGTTAAGCAATCAAACTTATTAAGACTTGATTAATTGAAATATGTTTCATATAGACAATTGACCACCCAAGTTGACCGGCGATTCACGAACGTTAAAACTTGTAAAAACGACATGATGATATATATATGGATATACATATAGTTAACATGAGATTATGATAAGTAAGTATCTCCATAAGTATATTAATAATGAGTTATATACATATAAACAAGACTACTAACTTAAGGATTTCGAAACGAGACATATATGTAACGATTATCGTTGTAACGACATTTAAATGTATATATATCATATTAAGATATATTAATATATCATAATATCATGATAATATAATAATTTAACATCTCATTAGATATAATAAACAATGGGTTAACAACATTAATTGAGATCGTTAACTTAAAGGTTTCAAAACAACACATACATGTAACGACTAACGATGACTTAACGACTCAGTTAAAATATATATACATGTAGTGTATTTAGATGTACTAAAATACTTTTGGAAGACTTCAAGACATATATCAAAACACTCATACTTAACGAAAATGGTTACAGTTACTTTCCCATTCTTTTCTTTCATCAAGAATTGTAGTCGTATTCTTACCCGTATTATACACAGCTTCAAAACGTACTTACTATGGGTATATACCAATAGGAACTAGCATGGGATTCCACTCTTGATTATGTCATGTATGACTAATCAATTTTAACTTCTACCATGAGCTAGTCAACTAACTAGAACTCCTTTTAACCCACTCACCACTCACCAATTACCACTCATCATTCACTCCATTTCACTTCCAATTCTCTTTCTAATTCTCTCTCAACACACACACACTATTATGAACGTATTTTTCCAGTAGTTAATCATCATCTTCATCAAAAATCACTTCAATAATCAAGCTATAATCATCATAGGAAGAACACTTCAAGAACACTTAAAAATCCCTTCAAGTTTACTAATTTACTTCCAAGCTTTCTAATCCATTCCAAGTAATCATCTAAGATCAAGAAACCTTTGTTATATACAGTAGGCTATCTTTCTTATTCAAGGTAATATTCATATTCAAACTTTGATTCAATTTCTATAACTATAAACTATCTTAATTCGAGTAAAAATCTTACTTGAACTTGTTTTTGTGTCATGATCCTACTTCAAGAACTTTCAAGCCATCCAAGATCCTTTGAAGCTAGATCATTTCTTGTCACTTCCAGTAGGTTTACCTACTAAACTTGAGGTAGTAATGATGTTCATAACATCATTCGATTCATATATATAAAACTATCTTATTCGAAGGTTTAAACTCGTAATCACTAGAACATAGTTTAGTTAATTCTAAACTTGTTCGCAAACAAAAGTTAATCCTTCTAACTTGACTTTTAAAATTAACTAAACACATGTTCTATATCTATATGATATGCTAACTTAATGATTTAAAACCTGGAAACACGAAAAACACCGTAAAACCGGATTTACGCCGTCGTAGTAACACCGCGGGCTGTTTTGGGTTAGTTAATTAAAAACTATGATAAACTTTGATTTAAAAGTTGTTATTCTGAGAAAATGATTTTTATTATGAACATGAAACTATATCCAAAAATTATGGTTAAACTCAAAGTGGAAGTATGTTTTCTAAAATGGTCATCTAGACGTCGTTCTTTCGATTGAAATGACTACCTTTACAAAAACGACTTGTAACTTATTTTTCCGACTATAAACCTATAATTTTATGTTTAGATTCATAAAATAGAGTTCAATATGAAACCATATCAATTTGATTCACTCAAAACGGATTTAAAATGAAGAAGTTATGGGTAAAACAAGATTTGATAATTTTTCTCATTTTAGCTACGTGAAAATTGGTAACAAATCTATTCCAACCATAACTTAATCAACTTGTATTGTATATTATGTAATCTTGAGATACCATAGACACGTATACAATGTTTCGACCTATCATGTCGACACATCTATATATATTTCGGAACAACCATAGACACTCTATATGTGAATGTTGGAGTTAGCTATACATGGTTGAGGTTGATTCCAAAATATATATAGTTTGAGTTGTGATCAATACTGAGATACGTATACACTGGGTCGTGGATTGATTCAAGATAATATTTATCGATTTATTTCTGTACATCTAACTGTGGACAACTAGTTGTAGGTTACTAACGAGGACAGCTGACTTAATAAACTTAAAACATCAAAATATATTAAAAGTGTTGTAAATATATTTTGAACATACTTTAATATATATGTATATATTGTTATAGGTTTGTGAATCAACAGTGGCCAAGTCTTACTTCTCGACGAAGTAAAAATATGTGAAAGTGAGTTATAGTCCCACTTTTAAAATCTAATATTTTTGGGATGAGAATACATGCAGGTTTTATAAATGATTTACAAAATAGACACAAGTATGTGAAACTACATTCTATGGTTGAATTATCGAAATCGAATATGCCCCTTTTTATTAAGTCTGGTAATCTAAGAATTAGGGAACAGACACCCTAATTGACGCGAATCCTAAAGATAGATCTATTGGGCCTAACAAACCCCATCCAAAGTACCGGATGCTTTAGTACTTCGAAATTTATATCATATCCGAAGGGTGTCCCGGAATGATGGGGATATTCTTATATATGCATCTTGTTAATGTCGGTTACCAGGTGGTCACCATATGAATGATTTTTATCTATGTATGGGATGTGTATTGAAATATGAAATCTTGTGGTCTATTGTTACGATTTGATATATATAGGTTAAACCTATAACTCACCAACATTTTTGTTGACGTTTAAAGCATGTTTATTCTCAGGTGAATATTAAGAGCTTCCGCTGTTGCATACTAAAATAAGGACAAGATTTGGAGTCCATGTTTGTATGATATTGTGTAAAAACTGCATTCAAGAAACTGATTTCGATGTAACATATTTGTATTGTAAACCATTATGTAATGGTCGTGTGTAAACAGGATATTTTAGATTATCATTATTTGATAATCTACATAAAGCTTTTTAAACCTTTATTGATGAAATAAAGGTTATGGTTTGTTTTAAAATGAATGCAGTCTTTGAAAAACGTCTCATATAGAGGTCAAAACCTCGCAACGAAATCAATTAATATGGAACGTTTTTAATCAATAAGAACGGGACATTTCAGTTGGTATCCGAGCGTTGGTCTTAGAGAACCAGAATTTTGCATTAGTGTGTCTTATCGAGTTTGTTAGGATGCATTAGTGAGTCTGGACTTCGACCGTGTTTACTTGAAAAATGATTGCTTAACAAATTTTGTTGGAAACTATATATTTTTAACATGTGAATATTATGTGATATATTAATCTCTTAATGCGTTTGATATTATGTGATAGATGTCTACCTCTAGAACAAGTCCCATTGACTCACCTAATAATAATGAAGAGTCAAATGTAAATTGGAATGATTCGTGGACTGATTCACAAGTTCCCGAAGAGGAACCGGAAGAAGAGTCGGAACCGGAAGAAGAATCGGAACCGGAAGAAGAATCGGAACCGGATGAAGAAATAGAACCGGTGGGGGAAATAATAAAATGGTTAAGTAAAAGAAAATCCTCAACCAACCGACCAAGGTTAATTATGGTCAATGGTGTTTCCGCTAAGGAAGCAAAATATTGGGAGGATTACCAATTCTCCGATGAATCGGATTCCGACGAGAATTCCGATAATGTTATAGAAATTACCCCAAATGAATTTAAAAAGGCAAAAGAAAATAATAAGGGAAAGGGCATAAAAATAGAGAAATCTAATTCCAACCCCGATGAACTTTATATGTATGGTCAACCCCCGAAGTCCTTAAGTTGTAACAATGACCCGGGAACCTCTAAACCACCAGGTTTTTCTAAACCAATGTAGAAAACGACGGCTCGTATTAGGGGAACATCATATATCCCTAGAAACTTGGCAAAACGAACCAAAACCAAAGAAGAAGAAACAAGCGAGTCGGAATAAGATAGTTGTATTCGTGTGGTGTAATATATGTAATATAGTGTGCTTATGCTTTATGATATATGTAAAAATTGCTTGTATTAATAAGTATTTTTTTATGAATCTAACTCTTGTCTATTTTACAGTATAAAAACACAAGATGGATAGACAACCCAATATTTTAAGAGACCTACCCGGAGACATGATTGATGAAATCTTGTCTAGACTCGGTCAGAATTCTTCAGCACAACTATTTAAGGCGAGATCAGTTTGTAAGACATTCGAAGAACGTTCCAAGAATGCCTTGGTTTATAAAAGGCTTTCGTTCGAAAGATGGGGGATATCACATTGGGAAATCCATAAGTTACGATGTGTTTACTTTGACGCATATATTGCGGGGAACCCAAATGCTATTTTACGCAATGGGTTAAGAAATTATTTTGACTCAATATATCCGAATATTGGACTTCGTGATTTAGAAAAAGCGGCTAACATGCAACATAAAGAAGCATGTTATGCTTACGGATTAGTAATGTTCGCTTCTCACCAAAGTGAGAACAAGAACATCGGCCTACAACTATTAAACAAAACGTTCCCACAAGTAACGGAGTCGGTAATTGGGGTAAGAAATGAGGTTTTTAGATTGTTACGGGACTGTTGGACATTACGTAACCCTCGTCCCTTTGACGACGTTACAACACGCTGTCTTATCAACGGCCATAACGGTTATGTTCCACAAGACCAAGGATGGGAAGTAGTCCTAGTAAAACCAGAATGCATGACTTGTTTCTGGACGTATGAATTACGTGTCTTTATTGCCTTTGCTGAACGACTTGTGTACTAGCTAGAATTATCTTCACAACTATCTTGTATCAAAGTTATTGTGTGCTATATTTCATGCTTTATGTAAAATAAGCGGTATTGTAAGTTTGTAAAATATTGTATAAAAGTTTGAACGCGAAATATTATTATAATCAGTTTTTCATATAGAATTGTAGTAGTTGAATTGTATATTAGCTACTAAGTATGAACTTAACGGGTAGGTACTACCCGAATTTAAACTTATAAAACGCTAATATGAAGAAAAAGCTTTTATAAATGAGTTCATATTATGCTACGAAATACAATTAACTACTCTTAATATTCTGTATGATTAACTTGTTCCATTTGACTATTTTGAAGGAAATGGCACCGACTACTCGACACACCGTGAATATGAATGAAGTGGAATTCCGTACTTTTCTAGCTTCAAACATAGCCGCAGTACAGGCTGTGCTACATACCAACAATAACCTTGGATCTAGCAGTACAGGAAATCGTGTAGAATGCACCTACAAAGAATTCACTGCCTGCAAACCTTTGGAATTTGATGGAACCGAAGGACCGATCGGATTGAAACGGTGGACCGAGAAGGTCGAATCGGTGTTTGCCATAAGTAAGTGTACTGAAGAGGACAAAGTAAAGTACGCTACACATACCTTCACAGGTTCTGCGTTAACATGGTGGAATACCTATCTAGAGCAAGTGGGACAAGACGATGCGTACGCACTACCGTGGTCAGCATTCAAGCACTTGATGAACGAGAAGTACCGTCCCAGAACCGAGGTCAATAAGCTCAAGACAGAGCTTAGAGGGTTACGAACCCAAGGATTTGATATTACCACGTACGAAAGACGATTCACAGAATTATGCCTATTGTGTCCGGGAGCATTCGAAGATGAGGAAGAGAAGATCGACGCGTTTGTGAAAGGATTACCGGAAAGAATCCAAGAAGATATAAGTTCACACGAGCCCTCCTCCATACAACAGGCATGTAGAATGGATCACAAACTAGTGAACCAGATTGAAGAAAGAATTAAAGAATAGACTGCTGAAGAGGCCAATGTGAAGCAAGTCAAAAGAAAGTGGGAGGAAAACGGTGATAAGAATCACCAATACAACAACAACAGCAATTACAACAATAATCGCAACAATTATCCCAACAATCGCAACATCAATCGCAACTACAACAAACGGCCCAACAACAACAACAACAACAACAACAACAACAACAACAACAACAACAACAACAACAACAACAACAACAGCAACTACAATAATCATCCCAACAACAATAATAACCGCAACAACAACAACAACAATCAGAAGCAGCTATGCCAAAGGTGTGAAAAGTATCACTCGGGGTTCTGCACCAAATTTTGCAACAAGTGTAAAAGAAATGGTCATAGCGCGGCGAAGTGTGAGGTCTACGGACCAGGGGTTAATAGAACGAAAGGAACAAATGGTATCAGAACGAGTAATGGCGGAGCAAGTAGTGTCGGAGCAAGTTATGCCAATGTAGTTTGTTATAAATGTGGAAAACCGGGCCACATTATTAGAAATTGCCCGAACCAGGAGAACACGAATGGACAAGGCCGCGGAAGAGTTTTCAATATTAATGCGGCAGAGGCACAGGAAGACCCGGAGCTTGTTACGGGTACGTTTCTTATTGACAATAAATCTGCTTACGTTTTATTTGATTCGGGTGCGGATAGAAGCTATATGAGTAGAGATTTTTGTGCTAAATTAAGTTGTCCATTGACGCCTTTGGATAATAAATTTTTACTCGAATTAGCAAATGGTAAATTAATTTCAGCAGATAATATATGTCGGAATCGAGAAATTAAACTGGTTAACGAAACATTTAAGATTGACTTGATACCAGTAGAATTAGGGAGTTTTGATGTGATAATCGGTATGGACTGGTTGGAAGAAGTGAAAGCAGAGATCGTTTGTTACAAAAATGCAATTTGCATTATACGAGAAAAAGGAAAACCCTTAATGGTGTACGGAGAAAAGGGCAACACGAAGCTACATCTTATTAGTAATTTGAAGGCACAAAAACTAATAAGAAAAGGTTGCTATGCTGTTCTAGCACACGTCGAGAAAGTACAAACTGAAGAAAAGAGCATCAATGATGTTCCCGTCGCAAAAGAATTTCCTGATGTATTTCCGAAAGAATTACCGGGATTACCCCCACATCGATCCGTTGAATTTCAAATAGATCTTGTACCAGGAGCTGCACCAATAGCTCGTGCTCCTTACAGACTTGCACCCAGCGAGATGAAAGAACTGCAAAGCCAATTACAAGAGCTTTTAGAGCATGGTTTCATTCGACCAAGCACATCACCGTGGGGAGCTCCTATTTTGTTTGTCAAGAAGAAAGATGGTACATTCAGGTTGTGTATCGACTACCGAGAGTTGAAAAAACTTACCATCAAGAACCGCTACCCACTACCGAGAATCGACGACTTATTTGATCAACTACAAGGCTCGTCTGTTTATTCAAAGATTGACTTACGTTCCGGGTATCATCAAATGCGGGTGAAAGAAGATGATATTCCAAAGACTGCTTTCAGAACACGTTACGGTCATTACGAGTTTATGGTCATGCCATTTGGTTTAACTATTGCACCAGCTATGTTTTTGGACCT
The DNA here is from genome assembly GCF_046630445.1 of Rutidosis leptorrhynchoides. NCBI lineage: Eukaryota > Viridiplantae > Streptophyta > Magnoliopsida > Asterales > Asteraceae > Rutidosis > Rutidosis leptorrhynchoides. Next base: position 358,904,751 of record NC_092339.1, read on the forward strand.
TATGAACCGAGTGTGTGGACCATACCTTGACAAGTTTGTCATTGTTTTCATTGATGACATACTTATTTACTAAAAGAATGACCAAGAACACGGTGAACATTTGAGAAAGGTGTTAGAAGTATTGAGGAAGGAAGAATTGTACGCTAAATTTTCAAAGTGTGCATTTTGGTTGGAAGAAGTTCAATTCCTCGATCACATAGTGAACAAAAAAGGTATTAAGGTGGATCCGGCAAAGATAGAAACTGTTGAAAAGTGGGAAACCCCGAAAACTCCGAAACACATACGCCAGTTTTTAGGACTAGCTGGTTACTACAGAAGGTTCATCCAAGACTTTTCCAGAATAGCAAAACCCTTGACTGCATTAACGCATAAAGGGAAGAAATTTTAATGGAAGGATGAACAAGAGAAAACGTTTCAGTTATTGAAGAAAAAGCTAACTACGGCACCTATATTATCATTGCCTGAAGGGAATGATGATTTTGTGATTTATTGTGACGCATCAAAGCAAGGTCTCGGTTGTGTATTAATGCAACGAACGAAGGTGATTGCTTATGCGTATAGACAATTGAATATTCACGAGCAAAATTATACGACGCATGATTTGGAATTAGGCGCAGTTGTTTTTGCATTAAAGACTTGGAGGCACTACTTATATGGGGTCAAAAGTATTATATATACCGACCACAAAAGTCTTCAACACATATTTAATCAGAAAAAACTGAATATGAGGCAGCGTAGGTGGATTGAATTGTTGAATGATTACAACTTTGAGATTCATTACCACCCGGGGAAGGCAAATGTGGTAGCCGATGCCTTGAGCAGGAAGGACAGAGAACCCATTCGAGTAAAATCTATGAATATAATGATTCATAATAACCTTACTACTCAAATAAAAGAGGCGCAACAAGGAGTTTTAAAAGAAGGAAATTTAAAGGATGAAATACCCAAAGGATCGGAGCAGCATCTTAATATTCGGGAAGACGGAACCCGGTATAGGGCTGAAAGGATTTTGGTACCAAAATTTGGAGATATGAGAGAAATGGTACTTAGAGAAGCTCATAAAACCAGATACTCAATACATCCTGGAACGGGGAAGATGTACAAGGATCTCAAGAAACATTTTTGGTGGCCGGGTATGAAAGCCGATGTTGCTAAATACGTAGGAGAATGTTTGACGTGTTCTAAGATCAAAGCTGAGCATCAGAAACCATCAGGTCTACTTCAACAACCCGAAATCCCAGAATGGAAATGGGAAAACATTACCATGGATTTCATCACTAAATTGCCAAGGACTGCAAGTGGTTTTGATACTATTTGGGTAATAGTTGATCGTCTCACCAAATCAGCACACTTCCTGCCAATAAGAGAAGATGACAAGATGGAGAAGTTAGCACGACTGTATTTGAAGGAAGTCGTCTCCAGACATGGAATACCAATCTCTATTATCTCTGATAGGGATGGCAGATTTATTTCAAGATTCTGGCAGACATTACAGCAAGCATTAGGAACTCGTCTAGACATTAGTACTGCCTATCATCCACAAACTGATGGGTAGAGCGAAAGAACGATACAAACACTTGAAGACATGCTACGAGCATGTGTTATTGATTTCGGAAACAGTTGGGATCGACATCTACCGTTAGCAGAATTTTCCTACAACAACAGCTACCATTCAAGCATTGAGATGGCACCGTTTGAAGCACTTTATGGTAGAAAGTGCAGGTCTCTGATTTGTTGGAGTGAAGTGGGGGATAGACAGATTACGGGTCCGGAGATTATACAAGAAACTACCGAGAAGATCATCCAAATTCAACAACGGTTGAAAACCGCCCAAAGTCGACAAAAGAGCTACGCTGACATTAAAAGAAAAGATATAGAATTTGAAATTGGAGAGATGGTCATGCTTAAAGTTGCACCTTGGAAAGGCGTTGTTCGATTTGGTAAACGAGGGAAATTAAATCCAAGGTATATTGGACCATTCAAGATTATTGATCGTGTCGGACCAGTAGCTTACCGACTTGAGTTACCTCAACAACTCGCGGCTGTACATAACACTTTCCACATCTAGAATTTGAAGAAATGTTTTGCTAAAGAAGATCTCCTATTCCGTTAGATGAAATCCAAATCAACGAAAAACTCCAATTCATCGAAGAACCCGTCGAAATAATGGATCGTGAGGTTAAAAGACTTAAGCAAAACAAGATACCAATTGTTAAGGTTCGATGGAATGCTCGTAGAGGACCCGAGTTCACCTGGGAGCATGAAGATCAGATGAAGAAGAAATACCCGCATCTATTTCCAGAAGATTCGTCAACACCTTCAACAGCTTAAAATTTCGGGACGAAAATTATTTAACAGGTAGGTACTGTAGTGACCCGAACTTTTCCATGTTTATATATATTAATTGAGATTGATATTTACATGATTAAATGTTTCCAACATATTAAGCAATCAAACTTGTTAAGACTTGATTAATTGAAATATGTTTCATATAGACAATTGACCACCCAAGTTGACCGGCGATTCACGAACGTTAAAACTTGTAAAAACGACATGATGATATATATATGGATATACATATGGTTAACATGAGATTATGATAAGTAAGTATCTCCATAAGTATATTAACAATGAGTTATATACATATAAACAAGACTACTAACTTAAGGATTTCAACGAGACATATATGTAACGATTATCGTTGTAACGACATTTAAATGTATATATATCATATTAAGATATATTAATATATCATAATATCATGATAATATAATAATTTAACATCTCATTAGATATAATAAACAATGGGTTAACAACATTAATTGAGATCGTTAACTTAAAGGTTTCAAAACAACACTTACATGTAACGACTAACGATGACTTAACGACTCAGTTAAAATATATATACATGTAGTGTATTTAGATGTATTAAAATACTTTTGGAAGACTTCAATACATATATCAAAACACTCATACTTAACGAAAATGGTTACAGTTACTTTCCCATTCTTTTCTTTCATCAAGAATTCTAGTCGTATTCTTACCCGTATTATACACAGCTTCAAAACGTAATTACTATGGGTATATACCAATAGGAACTAGTATGGGATTCCACTCTTGATTATGTCATGTATGACTAATCAATTTTAACTTCTACCATGAGCTAGTCAACTAACTAGAACTCCTTTTAACCCCACTCACCACTCACCAATTACCACTCATCATTCACTCCATTTCACTTCCAATTCTCTTTCTAGTTCTCTCTCAACACACACACACACATACACTATTATGAACGTATTTTTCCAGTAGTTAATCATCATCTTCATCAAAAATCACTTCAAGAATCAAGCTATAATCATCATAGGAAGAACACTTCAAGAACACTTCAAAAATCCCTTCAAGTTTACTAATTTACTTCCAAGCTTTCTAATCCATTCCAAGTAATCATCTAAGATCAAGAAACCTTTGTTATATACAGTAGGTTATCTTTCTTATTCAAGGTAATATTCATATTCAAACTTTGATTCAATTTCTATAACTATAAACTATCTTAATTCGAGTAAAAATCTTACTTGAACTTGTTTTTGTGTCATGATCCTACTTCAAGAACTTTCAAGCCATCCAAGATCCTTTGAAGCTAGATCATTTCTTGTTACTTCCAGTAGGTTTACCTACTAAACTTGAGGTAGTAATGATGTTCATAACATCATTCGATTCATATATATAAAACTATCTTATTCGAAGGTTTAAACTCGTAATCACTAGAACATAGTTTAGTTAATTCTAAACTTGTTCGCAAACAAAAGTTAATCCTTCTAACTTGACTTTTAAAATTAACTAAACACATGTTCTATATCTATATGATATGCTAACTTAACGATTTAAAACCTGGAAACACGAAAAACACCGTAAAACCGGATTTACGCCGTCGTAGTAACACCGCGGGCTGTTTTGGGTTAGTTAATTAAAAACTATGATAAACTTTGATTTAAAAGTTGTTATTCTGAGAAAATGATTTTTATTATGAACATGAAACTATATCCAAAAATTATGGTTAAACTCAAAGTGGAAGTATGTTTTCTAAAATGGTCATCTAGACGTCGTTCTTTCGACTGAAATGACTACCTTTACAAAAACGACTTGTAACTTATTTTTCCGACTATAAACCTATACTTTTATGTTTAGATTCATAAAATAGAGTTCAATATGAAACCATAGCAATTTGATTCACTCAAAACAGATTTAAAATGAAGAAGTTATGGGTAAAACAAGATTGGATAATTTTTCTCATTTTAGCTACGTGAAAATTGGTAACAAATCTATTCCAACCATAACTTAATCAACTTGTATTGTATATTATGTAATCTTGAGATACCATAGACACGTATACAATGTTTCGACCTATCATGTCGACACATCTATATATATTTCGGAACAACCATAGACACTCCATATGTGAATGTTGGAGTTAGCTATACAGGGTTGAGGTTGATTCCAAAATATATATAGTTTGAGTTGTGATCAATACTGAGATACGTATACACTGGGTCGTGGATTGATTCAAGATAATATTTATCGATTTATTTCTGTACATCTAACTGTGGACAACTAGTTGTAGGTTACTAACGAGGACAGCTGACTTAATAAACTTAAAACATCAAAATATATTAAAAGTGTTGTAAATATATTTTGAACATACTTTAATATATATGTATATATTGTTATAGGTTCGTGAATCAACAGTGGCCAAGTCTTACTTCTCGACGAAGTAAAAATCTGTGAAAGTGAGTTATAGTCCCACTTTTAAAATCTAATATTTTTGGGATGAGAATACATGCAGGTTTTATAAATGATTTACAAAATAGACACAAGTACGTGAAACTACATTCTATGGTTGAATTATCGAAATCGAATATGCCCCTTTTTATTAAGTCTGGTAATCTAAGAATTAGGGAACAGACACCCTAATTGACGCGAATCCTAAAGATAGATCTATTGGGCCTAACAAACCCCATCCAAAGTACCGGATGCTTTAGTACTTCGAAATTTATATCATATCCGAAGGGTGTCCCGGAATGATGGGGATATTCTTATATATGCATCTTGTTAATGTCGGTTACCAGGTGTTCACCATATGAATGATTTTTATCTCTATGTATGGGATGTGTATTGAAATATGAAATCTTGTGGTCTATTGTTACGATTTGATATATATAGGTTAAACCTATAACTCACCAACATTTTTGTTGACGTTTAAAGCATGTTTATTCTCAGGTGAATATTAAGAGCTTCCGCTGTTGCATACTAAAATAAGGACAAGATTTGGAGTCCATGTTTGTATGATATTGTGTAAAAACTGCATTCAAGAAACTGATTTCGATGTAACATATTTGTATTGTAAACCATTATGTAATGGTCGTGTGTAAACAGGATATTTTAGATTATCATTATTTGATAATCTACATAAAGCTTTTTAAACCTTTATTGATGAAATAAAGGTTATGGTTTGTTTTAAAATGAATGCAGTCTTTGAAAAACGTCTCATATAGAGGTCAAAACCTCGCAACGAAATCAATTAATATGGAACGTTTTTAATCAATAAGAACGGGACATTTCAATATATGAGTTAACCAAAAAGTTAAGATGGAACCTATCCTTTTCACGTGATAAACACCAATCTCTAAGGTCGGCCCCACAATTGCAATCACCAAATTTGTTTCTTTATCCTTTGTTTTGACGTGGAACAAACATCTCCACAAATTAATTCATTTGATTGACTTTTTTTCTCAATTTTATATCCACCTAAAACCTTTACAAAATATTGTCTTCTTCTTCTCAACACAAAAGGTGACGCAACAACAATACGCAACCTGCAACTTTCATAAATTTCTTACCTTTACTTCTAGAACTCAATCGATTAAAGGTCTTCACAGTATCATTACATTCAATTGATAGTTGCTATCAGTCAAAAATCCGGCAGCACTTCGTTACCATTTCAGAAATTTGATATTTTAGACAATCGGTCGTGTGAACGAGACAATCGGCCGAAGGAGTGAGACAATCGGCCGAGGGAGTGATACAATCGGTCGAGGGAGTGAGACGATCGGTCGAGGGTGAAAAACGAGGCTGTTCTTGGTATTTTTGCAGAAACCGGCGGCGGTGGTGGCGGTTTATGGCGGTCGACGGTGGAGGAGGCTCAAAACATGGAATTAGGAGCTAAAAACTTGCATAAAGGTACGTGACACGATTTAGAACACTTTTGCAATTTTAGATTTTCCAAAAACACGCTAGATCATACCACCCGATCAATTTTTAAACCTAAATTTTTGAAACAAAATCTCAGATTTCTCACTCGAAATGTAATGAAATTGATATCTGTAAATTGTCGAACGTTTTTGTGATCACAAAGAACATTTAACACTGATCGATTCCAACATTAACATTAAAAAAATGAATTTTTCAATTTTAATAAAAAACGTGAAGAACACAAAAAAAAAATCCAATTTTTAACGACTCAAAAATGATTCTTGCTGGAAACGATTCGATCCTACAACCGTACGCTCTGATACCACTTTGTAGGAGCTATTCGGATCTTCGGATCGATGTTTTAGCGAATTCGTGACGTTCGGGTGTCGATTTAGTCGAACCAATCAAGAATGATTGATTAGATCGAAGCCTAGAGTCGTTAATTCAACTTGGGTGGGTTTTGGATCTGCTGTAACTAGAGAGAAAATTGATTGGAACAAATGAGGCGATCAATCAACAAATGAAGCCTTGAACCTCTATTTATACTCAATGGGCTTCGGTCATTCGTTTGGCCCGAATGTCTTTCGTCAGGCCTGGTCAACTTGATTAGCGTCGGTTGATATGAACTAGGGACTTATATGCACCAACATGATTGAATGTCGAAATTGACAATTATAGAGAGAATTGGAAATGATAAACTGAAAAACTAACTACGGATACATTTCAATTTCACTTCTATAGCACGCATGCTAACTGATTTGTAACAAAAATGTAGTAACAGAATTAACAAACTCGAGCTGGCCGTTTTGACTTTTGTTGACTTATGGAGGTGGAAGATGACACGTGCAGGGCATGTGATATTTGTTTAAACGTTCCATGTGATTGGGGCAAACGGCGCCCTCTACTTCTACTTCTAACTAAAGGTGAAAAGCTGGCATTGCAAGCAAATAGAGCCGACTTAAGAGCCTACCTACCCCTAAGTCCTATCTGCAGTAGCTGCTTCGCTTCTATCTTCAATAGTAGGCCGAGTAGATGACCAGCTTATGTGCTACCTGTGGCCCACGCCTCCTATTTGTTCAGGGCGGGCGGCGTGCATGTGATCAATTTGAATCCAACGTATCAATACCCCCTTCTTCAATCAATTCTTGCCCTAAAGAATTGGCAAGAACAGCTTCAAACCCTGGAAATTGAATACACAAATCTTCCAGCAATTCCCACGTAGCATCTTCAATAGATCCATTTTGCCATTGAATCAAACCATATACTGCAACACGATTATCTTTTCACCATTTTGAATTCCAGCAGCTTAATTAGATGAGCAGAAAGTGTTCCATCACTATCAATAGGTGGAATAGGGCCCATGACAGCAGGTGGTGACCATTTATACTCTTTGAGCTATGAAATGTGAAATACTGGATGGATTTGAGCAGAATCAGGTAACTGTAATTTGTAAGCTACAGCTCCTATTCTAGAGATGATCTGATAAGGGCCATAATATTTAAGAGATAGCTTGCTATATTTGTGTGTTCTCAGGGTAACCTGCATGTGGTTGCAGCTTCACATAGAACCATGCTCTAATATCAAATACTCTGTCTGTCCTCCTTTTATCAGCTAAGTTCTTCATACTAGTTTGAGCCCATTGTAGATGGAACTTTAGAAGGTTAATGGCACCCTCCCTAGCAGTCAAGGAAAGGACCTATCAACTGCCTCAACTTTACTGTCTTTAGCTGTGTAAATGATAGGAATAGGTGGTGGTTGACCATAAACTGCTTCAAATGGTGTTGTTTGAATAGATGTGTGGAAATTAGTATTATACCAATAATCAGCCAAGGTTAACCACTTCATCCACTCCTTTGGCCTGTCAACTAGTCATACATCTTAGATAGCATTCTAAACACCTGTTGATAACTTCAGTTTGACCATCTATTTGAGGATGGTAAGCTGTTGAGAGATGTAATGCCACTTTCATACATTTGAACAACTCCTTCCAAAATGTGCTCAAAACTATCTTGTCTCTATCACTGTTTTGGCAGACCATGAAGTTTATACACATTAACAAAGAAGACTTGTGCTACCACAGCAGCTGTGAATGGATGAGGCAATGGCATGAAATGTGCATACTTGGTTAGCCTGTCCACCACCACAAAAATAGTTGTTTTTCCTTTAGAAGAGGGAAGATCTTCAATAAAATCCATATATATATCTGTCCAAATGGTGGTTGGAATAGGTAAAGGTTGCTGCAGACCAGGGTATTTACTCAAATCAAGTTTACACCTTTAGCACACACTGCACTCCCTTATGTATTGTTTGACATATTTCCTTAATTTTTTCCAATAAAAGCATGCAGAAACCTTTTAGACTGTAGAAGCTACACCAGAATGACCACCAACTGCAGTGTCATGGAAGTATTTGATTATATCAACTCTTAGTTCTTCATCTGCTCCCACTACCAACTTATTTTTTCTGTACAATAGAGCATCTTTCCATTGATAATGCTTGGTTCCTTAATTTTTTCCAATAAAAGCATGCAGAAATCTTTTAGACTGTAGAAGCTACACCAGAATGACCACCAACTGCAGTGTCATGGAAGTATTTGATTATATCAACTCTTAGCTCTTCATCTGCTCCCACTACGAACTTATTTTTTCTGTACAATAGAGCATCATTAGTAACACTTGCTTGTACTCTGTCTAGTAGGTCACTTGAAATGTGTGATGCTTGTATATGAAATAACTGTGCAGCTCCACTCATTCTTGACAATGCATCTACAGCCTTGTTGTCACACCCATTTTTATAAATGATCTCATAATCATAACCAATCAATTTAGGTAACCATTTGACTTGAGTTGGTGTAGACAATCTTTGATCCAATAGATGCCTTAGGCTAATGTGATCAGTCCTGATAAGGAAGTGTTGATCCAATAAGTAACCCATCCACTTTTCAATAGCCTGCACTATAGTTAGAAATTCTCTATCATAAGTAGATAGTGTTTGATGCCTCTGTGATAATGCTTTGATCATAAAATCTATGGGATGACCATCCTGTTGTGAAACTGCACCAATGCCCAACCCTGAAGCATCTGTCTCAATGACAAATGTTTTATTGAAATCTGGTAAAGCCAACATTGGAGCTTGTTGCATGTGTAACTTTAATTATTGAAATGCTTGTGTTGCCACCTCAGACCAAAGAAATGAATCTTTCTTAAGTAACTGAGTTAGAGGTCTGCTAATCAAAGCATAATCTTTGATGAAACGCCTATAATAACCAGTCAGACCAATGAAACCCCTCAATTGTTTCAAGTTTTTTTGGTATAGGCCAGGCTGCCATCACTTCAATTATTGTAGGGTCAGTTGACACACCCTGGGCTGATATAACATGGCCCAAATACTCCACCTTTGATGTGGCAAATACACATTTAGATTTTTTCGCATACAGTGTATTTTGCCTCATGACTTCCAATTCTAAACCCAAGTGTTCTGTGTGTTCTTCTAAGGAAGCACTGTACACCAATATGTCATCAAAAAATACCAATGTAAACGGCCTCAAAAAGGGTTTAAAAATATCATTCATCAATGCTTGGAATGTTGAAGGAGCATTGGTTAACCCAAAGGGCATCACTAAAAACTCATAGTGACCCTCATGTGTTCTTTAGGCTGTCTTAGAGATATCATTATCATTCATCCTAATTTGATGATATCCAGACCTTAGATCCAACTTTGTATACACCTTAGATCCACTAAGCTCATCAATAAGTTCCTCTATAACAGGAATTGGAAACCTATCCTTAATAGTCTTGTTATTTAGCTCTCTATAGTCAACACACATCCTCCAGGATCCATCCTTTTTCTTAACCATCACTATTGGTGATGGAAATGGACTTTGACTATGTCTAATTACCCCTGTAGACAACAATTCTGAGACCATGGTTTCAATAGAATCTTTTTGTGATGGAGGATGTCTATAAGGCCTAATATTCACTGGTTGACTACCTTCTACTATAGGAATTCTGTGGTCACATGATCTATGAGGTGGTAGTGATTTTGGTTCTTCAAATATATCATTGTATGCATCAAGTAATTTAGATATACCTGAAGGTTCTTGTGAGTTATCACTAGTCATGTGCCATAGTGCCAGTTAATTCAACTCTATATCCTTTGTAGTTGAATGTCATCTTAAGATGCACAAAGTTCCAGACTATATCACCTAATATCTTGAGCCATTGTATACCCAACACCATTTCACAACCTCCTATAGGTAAGATCAATACATCACTAGCAAATGTTTCACTATTTATTTGCCACTTTAATGCTTCACAAATACCAGCACCCAAGGTTTTATTATAACCAGGAATGTTGACAGGTATTGCTTCATTAGTTTTCAAGTAACACCCCAACTTTTTAGCCACATTAACATCCAAAAAATTGTGTGTGCTACCAGAATCAATCAGAATTTGCACATGCTTCTTATTGATTATACCAGTGACCCTCATAGTCTGGTAATCATTAGTCTCAGTTAATGCATTCAAGGAGATTTATGGTACATTTTGTACCTCCACTTCTTCTGCAGGGTCTTCTTGTTCTTTTTCCATTGTCTGATTGATTTCATCAACCTCATCTTCCTCATCTGCCAAAACCTCCAAGGCATATAATTGCCCACTACATTTCTGACCTGGTACATATCTTTGATCACAATAAAAACACAGATTCTTGGCTCTTTTTTAGCCAACTCCTTCTGTGTCAATCGTTTCCTACCAGTTGTTGAGCCTTGATCTTTATTGTAGGTGTATTAGCTATAGCTAATGGTGTATTTGTTGTAGTTGTAGCTACACCGTTATTATAGTTGTTACTAGTGAAACTGTTTCTTGTATTGAAGCCATTGTTAGCAGCCCTTGAACTTGGTAAGATTGGTGTAGATCTTTTTCTTGTAACATTTATAGCTTCTACCTGCATTCTTGCTAAACTCATAGCATCTTCTAGTGTTTTATGTCTAAACATCCTCACATGCATCTCTACTTCCTTTTGTAACCCAGCCAAATACCAGCTAATTAACTGCTTTTCATTGATGTCTACCTTATTGACAAGAACTTCAAACTCATCATTATAGGTTTGTAATGAGTCTGTGTGCCTGGGATTTTTAATCTCAGCCAAAGGGTCTTCAACACTTGTACTAAACCTTTTAAGGACAACTTCTTGATATTCTTCCCATTCTACATCAACACCATGATTCTTGATATATTGTTGTCGGAAAGTTTTAAATTTTGTGACAAATTTATTTTAGAAACACTTGAGGGTTTTACAAGAATCATTATGTGTAATATTTGTTATCCCACACTTTAAAATAACATTGTCCTTAATGTTAAGGATACGGCGTATCCCACACTTTAGGTTTTGAAAGAGGTGTTTTTGTTATTAAAAGTTTATATTGATGGGGTTACCAATCCCACACTTAGTTTTTAAAGTGGTATAGTAGTTTGTGTATGTTCTATTGAAAAAGTGGTGAAGACGTAGTACTCCCCTATGGTTGCAAGGCGTGCAGTTGGATGGCGTGCCAATTATGGTTTCTTCAATTCTTGTGCTGGCGTCATCCTCGTTCAGTGCGTCCTTGCTCCAAGTCGTGCTTCCATCTCGTATGATCTCGATCGTCGTTTGTTTGTGACCTTTTATTCATGCAATTTTATTCTAAATATCATACATACTCAAAAACATAAAGTAGTTATGCCCGAGATCGGGCGTACAAACACAGTTTAATTATGCAATAAAGTATCATAAGTAATCATCAAAATAGTTCAAAAATAAGGAAAGTTATGGCTGAGGTGGATGGTACGGGAGAGAGTAAGATACACTCGTGCGTGGCCTCGTCGGGTTCCTTAAAGCGGATTGTCCCTCATCAGTCATCTTCTCGTCTGTAGTGAATTGTTGTGCCAATTCTGCCTTGTTCATTCCCGAGGATATCCTGAACTGGATCTCATCTGATCGTGCGATAAGTCCTGTGAGTGATGAGGTGCTCATGTGAATCATAGGCCCTGTACGCCAACCCAGACCTTCCTGCAGATCTCTACCCCACTGTGGGTTCACACCCATATCGTCTATACACTGCGTGACTCCCTCGGTCATATACCAGCTTGCAGCCTAATCAATACGGAAGCTTGAGCGTCGGTGGATGTATCTCTGTGAGTGCTCATGTGGGATGTGTCAAACAGGTTGTTTACAAAATCCGCGGCCCCTTTGTTCTGTTCCCTTGAAGGAGATGGGATGACTGTATGCTGTGTGTAATGACGCTGAGGTGGAGATGGGGGTCCTGAATGCTGATGGCTCGGGCGTGCACCTCTGGGGTCCCTGTGGGATACTAGTACCGAATACTCATGAGGATATGGCGGGACATTGAGCTGTCTGCCTGCATAATGTGTAAAGTGATCCAGATTCTGAAAGATCGCATGCTGAGCAAACCAACTCTCATGTCCAGGTAGATCTCCCATGTGATAATGGTACGACAAAAAGTGCGGCCTATCCCCTTCTCCTACTCCTACTGATGAGTGTCGGCGGGTATCAGTGGGCCGTCCATGTGTGGTGGGATCATCCTCATCCCTTGGTTCATGAGAACCTCGCCATCTCTGACCATCTCTCGTCCTTGTATCAGGCCTAAACCCTGTAACTCTTACCCCTGGTACTGTCCGGTCCTCTGAGTCAGGTATTTCCGGATTAGCTGTAACTATTAACTGTTCACCCTTAATTCGAATGTACTCCCAAGTGTTCAGTAGCTTATACCCTATCTCTTCCAACTCGGTTGTTGTCCTATACCCAAATCTCTCAACACTCCCCAAAACACGCATCCTGAGAAGGAGTTTGGTGACAACGGCCCCCAAAATCGGCACAACTGTTCTTGAGGCATTTCTTTCATTGGTGAATGTCTGGGCTAGAAGGTGTTCAACTTGCATATTTTGGTTGTGGATCATGGCGTGCATTAAGAGCATATCATTAATGGTAATGTCACTACCATGTTGTGTTTTCGGGTGAAGGGTTTTGGCGATGAGGTGGTGAAGAATGCGGTGTACGGGGTTGATGAATTTTGAACCCTTTTTACTCGAACTCCATGCTTCGTCATCGGAGGTGTAGGTGCGCCAAAAAGCTTGATGATCTATGTTGTCCAGGGTGGTGTACCCTCTTTTGAATACAGACCGGTTAAGGTGTGACTTCTTGTACAGTTCTAGATGCTTTGCGAACTGCGCAAGAGCTAGATGATACATATGATTCTGATGGCAGAAATGGATGCACTCGTGACTGTTGTACTCCTCCTGGTCAAAGTTTGACTCGGATCTCCAAGTTGCCATGAATTCTGTGTATGGCTCCTGATACACCTTTTCATGAATCTCAAACAGGTTTTGCCAGGTGCTGTTGATTTTCCCATGTGCTGTAAAGTTCAAAATTTGTCTAAGCTCATCGGCTCAACCACACTGTTCCATTATTACCCAGTTGATATATTTGTTGGCCCCTTTTTGTCGATTAATCCAATTCCTCATAAATGGTTCATTATCCGCTGGGTTATTTTGCCCTAGGAGATAGTGGGGCAACTCATATTCTTCCGGTAAATAATTAGCCATCTGCAAAGGTTAAGTAACGTAGGTTATGTTCCAAAATAATAAGACTTCAAATAATACTTAGAATTGAAAAATGCATATATTTTTCGAATTTTTTTTCGAAATGAGGGCTTTAAAATTGGCATTTTCCAAATTCCTGTTATAGTCAAATATAGCCAAAATTACCGCAGACAATATCTAATCTTACTACAAACTTATTTTCAAGCAAAATTCAAAGCGTACCCGTAATTGCAACAAATATTGCTAAAAATAATAATTATGACGAGTTAGTCGTAATAAGCAATTCTGATTAAAATATGATATTTTTAAGCATACAATGATTCTAATGACTATTTTTAAATACCTTAAATATTTTTAATCATCAAACTTTAGCTATTACAGTCTTAAGTCAAGGATTAAGACCGTTTTACTGAAAAATAATCATTTTGCTTAAAACGTACAAAATAAGAAAAATCAAAAACTAGGCTAAATTTTTATTTGCAAGTCAACGATATCTTCATTTAGGCTAGTTTTAAGGCAATCCTAAGTTTTAAAAACGTTTTAACTATAGGAATAATCCTAATTAAGTGTAGTTTCACCAAAACATCAATTTTCAAGCAAACAAGCCTAAATTATTCCAAAATTAGTTTCTAAGTATCCTAAATGACTCACTAAGCCTAAATAAGCTAGCAAAACATCAAGTTTCCAAAATTTTCACCAATTTCTAACCTAAAACCTTAACTAACGAATCGAGAGCTAAAAACTATCCAAAGTGCTTCAATCGAACTTAAAACCTAACACACATCAATCACATTATCTAACTAAGCATAAAGATATTCAAAATTGGGCATAAAACGCAACTTTTTTCAAAAGTCAAAAATTTGACTTTGAGTAAAAACTCGAATTTTAACCGTGAAAGAGTACCTTTTACGCAAAATTGATGATGGAAACGCGTTTAGGAGGCACGAGAGAGTCGGATTTGAGCTTTGAATGGCTAAAAATGATCAAGATTTGAGCTTGGTGGTGGTGGTGGGATGCGTCGGCCGAAAAAAACAGAGGGAGGAGAAGGGAAAAAGAAAAAGAAGAAGAAAAAGAGAGGAGGAGGAAAAAAGAAGAAGAAAAAGATGGGCCCGTGCGGCTCACAGGCTTATTTCCCCGACCCGACTTGCGAATTTTTTTAGCTTTTTGAAATTTTAAAATTTAAAATAAATTAATAGAAGATAAATAAAATTTTACTTCAAATTTTAATCCGGTTATTTTTATTAATTAAACAAGAATTTAAAAGAAAAAGTCAAATGGACAGAGTAAAATTAAAATATTTTATTTCATTAAAAACATAAATTACACAGGTTCCACAACTAAGTTCCAGAAATGACGCGGAAAGAAAGATAAGTTTAAAGCTTCTTTGACCATCTAGAGTAAATCAGCGGAGTGTACTGAAAATAGTTCAAAATCACTTAGCATTTTACACTCACGTTTTTGTAAATCTCCGATATCGTCCATAAGTTTAACCAAAGCCCTTTTTACTTTTTTTAGTGTTCGAAATTCCATCCCTAGGTCCAGTATCTCGATAATTAAGCTCGAAAAGAATTTTTCACAATGTGTCTTGAAATAAAAGATCATCCGCGCAGTCAGGATCACCAGTAGTAAATTTAAATTTTTCAGATATTTCCCGAATGATCTTTCTTTGCGGAGTTGTGAATGGAAATTTTGACCTAGTGAGGATTTGCACGAGTTCAGAATATATTTTCTTTCTCTTTGCGAAGAAATTCTGATGTATCCTTTCCTCGGTTGAATCCGAAAAAACTTCAATTAATCTTTTGATAATAAATGAGGCTGGATCTAAGTAAAAGAAATATCGGTTTCCATATTTTGAAATAGGGTTAGGTTTTTTGCTTTCAATCCAGATTTCTAATTTAGAAATCATTGCGGCGACATAACGGTTGATATGAATTTGAAAAACTCCTTATCACTGATTTGAGGTAGAAAACTGACGAATGACTCTAAATCGAATTTGAAATCAATTTCCGCATCCCGATACTTGACAAAAAGATCATCCCCACATTCTTTTAATAGTTTGTGAAGAGAACGAACTTGATCACGCAGCCCTTTTAACAGATTGATTTGAAATGTTGAGAACGGGAAGTCTGAGGAATAGAAGTGCCTAATGAATTCTCTATAGACGTCTAACCTTCTACTAGGATTTAACAGATTTCCAGTAAACGGAGCTTTTGTTTTATCAGTGTGTCGTAGCTCTTTGGGATTAAATTCAAACAAGTCTGGATAATTGAAAATAGTTGGATATTTTCCCGTATTTCATCTTCCATAATTAGGAGTTCATTAATACTGAGCCTTCCTTTTGGATCGTGAAGAGGGTCGAATCCTGGTTCATTTGAGTAAAACTTATCCAAAAGCAATGAAATCTCTAAGTCAGATGAAGTTATCTGGCTTCTAGAACTACAAGGATCAAGAACTAATTCTTGATGAGATTCATCAGGGTTTAGATTTGTTTTGGTTTTATAAAGAAAAACTTCTCCAGTTTTCGAAGTCGTGGGAGAGCAACTGCCTTTCGCACTTTCTTCGTAGTCGGTTAAGTTTGAACTGGAATCTACAGAAAATAATACCATAATTAATATTTTGTTTTTATAGTTTTAAAAGGTTTACTATAATGGCGACTTTAAATCCTATACCGACAAACTCCCTGTTTGTTAAGCATGTGTGCTTCTTATCAATTTATCTTTGAAACAAGTGGCCAAGCCAACAACGGAGAAGCAGGATCCTTTTGGTTCCAATATATTTGGAGACTGTTCGGAAAATTCAACAACCAAGTCCGTGTATAATTGGTTCCAATATATTTGGAGTTGATTCTACTTTAAGGCCATACTTCCTTTTTATCTCAGTATTCCATTTTGCTAAAAGTGTGCCTATCTATATCGTCCGGTGATCGGTTCTTTCATCTAACAACTTCCGTTAACCATACTAAACTTTCTTAACGCTTGTAACCCACAATACTTGTGGGATAATGATAGTGCTCCAAATGAACATATATTTAGGCACAATATCCTTCCAGTATGTAAAGCTTTTAGTTGCAATTGTTCTATTTTTATGTAATATTCGTTTAAATAAATAAGTGAGAAGACAAAAGAAGAAAATGACGATTTAAAGACGCAAATGACCAAAAAGCTCAAATGAACAAGATATAATTCAAGTGTTTCCATTTATTGATAAGAAACGTCTAAAAATGACAAGAGTACGAGCCGCAGAACGCAAAGTACACGATATCTACGCGTACGAATGGACGTTCGAAAATCCGGAACCGAGACATGAATCGAGCATCAACGCGCGAGTCAACGGAGCTAAAATTACAAGTCAACTATGCACAAGAATATAATATAATATATATATAATTAATATAAATTATATAAATTATATATATATTTAAATAAAACGTTGGCAAACTAGAAAACAAAAGCATATGAGCTGGATCAGAGGGCCATGCGATCGCATGGCCAGAAGGCACAAAATCCATGCGATCGCATGGAGGTCAGAACCTGGCCAAGTGCTATAAAAGGCTACGTTTTCAGCGAATTATGTACACCTTTTCTTCTTTCTTTCTCTATGTAAACATAATATATATATTTATAATTATAATATTAATTTTAATATTAAGTTAATAATAATTGGGTTACTGTAAGAAATGTTTTACGGGTTTTAATCTTGGAACTCTGTCCGTGTAACGCTACGTGATAAATAATCACTGTAAGCTATGTTCTTCCCTTTTAAATTAATGTATCATAACTAAGTTATTATTATGCTTATTTGAGCCGAAGTAATCGTGATGTTAGACTAAATATTAAAGACGGGGTTATTGGATTTTGTACCATAATTAATGCTTGAACGAAAGACCAACACTTGTGGGCATTTGACTATGGACTATTAATAGATAGGAGGTGTGACGACCCGGTAATTTTTGACTAAATTTAAACTTTATTCTTATATGATTTCAACACGATATGCCAAGTCTGTAATGTTGAGTCTCAAAATTTTTAAACTGTATATATATGGACTCAAGTAAACCCTGACCATTTCCGACGATTCACGAACCACTATTAGTAAATAGATATATATATATATATATATATATATATATATATATATATATATATATACATATATATATTGATATATAAATATATAATAATAGTTTGAAATGTAATTTGAAATATTATATATTGTAATTGTAAAAATTAATTATGTAAAATAATAATAATATATAATAAAAAGTATCTATATACATATATATGAATAAGGTATATAGAATATATATATATATATATATATATATATATATATATATATATATATATATATATATATATATATATATATATATATATATATAGGGTTTCAAATTTATTTAATAAACTACGGTAACGCTCAATTGTCATTCGATTGATAGTAAATCAGTTAAAAGGGAAACTATATGATTTTAAAATAAACGGTGATTCGAAAATAAGTTCTATAAATTGTAGGCTCATTAAAAATATATTTAGGAACTATTTGTTGAATTTTAAAAATTTTTATATTTTACTTGGGAGTGGGAGTGAATAATTAATGTAATTTTCATCTAATAGTTAATGCTCGAATTCTATACCATAATGATCAAAATAAATAAATATAATTAATTTAAAAATATGGGATTTTTTTGAACACTTTTATCCGCCACTAAATTGCAACGGACCAAGATATTATCCCCATTAAGACCGTCGGCACAAAAAGATAAATAGGCTACTCAACGATTCTGTTACATGTTTAATCAACCTTTTGATTTATTAATATATTATTACTATACTGTACCAAATTGATAGATAATTGATTAGTGTTTGGGATTCTTATCTCTTATATATACAAGACACATACATACTGAATATTAAAGAAACCCACTTACTTCCCTTCAACACCAAAACATAACCTGTATACTATATTTCTATTGAGCTCCCTCTTCAACCATTACAACCATCGGTTTTCACCTTGATCGACTTCCATCATCGACTTTTAAGTCGACCCCAACACCACTGCCCGTTTATGTTTTGGTTCCAACCATCGCCACCCTTCACCATCCTCACCGGCCACCATCATCACTGGAGTACCACCACAACCGACGGCTACCCTCATCTCCACCATTATCCGCTACTTCCCCCTCTCTCTTCTCTCTCTCCAAGTTATGTATATATACATACATACGATACATATGCATATAGAGAGATATACTCAAAACCCATCTCACCCTCCAACACCACTAACCATCATCAACTTTTGCTAATATTCCGTTGAACCACTACAACCACCGTGGAGCCACCCATCGTTGAAACATCATGGCAACACCACCACCTTCTTTATATATTTTTTTCTGAATCGATCACAACCATGAACAAACCATTACCTTATTATTTTCTTCTTCCATTGTAAGCTATCATCTTCATCCTCACCACGGAGAACCCAGAAACCACGAAGAAGATCACAACCGTTCACCACCTTCACTTTAAATTTCTTTTCACGTTTCATTTTTTTTCCCTTTCTTTCTCTATTTCCTTTTCAGTCGATAATCACCCTCGATCCAGGATACTTACTGTTTCTGTTCATTGTTGATTACCACAGAGAACCACCATAAACTGCTATACATATTTGTTTATGTTAATTGCAAGTGGCAATGAAAATTATTTAAAATGATGAACGATGTTAATGGGAAGTGATGATGGAATTTCTGTTACTAGATGATAATGACAGAAAAGTCAATGAAGACCCCATGTAATAACCAAATCATTTTTTTTCTCATTTGCAACGTAAACAACTAATAAACTTGGGCCATTGTAACTAACTTTGGGCTGGTGTGTATTGGGCTTGGGATACCTGCAATTGGATCGAAAGAAGTTGATCGAGGCCAGACAGATACATGATAAACTTGACGATGATATTTGATGAAGAATGATATGATGAAAATGAGATGATAATAATTAGATATACTTATAATTATGATTATGATTATGATTATAATTATGGTTATAATTATGATTATGATTAAATTATGATGGTAATTATGAAGATGATGAATCAAGATAATGGTTATGATATGTATATGATCATTAGCAAATGATGTTAACGATGATGGAGAATGATAGTTTATATTGATAATGATTATCATGATTATGATCGTGATTAGGAAGAATGTTCATGTTAATGGAAGATGATATGTGATGTTAGTGTTGGTGATGTAGATGATGATGGATGTGAAATATGATGATGATGGTAAAGATGACAGAAAGATCGAGTTATAACAATTAAATGGCGAATTAAATCAGGAAACACAGAATGGAGGAATGGTTGGGTTTGTTATTGGGTTAGCGGGGTTACTTCTTTGAGGTTCGTGAATTCGAGGCTAATCCTACATTTGTTCAATGTCGTCATATGTATTTTTACTACAAAATACAGTATGGTGAGTTTCATTTGCTCCCTTTTTAATTGCTTTTGCAATATATATTTTGGGCTAAGAATACATGCGCTGCTTTTATGTTGGATGAAATAGACACAAGTACTTAAAATATATTCTACGTTGAGTTGTACCACCTTGTATATCTTCCCTAATAGCTTGGTAACTAATATTTACATGTTGGAAGAACATGTAAGCGCGAATCCTATTGATAGATCTATCGGGTTTGACCACCCCAACCAGGCTAGTCGCTCTAGTATAGTAAACGGTTGCATAGTACTTCGTTTTTACTACACTTGGTACAGTGTAGGGAGATTTCATAATAAAGGGAACATGCCACATTAATTGTTAAGTATGGTTACCGAAGCGCTCAACAACTTATGGAATACTTTTATACACTTGCGAGTGTACATATATTTATAAACGGAAATCTTGTGGTCTATTAATATACTGAAATGATTGTTAAGATAAACCTATGAACTCACCAACCTTTTGGTTGACACTTTTAAGCATGTTTATTCTCAGGTATGAAAGAAATCTTCCGCTGTGCATTTGCTCATTTTAAAGATATTACTTGGAGTCATTCATGGCATATTTAGGTCAATACCTCGCAATGGGACCAGATGTTGATATATTCGTTCAGGTGGATTTGGACGGGTTGTTACATGTGGTATCAGAGCGGTGGTCGTACGAACCATGTCTTGCATTAGTGTGTCTAACAGGTAGTTTTTAGGATGCATTAGTGAGTCTGGACTTCGACCTTAGCTGCATATTATAAGTATTGTTTATCATGACTAGTGGAAAATTACCTGCTTATCATTCCTAAGTCTAGACATGACTTCATGCACTTATTGCATAGATAGTTTATAGATAAATTTATATCCTAGCATATCTGTTATTGTAAACTTTTCCTGACAGTTTCCGAAAGTTCCTCCGTAATCTACGGGATCTTCTATATTATATATAGGTATTCTATGTAATTAGAATATCATCCGATGTCCGAAAATCATTTCATATCGAAAATCCTCTATCCGACCGTACAAGATGGAACTCACAACTAGTTCAAGTTCCTCGGATTTCAACAGCTATTCCGTTATGGATTTAAACTTAAGCTCCGAAGGCAGTGTAACCGGAATGGATCAACCAATCAGCCATCACTGATTCTGGATGAATTGGGAATGGGTTCGTAGTCGACTCAATCAATAGAGACACGAAGAAGGCGATCCTTTTCATTAACCAAATTCACCTCTCGGCGAAGAACCTGAAGCACTTACCGGCAAACGTATCCGAAACACCATTTTTAGCCTCATTTCCAGGGTAGCTCATCACAATTACATTCTATCTAAAATTCTAAACCTTATTCATCCGCTCGTTCTGACCAACAATCATCCCGAAATAATAGAAGAAGTTAACGAACTTCGTGCTCTAGTAATTAATTTGGAGAATATGGTACAAAACTTAACAGCTTCAGCAACATCAACAGCACCAACAGTACCACCAACATCAACAACAGTACCACCAACAACCCAAGTTTAAACATCACATGCCTAAACATCTCATTCTATACTTCTAGCATAATCTTCATTCTACATATCGTTCTATATCATTTATTTTCGTTCGTCATGGCGATTATGTAATCTCTAATGTTTTAGAGATTATGTAATCTAGTTCTAACGATAAATCAAACTAGTCTAATATCTTATTGACTCATTAAATCCATGATTACATCTGAAAAAAATATATATGTATGTATATTTTCATAAAGATTGTAATTAAAAATTCTTTCGTACAAACTGTTAATGGTAAAAATATTTTAACGGGTAGGTAATACCCGAGGAATATTTAGATTTCACATTAATAAGTTACACTGTACATTCTTCGAATCTGATTCAACAGTCATTTACCATCCTACTTACATCCACAGATATACGTATCCGTTCACCGCAGAACAACCATTTTCATTCAATTTCATATTTGGATTTTGACCCATTGGAATCCAACAAGTGGCATAATGAAGAAAACATTGGACAAAATAAAATTTGTTAGAAACAAACAAATAAACTATGAGAAAATTTTTGCTAAGAATCCACGCTAACTGTTCCTAGCTAACTATTCCTAGCTAACTGATTATATTTTATTTATCACAATTTATTTATCGCAATTTATATTCTCGCAATTTTATTTATCGTCATTTAATTTCTGTTATTTATTTTACGCACTTTAAATATCGGGACACATATATAAAGTTTTGACATATCATATCGACGCATCTATATATATTATTTGGAATAACCATAGACACTCTATATGCAGTAATACTTGAGTTAGCTATACATGGTTGAGGTTGATTCTACAATATTATATATACTTTGAGTTGTGATCGAGTCTGAGACATGTACACGGGTCACGATACATATTAATTAATTCGAATATTATATATTAAACTATATATGAATTATTGAATTGCTAACTGTGGACTATTGGACAATTAAAATGAATTAAAATATTGATTAAAACATATGAAACTAAACATTTCTTCAAGTTTGCCACTTGATTTCATCTTAAACATTCTTTGTATCTTGACGATCACAATCAGCGTTTAATCATCTAAAAACCTTCAATATTCTTGAAAACCCTCGGTTTGATAACCGATGACCCAGATCCATTAACTTTGAAAATGCTGACGAAGTAGCATGTTGTAAATGGTCTAAATGGCCAAAAGTTTGATAATAGAGAATGAAATGTTGGGCACGCTCGATAAAAATTTGGTACTGAAAAACAGATTGAGCTAACAATAAAGGAGACCAATGACGAATACAAGAACCAAACCCTATATTCAAAGAATCCAGGTAATTCTGGATCCGATGAAATATTTAGAGAATATCTTGCTCCGAAGTCATGTTAAAATCTTGCGGAAAATTTTTCTTCATCAACCTTTGAACTTAGAAATTCCAAAATATCATAAATATCTTCGATATTTCTGAGGATATTTTCTTAAATATTCTTGTTCGAAATTATCTACCTCTTCGTGTTTTCTGTATTCCATCATATTGGAAACTTCTGTAAAATCTAAGTATAAATTATGAATAAATTGTGGAGAAGTGTTGGGAATTGAAGCATGGGTTAGTATAATATAATGACGCCCGACCAACGTGATTATATTACAGTAAGTCTTGCTGAGTTTCTAATGAAACTTGATGATTCACAGACTATAACGTCATCAGGTGCCATGTTACACGACTCTTACATTCTATCTAATCTCTAAACATATCTTCATGATAATTCTACCCTTTCTCCTAAATTCTAGTAATTTAACCAATTCAAATCGTGTTATTACAATCTCTCTCTTTGAACATTAGTTATTATCATTCGAAACTTCATACCTACGAATTCTGGACCATTATTCGCTTGACTTAAAGTCGGGAAGAAAAAATAAAATTTTGAATTAAGAAAGAAAGAATAGAAAGTATGAGCTGTGAAAATAAGAAAACGAAGAGGGTGAATTATAGTGAAATATCCGACAGAGCAATCGAAACAGATTATCGCATTTAATCAAAGAGGATCCTAATTTCCTTAAATTCCAAAGAATCAAATCTTATTAAAAAGATTTTCTCTAAATCCCTTAAATTCCGGAAATCAACCATGACCACGTCACCGGTTCAGACAAACCTGTATTTTCTCATTTCAATCTTTTGTAACAGCTTCACTTGTACGCTCCACACTATCGAATCGTTTTATCCATATTAATCAATAATGATAAAACTCTATTTATCAACTCATATTCGTCATAAAAACATTTTTATTGTTAGCCATGACGACCCCACTCAAATTTCGGGACGAAATTTCTTTAACGGGTAGGTAATGTGACGACCCAGAAATTTTCGACTAAATTTAAACTTTATTCTTATATGATTTCGACACGATAAGCCAAGTCTGTAATGTTGAGTCTCAAAATTTTTAAAACTGTATATATATGGACTCAAGTAAACCCTGACCATTTTTTCATGAACCACTATTAGTATATATATATATATATATATATATATATATATATATATATTTTGATATATAAATATATAATAATAGTTTGAAATGTAATTTGAAATATTATATATTGTAATTGTAAAAATTAATTATGTAAAATAATAATAATATATAATAAAAAGTATCTATATACATATATAAATAAGGTATATAGAATATATATATATATATATATATATATATATATATATATATATATATATATATATATATATATATATATATATAGGGTTTCGAAGTTATTTAGTAAACTACGGTAACGCTCAATTGTCATTCGATTGATAGTAAACGAGTTAAAAGGGAAATTATATGATTTTAAAATAAACGGTGATCCGAAAATTAGTTCTATAAATTGTAGGCTCATTAAAAATATGTTTAGGAACTATTTGTTGAATTTTAAAACTTTTTATATTTTACTTGGGAGTGGGAGTGAATAATTAATGTAATTTTCATCTAATAGTTAATGCTCGAATTCTATACCATAATGACCAAAATAAATAAATATAATTAATTTAAAAATATGGGATTTTTCTGAACACTTTTATCCACCACTAAATTACAACGGACCAAGATATTATCCCCATTAAGACCGTCGGCACAAAATGATAAATAGGCTGCTCGACGATTCTGTTACATGTTTAATCAACCTTTTGATTTATTAATATATTATTACTATACTGTACCAAATTGATAGATAATTGATTAGTGTTTGGGATTCTTATCTCGTATATATACAAGACACATATATACTGAATATTAAAGAAACCCACTTACTTCCCTTCAACACCAAAACATAACCTGTATACTATATTTCTATTGAGCTCCCTCTTCAACCCTTACAACCATCGGCTTTCACCTTGATCGACTTCCATCATCGACTTTTAAATCGACCCCAACACCACTGCCCGTTTATGTTTTGGTTCCAACCATCGCCACCCTTCACCATCCTCACCGGCCACCATCCTCACCGGAGTACCACCACAACCGACGGCTACCATCATCTCCACCATGATCCGCCACTTCCCTCTCTCTCTTCACTCTCTCTCTCTCTCTCTCCAAGTTATGTATATATACATACATACGATACATATGCATATAGAGAGATATACTCAAAACCCATCTCACCCTCCAACACCACTAACCGTCATCAACTTTTGCTAATATTCCGTTGAACCACTACAACCACCGTGGAGCCACCCATCGCCGAACCATCATGGCAACACCACCACCTTCTTTATATATTTTTTTTTCTCAATCGATCACAACCATGAACAAACCATTACCTTATTATTTTCTTCTTCCATTGTAAGCTATCATCTTCATCCTCACCACCGAGAACCCAGAAACCACGAAGAAGATCACAACCGTTCACCACCTTCACTTTAAATTTCTTTTCACGTTTCATTTTTTTTCCCTTTCTTTCTGTGTTTCCTTTTCAGTCGATAATCACCATCGATCCAGGATACTTACTGTTTCTGTTCGTTGTTGATTACCACAGAGAACCACCATAAACTGCTATACATATTTGTTTATGTTAATTGCAAGTGGCAATGAAAATTATTTAAAATGATGCATGATGTTAATGGGAAGTGATGATGGAATTTCTGTTACTAGATGATAATGACAGAAAAGTCAATGAAGATCCCATGTAATAACCAAATCATTTTTTTTTCATTTGCAATCTAAACAACTAATAAACATGGGCCATTGTAACTGACTTTGGGCTGGTGTGTATTGGGCTTGGGATACCTGTAATTGGGTCGAAAGAAGTTGATCGAGGCCAGACAGATACATGATAAACTTGACGATGATATTTGATGAAGAACGATATGATGAAAATGAGATGATAATAATTCGATATACTTATAATTATGATTATGATTATAATTATGGTTATAATTATGATTATGATTAAATTATGATGGTAATTATGAAGATGATGAATCAAGATAATGGTTATGATATGTATATGATCATTAGCAAATGATGTTAACGATGATGGAGAATGATAGTTTATATTGATAATGATTATCATGATTATGATCATGATTAGGAAGAATGTTCATGTTAACGGAAGATGATATGTGATGTTAGTGTTGGTGATGTAGATGATGATGGATGTGAAATATGATGATGATGGTAAAGATGACAGAAAGATCGAGTTATAACAATTAAATGGCTAATTAAATCAGGAAAAACGGAATGGAGGAATGGTTGGGTTTGTTGTTGGGTTAGCGGGACTTCACGGGTTCAAACCCGGACTTGGGCATTTTTTTAAGGGTTACTTCTTTGAGGTTCGTGAATTCGAGGCCAACCCTACATTTGTTCAATGTCGTCATATGTATTTTTACTACAAAATACAGTATGGTGAGTTTCATTTGCTCCCTTTTTAATTGCTTTTGCAATATATATTTTTGGGCTGAGAATACATGCGCTGCTTTTATGTTTGACGAAATAGACACAAGTACTTAAAATATATTCTACGTTGAGTTGTACCACCTTGTATATCTTCCCTAATAGCTTGGTAACTAATATTTACATGTTGAAAGAACATGTAAGCGCGAATCCTATTGATAGATCTATCGGGTTTGACCACCCCAACCGGGCTAGTCTCTCTAGTATCGTAAACGGTTGCATAGTACTTCGTTTTTACTACACTTGGTACAGTGTAGGGAGATTTCATAATAAAGGGAATATGCCACATTAATTGTTAAGTATGGTTACCGAAGCGCTCAATAACTTATAGAATACTTTTATACACTTGCGAGTGTACATATATTTATAAACGGAAATCTTGTGGTCTATTAATATACTGAAATGATTGTTATGATAAACCTATGGACTCACCAACCTTTTGGTTGACACTTTAAGCATGTTTATTCCCAGGTATGAAAGAAATCTTCCACTGTGCATTTGCTCATTTTAAAGATATTACTTGGAGTCATTCATTGCATATTTAGGTCAGTACCTCGCAATGGGACCAGATGTTGATGTATTCGTCCAGGTGGATTTGGACGAGTTATTACAGGAGGTATTGTCTAATTGAGTGACAACTCATTGGAGTCTGTCGAACCTATCTTTAAATTAATTAACTTAATAATTAATAATGATTATGGTTGTCCTATTTAGTAACATTCATACGGAATCTATTATAATCATTTAATTAATTATTCGGGTTGGGTAATTGATTATTCAAACTAATCAAGTGGGTAAATTAATATTCATATCTAATCAAAACAGGGGTGGATTACATACAGTGATAACTTGTGTAATTGTTGACAGAAGTGATAACTGCGTCACAGTTTAAATCTTTAATTAGTTGGAATATTTGACTTTGGGTATAAGGGTAATTTGACGAGGACACTCGCACTTTATATTTATGACCAATGGACTGTTATGGACAAAAACCAGATGGACATATCGAATAATCCAGGACAAAGGACAATTAACCCATGGTAATAAATTAAAATCACCACGTCGAACATCATGATTACGGAAGTTTAAATAAGCATAATTCCTTTATTTTATATCTCATCGCACTTTTATTTATCGTCATTTTAATTATCGCACTTTTATTTATCGTCATTTACTTTACGCTTTAAATTAAGTTGTATTTATATTTAATATTTTACATTAGGTTTTAATTGTGACTTAAGACATAAAATCGACAAACCGGTCACTAAATGGTAAAAACTCCCTTTTATAATAATAATAATAATAATACTAGTTATATATATATATATATATATATATATATATATATATATATATATATATATATATATATATATATATATATATACAAATATAGTTTAAAATATATATAGCGTTAAACTCAGCTAGCTCCCTGTGGAACGAACCGGACTTACTAAAAACTACACAGGTACACTGCCTATAGTATTGTAGCAAGGTTTAGGTATATCCTACTTATATAAATATTTAATAAAACTTGTGTAATTTCGTCGTATTTCGTAGTAAACAATAATAGTATTTCGTACACCACCTCGCACACATCAAGTTTTTGGCGTCGCTGCCGGGGACTCGGCGAAACGCTATATTTTTATATTTGTAAAAATATAATTGATATACAAAAAGAAAAAAAAATATATATAAAACATTAAAAAGAAAAAAATATATTTTTAAGAGTTTGTTTAAAATATATAAAATTATAAAGTATTTCTATTTCTATTTTAGTTTTTAAAATATAAGTTTTTTTTATTTTATATAAATATTTTATATAAATCAGAAAAAAAAATATATCAAATAAATAAAAAATAAGTAATTGGGCCGATCAGTTTAAAAGCCCGAAACAAATCTGGAATTTTGGCCCATGCGATCGCATGAGCCCACAACTTTAATCCCATGCGATCGCATGGGAGGGCTGGACTGACAAAACCTGGTACGTAATTAATGCGGGTAGGGTTTAGATTTATTTATTATTATTATTTAGGGTTTATTTATTTAAAACATATTATATTTCTAGTTTTAATATATAATTTTGTTATATTAAGTTTAAATATTATTATTAAATATATAGATTAATACTTTTATAAGATAATAATATAAAAATAATATTTTTATAAAAATAAGTAATTTTATCATTTTTTTGTATTATTTTTATCGTTAATATCGTAATTTGTATATTTATCGTTCGTAATTAGTTTTAAGATTAGTTTTTGCCGTAGTTATTTTATATTTCTGGATTTTTGGCCTTTGCCGTAAAATCCCTTAAGTGCTTTTTCTTTAAATTAAGATTTAGGCGCCTTAGAATTTTGCCACGCCGTTTTTAGATTTTAGTGCCTAATTAAGTTATTGCCGTTTTGAATATAGAATTTCTTTTAAGCTTTAATACCTTTTGGCGCAACTTTTTATATTTAATTTTTAGACTTCTAAGTTTCGACGTTTTTCTTTCTTATTTTTATTTTTCGATGTATTTTGACGCACTCTTTTTCTTTCTCATTTCTACGCTCTAGTTTTTAGGACATAGAATTTTCTTTATTTTCTTTAAACTTCGACGGAAAAATTATTTTAAGCGGTTAAATTGATAGACATCCAAAATTTTCTGCTTCGTAGTAATAGTTGGATTTGTTAGTGGCTGAGTTGTGGATTTTCTGACTTAAAGGATCCTGGCTCCCTGCTGCATCTTTTGGCTATTCGAAACGTGGGCAAAAGCAGAAAAGTCTATTAATTTGATAACTTATATAATTTTTATCTTTATAACTAATAGGATATTCAGTGAATGCACTGAGCAAAACGTTCACCACCTTTCATACGTTCACCACCTGTAACCCGATCAAGACATCTAGCCAATATTATCGCTGTTGATTTTTCTGTAGAATCATCATCTAGTCGACCAAGTACTCCAATTCAAATTTCCGATAATCCATTTTTTGAACCTGACCTCACAATTGATAACCCGGAGGATATTCAAAGACAATTCAGAGATCCTGAACCACTAATCATTCCTTCGGAACCACAAATTACTCATCCAGAGATTGTCGAGGAAGAAACCATTAAATCAGAATCCTCTAGTGATTTAGATTCAACAAACTCAATTATGGAAAATCAGGAACCTCTAAGTATGTAAGATCGAATGAGAGCTACACGCACTGGCCAAGGTCACGCCATTACTCAACCAGACATTAATGCGCTAGATTATGAAATCAAAGGACAAATCCTACACATGGTAACTAATCAATGCCAATTTAGTGGTATGCCAAAAGAAGATCCAAATGAACATCTTCGAACCTTTAATAGGATCTGTACTCTATTTAAAATCAGAGAAGTTGAGGATGAACAGATCTATCTCATGTTTTTTCCCTGGACTTTAAAGGGAGAAGCCAAAGATTGGTTAGAATCGTTACCTGAAGGGGCGATTGACACATGGGATGTCTTAGTTGAAAAATTTCTTAAAAGATTCTTTCCGGCATCTAAGGCCGTGAGACTTCAAGGAGAAATTGTTACGTTCGCGCAAAAGCCAAATGAAACATTATATGAGGCATGGACATGATTCGGAAAGTTGTTGAGAGGATGTCCTCAGCACGGTTTAGACACTTATCAAATAGTGCAAATTTTCTACCAAGGATGCGATGTTGCTACACGAAAAGACATCGACACAGCAGCTGGTGGTTCCATTATGAAGAAAACCGCAACCGAAGCTCACAAGATTATTGATAACACAGCCTCCTACTCACATGAGTGGCATCAAGAAAAAGATATCTTTCGTTCATCTAAAGCGGCTAGAGCCGATTCTAGCCATGACTTTGATTCTGTTTCCGCAAAAATAGATGCTTTCGAGAGACGAATGGAAAAGATGACTAAAGATATTCACGCAATACGAATCAGTTGTGAGCAATGCGGTGGACCACACTTAACGAAAGATTGTAATGTTGAATAAACGATGGAACAACGTGAGAATGTTTACTACATGAACCAAAGGCCGGGAAATAATTATCAAAATAATTATCAACCGCCAAGGCCAAACTTCAATCGAAATCAAAACATTCTTTACAATCCAAATGAACCCAACAACAACTCGTATAACCAACAAGGTCTGAATAACCAACCAACTCAAAATAACAATTTCAATCAACAAAGACATAGCTTGTATAAACTACCACAACAAACCGAAGAGAAGAAGTCAAATCTGGAAGAAATGGTACAAAAGCTAATGGAATCTCAAACACAATTTATTACATCTTAAACCCAAACAAATGAGAGGTTTGATCAGTCAATAAGAACTCAACAAGCTTCCATTTTGAATTTAGAAAAATACATAGGTACTCTTGCTAGCATGATGAGTGAGAGGGAACAAGGAAAGCTACCGAGTAATACCGAAGTAAATCCTCGAAATGAGAATATTAATATGGTGTCAACAAATTCTGAAAAACCAGCTCTAGAAGATGGGAAGGTTTTAGATGTGAGTAACAATGAAGAAGTTACAAAACCACCACCACCCGAGTTTGTAAAGCCAGTGGTGGCACCATACAGACCACCCATCCCGTTTCCAAGAAAAGGAGTTGAGTATGAGCAAGTAATAGGTAATAAAGTTTATGATACATCTGGAAAGAAGAAGAAGAATAAGAAAGAGCAAGAAACAAAAACCGTAGACGTAAATCCGGTGAAGACAGTTCCACTAAAACCTCCACCTAGGTTGGGTGATCCGGGTGAATTTATTGTTCCTTGTCTACTTAGTGATTGTGTCATGTATGATGCACTAGCAGATTTAGGTGCAAGTGTGAGTGTTATGCCTCTTTCATTATATAAAAGATTAGGAGTAGGTGAGTTAAGTCCAACGAAAATGAGTGTTCGACTCTTTGATCAAACCATTAGGCACCCATTTGGAATTGCTGACAACCTACCCGTTCAAGTGGGTAATTTAACCTTTTTAGTCAAATTTATTGTCATTGACATAGAAGAGGACCCAAACATTCCTCTAATTTTAGGTCGACCATTCTTAGCATCCACCAGGGCGTTATTTGATGTAAGAGAGGGTAGAATGACACTTAGTAATGATGAAAAATCAATCACCTTTGTTTGTCGAAAGACTAAATCTCCACCAACCAAAACTGTTGAAGCAACAAAAACGATTGGTAAGAACCATGTTGTTTTACCAACTCCAACGGTAGTGCTTAACAATAATAAAACACCTAAGTGTGGGGAAAATGAAGTAACACCTAATGATGACCTGATAACAAAGAACCCCGTTATTGATACGAAATTAAATGACCCCGTTATCAATAGTTCAATGAAGAAACTTATTAAACGGATTCGCGATGCTAGAACCAACGGGAACTTTAAGTTATGTAACCGGTTAGTATCCAATCTATCGCCTAAAGAAAAGGCGAAACTAGTTGAATTTGTGGATATTACACAGGAATCCGACCAATGGCTTAAAGCAAAAGTTACAGATATGCAAGTTGATTATGGTCTAAAAGAAATTGACAATCACAATTTTGACACCACAACTACCTAAGTGTGGGGAGATTCAAATGTTCTTAAAAGAAAATGCTGTCTAGAGTTAGTTGTTCTGTTCTCGTGTAGTTCCGAGAATGGAATTCGATTGGTCTTTTCCACTAGCAGACACTAAAGAACTAGTTTTCTTCCCCCATTCTGAATTTTATTTTATTTTGTAGGTTTGTATGAAATTAATACGCTTTTTAAATTTAAGTTTTGTGTGAATATAAAATCAAAAATTTGCTTTTTTTCATTAAGTTTAAAAAAATATTTCTAAAATTCTTCGTGAGTTAAAGACTAAATCATAGAATCGAAATTGCTTTACCCAAAGACAAGGCGAAAAATTTTGTTATAATTATTTTTAATATTACTGATCTAAAGTATGCCAAAAAAATTAAAAAAACCCGAAATTCTTTGTTTTTAAAACAATCGCTTTAAAACAACAATTTTTAAATTTTGTCGAGGGATGGACAAGGTAAACGTACCGAAACTACCTCTACCTAAAGTAAAAGAAAACAAAATTTAAAAAAATTATTCATTTAAATTGTTTTAATAAATAAAGGTTTTATAAAATATATATATATACATATATATATATATATATATATATATATATATATATATATATATATAATATATAAATATATGTAAAAATATGTATATATATGTTTGTATTTTATGTTATATACAAAACACGGTAAAACATCGCACTTTCAAAGACTGGCATTAAAGTTCAGTAAAAGCTACTAATTTTGACGACAAAATGCAAAATATCAAATGTGATATAAAATAATAAGTTTGCAAACTGGGTATTTTTAATCACTTTTCTACACTAATCACCCTCATGAATTTATAATTATAGTCTAATTTCTTGCAAATGAGGGCATTGCAAGATCTCAAGTGTGGGGAAGGGTTATAAATTCTCTCGGGTTTACACTTGGTTTAATTGCCAAATTTTGTGAAAATTTGAAAAAATTTCAACTAAATGAATTCAAAATCATGTTTATACATATTTATGAACGATAAAACTAGGTGTTAATGCCGAAATTATTGTTACCACGGAGAGAACATAAATGGAGAAACAACCCAAAACGCTTGAATTCATTTAAAATGGAATAGAAGAGAATAAAAAGGCAAAGAAAAGAATAAATAAAAGCTAAGTGTGAGAAGAATTTACCAAGTTCTTTAAAACACATATCACATATTTGGTACAGATTATTGCAGGTACTTTTGCTTTGGGCTAAACTAATCAGTGTTACCCGATTTATTGTAATACCTTTAAAAGAATAGATGGATCTACATGATGAATCAATTCCATCATTAAAAGGAAGTAAAGTCTTCTGAAAAAGACACGCGCTTATTGATTTAGGTCAGGAAGTTGTCGTCCAGACCAGCTGTAGGTTGACGAAAAATCTAGAAAAGTCATCTCTAAAATCAGCAGGAAATCCACGGACCTCAGCATCAAACATGGTCGCTAAGTGGTCAGACTTATCCTAACCATGAGAGGATCTGTCTAGTAAAATGGGGAGGGCGCCGTGCAAATTAGCTTGATAAGACTAATGAATCAGACCCCCAGAAAGGATAATCTCCTTAAAGATTAAAAATCAGCTTTTAAGACTGATATTACTCAATCCCTGAGATTGACTTTAAAGATTGAGAATTCAAACTCATGGAATTCAATGATATCTAAACTCAATCTTGAACGAGAAAATATTTTGATCAAAATTAAAACCGATTTGTTTTCTGAAAGCCCATTTTCAATGCGTTCATTACCATTGAACGCAAAATCCTGAGAATTCACCGAAATTCATTAGGTCACCTGAACCAAATCGAGTGTCAACCGTAAGAACGGTGGTTGCATAGCATGGTCGAAGACAGGACCTTGTGCCAGGCCAAAAAATTATAGGGTGATCTTTACTATTGCTCCTACAAAGGATATTAATTGCATCCGACACGTTGTGGACCATGAACATCTGCATGTCATTAGACATTGCCTTAACAGTTGCTTGTTCAACGCTTTCCTTTACAACCGGACGGTAGTTCACCGAAAGGTAATATACGGAGCAAGTATACTGGACGTGTTGCTTTCCTAATACAAGGTTAGCAAGTGGGTGACACAAAACCGCAAGTTTTGAGCTAAAATTTTAAAATCTGAAACCCACAAAACCCACAAAAATATTTTGCAAACACCGGTGAAGGGTTATTCCGGAAAACTTATCTAGGGTAAAAGCTAGAATGAATTTTCAAAAGATCAAATGTTTTCATAAAGATCCAATTTCCTTAAAGGATCTAAATTTTTAATAGTCATGTGGGACTATAATCCACATCATTACTATCATTGTTTATACCGCCGTATCAAAATCACTGATGTATAAAGTGTGAGAATAAAAAAAGTGATTCGAGTGAAGTGTGATTTAATTTCAAGTTCTGTATTGCTTGAGGACAAGCAACGCTCAAGTGTGGGGATATTTGATAGTGCTCTAAATGAACATATATTTAGGCACAATATCCTTCCAATATGTAAAGCTTTTAGTTGCAATTGTTCTATTTTTATGTAATATTCGTTTAAATAAATAAGTGCGAAGACAAAAGAAGAAAATGACGATTTAAAGACGCAAATGACCAAAAAGCTCAAATGTACAAGATATAATTCAAGTGTTTCCATTTATTGATAAGAAACGTCTAAAAATGACAAGAGTACGAGCCGCGGAACGCAAAGTACACGATATCTACGCGTACGAAAGGACGTTCAAAAATCCAGAACCGAGACATGAACCGAGCATCAACGCGCTAGTCAACGGAGCTAAAATTACAAGTCAACTATGCACAAGAATATAATATAATATATATATAATTAATATAAATTATATAAATTATATATATATTTAAATAAAACGTAGCAAACTAGAAAACAAAAGCATATGAGCTGGATTAGAGGGCCATGCAATCGCATGGCCAGAAGGCACAAAATCCATTCGATCGCATGGAGGTCAGAACCTGGCCAAGTGCTATAAAAGGCGACGTTTTCAGCGAATTATGTACACCTTTTCTTCTTTCTTTCTCTATGTAAACATAATATATATATATATATATTTATGATGGAATTTAACAAGTTTCATAAACAACATGTTTTTATAGTTAACTTGTTCATTAAACCAATTTAATGTAGTTAAAACAAGCGGAAGCATTATGATTCATGTTAAGTAATTAAGTTAAATTCCATGATAATATCAAGTCTTGGATAAATGCTTACAAATATAGCAAGTAGAGAAGATAAATACCTCCTCAAGCTAGTTGAGGGTCGTTTTTCCTAGTTGCAAGAAGATGGTGAAGATGATGATGATGAATGAAGCTTCAAAACAATGAAACCTCAAGTGATAATACCCCAAACTTTACACCAACACCTAATACTATGGTTAGGATTTATTGACACTTGAAGATAAGCTTCCAAACAAACTCAAGAACACTCTCTTCTCCCTCAAAGTTTCGGCCAGACTGCAGCAACCCAAGAAGAGAGAGTGTTTTTCTTGTTTTGTGATGTTTGAATGCATGTATGTCTTGTCTTACTTGAGTCAAAGCATGGGTAGACTAGTTAAGCATGTGTATGTGGTGTTGTGTCATCTTAAAAGTAACAAATGAGCATGGGTGAGACCCCTTGGGCATACCAAAACCGCCACCCATCATGGGATATATAAAAAAATGCAATTTTTTTATAAAATAAGTTATTTGTTAAGTTACTTTCCTTTTATAAACCATTTTATAAAATATAACACAACTTAATTATTTAAAACCTATAAATAATTAAATCCTCATCATATAAATTATCCAAATAATTTATCTCAAGTAATAATATTTTAGAAAACCGATTTTCTAAAATCCAAGTGTCGCGTATTCATTTAATGATCCATTCATTAAGATTAAATACGATTAAGGTGTCGGTAAGCTTGTTATTGGGTATGACCAGACTTAGATCATAACATATTAGCCACATTAATTAAATATGTCTCTCGGGCATACGAAAAACCTTCAATCTCCCACTTGCACGAGAAACATAAGAAATTAATGCAAGTGATGGATACCACCTAACGACCGTCCATTACCCCCAATATGTTATGACTTTGTTCCATTCAATAACATCATCCCTTTCGAGTTCCCATCTCGAATATGAATAGGTGAATCTTTCATTCTATCCTTTCATCCTAGATGTCATGTTAAATCCAAGAGACACAGAGTGATCACTCTCTTTTAGATTTAACTTTATCAGGCCTTAGACATCTGACTCTCAACGAATAAGAGGGACAAATTCCATCTTGATTACATACGTCCTAGATATATACTTTGTATTACACCTGAGCTCTTCCTTATGAACTACCATATTTCAGAATAGCGAAGGAAAGAATCAAGGCATAATACTTAGTGAATATTCGAACCCGATATGTATCTCAGGTCAGAGGATACAATGATATTCGCCTTTACTCAAGATTACATGTGATCAACCACAAAGGCTCCATTTAGTAAATCTTGAGGGCGGGCCTTCCAATATTTGTATCCCATAAATATCTATGAACCTTGGTTGCAACCTTGCCCCACATTCATCCCGTGAATGTATACCAATCCAAGTTCATAATAGTCTAAACCTCACACTTGTTCCCACAAATGTGATCGACTACGGAATTTAGAATAATTGCTTATTCATGGATAAAATATGCAAAATAGGAACATGACTTAAAATGAATTAATACCATAATAATATTAATGAGTTTGAACAAATTCATTCCGATACAATATTTAAAACAGATCATGACCAATCACTAGAATATCGAAGCCCTAACGCACAAACATGTCCAGTATGTTTTGCTCCATGTAAGAGCTTCGTGAGAGGATCCGCTATATTAAGATCTGTGTGAACTTTGCGAATACATATCTTTCCCTTTTCAACTTCATCCCTTATGTAGTTGAATCTCCGCTCAATGTGATGGGTCTTTTGGTGAGCACGAGGTTCTTTGATTTGAGCAATCGCACCCCTCGTTGTCACAAAAGATCTCAAGAGGGTCCTGAATGGAAGGGACTACTCCTAAGTCGTCGATGAATTTCTTCATCCATGCAGCTTCCTGAGCTGCCAATGAGGCGGCGATGTACTCCGAATCTGTAGTGGATAAAGCAACAACATCCTGTTTTGAACTCTTCCAAGAGATTCCACCTCCATTTAACGTGAAGACATAACCAGATTGTGATCGAGAATCATCTCGATCAGTTTGGAAACTCGCATCCACGTAACCTTTTACAGCGAGTTCCTCCTCACCAGACCCATATATCAGAAATATATCCTTAGTACTTCTAAGGTATTTCAATATACTTTTGACAGCAATCCAATGACCGTTTCCTGGGTTATTCTGGTATCTACTTGTCAGGCTAAGAGCGCATGACACATCTGGTCTAGTGCATATCATTGCATACATGATTGACCCAATAGCAGATGTGTACGAGACTTTCTTCATTCTCTCTTGTTCATCTTTCGTGGTAGGACACTGAGATGAACTGAGAAGCGTTCCCTTTTGAATAGGTACCAAACCTTTCTTAGAGTTGTCCATCTTGAACCTTTTAAAGATCTTTTCAATGTATGCACTTTGATTCAAACCTATCAGTTTCTTGGATCTATCCCTGTAGATCCCAATCCCCAAAACGTATTGCACTTCTCCAAGATCCTTAATGGAGAAACATTTACTTAACCAAGTTTTAACTCCTTGCATTCCCGGAATATCGTTCCCAAATAATAATATATCATCCACATATAATACAAGGAACATGATAGTACTCCCACTAGCTTTCTTGTATACACAAGCTTCATCACCATTTTTAATGAAGCCAAATTTCTTGGCCTTCTCATTAAAATGATGATTCCACATTCTAGATGCTTGTTTCAATCCGTAGATTGACTTCTTTAACTTGCATACCTTTTTAGGATATTTTGGATCAACAAAACCTTCAGGCTGAACCATATAGACATCTTCCTCAAGATGTCCATTTAGGAAAGCGGTCTTGACATCCATCTACCATATTTCATAATCATAATGAGCAGCAATGGAAAGTAATATCCTAATAGACTTTAGCATTACCACAGGCGAAAAAGTTTCATCATAGTCAACCCCTTGAGTTTGAGTAAAACTTTTTGCTACAAGTCTAGCTTTATATGTATCCAAGTTTCCACGTATGTCGGTTTTCATTTTGAAAAGCCATTTACAATCAACTAACCTTGAGCCAGTAGGTTGTTCAACAAGTTCCCAAACTTGGTTGTCATACATGGATTGCATCTCAGCGTTCATGGCTTCCTGCCATTTATCCTTATCAATCCTTGATAAGGCATCTTGGTAGTTTGTTGGTTCATCCAAATTAACCACATAGCAACCATCTATGAGAAACCCATATCTCTCAGGAGGATTACTAATCCTACCAGATCTACGAACGTCATGTATACTTTGATCATCTATTTGATCATTCTCAACATTTTCATGTTAAGTGCTAGTGTCAACCAATTGTGTATCATCTACTTGATCTTGAACCTCTTCAAGATCTATCTTCCTTTCACTATTACCTTCCATTAGGAATTTAGTTTCAAGGAATTCTGCCTTCCGAGCAACAAATACGTTCTGCTCGGTTGGATCACAGAAATAATATCCCATATCATCCTTGAGATATCCTATGAAGATACACTTTGTGGATCGAGTATTCAACTTATTAGGGACGTAACACTTAGGATAAGCTTCACATCCCCATACCTTTAAGTATGATAGAGATGGAGGTTTTCCAAACCACATCTCATGAGGTGTTCGTTCCACTTTCTTGGTTGGGGCCATATTTAAAATACGAGCCGAGGAGCATAGACAATAACCCCAAAATGATAGAGGTAACAAGCTTCTAGCCATCATAGATCAAACCATATCCATTAGGGTTCGGTTCCTCCTTTCGGAAACTCCATTAAGTTGGGGTGTTCCAGGAGGAGTGAGTTGCGAGATAATCCCACAACTTTTAAGATGATCTTGGAAAGTATCGCTTAGGTATTCACCTCCTCTATCGGTACGAAGTTCCTTGATTGTCTTATTGAGTTGATTTTGTACTTCGTTTTGATATTCCTTGAATGCTTCAAAAGTTTCGTCCTTATGTCTTAACAAGTAGACATATCCGAAATGACTAAAGTCATCAATGAAAGTGACGAAGTATCTTTCACCTTTCCTAGTCATGGGCTTAAAGGGTCCACATACATCCGAATGTATTAATCCCAATAAGTCTTTAGCCCTTTCATAGGTCCATTTGAAAGGTGCTTTAGTCATTTTGCCTTGTAAACAAGATTCGCATACATCAAACGAGTC
This sequence comes from Rutidosis leptorrhynchoides, assembly GCF_046630445.1. Lineage (NCBI taxonomy): Eukaryota > Viridiplantae > Streptophyta > Magnoliopsida > Asterales > Asteraceae > Rutidosis > Rutidosis leptorrhynchoides. The sequence goes on from NC_092339.1 coordinate 358,944,428, forward strand.
TAGTTCATTTGATTTCAAAAGTCCATTCTTTTGAAGTATATGCATTCGATTCTTGTTTATGTGACCAAGGTGACAATGCCATAAGTAGGAATCACTCAAATCCCTTTTGAGTTTCTTGGTGTTAGCATGGAACATTTAGCTATTGTATGATGTGTCATCATGAACCAATTCATAAATACCATTCGAAGGCGAAGCCTTGAAATAGAACACATTATCTAAAGAAACATGGATATCATCATTAATGAAATTAAGATCAAAACCACATTGTTTCAAGCAGGATACAGAAATAATGTTTCGAGATAAATCGGGTGCATACAAAACATTTTTCAACATAAGCTCCAAACCACTTGGAAGCTTCAAAATAAAGTCTCCTTGAGCTATTACTTGCACCTTAGCTCCATTTCCCATGTAGAGACTTGATGTTCCCGCTTTTTGTTTACTTCTTATGAACCCCTGCATAGAATTGCAAATGTGAGTTCCACATCCCGTGTCTAATACCCATGTATTAGAAGAAGTAATACTAAGCTCAATGTATACCATATATACATTACCTGAGGTTTGCCCTGCATCCCTCTTCTCTTTCAACTCCTTTAGGTAGACCGGGCAGTTGCGTTTCCAGTGACCCATTTCACCGCAACCAAAGCACGGATCTTCCTTGGGGTTAGCTTTACCGGCAACCTTTTGCTTCTTGTTATTGTTGGTTGGGGTAACCATCTTCCCCTTTCCCTTGCCCTTGCCTTGGCAGGTGGGTCCTTTCCTCTTAGCCGCCTTCAGCTTAGAAGTGTTATTGTTTTTGGACCCACCTTCATTGATCATAAACATGGGTGAAGCCCTTTTACCCATGCTTGCTTCGACCGTCTTAAGCATGGCATGTAATTCGCCAATGCTCTTATCCCATGCATTCATGTTGTAATTCATTACAAATGTGTCAAACCTCTTTGACAAGGAATTAAGGATAAGGTCCGTGGCTAATTCATTAGACACGTTGCAGTTTAGACGGTTCGCTCGATCAATTAGGCTTTTCATCTTAAGGACATAAGATGAAATGGACTGGGAGTCATCCATCCGACATGCATGAAGCGCTCAAACTGTTTCAAAGCGCTCGACACGAGCTTGTTGAAGGAACATCTCCTTCAACTGTGTGATCATGTCATATGCACTATGATGCTCGAAATCCTTTTGGAGTTCTGGTATCATAGTCCCAAGCATGAGGCAAGAAACTTGCACCGAATCGGTGCAATATTTCTCCCAATAAGCCATGCCTTCCGTATCATCCTCGTCCGATTGATCGGGAATGGGGTCTTCCAACACATACGCCTTGTCCTCTAGCTTGAGGACAATTCTTAGATTGCAAAACCAATCCATGAAGTTTGTATGGTTGAGTTTTTCCTTTTCGAGGATTGACCTCTACGATAGGTTGTTAAAGTTGATTGGTGCGTTTGGAATGTTGTTGTTATTGGCGGCCATCTACAAAATTTAACAAAGTTGTTTAAGTATTAATTTTAATTTAACAATCAATACCCTTTAAATCTAATTGATATTTATTAAATTTTAGAATCCAACGGTAAACCAAATTTCGGTTAGGTGACCTTTATCCCATCATTTGATTTAGCTAGGTAGTCATTGTATGACAATTGCAATCCTTTTGCAACTTCTAAGTTATGGGATCATGCAATCCTTTTGCATGGCATATTTATCCCATCAACACCTATTTGTTCCTCATGCTTCGGTGACCCTAAGTTCATGATTCCAAATCAAGTCGTCCTACTTGTGTAAACGTGTAAATTTAACATACAAGTGGTTAGGTGACCTTTATCCCACAAGTGTGTGAAATTCACCTTAATCATATTAGTTTGTTCATAACGGTTAGGTGACCTTTATCTCATTATGAGTTCCCTAATATTTTTAAGTGTCACCCAAAAGGATGACGTTTAACTTATTTGCCTTGTTAATAAGGGATTTTAAGTTTTAATTATTTCTAGTTTAAGAAAACTATTATGCCATACACCAACATGCATTTAGTGTATGGTACTTATGAAAAACCATTTTTATGTCTTGTAATTTAGTCAATTACTTGATATAAACCATTTTATATATGTGATTCAATAACCATTTATTATAATCCTTTTGCCATTTTTAATTTAACCAATTAAATCGTCGTTATGCATGTCATTAATAATGTCTAATTTAACCAATTAAATTGCCATTTTAGTTTGTTGTTAACTTGTGTGATTAACTTGTAGCATACAAACATACAATCCACAATCATACAATAAACAACCAAGCATGCAAAACAATATGTTCACAATCAAGCCAATTTGGTAGACATTTGTTTAGCCGAAAACAAATGCCACCGGTTAAGGGGTTATAACACAAAGTAGGAGATTTTAAATCTCCCACTTAATCTTGCATCCAAATGCTTCTTCTTATGTTCTTCAAGTCTTCATTATCTTCATCATTTTACAAAATATATCCTAATACATTTTGTCTAAAAAATGAAATTACAACCTAATCTATTTTACATACCAAATATAAAATAAATTACATCACCAAAATAATATTATTACAAACTAATTGAATAAATATTATTACAAACCAATTGAATAATTAATATTACAAACCAAAATGAATGAATATTACAACCATATCAAAATAATAAATCAACCAAACAAATATCCATTCAAACACAAGGTCTTGGCTAGATTGTGAACAACAATATACAACTAAATATGACCAATTTGCAAGTTCCAAACCCTTTTGGAACCCCTTAGAAATCGGCCAACCTTAACAACCCTCCCAAACCCGAAAACTTTTGCATTCCATTTTCATGCATGTACTTAGAATGCAAATTTAGTGGGTTTAAAGATCATATAAGAAGCATAATCCATAGACCTCGGCTCTAGATACCATTGATAGAATTTAACAAGTTTCATAAACAACATGTTCTTATAGTTAACTTGTTCATTAAACCAATTTAATGTAGTTAAAACAAGCGGAAGCATTATGATTCATGTTAACATGTTAAGTAATTAAGTTAAATTCCATGATAATATCAAGTCTTGGATAAATGCTTAAAATATAGCAAGTAGAGAAGATAAATACCTCCTCAAGCTAGTTGAGGGTCATTTTTCCTAGTTGCAAGAAGATGGTGAAGATGATGATGATGAATGGAGCTTCAAAACAATGAAACCTCAAGTGATAATACCCCAAACTTTACACCAACACCTAATACTATGGTTAGGATTTATTTACACTTGAAGATAAGCTTCCAAACAAACTCAAGAACACTCTCTTCTCCCTCAAAGTTTCAGCCAGACTGCAGCAACCCAAGAAGAGAGAGTGTTTTTCTTGTTTTGTGATGTTTGAATGCATGTTTGTCTTGTCTTACTTGAGTCAAAGCATGGGTAGACTAGTTAAGTATGTATATATGGTGTTGTTTCATCTTAAAAGTAACAAATGAGCATGGGTGAGACCCCTTGGGCATACCAAAACTGCCACCCATCATGGGATATATAAAAAAATGCAATTTTTTTATAAAACAAGTTATTTGTTAAGTTACTTTCCTTTTATAAACCATTTTATAAAATATAACACAACTTAATTATTTAAAACCTATAAATAATTAAATCCTCATCATATAAATTATCCAAATAATTTATCTCAAGTAATAATATTTTAGAAAACCGATTTTCTAAAATCCAAGTGTCGCATATTCATTTAATGATCCATTCATTAAGATTAAATACGATTAAGGTGTCGGTAAGCTTGTTATTGGGTATGACCCGACTTGGATCATAACAAATTAGCCACATTAATTAAATATGTCTCTCGGGCATACGAAAAACCTTCAATTTATAATTATAATATTAATTTTAATATTAAGTTAATAATAATTGGGTTACTGTAAGAAATGTTTTACGGGTTTTAAAGTCAGAACTCTATCCGTGTATCGCTACGCGATAAATAATCACTGTAAGCTATGTTCTTCCTTTTTAAATTAATGTATCATAACTAAGTTATTATTATGCTTATTTGAGCCGAAGTAATCGTGATGTTAGACTAAATATTAAAGACCGGGTTATTGGATTTTGTACCATAATTAATGTTTGAACGAAAGACCGACACTTGTGGGCATTTGACTGTGGACGATTAATAGATTGGAGTATTGTCTAATTGAGTGGCAACTCATTGGAGTCTGTCGAACATATCTTCAAATTAATTAACTTAATAATTAATAATGATTATGGTTGTCCTATTTAGTAACATTCATACGGAATCTATTATAATCATTTAATTAATTATTCTGGTTGGGTAATTGATTATTCAAACTGATCAAGTGGGTAAATTAATATTCATATCTAATCAAAACAGGGGTGGATTACATATAGTGATAACTGGTGTAATTGTTGACAGAAGTGATAGCTGCGTCACAGTTTAAATTTTTAATTAGTTGGAATATTTGACTTTGGGTATAAGGGTAATTTGACGAGGACACTCGCACTTTATATTTATGACCGATGGACTATTATGGATAAAAAGCAGATGGACATATCGAATACTCCAAGAAAAAGGACAATTAACCCATGGTAATAAATTAAAATCAACACGTCGAACATCATGATTACGGAAGTTTAAATAAGCATAATTCCTTTATTTTATATCTCATTGCACTTTTATTTATCGTCATTTTAATTATCGCACTTTTAATTATCGCACTTTTATTTATCGTCATTTACTTTACGCTTTAAATTAAGTTGTATATATATTTAATATTTTACATTAGGTTTTAATTGTGACTTAAGACATAAAATCGACAAACCGGTCACTAAACGGTAAAGACCCCCTTTTATATTATAATAATAATAATACTACTTATATATATATATATATATATATATATATATATATATATATATATATATATATATATATATATATATATATATATATACAAATATAGTTTAAAATATATATATATATGGCGTTAAACTCAGCTAGCTCCCTGTGGAACGAACTGGACTTACTAAAAACTACACTACTCTAACGATTAGGTACACTGCCTATAGTGTTGAAGCAATGTTTAGGTATATCCCATCTATATAAATAAAAAATAAAACTTATGTAATTTCGTCATATTTCATAGTAAACAATAATAGTATTTCGTACACCACCTCGCACACATCAGATAACATTCATCATAATCACAACTCATAAGTTTTCTCTAATCAACATAAACATAATTTTAACATTATATAAAATTAATTACACTTATCTTGTCAATACATTGAGTGTACCAAGCGTACAGATTCACATCCACTCAGTCATTGCATGTTCTTGTCTTGGTGCTTTTATGACCATTATTTAAACATTCTCAATCGCATTCTCATTCGTATCATCACTCATATAAATAATTAACATAACTTATGAAAAATCAAACCTTGCTTATTGTGTGCATGGCATGAAATTGGTAGTCCTTTATTACCTGTCCTTCAACATTTAAAGTAAAGCTCTTTTAGATATTGATATTTTGATCGATAGAGTTCGCTCCATTGCCTTCATGTCTTTTCATCTATCATATATGCATCTCATAGTCCCTGCAACTTATAATCTTCACATATTACAATTCTTTGACATAAAACTTAAATTTCACATTTTCCATATGATTACAATTTAATAATCACATTAACATTAACTTCTCACATGGTCTCGAGTAACTTCTTACACGATTGCAATCTGCAAACTCAAATCTATATCATCATTAGGTTTAACTCCTATACAACCTTAACTTGTCTCTAACATTATAATTTTTTTTATACTTCTTTCATTTATCTTACCGCCTCGATCTTATCATCATTTGACTAGGCTATAGCTGGTTCTTCGTATTAACGTACTTTAATTATTAGCAATTCTCATATATGGGTAACCTTATTCTACATTTAACAATTAGTTTAACGTGAAGCTTTCAACTCTTTTTCAATCATAACCATATCATACTTATTTCGAGTCAAATGTCTCACCTAATCAATATGATTTTTTTCACGCAAAATCTTAAACTTCATTATCAATATTTTGCTTAGTCTCGTGCCGAGTTTTACACCTTCTCATATGGTTGCTTAGCCACTTGCTAAGTCTTACAACTACTCATGTGATTGCTTAGTCACGCGTTATGTGTTACATAACATACTCGTGATCATGGTCTCCGAACAATTAGTTTAACGTGAAGCTTTTAACTCTTTTTCAATCATATCCATATCATACTTATTTCGAGTCAAATGTCTCACCTAATCAATATGATTTTTTCATGCAAAATCTTAAACTTCATTATCATTATTTTGCTTAGTCTCGTGCCGAGTTTTACACCTTCTCATATGGTTGCTTAGCCACTTGCTAAGTCTTACAGCTACTCATGTGATTGCTTAGTCACGCGTTATGTGTTACATAACATACTCGTGATTATGGTCTCCTCTTATACGTATTCTGTAACACCCCGTTTTTCTAAACATGACGCTTGTGCCGTCCTACGGAGCCCAAGAATGAGTATTTGATAGTTTGGATGTAATGAGTTGACCACGTTGGACTTTGGAATGTTTCAAAAGTGTATAATGATTAAAGTTGGAGGATTCAGGTTTTAAAGTGTTTATCACGCAAATCGTGTTACTTTTCTACATTTTGGAGCCCGTATGTTATCGTGGGTTATATAAGTTGTGGGTATAAGTTCGAATGGTTTAAAGTGCAAGAAAATGTCCAAAATTGAAGTTTGGAATGTGTGAGGCGCGCTAGAAAGGGTGTGAGGCGCGCACGCATGAAGAAAAAGCGGAGAGTCAGAATTTACACTTGGTGCGCGGGGCGCGCATTATAGTGTGCGTGGCTCGCACAAATTACACTTGGTGCGCGGGGCGCATATTAAGTGTGCGCGGCGCGCACACCCCTGTATCAGCATACTTTGTATTTTTTTTTAAGTTTTTGAAGGGTGTTTTGGTCCTTTCACTTTGGGGTCGGGTTTTTGGCCACAAAACTGACCTAAGGCTCACTAGGAGCTCATTTATTATCCACAAACACTCCCAACATATTCTAGTGAGAGAGGGTGATTTTTAGTGTGAGAAAGCTCCGATCTAGGAAGAAGAAGCTCGGTTCTCACCAAAGCTCGAGAGTTAAAGTTGTTCATCGCGTTCTTGGCTACGTTTTGGTAGTATTGGTAAGCTCTAACTCCGAATTTAATTGTTAAGATTCTTGTTCATAATTAGGGTTTGAGCTAGTTTGGGTTATAAACCCCATTTCTCATGAATTTGGGGGTTTTGCTTTATGTATTGTGTAAGTAAACCCGATTATTGTGGGCTTAGGGTTGAGGATGAATTTGGTCATGGTTTGGGTGTTAAATTACTAGATTGTAAGTGTGTTAGTGTTTAGATGTTCATAAGAACTTGTTTGTATGACCAAATGGGTGTTAACCTTGATTTGGTGTCAAACTAAGTTATGGGTCAAGATTTGATGAATCGAGTGTTTAAATGATTGAATCAAGTGTTAATTGGTGTTTTGGAAAGTAATCACTAGCCGTTAGTGATTTTGGGCGTTTTTGGGACTTATGTCAAAATGAGTTGACTTTGATTGGGTCAAATTTGGTAATGGCACTAGTTTTGGCCAAATGGATGTTTAAACTTTTGTATTAAGTATTAAATGATGTTTTTGAAGGTAATTACTCGCGAGAAGTAATTTTGGGTTAAAGTGATATTTTAACATAAGTCAAAGGTAGTCAAAAGCAATATGGGTCACTATTGCACGTGTTGGAGTTTTGGTGTATTTGGCTTTTGAAATGATTACTACCTAAGTAGCAATTTAATGTTAAGACCTAGGTTTGGTCTAATTGGTGTAAAGTATGATTTAGGTTAAATTGTATTTGTTGTGTTGGTTTGAATTACCACCCGAAGTGGTAATTGGTTTGTGTCCATTAGGTGATTAAATGGGCGGGATTTGGCGAGCAAGGTGTGATCCCTCGGCTAAGGGATGTTTGTGTCGAGTTCTCTTTTAGAGAATGGCTATTTATGTGTATATTGTACCTATGTGTGATATAGGTGGTTACTTGCTCGGATTTGAGGACGAAGATCATGTTGTACATGACTTGTGCGGGCATTCCAAGGTGAGTGGAATAATTATGCGTGTACGTATATAATGTATTTATTTGTGTAGCATGAATGTGGCATTGTCGCGGTGTTTAAGACACCACATTCTAAGTAACGAGTAGTATTGTCGCGGTGTTTAAGACACTACTCATGGTTGATTGACATGTGATAGTGTCGCAGTGTTTAAGACGCCACATTGTCATGGGAGTGGAATTGTCGCGGTGTTTAAGACATCACTCATTGTTTTGATTGACGTGTGGATTCGTCGCGGTGTTTAAGACGCCACATTGTCATGGGAGTGGAATTGTCGCGGTGTTTAAGACACCACTCATTGTTTTGATTGACGTGTGGATTCGTCGCGGTGTTTAAAATGCCACGTTGTCATGAGGGTGAATTAGTCGCGGTGTTTAAGACATCACCCGGGGGAATTAGTGATTACGCGGTGTTTAAGTAACACTAATGGATGTTATGAACTCCGGCGGTCTTTCGAGTACCGTTCCCTTGTATGATCGGGTAACCATGGTTATGTGTTGTAGTTTTAGCATATTAAATTGAGAACTATATGCATTTGTCGATGCTAGCTTATTGTGAATTGCGGATATTTAGTATGCATTGTGATTGCATGTTTGTTGAGTTGCTAGCTCGTATGCGGTATTTGTGTAAGTGTTTGCAAGTAAGTAGATTATATATGTATATGTATAATTATTGCATTCACTAAGCGTTAAGCTTACCCCTCTCGTTGTTTACCTTTTTACAGGTACTGTGTTATGAAGTTAGCTAGTTGTTAGACTAGTTGCGTAGGAGCACTTGGGCTCGATGGGGTAGCTATTGGACATTGGACACGGATTGGGGATTTGGTAGATCCTCGGGATTATGCTCTTGGTATCGGGTTGGGCTATTGTGTCTTAACCGTGGTGTTGTGTAAATGTTTCGAGGTCTTATTGTTTGGTTGTGTTGAGTCAAACCTTGTATGTGAAATACATTCTCGTAAGGATGTATGATGTCATTTGTAAACCAAGAGTCGAGATAAAATGTTAACGTGCTATTATGATAAATTGTATTCGGTTAAATTATTTGAAATGGTTTATGTAAAGTGGATATTTAATGGGACCTATCTTATAAAAAAAAAAATGTACTCCGTTTTTGGTTAAACGGATTGGGGTTGTTACAAGTGGTATCAGAGCATAGTCTAAGGGAATTAGGTGACCTTGGAATAGGTGCCTAGTCTTAGACTTTTGACGGATGTGCGTTATTTGCGGGACTTGTAGGAATACGAATTGGATTGAGATTTGTTAGTGCCTTAGAGTAGGTGACTAACTAGGACTTGTTTTTGTCCAAAGTGTGATTATGTGGAGCCTTATTTCATGTGTAAATTAGTGCCTTAGATTACTAGTGCCTAATGTAAGTAGGCGAACTTGGACGTTGTTTTAGTAATAGTCACCTAGGATGTAGGTTGACTTGTGGGTGCGGTGTACTTGTGTGCATTTATTATTATATTGTATATAGGTGTATATATACAGGTATCTTTTGTGCGGTATCCTAGGGATGAATCTATTGGAGAGATTTGTATGTTTGGCGGTTTTGAGTGATCAAGTTCATGGTAAGGACTTTGGTTATTCGGGTACTAGGAGTTATCGCGTGTTATTTTGTGTGAATGTTGCGTCAGTCCGGGTAAAGTACCTTGCGTGACCATGTGGAAATGGTAAGGTACGCATTTGTAATAATGACCGATCACCATTATTACGAAAGTGTATCTTGACACTAAGCATGACATGACAAGTACCGAACGGAGGAAACGTGGCATGGTTGGGGTAGAATCGGGATGAGTGAGGAATCTTTTTATGGCTCCTAGGTTATAGTTGTCTCGGGTGATGTGCTTGTTGTCACATCGAGTTCCTTGCGAGTCGAGTAGTGTTACGGTGGATTTGTTTAGCTAAGTGAGTGAGCCAACTCACGAGTTTGGTGCGTGCTTAGTCACCCTAAGTAGTGGGTGCATTATTGAGATTGTGACTGGTTGTAGTTACCCATCGTAACTGGGATGCCGGAATTACGCTTGCGTGTGTGCGACGAGGACTTGAATTCCATAATGGAATGCGACAAGTCTAATGATTGTAGTTTTGGGTTACACTCGGTAGAGTGTGTAGTTAGAGAATCGTGTAAGGATTCTAGTTGTGAGTCGCCTTGGAATTGGCGAATCGGGGAGTCTTTAGGTCATTAAACTCATGTGAGTGGGACCCATATGACAATGGTTGCGTTAGTGTGTTGTGGATTAATGGGGTAACATTCCTAATGGAATATCCCTTGTAGTAGTGATTTTTAACGAGGTGTGGAAGGATGTAAGACTTGGTGTTTCCAAGCATCTCCTTAGTGATTGGATGAAAGGTTTCGTTAGGTTATGTTGTTTTGGCCTTGTGAAAAATTGCGGGTAGCGTGTGATTGCTAGTAGTTTTTGATGAGACAATAACCTGTAAGGTTTGTCGAGTAGGTATGACTTCGGGTCATTGTTGTGGAAAGATGGGTGACATCGGGTGTATGGAACCCAAAGATCGAGTTCCTAAATTTCGGTAGATTGTGGTGGGAGTCTGCATGACACTGCGTCAGGTGCCTCCTTATACTTGCTAGTGTAAGGTCAAACTCCGGTAGCGGTGTGATCACTTTGTGCTTAGGGTTCCCGTGAGATACCCTTGGAAGCAGCAGAGATTACAATAGTGATCGATGGGTGATAGTAATTCGGTGGTTCTAAAAGTCAAAGCTAGAGAGCATTGCGGTAAATACTTCCTACGAAGTGGCGGATGAGCGAATCTGGTTGCTCTTGTGATAGACGGGTGAAGATGACCGGCGAGCCGGTGACGGACTTAATGTTTGGTTAAGACCGAATGTTATGATGAAATGTTGATATTGCGGTCGATACAATTATTGTGTCGGATTGTTCACTCTTCTCTATGAGAGTGAGAATTTGTTGGTAAAGGTTCGTTGAGTGGAAGGTCGGGTGATCTCGACTGAGATGCACGACTGATTTATTGGAGTGACGTATGTTTAGGCATAGAGACGTATGTGGGACTTTGGTGGAGTTCGCTTTGCGAACGATTAAGGCAGTCAATTGTGATTTGTGGTATGAAGGTGCGAAGTTGTCGCGTGTACGACATCTCTGGTAATTTTGTATGAAGGCTCTGAGAGCCTAAAGTGAATTTGCAGTAATTCGGTGTTTATGATTAGTGATGAGAATGATCGTGCGTGTTGTGGAATGGTAATTCTGCAGGATGTTATCAACTTTGCGGTAAGAATGTGGAGCTAAATCCTAAGTGGGGGAGTTTTTACTGTCGCCCGAGGAAGCTCCGGTGGTGTTATGAATAAAGAAGTGTCAGAGTGTACCGTGCTAAGCCTCAATAGGTATTTGGAGTTCCTAACGAGGAAGTGTGACGGGTTGTTAATGTTGACTCGAGATCGTGGGTTACGACTGTGAGTTATAATTTCATAATTTTAAGTGTAGAGTTGTGATGATGGGATCGGATGAAGTGTAAGTCTTTTTAAGCAAGGTGGTCGTGTAGTACCAAAGTGCGGTGTGAGACCAAATGCGAAGCTTGAAATCTCGGAGTGAGAGAATGAAGTTGTCGTTGCGGGTGCTCTCATAATGTAAATCCGGGTTGCTATGAAACCCGGATAGTACTATTGAGTAGGTACATGTTAGTATTGTGGTGTTTGTTGTATTTTCCCTGTCGGGAAACGTGATCGTGGAAGTTGTCAGTGGATTATTCTACTTTATGGACGAATGTGAGGCGGGGAATGTCGGTCCTGATTGTCACACATCGATACACGTAGATGTTGTTTGTTTGCGAGGGTGTGTTCCCTAGTGATGTGACCCGTTAGTTGCATTAAAATGTCGAGACCATCCTTAACGGACGGTCTAGGTTGGAGGATTCACCCGGCATTGGTGAATATTTTTGTAGGTCGTGCGGCGAATTGCGAGTTTGTTGTGGTGATAATTCGCTATTGACAGGATTCTAGTACATGAATAGCTTCCATGCTAGTACTAGGAAGCCGTATTGTATGAGCGTGTTGTAGGGTTTAGGGGGAAATCCGGTGTCGAGTGTTGACGTATTGTTTAGCATGTGGTGTATTATTGTTGTCCTGGATTAATCCAGGGACTGATGGTCGTGTGCGGATCGTTTGATGGGAAAGTTGGTATCCCTAGTGTGATTATTTGATGATACTAAAATTTCTTTGTTGAAGGAATGACCCGGTGGTGGAGACGGGGAAAGTTAGTTCTTGATTCAGAGAACATTCTCGATTGGATGGTTTACGGGTCGTTGATGTACAGAGGTTTGACACGGTATTAATCCTTCTCGATTTAGATTAACGCAATACTTGGTTCACGGCGCAGTGAATTTAGTAGATTGCGTTGGGTGTTATAGTTGTGGATGTAGCTTGTTGCGAGTTGTAGCAGATAGAATTTGAAAGAATGTATGGTGTTTACCGTATGTCCTAAGTGGGCATTTTGGGTGTTGAGTGTACGAGATACCATTTGTTGCGATAATGCACGCTAATGGTTATTACCGTGTGGTGAGACATTCGGGTTAATGGGAATCGTTGTGGACATCGAGTTTGGATATGTGTCGGAGGACTATAGAGTGTAGGTTCGGATTGGTTAAGTGACTAGGATCACGAGGACGTGATCGAATTTAAGTGGGGGAGAGTTGTAACACCCCATTTTTCTAAACATGATGCTTGTGCCGTCCTACGGAGCCCAAGAATGAGTATTTGATAGTTTGGATGTAATGAGTTGACCACGTTGGACTTTGGAATGTTTCAAAAGTGTATAATGATTAAAGTTGGAGGATTCGGGTTTTAAAGTGTTTATCAAGCAAATCGTGTTACTTTTCTACATTTTAGAGCCCGTATGTTATCGTGGGTTATATAGGTTGTGGGTATAAGTTTGAATGGTTTAAAGTGCAAGAAAATGTCCAAAATTGAAGTTTGGAATGTGTGAGGCGCGCTAGAAAGGGTGTGAGGCGCGCACGCATGAAGAAAAAGCGGACAGTCAGAATTTACACTTGGTGCGCGGGGCGCGCATTATAGTGTGCGCGGCTCGCACAAACTACACTTGGTGCGCGGGGCGCATATTAAAGTGTGCGCGGCGCGCACACCCCTGTATCAGCATACTTTGTATTTTTTTTAAGTTTTTGAAGGGTGTTTTGGTCCTTTCACTTTGGGGTCGGGTTTTTGGCCACAAAACTGACCCAAGGCTCACTAGGAGCTCATTTCTTATCCACAAACACTCCCAACATATTCTAGTGAGAGAGGGTGATTTTTAGTGTGAGAAAGCTCCGATCTAGGAAGAAGAAGCTCGGTTCTCACCAAAGCTCGAGAGTTAAAGTTGTTCATCGCGTTCTTGGCTATGTTTTGGTAGTATTGGTAAGCTCTAACTCCGAATTTAATTGTTAAGATTCTTGTTCATAATTAGGGTTTGAGCTAGTTTGGGTTATAAACCTCATTTCTCATGAATTTGGGGGTTTTGCTTTATGTATTGTGTAAGTAAACCCGATTATTGTGGGCGTAGGGTTGAGGATGAATTTGGTCATGGTTTGGGTATTAAATCACTAGATTGTAAGTGTGTTAGTGTTTAGATGTTCATAAGAACTTGTTTGTATGACCAAATGGGTGTTAACCTTGATTTGGTGTCAAACTAAGTTATGGGTCAAGATTTGATGAATCGAGTGTTTAAATGATTGAATCGAGTGTTAATTGGTGTTTTGGAAAGTAATCACTAGCCGTTAGTGATTTTGGGTGTTTTTGGGACTTATGTCAAAATGAGTTGACTTTGATTGGGTCAAATTTGGTAATGGCACTAGTTTTGGCCAAATGGATGTTTAAACTTTTGTATTAAGTATTAAATGATGTTTTTGAAGGTAATTACTCACGAGAAGTAATTTTGGGTTAAAGTGATATTTTAACATAAGTCAAAGGTAGTCAAAAGCAATATGGGTCACTATTGCACGTGTTGGAGTTTTGATGTATTTGGCTTTTGAAATGATTACTACCTAAGTAGCAATTTAATGTTAAGACCTAGGTTTGGTCTAATTGGTGTAAAGTATGATTTAGGTTAAATTGTACTTTGTTGTGTTGGTTTGAATTACCACCCGAAGTGGTAATTGGTTTGTGTCCATTAGGTGATTAAATGGGCGGGATTTGGCGAGCAAGGTGTGATCCCTCGGCTAAGGGATGTTTGTGTCGAGTTCTCTTTTAGAGAATGGCTATTTATGTGTATATTGTACCTATGTGTGATATAGGTGGTTACTTGCTCGGATTTGAGGACGAAGATCATGTTGTACATGACTTGTGCGGGCATTCCAAGGTGAGTGGAATAATTATGCGTGTACGTATATAATGTATTTATTTGTGTAGTATGAATGTGGCATTGTCGCGGTGTTTAAGACACCACATTATAAGTAACGAGTAGTATTGTCGCGGTGTTTAAGACACTACTCATGGTTGATTGACATGTGGTAGTGTCGCGGTGTTTAAGACACCACATTGTCATGGGAGTGGAATTGTCGCGGTGTTTAAGACACCACTCATTGTTTTGATTGACGTGTGGATTCGTCGCGGTGTTTAAGACGCCACATTGTCATAGGAGTGGAATTGTCGCGGTGTTTAAGACACCACTCATTGTTCTGATTGACGTGTGGATTCGTCGCGGTGTTTAAGACGCCACGTTGTCATGAGGGTGAATTAGTCGCAATGTTTAAGACATCACCCGGGAGAATTAGTAATTACGCGGTGTTTAAGTAACACTAATGGATGTTATGAACTCCGGCGGTCTTTCGAGTACCGTTCCCTTGTATGATCGGGTAACCATGGTTATGTGTTGTAGTTTTAGCATATTAAATTGTGAACTATATGCTTTTGGCGATGCTAGCTTATTGTGAATTGCGGATATTTAGTATGCATTGTGATTGCATGTTTGTTGAGTTGCTAGCTCGTATGCGGTATTTGTGTAAGTGTTTGCATGTAAGTAGATTATATATGTATATGTATAGTTATTGCATTCACTAAGCGTTAAGCTTACCCCTCTCGTTGTTTACCTTTTTACAGGTATTGTGTTATGAAGTTAGCTAGTTGTTAGACTAGTTGCGTAGGAGCACTTGGGCTCGATGGGGTAGCTATTGGACATTGGACACGGATTGGGGATTTGGTAGATCCTCGGGATTATGCTCTTGGTATCGGGTTGGGCTGTTGTGTCTTAACCGTGGTGTTGTGTAAATGTTTCGAGTTCGTATTGTTTGGTTGTGTTGAGTCAAACTTTGTATGTGAAATACATTCTCGTAAGGATGTATGATGTCATTTGTAAACCAAGAGTCGAGATAAAACGTTAACGTGCTATTATGATAAATTGTATTCGGTTAAATTATTTGAAATGGTTTATGTAAAGTGGATATTTAATGGGACCTATCTTATAAAAAAAAATGTACTCCGTTTTTGGTTAAACGGATTGGGGTTGTTACATATTCAATCCAGAGAACTCATGAACACTCTTAACGTAAACATAATCATAACCTTTCAACTCGAAGGTTACTTTCTTGATTTAGATACAATCATGACATCCTATAGACACAAGGTCTAAGCTTATCACAATTGACATGGACACAAGTCCAAACTCATCATTATTTTACATGGATCCAAGCTTATCATCATTGACCTGGACATAGGTCCAAGCTTATCATGATTAACTTGGATCCAAGCTTATCACTTAGTGGGCTTGATCATCACCCTCTTGCATGGATGCAATCTGGGAGCACCAAGCTACTTTTACATCATATCTCATTACAAGTGCATAGTTCTCTCAGAACTAGCTCCTTGTATCATTCATCATTAATCATTCACTTATTCGGATCCGAGTCATAATCTTACATCATCATAAATCTTACAAGGGCTCAACTGAGGTATCACCGCTTGCATCATTTACCTTACAAGTGTTTGACCGTAGTCTCGCACTTGCACCATTAGACTTACAAGCATTCGGCAGAAGTCTCTTACTTGCATCATTAACCTTACGAGTGTTTGATCGAAATCTCATGCTCGCATCATAAATCTTACAAGTGTTTGATCAAAATCCCACACTTGCATCATTAATCTTACCCTATGCATTCTCATACAAATTTTACTTAATTCATCCATTTCTTATGACCATAAGTGACCTCTTGCACGGATGCAATCCGGAACCCTCATGACCTCATCATAGCCGCCCAAATTACCCCATACATCTCACCTTGTCAATGGGTAAGCAAAACGCTCAGTGAGTGTATAGCGAGTAATAGGCCAAAAACTTAAACTTAACAACATTACACATAGGATATCATTCACGTATTCGGATCCGAATTCTTAACTTTTTAACATCATTAATATTACAAGGGTGTCACCGAAGTTTAACCACTTGCATCATTAAACTTACAAGTACTTAACCGAAGCCTCATACTTACATATTAAATTCTTACAAGTGTTTGACCGCAGTCTCGCACTTGCATCATTAAACTTATAAATATTTGATCGAAATCTCACACTTGCATCATTAAACTTACAAGTGTCGACCAAAGTCCCACACTTGCATCATTTACTTATCCTACGCACATTCATACAATTTTTTACTTAATAGTCACGTAAGCATGTACTTCATTTCATCATCAACTAGTCATATATCATTCATATAGCGTAGACTACTCATGGTAATCACAAATCATCACTAATAGTAATTAAGCAATCCTATACGTTAGTCGTTGATCTACTTAGGTTTAAGCCTAGATAATTCCAAGATGGGTTATCTAAGTCTCTTAAACCACTGCTCTGATACCAACTTATAACGCCCTTAAATGCATTGACAAAAGCGACAAAAGGAAAGAATTTTTTTTTTTTGCTGAGCACGAAATGCACTAATCTGCACAAATGTGCAAATTCTTGCACACTTGTGCAAATAAGGGTAAACTGAAATCAGAAACCCCCCTTTTTTTAGCTGAGCACAAAATGTACTAATCTGCACAAATGTGCAAATTCTTGCACACTTGTGCAAATAAGGGTAAACTGAAATCAGAAACCCCTTAAAATTACTTTGACCCATTTCAAAGAATCCAATTTGACATCTTTTTAAAGAAAACAAATCTGGACACTTCTTAAACTCGTACAAGACATTTTCATAGCATAAATCCATTTCATACATTCATAACGTTAATCATTCCTTCAAATCCAAAACATTAGACAAATTCATACACCACAATTTTTATAGTGTGTGTTCATCCTTTAACCATAATTACAACAACATTAACAATTACATTTTTGGCGTCCAACAAGCGGTTATCAAAAGCATAGTTAAATGGGACTTGCATACTACTTACAAAACCATTTTGATCATACATGAATACCTTAAAACTAAACAACCTTGAATCACAAGCATTTGCACACATGATCATCCGCATTCAATAACATAGATCATCATAAGAATAAAATCAAGATTTAGAAAGTTGCTTTCACTTACTTGAGCTAGCTTCTTACTTAAATTTCTTGCAAAATCACTACTTCCTCGACATTTACTATATACCTTTAGGAACTTGTGAGACCCATTTTCTTCACTTGACCCAATACATTCATGCAAGTCCACTTTATAATCTCTTGTCGATTTTCAAGTACCTACATACATAACAACAACGAATATGGGTAAGCTCAATGCTTAGTGAGTAACATAGAGAGTTAAGAATAAGTGTTCATAAACTTGGCACACTATAAATAGCACTGATTATCCTTTGTAACCCGTCTTCTTGGTAGCTAATATCTCTAGCGGTGATTGTTAATCCTTGACCATTATCATACCTTGTGACATGACGTACTACATCAATCTAAGACATATTAAATAATAAATCTCATAACATAATACACGTATAAAATGATACAATAATTCGTGTATCAACGTTCATGAAATACTTACCTCACTCATTTCATGTGCAACACAAAATGAATACCCACATACTTCTCTTGGTTTTCATGATTTGGCTAATCCTGTCGTACCTCTCCTTCATTAAGACAATGATGGATTAGTAATGCATTATTCAACCCAAAAGTCATTTCCTAGGTTAGTCGCCTAAAGACTTTGTTAACATCTTATAATAGTAATATTAACAATTCGTCAACATAATAATGTCAACTATCATATTTATCACTCGCAACTCTAATTCATAGAATAACTACTATATATATTGTAGCGACCCGACAAAATCGTCATTGACGGCGCCGTCTACTTAGGTCCCGTTACGTGGTCATATGTCTTTAAAACAACGTTTGACCAAAATATGTCGCATTCATTTAATATGTAAAGATGTTTCAAAGTTTACAAAGTAGTTCAACGACTAATACGATACAATGTTTTTAAGTACAAATGAAACTTATGCGACACGATTTAATGTAAAGTCAAAAGATGCTCCATGTATGCAAGTATACTCGACATCCAAGCAAGTATCAAAAATAGTGAGCTGAAGCATGTAACACATATCGTTCAAGGACCTGAGAAAAACATAGAAAATCTGTCAACGAAAACGTTGGTGAAATCATAGGTTTAGTAAGTGAGTATGTAAGTAAGTAAGTTGAACCACAAGATTTATAACGTTGAAATAATAGTAATACATTCTAAAAGTTGATATCACGAGCACCCAATTATCAAGGCTTAACTAACGTTACCCAATCACATAGTGTTAGAACCTACACTTTATTCTCGAAAATATATTTCATCCGCATAACGGTAGCGAACCTTTCGAATGAGGGTCTGTCAAACCTGTATGGCCACAAAACATAAGTTCTCGCTTATACCTGGCAAGTGTAAATAATGATAATCGAATTGAGGCATTTTCATTCTTACTCGTACGTAGAATGTTTGTTTTCGTACTTGTGTTCACTTTGTAAAACGAAACGTTTATGTTTTCTCATCCCAATGTAAGTATAAAAGAGTAAAAGTGGGACTATGATCTCACCTTGAGTGCACGAATATAAATGTACTTCACAAGTAAATGTGTGCAAAGATTGAATGCTTGTCTCGACATAAACAAATAGGTTATATCAATAACGGTAAACATGGTCGGTCAAAGTTGTTCAATTAGTCCTATGGATCATTACGACTCGATTATATATAGCATGTGGATCACGTTGTTAAGTTTCATGCAAGATACAAATATAAAAGCATGTTAGGAAGATTGCATAAGTATTCGGTTAAGTTTGAATAAAAGTCAACTTTGGTCAAGTTAAAGTCAATGAAAAAGTCAACACGTTCGGGCCGGGTCTCGGACAATTTTTCTGAGTTTTATAATCATATATGAGCATGTTAGAACAAGTTGCATGTTAATCGGAGGTGCGTAGCATAGTTAGAATTAAAAGAAAAATGACCAAGTTGGACAGCGTAATGAAGGCCTGGATGGTGTCCAAAGGCTGGGATGGCGTCCAAACACCTGGGTAGTTGCAGTTTGCTGAAATTTCATAAATCTCGAACCAAAACCCAAACAATCACAATTTGTGAACCGAAAACACTTAACACATGTATCTTATATCATTGGAAAGGTATGTTGACAAGGAATACAACTAACCAAATATCATCAATTAAGCTCATCATTTACAATAACCAAAACTGAAATATCCCGTTCATATCGATTATAAATGTTCCATATTAATTGATTTCGTTGCGAGGTTTTGACCTCTATATGAGACGTTTTTCAAAGACTGCATTCGTTTTTAAAACAAACCATAACCTTTATTTTATCGACAAGGTTAAAAAGACACCACCTAGATTATCCAGAAATGATAATCTAAAAATATCACACTTACACACTACCAATACATATTGGTTTACAATATTAATATGTTACAACAAAATAAATCTCGAATGCAGTTTTAAACAGTATTATACAAGCATGCTGACACCAAATCTTATCCATATATTAGCATGCAATAGCGGAAGCTCTTAATAATCACCTGAGAATAAACATGCTTTAAACGTCAACAAAAATGTTGGTGAGTTATAGGTTTAATATATATATTTATCAAATTGTAATAATAGACCACAAGATTTCATATTTCAATATACATCCCATACATAGAGATAAAAATCATTCATATGGTGAACACCTGGTAACCGACATTAACAAGATGCATATAAGAATATCCCCTATCATTCCGGGAAATCCATCGGACATGATAAAACAACATCGAAGTACTAAAGCATCCGCAACCATGGAGGAGGTTCGTTAGGCCCAATAGATCTATCTTTAGGATTCGCGTCAATTAGTAGATCGGTTTACTAATTCTTAGGTTACCAAGAAAAAAGGGGCATATTCGGCTTCGATCATTCACCCATTTAATGTAGTTTCATTTACTTGTGTCTATTTCGTAAAACATTTATAAAACTGCATGTATTCTCATCCCAAAATATTAGATTTTAAAAGTGGGACTATAACTCACTTTTACAGATTTTTACTTCGTCGGGAAGTAAGACTTGGCCACTGGTCAATTCACGAACCTATAACAAATATGTACATATATATCAAAGTATGTTCAAAATATATTTACAACATTTTTAATACGTTTTACTGTTTTAAGTTTATTAAGTCAGCTGTCCTCGTTAGTAACCTACAACTAGTTGTTCACAGTTAGATGTACAGAAATAAATCGATATATATTATCTTGAATCAATCCACGACCCAATGTATACATGTCTCAGGCTAGATTACAACTCAAAGTATATATATTTTTAGAATCAACCTCAACCCTGTATAGCTAACTCCAACATTACTGCATATAGAGTGTCTATGATTGTTCCAAATAATATATATACATGGGTCGATATGATATGTCAAAACATTTGCATACGTTTCTATGGTATCCCAAGATTACATAATATATTAGAATACATGTATAATATAATATGAGTTAACTAGGATATGATTAATATAGATTTATTACCAATTTTCACGTAGTTACAACAAGCAAAAATATCCAATTTTGTTTTACCCATAACTTCTTCGTTTTAAATCCGCTTTGAGTGATTCAAGTTGCTATGGTTTCATATTGAACTTAAGTTTATGAATCTAAATATAAAAAGTATAATTTTATAGTCAGAAATACAGGTTACAAGTCATTTTTGTAAAGGTAGTCATTTCAGTCGAAAGAACGACGTCTAGATGACCATTTTGGAAAACATACTTCCACTTTGAGTTTAACCATGATTTTTGGATATAGTTTCATGTTCATAAGAAAAATCATTTTCCCATAAGAAAAACTTTTAAATCAAAGTTTATCATAGTTTTTAATTAACTAACCCAAAACAGCCCGCGGTGTTACTACGACGGCGTATATCCGGTTTTACGGTGTTTTTCGTGTTTTCAGGTTTTAAATCATTAAGTTAGCATATCTTATAGATATAGAACATGTGTTTAGTTGATTTTAAAAGTCAAGTTAGAAGGATTAACTTTTGTTTGCGAACAAGTTTAGAATTAACTAAACTATGTTCTAGTGATTACAAGTTTAAACCTTCGAATAAGGTAGTTTTATATATATATGAATCGAATAATGTTATGAACATCATTACTACCTCAAGTTTCGTAGGTAAACCTACTGGAAATGATGAAAAAATAACTTGAGCATCAAAGGATCTTTGATGGCTTGGAAGTTCTTGAAATAGAATCATGACACAAAAACAAGTTCAAGTAAGATTATTACTCGAATTAAGATAGTTATAGTTATAGAAATTGAATCAAAGCTTGAATATGAATATTACCTTGATTTAGAAAGATAACCTACTTTAAATAACAAAGGTTTCTTGATCTTAGATGATTGCTTGGAATGGATTAGGAAACTTGAAAGTAAACTTGTAAACTTGGAAGTGTTCTTGATGTGTTCTTGAGTAATTGTTTTTATGATGATTATAGGTAATAACCAAAGCTTGTATTTGATGATTTTTGCTAGAAAAATAGTAAATTAGACATTCATGGAAGAGTGTGTGTGTTTTGAGAGAGAATTGGGAAGAAAATTGGAAGTGAAATGGAGTAGGTGGTGAGTGGTGAAGGTGAGTGGGGTTAAAAGGAGTTCTTGTTTTTGTTTCCTTGCTCATAAGTCATGCTAGTTATCTAATTGTTGGTTCCACATATTTTTTGACTATCTAGGGCTGCTAAGAGCTGAATTATTATGTGTATATACCAATAGCATATACATCTAGGAGCTGGGTATTGTACGAGTACGAATACGGTTGCATACGAGTAGAATTGTTGATGAAAATGAATGAGAATGCAATTGTAAGCATTTTTGTTAAGTAGAAGTACTTTGATATGTGTCTTGAAGTCTTTCAAAAGTGTACTAATACATCTAAATACACTACATGTATATACATTTTAACTGAGTCGTTAAGTCATCGTTAGTCTTTACATGTAAGTGTTGTTTTGAAACCTTTAAGTTAACGATCTCATTTAATGTTGTTAACCCATTGTTTATTATATCTAATGAGATGTTAAATTATTACATTATCAAGATATTATGATGTATGAATATATCTTAATATGATATATATACATTAAAATGTCGTTACAACGATAATCGTTACATATATGCCTCGTTTCAAAATTCTTAAGTTAGTAGTCTTGTTTTACATATGTAGTTCATTGTTAACATACTTAATGATATATATAATTATAATTTTATCATGTTAAATATAGTGTAACAATATCTTAATATGATACATATGTATTTAGTAAGACGTTGTAATAACGATAATCGTTATATATATCATTTCGAGTTTCTTAACTTAGTAGTCTCATTTTTATGTAGATAACTCATTGTTAATATACTTATAGAGATACTTACTTATCATAATCTCATGTTAACTATATGTATATCCATATATATATCATCATGTCGTTTTTACAAGATTTAACGTTCGTGAATCGCCGGTCAACTTGGGTGGTCAATTGTCTACATGAAACTCATTTCAAATAATCAAGTCTTAACAAGTTTGATTGCTTAACATGTTGGAAACATTTAATCATGCAAATATAGTTTTCAATTAATATATAATCATGGAAAAGTTCGGGTCACTACAGTACCTACCCGTTAAATAAATTTCGTCCCGAAATTTTAAGCTGTTGAAGGTGTTGACGCGTCTTCTAGAAATAGGTGAGGGTATTTTAGCTTCATCTGATCTTCACGCTCCCAGGTGAATTCGGGTCCTCTACGAGCATTCCATCGAACCTTAACAATTGGTATCTTGTTTTGCTTAAGTCTTTTAACCTCACGATCCATTATTTCGACGGGTTCTTCAATGAATTGTAGTTTTTCGTTAATTGTAATCTCGTCTAATGGAATGGTGAGATCTTTTTTAGCAAAACATTTCTTCAAATTCGAGACATGAAAAGTATTATGTACCCCGGCTAGTTGTTGCGGTAAGTCAAGTCGGTAAGCTACTGGTCCGACACGATCTATAATCTTGAATGGTCCAATGTACCTTGGATTTAGTTTCCCCCGTTTACCAAATCGAACAACACCTTTCCAAGGTGAAACCTTAAGCATGACCATCTCTCAAATCTTAAATTCTATATCTTTTCATTTAATGTCCGCATAGCTCTTTTGTCGACTTTGGGCAGTTTTCAATCGTTGTTGAATTTGGATGATCTTCTCGGTAGTTTCTTGAATTATCTCCGGACCCGTAATCTGTCTATCCCTCACTTCACTCCAATAAATCAGAGACCGTTACTTTCTACCATAAAGTGCTTCAACCGGCGTCATCTCAATACTCGAATGGTAACTGTTGTTGTAGGAAAATTCTGCTAACGGTAGGTGTCGATCCCAACTATTTTCGAAATCGATAACACATGCTCGTAGCATGTCTTCAATGGTCTGTATCGTCCTTTCACTTTTCCTATCAGTTTGTAAATGATATGCAGTACTCATGTCTAGACGAGTCCCCAATGCTTGTTGCAATGTCTGCCAAAATCTTGAAACAAATCTGACATCCCTATCTGAGATAATAGAGACTGGTATTCCATGTCTGGAGACAACTTCCTTCAAGTATAATCGCGCCAACTTCTCTATTTTATCATCTTCTCTTATTGGCAGAAAGTGTGCTGACTTGGTAAGACGATCGACTATTACCCAAATTGTATCATAACCACTTGCAGTCCTTGACAATTTAGTAATGAAATCCATGGTAATGTTTTCCCATTTCCATTCCGAGATTTCAGGTTATTGAAGCAGACCTAATGGTTTCTGATGTTCAGCTTTGACCTTAGAACACGTCAAACATTCTCCTACGTATTTAGCAATATCGGCTTTCATACCCGGTCACCAAAAGTGTTTCTTGAGATCTTTGTACATCTTCCCCGCTCCGGGATGTATTGAATATCTGGTTTTATGTGCTTCCTTAAGTACCTTTTCTCTCACATCTCCAAACTTTGGTACCCAAATTCTTTCAGCCCTATACCGGGTTCCATCTTCTCGAATATTAAGATGTTTCTCTGATCCTTTGGGTATTTCATTCTTCAGCTTTCCTTCTTTTACAACTCCCTGCTGCGCCTCCTTTATTTGAGTAGTAAGGTTAGTACGAATAATTATATTCATAGCTTTTACCCGTATAGGTTCTCCGTCCTTTCTACTCAAAGCGTCGGCTACCACATTCGCCTTCCCTGGGTGGTAACGAATCTCAAAGTCGTAATCATTCAACAGTTCAATCCACCTACGCTTCCTCATGTTCAGTTGTTTCTGATTAAATATGTGTTGGAGACTTTTGTGGTCGGTATATATAATACTTTTGACCCCATATAAGTAGTGCCTCCAAGTCTTTAATGCAAAAACAACGGCTCCCAATTCCAAATCGTGAGTCGTATAATTTTGCTCGTGAATCTTCAATTGTCTGGACGCATAAGCAATTACCTTCGTTCGTTGCATTAATACACAACCGAGGCCTTGCTTTGAGGCATCACAATATATCGCAAAATCATCATTCCCTTTAGGCAATGACAATATAGGTGCCGTAGTTAACTTTTTCTTCAAAAATTGAAACGCTTTCTCCTGCTCATCCTTCCATTCAAATTTC
This sequence comes from Rutidosis leptorrhynchoides, assembly GCF_046630445.1. NCBI lineage: Eukaryota > Viridiplantae > Streptophyta > Magnoliopsida > Asterales > Asteraceae > Rutidosis > Rutidosis leptorrhynchoides. The sequence continues at coordinate 358,969,646 of NC_092339.1, forward strand.
TTCCCTTTATGCGTTAATGCAGTCAAGGGTTTTGCTATTTTGGAAAAATCTTGGATGAACCTTCTGTAGTAACCAACCAGTCCTAAAAATTGGCGTATATGCTTCGGACTTTTCGGGGTTTCCCACTTTTCAATGGTTTCAATCTTTGCCGGATCCACTTGAATACCTTCTTTGTTCACTATGTGACCGAGGAATTGAACTTCTTCCAACCAAAGTGCACACTTTGAAAACTTAGCGTACAGTTTTTCTTTCCTCAACAACTCTAGCACTTTTCTCAAATGTTCTTCGTACTCTTGATCATTCTTTGAGTAAATAAGTATGTCATCGATGAAAACGATGACAAACTTGTCAAGGTATGGTCCACACACTCGGTTCATGAGGTCCATGAACACAGCTGGTGCATTAGTCAATCCAAACGGCATAACCATAAACTCGTAATGACCGTAACGCGTCCTGAAAGCAGTCTTCGGAATATCATCCTCCTTCACCCGCATTTGATGATACCCGGAACGTAAATCGATCTTCGAATAAACCGACGAGCCTTGTAGTTGATCAAATAAGTCGTCGATTCTCTGTAGTGGGTAACGGTTCTTGATGGTAAGTTTGTTCAACTTCTCGGTAGTCGATACACAACCTGAATGTACCATCCTTCTTTTTGACAAACAAAGCAGGAGCTACCCATGGTGATGTACTTGGTCGTATAAAACTACGCTCTAAAAGTTCTTGTAATTGGCTTTAGAGTTCCTTCATTTTGCTGGGTGCAAGTCTGTATGGAGCACGAGCTATTGGTGCAGCTCCTGGTATGAGATCTATTTGAAATTCAACAGATCGGTGTGGAGGCAGTCCCGGTAATTCTTTCGGAAATACATCGGGAAATTCTTTTGCGACGGGAACATCATTGATGTTCTTTTCTTTGGTTTGTACTTTCTCGACATGTGCTAGAACAGCATAGCAACATTTTCTTATTAGTTTTTGCGCCTTTAAATTACTAATAAGATTTAGCTTCGCATTGCTCTTTTCTCCGTACACCATTAAGGGATTTCCTTTTTCTCGTACAATGCGAATTGCATTTTTGTAACATACGATTTCTGCTCTCTCCTTTTTCAACCAATCCATGCCGATTATCACATCAAAACTTCCTAACTCTAATGGAATCAAATCAATCTTAAATGTTTTGCTAACCAAATTAATTTCTCGATTCCGACATATGTTATCTGCTGTAATTAATTTACCGTTTGCTAATTCGAGTAAAAATTTGTTATCCAAAGGCGTCAGTGGACAACTTAGTTTAGCACAAAAATCTCTACTCATATAGCTTCTATCCACACCCGAATCAAATAAAACATAAGCAGATTTATTGTCAATAAGAAACGTACCCGTAACAAGCTCCGGGTCTTCATGCGCTTCTGCCGTATTAATATTGAAAACTCTTCCACGGCCCTGCCCACTAGTATTCCCCTGATTCGGGCAATTTCTACTAATGTGACCCGGTTTTCCACATGCAAAGCAAACTATGGCGGCATTATCTGTTCCGACAATATTTGTTCTTTTAATTCTATTAAACTTTGGTCCGTAGGCCTCACACTTTGCCGCACTATGACCATTTCTTCCACACCTAGTGCAAAATGTCATGCAGAACCCTTGGTGATTCTCTTCACACCTTTGGCATGACTGTTTTTGGTTTTTGTTGCCATTGTTGTTATTGAGATTGTTGTTGGGATTGTTATTGTTGCTATTGTTGTTGTTGTTGTTATTGTTGTTGGAATGGTTATTGTAGTTGTTGTTAGGACGTTTGTTGAAGTTGTTGTTACGATTGATGTTGCGGTTGTTGGGATAGTTATTGCGATTCACGAACAATTGTGTGTAAATAAATGTGTAAATATATATGTAAATAAATAAGAATGTATATATAATTATGAATTTATAAAGTACACTTTAAAAATGAAAAATAATATTAGAATAATTAAATTAATATTAGAATGACTATTATAAATGTATGATATTATTTTAAATCTACATATATATATATATATAAATACATATGAATACTATACATAAGTAATGTTATATATATTGTAAGATATATAAAATTTATAAATACTAAATATTCAATATATGTTATTTTATAATATATACTATATAATTAAGCAAATATGAAATAGATAATAAGTTGTAATATTATTATATTAAGTGTAATTACAAGTCGAAATTACAGATGTTATAGTAATATCGTTATTACTTTCATTATTACTGTTAATATTAATATTAATATCAATATTAGTATTATTAATATTATTATTATTTTTGTTATAATTATAATTAAAAGGTTATAATTATCAAAATAAAGATGTTAAAGATAAATAATATTATAAGATTGACTAAAACTATAATTGTAATTATTATTATGATCATTACTATTATTATTATTACTAAAATTATTATTTTACTTAAAAATATTATTATCATTACTTTTATCATTAACCTTATTGTTATTGTTATTATCATTATTATTAATTTTATTGAAATTATCATTGTTATTATTAATATCATCATATTATTATTATTATCATTAGGTATTATTAGTATTATCTTATAAATAATATTATGATTATTATTATTTATATAATTATTATTAATTAGTATTATTTATTATTAAAATTTATTATTATTTAAAATTATCATTATCATGATTCTTATTAACTTTATCATTATAATTAATATTAATAGTATTATTTTATTTAAAATTATTATTATTATAAATCTTGCTAAGGATATTAAAAAATATTATTATTATTATTTATATAACTATATTTAATAAAATATTAATATTAATTATATATTTTATATATAAATCAAGAGCAGCTCGTACGATTCAGTTGTATGCTGTAATCAAACTATTTATGATTTTTGTATCTGTCTCTTAATACACTAACAAATCGAATTTCATCTGAGCAACCCTACAAAATCAGTTAGCAATTGCTTTCTTTCTTTTATTTATTTATTTTTATTTATGATCCTGATAATGAAATCTATCGACTCCACATCCATATAAAACAGTCAAATTGGTCAGTATTATTATTTAACACATGAAGTTCTTTCATCCTCAATATCAATTATCGAATTTTTGCAGCCTTTAACTATCGAATTAAAAAAAAACCGGGTATCAACACAGACCCTGTTCTGTTCTTGTTATTTTTTTTAAAAGGTTCGAATTCGAAATAAATTTCAAAATCTATACATGTAGGGTTGTTAAGAATCGTTAACTTAATCTTTCTGCAAAATTTGAGCTATCAATTCTTCTTAACGAATTTTAATTTTAGAGTCAAAGCTTTTAATTTCAAAAGTCAAATGAATGGTTCATCGAGAAATTAAGAATCGTTTTGAGGTTTCTGTTGAAATTAATGATCCACAATGTTTCTAGGAAGGATTTATAACCTATTTCGTGTTGAAAGCTTACCCTAAAACTGTCTTAAATTCGAAATTCATGTTTGAGTTTTGAAGTTGCTTCGCGATGTCTGTTACAGGCATTTATTTATTTATTTTTCTTTCTTTTGTCTTTTCTATTGATCAAACAATCACTCAAGTCGTTATGTTTCAAATTCTAGTCCTAATTCAAATTGCAAGCTCGTTGTTATGGTTTTCATTAGTCCCCTGGTCGATTTGATTTAAGTGAAGAAGAAAAGAAGATGAACACAAATAATATGGGTTAAATAAATATTAGGATAGTTTAATAACAAAAAAACGAGTATGGTTCAGTGGTTTAGTGTGTGTTTGGGTTTTCGAGAGGTCGCGGGTTCGAGCCCGGTTTGGAATAAGTCTTTTTAGAAAAAGCTTCAAAGGGTATGCACTTTATTTTTTTTTCAAATATTATTATTATTATTATTATTATTATTATTATTATTATTATTATTATTATTATTATTATTATTATTATTATAATTATTATTATAATTATTGTTATTATTATTATTGTTAGTATAAATCATTTTGTTATGTTATTATGTTACTTGTAATATTAAAAAATAGAATTATTATTATTATCAATACGATTAGTATTACTATTATTATTATTATTATTATTATAAGTAATATCATTATTATTAGTATTGTTATTAACACAAGTAATAAATATTATTTTTATTATTATTATGATTATAAGAACAAAAATGAATATTATTATTATTATTATTGATAAGTTAAGTAATATTATAATTATCATACTACAATTTATTATTATTATTATTATCATTAAGTATTAGAATTATTATTTAGTATTATTATTATTATCATTAATATTAATATCATTATCATTATTATTAACACTAGTATTATCATTATTATTATTATTTTAACCACTACTAATATTATTTTGGTATTAATATAATTACTATTTTAACAAACAAATGAAATATATACATATAAAATATTTGATACATATAACCTAACAAAAGTTATATTTTTATATAGTAATAATGAAATATATAAATTAATAATATAAAAATTATATCCCTAATAATAATATAAATATTTGTTCGATTACAATTATGTGTATTAATATATATACAAATGATATAGGTTTGTAAATCCGAGGCCAACCCTGCATTGTTCAGTTTCGTCATATGTATTTTTACTATAAAATATAGTATAGTGAGTTTCATTTGCTCCCTTTTACTCTTTACATTTTTGGGCTGAGAATACATGCGCTGTTTTTATAAATGATTTACGAAATAGAGACAAGTGATTAAAAATTATATTCTGCGGATTGATGTGCTAGGTAATTTAGTTATATGTTATAGAACATGTAAGCGCGAATCCTAAAGATAGATCTACCGGGCTTAACACCCCTATCCTGTAGGCTGCACTAGACATAAGAGCTAGTGGGTGGATGTTTAGTACTTCGAGGATTATTTATATACTTGCGAGTATACGTATCCATATTTGCGAAGATGACATATTATATTATTGTTTAGGTTGGTTACTGAGGCCTCAACATAAGCATAATGGTTTTATACACTTGCTTGCGAGTGTACATATATTTATAAACAGAAATCTTGTGGTCTATTAATATATTGAAATAATTGTTATGATAAACTTATGAACTCACCAACCTTTTGGTTGACACTTTAAAGCATGTTTATTCTCAAGTATGAAAGAAATCTTCCACTGTGCATTTGCTCATTATAGAGATATTACTTGGAGTTATTCATGGCATATTTCAAAAGACGTTGCATTTGAGTCGTTGAGTTCATCAAGAATATTATTAAGTCATTTATAGTTGGATATATCATGAAATGGTATGCATGCTATCAACTTTCGATGTGATGAAAGATTGTCTTCTAAAAACGAATTCAATATTTGTAAAATGTATCGTATAGAGGTCAAGTACCTCGCGATGTAACCAAATGTAATGTATTCGTCCAGATGGATTAGGACGGGTCATTAAAGTTGGTATCAGAGCGGTGGTCTTAGCGAACCAGGTCTTGCATTAGTGTGTCTAATTGATAGTTGTTTAGATGCATTAGTGAGTCTGGACTTCGACCGTGTCTGCATGTCAAAAGTTTTGCTTATCATTTTGTGTCAAAAATTACCTACTTATCATCCTTAGTAAATTACCTGCTTATCATTCTTAGTCTAGACACATCTTACTTCATTGATTGCATGAATAGTGTATAGACAAAATTCATATCTTAGTGTATCTGCTAATTCATACCTTAGCGTATCTGTTACTGTAAACTTTGCCTGACATATTCCGTAAATTCTTCCATAATCTATGAAGTCTTTTGTTCTATATATAAAGATATTCTATGTAATTAGAATACCAGTCGATAGCCGAAAATCATTTTATATCAAAAAATCCTTTATTCAATCGTACGAAATGGAACTCGCCACTAGTTCAAGTTCTTCGGAATCCGACAGCTATTCCAACATGGATGTTTACCTAAGCTCCCAAAACAGCGTCACCAGAATGAATCAACAAATCAGCCATCCCCAATTCATCTGATGGGTTCGTAATCGACTTAATTAATGGAGACGAAAAGAGGGCGATCCTTTCCATCAACCAAATTCACCTCTTGGCGATGAACCTGAAGCACTTACCGGAGAACCTATACGAAACACCATTTTCACCCTTATTTCCAGAGTATCTCGTCACGATTATATACTATCTCAGATTCTAGATCTTATTCATTTGCTCGTCCGAACCGACAATCATCCCGGAGTAATAGCAGAAGTCAACGAGCTTCGCACCCAAGTTATAGCTTTAGAAAATATGGTGCAAAATTTACCAGCTTCAGCAACATCATCGGCACCAACAGTACCATCAGTAACAGCACCAGTACCACCAACAACCCAAGTTCAAACATCACACGCCTTAACATCTCATTTTGTACCTCGAGCATAATCATCGTTCTACGTATCGTTCTACATCAATTATCTTCGTTCTTCATGGCGATTATGTAATCTCTAACATTTTAGAGATTATATATTCTTGTTCTAACGGTAAATCAAATGAGTCTAATATCATATTAACTCATTAAATCCATGATTACATCTGAAGAAAATATATATGTATATATGTTTTCATAAAGGTTGTAATTAAAAATTGTTCTGTACAAACTGTTAATGGTGAAAATATTTTAACGGGTAGGTAATACCCGAGGAATATTTAGATTTCACATTAATAAGTTACACTGTACATTCTTCGAAGCTGATTCAACAGTCGTTTACTATCCTACTTACATCCACCGATATACGAATCCGTTCACCACAGAATAACCATTTTCATTCAATTTCATATTTGGATTTTGATCTATCAGAATCCAACAAGTGGCATAATGAAGAAAACATTTGACAAAATAAAATTTGTTAGAAACAGACAAATTAACTATTAGGAATTTTGTTAAGAATCCACGCTAACTGTTCCTAGCTAACTGTTCCTAGCTAACTGATTACATTTTAATTATCGCAATTTATATTCTCGCAATTTTATTTATCGTCATTTAATTTCTGTTATTTATTTTACGCACTTTAAATATCGGGACACGTATTCAAGGTTTTGACATATCATATCGACGCATCTATATATATTATTTGGAATAACCATAGACACTCTATATGCAGTAATGCTTGAGTTAGCTATACAGGGTTGAGGTTGATTCTACAATAATATATATATTTTGAGTTGTGATCGAGTCTGAGACATGTACACGGGTCATGATACGTATTAATTAATTAGAATATTATAAACTATATATGAATTATTGGATTAGTAACTGTGGACTGCTAACTGTGGACTACCAACATTGAACAATTAAAATGAATTAAAATATTGATTATAACATATGAAACTAAACAATTCTTCAAGTTTGCCACTTGATTTCATCTTAAACCTCATTTGTATCTTGACGATTACAATCCGCGTTCAAACCTTTCATGATTCTTGAAAACACCTCAATCGAGAGGATGAACCAACCGCACTTCATCTACGGAAGGAAAGATTTATGTATATAGTATTGCACATGAAAAACTCTCGAAAACTGAGTAAACGTTTAACGCGTAGCTGTGCTATTCCTTTAGCGTTACTATTACCGAAAATAACTTTGCAATTCCTGTTCGAAATAGCCAGTTTTGTCACAGCTCCAGGAAGTCAACTTCGACTTTTCATTCGAAATAACCTTATTATAATCTTGATATATCTGCGTGCTCTTTTATTGTTACTGGGGAACTTTTTATATTCCATCATATTACCAGCTGACGTACCTGCAACCTCGTTGCTCCTTGGCTTAAATCTCTTCGACAAAACACTATATTTATCTATTGAAGTCTTATCATGAACTCATCGACATCTTGTAACGAGAATTGCCATACCAAGTATCGGGAAATCAGTAATCAGTATTTTGAATCTCGCAGCGTTTCTACATCAAAAGTTATATATACATACAACATTTATCTCTTAGAATTATGATCTCTCATTCTGAAACTCTGAACAAATCACAAGGACTAAACTTGTACATTAAGAATCCTGATGATTCTGTTTCTGATGAAATCTTTAGCGAATACCTTGCTCTTTAATTGCTCTAAATCATCGTGAATGAATTTCTTCATCATAATTTGATTCTAAAATCCTAAGATATTATCGTATCTTTCATTATTAATATCCTCAATATTTCTGAAGATATCTTCATAAATATTCTCGTCCGATATTAATTATCTCTCCCCGCTATCTGTATTATATCATAAAAGGAAACTATTTTAGTTTCTATATTCTGTGAACCTTCGAATTTAAAATATGAATGTTTTTGAAGTAGTGTTGGGAACTGATGCATGAGTTAGTATAATATAATGACACTTGATCAACGTGATTATATTACAGTAAGTCATGCTGAGTTTCTAATGGAACGTGATGATTCACAGACCCTACCGTCATCATGTGCCATGTTGTACGACTCTTACATTCTACCTAATCTTCAAACATATCAAGAACAGAAATTCTTGATAGTTCAATCTTTTTGGTAATTTAACCAATCAAGATCATGTTGTTACAATCTCTCTTAGAACATTAACTATGTTCATTCCGAAATTCATATCTACGAATTCAGGACTATTATTCGCTTGACTTAAAGTCAGGAAGAGAAAATAAAAGTATGGAACTCCAAAATATAAAGAAAAGGAGAGGGTGGATTTATAGTGAAATATCCGACAGAACAATCAAAACAGATCATCGCATTTAACAAAGAGGATTCTAATTTCCTTAATTACCGAAGAATCAAATCTTACCACAAATGTTTTCTTCAAATCCCTTGAACTCTGGAAATCAATCCTATCTATGTCAAAATATATGACGAAACTTTATTTCTTCATTTCACTCTTTTGTGATAGCTTCACTCGTACGCTTCAAATAATCGAATTATCTTATCCATATTACTCCACAGTAATAAAACTCTATTTATAAGCTCATATGAGTCATGAAAACATACTTATTGTCAGCCATGGCGATCCCAATCAAATTTTGGGACGAAATTTCTTTAACGGGTAGGTACTGTGACGACCCGAAAATTTTTGACCAAATTTAAACTTGATCTTAATATGGTTTCCGACACGATAAGCAAAGTCTGTTATGTTGAGTCTCAAAAATTTTGAACTGTTGTCATACATTCATTTAAACCATTGGCCATTCCCGACGATTCACGAACAATTGTATGTAAATAAATGTGTAAATATATATGTAAATAAATAAGAATGTATATATAATTATGAATTTATAAAGTACACTTTAAAAATGGAAAATAATATTAGAATAATTAAATTAATATTAGAATGACTATATAAATGTATGATATTATTTTAAATCTACATATATATAAATACATATGAATACTATACATAAGTAATGTTATATATATTGTAAGATATATAAAATTTATAAATACTAAATATTCAATATATGTTATTCTATAATATATACTATATAATTAAGCAAATATGAAATAGATAATAAGTTATAATATTATTATATTAAGTGTAATTACAAGTCGAAATTACAGATGTTATAGTAATATCGTTATTACTTTCATTATTACTGTTAATATTAATATTAATATCAATATTGGTATTATTATTAATATTATTATTATTGTTATAATTATAATTAAAAGGTTATGATTATCAAAATAAAGATGTTAAAGATACATAAGATTATAAGATTGACTAAAACTATAATTGTAATTATTATTATGATTATTACTATTATTATTATTACTAAAATTATTATTTTATTTAAAAATATTATTATCATTACTTTTATCATTATCCTTATTGTTATTGTTATTATCATTATTATTAATTTTATTGAAATTATCATTGTTATTATTAATATCATCATATTATTATTATTATCATTAGGTATTATTAGTATTATCTTATAAATAATATTATGATTATTATTACTTATATAATTATTATTAATTAGTATTATTTATTATTAAAAATTATTATTATTTAAAATTATCATTATCATGATTCTTATTAACTTTATCATTATAATTAATATTACTAGTATTATTTTATTTAAAATTATTATTATAATAAATCTTGCTAAGGATATTAAAAAATATTATTATTATTTATATAACTATATTTAATAAAATATTAATATTAATTATATATTTTATATATAAATCAAGAGCAGCTCGTACGATTCAGTTGTATGTTGTAATCAAACTGTTTATGATTTTTGTATCTGTCTCTTAATAGACTAACAAATCAAATTTCATCTGAGCAACCCAACAAAATCAGTTAGCAATTGCTTTCTTTCTTTTATTTATTTTTTTATTTATGATCCTGATAATGAAATCTATCGACTCCACATCCATATAAAACAGTTAAATTGGTCAGTATTATTATTTAACACACGAAGTTCATTCATCCTCAATATCAATTATCGAATTTTTGCAGCCTTTAACTATCGAATTAAAAAAAAAAACCGGGTATCAATACAGACCCTGTTCTGTTCTTGTTATTTTTTTTAAAAGGTTTGAATTCGAAATAAATATCAAAATCTATAAATGTAGGGTTGTTAAGAATCGTTAACTTAATCTTACTGCAAAATTTGAGCTATCAATTCTTCTTAACGAATTTTAATTTTAGAGTCAAAGCTTTTAATTTCAAAAGTCAACTGAATGGTTCATCGAGAAATTAAGAATCGTTTTGAGGTTTCTGTTGAAATTAATGATCCACAATGTTTCTAGGAAGGATTTATAACCTATTTCGTGTTGAAAGCTTACCCTAAAACCGTCTTAAATCCGAAATTCATGTTTGAGTTTTGAAGTTGCTTCGCGATGTCTGTTACAGGCATTTATTTATTTTTTTCTTTCTTTTGTCTTTCTGTTGATCAAACAATCACTCAAGTCGTTATGTTTCAAATTCTAGTCCTAATTCAAATTGCAAGCTCGTTGTTATGGTTTTCATTAGTCCTCTGGTCGATTTGATTTAAGTGAAGAAGAAAAGAAGATGAACACAAATAATACGGGTTAAATAAATATTAAGATAGTTTAATAACAAAAAAACGAGTATGGTTCACTGGTTTAGTGTGTGCTTGGGTTTTTCGAGAGGTCGCGCGTTCGAGCCCGGTTTGGAACAAGTCTTTTTAGAAAAAGCTTCAAAGGGTATGCACTTTATTTTTTATTTCAAATATTATTATTATTATTATTATTATTATTATTATTATTATTATTATTATTATTATTATTATTATTATTATTATTATTATTGTTATTATTATTATTGTTAGTATAAATCATTTTGTTATGTTATTATGTTACTTGTAATATTAAGAAATAGAATTATTATTATTATCAATACGATTAGTATTACTATTATTATTATTACTATTATTATTATTATAAGTAATATCATTATTATTAGTATTGTTATTAACACAAGTAATAAATATTATTTTTATTATTATTATGATTATAAGTACAAAAATGAATATTATTATTATTATTATTATTATTATTATTGATAAGTTAAGTAATATTATAATTATCATACTACAATTTATTATTATTATTATTATCATTAAGTATTAGAATTATTATTTAGTATTATTGTTATTATCATTAGTATTAATATCATTATCATTATTATTAACACTAGTATTATCATTATTATTATTATTATTATTTTAACCACTACTAATATTATTTTGGTATTAATATAATTGCTATTTTAACAAACAAATGAAATATATACATATAAAATATTTGATACATATAACCTAACAAAAGTTATATTTTTATATAGTAATAATGAAATATATAAATTAATAATATAAAAATTATATCCCTAATAATAATATAAATATTTGTTCGATTACGATTATGTGTATTAATATATATACATATAATATAGGTTCGTGAATCCGATGCTAACTCTGCATTGTTCAGTTTTGTCATATGTATTTTTACTACAAAATACAGTATAGTGAGTTTCATTTGCTCCCTTTTACTCTTTACATTTTTGGGCTGAGAATACATGCGCTGTTTTTATAAATGATTTACAAAATAGAGACAAGTGATTAAAAATGATATTCTGCGGATTGATGTGCTAGGTAATTTAGTTATATGTTATAGAATATGTAAGCGCGAATCCTAAAGATAGATCTATCGGGCTTAACACCCCTATCCTGTAGGCTGCACTAGACATAAGAGCTAGTGGGTGGATGTTTAGTACTTCGAGGATTATTTATACACTTGCGAGTGTACGTATCCATATTTGCGAAGATGACTTATTATATTATTGTTAAGGTTGGTTACTGAGGCCTCAACATAAGCAGAACAGTTTTATACACTTACGAGTGTACATGTATTTATAAACAGAAATCTTGTGGTCTATTAATATATTAAAATGATTGTTATGATAAACTTATGAACTCACCAACCTTTTGGTTGACACTTTAAAGCATGTTTATTCTCAGGTATGAAAGAAATCTTCCGCTGTACATTTGCTCATTATAGAGATATTACTTGGAGTCATTCATGGCATATTTCAAAAGACGTTGCATTCGAGTCGTTGAGTTCATCAAGAATATTATTAAGTCATTTATAGTTGGATATATCATGAAATGGTATGCATGCTGTCAACTATCGATGTGATGAAAGTTTGTCTTCTAAAAACGAATGCAATGTTTGTAAAATGTATCATATAGAGGTCAAGTACCTCGCGATTAACCAAATGTAATGTATTCGTCCAGATGGATTAGGACGGGTCATTAAAGTTGGTATCAGAGCGGTGGTCTTAGCGAACTAGGTCTTGCATTAGTGTATCTAATTGATAGTTGTTTAGATGCATTAGTGAGTCTGGACTTCGACCGTGTCTGCATGTCAAAAGTTTTGCTTATCATTTCGTATCGAAAATTACCTACTTATCATCCTTAGGAAATTACCTACTTATCATTCTTAGTCTAGACACATCTTACTGCATTGATTGCATGAATAGTGTATAGACAAAATTCATATCTTAGCGTATCTGCTAATTCATACCTTAGCGTATCTGTTACTGTAAACTTTGCCTGACATATTCTGTAAATTCCTCCGTAATCTACGAAGTCTTTTGTTCTATATATACTGATATTCTATGTAATTAGAATACCAGTCGATAGCCGAAAATCATTTTATATCGAAAAATCCTTTATTCAATCGTACGAAATGGAACTCGCCACTAGTTCAAGTTCTTCGGAATCCGACAGCTATTCCGACATGGATGTTCACCTAAGCTCCCGAAACAGCGTCACCAGAATGAATCAACAAATCATCCATCCCCAATTCATCTGATGGGTTCGTAATCGACTTAATTAATGGAGACGAGAAGAGGGCGATCCTTTCCATCAACCAAATTCACCTCTTGGCGATGAACCTGAAGCACTTACCGGCGAACCTATCCGAAACACCATTTTCACCCTCATTTCCAGAGTATCTCGTCACGATTATATAATATCTCAGATTCTAGATCTTATTCATTCGCTCGTCTGAACCGACAATCATCCCGGAGTAATAGCAGAAGTCAATGAGCTTCGGCCCAAGTTATAGCTTTGGAAAATATGGTGCAAAATTTACCAGCTTCAACAACATCACCGGCACCAACAGTACCATCGGTAACAGCACCAGTACCACCAACAACCCAAGTTCAACCATCACACGCCTCAACATCTCATTTTGTACCTCGAGCATAATCATCGTTCTACGTATCGTTCTACATCAATTATCTTCGTTCTTCATGGCGATTATGTAATCTCTAACGTTTTAGAGATTATATATTCTTGTTCTAACGGTAAATCAAATGAGTCTAATATCATATTAACTCATTAAATCCATGATTACATCTGAAGAAAATATATATGTATATATGTTTTCATAAAGGTTGTAATTAAAAATTCTTCTGTACAAACTGTTAATGGTGAAAATATTTTAACGGGTAGGTAATACTCGAGGAATATTTAGATTTCACATTAATAAGTTACACTGTACATTCTTCGAAGCTGATTCAACAGTCGTTTACTATCCTACTTACATCCACCGATATACGAATCCGTTGACCACAGTATAACCATTTTCATTCAATTTCATAATCCAACAAGTGGCATAATGAAGAAAACATTTCACAAAATAAAATTTGTTAGAAACAGACAAATTAACTATGAGGAATTTTGTTAAGAATCCACGCTAACTGTTCCTAGCTAACTGTTCCTAGCTAACTGATTACATTTTATTTATCTCAATTTAATTATCGCAATTTATATTCTCGCAATTTTATTTATCGTCATTTAATTTCTGTTATTTATTTTACGCACTTTAAATATCGGGACACGTATACAAGGTTTTGACATATCATATCGACGCATCTATATATATTATTTGAAATAACCATAGACACTCTATATATAGTAATGATTGAGTTAGCTATACATGGTTGAGGTTAATTCTACAATAATATATATATATACTTTGAGTTGTGATCGAGTCTGAGACATGTACACGGGTCACGATACGTATTAATTAATTCGAATATTATAAACTATATATGAATTATTGGATTAGTAACTGTGGACTGCTAACTTTGGACTACCAACATTGAACAATTAAAATGAATTAAAATATTGATTATAACATATGAAACTAAACAATTCTTCAAGTTTGCCACTTGATTTCATCTTAAACCTCATTTGTATCTTGACGATTACAATCCGCATTCAAACCTTTCATGATTCTTGAAAACACCTCAATCGAGAGGATGAACCAACCGCACTTCATCTACGGATGGAAAGATTTATGTATATAGTATTGTACCTGAAAAACTCTCGAAAATTGAGTAAACGTTTAACGCGTAGCTGTGCTAATTCCTTTAGCGTTACTATTACAGAAAATAACTTTGCAATTCCTGTTCAAAATAGCCAGTTTTGTCACAGCTCCAGCAAGTCAACTTTGACTTTTCGTTCGAAATAACCTTATTATAATCTTGATATATCTGTGTGCTCTTTTATTGTTACTGGAGAACTTTTTATATTCCATCATATTGCCAGCAGACGTACCAGCAACCTCGTTGCTCCTTGGCTTAAATCTCTTCGACAAAACACTATATTTATCTATTGAAGTCTTATCATGAACTCATTGACATCTTGTAACGAGAATTGCCATACCAAGTATCGGGAAATCAGCAATCAGTATTTTGAATCTCGCAGCGTTTCTACATCAAAAGTTATATGTACATATAACATTTATCTCTTAGAATTATGATCTCTCATTCTGAAACTCTGAACAAATCACAAGGACTAAACTTATACATTAAGAATCCTGATGATTCTATTTCTGATGAAATCTTTAGCGAATACCTTGCTCTTTAATTGCTCTAAATCATCGTGAATGAATTTCTTCATCACAATTTGATTCTAAAATCCTAAGATATTATCGTATCTTTCATTATTAATATCCTCAATATTTCTGAAGATATCTTCATAAATATTTTCATCCGATATTAATTATCTCTCCGCGCTATCTGTATTATATCATAAAAGGAAACTATTTTAGTTTCTATATTCTGTAAACTTTTGAATTTAAAATATGAATGTTTTTGAAGTAGTGTTGGGAACTGATGCATGAGTTAGTATAATATAATGACACTTGATCAACGTGATTATATTACAGTAAGTCATTCTGAGTTTCTAATGGAACGTGATGATTCACAGACCCTACCGTCATCATGTGCCATGTTGCACAACTCTTACATTCTACCTAATCTTCAAACATATCAAGAACAAAAATTCTTGATAGTTCAATCTTTCTGGTAATTTAACCAATCAAGATCATGTTGTTACAATCTCTCTTAGAACATTAAATATGTTCATTCCGAAATTCATATCTACGAATTCTGGACTATTATTCCTTGACTTAAAGTCGGGAAGAGAAAACAAAAGTATGGAACTCCAAAATATAAAGGAAATGGAGAGGGTGGATTTATAGTGAAATATCCGACAGAACAATCAAAACAGATCATCACATTTAACAAAGAGGATTCTAATTTCCTTAATTACCGAAGAATCAAATCTTATCACAAAGATTTTCTTCAAATCCCTTGAACTCTGGAAATCAATCCTATCTATGTCAAAATATATAACGAAACTTTATTTCTTCATTTCACTCTTTTGTGATAGCTTCACTCGTACGCTTTAAATAATCGAATTATCTTATCCATATTACTCCACAGTAATAAAACTCTATTTATAAGCTCATATAAGTCATGAAAACATACTTATTGTCAGCCATGACGATCCCAATCAAATTTCGGGATGAAATTTCTTTAACGGTGAAACGACCCGACCCAATCCATAGGGACGAATACAATAACATATGATTACATCGCGAGGCATTTGAACTCTATATGATACGTTTTATAAACATTGCATTCTTTTGAAAAGATATAC
Organism: Rutidosis leptorrhynchoides; assembly: GCF_046630445.1. NCBI lineage: Eukaryota > Viridiplantae > Streptophyta > Magnoliopsida > Asterales > Asteraceae > Rutidosis > Rutidosis leptorrhynchoides. Next base: position 358,986,120 of record NC_092339.1, read on the forward strand.
CATAAATGAATATTTAAAATTCAATGTTTTCGACATCTGATGATTTTTACATGTAGACAATCACCGTAAATAACAGTTTACAAGAATACTTCCGTTGACAATGCAGTCAAAATAAATACACGGTGATGATTTTGTGAATGCAATGCTTCCTCGAATAAAACATGTATGACTCCATGCACATGGTTTCTCTAACATATATTCAAACAACGGAAGACTTCTAGGAACCTGAGAATAAACATGCTTTAAACGTCAACATAAAGTTGGTGAGATATAGGTTTAATGCTAGCAGCGTTATAAATATAGACCACAAGATTTCATATACATAAACGTTTTAATAAAAATATTCTAAGTGGTTGAGCACTTGATAACCATACTTAACATTTAATCAACATCGCATATTCCCTTTATTATGAAATCTCACTACACTGTACCAAGTGTAGTCACCGAAACGAAGTACTGTGCAACCGTTGAATACTGGTCGTCCAGTCCGGTTGGGGTTGTCAGGCCCGATAGATCTATCAACAGGATTCGCGTTTACAATACCACATGTAAATAGTAGTTAGCAAGCTACATGGAAGTATGCCAGTGGTACAAATCAACGTAGAATATATTTTTTTATCACTTGTGTCCATAACGTAAATCATAAAATGCATGTATTCTTATCCCGAAATATTTAGAGTTTAAAAGTGGGACTATATACTCACTTTTTCCTTGAAGGTAGTTAACTCGACTTGGTCTCCGATAGATATCACGAACCTAACCATATATATATATATAATATATCAACATATTTTCTTTTCAAGTAATCGTTACATATATATATATATATATATATATATATATATATATATATATATATATATATATATATATATATATATATACTTATAATACTTTTAATATTTTCTTAGTCCGTAGTTAGCAGTCCGATATTAGTGGTCCACAATTAGTTGCTCAATAAATTAAATAAAGACCCCATCGTATTCGTATTGATCAGAATTAATCTCGACCCATGGTACCATGTTGTCAAATGACGTGTTGCGTACATAAAGTACCGTGTTGTCAAATGACGTGTTGCGTACAATCATGAGGTCTTATGATTAATCTTCTCGTGTTGTTTACGGGTGGTCCTGAAATATATAAAATCAAATCATAAGTAATTATATATAAAATATCATATTAATTAGAAAAGATATGATTAATTTACTTTATCTCCAAATATTTTCGTAGCTAAACTAGCTTCGGATACCCAATCTTGTTTTAGTCGTAGTTTCTTCATTACAACTCCGTTTTTGTTGGTTCAACTTGACACTTCCTTGGATCGAGTCAAATTTTAAGAATATGAACTGAAAATACCTTAGTTTGTATTCGAAATCACAGGTTATAGGTCAAACTTTGGTAAAACTTATGAAAGTGATCATTTTCCATCATAAAAATAACATTTAATGATTATTTTTCTAAAAATAGTTACACTTTGAGTTAAACCATGAAATTTTTATGTGTTAACATATTCATAAGAAATATCATTTTTCCAGAACATGAACTTCCAATTCAAAGTTCAAGATGGTTTTTAATTATCCAACCCAAAACAGCCCCCCGGTTGCACTCCGACGACGTAGATTCAGTTTTTAAGGTGTTCTTTGTAAAACCAAGTTATATCTTGTTAAGTTAGCATATCATTATGATATATTATAGGTCTTGAAGTGTTTTAAAAGTTAAGTTAGAAGGATCTATTTAGTTTGCAAACAATTTTGAAATCATTCAAACTATGTTCTTGTTGTTAAAATTTTACAACATAAAATAAGATTGCTATATAATTATGAATCGAACAAGATTATGAACAAGGTTACTACCTTAAGTTACTTGGACAAAGTTACTGTAAGAGATAAGAAAAAATCTTGGAATCAAAGAGTGGTGGAGTTAGATCAAAAGGTTGGAAGTATACTTCTTCAAATGGGTGGTTATTTTGATATGTTCTTGAAAGAGTTTTCTTATGGTGTTTAAGGCTTGTAATTGAAGCTAAATGATGGAGAAAATGCTTGGAGATGATCAAGTATGAAGTTAGGAGTATTTTGAGAGAGAAATGAGGGTGTAGGTATGAGAAAATGGAGTGAAGAAATGGTGTTCATTCATAAAAACGTTTTTAGTTTATAAAGAAAGAAAAGGATTCCTAATTTTGTTTTCTTACTAATAATTCATGCTACTTGACAAATCCTAGTTACCTCATATCTAGGGCAGTAATAATGTTGATTAGGATGTTGATTTGATGTGTATATACCAATAGTAAATACATATAGAAGTTGGGTATGATACGGGTACATATACCCTAGATATACGTATAGAAATCTTGAGAAAACGGAATGAGAATTCAAATATAGCTATCTTTTGTGAATATACTTATATTGTTTTATGTATTTAAGTCCTTAAAAAGTGATTAAATACATTATATATATGATACATGTATAAGCATTATAGGTTATAAGTATATATATCAAAGAATGTTACGTATAGTTATCGTTTTGAAAACTTAAGTTAGTAGTTTCAAAATATACTTATAACTCATTGTCATTAGTACACAATGAGATGTTAAACCATCCTTAGATCATGTTAAATATATATAAATACATATATATACACAAACGTATAATTATCGTATGTTATATAGTTCGTGATATCATCGGTTAAATTGGACGGTCAAACGTTGTGTAAAACTCTTTTCAAAAACACAAGTCTCAACAATTTGGATTGCTTATCATGTTGGTAAGGTTTAATTTATGTAAATATTAATCTCATAAGTATAAAACGATTGGAAAAATCCGGGTCGTTACAAACGGGTAGGTACTGTGACGACCCGGAAATTTTTGACCAAATTTAAACTTGATCTTAATATGATTTCCGACACGATAAGCAAAGTCTGTTACGTTGAGTCTCAAAAATTTTGAACTGTTGTCATACATTCATTTAAACCATTGGCCATTCCCGACTATTCACGAACAATTGTGTGTAAATAAATGTGTAAATATATATGTAAATAAATAAGAATGTATATATAATTATGAATTTATAAAGTACACTTTAAAAATGAAAAATAATATTAGAATAATTAAATTAATATTAGAATGACTATATAAATGTATGATATTATTTTAAATCTACATATATATATAAATACATATGAATACTATACATAAGTAATGTTATATATATTGTAAGATATATAAAATTTATAAATACTAAATATTCAATATATGTTATTTTATAATATATACTATATAATTAAGCAAATATGAAATAGATAATAAGTTGTAATATTATTATATTAAGTGTAATTACAAGTCGAAATTACAGATGTTATAGTAATATCGTTATTACTTTCATTATTACTGTTAATATTAATATTAATATCAATATTGGTATTATTAATATTATTATTATTATTGTTATAATTATAATTAAAAGGTTATGATTATCAAAATAAAGATGTTAAAGATAAATAATATTATAAGATTGACTAAAACTATAATTGTAATTATTATTATGATTATTACTATTATGATTATTACTAAAATTATTAGTTTATTTAAAAATATTATTATCATTACATTTATCATTAACCTTATTGTTATTGTTATTATCATTATTATTAATTTTATTGAAATTATCATTATTATTATTAATATCATCATATTATTATTATTATCATTAGGTATTATTAGTATTATCTTATAAATAATATTATGATTATTATTATTTATATAATTATTATTAATTAGTATTATTTATTATTAAAAAATATTATTATTTAAAATTATCATTACCATGATTCTTATTAACTTTATGATTATAATTAATATTACTAGTATTATTTTATTTAAAATTACTATTATTATAAATCTTGCTAAGGATATTAAAAAATATTATTATTATTATTTATATAACTATATTTAATAAAATATTAATATTAATTCTATATTTTATATATAAATCAAAAGCAGCTCGTACGATTCAGTTGTATGTTGTAATCAAACTGTTTATGATTTTTGTATCTGTCTCTTAATCGACTAACAAATCGAATTTCATCTGAGCAACCCAACAAAATCAGTTAGCAATTGCTTTCTTTCTTTTATTTATTTTTATTTATTTATGATCCTGATAATGAAATCTATCGACTCCACATCCATATAAGACAATCAAATTGGTCAGTATTATTATTTAACACACGAAGTTCTTTCATCCTCAATATCAATTATCGAATTTTTGCAGCCTTTAACTATCGAATTAAAAAAAACCGGGTATCAACACAGACCCTGTTCTGTTCTTGTTTTTTTTAAAAGGTTCGAATTCGAAATAAATTTCAAAATCTATAATTGTAGGGTTGTTAAGAATCGCTAACTTAATCTTTCTGCAAAATTTGAGCTATCAATTCTTCTTAACGAATTTTAATTTTAGAGTCAAAGCCTTTAATTTTAAAAGTCAACTGAATGGTTCATCGAGAAATTAAGAATCGTTTTGAGGTTTCTGTTGAAATTAATGATCCACAATGTTTCTAGGAAGGATTTATAACCTATTTCTTGTTGAAAGCTTACCCTAAAATTGTCTTAAATCCGAAATTCATGTTTGAGTTTTGAAGTTGCTTCGCGATGTCTGTTACAGGCATTTTTTTTATTTTTTAAATTTTTTTCTTTCTTTTGTCTTTCTGTTGATCAAACAATCACTCAAGTCGTTATGTTTCAAATTCTAGTCCTAATTCAAATTGCAAGCTCGTTATTATGGTTTTCATTAGTCCCCTGGTCGATTTGATTTAAGTGAAGAAGAAAAGAAGATGAACACAAATAATACGGGTTAAATAAATATTAGAATAGTTTAATAATAGAAAAACGAGTATAGTTCAGTGGTTTAGTGTGTGTTTGGTGTAGTGACCCGAACCTTTCCATGTTTATATATATTAATTGAGATTGATATTTACATGACTAAATGTTTTCAACGTGTTAAGCAATCAAACTTGTTAAGACTTGATTAAATGAAATAAGTTTCATATAGACAATTGATCACCCAAGTTGACTGGCGATTCACGAACGTTACAAAATTGTAAAAACTACATGTTGTGGTATATATAGACGTATATATATGGTTGACATAAGATTATGATGAGTAAGTATCTCACTAAATATATTAACAATGTGTGAAATACATAAGAAATGAGATTCCTAAGTTAAGAAACTCAAAATGATATATATAACGATTATCGTTATGATAACGTCTACTAAATACATATGTATCATATTAAGATATTGATACACTATATTTAACATGATAAAATGATATTTAAATATATCATTAATGTAGCGACCCCGACAAATCGTCAAGTGACGGCGTCGGCTACGTGGGTCCCATTACCTGATTATAAGTCTTTAAGATAACGTTTGACCAAAATATGTCGCCTTCATTTCAAAATAAAGATTGTTTCAAAGTTTACAAGAATTGTTCAACCAAAAGTTAAGTTACAACGTTATAGATACGATTGAAATCTAGGCGACACGGTTTAAAGTAAAGTCAAAAGACGCTCCATGAAATGCATGTATACTCGACATCGGATGCAAGTATCAAATAGTAAGCGGAAGCATGTTTCACATATCGTGCAAGACCTGAGAAAAACATAGAAATCTGTCAACGAAAACGTTGGTGAAATCATAGGTTTAAGTAAGTAAGTACAAGTGAACCACAAGATTTGCATCAATGAAATAATAGTAATACATTCCAAAAGTTTGTTTCACGAGCACCCAATTATCAAAGCTTAACATTCCTTCCATTGTATACCCCATCACTTAGTGCTAGAACAAACACTGATTCTCGAAAATATATTTCATCCGTAGACGGTAGCGAACCGTCAAGGATGAGGGTTGTCAACCCATATGGCCATATAACATAAGTTCTCGCTTACACCCGGCAAGTGTAACTAATGATAATCGAATTGAGGATTTTGTTCTAAACTCGTATGTAGAATGTTTGTTTTCCCGTTCTTGTGTTCACTTAGTTCAAAAGAATCGTTTATGTTTTCTCATCCCAAATATAAGTTCAAAAAGAGTAAAAGTGGGACTATGATCTCACCTTTGATTGCACGAGTATAAATGTACTTCACAAAGTAAACGTGTGCAAAGACAAAGCTAGTCTTGACCTAAACATATAGGTTGTATCAATAGCGGTAAACACAAACGGTTAAAGATGTTCAATTAGTCCTATGGCTCGTTACGACTCGATTAAGTATAGCATGTGAATCACGTTGTCAAGTTTCATACAAGAAACAAGTGTAAAAGCATGTTAGAATGATTGTATAAAAGTTTGGTTAAGTTTGACTAAAAGTCAAACTTGGTCAAAGTCAAAGTCAACGGGATCGGGTCGGGTCCCGAACTATTTTTCTGAGGTTTTTATTCATATATAAGCATGTTAGAACAAGTCTCATGTGAATCGGAGGTCTAGAACATGTCAAACATTTTTAGTAAAAAGATCAAGGGAAACAGAATCTGGACGCGGCTTATGTCGCGCCGCGGCCAGGCCTGTCGCGCCGCGACAATGGCCGTGGCCTGGTCCCAGGCCTGTTTCACTTGTTCAAGGCTTGGTAAAATTTCAAACAAACGCAAAACTCAAACCGTAAACAATTAGAAAGCGTATCTCATACCGTTGGAAAGCTCTTTTGACAAGGAACACAACTAAACATGTTTCATCAAACAAAAATAACATTTACAATAACCGAAAACTCGTCAATTGATCAAGAAAGGTTTATTTTCAAAGTTTCAAGTTCGTAAAACGTATTTTATGATTCGGGAATCCAATTTACACATACGATATGCCGTTTCGAAGGTAATTAAGCATACATTACAACTAATCACTAACAATTAACATTCCATGGCATTCAAGCATCAAAAGTTCATGTCAAGAACTATCAAACCCTAGTCAAACATCACAAAATCAATATTCATGTTTTTGAAGTTTTCTTAATCAACCTACGCATCAAAACGAAGCTAGTGATACTAGTAACACAATTAAAACATGCACTTTAACAATCTAACAACATTAACTCATCCAAAATCAAGGATTAAGCACACCCATTTCAAGTTCATGCTAGTTACTCCAAAAACAACAAATCGAGCAAACCAAACATATATTCATGTTAGACTCGAGCCATAGACACTAACTAACACCATTTCAAATCAAAAACACGAATTTAGAGAAATCTAGAGTTTTAGAAATGTTACCCAAACGAGATGAAGTTGGTATCAAATTGTAGAGGATGAAGAGAGGATTCCAAATATGTAATCGGATTTGTTGTGAGCTTCCAAGATTGAATTTAGATGATGAATGAATGGAATGGGTTTGTGTGTGTGTTCTTGAGATGGAGAGAAAAGGGATGAGGGAGATGATGGAATGGATGAAATGGGTTGACTAGTTGACCTAGTCAACTAGTTTGCCCATTTGGCAACTCCGGTCCCTCGAGTTTCAAAGCGGGTGCGGGATTTAACCGATCGAATATTTTTAAAACGCAAGTTAACGAGAGATGTTATAATTAAATGACGGAATTATTATGAACGTTAGTCAACGGAAACTACGAATTTAAATAACGAAAGGTATTATTTAAAAGAAAAAGACGGTGTTAAAAATAAATTTAACGGAAAAACGCGGGATGTTACATTATCCACAACTCAAAAGAAATTTCGTCCCGAAATTTAGTTGGAAGTAGTAGTCGATATCTCTTACTCGAGACTTTACGTTGTCAATGCTATGAATAAGTGAAAGTACGTTCTTGAAGGTTCTCATGAGTTGGATAGTCAGGGTTTTACGTTGTATTTGGGTTTGGTTTTACGATCCACAAGTTCAGCCGGTTTTTCCTATGAGGAGGAGTTTGTCATCAATAGTTTGTGCATCTAGAAGGATTGCACGTTCCTGTTCCGCAGGACACGTTTCTAAGTTTGTTACACGAAATGTAGGGTAAACGGAAACTTAATTGAGTCGGAAGTTCTAAACGGTAGGAAGCGGTTCCAATACGCCCCAAGGTTTCATAAAGTTCAATATTGCGGATATATCCTTTTCTCGATTTCCCAAAATGAATTACACCCTTCCAAGGTGCGGTTTCTCAATATTACACTGTTACACACAGGGATTTTGTGAGGTTTTCATCTAAGTTTGGTATAACTCTTCTGGCGACAATGGGTTGCCTCGAGCCCTTCTCGGACTTGAACGATCTCAATTGTTGTTTCTTGATGGAGTTCAGATTTCGGTGGTTGATGCTTTGGTTAAATGAACAGGGGTATGACATTAGCGGTCATATGGGGTTTCGGAAAGTGCGTGTGAACACACGAGTGGTAACTACTGTTGTAAGAGTGATCTACTAAAGGTGACAATACGAGTTTGTGACATGTCTTTCCAAGACATAAATCGTTCGTTTTCTCGGTTCGTCGGTTTGTGGGTGGTACGCGGTACTCATGTCTAAGCGGGTCTCCAAGATTTCTAGAAGTGAAGCGAGTATTTCGATACGGGATAATTGACAAAGATACACCGTGTTGAAATAGAATCTCTTTAAGATGTGCTTGAACAAGATAGTTAGGGTTCGTAAGTGTTCGTTAGGGCTATCCACCCTCGTGGCGAATACTAATGTAATATGAAGAGTTTCTCTATCCATTGGAAAATGTTACAAGGAGTTTCTTTAAACGGAATTGCGAACTGTAAAGATAGTAGTGAAATGAGGACTTAGAATAGGATGAGCTTACATCTCGAGGTTGCCATAACGTGCCTCTAGTTGTCAAAAGTTGAAGTCTGAAAGAGAAACGAGGTAGTACACGTAGTTGTATAGTTCGGGGTTGAATAATAGTTGACCGATTATCAGAAACACAAGGGCGTTAAGTCAAAGAAGAGTGAAGTATCGTTGGATTGTGTGTTATCTTAATTTCCAGTAATATCAGACGGTAACGGTGAAATAACAGAGGTTTGTAGTGTGGTACGTGATGACAAGAATATTGATCGGATCCACAATTTAGTATTCGAATTCTTCGTGCAAAATAACGAATTTCCGTCCCGTTGATTTCGAGTCGAGGGAGTATGCCTTTCGGCGTCCAAGTAGAAATATTTCCATATTTGAGTCCCATCTGGTGTTGTACGAATTTAACTAGAAATGTTGGGGTGAAGAATCACGCTCAAGGTTCGATCGCGGAGAGATTAAAGTCGTGTAATACGAGAAAAGTCAGAAATGAATCTTCGGTAACAACCGGTGAGATCTAAGATTTTTACGAATACAAGTCTGAGTTGGGAGAGTTTCCTGATTACATGTGGCTTGATTTCGAGATTGATTGTAATTCCTTGACCATTAACTTCATGGTCTAGAAAATTGGACTTCGTTCAACAGAAATTCTCACTCGGAGAATTTGGTATAAAGTTGCTCTTTTCTCAAAAGTTCGAGCGTAAGATGGTGATGTTGTTCGTTTTCCTTCTTTACTTAAATAAGTTAAGATGTCATCTATAAATACGATAACAGATTAGTCTATATGAATTTGCATACGCGGTTCAAGAGGGTTATGGATACGGGCGAGCCCTAAATAAATCAAGCGGTACTAAGAGAGATTTACAACTAACGTTGCGAGTTCGGAAAGTGGCTTAGGAGACATCGTCTCACTTAACCCCCAATTGATGATAACCGGAACGGAGGTTGATTTGGAACATACGGGATTCGTGCAAATAATCATGAGGTCATGGATGCGAGGGAGAGGGTATCGGTTTCCAACCGAAAATTACTCAGTTCACAATAATCTATACAAGATGATGGGGAAACATTTTTTTTTTTTTTTTTTTTTTTTTTTTTTTTTACGAATAGGTTCCGAGCTCCCTAGTTCTATAGGTGTCAAGTCAAAAGTCTTAACGTATTTCCTCCAATAAAATTTATAGGCACACAATATTTTTCCGTCGGTCACTTAAATCGTCTAAGTAGTATCTGGGGGAAAGAGGTGGAATATAAAGAGCATGAGTCAAATCCTTGGTTATAAAACGTCTAGCGGTAACCGAATCGAACAAGTATGAAATATACGGTTTGTTGTGAAGAAACGTACCCGTTACTAGTCCATCGTCGTTCCGGGCATCCTTGGTGTCGATGTCGAAGGTTCAACGGCGTGCGTTGGGGTTGATTTTCTTATTTGGGCACACATTCCTAAAATGACCCAGTTGGCCACATTCGAAGCAAGCACCCGTTCTGTGTGCGTTGGGCATCTTTCGAGCGACGGGTCCTTGGCGCCGGTGGCGAAACCTGCCACATCCTTCAAAGTGATGCTTGTGGCATTCGTCACAAAAAGGCAGTTTTCCGGCATAGCCTTTCTTGTCGTTGGAGGTAAAAGGCTTCTTGGCGGGGTTGTTGTTATTGTTGTGGTTGCTTGATTGAGAGGCTTCCCATGTTCTTTTGTTGTTACTCGGGTGGTTCTCGACCATTGGTGCCGGTGCTTCCATTTCATTCACCGTTTCTAAGGCTTGGCGGGCCATTGTTAAAGCCTCTTGTAGGTTAGTGGGTTGAGATGTCATTACCTTGTGTTGAATGCTCTTAGGGAGGCCATCCATGTAAAGTTCGACTCTTAGGGATTCGGGAGTCATGAGAATTGGACACATCGAGACTAGTTCGGTAAACCGTTGATTATAAGCCTTGAGGTCATTTCCGGCCGTTTTTAAATTCCTTAGACCTTGTTCGAGTCTTCGAGTCTCGTCGCGCGGGAAGTATTCGGTGATCATTCTTTCTCTTAATTCGGTCCAAGAGAGTGTGTGGGCTTCATCGCTTCCCACTAATTGTACATACGTGTTCCACCATGAGAGAGCAATACCGGTGAAAGTGAGGGTGGAAAACTTGACCTTATCTTGGTCTCGACAACCGCTTGTGTTAAAAACGGTCTCCATTTGTTCAAACCATCGGGTGAGAGTAACCGGTCCCCCGGTTCCATCGAAAGTGGGAGGATTGTACTTCATGAAGTTCTTGTAGGAGCAACCTTCGATTGAATTACCGGCTCCATGATTGTTGTTGTTAGAAAAGTGATCGGCCACGGCCGTACCCACGGCGGTGGTTATCATTCGTTGAAGAGCTTGTTCTAGAGTTTCGAGAGGAGTATTGTGTTGACCTTGGTGAGCCATTGTTCCTTCATGAGACAAGAATATCGTTGGTTAGTATTTTCAACAATACTAACCGTGGCATGGAATAAGGATAGAGAGAAAATTTTTCCTTGACTCGCCTTAAATTCTCTATGTCATAATGTCGGAACGTCCATGTGAATCACCGTAATATAATCCCGGAAATTATATTACCCTGATTCTCATGTGCATTTAACATTACTTCATAAAGTCAAGGTGGCGCACCAACAAAATTTATCAACGTAAGATCAAGATCGAATACGAGTTAGATATGATAGAAGAGTTCGAGTATAAATGCACAATTAGTCAAATAATTCCTACTTCAGTCTATATGCCGGTTGTAGTCTAGATTCACCTATGTACCCTATGACTCGGGGTGAACACAAATGAACTCTAAATCCCTACAACCAAGGCTCTGATACCACCTGTAGCGACCCCGACAAATCGTCAAGTGACGGCGTCGGCTACGTGGGTCCCATTACCTGATTATAAGTCTTTAAGATAACGTTTGACCAAAATATGTCGCCTTCATTTCAAAATAAAGATTGTTTCAAAGTTTACAAGAATTGTTCAACCAAAAGTTAAGTTACAACGTTATAGATACGATTGAAATCTAGGCGACACGGTTTAAAGTAAAGTCAAAAGACGCTCCATGAAATGCATGTATACTCGACATCGGATGCAAGTATCAAATAGTAAGCGGAAGCATGTTTCACATATCGTGCAAGACCTGAGAAAAACATAGAAATCTGTCAACGAAAACGTTGGTGAAATCATAGGTTTAAGTAAGTAAGTACAAGTGAACCACAAGATTTGCATCAATGAAATAATAGTAATACATTCCAAAAGTTTGTTTCACGAGCACCCAATTATCAAAGCTTAACATTCCTTCCATTGTATACCCCATCACTTAGTGCTAGAACAAACACTGATTCTCGAAAATATATTTCATCCGTAGACGGTAGCGAACCGTCAAGGATGAGGGTTGTCAACCCATATGGCCATATAACATAAGTTCTCGCTTACACCCGGCAAGTGTAACTAATGATAATCGAATTGAGGATTTTGTTCTAAACTCGTATGTAGAATGTTTGTTTTCCCGTTCTTGTGTTCACTTAGTTCAAAAGAATCGTTTATGTTTTCTCATCCCAAATATAAGTTCAAAAAGAGTAAAAGTGGGACTATGATCTCACCTTTGATTGCACGCGTATAAATGTACTTCACAAAGTAAACGTGTGCAAAGACAAAGCTAGTCTTGACCTAAACATATAGGTTGTATCAATAGCGGTAAACACAAACGGTTAAAGATGTTCAATTAGTCCTATGGCTCGTTACGACTCGATTAAGTATAGCATGTGAATCACGTTGTCAAGTTTCATACAAGAAACAAGTATAAAAGCATGTTAGAATGATTGTATAAAAGTTTGGTTAAGTTTGACTAAAAGTCAAACTTGGTCAAAGTCAAAGTCAACGGGATCGGGTCGGGTCCCGAACTATTTTTCTGAGGTTTTTATTCATATATAAGCATGTTAGAACAAGTCTCATGTGAATCGGAGGTCTAGAACATGTCAAACATTTTTAGTAAAAAGATCAAGGGAAACAGAATCTGGACGCGGCTTATGTCGCGCCGCGGCCAGGCCTGTCGCGCCGCGACAATGGCCGTGGCCTGGTCCCAGGCCTGTTTCACTTGTTCAAGGCTTGGTAAAATTTCAAACAAACGCAAAACTCAAACCGTAAACAATTAGAAAGCGTATCTCATACCGTTGGAAAGCTCTTTTGACAAGGAACACAACTAAACATGTTTCATCAAACAAAAATAACATTTACAATAACCGAAAACTCGTCAATTGATCAAGAAAGGTTTATTTTCAAAGTTTCAAGTTCGTAAAACGTATTTTATGATTCGGGAATCCAATTTACACATACGATATGCCGTTTCGAAGGTAATTAAGCATACATTACAACTAATCACTAACAATTAACATTCCATGGCATTCAAGCATCAAAAGTTCATGTCAAGAACTATCAAACCCTAGTCAAACATCACAAAATCAATATTCATGTTTTTGAAGTTTTCTTAATCAACCTACGCATCAAAACGAAGCTAGTGATACTAGTAACACAATTAAAACATGCACTTTAACAATCTAACAACATTAACTCATCCAAAATCAAGGATTAAGCACACCCATTTCAAGTTCATGCTAGTTACTCCAAAAACAACAAATCGAGCAAACCAAACATATATTCATGTTAGACTCGAGCCATAGACACTAACTAACACCATTTCAAATCAAAAACACGAATTTAGAGAAATCTAGAGTTTTAGAAATGTTACCCAAACGAGATGAAGTTGGTATCAAATTGTAGAGGATGAAGAGAGGATTCCAAATATGTAATCGGATTTGTTGTGAGCTTCCAAGATTGAATTTAGATGATGAATGAATGGAATGGGTTTGTGTGTGTGTTCTTGAGATGGAGAGAAAAGGGATGAGGGAGATGATGGAATGGATGAAATGGGTTGACTAGTTGACCTAGTCAACTAGTTTGCCCATTTGGCAACTCCGGTCCCTCGAGTTTCAAAGCGGGTGCGGGATTTAACCGATCGAATATTTTTAAAACGCAAGTTAACGAGAGATGTTATAATTAAATGACGGAATTATTATGAACGTTAGTCAACGGAAACTACGAATTTAAATAACGAAAGGTATTATTTAAAAGAAAAAGACGGTGTTAAAAATAAATTTAACGGAAAAACGCGGGATGTTACAATTAAGTGTGTTAACAATGAACTACATATGTAAAAACAAGACTACTAACTCAAGAATTACGAAACGAGACTTATATGTAACGATTATCGCTGTAACGATATTTTAATGTATATATCACATTAAGAGATATTCATACATCATAATATCATGATAATATAATAATTTAACATCTCATTTGATATAATAAACATTAGGTTAACAACATTAATTGAGATCGTTAACTTAAAGGTTTCAAAACAACACTTACATGTAACGACTAACGAAGACTTAACGGCTCCATTAGAATGTATATACATGTTGTGTTTTGATATGTTTTCTTACTCTTTTGAAAGACTTCAAGACACATATCAAAGTACTTCTACTTAACAAAAATGATTACAATTACATCCTCGTTCAGTTTCATCAACAATTCTACTCGTATGCACCCGTATTCGTACTCGTACAATACACAGCTTTTAGATGTATGTACTATTGGTATATACACTCCAATGATTAGCTCTTAGCAGCCCATGTGATCTCTTAACACATGTGGGAACTATAATTTGGCAACTAGCATGAAATATCTCATAAAATTACAAAAATATTAGTAATCATTCATGACTTATTCACATGAAAACAAAATTACATATCCTTTATATCTAATCCATATACCAACGACCAAAAACACCTACAAACACTTTCATTCTTCAATTTTATTCATCTAATTGATCTCTCTCAAGTTCCATCTTCAAGTTCTAAGTGTTCTTCATAAATTTCATAAGTATAGTTTCATAAAAATCAAGAATACTACCAAGTTTGCAAGTTTAGTTCCAAGCTTTCTAATCCTTTCCAAGTAATCATCTAAGATCAATGAACCTTTTTTATTTACAGTAGGTTATCTTTATAATTCAAGGTAATATTCATATTCAAACTTTGATTCAATTTCTACAACTATAACAATCTTATTTCGAGTTAAAATCTTACTTGAACTGTTTTCGTGTCATGATTCTTCTTCAAGAACTTTCAAGCCATCCAAGGATCCTTTGAAGCTAGATCCATTTTTCTCATTTCCAATAGTTTTATCCAGAAAACTTGAGGTAGTAATGATGTTCATAACATCATTCGATTCATACATATAAAGCTATCTTATTCGAAGGTTTAAACTTGTAATCACTAGAACATAGTTTAGTTAATTCTAAACTTGTTCGCAAACAAAAGTTAATCCTTCTAACTTGACTTTTAAAATCAACTAAACACATGTTCTATATCTATATTATATGCTAACTTAATGATTTAAAACCTGGAAACACGATGAACACCATAAAATCGGATATACGCCGTCGTAGTGAAATCGGGGGCTGTTTTGGTTTGGATAATTAAAAACTATGATAAACTTTGATTTAAAAGTTGTTCTTCTGGGAAAATAATTTTTCATATGAACATGAAACTATATCCAAAAATCTTGGTTAAACTCAAAGTGAAAGTATGTTTTTCAAAATGGTCATCAAGATGTCGTTCTTTCGACGAAAATGACTACCTCTTTAGTAATTGACATGTAACTTAAATTTCAGACTATAAACCTATATTTTTTCTATTTGGATTCTTAAATTAGAGTTCAATATGAAACCATAGCAATTTGATTCACTCAAAACGGATTTAAAATGAAGAAGTTATGGGTAAAACAAGATTGGATATTTTTGATCTTTTTAGCTACGAAAAATGTTTAACAAATCTATACAAATCATATCCTAGCTAACTTATATTATATTATACATGTAATCTAATATATTATGTAATCTTGGGATACCATAGACACGTATGCAAATGTTTTGACATATCATATCGACCCATGTATATATATTATTTGGAACAACCATAGACACTCTATATGCAGTAATGTTGGAGTTAGCTATACAGGGTTGAGGTTGATTCTAAAAATATATATACTTTGAGTTGTGATCTAGCCTGAGACATGTATACACTAGGTCGTGGATTGATTCAAGATAATATATATATCGATTTATTTCTGTACATCTAACTGTGGATAACTAGTTGTAGGTTACTAACGAGGACAGCTGACTTAATACACTCAAATCTTTAAAACATAATAAAAATGGTTGTAATTATATTTTGATCATACTTTGATATATATGTAAATATTTATATAGGTTCGTGAATCGATCCGTGGCCAAGTCTTATTTTCGAGGAAGGAAATATCTGTGAAAGTGAGTTATAGTCCCACTTTTAAAATCTAATTTTTTTGGGATGAGAATACATGCAGGTTTTATAAATGATTTACAAAATAGACACAAGTACGTGAAACTACATTCTATGGTTGAATTATCGAAATCGAATATGCCCCTTTTTATTAAGTCTGGTAATCTAAGAATTAGGGAACAGACACCCTAATTGACGCAAATCCTAAAGATAGATCTATTGGGCCTAACAAACCCCATCCAAAGTACCGGATGCTTTAGTACTTCGAAATTTATATCATATCCGAAGGGTGTCCCGGAATGATGGGGATATTCTTATATATGCATCTTGTTAATGTCGGTTACCAGGTGTTCACCATATGAATGATTTTTATCTCTATGTATGGGATGTGTATTGAAATATGAAATCTTGTGGTCTATTGTTACGATCTAAACCTATAACTCACCAACATTTTTGTTGACGTTTAAAGCATGTTTATTCTCAGGTGAATATTAAGAGCTTCCGCTATTGCATACTAAAATAAGGACAAGATTTGGAGTCCATGTTTGTATGATATTGTGTAAAAACTGCATTCAAGAAACATATGTCGATGTAATATATTTCTATTGTAAACCATTATGTAATGGTCGTGTGTAAACAGTATATTTTAGATTATCATTATTTGATAATCTACGTAATGTTTTTAAAACCTTTATTGATAAAATAAAGGTTATGGTTGTTTTAAAAATGAATGCAGTCTTTGAAAAACGTCTCATATAGAGGTCAAAACCTCGCAACGAAATCAATTAATATGGAACGTTTATAATCAATATGAACGGGACATTTCAGTTGGTATCAGAGCGTTGGTCTTAGAGAACTAGAAAATTTGCATTAGTGTGTCTTATCGAGTTTGTTAGGATGCATTAGTGAGTCTGGACTTCGACCGTGTTTTCTTTAAAAATGATTGCTTAACATTTTTGTTGGAAACTATATATTATTAACATGTAAATATTATGTGATATATTAATCTCTTAACATGTTTGATATTGTGTGATAGATTTCTACCTCTAGCACAAATCCCATTGACTCACCTAATAATAACGAAGAGTCGAATATATATTGGCAAGATTCACAAGTTCCCGAAGAACCGGAAGAAGAGGAATCAGAACCGGAAGAAGAGGAACCAGAAGAAGAGGAACTGGAAGAAGAAGAGGTTCCGGAGGGGGGAATAGTAGGAACCACAGAAAAACGGTCAAATAAAAGAAAATCCTCAACCAATGGACCAAAGTTAATAATGGTCAATGGTGTTTCCGCCAAGGAAGCAAAATATTGGGAAAATTACCAGTTTTCCGATGAATCGGATCCTGATGAGGATTCCGATGATGTTATAGAAATTACCCCGACCCAATTTAATAAGGCAAAAGAAAATAATAAGGGAAAAGGCATCAAAATAGAGAAATCTGATTTTGACCCCGATGAACTTTATATGTACCGTCAACACCCGTATTTTCAATATCGTGACAATAACCCGGGAACCTCTAAACCACCAGGTTTTTCTAAACCAATGTGGAAAACGACGACTCATATTAGAGGAACATCATATATCCCTAGAAGATTAGGAAAAAGAACCAAGCCCGAAGAAGAAGAAACCAGTGATTCAGATTAGAGGGGTGTGTGCATGTTGTGTAATAAATGTATTGTAGTGTGCTTGTACTTTTATGTTCTATATAAAAATTGCTTGTATTGTTTGTTATTACGAATCTAATCCTTGTCTATTTTACAGTATAAAAATAAAATGGACGTTAAGGGTAGACAACTGAATATTTTAGAAGACCTACCAGAGGATATGATTAAGGAAATCTTGTCTAGAGTCAGTCAGAATTCATCAGCACATTTAGTTATGTCAAAATTAACTTGTCAAACATTTGAAAGACTTTCCAGAAATGCCTTAGTTTATAAAAGGCTTTCCTTTGATAGGTGGGGTATATCACATTGGGGAGACTTTAAGTTACGCCGTGTTTTCTTTAAAGCGTTAAATGCGGGGAACCTAAATGCAATTTTACGCTACGGGTTAAGAACCTATTTTGACTCAACATATCCCAACATAGGATTTCATGAATTAGAAAGAGCTTCTAACATGCAACATAATGAAGCATGTTATGCTTACGGGTTAGTGATGTTCGCTTCTTACCAAAGTGAGAAAAAGAACATCAGATTGCAGCTTTTAAATAAAACTTTCCCACAAGTGACGGATTCAGTAGTTGGGGTGAGAAACAAGGTTTTTAGATTATTACGGGGCTGTTGGACATTACAAAACCCTCGTCCTTTTGACGACATTACAACATGCTGCCTAGCTAATGGTCATAACGGTTATTTTCCACAAGACCAAGGATGGGAAGTCGTCTTAGTAAAACCAGAATGCATGACTTGTATCTGGACTTATGAATTACGTGTCTTTATTTCCTTTGCTGAACAACTTGCGTATTAACTAGATTTATCTTTAAAACTGTCCTGTATCATAGTGTACTATATTTCATGTTATATGTAATATAGCGAAGTTGTAAGTTTGAAGAATATTTGTATGTGATATATTATTATAATCAGTTTTTCATATGGAGTTGTAGTAGTTGAATTGTATATTAGCTACTAAGTATGAACTTAACGGGTAGGTAGTACCCGAATTTAAACTTATAAAATGCTAATATGAAGAAAAAGCTTTTATAAATGAGTTCATATTATGCTACGAGATACTATTGACTACTCTTAATATTCTGTATGATTAAATTGTTTCATTTGACTATTTTGAAGGAAATGGCACCGACTACTCGACACACCTTGAATATGAGCGAAGAGGAATTTCGTGCCTTTCTTGCTTCAAACATAGCCGCAGTATAGGCCGCGCTACATACCAACAATAACTCTGAATCTAGCAATACAGCTAACGGCACAAGAAATCGTGTAGGATGCTCCTACAAGGAATTCACTGCTTACAAACCTTCAGAATTTGATGGGACCGAAGGACCAATCAGATTGAAACGGTGGACCGAGATGTAGTGACCCGAACTTTTCCATGTTTATATATATTAAATGAAATTGTTATTTACATGATTAAGTGTTTCCAATATGTTAAGCAATCAAACTTGTTAAGACTTGATTAATTGAAATAGGTTTCATATAGATAATTGACCACCCAAGTTGACCGGTGATTCACGAACGTTAAAACTTGTAAAAACTACATGATGACATATATATGGATATATATAGTTAACATGATATTATGATAAGTAAACATATCATTAAGTATATTAACAATGAACTACATATGTAAAAGCAAGACTACTAACTTAATGATTTTGAAACGATACATATATGTAACGATTATCGTTGTAACGACATTTAATGTATATATATCATATTAAGAGATATTCATACATCATATTATCATGATAATATAATAATTTAAAATCTCATTTGATATTATAAACATTGGGTTAACAACATTTAACAAGATCGTTAACCTAAAGGTTCCAAAACAACACTTACATGTAACGACTAACGATGACTTAACGACTCAGTTAAAATGTATATACATGTAGTGTTTTAATATGTATTCATACACTTTTGAAAGACTTCAAGACACTTATCAAAATACTTCTACTTAACAAAAATGCTTACAATTACATCCTCGTTCAGTTTCATCAACAATTCTACTCGTATGCACCCGTATTCGTACTCGTACAATACACAACTTTTAGATGTATGTACTATTGGTATATACTATTGGTATATACACTCCAATGATCAGCTCTTATCAGCCCATGTGAGTCACCTAACACATGTGGGAACCATCATTTGGCAACTAGCATGAAATATCTCATAAAATTACAAAAATATGAGTAATCATTCATGACTTATTTACATGAAAACAAAATTACATATCCTTTATATCTAATCCATACACCAACGACCAAAAACACCTACAAACACTTTCATTCTTCAATTTTCTTCATCTAATTGATCTCTCTCAAGTTCTATCTTCAAGTTCTAAGTGTTCTTCATAAATTCTACAAGTTCTAGTTTCATAAAATCAAGAATACTTCCAAGTTTGCTAGCTTACTTCCAATCTTGTAAAGTGATTATCCAATCTCAAGAAATCTTTCTTATTTACAGTAAGATATCTTTCTAATACAAGGTAATACTCATATTCAAACTTTGATTCAATTTCTATAACTATAACAATCTTATTTCGAGTGGAAATCTTACTTGAACATGTTTTTCGTGTCATGATTCTGCTTCAAGAACTTTCAAGCCATCCAAGGATCCTTTGAAGCTAGATCCATTTTTCTCATTTCCAGTAGCTTTATCCAGAAAACTTGAGGTAGTAATGATGTTCATAACATCATTCGATTCATACATATAAAGCTATCTTATTCGAAGGTTTAAACTTGTAATCACTAGAACATAGTTTAGTTAATTCTAAACTTGTTCGCAAACAAAAGTTAATCCTTCTAACTTGACTTTTAAAATCAACTAAAGACATGTTCTATATCTATATGATATGCTATCTTAATGATTTAAAACCTGGAAACACGAAGAACACTGTAAAACCGGACATACGACGTCGTAGTAACACCGCGGGCTGTTTTGGGTTAGTTAATTAAAAACTATGATAAACTTTGATTTAAAAGTTGCTCTTCTGGAAAAATGATTTTTTTTATGAACATGAAACTATATCCAAAAATCATGGTTAAACTCAAAGTGAAAGTTTGTTTTCTAAAATGGTCATCTAGACGTCGTTCTTTCGACTGAAATGACTACCTTTACAAAAACGACTTATAACTTATATTTCCGACTATAAATCTATACTTTTTCTGTTTAGATTCATAAAATAGAGTTCAATATGAAACCATAGCAATTTGATTCACTCAAAACGGATTTAAAATGAAGAAGTTATGGGTAAAACAAGATTGGATAATTTTTCTTGTTGTAGCAACGTGAAAATTGGTAACAAATCTATATTAATCATACCCTAGCTAACTTATATTGTATTATACATGTATTCTAATATATTATGTAATCTTGGGATACCATAGACATGTATGCAAATGTTTTGACATATCATATCGACCCATGTGTATATATTATTTGGAACAACCATAGACACTCTATATGCAGTAATGTGGGAGTTAGCTATACAGGGTTGAGGTTAATTCCAAAAATATATATACTTTGAGTTGTGATCTAGCCTGAGACGTGTATACACTGGGTCGTGGATTGATTCAAGATAATATATATCAATTTTTTTCTGTACATCTAACTTTGGACAACTAGTTGTAGGTTACTAACGAGGACAGCTGACTTAATGAACTTAAAACATCAAAATGTATTAAAAGTGTTGTAAATATATTTTGAACATACTTTGATATATATGTACATATTTGTTATAGGTTCGTGAATCGACCAGTGGCCAAGTCTTACTTCCCGACGAAGTAAAAATCTGTGAAAGTGAGTTATAGTCCCACTTTTAAAATCTAATATTTTTGGGATGAGAATACATGCAGGTTTTATAAATGATTTAAAAAATAGACACAAGTACGTGAAACTACATTCTATGGTTGAATTATCGAAATCGAATATGCCCCTTTTTATTAAGTCTGGTAATCTAAGAATTAGGGAACAGACAACCTAATTGACGCGAATCCTAAAGATAGATCTATTGGGCCTAACAAACCCCATCCAAAGTACCGGATGCTTTAGTACTTCGAAATTTATATCATATCCGAAGGGTGTCCCGGAATGATGGGGATATTCTTATATATGCATCTTGTTAATGCCGGTTACCATGTGTTTACCATATGAATGATTTTTATCTCTATGTATGGGATGTATATTGAAATATGAAATCTTGTGGTCTATTGTTACGATTTGATATATATAGGTTAAACCTATAACTCACCAACATTTTTTGTTGACGTTTTAAGCATGTTTATTCTCAGGTGATTATTAAGAGCTTCCGCTACCGCATACTTAAATAAGGACAAGATTTGGAGTCCATGCTTGTATGATATTGTGTAAAAACTGCATTCAAGAAACTTATTTCGTTGTAACATATTTGTATTGTAAACCATTATGTAATAGTCGTGTGTAAACAGGATATTTTAGATTATCATTATTTGATAATCTACGTAAAGCTTTTTAAACCTTTATTGATGAAATTAAGGTTATGGTTTGTTTTAAAATGAATGCAGTCTTTGAAAAACGTCTCATATATAGGTCAAAACCTCGCAACGAAATCAATTAATATGGAACGTTTTTAATCCATAAGAACGGGACATTTCAGTTGGTATCCGAGCGTTGGTCTTAGAGAACCAGAATTTTGCATTAGTGTGTCTTATCGAGTTTGTTAGGATGCATTAGTGAGTCTGGACTTCGACCGTGTTTACTTGAAAAATGATTGCTTAACAAATTTTGTTGGAAACTATATATTTTTAACATGTGAATATTATGTGATATATTAATCTCTTAACGTGTTTCATATTATGTGATAGATGTCTACCTCTAGAACAAGTCCCATTGACTCACCTAACAATAATGAAGAGTCAAATGTAAATTGGAATGATTCGTGGACTGATTCACAAGTTCCCGAAGAGGAACCGGAAGAAGAGTCGGAACCGGAAGAAGAATCGGAACTGGAAGAAGAATCGGAACTGGAAGAAGAAATCGAACTAGTGGGGGAAATAATAAAACGGTTAAGTAGAAGAAAATCCTCAACCAACCGACCAAAGTTAATTATGGTCAATGGTGTTTCCGCTAAGGAAGCAAAGTATTGGGAGGATTACCAATTCTCCGACGAATCGGATCCCGACAAAGATTCCGATGATGTTATAGAAATTACCCCAACACAATTTAATAAGGCAAAAGAGAACAATAAGAGAAAGGGCATAAAAATAGAGAAATTTGATTCCAAACCCGATGAACTTTATATGTATCGTCAACACCCGTATTTCTTAAGTTGTGACAATAACCCGGGAACCTCTAAACCACCAGGTTTTTCTAAACCAATGTGGAAAACGACGGCTCGTATTAGGGGAACATCATATATCCCTAGAAACTTGGCAAAACAAACCAAAACCGAAGAAGAAGAAACGAACGAGTCGGAATAAGATAGTTGTATTCGTGTGGTGTAATATATGTAATATAGTGTGCTTATGCTTTATGATATATGTAAAAATTGCTTGTATTAATAAGTATTTTTTTTATGAATCTAACTCTTGTCTATTTTATAGTATAAAAACACAAAACGGATAGGCAACCTAATATTTTAAGAGACCTACCCGGAGACATGATTGATGAAATCTTGTCTAGAGTCGGTCAGAATTCCTCGGCACAACTATTTAAGGCGAGATCAGTTTGTAAGACATTCGAAGAACGTTCCAAGAATGTCTTGGTTTATAAAAGGCTTTCGTTCGAAAGATGGGGGATATCACATTGGGAAATCCATAAGTTACGATGTGTTTACTTTGACGCATATATTGCGGGGAACCCAAATGCTATTTTACGCAACGGGTTAAGAAATTATTTTGACTCAATATATCCGAATATAGGACTTCGTGATTTAGAAAAAGCGGCTAACATGCAACATAAAGAAGCATGTTATGCTTACGGGTTAGTAATGTTCGCTTCTCACCAAAGTGAGAACAAGAACATCAGGCTACAACTATTAAACAAAACGTTCCCACAAGTGACGGAGTCGGTAATTGGGGTAAGAAATGAGGTTTTTAGGTTATTATGAGACTGTTGGTCATTACGTAACCTTCATCCTTTTGACGACGTTACAACACATTGTCTTACTATCGGTCACAACGGTTATGTTCCACAAAACCAAGGATGGGAAGTGATATTAGTAAAACCAGAATGCATGACTTGTTTCTGGACGTATGAATTACGTGTCTTTATTGCCTTTCCTGAACGCCTTATTTATTAACTAGAATTATCTTCGCAACTACTTTGTATCAAAGTTTTATGTGCTATATTTCATGTTATATGTAAAAAAAAAGCGGTATTGTAAGTTTCCAAGTTATTGTATAAAGGTTTGAATATGATTTTTTTTTTTTTGTGATTAGTTTTTCATATAGAATTGTAGTAGTTGAAATGGTATGTTAGCTACTAAGTATGAACTTAACGGGTAGGTACTACCCGAATTAAAGAGTATAAAACGCTAATATGAAGAAAGAGCTTTTATAAATAAGTTCATATTACGCTACGAAATACTCTTAACTACTCTTGATATTCTATATAATTAACTCGTTTCAGTTTACTATTTTGAAGGAAATGGCACCGACTACTCGACACACCTTGAATATGAGCGAAGAGGAATTTCATGCCTTTCTTGCTTCAAACATAGCCGCAGTACAGGCTGCACTACATACCAACAATAACCTTGGATCTAGCAGTACAGGAAATCGTGTAGGATGCACCTACAAAGAATTCACTGCCTACAAACCTTTGGAATTTGATGGAACCGAAGGACCGATCGGATTGAAACGGTGGACCGAGAAGGTCGAATCGGTGTTTGCCATAAGTAAGTGTACTGAAGAGGACAAAGTGAAGTACGCTACGCATACCATCACAGGTTCTGCGTTAACATGGTGGAATACCTATCTAGAGCAAGTGGGACAAGATGATGCTTACGCACTACCGTGGTCAGCATTCAAGCACTTGATGAATGAGAAGTACCGTCCCAGAACTGAGGTCAATAAGCTCAAGACAGAACTTAGAGGGTTACGAACCCAAGGATTTGATATTACCACGTACGAAAGATGATTCACAGAATTATGCCTATTGTGTCCGGGAGCATTCGAAGATGAGGAAAAGAAGATCGACGCGTTTGTGAAAGGATTACCGGAAAGAATCCAAGAAGATATAAGTTCACACGAGCCAGCCTCCATACAACAGGCATGTAGAATGGCTCACAAACTAGTGAACCAGATTGAAGAAAGAATTAAAGAACAGACTGCTGAAGAGGCCAATGTGAAGCAAGTCAAAAGAAAGTGGGAGGAAAACGGTGATAAGAATCACCAATACAACAACAACAGCAATTACAACAATAATCGCAACAACTATCCCAACAATCGCAACATCAATCGCAACTACAACAAACGGCCCAACAACAACAACAACAACAAGAACAACAACAACAACTACAACAATCATCCCAACAACAATAATAACTGCAACAACAACAATAATCAGAAGCAGCTATGCCTAAGGTGTGAAAAGTATCACTCGGGGTTCTGCACCAAATTTTGCAACAAGTGTAAAAGAAATGGTCATAGCGCGGTGAAGTGTGAGGTCTACGGACCAGGGGTTAACAGAACGAAAGAAACAAATGGTGTCGGAACGAGTAATGGCGGAGCAAGTAGTGTCGGAGCAAGTAGTGTCGGAGCAAGTTATGCCAATGTAGTTTGTTATAAATGTGGAAAACCGGGCCACATTATTAGAAATTACCCGAACCAGGAGAACACAAATGGACAAGGCCGCAGATGAGTTTTCAATATTAATGCGGCAGAGGCACAGGAAGACCCGGAGCTTGCTACGGGTTCGTTTCTTATTGACAATAAATCAGCTTACGTTTTATTTGATTCGGGTGCGGATAGATGCTATATGAGTAGAGATTTTTGTGCTAAATTAAGTTGTCCATTGACGCCTTTGGATAGTAAATTTTTACTCGAATTAGCAAATGGTAATTTAATTTCAGCAGATAATATATGTCGGAATCGAGAAATTAAACTGGTTAGCGAAACATTTAAGATTGACTTGATACCAGTAGAGTTAGGGAGTTTTGATGTGATAATCGGTATGGACTGGTTAAAAGAAGTGAAAGCAGAGATCGTTTGTTACAAAAATGCAATTCGCATTATACGAGAAAAAGGAAAACCCTTAATGGTGTACGGAGAAAAGGGCAACACGAAGCTACATCTTATTAGTAATTTGAAGGCATAAAAACTAATAAGAAAAGGTTGCTATGCTGTTCTAGCACACGTCGAGAAAGTACAAACTGAAGAAAAGAGCATCAATGATGTTCCCGTCGCAAAAGAATTTCCCGATGTATTTCCGAAAGAATTACCGGGATTACCCCCACATCGATCCGTTGAATTTCAAATAGATCTTGTACCAGGAACTGCACCAATAGCTCGTGCTCCTTACAGACTCGCACCCAGGGAGATGAAAGAACTGCAAAGCCAATTACAAGAACTTTTAGAGCATGGTTTCATTCGACCAAGCACATCACCGTGGGGAGCTCCTATTTTGTTTGTCAAGAAGAAAGATGGTACATTCAGGTTGTGTATCAACTACCGAGAGTTGAACAAACTTACCATCAAGAACCGCTACCCACTACCGAGAATCGACGACTTATTTGATCAACTACAAGGCTCGTCTGTTATTCAAAGATTGACTTACGTTCCGGGTATCATCAAATGCGGGTGAAAGAAGATGATATTCCAAAGACTGCTTTCAGAACACGTCACGGTCATTACGAGTTTATGGTCATGCCTTTTGGTTTAACTAATGCACCAGTTGAGTTCATGGACCTTATGAACCGAGTGTGTGGACCATACCTTGACAAGTTTGTCATTGTTTTCATTGATGACATACTTATTTACTCAAAGAATGACCAAGAACATGGTGAACATTTGAGAAAGGTGTTAGAAGTATTGAGGAAGGAAGAATTGTATGCTAAGTTTTCAAAGTGTGCATTTTGGTTGGAAGAAGTTCAATTCCTCGGTCACATAGTGAACAAAGAAGGTATTAAGGTGGATCCGGCAAAGATAGAAACTGTTGAAAAGTGGGAAACCCCGAAAACTCCGAAACACATACGCCAGTTTTTAGGACTAGCTGGTTACTACAGAAGGTTCATCCAAGACTTTTCCAGAATAGCAAAACCCTTGACTGCATTAACGCATAAAGGGAAGAAATTTGAATGGAAGGATGAACAAGAGAAAGCGTTCCAGTTATTGAAGAAAAAGCTAACTACGGCACCTATATTGTCATTGCCTGAAGGGAATGATGATTTTGTGATTTATTGTGACGCATCAAAGCAAGGTCTCGGTTGTGTATTAATACAACGAATGAAGGTGATTGCTTATGCGTCTAGACAATTGAAGATTCACGAACAAAATTATACGACGCATGATTTGGAATTAGGCGAGGTTATTTTTGCATTAAAGACTTAGATGCACTACTTATATGGGGTCAAAAGTATTATATATACCGACCACAAAAGTCTTCAACACATATTTAATCAGAAACAACTGAATATGAGGCAGCGTAGGTGGATTGAATTATTGAATGATTACGACTTTGAGATTCGTTACCACCCGGGGAAGGCAAATGTGGTAGCCGACACCTTGAGCAGGAAGGACAGAGAACCCATTCGAGTAAAATCTATGAATATAATGATTCACAATAACCTTACTACTCAAATAAAGGAGGCGCAACAAGGAGTTTTAAAAGAGGGAAATTTAAAGGATGAAATACCCAAAGGATCGGAGAAGCATCTTAATATTCGGGAAGACGGAACCCGGTATAGGGCTGAAAGGATTTGGGTACCAAAATTTGGAGATATGAGAGAAATGGTACTTAGAGAAGCTCATAAAACCAGATACTCAATACATCCTGGAACGGGGAAGATGTACAAGGATCTCAAGAAACATTTTTGGTAGCCGGGTATGAAAGCCGATATTGCTAAATACGTAGGAGAATGTTTGACGTGTTCTAAGGTCAAAGCTGAGCATCAGAAACCATCAGGTCTACTTCAACAACCCGAAATCCCGAAATGGAAATGGGAAAACATTACCATGGATTTCATCACTAAATTGCCAAGGACTGCAAGTGGTTTTGATACTATTTGGGTAATAGTTGATCGTCTCACCAAATCAGCACACTTCCTGCCAATAAGAGAAGATGACAAGATGGAGAAGTTAGCACGACTGTATTTGAAGGAAGTCGTCTCCAGACATGGAATACCAATCTCTATTATCTCTAATAGGGATGACAGATTTATTTCAAGATTTTGGCAGACATTACAGCAAGCATTAGGAACTCGTCTAGACATGAGTACTGCCTATCATCCACAAACTGATGGGCAAAGCGAAAGGACGATACAAATGCTTGAAGACATGCTACGAGCATGTGTTATTGATTTCGGAAATAGTTGGGATCGACATCTACCATTATCAGAATTTTCCTACAACAATAGCTACCATACAAGCATTGAGATGGCGCCATTTGAAGCACTTTATGGTAGAAAATGCAGGTCTCCAATTTTTTGGAGTGAAGTGGGGGATAGACAGATTACGGGTCCGGAGATAATACAAGAAACTACCGAGAAGATCATCCAAATTCAACAACGGTTGAAAACCGCCCAAAGTCGACAAAAGAGCTACGCCGACATTAAAAGAAAAGATATAGAATTTGAAATTGGAGAGATGGTCATGCTTAAGGTTGCACCTTGGAAAGGCGTTGTTCGATTTGGTAAACGAGGTAAATTAAATCCAAGGTATATTGGACCATTCAAGATTATTGATCGTGTCGGACCAGTAGCTTACCGACTTGAGTTACCTCAACAACTCGCGGCTGTACATAACACTTTCCACGTTTCGAATTTGAAGAAATGTTTTGCTAAAGAAGATCTCACTATTCCGTTAGACGAAATCCAAATCAACGAAAAACTTCAATTCATCGAAGAACCCGTCGAAATAATGGATCGTGAGGTTAAAAGACTTAAACAAAACAAGATACCAATTGTTAAGGTTCGATGGAATGCTCTTAGAGGACCCGAGTTCACCTGGGAATGAGAAGATCAGATGAAGAAGAAATACCCGCATTTATTTCCAGAAGATACGTCAACACCTCCAACTGCTTAAAATTTCGGGACGAAATTTATTTAACGGGTAGGTACTGTAGTGACCCGAACTTTTCCATGTTTATATATATTAAATAAAACTGTTATTTACATGATTAATTGTTTCCAACATGTTAAGCAATCAAACTTGTTAAGACTTGATTAATTGAAATAGGTTTCATATAGACAATTGACCACCCAAGTTGACCGGTGATTCACGAACGTTAAAACTTGTAAAAACTATATGATGACATATATATGGATATATATATATATATATATATATAGTTAACATGATATTATGATAAGTAAACATATCATTAAGTATATTAACAATGAACTACATATGTAAAAGCAAGACTACTAACTTAATGATTTTGAAACGAGACATATATGTAACGATTATCGTTGTAACGACATTTAATGTATATATATCATATTAAGAGATATTCATACATCATATTATCATGATAATATAATAATTTAAAATCTCATTTGATATTATAAACATTGGGTTAACAACATTTAACAAGATCGTTAACCTAAAGGTTCCAAAACAACACTTACATGTAACTACTAACGATGACTTAACGACTCAGTTAAAATGTATATACATGTAGTGTTTTAATATGTATTCATACACTTTTGAAAGACTTCAAGACACTTATCAAAATACTTCTACTTAACAAAAATGCTTACAATTACATCGTCGTTCAGTTTCATCAACAATTCTACTCGTATGCACCCGTATTCGTACTCGTACAATACACAGCTTTTAGATGTATGTACTATTGGTATATACACTCCAATGATCAGCTCTTAGTAGCCCATGTGAGTCACCTAACACATGTGGGAACCATCATTTGGAAACTAGCATGAAATATCTCATAAAATTACAAAAATATGAGTAATCATTCATGACTTATTTACATGAACACAAAATTACATATCCTTTATATCTAATCCATACACCAACGACCAAAAACACCTACAAACACTTTCATTCTTCAATTTTATTCATCTAATTGATCTCTCTCAAGTTATATCTTCAAGTTCTAAGTGTTCTTCATAAATTCTACAAGTTCTAGTTTCATAAAATCAAGAATATTTCCAAGTTTGCTAGCTTACTTCCAATCTTGTAGAGTGATCATCCAATCTCAAGAAATCTTTCTTATTTACAGTAAGATATCTTTCTAATACAAGGTAATACTCATATTCAAACTTTGATTCAATTTCTATAACTATAACAATCTTATTTCGAGTGGAAATCTTACTTGAACATGTTTTTCGTGTCATGATTCTGCTTCAAGAACTTTCAAGCCATCCAAGGATCCTTTGAAGCTAGTTCCATTTTTATCATTTCGAGTAGCTTTATCCAGAAAACTTGAGGTAGTAATGATGTTCATAACATCATTCGATTCATACATATAAAGCTATCTTATTCGAAGGTTTAAACTTGTAATCACTAGAACATAGTTTAGTTAATTCTAAACTTGTTCGAAAAAAAAAGTTAATCCTTCTAACTTGACTTTTAAAATCAACTAAACACATGTTCTATATCTATATGATATGCTAACTTAATGATTTAAAACCTGAAAACACGAAGAACACTGTAAAACCGGACATACGCTGTCGTAGTAACACCGCGGGCTGTTTTGGGTTAGTTAATTAAAAACTATGATAAACTTTGATTTAAAAGTTGCTCTTCTGGAAAAATGATTTTTCTTATGAACATGAAACTATATCCAAAAATCATGGTTAAACTCAAAGTGAAAGTTTGTTTTCTAAAATGGTCATCTAAACGTCGTTCTTTCGACTGAAATGACTACCTTTACAAAAACGACTTGTAACTTATATTTCCGACTATAAACCTATACTTTTTCTGTTTAGATTCATAAAATTGAGTTCAATATGAAACCATAGCAATTTGATTCACTCAAAACGGATTTAAAATGAAGAAGTTATGGGTAAAACAAGATTGGATAATTTTTCTTGTTGTAGCAACGTGAAAATTGGTAACAAATCTATATTAATCATACCCTAGCTAACTTATATTGTATTATACATGTATTCTAATATATTATGTAATCTTGGGATACCATAGACACGTATGCAAATGTTTTGACATATCATATCGACCCATGTGTATATATTATTTGGAACAACCATAGACACTCTATATGCAGTAATGTGGGAGTTAGCTATACAGGGTTGAGGTTGATTCCAAAAATATATATACTTTGAGTTGTGATCTAGCCTGAGACGTGTATACACTGGGTCGTGGATTGATTCAAGATAATATATATCAATTTTTTTCTGTACATCTAACTTTGGACAACTAGTTGTAGGTTACTAACGAGGACAGCTGACTTAATGAACTTAAAACATCAAAATGTATTAAAAGTGTTGTAAATATATTTTGAACATACTTTGATATATATGTACATATTTGTTATAGGTTCGTGAATCGACCAGTGGCCAAGTCTTACTTCCCGACTAAGTAAAAATCCGTGAAAGTGAGTTATAGTCCCACTTTTAAAATCTAATATTTTTGGGATGAGAATACATGCAGTTTTATAAATGATTTAAAAAATAGACACAAGTACGTGAAACTACATTCTATGGTTGAATTATCGAAATCGAATATGCCCCTTTTTATTAAGTCTAGTAATCTAAGAATTAGGGAACAGACACCCTAATTAACGCGAATCCTAAAGATAGATCTATTGGGCCTAACAAACCCCATCCAAAGTACCGGATGCTTTAGTACTTCGAAATTTATATCATATCCGAAGGGTGTCCCGGAATGATGGGGATATTCTTATATATGCATCTTGTTAATGCCGGTTACCTGGTGTTCACCATATGAATGATTTTTATCTCTATGTATGGGATGTATATTGAAATATGAAATCTTGTGGTCTATTGTTACGATTTGATATATATAGGTTAAACCTATAACTCACCAACATTTTTTGTTGACGTTTTAAGCATGTTTATTCTCAGGTGATTATTAAGAGCTTCCGCTGTCTCATACTTAAATAAGGACAAGATTTAGAGTCCATGCTTGTATGATATTGTGTAAAAACTGCATTCAAGAAACTTATTTCGTTGTAACATATTTGTATTGTAAACCATTATGTAATAGTCGTGTGTAAACAGGATATTTTAGATTATCATTATTTGATAATCTACGTAAAGCTTTTTAAACCTTTATTGATGAAATAAAGGTTATGGTTTGTTTTAAAATGAATGCAGTCTTTGAAAAACGTCTCATATAGAGGTCAAAACCTCGCAACGAAATCAATTAATATGGAACGTTTTTAATCAATAAGAACGGGACATTTCACGAGAAATTTGAATCGGTGTTTGCCATAAGTAAGTGTGCTGAAGGAGACAAAGTGAAGTAGGCTACGCATACCTTCACAGGTATTGCGTTAACATGGTGGAATACCTATCTAGAGCAAGTGGGACAAGATGCTGCTTACGCGCTACCGTGGTCAGCATTCAAGCACTTGATGAACGAGAAGTACCGTCCCAGAACCGAGGTCAATAAGCTCAAGTCAGAACTTAGAGGGTTACGAACACAGGGATTCGATATTATTTCGTACGAAAGATGATTCACAGAATTGTGCCTATTGTGTCCGAGAGCGTTCGAAGATGAGGAAGAGAAGATCGACGCGTTTGTGAAAGGGTTACCGGAGAGAATCCAAGAAGATATAAGTTCACACGAGCCTGCCTCCATACAAAAGGCATGTAGAATGGCTCACAAACTAGTGAACCAGATTGAGGGAAGAATTAAAGAACAGGCGGCCGAAGAGGCCAACGTGAAGTTAGTCAAAAGAAAGTGGGAGGAAAATGGTGATAAGAGTCACCAAAACAACAACAACTATCCCAACAATCGCAACATCAATCGCAACTACAACAAACGGCACAACAACAACAACAACAACAACTACAACAGTCATCCCAACAACAATAACAACCGCAACAACAACAACAATCAGAAGCTGCTATGCCAAAGGTGTGAAAAGTATCACTCGGGGTTCTGCACCAAATTTTGCAACAAGTGTAAAAGAAATGGTCATAGCGCGGCGAAATGTGAGGTCTACGAACCAGGGGTTAACAGAACGAAAGGAACAAATGGTGTCGGAACGAGTAATGGTGGAGCAAGTAGTGTCGGAGCAAGTTATGCCAATGTAGTTTGTTATAAATGTGGAAAATCGGGCCACATTATTAGAAATTGCCCGAACCAGGAGAACACGAATGGACAAGGCCGCGGAAGAGTTTTCAATATTAATGCAGCAGAGGCACAGGAAGACCCGGAGCTTGTTACGGGTACGTTTCTTATTGACAATAAATCTGCTTACGTTTTATTTGATTCGGGTGCGGATAGAAGCTATATGAGTAGAGATTTTTGTGCTAAATTAAGTTATCCATTGACGCCGTTGGATAGTAAATTTTTACTCGAATTAGCAAACGGTAAATTAATTTCAGCAGATTATATATGCCGGAATCGAGAAATTAAATTGGGTAGTGAAATATTTAAGATTGATTTGATACCAGTAGAGTTAGGGAGTTTTGATGTAATAGTTGGCATGGACTGGCTGAAGGAGATGAAAACAGAGATCGTATGTTACAAAAATGCAATTCGCATTGTACGAGAAGAAGGAGAACCCTTAATGGTGTACGGAGAAAAGGGCAACACGAAGCTACATCTTATTAGTAATTTGAAGGCATAAAAACAAATAAGAAAAGGTTGCTATGCTGTTCTAGCACACGTCGAGAAAGTACAAACTGAAGAAAAGAGCATCAATGATGTTCCCACAAAAGAATTTCCCGATGTATTTCCGAAAGAATTACCGGGACTACCTCCACATCGAACTGTTGAATTTCAAATAGATCTTGTACCAGGAGCTACACCAATAGCTCGTGCTCCTTACAGACTCGCACCCAGCGAGATGAAAGAACTGCAAAGCCAACTGCAAGAACTATTAGAACGTGGTTTCATTCGACCAAGCACATCACCATGGGGAGCTCCTGTTTTGTTTGTCAAGAAGAAGGATGGTACATTTAGGTTGTGTATTGAATACAGAGAGTTAAATAAACTTACCATCAAAAACCGTTATCCACTGCCGAGAATTGATGACTTATTTGGTCAACTACAAGGCTCGTCGGTTTATTCGAAAATTGATTTACGTTCTGGATATCATCAAATGCGAGTAAAGGAGGATGATATTCTAAAAACTGCTTTTAGGACGCGTTATGGTCATTACGAGTTTATGGTTATGCCGTTTGGATTGACTAACGCATCAGCTGTGTTCATGGACCTTATGAACCGAGTGTGTGGGCCATATCTTGACAAGTTTGTCATTGTTTTCATCGATGACATACTTATTTACTCAAAGAATGATCAAGAGCACGAAGAACTTTTGAGAAAAGTGCTAGAAGTATTGAGGAAAGAAAAACTATACGCTAAGTTTTCAAAGTGTGCATTTTGGTTGGAAGAAGTTCAATTCCTCGGTCACATATGTGACGACCCGAAAATTTTCGACCAAATTTAAACTTAATCTTAATATAGTTTTGACACGATAATCAAAGTCTGTAATGTTGAGTCTTGAAAAGCTTTGGAATCATGTTCATGTAATCAAATACCTTTCAACTGCTCTCGACGATTCACGAACCATTAATCGTAATAAAAATGTATGTATATAAATAACTATATATGTAAATAATTATATAGTATAAATATTAATAAACTAGTATGTGATTTAGATAGAAAACATAAAAGTGATAGTTAAAACCTGGTTATTGTGACAACCCGGAAATTTCCAACCAAATTTAAACTTTAATCTTTATATGTTTCCGACACGATAAGCAATATTTGTTAAGTTAAATTTCAAGAATTTTAAACTATGTTCATACATTCATTCAACCTCGACCAAGTTCCAACGATTCACGAACCATTAAACGAATATGATTATATATGTATATGTGTATATATATTATAACTTGAAACGTAAACAAAATATTAGATTAAATACTTTATATGATTGTATCTGTTTCAAAATGTTTATCAATGGAATTAGAAGATAAGATCAAATGATTGAATGATCAGATATATTGAATTATGATTACAAGTCTCTATTGAAAGGCCCACGTTGATTTGAGAAATCTTTTCATCTTAACAATATTCGGAAAATGGTAAAGTGATTTATAAATAAGAACAAATTATCAATCATTGAGAACTAGACAAAGGATAGTGGAAGATTGAATCTCATAAAGACTCGATTGATCTATTTAGTTTCAAACGTACAAAAACGTTTTCAGTTTAAAAAGAACTTTATTATTAAAATGTATATAACTTTTATAGATATCTAGAACCACTTTTGACAACTCATTACTTAACTAGTAAGATAAAGATAAAGATAACGATATTTATATTTTATTTTATTAAATATATATAATGATTTAAATTAATATTATATATATTTATACGCGTATTATACGTACATAGTTTTATACTTTTACTATACTTAAACTTAAACTTTACTTTATTTTTACTTTACTTTAACTTTAATAATTCACTTTAATAATTCATACTTTAATAATTCACTTTAATAATTCATACTTTAATAATTCATACTTTAATAATTCACTTTAATAATTCATAATTTAATAATTTACTTTAATAATTCAAAAATATATTATAAATAGAATTCAATAGGTTTCATCATTTCATAGAAACTTGAAAATATTTTTCTCTAAACTCTCTCAATCGATTTACATATATATATTTACTCCGTATTATTTCAAGATGTTATTAGTATACATAAAATATTACGACGGAGTGCTGTCCGAGTGATTTCGAAATTGTTTTTCGAGTAGGATAGGATTAAGGAAATTATGGGTTATAGCTATGGAGGTGATTGAGTATGGTTCATGAGTATGCTCGTGAGGTCAATATAGTGTTTATCATTTCCGTTGCGTCTACGTACCTTTCCTGCAATATTGAATCTCAATATTGATACGTGAGTACTCATAATTTAACTTTTACATACTAATAGTGTATTCCTGACTAGTGCTCGAGTATTTAGGATTATGCATGCTTGTACTTTTGATATTGCCCTTAGACAGGTTAGGTTGAATCTTGAATTAGTTACACTTGCGGTTGAGATAAGGTATAAGATATGCATGTCCTTGGAAAGCTAGCGAAAAATTAAGAACTTTTCCTTTAGATATTGAATGGTTTCGATGAACGGATTAGAAGTTATAATCAATTGAATTTTCGATATTTTTATTAAAAATGATTATTATTATCGTCGTTTTTATCGTCGTTCTAGTTTTATCTTATTATTATCATTATTATTATCTTTATCAATAAAAGGGATTTATCATTAAAAATTGTTATTTTTTTTATTATTACAATCGTTATTATCGTTAAAGTTATAATTAGTATTATTATTATTATCCAATTATTATTATTATTATTATTATTAGTATTATTATTATTATCATTATTAATATTAATATATATATCATTATTTAAAAATGGTTATTGTTATTGTTATTATTATTATTACTATATTATCATTAAGATAATTATTAGTATTATCGTTAATAATGTTATAGTAACTATCATTATTAATATTAGTATAATTAAAACAAATATTTGTAACACCTAATTATTTTGATTACTATTATTATCATTATTATGAACACGATATAAAAGACGATTAAAAGCTATTAAACGAAACGATTAGGAAATAATGAGTAAGAGTATCATGATTAAAATATTATAAGATATTGATTTAGATAAAATTATCGTTCTTATTATTTTTATCATTACTATTATTCTTAAAAGTATCGTTAGTATTAAAACTATCATTTTAATAGAAATGTTATTGTTACTATAAAATATCATTATTATTATTATTTTAAATAGAATTATTATTTTAAAGATAATATTAAAAATTATCGTAAATATTAAATTTATCATAATTAGAATTATCGTTTTATCATAATGTCATCTTAGTAATTATAAATATTGATATTTTTATAATAATAATTATTATTACAAAATAATACAACTTTTACTTACTATCAATATAGATATTATTTTATCAAATAAATATGTGATACAAACATATTTTACTACGTGTAATAACTTACTTTAATAATACCTATCATATTATCTTTATGATATTAAATGAACCCTATAAATTTTATTACTTAATATATATAAAAGTATATTTTATTATATAAATTTAATATAAAATTTTATTTATTAATAAATAAATTATATTATTTACTCTAATAAATCTTTTAAAAATAATTAAAAATATAAAACGACGATATTTAAACTATATATTAATCATGTATAGATTTTTGGAAATTATTTTGAGTCAAATTTACTTTTGTTGACTTTTGCATATTAGTCTCGAGCATTAGGATTGTGGTACACTATGACTTGACCTAATTTGTTAGACAAATATTGACCAACACATAAATATATATAATTAATTTAGGTTCATGAATCTGAGGCCAACCTTGCACTTGTTCAATGACGTTATATGTATTTTTACTACGAAATACAGTATGGTGAGTTTCATTATTCTCTTTTTATATATATTTTTGGGCTGAGAATACATGCAATGTTTTAATAACTATTTTACAATATTTATATGCGTGAGTTTCATTTGCCTTTTTGCCCTTTATATTTTTGGGACTAAGAATACATGCGCTTTTATAAATGTTTGACGAAATAGACACAAGTAATTGAAACTACATTCTATGGTTGAATTATCGAAATTGAATATGTCCCTTTTTATTAAAGTCTGGTAATCTAAGAATTAGGGAACAGACACCCTAATTGACGCGAATCCTAAAGATAGATCTATTGGGCCCAACAAGCCCCATCCAAAGTACCAGATGCTTTAGTACTTCGAAATTTATATCATGTCCGAAGGAGGATCCCGGAATGATGGGGATATTCTTATATGTATCTAGTTAATGTAGGTTACCAGGTGTTCACCATATGAATGATTATTTTTGTCTCTATGCATGGGACGTATATTTATGAGAACTGGAAATGAAATTCTTGTGGTCTATTAAAATGATGGAAATAAATGATTATGATAAACTAATGAACTCACCAACCTTT
The DNA here is from genome assembly GCF_046630445.1 of Rutidosis leptorrhynchoides. Taxonomy (NCBI): domain Eukaryota; kingdom Viridiplantae; phylum Streptophyta; class Magnoliopsida; order Asterales; family Asteraceae; genus Rutidosis; species Rutidosis leptorrhynchoides. Next base: position 359,024,281 of record NC_092339.1, read on the forward strand.
TGGTTGACACTTTAAAGCATGTTTATTCTCAGGTGTTAAAGAAATCTTCCGCTGTGCATTTGCTCATTTTAAAGATATTACTTGGAGTCTTTTATAGCATATTTCGAAGAACTTTGCATTCGAGTCATTGAGTTCATCAAAGATTATTATTAAATCAATTTATAGTTGGATAGTGGATATTATGAAATGGTATGCATGCCTGTCAATTTTCGATGTAAAGAAAGTTTGTCTTTTAAAAACGAATGCAATGTTTGTAAAATGTATCATATAGAGGGCAAATACCTCGCAATGTAATCAACTATTGTGAATCGTTTATAATGTATATGAACGGGTCCTTTCAGTTGGTATCAGAGTGGTGGTCTTAGCGAACCAGGTCTGCATTAGTGTGTCTAACTGATAAGTAGTTAGGATGCATTAGTGAGTCTGGACTTCGACCGTGTCTGCATGTCAAAAGTTTTGCTTATCATTTCTAGTCGGAAATCATCTGCTTATCATCCTTAGAAAATTACCTGCTTATCATTATTAGTCTAGACACGTCTTGCTACATTAATTGCATGAGTAGTGTATAGAAAAAATTCATATCTTAGCGTATCTGCTAAATCATATCTTATCGTATCTATTACTGTAAACTTTGCCTGACATATTCCGTAAATTCCTCCGTAATCTACGAAATCTTTTGATCTATATACATATATGGATATCCTATGTAAATAGAATACCACCCGATAGCCGGAAAATCATTTTATATCGAAAAATCCTTTATCCAATCGTACGAAATGGAAGTTGTCATCAGTTCAAGTCACTTGAATTCTGAAATGGAATCTCACTCAAGCTCCGAAAGCAGTGTGACCGGAATGGATCAACCAATCTGTCATGATCTATTCTGGATGAATTAGGGATGGGTTCGTAGTCTTTTTAATCATTGGAGACAAGAAGAAGGCGATCCTTTCCATCAACCACATTGCCCTCTTGATGAAGAACCTGAAGCACTTACCGGCGAACCTGTCCGAAACACCATTTTCTCTCTCATTTCCAGAGTATCTCGTCACGGTTATATACTCCATCATATTCTAGATTTTATTTATCCGCTCGTCCGAACCGACAATCACCCCGGTGTAATAGAAGAAGTCAACGAGCTTCGCGCTCGGGTAGTGGCTTTGGAGAATATGGTGCAGAGATTACAAACACCAGCAGCAGCATCAACAGCATAACCAGTACCACCATCATCAACGCCAACAGTACCATTACCACCTCCAACCACAACCGCGTCGTAAACCTCAACTTCACAATATGTCCCACGAGCATCAACGTCATACGCACCATAGATACCAAGGAGTACCAACAACAATAACTGACGAAGTATTAATTCATAACTTCATTGGAGAAACATTCCGCAGCGATTATGTAATCTCTAAAGTCTTAGAGATTATCTAATCTAGCCCTAACCATAAATTAGTTAAGCGAACCAAAATGATAGAAGGAAGAGTAGAAACCCTGACAAAAATGGTGTGTGATTAACAAGCTAAACTTGCTTTACCAACAGCATCAACAGTACCATCAGCGTTACCAGCATCGTCAGTACAGTCAACATCCGAATCAACAACACCGATAACATCACAAACTCCGTCAGTTCAAGAATCACTGTGGACATCATTACGAATCAATAACGTGTATATTGTATCAACGAGTTATGAAGAATTAACTCATTCCCTCTGAAGAAATTATATGTATATTATATATATATATATATATATATATATATATATATATATATATTTTGAAATAAATCTTTCCGTGCTAAGCTATTGTGTGTAAATCTTAACTACTCGATTAATTAATATTACAAATATGCAATAATGTACGTCCTTCGGCCGCAACTTAACCAGCGTTAACTACAATCTCTGTCGCAATTCAACAAATTCCAATTCATAATAAATCAAGTATATATTTGATTTTACACTTTCATCATCGATGTACCCGAAACTTTTCAGATAACATCATTCGTACTTTGCGAAATTCACAAGAATTCCACGAACTGAACATCATACATCAACAAATAACGAAGTATTGATTCATAATTTCAATGTCATTAAAGAAATACTGCGTAAAAGTTATGTACTTTTTAAAGCCTTTAGGGATTATTCAATTCTAGTTTCAACCGTAAATCAAATGAGTTTAATTTAACATTAACTCATTAAATCTATGTTACATCTGAAGAAAATATACATATATATATATATATATATATATATATATATATATATATATATATATATATATATATATATATATATATATATATATATATATATATATATATATATTTTCATAAAGACTGTAATAAAATTCTTTTGTACAAAATATTAATTGTGAAATTTTTTTTAACTGGTAGGTAATACTCGAGAGATATATAAATTCACAATTAATATGTTACATTCTTCGAATCTGATTCAGCAAATCATCCATTATACTCCCTACTTTCACAACAATATACATTCTTTTATAGAAATCAAAACAACCATACTCATTCAAAATTTAATTACATATTCTGATTTTGAAATCTCAAAATTCAACTTGAGATATGACCAAAATCATCACTCTTAGATCCCTACATCTTTCACAAGCTATATTTTGACTTCAAAACTGTGTTAGAATATCAAATGTATGTTAACGATTACAATCTGTGTTCAAACCCTTCGAAAATTTCTGAAGACACTTCGAATGATGAGCAATCGAGATGATGATCCAACCACATGTTACCCACAATTATGTACCCGAAAAACTCTTGAAACCAAAGTAAAAGTTTAAACAACGTATCCGCGTCAGATTCTTTGGCATTTATTAGCAAAAATAACTTTGCGACTCCTATTCAAAGTAGCCAGTTTTGTCACTGCTCCAGCAAGTCAACTTCGACTTTTCAGTCAGACTAACCTTATTATAACCTTGAGATATACACCATCGTTACCAGGGAACCTTTTACATTCCACCACATTATTAGCAGATGTACCAACAACTTCATTACCCTTTGACTTTAGCCTCTCCAAAAAGTCATTATAATTATTCATTGAAACCCCATCATTTACTCATTCGCATCTTGTAATGAGAATAGCCATACGAATCATTGGGAATTAGCAATCAGTATTTTGAAATCTCGCAGCATGTCTACGCCAACAGTTATATGTGTATATATAACGTCTATCTTCTGGACTTAATTTGAATGTGAAGTTTCTGAAAAACACTCCGAACTACGAATTGATTCTCCGAAAATGGAAAAAATGCTGATGAAGCAGCAAAAACTATAAACGACTTTAAACGGTAAAAGCTGGATGATAATGATGAAGTGTGCTGGCAAAGCGCAGAAAAAGAGAAGTTTTGGAACTGGAAAACGGATTGAGCAAAGTAGGAAGGAGGCTGTGGACAAATTACAAAGACTGAACCTGACTTCAAAGGATCCAAATGATTCAGTACCTGCTGAAGTCATTAACGAATACCTTGCTTCTGACTCTAAACCCCTGCGGATAATATTCTTCATCATCCTATGATATTAGAAATTCTAAAATATCATCATATCTTTCATTATAAATATCCTCCATATTTCTGAAGATATTTTCTTAATTTTTCTTATTTGAAATCATTTACCTCTTCGCGCTATCTGTATTACATCATAAAAGAAACTATTTTAGTTTCTAAATTCTGAAACGTTCAAGTTTAAAATAGGAATATTTTGAAGTAGTGTTGGGAACTGAAGCATGAATTAGTATAATATAATGAAACTTGATCAATGTGATTATATTACAGTAAGTCATGCTGAGTTTCTAAATGGAATGTGATGATTCACAGATCATAACATCATCATGTGCCATGTTATACGACTCTTGTATTCTATTTAACCTCTAAAATATCAAGAAAATATTTCTTGATGATTCGGCCTTTTCCAAGGTATTTTAGTAATTTGACAAGTTAAGATCGTACCATCACAATTTCCTTCCTAGAACATTAACAATGTTCATTCTGAAATTCATATCTGTGAATTCTGGACCATTACAAGCGGTGCTTAATCGCAAGAAGAAGAAACGAAAGGACAAAACTCCGAAATAGAAATTGGGGTATAAATTGCAGCAAATAAAAGAGAGCATTAACTGTGAATGATAATGATTATAGAAGATAAAAACAGAGACTTTGAAATATAAGGGAACATATAAAGCCCAACGACAAACCAGAAATTATAAACCATATATATCGATGCATATAGCAATATAAAGACACGGGAGAACTAGAAACACTATAAACCCAAGAGTATAGTAGAAGTAAATAGATTCTTCCAGCGGTAGATGAAAAAGAAGAATGACCGATATGAAAGTTAGAAGTATATCGAGAATCAGAACTGGATGGAGCATATTGATGAATACTTTAAAATATGAGTTGAGGGGGAAAGAATAGAAGGTGATGAAACATGACTAGGAACTTAGAAATCAACAGATTTAACTCACACAATGGCGGAATAAGTGAATCAAACCCTCTAGTGAATAGGTTAAGTTTTTTTTTTGATTAATTTAGTCAAACCACAACTAAATCAAGTGTGATTAGATCAACACCTAGAGCTATTATTCACCACCTGGGTGATTTGGACTGAGAGAGAATAGGAGGAGCTCACTAGATCTGAATGTGTGTAACAAATGAGAGGCTTAACCTAAAATGAAGAACATAAGACTTTATATACCCCTGCTGTTGACTCACCCATACGATTCATTCATCACACATATGAGTTGGCTTCATCAGCCGTATGAGTGATCACTCACTCGTGTCTTCTCATTTAGGTTGTAATTGTGACTTAACTCAGCATCAACCGTACGTATGAGCCTGTCAGCCGTACTAGTGAGGCTTCACTCGTACGTCTGACTAAGTCTAACATAGTCAAACATCTAAATCTCGTTCCTGCAGTTCCTGTAACCACATACAAACACGGGTAGGATAATAACGAGCAATCATGGTGGCCTGTAAACTGTTGTACCTGCAATGGACGTGGGTAGATGTCTAGGGACTTGCATAAAATGCATCAACAGAAGGTGTGAGTTGTAAGGAAATGAAGGAGGTGAATTTATAAGAAAATCTCCGACAGAACAATTAAAATGGACGATCGCATTTAAAGCGGATCCTAATTCCCTTGATTACCGGAGAGTCAAATCTTATTAAGAAGATTTTCTTCAAATCCCTTAAAATCTGGGAATCAATCATATCTACGTCAAATGATAAGATGAATCTACACTTACTCATTTCACTCTTCTATGTTAGCTTCATTCGTACTCTTCATATAAATGGATTGTTTATCCAAATTATTCGCTGATGATAAAACTCTAATTTTTAGCCCGTATGCATCATGAAAACATACTTATTATTATTCACGACCTTTCCACTCAAATTTCGGGACGAAATTTCTTTAACGGGTAGGTACTGTGACAACTCGGAAATTTCCAACCAAATTTAAACTTTAATCTTTATATGTTTCCGACACGATAAGCAATATTTGTTAAGTTAAATTTCAAGAATTTTAAACTATGTTCATACATTCATTCAACCTCGACCAAGTTCCAACGATTCACGAACCATTAAATGAATATGATTATATATGTATATGTGTATATATATTATAACTTGAAACGTAAACAAAATATTAGATTAAATACTTTATATGATTGTATCTGTTTTAAAATGTTTATCAATGGAATTAGAAGATAAGATCAAATTATTGAATGATCAGATATATTAAATTATGATTACAAGTCTCTGTTGAAAGGCCCACGTTGATTTGGGAAATCTTTTCATTTTAACAATATTCGAAAAATGGTAAAGTGATTTATAAATAAGAACAAATTATCAATCATTGAGAACTAGACAAAGGATAGTGGAAGATTGAATCTCATAAAGACTCGATTGATCTATTTAGTTTCAAACGTACAAAAACGTTTTCAGTTTAAAAAGAACTTTATTATTAAAACGTATATAACTTTTATAGATATCTAGAACCACTTTTGACAACTCATTACTTAACTAGTATGATAAAGATAACGATATTTATATTTTATTTTATTAAATATATATAACGATTTAAATTAATATTATATATATTTATACGCGTATTATACGTACATAGTTTTATACTTTTACTATACTTAAACTTTACCTTTACTTTATTTTTACTTTACTTTAACTTTAATAATTCACTTTAATAATTCATACTTTAATAATTCACTTTAATAATTCATACTTTAATAATTCACTTTAATAATTCATACTTTAATAATTCACTTTAATAATTATACTTTAATAATTCACTTTAATAATTCATACTTTAATAATTCACTTTAATAATTCAAAAATCTATTATAAATAGAATTCAATAGGTTTCATTATTTCATAGAAACTTAAAAATATTTTTCTCTAAACTCTCTCAATCGATTTACATATATATATTTACTCCGTATTATTTCAAGATGTTATTAGTATACATAAAATATTACGACGGAGTGCTGTCCGAGTGATTTCGAAATTGTTTTTCGAGTAGGATAGGATTAAGGAAATTATGGGTTATAGCTATAGAGGTGATTGAGTATGGTTCATGAGTATGCTCGTGAGGTCAATATAGTGTTTATCATTTCCGTTGCGTCTACGTACCTTTCCTGCAATATTGAATCTCAATATTGATACGTGAGTACTCATAATTTAACTTTTACATACTAATAGTGTATCCCTGACTAGTGCTCGAGTATTTAGGATTATGCATGCTTATACTTTTGATATTGCCCTTAGATAGGTTAGTTTGAATCTTGAATTAGTTACACTTGCGGTTGAGATAAGGTATAAGATATGCATGTCCTTGGAAAGCTAACGAAAAATTAAGAACTTTTCCTTTAGATATTGAATGGTTTCGATGAACGGATTAGAAGTTATAATCAATTGAATTTTTGATATTTTTATTAAAAATGATTATTATTATCGTCGTTTTTATCGTCATTCTAGTTTTATTTTATTATTATCATTATTATTATCTTTATCAATAAAAGGGATTTATCATTAAAGATTGTTATTTTTTATTATTATTACAATCGTTATTATCGTTAAAGTTATAATTAGTATTATTATTATTATCCAATTATTATTATTATTATTATTATTAGTATTATTATTATTATCATTATTAATATATATATCATTATTTAAAAATGGTTATTGTTATTGTTATTATTATTATTACTATATTATCATTAAGATAATTATTAGTATTATCGTTAATAATGTTATAGTAACTATCATTATTAATATTAGTATAATTAAAACAAATATTTGTACCACCTAATTATTTTGATTACTATTATTATCATTATTATGAACACGATATAAAAGACGATTAAAAGCTATTAAACGAAACGATTAGGAAATAATGAGTAAGAGTATCATGATTAAAATATTATAAGATATTGATTTAGATAAAATTATCATTCTTATTATTTTTATCATTACTATTATTATTAAAAGTATCGTTAGTATTAAAACTATCATTTTAACAAAAATTATCATTTTAATAGAAATGTCATTGTTACTATAAAATATCATTATTATTATTATTATTTTAAATAGAATTATTATTTTAAAGATAATATTAAAAATTATCGTAAATATTAAAGTTATCATAATTAGAATTATCGTTTTATCATAATGTCATCTTAGTAATTATAAATATTGATATTTTTATAATAATAATTATTATTACAAAATAATATAACTTTTACTTACTATCAATATAGATATTATTTTATCAAATAAATATGTGATACAAACATATTTTACTACGTGTAATAACTTACTTTAATAATACCTATCATATTATCTTTATGATATTAAATGAACCCTATAAATTTTATTACTTAATATATATAAAAGTATATTTTATTATATAAATTTAATATAAAATTTTATTTATTAATAAATAAATTATATTATTTACTCTAATAAATCTTTTAAAAATAATTAAAAATGTAAAACGACGATATTTAAACTATATATTAATCATGTATAGATTTTTGGAAATTATTTTGAGTCAAATTTACTTTTGTTGACTTTTGCATATTAGTCTCGAGCATTAGGATTGTGGTACACTATGACTTGACCTAATTTGTTAGACAAATATTGACCAACACATAAATATATATAATTAATTTAGGTTCATGAATCCGAGGCCAACCTTGCACTTATTCAATGACGTTATATGTATTTTTACTACGAAATACAGTATGGTGAGTTTCATTATTCCCTTTTTATATATATATTTGAGCTGAGAATACATATAATGTTTTAATAACTATTTTACAATATTTATATGCGTGAGTTTCATTTACCTTTTTACCCTTTATATTTTTGGGACTGAGAATACATGCGCTTTTATAAATGTTTGACGAAATAGACACAAGTAATTGAAACTACATTCTATGGTTGAATTATCGAAATTGAATATGCCCCTTTTTATTAAAGTCTGGTAATCTAAGAATTAGGGAACAGACACCCTAATTGAAGTGAATCCTAAAGATAGATCTATTGGGCCCAACAAGCCCCATCCAAAGTACCGGATGCTTTAGTACTTCGAAATTTATATCATGTCCGAAGGAGGATCCCGGAATGATGGGGATATTCTTATATGTATCTAGTTAATGTCGGTTACCAGGTGTTCACCATATGAATGATTATTTTTGTCTCTATGCATGGGACGTATATTTATGAGAACTGGAAATGAAATTCTTGTGGTCTATTAAAATGATGGAAATAAATGATTATGATAAACTAATGAACTCACCAACCTTTTGGTTGACACTTTAAAGCATGTTTATTCTCAGGTGTTAAAGAAATATTCCGCTGTACATTTGCTCATTTTAAAGATATTACTTGGAGTCTTTCATAGCATATTTCGAAGAACTTTGCATTCGAGTCATTGAGTTCATCAAAGATTATTATTAAATCAATTTATAGTTGGATAGTGGATATTATGAAATGGTATGCATGCCTGTCAATTTTCGATGTAAAGAAAGTTTGTCTTTTAAAAACGAATGCAATGTTTGTAAAATGTATCATATAGAGGTCAAATACCTCGCAATGTAATCAACTATTGTGAATCGTTTATAATGTATATGAACGGGTCCTTTCAGTTATATATGAAGTAGTTTAAAAATATAAATGTATAAATATGTATACATATATATATATATATATATATATATATATATATATATACATATATATATATATATATACATATATATATATATATATACATATATATACATATAATTATTAATGGTATGTATATTATATTATATATAAAATATAAAAATACTAAATAATATATATTTTCTACTACTTAATATATTTTACATTACATAAATAATAATATGTGATATTAATATATTCAATTTAAATTTAATCATAAATATAGTTGTTATACTAATGCTATTATTACTTTTATTAATAGTAATATTAAGAAGCAGTATTAGTTATATTACTAAATATAATATATGGATATGAAAATTGATACATATAATTTTTTATAGTATTAGAATTACTAATATTATTGTGTCATTATTAATATCAGTATGATTATTTATAATAGTAAAAAAAATTAAGATTTTAGTTATTATTAATATCTTTATTATTGTTATAATTACTATTATCAATAAAATCATTATTAACAATAATAAGATTTTTTTTATAAAAATAACACAATTTATAATTGTTATCATTAGTAATATCATTTTTAAGAATTATTATTATTATTGTTGAGATTATTATTATTATTATTATTATTATTTGTATTTATATTAATATTATTAATACTATGTTTATTAATTTATACTAATTATGTACGTAATTATATAAAATAGGGGTCATAATCAGTTTCAAGTTGCTATCAACTGTAATTAAATTCCAAAAATTCGTACAGATTGATTCCCAATCAAATTCAATAACAACAAAATTCGTTAGGGGTCGATATCCTCTTTATATTTTTTTTTTATTTTCTTACCTCTGACAGAATAAATTTTATGTCGAGTAAATCAAGCTAGATTACAAATGATAATTGAGTGAATTCAACTGCAATGGTACCTGTTAAACTTTATATAGTACATTTCTATATACAATTATATCATGACTACATTTAAATTGGAAACCACAAAACCAGCCTATCATCACATTTTTCTTCCTTCGTTCTTGAGTATAAAATATAAGATCATAACAACCTAAACCAAACTCACCTTCAAAAGCTTCACTTGCCACCATTCTGAATTTTTCAACGACACTATCACACACCACTTGTGATCAACACCATCGATCCTCACTTTAAGAGGACACCCATCGAAACCCAACATCACTATCTTCATATTATAATTCTACTACTCGTCTCCTATTCGACAAATCAATATGACCCGATACAATAGACACCACCCTCACCATTTTTAATTGGTCATCAAACCCAATTGACATTTTGACAAACCATTTGAACCATCGGCAGACACCAACATCATCACCTTTTCTCTCACTTCCTTCTTTCTTCCTTTTGCACGATACAAGCTCCTGCCCTACTCCGGTTAACAGTTCCTGTCTGCTGTTGTTATTACAACCCGTTACCATTAAATCACCATCATTTTGAAACCATCGAACCAACTGTAAACCGCTACTAGGTTTGTATATTTATTATATAGTTTTATATATCAAGGAAAGGTATAGAAGGAAGCTTACCGAATTGTTTTGGAACCACACACACTTGAATTATATTTAATATAAATATGAAGAGCTAGTGAGCTGTAGCTTTCTTTTTAATCTTGTGGCCGACAACATTTTTTTTATTGATACTTTACAATTTGAGGAATGATGTGATACAATTAAAAAATGCCACGATGATAGGGATATTGGCTCCACTTTTATGGCCTGTTGCTTTCAAATCCAATACTAATCGATTGAAATAAAGTCTGTGATGATCATGAGATGATGCGAGTGTGATGATAAAGATAATGATGAATCCGTTTCAATTGTTTCCTGCTTTTCCTAGTAACTGTTTCGATTCCAAAACAATTACCCCACATTTATTCCACCAAGCAAACGAGGCCACCCCTTTCTTTTTAAATCATATTCGTGTTGTTTCATGGGACCAGTTACAATTTCCTTGCGTAAATTCAGGGTTCAAGAAGAGAAATAGATAAACTAATGATAAAGTGGGAAACTTGCTTTCCAAGTGAGATCTTATTGCATTTTAATTGGGGACGGTTATGATTATGAATATCATGAAAAGGGGTCACCCAAGATGAGTGTTGTTATTTAAAAAAAAAAAAAAAGAGAACGCATAAGGTTGAGCTGTAAAGAGGAAGTAAAATAATTTGTTGTTTCTGTGATGAGCCACACCGCATATGTGTAGGACAAAACATATTAAAAGCAGTTACTAGGCTTGTATCTTGATTGGGCTGCGATTTTATTTTGGTTGGGCCGTGATTATTGGGCCGAGAACCCATGTAATTGTTGGCTGAGTGTTTTTGGCTGCTCGACTATTTTTCTTGATCCTGATTCTAGTTGCTATTATAAATATAAAGGATAAAGAGATGATATGAGTATGGTGATTAATGGTGATATACGATATTGAAATAAATATGAAGATGATGATATGTATACGGATGTGGTTAAGGATGAAGACATGATTATGGAATGTGGTATGATGATCGGTAATAGCATGATGGTATAGATGATGATGACTGTGATCACGATGAATGATGATGATATTAGATGGTTATGTATGATATGATACATGAAGAAGATAAGAAACTAATTAAGTATCGATGGTGATGATATTATTTTATGTGATGTTAGTGAAGAAAATAAAAACTGAAAACGAGTTAAAATAAATAAAAATCCTAATTAGATCAGAAAAGAAGTAATGGGGGAGTGGTCTTAAAGTGTTTTGGGTTAGCGGGAGGTCGCGGGTTCGAGCCCGGTCTGGGGCAATTCTTTTTAGAGAAGCTTCTAAAGGGTATACCCTTTTATTTTATTTCTATTATTAGTATTATTGTTAATATTATTGTCATTATTATTATTATTATTAAGTATTAGTAAGTATTATTATTATCATATCATATTTATTATTATATTTATATAAGTATTATTATTATCATTACTATTATTATTCTTATTATTATTAGTATTAATATATGTATTAACATATAACATTTTTATTTATTAGTATTATTATTATTATTATTAGTATTATAAGTATTTTTTTAAATAATACTATTATTTCTAACATTATTATTAAGATTATTATTATTATTATTATTATTATTATTATTATTATTATTATTATTATTATTATTATTATTATTATTATTATTATTATTATTATCATTTATTATTACAGATAGATATTTTTTTTTTTTTACAATACAATAATATTACCACTACATCTCACTATATTTTATTACTAAAAAGATATTAATTAAGCTATATATATGATTTCAATTAATATATAAATATGTATTTTTATTGTTATATATAAACTTTAATACAAAATTTTTATTATTAATAAAGAAATATTAGTATATATAAAACATATAAATTAAATATACTAAATTTACCTAAATAACATATAATATAACAAGTATAGTATTAATAATAATATATGAATTTGTTTGATTACCATTAGATATGTTAATATATATACATGATATAGGTTCGTGAATCCGAAGCCAACCCTGCATTGTTCAATATAGTCATATGTATTTTTACTACAAAATATATTTGGTGAGTTCATTTGCTCCCTTTTACTCTTTACATTTTTGGGACTGAGAATACATGCGCTGTTTTTTTTACAACTGCTTTATTAAATGCTTTTGAAATATATTTTGAATTGCGAATACATGAAATGCTTTTATAAATGTTTGATGAGATAGACACAAGCAAAACATTCCCCGAATGAATTATTGTGCAGACAGAAGTTCTGCGGATTATTATTGAATTATGTGGACATGATAATTGCCACCATTGAATTATGTAGACATGATAATTGCCACCATTGAATTATGTGGACATGATAATTGCCACCAGTTGATGTGAATGTTATATATCGAGAGAATGATTTTATACACAGGTTATGTGTATGTTATTTTTGTGCACAAGATATGTGTACGGTTACTATGATTTATGAAAATGGTTTCGTACACGAGAAAGATGTACTGTATTTAAAAGATATAGCATGTACATTACAGGTGGATATAGGATTCGGGCCCATTTGTGTGATGACCCGGAAATTTCCGATCAAATTTAAACTTTAATCTTTATATGTTCCCGACACGATGAGCAAAAATATGTAATGTTGAGTCTCGAAAGTTTTGAAAACTATATTCATATAATCAATTACCCTTTGACCATGCCTAGCGTTTCACGAACAATTATATATACATATACATATGTGTGATTATTAAATTGAGATATATTATATAAAACATCGAACGGATTAGTGGATATGATTATAAGCTATGAGATCTATTTTATGAACTTGGAAATGTTATCAAGGTATTGAATGAATAATATGTTACATAAACGTATTTATTCGATGTAAGTTTATCGACGAGATTAAAAGATAATATCAAATGATTAAATTATCGGATACATTGAACTATGATTATGAGTCTCTGTTATGAGGTCCACTTTGACTTAGGAAACCCTTATTTTTTTAACGGTATTCGGAATAAATGGTAAAGTGATATACAAGTAAGAACAAAGTATCACTTATTGGGAGTTAGACAAAAGTTAGTGGAGAATCGAATTTCATAATACTCGATTTATCATATAGAAGGAATAATTGGGATAAGATTCGTTGACTAGATAAACCCATTTGATATGTTATATTAAGATATATTATTTAGAAAGTTAAGGAAATTAAACTAAACATTTACGCATAAAAGAATGAAATCAAATTAAGTTTTAAAGCATAAACGTTATAGGATTTTCGATTTTGTAAAGGACCTTAAATTATATAATTAGTTTTGAAAGGATAACTAGTATGTTATTAGATAAATATTTCAAAAATATGTATATGATTATAAATTTTAATTTAAATTAGTCATAAAACGTTTTGATATTAAACTAATATTAATAAATAGGCTTTGATAAATAACAAGATTATGAATTATAAAAGTAATTGACCAAAACACTCAAAAGATTAAGTTACACTTTGAGTGGGGTAGTTTTAATTAATTTAAGTCTAGTTAATAATAAAGGTACGTGTCACAAAATGTTTATTTTAAAATAAAATATTTTGACAAACAACGAGACTTTAAGTTATAGAAGGAAATGACCACAACACTCAATTTTATAAGTTATATTTTTATAAAGGTAATTTATTGTTGAGTAAGTCTAATTTTTGTAAAAGGTACACGTCACGTAACGTAAAAGGCTAGTTTTCTAAACGTACGAAAGTGCGCCCGAAAAACCGAAAGTGGTACATGAGTCGTGAGACCACGACCGTGTCATTTTTGTAAAAATTATATTTTTACTACGCACGTAAATATAATATAATATTTAATTAATTCTAAAGATTAAATATTATATATATTAATTAATATAAAAAGAAAAATGAAAAGGACTTGTTTCACGAGATTAAGCATCTTATGATGCTTTCACTTTATGACTTATACACGTTTTTTTTTTTAATTTTTTTATTATTATATTCATTAAATTATTATTATTATTATATTAATTATATTATTATTATTAATGGGTTATAAAAGGGAACTAGTTGGTTTCAATGTTTGTACTACACACACGATCAACTATCTATCTCCATATTAATTCAACATTTTTTTTTATTATTATTAATCTTATTATTATTATTAGTATTAGTATTAAACATAAAATATTACGACGAGGTCATAGCGAGTTATTTCAAAGCGAGTGTTGCGAGCGGGTTAGAGCTAAAGAAATTATGGGTTTTAACTATGAAGGTTATGGGTATGAATCGGGGGTATGCTCGGGAGGTCAAACTAGTGTTTATCATCTTCGTTGCGTCTACGTACCTTTCCTCCAATATTGAACCTCAATATTGATACGTGAGTACTCCTAATTTAATTTTTACATACTAATAGTGTATCCCTGACTAGTGCTCGAGAAAATAGGATTATGCTTATTTGTACATTTGATATTGCCCTTAGATAGGTTATGTTGAATCTTAAAGGTTGTTATACTAGGGATGAAATAAGGTATAAGATATGCATGTCATTGGAAAGCTAGCGAAAAATTAAGAACTTTTCATTTAGATATCGAATGAATTCGATGAACGGTTAGAAAGTTATGAATTAAACAATTAATTTCGTAATTAAAAATGCTGTTAATAATTAGTGAACTAATTTTCTGGGTAATAAAAAGTGGTTATTTGGATTCTACTCGTCGAGTAGATGAATTTTCATATAAAGCACGTCTCGTTTCGTTGAACGGTTGTCAAGTTATGGATAAAAGAAGTTTTGTAAATTTTGATGAAACGTCGATACGGAAACTGAAATTCTCGATGATCTGCGTTGTTTCAGATTAAAACAAAAATACCACTGAATTCTTTGCTATAAGGTCTAACAAACAACTCTGGCCGTTTGTCAATTTGAGTCTCGACGATTTTTCTAAAAATCGTCAATGTTGACTGTTTGATCACACTTTAAAATTCTAAAAAGAGCTGAAACTTTTTATTAAAAATGTCAGTTTTGTATCAGTTGTCATGGTCGGCCTGATGTATGTTTACTTTTACCAAAAATCATGTTATATCTTTGTGGTAACGAGAATTTGAAGGCTTTGACCGTTTGTCAATCCGAGTTTCGAGGAATTTTCTAAAAATCTCCAAAGTAGGCTACTCGGTCACTTTTGTAAATTTTATTAAAGCTGAAAAATTAACTTTGAAACGCCGAAACCGCGTTGGCAACTACGAGTTGTCTAGTTTTAGTTTACTTCTGTAAAATTTATACTTAATCTTTTTGGTAATGTGTAACTTTTATCCTTGGACCGTTTATCAATCGGAGTTCCGATAATTTTTCTAAAAATCGCTGAAGTGGTCGTTTAGTCATGTTTGACCGAAAAATCTTTTTTTTTGTATAAGTTATTGTATTTTTGCATGCGACCTCGTTTTTACTTTAACCTTTGACTTTTGACCTAACTGAGCATGGGTAATATAACATGTTACTATACTGTTGAGTCAGACTCGAGCATTAGGATTGTGGTACACTATGACTTGGCCTAAATTGTTAGACAAATATTGACCGTCATATAAATATATATAATTAATATAGGTTCGTGAATCCGAGGCTAACCCTACACTTGTTCAATGATGTTATATGTATTTTTACTACAAAATACAGTATGGTGAGTTTCATTTGCTCCCTTTTACTCATTACATTTTTGGGCTGAGAATACATGCAATGTTTTAATAACTGTTTTACAAAATTTATATGCGTGAGTTTCATTTGCCTTTTTACCCTTTATATTTTTGGGCTGAGAATACATGCGAAATTTTTATAAATGATTTACAAAATAGACACAAGTACGTGAAACTACATTCTATGGTTGAATTATCGAAATCGAATATGCCCCTTTTTATTTAGTCTGGTAATCTAAGAATTAGGGAACAGACACCCTAATTGACGCGAATCCTAAAGATAGATCTATCGGGCCCAACAAGCCCCATCCAAAGTACCGGATGCTTTAGTACTTCGAAATTTATATCATGTCCGAAGGAGGATCCCGGAATGATGGGGATATTCTATATGCATATTGTTAATGTCGGTTACCAGGTGTTCAATCCATATGAATGATATTTTTGTCTCTATGCATGGGACGTTTATTTATGAGAATTGGAAATATGAAATCTTGTGGTCTATTAAAATGATGAAAATGAAATGATTACTATAAACTGATGAACTCACCAACCTTTTGGTTGACACTTGAAAGCATGTTTATTCTCAGGTTTGAAAGAGATCTTCCGCTGTGCATTAGCTCATTTTAAAGATATTACTTGGAGTCATTCATGACATATTTCAAAAGACGTTGCATTCGAGTCGTTGAAGTTCATTAAAGATTATTATTAAGTAAATGACAGATTAGGTCATTTATAGTTTGGATATTATGAAATGGTATGCATACATGTCAACTTTCGATGTAATGAAAGATTGTCTTTTAAAAATGAATGCAATGTTTGTAAAATGTATCATTTAGAGGTCAAGTACCTCGCGATGTAATCATATGTTATTGTATTCGTCCCTATGGATTGGGTCGGGTCGTCTCATGTGGTATCAGAGCGGTGGTCTTAGCGAACCAGGTCTGCATTAGTGTGTCTAACTGATAAGTCGTTAGGATACATTAGTGAGTCTGGACTTCGACCGTGTCTGCATGTCAAAAGTGTTGCTTATCATTTTGTGTCGAAAATCATCTACTTATCATATGTAGGAAATTACCTGCTTATCATTCTTAAGTTTAGACACGTTTTCTTACATTTATTGCATAATAGTGTATAGACGAAATCTTATCTTGGCAGATCTGTTACTATGAACTTTGACTGATATTTTTTTCAAAGATTCTTCCGTAATTTATGGGATTTTGGTATTATATATACATATGTAAATTATGTATTGAGGAATACCAAATCTAAATTCTACAATCTATTTCATACCAAAATTCTTTCTCTGATCATACGAGATGGATCCCTCAACTAGTTCGAACTCCTCAGATTCCGACAGTTATGCCGATATGGAATTCCACTCAAGCTCCGAAAACAGTGTGACCGGAATGGATCAACCAATCAGCCATCATCTATTCTGGATGAAATGGGGATGGGTTCGTAGTCTCCTCAATCATTGGCGACAAGAAGAAGGTGATCCCTTTCATCCACCAAATTGCCCTCTTGGCAATGAACCTGAAGCACTTACCGGCGAACCTATTCGAGAAACTATTTTCTCTCTCATTTCCAGAGTATCTCGCCACGATTATATACTACACCAAATTTTAGATTATATTTATCCGCTCGTCCGAACCGACAATCACCCCGGTGTGATAGAAGAAGTCAACGAGCTTCGTGCTCGGGTGGTGGCTTTGGAAAATACGGTGCGGAGGTTACAAACATCATCAGCAGCACCAGCAGCATAACCGGTACCACCAGTAACATCCACATCGCAAGCCTCAAAACCATAAGCTCCAGCAGCATCACCGGCATCAACAGCACCACCATCAACAACAGGATCATTACCACCACCAACAATCACATCCGCATCACACACCTCAATATCCCAATCTATATATCGGATATCAACGTCACACGCACCAAAGATACCAAGGAGTACCAACAACAACAAATGATGAAGTATTGATTCATAGCTTCATCAGAGAAACATTCTGTGGTGATTATGTAATCTCTAAAGTTTTAGAGATTATCTATCTCAGCCTTAATCAAAAACTAGATGAGTGGACAGAGATGATAGAGAGAAGAACCGAAACCCTAACAAGACTAGTGCGTAAGGTACAAGCTAGACTTGTTTTACCAACAACATCAGCAGTACCAATAGCCTCACCAACACAGTCAAATGCTGTCAACATCGTGAGAATCGTCAACACCTCCAACCTCACAAGCTTCGCCAGTTCAAGAATCACTGTGGAAATCATTACGAATTAATAACGAGTATATTGTATCAACGAGTTATGAAGTATTAACTCAGTTCCTCCAAAGAATTTATATGTATATCCTATATATATATAAAAAAAAATAAATAAATAAAAAAAAAAAATTTTTTTTAACCATAATAAATCTTTCTGTACTAAGCTATTATGTATGGAACTTAACTATCCGGTTAATTCATATTACTAATATGCTATGATGTACAGTCTTCGTTAACAATTTAATCATTGTTAACCACAATCTCTGCTTCAATTCAACGAATTCCGTCTCATAATAAGTCAAGTGTATCATTCAATAACATGTTTGATTTTACACTTTCATCTTCGATGCACTCGAAACTTACTGGAAAACAACATTCGTACCTTGCGAAGTTAGCAAGAGTTCTATTAGCATCAGCATGATTCACTAAGGAAATACCTATAAATATTGAAGTATTGACTACATTAGTGAAATACTCCGCAAAGATTATGAAATCTCTAATGTTTTAGAGAAAATTCATTTCTAATTCAAGCCGAAAATCAAAGGAGCTTAGTATGATATTAACTCATTGAATCTGTATTACATCTGAAGAAAATATACTCACATATATTTTCATAAAGATTGTAATGAAAATTCTTGTTCAAAATATTATTTGAGAAATTTTTTTTAACGGGTAGGTAATACCCGAGAGATATATAAAATCACAATTAATATGTTATGTTCTTCAATTCTGATTCGACAATCATCAACTATACCAATATACATTCTTTTATAGAAATCAAAACAACCATACTCATTCGAATCTAATTACATATTCTGATTTTTGGGAATTTCAGAATTCAACTCGAGATACAACTAAAATCATCACTCTTAGATCCTTACAATTTTTCAAAGCTATACCTTGACTTCAAAACTGTGATAGAACATCACTTTTAATCGTAACACTCAGATGAATATGAAAATCATTCGGGATTCAAGACGATTTCATCATTTAGATATTGACTATGACAATCTGCAATTAAAACCCTTCGAAATTCTAGAAGACACTTCAAATAATAAACAATTGAGATGATGATCCAACCACACGTTACCCGAAGTTTTGTACCTGAAAAACTCTCGAAACCAAAGTCATAATCTAACATGTACCCGCGTCGAATTCTTTATCATTTATTAGCAAAAACAACATTTCGATTCCTTTTCAAAGTAGCCAATTTTGTCACAGCTCCAGCAAGTCAACTTCAATTTTTCAGTCGGACCAGTCTTATTATAACCTTGATAGATACGTTGCCCTTTCGTCATTATTACTGGGGAATCTTTCATATTCCACCCTATTACCACCAGCGTTTAATCATCTAAAACACGATTCTTCTGAACCCACCTCGGATTGCTAACCAAAGATTCAGATATTAGCATTAAATGCAGAGGAAACATAAAAATTGTAGATGGTTTAAACGGTCAAAAGTTTGATGATAAAAGATAGTGAGTTGGTAAAGCTCGGAAAAAGAAAGGATTTGGTACTGAAAAACGGATTAAGCAAAGTATGAAGGAAGCCGTGGACAAATCACAGAGACTGAATCTGCCTTCAAAGGATCCAAATGATTCAGTGTCTGCTAAAATCGTTAGCAAACACGTTACATCTTATTCTAAACCTTCACAGATAGATATTCTTCATCATCATCATATTTTAAATATTATAAGATATCTTCGTATCTTCCATTATACATATTCTCTATACTTCTAGAGATATTATCACAACTATTCTTATCTGAGATCATTTATCTCTTCGTAATATCTGCAACATAAAAGAAACCGTGTTAGTTTCTAAATTCTGAAAAATTCGAAAATGAATGTTTTTGAAGTAGTGTTGGGAACTGATGCATGGGTTAGTATAATATAATGACACTTGATCAACGTCATTATATTACAGTAATTCATGCTGAGTTTCTAATGGATGTGATGATTCACAGGACATACCGTCATCATGTACCATTTACACGACTCTTACATTCTATCTAATCTCTAAATATATCAAGAAAATATTTCTTGATGATTCGGTCTTTTCCAGGGTATTCTGGTAAATTAACAAATCAGGATTTACCATTACCCTTTCCTTCTTAGAACAATTACTATATTCCTTCTGAAATCCATACATACGAATTCCGGACCATTACGAGAGCTACTTAATCGCAAGAAGAAGAAACGAAAGGACAAAGCTCCGAAAACAAAAATTGGGGTATAAACCGCAGCAAATAGGAGAGAACATTAACTATGGATGACAATGATTATAGAAGACAGAAGCAGGAACATCGAAGTATAAGGGAAGATATAAAACCCAACAACCACCCAGAAACTACAAACCGTGTATATCAATGCGTATAGCGATATAAAGACACGGGAGAATGAAAAACACTATAACCCCAAGGTAATGATAGAAGTAAGTAACTTCCTCCGGTGGTAGATGAAAGAGAAGGATGACAGATATGAAAGTTAGGAGTATATCAAGAATCAGTACTGGATGGAGCATGTTGATGAATGTTTTAAAATATGAATCCAGGGAGCAAGAATAGAAGGTGTGAGCTGTGGAAATAAGGAAATGAAGGGAGTGGATTTATAGGAAAATTTTCGACAGAGCAATCGAAGCAGATTATCGCGTTTAATCAAAGAAGATATGAATCTCCTTAATTACCAAAGAATCAAATCTTATTATGAAGATTTCTTCTAAATTCCTTAAATTCCGGAAAGCAATCTTGAACACGCCGCCGGTTAAGTCAAACCTGCATTTATTCATTTTTCACTCTTTTGCGATAGCTTCACTTATACTTTTCGCATAATCAAATTGGGTTATCTATATTACTCAATCATGATAAAACTCTATGTATCATTTTACATTCGTCATAATAACATTCTTACTGTTAGCCATGACGACCTCTATCAAATTTCGGGACGAAATTTCTTTTAACGGGTAGGTACTGTGATGACCCGGAAATTTCCGATCAAATTTAAACTTTAATCTTTATATGTTCCCGACACGATGAGCAAAAATATGTAATGTTGAGTCTCGAAAGTTTTGAAAACTATATTCATATAATCAATTACCCTTTGACCATGCCTAGCGTTTCACGAACAATTATATATACATATACATATGTGTGATTATTAAATTGAGATATATTATATAAAACATCGAACGGATTAGTGGATATGATTATAAGCTATGAGATCTATTTTATGAACTTGGAAATGTTATCAAGGTATTGAATGAATAATATGTTACATAAACGTATTTATTCGATGTAAGTTTATCGACGAGATTAAAAGATAATATCAAATGATTAAATTATCGGATACATTGAACTATGATTATGAGTCTCTGTTATGAGGTCCACTTTGACTTAGGAAACCCTTATTTTTTTAACGGTATTCGGAATAAATGGTAAAGTGATATACAAGTAAGAACAAAGTATCACTTATTGGGAGTTAGACAAAAGTTAGTGGAGAATCGAATTTCATAATACTCGATTTATCATATAGAAGGAATAATTGGGATAAGATTCGTTGACTAGATAAACCCATTTGATATGTTATATTAAGATATATTATTTAGAAAGTTAAGGAAATTAAACTAAACATTTACGCATAAAAGAATGAAATCAAATTAAGTTTTAAAGCATAAACGTTATAGGATTTTCGATTTTGTAAAGGACCTTAAATTATATAATTAGTTTTGAAAGGATAACTAGTATGTTATTAGATAAATATTTCAAAAATATGTATATGATTATAAATTTTAATTTAAATTAGTCATAAAACGTTTTGATATTAAACTAATATTAATAAATAGGCTTTGATAAATAACAAGATTATGAATTATAAAAGTAATTGACCAAAACACTCAAAAGATTAAGTTACACTTTGAGTGGGGTAGTTTTAATTAATTTAAGTCTAGTTAATAATAAAGGTACGTGTCACAAAATGTTTATTTTAAAATAAAATATTTTGACAAACAACGAGACTTTAAGTTATAGAAGGAAATGACCACAACACTCAATTTTATAAGTTATATTTTTATAAAGGTAATTTATTGTTGAGTAAGTCTAATTTTTGTAAAAGGTACACGTCACGTAACGTAAAAGGCTAGTTTTCTAAACGTACGAAAGTGCGCCCGAAAAACCGAAAGTGGTACATGAGTCGTGAGACCACGACCGTGTCATTTTTGTAAAAATTATATTTTTACTACGCACGTAAATATAATATAATATTTAATTAATTCTAAAGATTAAATATTATATATATTAATTAATATAAAAAGAAAAATGAAAAGGACTTGTTTCACGAGATTAAGCATCTTATGATGCTTTCACTTTATGACTTATACACGTTTTTTTTTTTTATTTTTTTATTATTATATTCATTAAATTATTATTATTATTATATTAATTATATTATTATTATTAATGGGTTATAAAAGGGAACTAGTTGGTTTCAATGTTTGTACTACACACACGATCAACTATCTATCTCCATATTAATTCAAAATTTTTTTTTATTATTATTAATCTTATTATTATTATTAGTATTAGTATTAAACATAAAATATTACGACGAGGTCATAGCGAGTTATTTCAAAGCGAGTGTTGCGAGCGGGTTAGAGCTAAAGAAATTATGGGTTTTAACTATGAAGGTTATGGGTATGAATCGGGGGTATGCTCGGGAGGTCAAACTAGTGTTTATCATCTTCGTTGCGTCTACGTACCTTTCCTCCAATATTGAACCTCAATATTGATACGTGAGTACTCCTAATTTAATTTTTACATACTAATAGTGTATCCCTGACTAGTGCTCGAGAAAATAGGATTATGCTTATTTGTACATTTGATATTGCCCTTAGATAGGTTATGTTGAATCTTAAAGGTTGTTATACTTGGGATGAAATAAGGTATAAGATATGCATGTCATTGGAAAGCTAGCGAAAAATTAAGAACTTTTCATTTAGATATCGAATGAATTCGATGAACGGTTAGAAAGTTATGAATTAAACAATTAATTTCGTAATTAAAAATGCTGTTAATAATTAGTGAACTAATTTTCTGGGTAATAAAAAGTGGTTATTTGGATTCTACTCGTCGAGTAGATGAATTTTCATATAAAGCACGTCTCGTTTCGTTGAACGGTTGTCAAGTTATGGATAAAAGAAGTTTTGTAAATTTTGATGAAACGTCGATACGGAAACTGAAATTCTCGATGATCTGCGTTGTTTCAGATTAAAACAAAAATACCACTGAATTCTTTGCTATAAGGTCTAACAAACAACTCTGGCCGTTTGTCAATTTGAGTCTCGACGATTTTTCTAAAAATCGTCAATGTTGACTGTTTGATCACACTTTAAAATTCTAAAAAGAGCTGAAACTTTTTATTAAAAATGTCAGTTTTGTATCAGTTGTCATGGTCGGCCTGATGTATGTTTACTTTTACCAAAAATCATGTTATATCTTTGTGGTAACGAGAATTTGAAGGCTTTGACCGTTTGTCAATCCGAGTTTCGAGGAATTTTCTAAAAATCTCCAAAGTAGGCTACTCGGTCACTTTTGTAAATTTTATTAAAGCTGAAAAATTAACTTTGAAACGCCGAAACCGCGTTGGCAACTACGAGTTGTCTAGTTTTAGTTTACTTCTGTAAAATTTATACTTAATCTTTTTGGTAATGTGTAACTTTTATCCTTGGACCGTTTATCAATCGGAGTTCCGATAATTTTTCTAAAAATCGCTGAAGTGGTCGTTTAGTCATGTTTGACCGAAAAATCTTTTTTTTTGTATAAGTTATTGTATTTTTGCATGCGACCTCGTTTTTACTTTAACCTTTGACTTTTGACCTAACTGAGCATGGGTAATATAACATGTTACTATACTGTTGAGTCAGACTCGAGCATTAGGATTGTGGTACACTATGACTTGGCCTAAATTGTTAGACAAATATTGACCGTCATATAAATATATATAATTAATATAGGTTCGTGAATCCGAGGCTAACCCTACACTTGTTCAATGATGTTATATGTATTTTTACTACAAAATACAGTATGGTGAGTTTCATTTGCTCCCTTTTACTCATTACATTTTTGGGCTGAGAATACATGCAATGTTTTAATAACTGTTTTACAAAATTTATATGCGTGAGTTTCATTTGCCTTTTTACCCTTTATATTTTTGGGCTGAGAATACATGCGAAATTTTTATAAATGATTTACAAAATAGACACAAGTACGTGAAACTACATTCTATGGTTGAATTATCGAAATCGAATATGCCCCTTTTTATTTAGTCTGGTAATCTAAGAATTAGGGAACAGACACCCTAATTGACGCGAATCCTAAAGATAGATCTATCGGGCCCAACAAGCCCCATCCAAAGTACCGGATGCTTTAGTACTTCGAAATTTATATCATGTCCGAAGGAGGATCCCGGAATGATGGGGATATTCTATATGCATATTGTTAATGTCGGTTACCAGGTGTTCAATCCATATGAATGATATTTTTGTCTCTATGCATGGGACGTTTATTTATGAGAATTGGAAATATGAAATCTTGTGGTCTATTAAAATGATGAAAATGAAATGATTACTATAAACTGATGAACTCACCAACCTTTTGGTTGACACTTGAAAGCATGTTTATTCTCAGGTTTGAAAGAGATCTTCCGCTGTGCATTAGCTCATTTTAAAGATATTACTTGGAGTCATTCATGACATATTTCAAAAGACGTTGCATTCGAGTCGTTGAAGTTCATTAAAGATTATTATTAAGTAAATGACAGATTAGGTCATTTATAGTTTGGATATTATGAAATGGTATGCATACATGTCAACTTTCGATGTAATGAAAGATTGTCTTTTAAAAATGAATGCAATGTTTGTAAAATGTATCATTTAGAGGTCAAGTACCTCGCGATGTAATCATATGTTATTGTATTCGTCCCTATGGATTGGGTCGGGTCGTCTCAATTTGTACCATGCAGCATTTAAATTTTGTGGTCTATCAAAATGATGAATTTTATTGTTTATGATAAACCTATGAACTCACCAACCTTTTGGTTGACACTTTAAAGCATGTTTATTCTCAGGTATGAAAGAAATCTTCCGCTGTGCATTTGCTCATATTACATGGAGTCGTTCATGGCATATAGAGGTCAGAACCTCGCAATGGGACCAACTGTTGAAGACTTCGTCCAGATGGATTAGGACGGGTCTCTACAGGTGGTATCAGAGCTGGTATAACGCCGTCCATGTGTGGCGGGTTAGTCGTAAAGGAGGTTCTCACAGTGTTACCTGTGACAAAGCATTGGCTCTTACTCCTTGCGATCCCTTACGAGGGTTGGCAGTAGCCGAGAGGCAGGCCCTAAAATCAGTATCTGAGGTACACTCAGTGGTCACCAGGCGGTTAGCTGGGAAGGCACTGGGTGGGACGGTGGTTGTCCTCAACTGTTCTACAGGTGGTATCAAAGTGGTGGTCTTAGTGAACCAGGTCATGCATTAGTGTGTCTAACTAATAGTTGTTTAGATGCATTAGTGGGTCTGGACTTCGATCGTGTCTGTATTTCAAAAGTTTTGCTTATCATTTAGTGTCGAAAATTACCTGCTTATCATTCTTAGGGAATCACTTGCTTATCATCTTAAGTCTAAACACGTCTTACTGCATTTAGTGCATCGATAGTGTATAGACAAAATCCATATCTTAGCGTATCTGTTACTATAGACTTTTCCTGACAGCTTCCGTAGATTCCTCCGTAACTTATGGAATTTTAGTATTATATATGCATATGTAAATTATGTATTGCAGGGTACTAATCTACATCCTATAATCTATTTCTTATCGAAAATCCTTCATCTGATCGTACGAGATGAATCCCTTAACCAGTTCGAATTCCTCAGATTCCGACAGCTATTCCGATATGGAGTTTCACCTAAACTCTGAAAGCAGTGTCACCAGAACGAATCAACCAATTCATTTGATGGGTTCGTAGCCTACTTAATCATTGGAGACAAAAAGAAGGTGATCCTTTCCATCAACCAAATTCACCTCTTGGCTAAGAACCTGACGCACTTACCGGTGAACCAGTCCGAAATACTATTTTCACCCTCATTTTCCAAATATCTCGTCATGATTACATACTATCTCAGATTCTAAACCCTATTCATTCGCTCGTTCTTACCGACAATCATCCCGGAGTAATCGAAGAAGTCAACGAGCTTCGCGCCTGAGTTATCAATTTGGAAAACATGGTGCAAAACCTACCAGCTTCAGCAACATCACCGGCATCAACAGTACCACCAACATCAATATCAGTACCACCAACAACCCAAGTTTCAACATCACATGCCACAACATCTCATGCTGTACCTCGAGTATAATCATCGTTCTACATGACGTTCTACATCATTTATTTTCGTTCGTCATGGCAATTATGTAATCTCTAATATTTTAGAGATTATATATTCCTGTTCTAACGGTAAATCAAATGAGTTTAATATCATATTGACTCATTAAATCCATGATTACATCTGAAGAAAATTTATTTGAATATATGTTTTCATAAAGATTGTAATTAAAAATTCTTTCGTACAAACTGTTAATGGTGAAATCATTTTAACGGGTAGGTAATACCCGAGGAATATTTAGATTTCACATTAATAAATTACATTGTACATTCTTCGAATCTGATTCAACAGTCATCTAACATTCTACTTACATCCACCGATATACGTATCCGTTCACCAAAGAATAACCAATTTCATTCAAATTTAATTTCATATTCGGATTTTGACCGATCAAAATCCAAGTCAAGATTTAACAGAAGACATCACTTTTAGATTCCTACATCTTTCAAAGCCATACTTTGAATTCAAAACTGTGTCAGATCCATTAGCGTGTTATTACCGAAAATAACTTTACAATACCTTTCCAAAATTAGCCAATTTTGTCACAGCTCCAGCAAATCAACTTCGACTTTTATTTGGATTAGCCTTATTATAACTTTGATATATAAGTTGCCACTTGATTTCGTCCTAAACAATCATTCGTATCTTGACGATTACCATCAGCGTTTAATCATCTAAACACACAATTCTCTTGAAACCACCTCGGATTGATAACCGATGATTCAGATATGGCTGCATTAAATGCAGAGGAAACAGTAAAATTGTAGGTGGCCTAAATGGCCAAGAGTTGATGATAAAGAATGGAGTGTTGGAAACGCTCAATAGAAAATTTAGTAACAAAAAGCGGATTATGCGAAATTATGAAGGAGGCTGTGGACAAATCATAAGGACTACACTTGTACATAAAGAATCCTGATGATTCTGATTCCGATGAAATCTTTAGAGAATATCTTACTCCGAAGTCATGTTAAAATTTTGTGGAAAATTTTCCTTCATAAACATTCGAACTTAGAAATTCTCAAAATATCATCATAAATATCTTCGATATTTCTGAAGATATTTTCATAAATATTTTCATCCGAAATTATTTATCTCCTCGTATTAGCTATGTTACATCATAAAAGAAACTATTTTAGTTTCTATTCATCTATAAATTTGAGTTTAAATTAGGAATGAATTCTAGAGAAGTGTAGGGAATTGAAGCATGAGTTAGTATAATATAATGGCGCTTGGCCAACGTGATTATATTACAGTAAGTCATGCTGAGTTTTTAATGGAATGTGATGATTCACAGATCATAACATCATCACGTGCCATGTTACATAACTCTTTCATTCTATTTAACCTCTAAACATATCAAGAACATAATTACTTAATAGTTCTATCTTTCCCGGATATTCTAATAATTTGACAAATCAAATCGTGCTAATACATTCCTCTCTGCTTAGAATCTTATAGTCATTCAAAATTCTATACCTACGAATTATGGACCATTATTCGCTTGACTTGAATGTAGGATGAGAGTGGTGACAATAAGGAAACAAAGAAGGTGAAATTATAGTGAAATATCGGACATAGTAATCGAGACAGATGACCGCATTTAATTAAAGAGATCTTAATTTTCTTACTCGTCGAAGAATCAAATCTTTTAGATTTCGAAGATTTTCTTTAAATCCCTTGAATTTTGAAATTCAAACAAGACAATGTCAAAAGTTAAGACGCACCTTATTTTCTAAATTCAACCATGACTAGTCAAAAGTTATGATGAAACATGTCTTTCTCATTTCACTATTTAGTAATAGCTTCATTCGTACTATTCGAGTAATCGAACTATTTTATCCGTATTACTCAATAATGATAAAACTCTATTTATCAACTCATATCCATCATGAGAACATTTTTTATGTTTAGCCATGACGACCACGACAAAATTTCAGGACGAAATTTCTTTAACGGGTAGGTACTGTGACGACCAGGAAATTTTCGACCAAATTTAAACTTAATCTTAATATAGTTTCGACACGATAAGCAAAGTCTGTAATGTTGAGTCTTGAAAAGTTTTGGAATCATGTTCATGTAATCAAATACCTTTCAACTGCTCTCGACGATTCACGAACCATTAATCGTAATAGAAATGTATGTATATAAATAACTATATATGTAAATAATTATATAGTATAAATATTAATAAACTAGTATGTGATTTAGATAGAAAACATAAAAGTGATAGTTAAAACCTGGTTATATATGAAGAAGTTTAAAAATATAAATGTATAAATATGTATATATATATATATATACATATATATATATACATATATATATATATATATACATATATATATATATAATTATTAATGGTATGTATATTATATTATATATAAAATATAAAAATACTAAATAATATATATTTTCTACTACTTAATATATATTACATTACATAAATAATAATATGTGATATTAATATATTCAATTTAAATTTAATCATAAATATAGTTGTTATACTAATGCTATTATTACTTTTATTAATAGTAATATTAAGAATCATTATTAGTTATATTACTAAATATAATATGTGGATATGAAAATTGATACATATAATTTGTTATAGTATTAGAATTACTAATATTATTGTGTCATTATTAATATCAGTATGATTATTTATAATTGTAAAAAAATTAAGATTTTAGTTATTATTAATATCTTTATTATTGTTATAATTACTATTATCAATAAAATCATTATTAACAATAATAAGATTTTTTTTTTATAAAAATAACACAATTTATAATTGTTATCATTAGTAATATCATTTTTAAGAATTATTATTATTATTGTTGAGATCATTATTATTATTATTATTTGTATTTATATTAATATTATTAATACTATATTTATTAATTTATACTAATTATGTACGTAATTATATAAAATAGGGGTCATAATTAGTTTCAAGTTGCTATCAACTGTAATTAAATTCCAAAAATTCGTACAGATTGATTCCCAATCAAATTCAATAACAACAAAATTCGTTAGGGGTCGATATCCTCTTTATATTTTTTTATTTTCTTACCTCTGACAGAATAAATTTTATGTCGAGTAAATCAAGCTAGATTACAAATGATAATTGAGTGAATTCAACTGCAATGGTACCTGTTAAACTTTATATAGTACATCTCTATATACAATTATATCATGACTACATTGAAATTGGAAACCACAAAACCAGCCTATCATCACATTTTTCTTCCTTCGTTCTTGAGTATAAAATATAAGATCATAACAACCTAAACCAAACTCACCTTCACAAGCTTCACTTGCCACCATTCTGAATTTTTCAACGACACTATCACACACCACTTGTGATCAACACCATCGATCCTCACTTCAAGAGGTCACCCATCGAAACCCAACATCACTATCTTCATATTATAATTCTACTACTCGTCTCCTATTCGACAAATCAGTATGACCCGATATAATAGACACCACCCTCACCATTTTGAATTGGTCATCAAACCCAATTGACATTTTGACAAACCATTTGAACCATCGGCAGACACCCACATCATCACCTTTTCTCTCACTTCCTTCTTTCTTCCTTTTGCACGATACAAGCTCCTGCCCTACTCCGGTTAAAAGTTCCTGTCTGCTGTTGTTATTACAAACCGTTACCATTAAATCACCATCATTTTGAAACCATCGAACCAACTATGAACCGCTACTAGGTTTGTATATTTATTATATAGTTTATATATCAAGGAAAGGTATAGAAGGAAGCTTACCGAATTGTTTTGGAACCACACACACTTGAATTATATTCAATATAAATATGAAGAGCTAGTGAGCTGTAGCTTTCTTTTTAATCTTGTGGCCGACAACATTTTTTTTTATTGATACTTTACAATTTGAGGAATGATGTGATACAATTAAAAAATGCCACGATTATAGGGATATTGGCTTCACTTTTATGGCATGTTGCTTTCAAATCCAATACTAATCGATTGAAATAAAGTCTGTGATGATCATGAGATGATGCGAGTGTGATGATAAAGATAATGATGAATCCGTTTCAATCGTTTCCTGCTTTTCCTGGTAACTGTTTCGATTCCAAAACAATTACCCCACATTTATTCCACCAAGCAAATGAGGCCACCCCTTTCTTTTTAAATCATATTTGTGTTGTTTCATGGGACCAGTTACAATTTCCTTGCGTAAATTCAGGGTTCAAGAAGAGAAATAGACAAACTAATGATAAAGTGGGAAACATGCTTTCCAAGTGGGATCTTATTGCATTTTAATTGGGGACGGTTATGATTATGAATATCATGAAAAGGGGTCACCCAAGATGAGTGTTGTTATTTTTTTTTTTTTTAAAAGAGAACGCATAAGGTTGAGCTGTAAAGAGGAAGTAAAATAATTTGTTGTTTCTATGACGAGCCACACCGCATATGTGTAGGACAAAACATATTAAAAGCAGTTACTAGGCTTGTATCTTGATTGGGCTGCGATTTTATTTTGGTTGGGCCGTGATTACTGGGCCGAGAACCCATGTAATTGTTGGCTGAGTGTTTTTGGCTGCTCGACTGTTTTTCTTGATCCTGATTCTAGTTGCTATTATAAATATAAAGGATAAAGAGATGATATGAGTATGGTGATTAATGGTGATATACGATATTGAAATAAATATGATGATGATGATATGTATACGGATGTGGTTAAGGATGAAGACATGATTATGGAATGTGGTATGATGATCGATAATAGCATGATGGTATAGATGATGATGACTGTGATCACGATGAATGATGATGATATTAGATGGTTATGTATGATATGATACATGAAGAAGATAAGAAACTAATTAAGTATCGATGGTGATGATATGATTTTATGTGATGTTAGTGAAGAAAATAAAAACTAAAAACGAGTTAAAATAAATAAAAAATCCTAATTAGATCAGAAAAGAAGTAATGGAGGAGTGGTCTTAAAGTGTTTTGGGTTAGCGGGAGGTCGCGGGTTCGAGCCCGGTCTGGGGCAATTCTTTTTAGAGAAGCTTCTAAAGGGTATACCCTTTTATTTTATTTCTATTATTAGTATTATTGTTAATATTATTGTCATTATTATTATTAAGTATTAGTAAGTATTATTATTATCATATCATATTTATTATTATATTTATATAAGTATTATTATTATCATTACTATTATTATTCTTATTATTATTAGTATTAATATATGTTTTAACATATAACATTTTTATTTATTAGTATTATCATTATTATTAGTATTATAAGTATTTTTTTAAACAATACTATTATTTCTAACATTATTATTAAGATTATTATTATTATTATTATTATTATTATTATTATTATTATTATTATTATTATTATTATTATTATTATTATTATTATTATTATTATTGATATTACTAAGTTAAGAAACTCGAAATGATATATATATAACGATTATCGTTATGATAACGTCTACTAAATACATATGTATCATATTAAGATACTGATACACTATATTTAACATGGTAAAATGATATTTAAATATATCATTAAGTATGTTAACAATGAACTACATATGTAAAAACAAGACTACTAACTCAAGAATTACGAAACGAGACTTATATGTAACGATTATCGTTGTAACGATATTTTAATGTATATATCATATTAAGAGATATTCATACATCATAATATCATGATAATATAATAATTTAACATCTCATTTGATATAATAAATATTGGGTTAACAACATTAATTGAGATCGTTAACTTAAAGGTTTCAAAACAACACTTACATGTAACGACTAACGAAGACTTAACGACTCCATTAGAATGTATATACATGTTGTGTTTTGATATGTATTCTTACACTTTTGAAAGACTTCAAGACGCATATCAAATTACTTCTACTTAACAAAAATGCTTACAATTACATCCTCGTTCAGTTTCATCAACAATTCTACTCGTATGCACCCGTATTTGTACTCGTACAATACACAGCTTTTAGATGTATGTACTATTGGTATATACACTCCAATGATCAGCTCTTAGCAGCCCATGTGAGTCAACCAACACATATGGGAACCATCATTTGGCAACTAGCATGAAATATCTCATAAAATTACAAAAATATTAGTAATCATTCATGACTTATTTACATAAAAACAAAATTACATATCCTTTATATCTAATCCATATACCAACGACCAAAAACACCTACAAACACTTTCATTCTTCAATTTTCTTCATCTAATTGATCTCTCTCAAGTTCCATCTTCAAGTTTTAAGTGTTCTTCATAAATTCCATAAGTATAGTTTCATAAAAATCAAGAATACTACCAAGTTTGTAAGTTTACTTCCAAGATTTCTAATCCATTCCAAGTAATCATCTAAGATCAAGGAACCTTTGTTATTTATAGTAGGTTATCTTTCTAATTCAAGGTAATATTCATATTCAAACTTTGATTAAATTTCTACAACTATAACAATCTTATTTTGAGTGAAAATCTTACTTGAACTGTTTTCGTGTCATGATTCTTCTTCAAGAACTTTCAAGCCATCCAAGGATCCTTTGAAGCTAGATCTATTTTTCTCATTTCCAGTAGTTTTATCCAGAAAAATTGAGGTAGTAATGATGTTCATAACATCATTCGATTCATATATATAAAGCTATCTTATTCGAAGGTTTAAACTTGTAATCACTAGAACATAGTTTAGTTAATTCTAAACTTGTTCGCAAACAAAAGTTAATCCTTCTAACTTGACTTTTAAAATCAACTAAACACATGTTCTATATCTATATGATATGCTAACTTAATGATTTAAAACCTGGAAACACGATGAACACCATAAAATCGGATATACGCCGTCGTAGTGAAACTGGGGGCTGTTTTGGTTTGGATAATTAAAAACTATGATAAACTTTGATTTAAAATTTGTTCTTCTGGGAAAATTATTTTTCATATGATCATGAAACTATATCCAAAAATCTTGGTTAAACTCAAAGTGAAAGTATGTTTTTCAAAATGGTCATCAAGATGTCGTTCTTTCGATGGAAATGACTACCTATTTAGTAATTGACATGTAACTTAAATTTCCAACTATAAACCTATATTTTTTCTATTTGGATTCTTAAATTATAATTCAATATGAAACCATAGCAATTTCATTCACTCAAAACGGATTTAAAATGAAGAAGTTATGGGTAAAACAAGATTGGATATTTTTGATCTTTTTAGCTACGGGAAATGTTTAACAAATCTATACAAATCATATCCTAGCTAACTTATATTGTATTATACATGTATTCTAATATATTATGTAATCTTGGGATACCATAGACACGTATGCAAATGTTTTGACATATCATATCGACCCATGTATATATATTATTTGGAACAACCATAGACACTCTATATGCAGTAATGTTGGAGTTAGCTATACAGGGTTGAGGTTGATTCCAAAAATATATATACTTTGAGTTGTGATCTAGCCTGAGACGTGTATACACTGGGTCGTGGATTGATTCAAGATAATATATATCGATTTATTTCTGTACATCTAACTGTGGACAACTAGTTGTAGGTTACTAACGATGACAGCTGACTTAATACACTCAAATCTTTAAAACATAATAAAAATGGTTGTAATTATATTTTGATCATACTTTGATATATATGTACATATTTGTATAGGTTCGTGAATCGATCCGTGGCCAAGTCTTATTTCCGAGGAAGGAAATATCTGTGAAAGTGAGTTATAGTCTCACTTTTAAAATCTAATATTTTTGGGATGAGAATACATGCAGGTTTTATAAATAATTTACAAAATATACACAAGTATGTGAAACTACATTCTATGGTTGAATTATCGAAATCGAATATGCCCCTTTTTATTAAGTCTGGTAATCTAAGAATTAGGGAACAGACACCCTAATTGACGCGAATCCTAAAGATAGATCTATTGGGCCTAACAAACCCCATCCAAAGTACCGGATGCTTTAGTACTTAGAAATTTATATCATATCCGAAGGGTGTCCCGGAATGATGGGGATATTCTTATATATGCATCTTGTTAATGTCGGTTACCAGGTGTTCACCATATGAATGATTTTTATCTCTATGTATGGGATGTGTATTGAAATATGAAATCTTGTGGTCTATTGTTACGATTTGATATATATAGGTTAAACCTATAACTCACCAACATTTTTGTTGACGTTTAAAGCATGTTTATTCTCAAGTGAATATTAAGAGCTTCCGCTGCTGCATACTAAAATAAGGACAAGATTTGGAATCCATGTTTGTATGATATTGTGTAAAAACTGCATTCAAGAAACATATGTCGATGTAATATATTTCTATTGTAAACCATTATGTAATGGTCGTGTGTAAACAGTATATTTTAGATTATCATTATTTGATAATGTACGTAATGTTTTTAAAACCTTTATTGATAAAATAAAGGTTATGGTTGTTTTAAAAATGAATGCAGTCTTTGAAAAACGTCTCATATAGAGGTTAAAACCTCGCAACGAAATCAATTAATATGGAACATTTATAATCAATATGAACGGGACATTTCATTTGGGTTTTCGAGAGGTCGCGGGTTCGAGCCCGGTTTGGAACAAGTCTTTTTAGAAAAAGCTTAAAAGGGTATGCAATTTATTTTTTATTTCAAATATTATTATTATTATTATTATTATTATTATTATTATTATTATTATTATTATTATTATTATTATTATTATTATTATTATTATTATTATTATTATTATTATTATTATTATTATTATTATTAATTATTATTATTATTGTTAGTATAAATCATTTTGTTATGTTATTATGTTACTTGTAATATTAAGAAATATAATTATTATTATTATCAATACGATTAGTATTACTATTATTATTATTATTATTATTATTATTATTATTATTATTATTATTATTATTATTAGTAATATCATTATTATTAGTATTGTTATTAACACAAGTAATAAATATTATTTTTATTATTATTATGATTATAAGTACAAAAATGAATATTATTATTATTATTATTATTATTATTGATAAGTTAAGTAATATTATAATTATCATACTACAATTTATTATTATTATTATTATCATTAAGTATTAGAATTATTATTTAGTATTATTGTTATTGTTATTATCATTAATATTAATATCATTATCATTAATATTAACACTAGTATTATCATTATTTTTATTATTTTAACCACTACTAATATTATTTTGGTATTAATATAATTACTATATTAACAAACAAATGAAATATATACATATAAAATATTTGATACATATAACCTAACAAAAGTTATATTTTTATACAGTAATAATGAAATATATAAATTAATAATATAAAAATTATATCCCTAATAATAATATAAATATTTGTTCGATTACGATTATGTGTATTAATATATATACAAATGATATAGGTTCGTGAATCCGAGGCCAACCCTGCATTGTTCAGTTTTGTCATATGTATTTTTACTACAAAATACAGTATAGTGAGTTTCATTTGCTCCCTTTTACTCTTTACATTTTTGGGCTGAGAATACATGCGTTGTTTTTATAAATGATTTACGAAATAGAGACAAGTGATTAAAAATGATATTCTGCGGATTGATGTGCTAGGTAATTTAGTTATATGTTATAGAACATGTAAGCGCGAATCTTAAAGATAGATCTATCGGGCTTAACACCCCCATCCTATAGGCTGCACTAGACATAAGAGCTAGTGAGCGGATGTTTAGTACTTCGAGGATTATTTATACACTTACGAGTGTACGTATCCATCTTTGCGAAGATGACCTATTATATTATTGTTAAGGTTGGTTACTGAGGCCTCAACATAAGCAGAACGGTTTTATACACTTACGAGTGTACATATATTTATAAACGGAAATCTTGTGGTCTATTAATATATTGAAATGATTGTTATGATAAACTTATGAACTCACCAACCTTTTGGTTGACAATTTAAAGCATGTTTAAAGAAATCTTCCGCTGTGCATTTGCTCATTATAGAGATATTACTTGGAGTCATTCATGGCATATTTCAAAAGATGTTGCATTCGAGTCGTTGAGTTCATCAAGAATATTATTAAGTCATTTATAGTTGGATATATCATGAAATGGTATGCATGATGTCAACTTTCGATGTGATGAAAGTTTGGCTTCTAAAAACGAATGCAATGTTTGTAAAATGTATCATATAGAGGTCAAGTACCTCGCGATGTAACCAAATGTAATGTATTCGTCCAGATAGATTAGGACGGGTCATTAAAGTTGGAATTAAACGAAAAATGACCAAGTTGGACAGTCCCTAGCAGTTCATTTGGACGGCATCCAGATTGGCTGGTGTCACGACCCGGAAATTTTTGACCAAATTTAAACTTTAATATTTATATGTATTCGACATGATAAGCAAAGCCTGTAATGTCAAGTCTCAAAAATTTTAAACTGTTTCATATATTCAATTGACCTTCGACTGTTCTCGACGATTCATGAACAACTATTTGTAAATAGATACATACATACATATATACATACATACATACATACATACATATATATATATATATATATATATATATATATATATATATATATATATATATATATATATATATATACATGAATGTTAATTGTAGATATGTTTATTTGAAAAAAAAAAAAATATATATATATATATATATATATATATATATATATATATATATATATATATATATATATATATATATATATATATATATATATATATATATATATATTTAGTTCTATAATAAAACCTGATATTAGAATGTATTTATATATACATTTAGTATATGGAAAATAACTGATTTCGAGCCTAATTAATAAATGTCAGTAACACTCGGTTGACGTTTCGTTAGTTTTAATATAGATGTAATACATGTTCATGAAAGATTAAAA
This sequence comes from Rutidosis leptorrhynchoides, assembly GCF_046630445.1. Taxonomy (NCBI): domain Eukaryota; kingdom Viridiplantae; phylum Streptophyta; class Magnoliopsida; order Asterales; family Asteraceae; genus Rutidosis; species Rutidosis leptorrhynchoides. Next base: position 359,062,402 of record NC_092339.1, read on the forward strand.
TAAAAGATGGAGTGTAAATTGATTACGAAGATTTTAGGTTTAATAAAAATATTCTTACCTCTTTAAGTTTAAATATTAGTACTCCGTACATATAAATTGGACCAGAAAATAAATAATTATCGAACCTTTTTGATCAGGTTTCAAACAGTTAATGAGTGAAATAATTGAATATACTTAATCTAAAAATTTGGGATTTTTAGGAGCACTTTTATATTTTAACTGTTTAGCAATGGACACGATATGATACTCCGTGTACACGTGTCGACAGATATTTATGGCTGCTAAGCGATGTCCACGCGTTTCAATTCAATTATGAATTAGGAGTTACTAATTTGCACTATATACTTTTTGATTAAACTTCATCAACTGCATAGATTATATATATACATAAAACGTGCAATTGGTTACACATACCAATCAATCAACTATATGATTCAATTAGGATTACTGTGCACTTTTTGAATTCATTCATCAACCACATATTCTTATTCTTCTATATATACATGGCATAAATATATACATATAGGATAGATATGTGTAAACCATTGTCACCTTCACCACTCCATAACCACCACCCTAAATGAATCACTACTCGACCACTGTTGAACCCTACAACCACTACCGTCGCCCACCCTTCTTTCTTCTCTCTTTATTACTCTCTCTCTTAAAGATATTCGAAACCACAACACCCTCGCATGTCTAGTGTTAACAACCTTTTACGATTAAGCCATCACCACTTGTTTCTCCTGGCAACACCACGGACCACTAGAGTCACCACCACCAGAGCATCTCTTTTAATTACCACCACAACCCTATGTCCACTATCTCTCTCTCTCATCCTCTCTTTCACTACTTATTTTCTGTTTCAAATCAATGCAAACCAATGATCCATTTGATCACTCCTGTTTCTGTTTTTCTGGACCGATCAAGCATGAAGACACCATGGTTTCATGTTACTACTGTGATCGGATAAGTAAGCTGTTATAGTGGCTTTTACTGTTTCTGTTAAACCGACACCCAAAGACAAATGAGTAGGTGATTACTCAACTACTTTTGCTGTTGAGTATTTTATTATCGTGTTGATAGTGGTGGGCTGAAGGAAAACCTTCATCCACTCAATTCTGTTTTAGTTAAACTTAATTTGGTAGACACCAATCTATATGAATAAACTATGGAAAATGACCTGAGATGAAGAGGTATCCAAGAATACATGACAGGCCATCTAAATCAAACTAAAACAATTGGTCTTGGTGGACTTTTGAGTGATAAGTTGGGCTCTTGATGATAAGTGGACTACTACCGCTACTATTCTTGGCCTGATTACCGAACCAGGCTGCTATTTTTTTTACGCATCTCTGTTTCGGGTTGACAAACCATCACATACCGTCTAGTTGGTGCTAGTCGGTTTATATTGCTTGTCTATCATTTACATCGAGGGTATAATATTTTCTTTATCCAAGCTTTCACTTTAAACGATAATGACGATGATGTTGAGATGGAAGAAACTTAAGATTTGGGTTTGGGTAAGAGTTGTTAGTGAACCGAAAGTGTGAAGGGTTTCTAATTTTTAGATCTTAATTTATCAAAAAGCTCAACTGTTCGGTTTTTGGGCTAACCATTATATTGGGTCGTGATTCAAATTGATATCTATTGGGCTTGTCTTGGTTAGTGAGTTGGACTTTAGGAGTTGAACTCATTATTTCAAACACTTGATCCACTTTAGATCTAGGATAATTCGATATAGATAACGGGTTATGAGGAAGAAAAAGTTGATCATAATGGACGTAATAATTCATGGTAATATCAAGATAATGGTGTTTACAATTTACATGTGATGATTAACGAGTATGATAATGAGGAGATGACTATTAGAAAAGATAATGATAATTATGTACATAAAATAATAACGGGTGTATGATGATGATGATAACTAGCGAGCGATGTTGATGAGTTGATGATGTTGATGATGTTGATCGAGATTACATTATGATTATGAGTAGAATTTGGTTGTATTGGTGTTGTTAAGAAAATAATAACGTTGATGATAAAAGATAACAATAAAATTATGATAATAATAATGATATGGTTACATGATGATAATGGTGTAACAATAATAAAGGATATTGGCGATGAGGTTAAAATGGTTATTTAGTTTTAACTCGGGATTAAAATGGAATATAGTAAACAGAGCAATGGTTAAGGATGTTATCGGGTTAGCGGGACGTCGCGGGTTCAAACCCGGACTTGGGCAATATTTCTAGGGCTACTTCCTTACGGTTCGTCAATCCGAAGCCAACCCTATACTTGTTCAATGTCGTCATATGTATTTTTACTACAAAATACAGTATGGTGAGTTTCATTACTCCCTTTTTATATATATTTTTGGGCTGAGAATACATGCGCTGTTTTATAAATGTTTTACGAAATAGGCACAAGTACTAAAACTAATTCTATGTGGGTTTAAACCAGAAATATACCCTTAGCTTGGTAACATTAAACTACTTGTCTATGTACGTTAGACGCGAATCCTAAAGATAGATCTATTGGGCCTGACAAACCCCATCCTGACTATGGGATGCTTTAGTACTTCGAAGTTATATTAAACACACCTGATCTGGTGTACTTTATAGGGTAAAACATGAACGTTAAGGCTTGTTACCGGGTGCCTACAACTTATAGAGTACTTTTATACACTTGCGAGTGTACATATATTTATAAACGAAAATCTTGTGGTCTATTAATATATTAAAAAGATTGTTATGATAAACCTATGAACTCACCAACCTTTTGGTTGACACTTTAAAGCATGTTTATTCTCAGGTACGAATTAAGTCTTCCGCTGTGCATTTGCTCATTTTAAGGACATTACTTGGAGTCGATCATCGCAATGGGACCAAATGTTGATGACTTCGTCTAGGAGGATAAGGACGGGTCCTCACAGGTGGTATCAGAGCGATGGTCTTAGCGAACCAGGTCTACATTAGTGTGTCTAACTGATAAATCGTTAGGATGCAATAGTGAGTCTGGACTTCGACCGTGTCTGCATGTTAAAAGTTTTGCTTATCATTTTTGTCGGAAATCATCTGCTTATCATCCTTAGGAAATTACTTGCTTATCATTCTTAGTCTAGACACATCTTACTGCAATGATTGCATGAATACTGTATAGACAAAAAAAAATCATATCTTAACGTATCTGCTACTTCATATCTTAGCATATCTGTTACTATAGATCTTTCCTGACAGCTTCCGTAGATTCCTCCGTAACATATGGGATTTTAGTATTATATATGCATATGTAAATTATGTATTGCAGGGTACTAATCTACATCCTATAATCTATTTCTTATCGAAAATCCTTCATCTGATCGTACGAGATGAATCCCTCAACCAGTTCGAATTCCTCGGATTCCGAGAGCTATTCCGATATGGATATCCACCTGAACTCCGAAAGCATTCGTCACTAGAATGAATCAACCAATCATTTATCCCCAATTCATCTGATGGGTTCGTAGCCTTCTCAATCATTGGAGACAAGAAGAAGGTGATCCCTTCCATCCACCACATTACCCTCTTGGCGAAGAACCTGAAGCACTTACCGGTGAACCTGTCTGAAAAACCATTTTCTCTCTCATTTCCAGAGTATCTCGTCACAATTATATACTACATCAAATTCTAGATTTTATTTATCCACTTGTCCTAACCGATAATCATCCCGGTGTAATAGAGGAAGTCAACAAACTTCGTGCTCGAGTAATCAATTTGGAGAATATAGTGCAAAATTTACCAGCTTCAGCAACATCACCGGCATCAACAGTACCATCAGTAACAACACCAGTACCATCCACAATCCATGTCTCAACATCCCATTCTATTCCTTGAGTATGATCATCGTTCTACGTATCGTTGTACATCAATGATCTTCGTTCTTCACGGCGATTATGTAATCTCTAAAGTTTTAGAGATTATTCATTCTAGTTTCAAACGAAAATCAAATGAGATTAATATCACATTAACTCATTAAATCCATGATTATATCTGAAGAAAATATATATGTATATATATTTTCATAAAAATTGTAATTAAAAATTCTTTCATACAAACTGTTAATGGTGAAAATATTTTAACGGGTAGGTAATACCCGAGGAATATTTAAATTTCACATTAATAAGTACACTGTACATTCTTCGAATCTGATTCAACAGTCATTTACTATCCTACTTACATTCATCGATATACGGATCCGTTCACCACAGAATAACCATATTCATCCAATTTCATATTTGGATTTTGATTTATCAGAATCCAACAAGTGGCATAATGAAGAAAACATTTGACAAAATAAAATTTGTTAGAAACAGACAAATTAACTATGAGAAATTTTGTTAAGAATCCACGCTAACTGTTCCTAGCTAATTGTTCCTAGCTAACTGATTACATTTTATTTATCGCAATTTAATTATCGCAATTTACATTCTCGCAATTTTATTTATCGTCATTTAATTTCTGTTATTTACTTTACGCACTTTATTTATCGTCATTTAAATTTCTGTTATTTATTTTTACGCACTTTAAATATCGGGACATGTATACAAGGTTTTGACATATCATATCGACGCATCTATATATATTATTTGGAATAACCATAGACACTCTATATGCAGTAATGCGGGAGTTAGCTATACAGGGTTGAGGTTGATTCTATAATAATATATATACTTTGAGTTGTGATCGAGTCTGAGACGTATACGGGTCACGAAACGTATTAATTAATTCAAATATTAAATATTAAACTATATATGAATTATTGGACTGTTAACTGTGGACTATCGACTGTGGACTAATAATTTTGGACAATTAAAATGAATTAAAATACTGATTATAACATATGAAACTAAATAATTCTTCAAGTTTGCCACTTGATTTCATCTTAAACCTTATTTATATCTTAACAATTCCAATCTGCGTTCAAACCTTTCATGATTCTTGAAAACACCTCAATCGAGAGGATGAATCAACCGCATTTCATCTACGGAAGGAAAGATTTATGCATATAGTTATGCACCTGAAAACACTCAGAACCTGAGTAAACGTTTAACACGTATCTGTGACTAACCCCTTTGGCGTTGTTATTACCCAAAATAACTTTACAATTCCTTTTCAAGGTAGAAAATTTTGTCACAGCTCCAGCAAGTTGATTTCGACTTTTCGTTCAAAACAACCTTATTATAACCTCGGAATATATGCGTACTCTTTTATCGTTACCGAAGAACACTTCATATTCCACCATATTACCATCAGCGTTTAATCATCTAAAAACACAATTCTCCTGAAACCACCTCGGATTGATAACCGACAATTCAGAAATGGCTGCATTAAATGCAGAGGAAACAGTAAAATTTTAGATGGCCTAAATAGCCAAGAGGTTGATGATAAAGAATGGAGTGTTGGGAACGCTCAATAGAAAATTTGGTACTGAAAAACGGATTAAGCTAACCATGAAGGAGACCAAGGACATATACAAGGACCAAATTCTATATTCAAAGAATCTAGGTAATTCTGGATCCGATGAAATTTCTTGAGTATATCTTGCTCCGAAGTCATGTTAAAATCTTGCGGAAAATTTTTCTTCATCGACCTTCGAACTTTGAAATTCCAAAATATCATCATAAATATCTTCGGTATTTCTGAAGATATTTTCATAAATATTCTTGTCCGAAATTATCTACCTCTTCGTGTTTTCTGTATTTCATTATATTGGAAACTTCTGAAAAATCTAAGTATAAATTATGAATGAATTGTGGAGAAGTGTTGGGAATTGAAGCATGAGTTAGTATAATATAATGGCGTCAGGCCAACGTGGTTATATTACAGTAAGTCATGCTGAGTTTCTAATGGGACGAGATGATGGTTCACAGATCATACCATCATCATATGCCATGTTACATAACTCTTTCATTCTACTTAACTTCTGAACGTATCAAGAAAATATATTCTTGATGGTTCTATCTTCCGTGATGTTGATAAATTTGAAAATCAAATCGTGCTATCACGTTCCTTCCTGCTGAAAACATTATAATCATTTGAAACTCTACATCCACGAATTCTGGACAATTATTCGCTTGACTTAAAATCGGGAAAAGAAGGCAAGAGCATGAAACTCCGATATATAAAGGAAAATACAAAGCCCAACAACACCGAAATTACAAACCATGGATATCAGTGCGTATAGCAATATAAAGACACGGGAGAATTGGAAAGACAATAATCCCTAAGGCATAATAGAAGAAAATAGATTCCTCTGGAGGCAATTGAAAGAGAAGGATTATTGTTGTAATGACCAGAATAATGCTCAGAATTAAAACTGGATTAAGCATTTACACAATCCTTGGAAGAATAGATTAAGAAAGAAGTTATAGGGATGATAAAAATAAAGGGAATGGAAGAGGTTGATTTATAGCGAAATACCGGACAGAGTAACCGAGGAAAGATGACCGCATTTAATTAAAGAGATCTTAAATCCCTTAAATCCCAAGGAATCAGATCTTATAGATTTCGAAGATTTTCTTTAATTCCATGAATTCCGAAAATCAACCATGACTATGTCAAAAGTTAAGACGAACCTTAATTTTTTTCATTTCGCTCTTTTGCGATAGCTTCACTCGTACTCCTCGAGTAATCGAATCGTTTTATCTATATTAATCAAAAATGATAAAACCCTATTTTGTCAACTCCTAATCGTCATGAAAACATTCTTATTGTTAGCTATGACGACCACGATCAAATTTCGGGACGAAATTTCTTTAACGGGTAGGTACTGTCACGACCCGAAAATTTTTGACCAAATTTAAACTTTAATATTTATATGTATTCAACATGATAAGCAAAGCCTGTAATGTCAAGTCTCAAAAATTTTGAACTGTTTCATATATTCAATTGACCTTCGACTGTTCTCGACGATTCATGAACAACTATTTGTAAATAGATACATACATACATATATATATATATATATATATATATATATATATATATATATATATATATATATATATATATATATATATATATATATTAGTTCTATAATAAAACCTGATATTAGAATGTATTTATATATACATTTAGTATATGGAAAATAACTGATTTCGAGCCTAATTAATAAATGTCATTAACACTCGGTTGACGTTTCGTAAGTTTTAATATAGATGTAATACATGTTCATGAAAGATTAAAATAAAAGATGGAGTGTAAATTGATTACGAAGATTTTAGGTTTGATAAAAATATTCTTACCTCTTTAAGTTTAAATATTAGTACTCCATACATATAAATTGGACCAGAAAATAAATAATTATTGAACCTTTTTGATCAGGTTTCAAACAGTTAATGAGTGAAATAATTGAATATACTTAATCTAAAAATTTGGGATTTTTAGGAGCACTTTTATATTTTAACTGTTTAGCAATGGACACGATATGATACTCCGTGTACACGTGTCGACATATATTTATGGCTGCTAAGCAATGTCCACGCGTTTCAATTCAATTATGAATTAGGAGTTACTATTTTGCACTATATACTTTTTGATTAAAATTCATCAACTGCATAGATTATATATATACATAAAACGTGCAATTGGTTACACATACCAATCAATCAACTATATGATTCAATTAGGATTACTGTGCACTTTTTGAATTCATTCATCAACCACATATTCTTATTCTTCTATATATACATGGCATAGATATATACATATAGGATAGATATGTGTAAACCATTGTCACCTTCACCACTCCATAACTACCACCCTAAATGAATCACCACTCGACCACTGTTGAACCCTACAACCACTACCGTCGCCCACCCTTCTTTCTTCTCTCTCTATTACTCTCTCTCTTAAAGATATTTGAAACCACAACTCCCTCGCATGTCTAGTGTTAACAACCTTTTACGATTAAGCCATCACCACTTGTTTCTCCTGGCAACACCACGGACCACTAGAGTCACCACCACCGGAGCATCTCTTTTAATTGCCACCACAACCCTATGTCCACTCTCTCTCTCTCACATCCTCTCTTTCACTACTTATTTTCTGTTTCAAATCAATGCAACCCAATGATCCATTTGATCACTCCTGTTTCTGTTTTTCTAGACCGATCAAGCATGAAGACACCATGGTTTCATGTTACTACTGTGATCGGATAAGTAAGCTGTTATAGTGGCTTTTACTGTTTCTGTTAAACCGACACCCAAAGACAAATGAGTAGGTGATTACTCAACTACTTTTGCTGTTGAGTATTTTATTATCGTGTTGCTAGTGGTGGGCCGAAGGAAAACCTTCATCCACTCAATTCTGTTTTAGTTAAACTTAATTTGGTAGACACCTATCTATATGAATAAACTATGGAAAATGACGTGAGATGAAGAGGTATCCATGAATACATGACGGGCCATCTAAATCAAACTAAAACAATTGGTCTTGGTGGACTTTTGAGTGATAAGTTGGGCTCTTGATGATAAGTGGACTACTACCGCTACTATTCTTGGCCTGATTACCGAACCGGGCTGCTATTTTTTTTACGCATCTCTGTTTCGGGTTGACAAACCATCACATACCGTCTAGTTGGTGCTAGTCGGTTTATATTGCTTGTCTATCGTTTACATCGAGGGTATAATATTTTCTTTATCCAAGCTTTCACTTTAAACGATAATGACGATGATGTTGAGATGGAAGCAACTTAAGATTTGGGTTTGGGTAAGAGTTGTTAGTGAACCGAAAGTGTGAAGGGTTTCTAATTTTTGGATCTTAATTTATCAAAAAGCTCAACTGTTCGGTTTTTGGGCTAACCATTATATTGGGTCGTGATTCAAATTGATATCTATTGGGCTTGTCTTGGTTAGTGAGTTGGACTTTAGGAGTTGAACTCATTATTTCAAACACTTGATCCACTTTAGATCTAGGATAATTCGATAAAGATAACGGGTTATGAGGAAGAAAAAGTTGATCATAATGGACGTAATAATTCATGGTAATATCAAGATAATGGTGTTTACAATTTACATGTGATGATTAACGAGTATGATAATGAGGAGATGACTATTAGAAAAGATAATGATAATTATGTACATAAAATAATAACGGGTGTATGATGATGATGATAACTAGCGAGCGATGTTGATGAGTTGATGATGTTGATGATGTTGATCGAGATTACATTATGATTATGAGTAGAATTTGGTTTTATTGGTGTTGTTAAGAAAATAATAACGTTGATGATAAAAGATAACAATAAAATTATGATAATAATAATGATACGGTTACATGATGATAATGGTGTAACAATAATAAAGGATATTGACGATGAGGTTAAAATGGTTATTTAGTTTTAACTCGGGATTAAAATGGAATATAGTAAACGGAGCAATGGTTAAGGATGTTATTGGGTTAGCGGGACGTCGCGGGTTCAAACCCGGACTTGGGCAATATTTCTAGGGCTACTTCCTTACGGTTCGTCAATCCGAAGCCAACCCTATACTTGTTCAATGTCGTCATATGTATTTTTACTACAAAATACAGTATGGTGAGTTTCATTACTCCCTTTTTATATATATTTTTGGGCTGAGAATACATGCGCTGTTTTATAAATGTTTTACGAAATAGGCACAAGTACTAAAACTAATTCTATGTGGGTTTAAACCAGAAATATACCCTTAGCTTGGTAACATTAAACTACTTGTCTATGTACGGTAGACACGAATCCTAAAGATAGATCTATTGGGCCTGACAAACCCCATCCTGACTATGGGATGCTTTAGTACTTCGAAGTTATATTAAACACACCTGATCTGGTGTACTTTATAGGGTAAAACATGAACGTTAAGGCTTGTTACCGGGTGCCTACAACTTATAGAGTACTTTTATACACTTGCGAGTGTACATATATTTATAAACGGAAATCTTGTGGTCTATTAATATATTAAAAAGATTGTTATGATAAACCTATGAACTCACCAACCTTTTGGTTGACACTTTAAAGTATGTTTATTCTCAGGTACGAATTAAGTCTTCCGCTGTGCATTTGCTCATTTTAAGGACATTACTTGGAGTCGATCATCGCAATGGGACCAAATGTTGATGACTTCGTCTAGGAGGATAAGGACGGGTCCTCACAGCTGGACGGTGTAGTGACCCGTCCTAATCCATCTGGACGAATACATTACATTTGGTTACATTGCGATGTACTTGACCTCAATATGATACATTTTACAAACATTGCATTCATTTTTAAAAGACAAACTTTCATTTCATCGAAAGTTGACGGCATGCATACCATTTCATAATATATCCTACTATAATTGACTTAATAATAATCTTGATGAACTCAACGACTCGAATGCAACGTCTTTTGAAATATGTCATGAATGACTCCAAGTAATATCTTTAATATGAGCAAATGCACAGCGGAAGATTTCTTTCATACTTGAGAATAAACATGCATTCAAGTGTCAACCAAAAGGTTAGTGAGTTCATAGGTTTATCATAAAACAATAAAATTCATCATTTTGATAGACCACAAGATTTAAATACAGTACACCTATCTCGTGTACAAAACCATTTTCATAAATCTTAGTAACCGTACACATATCTTGTGTACAAAAATATCATACACATAACCTGTGTATAAAATCATTCTCTCGATACATAACATTCACTTTTCATTCATTGCTTGGCTTGGTAACCGACCTTAACATATAATGCGCATAAATAATATCCCCAAAAACAGAACATCTCGTCTGTATAATATATAAACCTCGAAGTACTAAACACCACGCCCACTAGCTCTTCCGTCTAGTGAACATTCTGGGTGGGATGTTAAACCCGGTAGCTACCTTTAGGATTCGCGTGAATTAGGCGTGCACTAATTCTCAAAATTAGTGATGTTCCCTAATTCTTAGGTTAACAAGCAATAATAATCAGGGGAAAAATATTCATATCAATTGTGGCAATTATCACGTCCACATAATTCAATGGTGGCAATTATCACGTCCACATAATTCATTCGAGGAATGTTTTGCTTGTGTCTATCTCGTCAAACATTTATAAAAGCATTTCATGTATTCGCAGTTCAAAATGTATTTCAAAAGCATTTAATAAAGCAGTTGTAAAAGTAGCGCATGTATTCTCAGTCCCAAAAATGTAAAGAGTAAAAGGTAATCAAATGAACTCACGATACTGTATTTCGTAGCAATAATGCAAATGACAGCACTGAACAAATGCAGGGTTGGTCTCGGATTCACGAACCTATATCATTCATATATGTATTAAAACATATTCTTGTACTCGAATAAATCTATATATTATTTTTAGTGATATAATTGATATATTTATTAATTTATATATTTTATTTATATATTTTCATTTTGTACATAATAATATTAATATAGTTAGATTATGTATCTTAAATATATCTTTATATATAACCTTCAATTTTATACATATAATCTTAAACATGTCTTATAATTATATTTACCAATTTACTAATGTTTCATTAATCTATATTAAGCTATATATATTTTATATATAATTCTCATTTATAGTCGTAATATATTTTGTACTTTAATATATGCATAATTTATATGTAACTAACATTTACACCTTAAAGTTATAATAGTCGGTATATATTAAAAGTGGGTTCATAGTAATACTCATATTTTTTTTTGAAAAGCATAGTAATACTCATATTAAAGTTTAAATCTTAAAGAGTTTTCTATATATATATATATATATATATATATATATATATATATATATATATATATATATATATATATATATATATATATATATATGCTACATATGGCTATATATTTTTAATCATCGCAAATCTAAATCTTCAAGCTAACTTATTATAATATTTTGTATTATATTGTAAACTTTAATTTAATATACTAACCATATTACTTATCATACTAATCTTATATTCATTTCTATATCATAATATTATCCTTACCATTTACAATAATAATAATAATATAACAATAATAATGATAATAATAACAATAAATATAGAAGTAGTAAACAAAATTGGCTACCTTTAGAGTAAGCCTTCTAAAAAAAATGCCATGGCTCAGGCTCGAACCCCTGACCTTTCGATTAATCCCTCAACACCCTAACCATCTCCCTACTCCTTACTTTTTGTTATAGATACCAATTAATTTTTTTTACCCCGTCATCAATTACAGTCCAACGAACTTGGTACCACTGCTATCCAAATTCCGGGATATTGTCACGTATGAATTTAATCTAAACGATCTTGGTCTCGGCCCAGTAACGGTTTCACAGGCCCAAACTAACTGCCCAATATCAACATGATTGTTTAAATAGAAGCCCATTAAAATACCCATTCATTACTAATTAATCTGTACCTCGCATAAAAAAATATATCGACATAGCAACCCTACAAGTGGAGCAGTTCATACAGCCGACGTTATTTAATAATATCGACATCATTATTAATTCTTCCATTATCGAAACTTTATCATTATTTAACATCACCATATCCACTTATCATCATTCTTGTTTCATGGCTAATTACACAAAAAAGCACAACAGACGCAGTAGCAGTAGAATAGCTATGAACAAAGTGTTAGATTTTGGTGGTTAATATAGAAGAAGGTGATTGTTCTAAGGTATTTTACGGCTGCAATAACAAAAAAAAAATAAACAGTTACAGTATTATGGCATTTTGGTGGTGGTTGTTTGTGTTTGGTAATCGTACAGCAGGGTTGAAGACAGTTTGAAGGGATTAAAGGACGGTGTTCATGATGTGGTGTAATGGTTATCGAGCATTCGAACAAGAAACAGCCAGTTGTTGCAGATGTATTAAAGGTGTTATGTTGATGATTTGATGCAGATGGTGGGTGTTAGGGTTTCATGTTGATCGACTATAAATCATGAAGGGTTGTGATGATTTTTCTTCAGCTTGAAACAGTAACAAAAGTACAGCAAAATAGCAGTAAGCTATGGTGTTGTGTGGCGGTTTGTGGTGGTTTTATTTTAAAAGAGAGAGAGAATAGAGAGGGGTGGAGGTAGGGTTGTGGTGGCGATTCAAATGGTTAGAGAGTTCACGAAGAAAGAAAAGAGATAGAGTAGAGATGGGGTGAAGAAGATGGTTGATTTCTTTATTTTTCTAACGATAACAGAGATTATATAACGTGCAATGTAATTGATTGATGCTATAACATGAGTTGATTGAAATTGTATGGTAGTGAAGATTGTGGTCGACAAAATTGCAATCAGGAGTAGAAGAAGAATAAAGAGGATGGAAAAGGGATAGTGACAGGAAACAGATTTTGTATCTGTTATGAGACTTCAACACAAACGCAGTCAGGAAACAAAACAAAACAAAAACCAATAAAGTCGATCGTGATATTCCACGGAATTTTTGGTTATATCTGTATTATATTAACTATTATATTAACTGGTATTTTTAATAATAATATAAAATATAATACTAATAATAATAATAAGATCTATAATAATACTAATATTAACCATAATACTAAAATTATAACTTTACTACTAGTAGTTATAATAATAATGATATTAACAATGATAACAATAATATTAATAAATATAACAAATTAAATGTATCAAATTTCAGTATTAATAATATTAATAATAGTAATATTAATATGAATGTAATAATAATATAATAACTATAATTAAACTTGTAATTACATTTAATATTACAATTTATTAATTTTGTAATATCTAATAATTATATCATATATTATATGAATATATCTATTGAATATTTAACATTTATATGTTTTATATATGTTTTCACATAATAGTTATTAATAGAAATCATTTATATATATTTATCTTATATAGATTCATAATAGTATTATATATATTTTTTTATTCATTTTAATAATAATTTAATTATTCTGTTTGTTATTTTGCATTTTTAATTTCAAATTGATTAAAGTGTATTTTAGTAATTCAAAATATTATATACACTTATATTTATATATATATTTACATATTTATTTACACACAACTATTCGTGAATCGTCAGGAATGGTCAAATATTAAATGTATCCATGTAAACAGTTCAAAATTTTTGAGACTCAAGATTATTGACTTTGCTTATCGTGTCGGAAACATATAAAGATTAAGTTTAAATTTGATCAAATATTTCCGGGTCATCACAGTACCTACCCGTTAAAGAAATTTCGTCCCGAAATTTGAATGAGGTGGTCATGGCTAACAATAAAAATGTTTTCATGACGAATATGAGTTGATAAATAGAGTTTTATCATCATTGAGTAATATGGATAGAACCATTCGATTATTCGAAAAGTATGAATGAAGCTATCACAAAAGAGTTAAATGAATAAATGCATATTCGTCTTAACCGGTGACGTAGTCACGGTTTATTTTCGGAATTTAAGGGATTTTAAAGAAAATATTTGAAATCTAAAAGATTTGATTCTTCGGCGAATAAGGAAATTAGAATCCTCTTTGATTAAATGCGATGATCTGTCTCGATTGCTCTGTCGAATATTTTACTATAAATCCACTCCCTTCATTTCCTTCATATTTTGGAGTTCCATACTTTTATTTTCTCTTCCCGACTTTAGGTCAAGCGAATAAGGGTCCAGAATTCGTAGGTATGGAGTTTCGAATGAACATGACTAACGTTCTAAGAGAGAGATTGTAATAGCACGATCTTGATTGGTTAAATTACCAGAATTTAGGAGAGAAGATAGAATTATCAGGAAGATATATTATTGATATGTTTAGAGATTAGGTAGAATGTAAGAGTCGTGTAACATGGCACATGATGACGGTATGGTATGTGAATCATCACGTTTCATTAGAAACTCAGCATGACTTACCGTAATATAATCACGTTGATCAAGTGTTATTATATTATACGAACCCATGTATCAATTCCCAACACTACTTAAAAAACATTCATAGTTTAAATTTGAAAGTTTACAGAATATAGAAACTAACAGTTTCTTATATGATGTAATACTAATAGCGTAATGAGATAAATGATTTCAGATAAGAATAGTTATGAAAATTTCTTCATTAATATAGAGGATATTTATAATGAAAAATATGATGATATCTTAGAATTTCTAAGATCGAAGGATGATGAAGAAGATTTTTCCATAAAGGTTTAGAGTCGGGAGCAATATATTCGTTAATGACTTCAGCAGATATTGAATCATTTGGATTCTTTGAAGGCAGGCTTAGTCTTTGTGACTTGTTCACAGCCTCCTTCATGGTTTGCTCAATCCGTTTTCCAGTTCCTACATTTCTGAACTTTACCAACACACTATTCTTTATCATCAAACTTTTGACAATTACGGTTGTCTAAAGTTTCTGCTGCTTCATTCAGCTTTTTCAAAAATTTGAGTATCGATTCGTAAACTGGGTGCTTTTCAGAATTTCAAAATTTAAGATCGTAACTCTAGGAGATAAATGTTATATGTATACATATAACTGTTGATATAGACATGCTGCGAGATTTCAAAATACTGATTGATGATTCTCGGTATTTGGTATGGCAATTCTTATTATCAGATGCAGATGAATAGATGATAAGGTTTCAATGAATATAGTAACTTTTCAGAAGGTCCAAGATCAATGAAGTTACGGGTAAGTTTACTGCTAATGTGGTGGAATATAAATGGTTCACCGGTAACGATGACGATAGGCAAACTTATATATCGAGGTTATAATAAGGCTAATTCGAATGGAAGTCGAAGTTGTCTTGTTGGAGCTGTGACAAAATCGGCTAATTTGAAAAAGAATTGCAATGTTATTTTCGGTAATAACAATGTCAAAGGAGCTAGCATAGATACATGTTAAACGTTTACTCAGGTTCTGAGTGTTTTCAGGTGCATAACTATATGCATCAATCTTTTCTTTCGTAGATGAAGTGTGGTTGTTTCATCCTCTCGATTGAGATGTTTTCAAGAATCATAAAAGGTTTGAACGTAGATTGTAATCGTCAAGATACAAATGAGGTTTAAGATGAAATCAAGTGGCAAACTTGAAGAAATGTTTAGTTTCATATGTTATAATCAATATTTTAATTCATTTTAATTGTTCAATGTTTTTAGTCCATAGTTAGCAGTCCACAATTAATAATTCAACAATTCATATATAGTTTAATATATTATATTCGAATTAATTAATACATGTCGTGACCCGTTATATACATGTCTCAGACTCGATCACAACTCAAAGTATATATATTATTTGAGAATCAACCTCAACCCTGTATAGCGAACTTGATCATTACAGCATATAGAGTGTCTATGGTTATTCCAAATAATATATATAGATGCATCGATATAATATGTCAAAACCTTGTATACGTGCCCCGATATTTAAAATGCGTAAATAACAGTATTTAAATGACGATAAATAAAGTGCGTAAAATAAATAACAGAAATTAAATGACAATAAATAAAATTGCGAGAATTAAAATTGCGAGAAATAAATTGCGATAAATAAATGTAATAAGGATTTAACAGTTAGCTAGGAACAGTTAGCTAGGATTTTGTTAGCGTGGATTCTTAACAAAATTTCTCATAATTAATTTATTTGTTTCTAACAAATTTTATTTTGTCCAATGTTTTCTTCATTATGCCACTTGTTGGACTCTGATAGGTCAAAATCCAAATATGAAATTGAATTAAAATGGTTATTCTGTGGTGAACGGATACATATATCTGTGGATGTAAGTAGGATATTAAATGACCGTTGAATCAGATTCGAAGAATGTACAGCGTAACTTATTAATGTGAAATCTAAATATTCCTCGGGTATTACCTACCCGTTAAAATATTTTCATCATTAACAGTTTGTACGAAAGAATTTTTAATTACAATCTTTGTGAAAATATACTTACATATAATTACAATCTTTGTGAAAATATACTTACATGTATATATTCTTCAGATGTAATCATGGATTTAATGAGTTAATATAGTATTAAACTCATTTGGTTTACCATCAAAACTAGCATACATAATCTCTATAACATTAGAGATTACATAATTGCCATGAAGAACAAATATAATTGATGTAGAATGATACGTAGAACGATGATTATATTCGAGGTACAGAATGAGATGCTGAGGCATGGATTTTTGATGGTACTGGTGCTGTTACTGATAGTACTGTTGGTGCCGGTGATGTTGCTGAAACTGGTAAATTTTGCACCATATTCTCCAAATTTATTATTGGGGCGCGAAGTTTGTTGACTTCTTCTATTATTCCGGGATGATTGTCGGTCGAAAACGAGCAGATGAATAAGGTTTAGAATTGTAGATAGAATATAATCATGTCGAGCTACTCTGGAAATGAGGCTGAAAATGGTGTTTCGAATAGGTTCACCGGTAAGTGCTTTAGGTTCTTCACCAAGAGGAGAATTCGGTTGGTCGAAAGGATCGCCTTCTCTGTATCTCCATTGATTAAGTCGGCTACGAACCCATTAGATGAATTGGGGATAGCTGATTGGTTGATTTATTCTGGTGACACTGCTTTCGGAGCTTAGGTGAAACTCATGTCGGAATAGCTGTCGGGTTTCGAAGAACTTGAACTAGTGATAAGCTCCATTTCGTACGATTGAGTAAAGGATTTTTCGATATGAAATGATTTTCGGCTATTGGATGGTATTCTAATTACATAGAATATCTATATATATAGAACAAAAGATTTCGTAGATTACGGAGAAATTTACGGAATATGTCAGGCAAAGTTTATTGTAACAGATACGCTAAGATATGAATTAGCAGATACGCTAAGATATGAATTTTGTCTTTACACTATTCATGCAATCAATGCAGTAAGATGTATCTAGACTAAGAATAATAAGCAAATGATTCCCTAAGAATGATAAGAAGGTAATTTTCGACACGAAATTATAAGCAAAACTTTTGACATGCAGACACGGTCGAAGTCCAGACTCACTAATGCATCTTAACAACTAGCAGTTAGACACACTAATGCAAGACCTGGTTCGCTAAGACCACCGCTCTGATACCAACTGTAGTGACCCGTCCTAATCCATCTGGACGAATACATTACATTTGGTTACATTGCGAGGTACTTGACCTCTATATGATACATTTTACGAACATTGCATAAGTTTTTAAAAGACAAACTTTCATTTCATCGAAAGTTGACGGTATGCATACCATTTCATAATATATCCAACTATAATTGACTTAATAATAATCTTGATGAACTCAATGACTCGAATGCAACGTCTTTTGAAATATGTCATGAATGACTCCAAGTAATATCTCTAAAATGAGCAAATGCACAGCGGAAGATTTCTTTCATACCTGAGAATAAACATGCTTTCAAGTGTCAACCAAAAGGTTTGTGAGTTCATAGGTTTATCATAAAATAATAAAATTCATCATTTTGATATGTATTAAAACATATTCTTGTACTCGAATAAATCTATATATTATTTTTAGTGATGTAATTGTTATATTTATTAATTTATAAATTTTATTTATATATTTTCATTTTATACATAATAATATTAATATAGTTAGATTCTGTATCTTAAATATATCTTTATATATAGCCTTCAATTTTATACATATAATCTTAAACATGTCTTATAATTATATTTACCAATTTACTAATGTTTCATTAATCTATATTAAGCTATATATATTTTATACATAATTCTCATTTATAGTCTTAATATATTTTGTACTTTAATATATGCATAATTTATATGTAACTAACATTTACACCTTAAAGTTATAATAGTCGGTATATATTAAAAGTGGGTTCATAGTAATACTCATATTAAAGTTTAAATCTTTGAGAGTTTTCTATACATCTATATATATATATATATATATATATATATATATATATATATATATATATATATATATATATATATATATATATATATATATATATATATATATATATATATATGTTACATATGGCTATATATTTTTAATCATCGCAAATCTAAATTTTCAAGCTAACTTATTATAATATTTTGTATTATATTGTAAACTTTAATTTAATATACTAACCATATTACTTATCATACTAATCTCATATTCATTTCTATATCATAATATTATCCTTAACATTTACAATAATAATAATAATATAACAATAATAATGATAATAATAATAATAATAATAAATATAGAAGTAGTAAACAAAATTGGCTACCTTTAGAGTAAGCCTTCTAAAAAAAATGCCATCGCTCAGGCTCAAACCCCTGACCTTTCGATTAATCCCTCAACACCCTAACCATCTCCCTACTCCTTACTTTCTGTTATAGATACCAATTAATTTTCTTTTACCCCGTCATCAATTACAGTCCAACAAACTTGGTACCACTGCTATCCAAATTCCGGGATATTGTCACGTATGAATTTAATCTAAACGATCTTGGTCTCGGCCCAGTAACGGTTTCACAGGCCCAAACTAACTGCCCAATATCAACATGATTGTTTAAATAGAAGCGCATTAAAATACCCATTCATTACTAATTAATCTGTACCTCGCATAAAAAAAATATATCGACATAGCAACCCTACAAGTGGAGCAGTTCATACAGCCGACGTTATTTAATAATATCGACATCATTATTAATTCTTCCATTATCGAAACTTTATCATTATTTAACATCACCATCTCCACTTATCATCATTCTTGTTTTGTGGCTAATTACACAGAAAAGCACAACAGACACAGTAGCAGTAGAATAGCTATGAACAAAGTGTTGGATTTTGGTGGTTAACATGGAAGAAGGTGATTGTTCTAAGGTATTTTACGACTGCAATAACAAAAAAAAAAATAAACAGTTGCAGTATTATGGCAATTTGGTAGTGGTTGTTTGTGTTTGGTAATCGTACAGCAGGGATGAAGACAGTTTGAAGGGATTAAAGGACGGTGTTCATGATGTGATCTAATGGTTATCGAGCATTCGGACAAGAAACATCCAGTTTTTGCAGATGTATTAAAGGTGTTATGTTGATGATTTGATGCAGATGGTGTACGTTAGGGTTTCATGTTGATCGACTAGAAATCATGAAGGGTTGTGATGATTTTTCTTCGGCTTGAAACAGTAACAAAAGTACAGCAAAATAGGAGTAAGCTATGGTATTGTGTGGCGGTTTGTGGTGGTTTTATTTTAAGAGAGAGAGAGAGAAGAGAGAGGGGTGGAGGTAGGGTTGTGGTGGCGATTCAAATGGTTGGAGAGTTCACGAAGAAAAAAAAGAGATACAGTAGAGATGGGGTGAAGAAGATGGTTGATTTCTTTATTTTTCTAACGATAACAGAGATTATATAACGTGCAATGTAATTGATTGATGCTATAACACGAGTTGATGAAATTGTATGGTAGTGAAGATTGTGGTCGACAAAATTGCAATCAGGAGCAGAAGAAGAATAAAGAGGATGGAAAAGGGATAGTGACAGGAAACAGATTTTGTTTCTGTTATGAGACTTCAACACAAACGCAGTCAGGAAACAAAACAAACAAAAACCAATAAAGTCGATCGTGATATTCCACAGAATTTTTGGTTATATCTGTATTATATTAACTATTATATTAACTAGTATTATTAATAATAATATAAAATATAATAATAATAATAATAATAATAATAATAATAATAATAATAATAATAATAATAATAATAATAATAATAATAATAATAATAATAATAATAATAATAATAATAATAATAATAATAATAATAATAAGATCTATAATAATACTAATATTAACCATAATACTAAAATTATAACTTTACTACTAGTTATAATAATAATGATATTAACAATGATAACAATAATATTAATAAATATAACAAATTAAATGTATCAAATTTCAGTATTAATAATATTAATAATAGTAATATTAATATGAATGTAACAATAATATAATAACTATAATTAAACTTGTAATTACATTTAATATTACAATTTATTAATTTTGTAATATCTAATAATTATATCATATATTATATAAATATATCTATTGAATATTTAACATTTATATATTTTATATATGTTTTCACATAATAGTTATTAATAGAAATCATTTATATATATTTATCTTATATAGATTCATAATAGTATTATATATATTTTTATATTCATTTTAATAATAATTTAATTATTCTGTTTGTTATTTTGCATTTTTAATCTCAAATTGATTAAAGTGTATTTTAGTAATTCAAAATATTATATACACTTATATTTATATATATATTTACATATTTATTTACACACAACTGTTCGTGAATCGTCGGGAATGGTTAAAGATTAAATGTATCCATGTAAACAGTTCAAAATTTTTGAGACTCAAGATTATAGACTTTGCTTATCGTGTCGGAAACATATAAAGATTAAGTTTAAATTTGATCGAAAATTTCCGGGTCATCACAGACGGTGTCCAGTAATGAAGGCCAGGACGGCGTCCAAAGGCTGGGACGGCGTCCAAACACCTGGGCAGTTGCAGTTTGCTGAAATTTCACAAGTCTCGAACCAAAACCAAACAATCACAATTTGTGAACCGAAAACACTTAACAAATGTATCTTATATCGTTGGAAAGGTATTTTGACAAGGAATACAACTAACCACATATTATCAATCAAGCTCATCATTTACAATAACTAAAACCGCATTAAATGTTCATCATTTATACATCCAAGATCATAAATGCAATTTGATGATTCAGGAACTTACTACCTACATATAATATGCCGCTTCGTAGGTAATTACGCACACAATACAACTAAACACTTACCAATAACATTGCATGGCATTCAATGCATCAAAGGTTCATATTTAAGTCTAACAAACCCTAACCAAAATCACAAAATCAATAATCATGTTAGTGAAGTTTTCTTAATCAACCTACACATCAAAATGAAGCTAATGATGCTAGTAACACATTTAATACATGAACTTTAACATAACAACAACATTTAATCATCCAAAACTCAAGATTAAACACACACTTTTCAAGTTCAAGCTAGTTATACTAAAACAACAAGGTCGAGCATACAAATCATATATTCATGTTAGACTTGAGCCATATATACTAATTAATACACTTTTAAGTTTAAAAGATCAAGAACAAGAAACTTAGTGTTTTTAGAAAGTTACCCAAAAGAGATGAAGTTGGTATGGATTCGAAGAGGAAGATGCGAGGATTCTGAATATGTAATTTATTTTAGTTAGTGCTTGCTAGATCTAATTTGGATGATGAATTTGTGTTTGAGGGTTTGAGAGCATAAAAGTGGAAGTGATGTGTGCGGGGTGTAGTACGTAATACTATTAATTTTATTGCGAAATACTATTAAATACGATACAATTTTACACAAGTTATTTATTTATTTATAGAATAGGATATACCTAAACCTTGCTACAACACTTATAGGAAATGTACCTAATCGTAGAGTAGTGTAGTTTTTAGTAAGTCCGGTTCGTTCCACAGGGATACAACTAAATTTAACGCTATATTTATTTTAAACTATATTTGTATAAATATATATATAAGTAGTATTATTATTATTATTATTATTATTATTAAAGGGGGTTTTTACCGTTTAATGACTGGTTTGTCGATTTTATGTCTTAAGTCGCAATTAAAACCTAATGTAAAATATGAAATATACAAATGACTTAATTTAAAGCGTAAAGTAAATAATGATAATAAAAGTGCGATAATTTAAAATGCGATAAATAAAATGACGATAAATAAAATTGCGATAA
Source organism: Rutidosis leptorrhynchoides (assembly GCF_046630445.1). NCBI lineage: Eukaryota > Viridiplantae > Streptophyta > Magnoliopsida > Asterales > Asteraceae > Rutidosis > Rutidosis leptorrhynchoides. The sequence goes on from NC_092339.1 coordinate 359,085,214, forward strand.
TTAAAAGTACGATAATTAAAAGTACGATAATTAAAGGTGCAATAAATAAAATGACATAAAATAAAAGTGCGATGAGATATAAAATAAAGGAATTATGCTTATTTAAACTTCCGTAATCATGATGTTCGACGTGTTGATTTTAATTTATTACCATGGGTTAATTGTCCTTTGTCCTGGATTATTCGATATGTCCATCTGGTTTTTGTCCATAACAGTCCATCAGTCATAAATATAAAGTGCGAGTGTCCTCGTCAAATTATCCTTATACCCGAAGTCAAATATTCTAACTAATTGGGGACTTAAACTGTAACAAGGTTTTAATACTTTGTTAACAATTACACCAAGTGTCCTTGTACGTAATCCACCCTTGTTTTAATGAGTCCATTGACTATTAATCCATTCCCGTGTCCAGTTAAATGAATGATTATTAGTATTTATAAATATCCCGCCCATCGTGTCCGATCGAGTGTATGTGGTTATTTATAATTACCTCAAATTGTAAATCTCCATATTAAATTAACGAACTATCATTCAATTAAACAAATATAAAGCCCATTAATAGCCCATAGTCCAATTTCCACAAGTGTCGATCTTTTGTCCAAACCCCAATTATGGTCCAAAGCCCAATAACCCCGTCTTTAATATTTAGCCCAACATCACGATTACTTTGATTTAAATAAGCATAATAATAACTTAGCTACGAGACATTAATTTAAAAAGGTTGAACATAACTTACAATGAGTATTAATCGCGTAGTGTTACACGGACAGAATTTCGACTTACAAACTTAAAACATTCGCCACTATAACCTTATTATTATTAACTTAATATTAAAATTATAATGATAAAATATAAATATAAATATATTGAGAGAGTATGATGATAGATGGATATATGGTGTACATAATTCGCTGAAAACGCGTCCAATTTATAGACCTGGCCAAACTGTTCTTCCCATGCGATCGCATGGAATTATAGCATCCAGGCCATGCGATCGCATGGCCAGCTGGATCAGACTACATTTGCTTTCAAAACGTGGGCTACGCGTATTTATTTAATATATAATATAATATATATAATTTTATATAATTAATTATATATTATATTATATTCTTGTGCATTGTTGCCTTGTAATTTTAGCTCCGTTGCATCGCGCGTTGATAGTTAGTTCATGTTTAATTTCTGGATTTTCGAACGTCCTTGCGTACTATTTAATATCTTGTACTTTGCGTTCCGCGGCTCGTACTCTTGTAATTTTGAGATGTTTCTCATCAATAAATTGAACCACTTGGATTGTACTTTGTACTTTTTAGCTTTTTGGTTGTTTGCATCTTCAAATCGTCGAATCTGTCTTTTGTCTTCACTTTTTATTATTTAAACGAATATCACTTGTAAATAGAATAATAGCAACTAAAAGCTTGTCTTTCTTGAAGGATAATGCTATGAAATATATGTTCGTTTTTAGCATTATCAAATATTCCCACACTTGAGCATTGCTTGTCCTCAAGCAATATAGAACTTGAATATAACTTTACTAGAATCACTTCTTTATTCTTCACACTTTGTACATCAGTGATTTTAATACGGCGGTATAAACAATGATAGTAACGATGTGGTTTACAGTTCCACATGACTAAAAATTTAGATCCTTTAAGGAAATTGGATCTTTATGAAAACATTTGATCTTATGAAAATTCAATCTAGCTTTTACCCTAGATAAGTTTTCCAGAATAACCCTTCACCGGTGTTTGCAAAATGTTTTTGTGGGTTTCAGATTTGAAAATTTTAGCTTAAAACTTACGGTTTTGTGTCACCCACTTGCTAACCTTGTTTTAGGAAAGCAACACGTCCAGTATACTTGCTCCGTATATTACCTTTCGGTAAACTACCGTTCGGTTGTAAAGGAAAGCGTTGAACAAGCAACTGTTAAGGCAATGTCTAATGATATGCTTTTGATTATGGTCGATATCGTGTCGGATGCAATTACTATCCTTTGTAGGAGCAATAGTAAAGATCACCCTATAGTTTTTCGGTCTGGTACAAGGTCCTGTCTTTGACCATACTATGCAACCACCGTTCTTACGGTTGACACCCGATTTGGTTCATGTGACCTAATGAATTTCAGGTGAATTCCTAGGAATTTACGTTTAATGGTAATGAACGCATTGAAAATGGGTTTTCAGAAAACAAATCGGTTTGTAATTTGGTCAAAATATTTTCTCGTTCAAGCTCGAGTTTAGATATCATTGAATTTCATGAGTTTGAATTCTCAATCTTTAAGGTCAATCTCAAGGATTGAGTAATATCAGGCTTAAAAGCTGTTTTTAATCTTTAAGGAGATTATCCTTTATGGAGATCTGATTCATTAGTCTTATAAGCTAATTTGCATGGTGCCCCCCATTGTACGAGACAGATCCTCTCATGGTTAGGATAAATCTGACCACTTGGCGACCCTGTTTGATGCTGAGGTCCGTGGATTTTCAGCTGATTTTCGAGAAAACTTTTCAAGGTTTTTCGTAGTCTCTACAACTGGTCTGGACGACAACTTCCTGACCTAAATCAAGAAGTGCGTGTCTTTTTCTCGGAAGACTGTACTTCCTTATAAGTTCTATTTATATTAAAATAAACTGGGTAAAACTGATTAATATTGTCCAAAACAAAAGTATCTTCAATTATTTGTACAAAAATATGTGATATATGTTCTAAATAACTTGGTAAATTTTTCCAACACTTGGCTTTTATTTTTCTTTCTTTGCCTTTTTATTCTCCTCTATTCCATTTTAAATGAATTCAAGCATTTTGGGTTGTTTCTCAATTTATGTCCTTTCTGAGGTAACAATAATTTCGGTGTTAACACCTAGTTTTATCGTTCATAAATATGTATAAACATGATTTTGAGTTCATTTAGTTAAAAAAAATTTAAAAATTTTACTAGAAGTGGGTAGTCAGTTTATAAGATTAGGGCTGTTCTTTATTATCAGAGAGCACTAGATTCTAATACAACTACTGCGTTACTAGTAAAGTTTAACGGTGGCTATTAAACCAAGTGTATAAGTCAAAAAATTTTAAAACCGAAAGAATTTAATCCCTCCCCACACTTAAGATCTTGCAATGCCCTCATTTGCAAGAAATCAGTAGCAATTTAAATTATTGAGGGTGATTAGCGTAGAAAAATGATTAAATTTTACCAAAGTTTCCAAACATATTGTTGTTTGTGTTGAATGATAAATGGTGCACATCATTTGTTCATTCCTGCAGTTGTTATTTCACATATATTTTGCATCTTATCGTCAAAATTAGTTGCTTTTGCTGAACTTAATGCTAGTCTTTGAAAATATGCTGTTTTACCCTATTGTGTACATGAGATAAAATACATACAATACAAATGTAACGACCCGGATTTTTCCGATCGTTTTACACTTATAAGATTAATATTTACATAAATTAAACCTTACCAACATGATAAGCAATCTAAATTGTTGAGACTTATGTTTTTGAAAAGAGTTTTACACAACGTTTGACCGTCCAATTTGACCGATGATATCACGAACTATATAACATACGATAATTATACGTTTGTGTATATATATGTATTTTTATATATTTAACATGATCTAAGAATGTTTTAACATCTCATTGTGTACTAATAACAATGAGTTATAAGTATATTTTGAGACTACTAACTTAAGTTTTCAAAACGATAACTATATGTAACGTTCTTTGACATATATACTTACAATCTATAATGTGTTGGTGATCTATGTCACCAATATGATTTAAGTGTAATGGGATTAATTTGTAACCAAAATAATCTTGATAAATATCGAACAAGTTTGGGGAAGTGTGGAGTGCACACTTGTTTGAACTTATCTTGAATATGACGGGGGTTCAGGGGCAGCGCCCCCGATAAGCGGGGTCCAAGGGGTGGCAACCCCTAGCGGGGTCCAAGGGGCAGAGCCCCTGGCTAACATTGCTTTATTAACATTGCTTTATTAAAAATGTCTTAAAATTTTATTTTGGCCCGGTTTGACCCAAAAAATAAAAGCCCAGTTTTGAGCCTCTTTTACAGTTATAAACCAGTCCATATTTGAATTCTCGTTCCGATTCCTCAAAATTTCTACAAGTATATATAGGGTATATGTAACCGTATCATACCCAGCTTCTATACGTATTTACTATTGGTATATACCAACAATAAACTTCAATGATCAGCCACTAGACATGATGTTACATGTGGGAACCAGCCATTTAACCTCATGTGTGACTTTTGTGCAAGAAAACAAACTAAATCTCCTATATATCCATCCCATAATCATGCTATTTTGCACACACACACATACAATTTCATTTCCAATTTTCTTTCAAGTTAATTCACTCCCTAATCTCTCTTCATTTACCTACTCAAGAACGTATCAATATAGTCATCCGATTTCAAGGAGATTACTTCCAACCTTTCAATCCCACTCCACCACTCTTTTGATTCCAAGAGTTTTCTTACCTTTTCCAGTAGCTTTGTCCAAGTAACTTGAGGTAGTAACCTTATTCATAACCTTATTCAATTCATATTTATATAGCTATCTTATTTTGTGTTGTAAAATTTTAACAACAAGAACATAGTTTGAGTGATTTCAAACTTGTTCGCAAACTAAATAGATCCTTCTAATTTGATTTTTTAAAAAACACTTCAAGACCTGTAATATATCATATTATGACAAAATCGGATTAATGATATCTTGGCTAATTAACATAATATTTAATATATATTTACTTATGATTTGATTTTATATATTTCAGGACCACCCGTAAACAACACGAGAAGATTAATCATAAGACCTCATGATTGTACGCAACACGTCATTTGACAACACGGTACTTTATGTACGCAACACGTCACTTGACAACATGGTACCATGGGTCGAGATTAATTCTGATCAATACGAATACGATGGGGTCTTTATTTATTTTATTTAAGCAACTAATTGTGGACCACTAACATCGGACTGCTAACTACGGACTAAGAAAATATTAAAAGTATATATATATATATATATATATATATATATATATATATATATAACGATTACTTAAAAAGAAAATATGTTGATATATTATATATATGGTTAGGTTTGTGATATCTATCGGAGACCAAGTCGAGTTAAATGCCTTCAAGACAAAAGTGAGTATATAGTCCCACTTTAAAACTCTAAATATTTCGGGATGAGAATACATGCATTTTATGATTTACGTTATGGACACAAGTGATTAAAAATATATATTCTACGTTGAGTTGTACCACTGGCATACTTCCCTGTAACTTGGTAACTACTATTTACATGAGGTATTGTAAACGCGAATCCTGTTGATAGATCTATCGGGCCTGACAACCCCAACCGGACTGGACGACCAGTATTCAACGGTTGCACAGTAATTCGTTTCGGTGACTACACTTGGTACGGTGTAGTAAGATTTCATAATAAAGGGAATATGCGACGTTGATTAAATGTTAAGTATGGTTATCAAGTGCTCAACAACTTAGAATATTTTTATTAGAACGTTTATATATGAAATCTTGTGGTCTATATTTATAACGCTGCCGGCATTAAACCTATATCTCACCAACTTTATGTTGACGTTTTAAGCATGTTTATTCTCAGGTGATAACTAAAAGCTTCCGCTGCAACATGTTGAATTTAAGCAAGATCTTGAGTATGCATATTTGTGTCAAAAATAAAACTGCATATCGGAGGATTTGTAATGTAAAATATGTTGGAAGTCATATTGTTATTATCACATATAAAGTTTGTAAGTATAAGATTATCGCTAAACGATAATCATTATTAAGTTGTTTAAACCTTGTATTTGTAATAAAAGCTATGGTTTGTATTGTAAAAACGAATGCAGTTTTTGAAAAATGTCGCATATAGAGGTCAATACCTCGCGATGAAATCATATGTTATTGTATTCGTCCTTATGGTTAAGGTCGGGTTATGACAACAAATATAAACATGCATGGTAATTTGAAATGGGACTTAATATCCCACTTTCAAATTACAAAAATGAAATATTAGTACACAATAATAAAAATGTTAAACATTACATAAAAGTATCAAAATGTTATATGTTTAACATAAATAGATAAAAATAATAAAAGATAAGAAATCACCAATGGAACACTATTGATTTGGATAGGGGTTCCAATTCATATCATCGCTTGGGTTTCATGGTTGGTGAGAGGTGTTCTGGTAGGCTTGGTTGGGGTCGTACAGGTCAAAGGGTGGTCGCATGTCGGGCTAATGTGTTGGATAGTAAGCAGGTCGAGTCGGGATGTAGTTATTTGGTACCTGATATGATAGCTGGCTCATGATTTGGTGCTGATGAACTTGTCAGCTATCGTGTTGGAGTCGCCTGAAAGTCTCATACACATTCGTGGCTTTCCCCTGCTCATACTGACGATGCCTATCCTTATTATTCATTTCCACCCCATCTATACGCTGGAAAACGTCAGTAAAACTATCCCTAATGACATCCCTGATGTCATATGCTTCTTCCATCTCTTCATCTGAACCCCTCTCTACCTGTGGATGGGTGCCATGATATGGTATTAGCATATTGTGCCTCCGTTTTAGTACCTTTACACCCTGATAAACCTGCAAGCCTATGCTCTCGGCTTGTTCCTCAACTACCATCATTGGACCCCCGTGTTCCCTATCTACACCTAAGTACTCTCCAATTAGAGTAACAAAAATACCTCCTCCTATTATTCCCCCGTCATGTATACCTTCCACAACTTTGGACAAATAAAACCCAACACAGTAGGGAATATTAACAAAGCCTCTAGTGTCTCGAATGCAGTTAAGGTAAAATAAATCGTTTGGAGTTATTTTTTCCTTGTTTTTACCTCTTTGTGTAATCGAGTTATCTAAAAATCTATGTATTATACGAAGCTCTGCTTTGTTAATGTCTAAATAGGAGTGTCTTCCTGCCCGTGTAAACACATTAAATTTGACATACGCCTCCATACGGCGTTAGCGTCAAAATCTCTATCTACCCTCTCACCGTGATAAATTAAAGCTGTACAATCAGGTGATAATAATTCAGTAGGGGTGTAAATCTGTAAAGCTCTAGCCATGTCTATCATAGACATCCTGTATAACCTACCTCCAAGTAAAAATCTAAGAAAAGTCTTATCGTCTAACCTATCTACATCCTTATTTAAGGCTATAGTACTCATTAGCTCAATACACCACTCCTTATATACAGGCCTACGAGTGGTAAATAAATGTTCTCAATCAGTAACAGAAGAGCTGCCATATTTTTGGATTAGATGCTGCCTAACTGAGTTAGCCAGGTGGACCCTTACCAAAGGCTCCCAATCTATTACCCTTGGTACTTCTACATTTTTGGTCCAAAGCTTAAATTTGTTACTTTGATACGTTGGGTAATCTCTCCAACTTCTTTCAAACCTTAGATTGGGGTGTAACTCCTCTTCATGAATTCTCGAGTGTTCTATTACATGGTGAACGGGAAATACTACGTAGGCGGTAAAAAATTGTGGCTCCGGCTCATAGTATGGCACGTGTTGATTATAATGTTGTTGTTGTTGTTGTTGTTCCTGTTGTTGTTCCGGTTGCGGTTCTTGATCAGGTTCTTGTTCAGGTCGTCTAGACGATGATGATGCACCATCAGTATCGGTATTTCTCTGCAAAACACATTACACACAAAATTTGTGCATCCAAATATGCATTAGTGTTAGGAAAATAACAAATTAAAACAATTACAATAACATGTTTAATCCATACTAAACTTATACTCATTTTCATATTTTTATTAATTCTACAACTTTTCAAATAAGCATATATGAAAAGGTATACAAAGTTCATAAGCATTCAACTCAAATAACATGTTAAAATAACCATTACTAGCAATTAAACAAGTTTCAAATAGCATTACATCAATTTAATCAAGTTTATGAATTTTAGACTTAAAAATTCCACTTTAATGTTCAAAAATCATTTTTAGGATCAAAGTTTGGATCATTTAGCTACCTAAACATGTTACACTACTTAATTTAGCAATAATTCATAACAAAAATCGACCATAACTTGTTTATATCAAAAAGCCCCAAATTGCTCAAGAACACAAACCCTAGATTTCTAAAAATTTTGAAGTTTAAGGCTTCAAATCATGTTAAATAGCATCAATCTAGGTTATACAAGCATAATATACTAACAATTTAACTCTAATTACACTAGAAATTATCAAAATTAAATTAGGTAAACTTTAGCTCAAGAACACTAATAATATGAATTAAAGAGTTTAGGAGTGAATTTTTTTACCTTTCTGCTTCCCCATCTGAAAAAAGACATGATTATAGCGGATTATAGAACGAAATTTGGTTGATTTTGGTGAAAAATTGCAAATTTTAGAGTGTTTTTGGGAGGGTTTTCGTGTATGTGTGTGTATTGAAGTGGGAAGACAGAAGCAGCGACTGCCTTTATGTTCTGTCCAATTTTTGTGGTCCATGCGACCGCATGGCTTTCTAGGCAAAACCCCATGCGATCGCATAGGGTCTATTTTTTTTTTTTAATAAAACCTTTGACTTATAAAAAAAATGAAATAAATTTAAAATTTTGTTTCCTTTTATATTGAGGGTGTTTCGGTACGTTGACCTAGTTCGTCCCTCGACAAAATTTTAAAAATTTATCTTTTTAAAGCATTGTTTTTAAAAGCTAAGATTTTAGGATTTTTTTTTTTATTTTTTGGCATACTTTAAATCAATGAGATTAAAAATAATGATAATAAAATTTCTCGTCCCGCCCTCGGGTAAAGCAATTTCGGTTCAACGACCTAGTTTTCAACTCACGATGAATTTTAAATATCAAATTTTTTAACTAAATGAAATAAAGTAAATTTTTGTTTTTAAATTCACACCAAACTTAAAATGCATATAATTTTAATATAAATAACAATAATATTTATATATTAATTTTACAAACTTTCATTTAAAATATTATATATTCGTTTTAAAAATTTACAATAATAATTTAATATTTATATATAAATTCTAAAATCTTGATAAAAAAATAATAAAATAAAATTAAAAATCTTTTTGGTCTTTTATCCCACTTTAATCAATCAAATATTAACAAAAATATAGGTCCCTCTTTTGGGTAAAGTAATTTCGGCTATATTGCCTAATTTTACTCATGACAAATTTCTGAAATATTTTGAATTGATTGATTAAAGATATTTATACCTTATGAATAAACGGTAAATTTCGCAGTGATGTAATAAATTTTTGTATGATATCAATAAATTCGGTTTCGCATACCTAATTTTATTGAATATCAATTTAATACTTTATAGCGACCGATTCAGCGTTTATTATCAAAAGGTTAAAAGCAATAAATATAAAATAAAAATTGTACATACTTGCCTGTGAGATAGAATTCTCAGAGACCTGCTTTAGTCGACTCATAGGAGAGTCGTGTGATTTGGTTTTCCATAGCTACATAAGCGTAACCTCGATTCTTCAATAACTTTTCTTCTAAACATATGAACGGTCCTTCTCTGCATAGAGTAACAAATTCAGTATTTGAATATGTTTGATTGTTCGAACATTTACCTTCGTGTGACCATTTTTCACATTTATGACATCTTTCAATGTGTCGTGCTCTTCTTTTTGTTGTGGATTTTGATTTTCCTTTACCAAAATGTGTCTTATGATGATTCTTCCTGAGTTCTTGATGTGTGCAGTGTTATCAATAATTTTGATAATTTTGTGAGTGAGAGGCAGTGTTATCAATAATTTTGTAAGCTTCGGTTGCGGTTTTCTTCATAATGGAACCACCAGCTGCTATGTCGATGTCTTTTCGTGTAGTAATGTTGCATCCTTGGTAGAATATTTGTACTATTTGATAAGTGTCTAAACCATGCTGAGGACATCCTCTCAATAACTTTCTAAATCTTGTCCACGCCTCATATAGAGTTTCATTTGGCTTTTGTGTGAACGTAACAATTTCTCCTTGAAGTCTCATAGCTTTAGATGCCGGAAAGAATTGTTTAAGAAATTTTTCAACTAAGACATCCCATGTATCAATCGCCCCTTCAGGTAACGATTCTAACCAATCTTTGGCTTCTCCCTTTAAAGTTCAGGGAAATAACATGAGATAGATCTGTTCATCCTCAACTTCTCTGATCTTAAATATAGTACAAATCCTATTAAAGGTTCGAAGATGTTCGTTTGGATCATCCTTCGGTGCACCACTAAATTGGCATTGATTAGTTACCATGTGTAGGATTTGTCCTTTGATTTCATAATCTAGTGCATTAATGTCTGGTTGAGTAATTGCATGACCTTGGGCAGTGCGTTTAGCCCTCATTCAGTCTTCCATACTTAGAGGTTCCAGATTTTCCATGATTGAATTTGTTAAATCTGAATCACTAGAGGATTCTGATTTAATGGTTTCTTCCTCGACAATCTCTGGATAAGTAATTTGTGGTTTAGGAGGAATGATTAGTGGTTCAGGATCTCTGAATTGTCCATGAATATCCTCTGGGTTCTCAATTGTGAGGTCGGGTTCAAAAAATGGATTATCAAAAATTTTAATTGGAGTACTTGGTTGACTAGATGACAATTCTAAAGAAAAATCAACGGCGATAGTATTGGCTAGATGTCTTGATCGAGTTACAGGTGGTGTACGTATGAAAGGTGGTGAACGTTTTGCTCGGTGCATTCACTGAATATACTATTAGTTATAAAGATAAAAATTATTAAAGTTATCAAATTGATAGACTTTTCTGATTTTGCCCACGTTTCGAATAGCCAATAGATGCAGCAGGTAGCCAGGACCCTTTAAATCGGAAGTCCACAATTCGCCACTAACAAATCCAACTATTACTACGAACCAGAATATTTTGGATGTCTATCAATTTAACCACTTAAAATAATTTTTCGTCAAAATTTAAAGAAGATAAAATCTATGTCCTAAAAACTTGAGCGTAGAAATGAGAAAGAAAAGGAGCGCGTCGAAAAACGTCGAAAAATAAAAGGTCGAAAAATAAAAATAAGAAAGTAAAGCGTCGAAACTTAAAAGTCTAAAAACTAAATATTAAAAGTTACGTCTAAAGGTATTAAAGCTTAAAGGAATTCTATATCCAAAACGGTAATAACTTAAATAGGCACTAAAATCTATTAAATATTTAAGCGATAAGCGACGTCGTAAAATTCTAAAGCACCTAAATCTTAGTCTAAAGAAAAAGCACTTAAGGGATTTTACGGCAAAGCCTAAAAATCTAGAAATAAAAATAAACTACGGCAAATACTAAATTTAAAACTAAGTACGAACGATAAATATACAAATTATGAATTAAACGATTAAAAAGATACGAAATATAAAAATAAAACTTAAAGTTATAAAAATACAATTTTTATAAAAATATTATTTTTATATTATTTATATGAAAGTATTAGTTTTATATATTTAATAATAATTATTAAACTTAATAATACTAATTAAAACTAAAAATAAAACTAATTTAAACTAATTAATATTTTAATTAAACCCTAATTATAATTAATTATATGATAAAACTAACCCTAATTCAATTCAGTTTAAGGATCAGACCTGTCAGACAGGGTCATGCGGTCACATGGAATTATAGCATCCAGGCCATGCCATCGCATGGCCAGCTGGATCAGACTACATTTGCTTCCAAAACGTGGGTTGCGCGTATTTATTTAATATATAATATAATATATATAATTTTATATAATTAATTATATATTATATTATATTCTTGTGCATTGTTGACTTGTAATTTTAGCTCCGTTGCGTCGCGTGTTGATAGTTGGTTCATGTTCCGTTTCTGGATTTTCGAACGTCCTTGCGTACTATTTAATATCTTGTACTTTGCGTTCCGCGGCTCGTACTCTTGTAATTTTGAGACGTTTCTCATCAATAAATTGAACCACTTGGATTGTACTTTGTACTTTTTAGCTTTTTGGTCGTTTGCGTCTTCAAATCATCGAATCTATCTTTTGTCTTCACCTTTTATTATTTAAACGAATATCACTTGTAAATAGAACAATAGCAACTAAAAGCTTGTCTTTCTTGAAGGATAATGCTATGAAATATATGTTCATTTTTAGCATTATCAGGAAGTAAGAAAAGAGAGGAGGTTGAAGATGAAATGAATGAGTGGTGGAAAATGGGTTGACTAGTTGACCTAGTCAACTAGTTTACCCACTTGGCAACTTTGGTCCCTCGTGTTTGGAAACAGGTGCGTGAATTAACCGAACGAATAATTTAAATACGCTAGAGTAAACGAGAGATGCTATAATTAAATAACATGAATATTAGAAACGCTAAATAATGGAAGATACGAATCTAGATACGAAAGATATTATCAAAATAAAAATACGGGCGTTAAAATAAGTTTAATGACTAATTATATGTAAATAAATATCAACTATATCATTAACACATAAGTAAGTTTGTAACTTCCCTTGAAAACTCACCTTGCTCTTGAACAAACCCTTGAATGCTTCCAACTTCTTTCTCTTGATTAGTACCTATAAATATGCTAATCACATTAACACTTAGACTTTTAAACAATTACTAAGGCGATCTTTCAAACACCAACAACTATTTAACTTAACACTCTCATGAGTGTCTCATGACTTAACACTTGAATCCTTAATAAAATCTACTCAAATTCAAGTTTACACTTCATTGTGACATTTTCACAAACACTTGGTGTGCACAAGTATGCCATTGAAACGACCCGTCCATATTACTATAAACGTAGTACGTTATTCATTGGTCCCATAGCGAGGTATTTGACCTCTATATTCTAATAACCCGAACTAATCCATCTGGACAACGTCCATATTGATTATAAATGAATTACAATAGTTGATAACATTGCGAGGTACTTGACCTCTATATGATACATTTTACAAACGTTGCATTTATTCTTAAAAGGCAATCTATCATTACATCGAGAATTGACATATTCACCTAACATTTCATAATAACCAAATGACCTAATCTGTCATTTACTTAACAATAGTCTCTAATGATCTTCAATGACTCGAATGCAACGTTCTTGTATCATGGCTTAAAGGGTCCCAAGTAGTATCCTTAACATGAGCTAATGCACAGCGGAAGTCTTAGTTCATACCTGAGAATAATATGCTTTAAAATGTCAACATAAAGTTGGTGAGATATATAGGTTTGATGCTAGCAGCGATATAATAACCATGGACCACAAGATTTTAAAGTTTATACATAATACACTTCTCGTGTATGAAAAGACGTTGAGCACTTGGTAACCATACTTAACTAAAAGCCACAGCAACATACTCTTAAATAAACCCTACATCGTACCAAAGTGTAGTAACGAAAACGAAGTACTGTGCAACCGTTAAATGCTGGTCGTCCAGCCCGGTTGGGGATGTCAGCCCGATAGATCTATCAACAGGATTCGCGTTTACGCTCCTCACGTAATTAGCAGTTACCAAGTATAAAGAGATATGCCATGGTACAACTCAACGTAGAATTTATTTTTGATCACTTGTGTCCATAACGTAAATCATTTATAAAATCAGCGCATGTATTCTCAGTCCAAAAATATTTAAAGTTTAAAAGGGATCTATATACTCACCTAATGTATTTTGTGGCAAAAATACATATAACACCGTTGAACACTTATAAGGTTGGCCTTCGATTCACGAACCTAATTAATTATATATTTATGTATTGATTAATATCTAATTAACAAATAAAGTCGATTTACAGTGTACCTCATTCCTAATGCTCGAGACTAATATGCAAAAATTAATAAAAATTCGTTTGACTCAAAAAGACTTCCAAAAACCTTTACAAAATTATAACTGTTTACATATATTTAAATATAACAAATTTTATAGTTTAAAATATTTTACAAAATTTATTAAAGTAAATATAATGCATCTATTGATAAATAAGACTTTATGTATATCAAAATATTAAGTTAATACTTTATAATAATATTTTCAAAAATTAATTCATAATTAAATATCGTTGTCATATATTTTCAAATATTTTATAAAATTCTTTAAGGTAAACTATAAAATTTTATAACTAGAACTTTTTATAAAAATATACCAAATGTTAAGTTAATATTTTAGAATAACAATATTTTCATAAAAATAATATTTCTAATAAAAATAATAATTTTAGTGTTAATAAACATAAATTGATAGTTTCATTAATAATAATAATCAAAATGATAGTTTAATAATTTTTGATAAAAATATTAGTTATCTTTAAATATTCATAATAACAATTATGATAATATTTTGATAATAATAATTATAATAATAATAATGATTTTAACGACGTCGTAATAAAAATATTCATTTTTAATAATTTGTACAAAAGTTCAATTGGCTATAACTTCAAATCCGTCCGTCGAATCCATTCGACATCTAAATGAAAAGTTTATAGTTTTTCGCCACCTTTCCAAAAACATATATATCATATATCTTATTTTAACCGCAGAAGTAACTGAATCAGATTCTATCCTAAATTATATTTTGACAAAAGTAAATAAATAAACATGCTTGATCCTAAATTCTCGAGCACTAGTCAGGGACACACTAAAAGTAAATAAAAGTTAAGTTTAGAGTGCTCACGTATCAATTTTGAGATTCAATATTGCAGGATAGAATATAGATGCAACGGAGATGATAAACACTAGTTTGGCTCACGAGCAAAACCCCCGAACATTGCCCATAACTTCCATAACTATAATCCATAATATCCTAAATTTTATCCCTCTCATGACACCAGTTTTGGAACACTTGGGCAGAACCCTGTCATAGAATTTGGTGTATAATTAGTATTTCCTAATCTCGAGATTAATGATAACATTAATCTTAAGATTCATATTAATACTAATAATCAAAATATTAATCTTAATAATAATAATAATAATAATTATAATAATAAATATTAATTTAAATAAGTATACAGAGTAGTTTGTAAATGAAAAGAATGCAAAGTGGTTTGGCTTTTATAGCCATCTTTTGATTTTAAGCCTCTGCAACTTGCGGTATAAAAGAAAACAGCTGTCCCATTATTTAAAAGCTACCGACATCTTTTTTTTTTTTTATATTTATTTATTTAATTTAAATAATTAATTAATTAAATATTATATTATATTTATGTTAATGGTAAAAATATAAATTTACAAAAATTACTTTTATGTTGTCACTCAACTAAAGTCCCGGTTCCATTTTTTTTTCAAATAAAGTTTCGTACGTCAAGAAAATTAGCCCTTTAAGTTTAGTGACTCATACCTTTGCCAAAATAATAGGTTTTAAATTATAAAAACAATCCCACTAAAGATGTAACTTATCCTTTTGAGCACTGTGGTCATTTACTTTTTAAAAAAAATCAAAGTCTCGTTATCTTTCAAAGTATATTTTTAAGTTGAAAACGTTTTATATTAAGTTAAATATTATAATTAACCATTTTGTAGTATGCATAAATATATATTTATAAACATGTTTTATTTAAGTATTTATTTTTTAATAAAACCACATATCTAATACTTTGTTAACGTTATCAAATAAGTATATATCGTAAATACTTATAATGTTCGTGAATCGTCAGGATTGGTCAAGAGGGTAATCTAATTATCCAGATATAGATTTCAGACTTTCTAGACTCAACATTAAGGTTTTTGCTTATCGTGTCGGAAACATATAGAGTTTAGGGTTTAAATTTGGTCGGAAATTTCCGGGTCGTTACAGTACCCACCCGTTAAAGAAATTTCGTCCCCGAAATTTGGTAGAGGTTGTCATAAATAACAATAGGAATTTTTTCATGACAATTATGAGGTAATAATATAGTTTTATCATTATTGGAAGATATGGATAAAACGATTCGATCATGTGAAACGCACGAGTGAAGCTATCACAAAAGAATGAAATGAATGAATATGGAATTGTTTTAACCGATGATGTGATTAGGATTGATTTCCATAATTTAAGGGATTTAAAGAAAATCTTATGTAATAAGATTTGGTTCTTCGACGATTTAGGAAATAGGATCTCCTTTGATTTAATGCGGTAATCTGTTTCGATTTCTTTGTCGGATAATTCACTATAATTCCACCTCCTTCGTTTCCTTACTTCCATATTCTACACCTTCTACTCTTCCTCCTTAATTCCTACTTTAAAACATTCGCTAATATGCTCCATCCCGTTCTGATTCTTGTTATACTTCTAACTTACTTATCTTTCATTCTACTCTTTCATCTATCGCCAGAAGAATCTATTCTCTTTTATCCTTTCCTTGGAATTATAATGTTTTTAATACTCCCGTGTCTTTACATTGCAATACGTATTGATATACACGGTTTATAGATCCTGGGTGGTTGTTGAGTTTGATATCTTCCCTTATACTTTGATGCTCCTGCTTCTGTTTTCCATAATCATTGTCATTCATTGTTAATACTCTCTCCTATTTGCAGTGATCTATACCTCAATTCTTATTTTGAGGACTTTGTCCCTTCGTTTCTTCTTCCCGTCCTTGATTCAAGCGATTAATAGTTCGAAATTCGTAGGTATGAAATTCAGAATGAACATAGCTAATGCTCTAAGAAAGAAATGGTATTGGTACGATCTTGATTCGTTAAATTACCAAAATACCTGGAAAAATAGAACTATCATTACGATATGTTTCTAATACGTTTAGGAATTGGATAGAATGTAAGAGCCGTGTAACATGGCACATGATGACGGTACTGTGAATCATCACATTCCATTAGAAACTTAACATGAGTTA
Organism: Rutidosis leptorrhynchoides; assembly: GCF_046630445.1. Lineage (NCBI taxonomy): Eukaryota > Viridiplantae > Streptophyta > Magnoliopsida > Asterales > Asteraceae > Rutidosis > Rutidosis leptorrhynchoides. The sequence goes on from NC_092339.1 coordinate 359,102,052, forward strand.
CTGTAATATAATGAAGTTGATCAAGTTTCATTATGTTATACTAATTCATGCATCAGTTCCCAACACCACTTCAGAACATTCTTATTTTAAACTCAAAGGTTCCAGAATTTAGAAACTAGTACAGTTTCTTTTATATTGTAACGCAGATGTTACGAGATGATGAATGATTTCAAATGGGAATAATATCTCCAAAAATTTGAAGAATATGCATAACGGAAGATATAAAAATATCTTATAATCTCTAAGATAAAATGTTGATGAAGAATATCATCCGAAAAGATTTAGAATAAGGAGTAGGGTTCTTACTAACGATTTCAACAGACACTGAATCATTTGAATCCTTGAAGTCGAGTTTAGTTTTCATGATTTGTTCACGGTTTCCTTCATACTTTGCTCAATCCGTTTTCCAATTTCGACCCTTCTCTTTTCTGAGCTTTTCCAACATACTTTACTTCATCGTAAACTTTTGACTGTTAAGGTCGTTTACGATTTTTGCTGCTTCATCAGAATTTCAAGAACTACTTCATAGTCCAGGGTGTTTTTCAGAAATTTCACATTCGAAATATGTAATTCTTAGGGATAAACGTTTTCGGTATAACTGGGAGAATTTCTACGAGATTTTCAAAATACTAATTGCAGATTTTGCCAAAGAGATAACGAGTTGTTGGTACATCTGCTGATGATGTTGTGAAATATAAAAGGTTCTCCGGTAACGATGGCGAAAGGACAAGATATAAATATCGAAGTTATAATAGGAGTAGTCTCACTAAGAAGTCGAAGTGGAGCTGTGACAAAATTAGCTTCCTGAAAAGAAATTGTAGGGTTGTTTTTGCTAATAAATGGCAAAAGATTCAACACGGTATGTTTTAAACTATGAATTTAGGTTCGGGAGTTCTTCAGGTACATAAATCTTTTCTTCCGTAGATGAATTGCAATTGGTTCGTCTTTCCGATCGAGGTGTTTTCAAGAATCATGAAAAATTGTGAATGCGAATTGTAATCGTCAAGATAAGAATGAGGTTTAAAATAGAATCAAGTGGCAAACTTGAAGAATTGTTTAGTTTTATATATTATAATCAGCATTTTAACCCATTTTAATTGTCCAAAGTTAGCAATCCAATAGTCTGATTGTCCAATGGTTCAATAGATTCGTATATAAATTAGATATATATAATATTCGAATTACTTAATACGTATCGTGACCCGTGTACCGGTCTCAGTGTCGATCACAACTCAAACCATATATATATTTTAGAATCAACTCCGACCCTGTATAGCCAACTCCCACCTTCACATATAGAGTGTCTACGGTTGTTCCGAAATATATATATAGATGGGTCAATATGATAAGTCGAAACCTTGTATACGTGTCCCGTTAATTAAATGTGTAAAATAAATAAATATATATCATGACCCATTATACAACGTGTTGTCTCAGAATTAATCCGACGTATTGTTGTACATGAGTCCCGACAGTATGTACAGTGCGGAAATTAAAATTGCGAGAATGTAAATTGCGATAAAGTAAATGTTAATCAGTTAGTTGGGAACAGTTAGCCGGAACAGTTAGCGTGGAATTCTAACCAAATTTCAATTAGTAAATCCGTTTGTTTCTAACAAATTTTATTTTGTCCAATGTTTATCTTCGTTATGCCACTTGTTGGATTCGGATAGGTAAAAATCCAATATGAAATTTAAATGAAAATGGTTAATCTGGGGTGAACGGATATCTATATCAGTGGTTGTAAGTAGTATAATAGATGACCGTTGAATCAGATTCGAAGAATGTACAGTGTAACTTATTAATGTAAATTCTAAATATTCCTCGGGTACTACCCACCCGTTAAAATATTTTCATCATTAACAGTTTGTACGAGAGAATTTTTAATTACAATCTTTATAAAAATATACTTGCATATATATTTTCATCGGATGTAATCTTGGATTTAATGAGTCAATAAGATATTTAACTCATTTGTTTTATCGTTAAAACTGGAATACATAATTTCTAAAACATTAGAGATTACATAATCGCCATGTCGAACGAAGATAAATGAGGTAAAACGATACGTAAAGCGAAGATAATCAATGTAGAACGATATATAGAACGAAAATTATACTCGAAATTCAGATGAGGTTTTTGAGGTATGTGGTGTTGATATCCGAGATACAGTTTGCGATGTTGAGATTTACGGTGTGGTTGTGGTTTGGGAGTGATAAGAGTACTGTCGACGTTGATGATGATGGTACAGATTATGCTGCTGGTGCTGCTGCTGGTGTTTGTAACCTTCGCACCGTATTTTCTAAAGCCACTACCCGAGCGCGAAGCTTGTTGACTTCTTCTATTATACCGGGATGATTGACGGTTGGAACGAGTGAATGAACAAAATTCTAAATATGGGATAGTATGTAATCATGACGGGATACTCTAGAAATGAGCGAGAAAATGGTATTTCGAATAGGTTTGCCGGTAAGTGCTTCAGGTTCATCGTTAAGAGAACAATTTGGTGGATGGAATGGATCACCTTCTTCTTGCCTCCAGAAATTTAGTATATTACGAACCCATCCCCAATTCATCCAGAATAGATGATGGGAAATTGGTTGATCCATTCCGGTGATGCTGTTCTCGGAGCTCGAATGGAAATCCATATCGGCGTAGCTATCGAAGTCAGAGAAATTCGAACTGGATGAAGAATCCATCTTGTATAGTCGGAAAAAAAATGAGTTTTTGGTTTGGAATAGATTATAGGAGTAGGGTTTGGTACATAATTTACATATGTATTTATAATACCCAAAATTCCGTGAATTACGGAGAATCTTTGAGATACGTCAGGCAATGTCTATAGTAACAGATACGCTAGGATATGAATTTTTTTCTATACACTATCAATGCACTAAATGCAGTAAGATGTGTCTAGACTTAAGAATGATAAGCAGGAAATTTCCTAAAGATGATAAGCAGATGATTTCCGACTAGAATGAAAAGCAAAACTTTTTAACATGCAAACACGGTCAAAGTCCAGACTCACTAATGTATCCTAACAACTTACCAGTTACACACACTAATGCAAGGCCTGGTTCTCTAAGACCAACGCTCTGATACCAACTCTAATAACCCGAACTAATCCATCTGGACAACGTCCATATTGATTATAAATGAATTACAATAGTTGATAACATTGCGAGGTACTTGACCTCTATATGATACATTTTACAAACGTTGCATTTATTCTTAAAAGGCAATCTATCATTACATCGAGAATTGACATATTCACCTAACATTTCATAATAACCAAATGACCTAATCTGTCATTTACTTAACAATAGTCTCTAATGATCTTCAATGACTCGAATGCAACGTTCTTGTATCATGGCTTAAAGGGTCCCAAGTAGTATCCTTAACATGAGCTAATGCACAGCGGAAGTCTTAGTTCATACCTGAGAATAATATGCTTTAAAATGTCAACATAAAGTTGGTGAGATATATAGGTTTGATGCTAGCAGCGATATAATAACCATGGACCACAAGATTTTAAAGTTTATACATAATACACTTCTCGTGTATGAAAAGACGTTGAGCACTTGGTAACCATACTTAACTAAAAGCCACAGCAACATACTCTTAAATAAACCCTACACCGTACCAAAGTGTAGTAACGAAAACGAAGTACTGTGCAACCGTTAAATGCTGGTCGTCCAGCCCGGTTGGGGATGTCAGCCCGATAGATCTATCAACAGGATTCGCGTTTACGCTCCTCACGTAATTAGCAGTTACCAAGTATAAAGAGATATGCCATGGTACAACTCAACGTAGAATTTATTTTTGATCACTTGTGTCCATAACGTAAATCATTTATAAAATCAGCGCATGTATTCTCAGTCCAAAAATATTTAAAGTTTAAAAGGGATCTATATACTCACCTAATGTATTTTGTGGCAAAAATACATATAACACCGTTGAACACTTATAAGGTTGGCCTTCGATTCACGAACCTAATTAATTATATATTTATGTATTGATTAATATCTAATTAACAAATAAAGTCGATTTACAGTGTACCTCATTCCTAATGCTCGAGACTAATATGCAAAAGTTAATAAAAATTCGTTTGACTCAAAAAGACTTCCAAAAACCTTTACAAAATTATAACTGTTTACATATATTTAAATATAACAAATTTTATAGTTTAAAATATTTTACAAAATTTATTAAAGTAAATATAATGCATCTATTGATAAATAAGACTTTATGTATATCAAAATATTAAGTTAATACTTTATAATAATATTTTCAAAAATTAATTCATAATTAAATATCGTTGTCATATATTTTCAAATATTTTATAAAATTCTTTAAGGTAAACTATAAAATTTTATAACTAGAACTTTTTATAAAAATATACCAAATGTTAAGTTAATATTTTAGAATAACAATATTTTCATAAAAATAATATTTCTAATAAAAATAATAATTTTAGTGTTAATAAACATAAATTGATAGTTTCATTAATAATAATAATCAAAATGATAGTTTAATAATTTTTGATAAAAATATTAGTTATCTTTAAATATTCATAATAACAATTATGATAATATTTTGATAATAATAATTATAATAATAATAATGATTTTAACGACGTCGTAATAAAAATATTCATTTTTAATAATTTGTACAAAAGTTCAATTGGCTATAACTTCAAATCCGTCCGTCGAATCCATTCGACATCTAAATGAAAAGTTTATAGTTTTTCGCCACCTTTCCAAAAACATATATATCATATATCTTATTTTAACCGCAGAAGTAACTGAATCAGATTCTATCCTAAATTATATTTTGACAAAAGTAAATAAATAAACATGCTTGATCCTAAATTCTCGAGCACTAGTCAGGGACACACTAAAAGTAAATAAAAGTTAAGTTTAGAGTGCTCACGTATCAATTTTGAGATTCAATATTGCAGGATAGAATATAGATGCAACGGAGATGATAAACACTAGTTTGGCTCACGAGCAAAACCCCCGAACATTGCCCATAACTTCCATAACTATAATCCATAATATCCTAAATTTTATCCCTCTCATGACACCAGTTTTGGAACACTTGGGCAGAACCCCGTCATAGAATTTGGTGTATAATTAGTATTTCCTAATCTCGAGATTAATGATAACATTAATCTTAAGATTCATATTAATACTAATAATCAAAATATTAATCTTAATAATAATAATAATAATAATTATAATAATAAATATTAATTTAAATAAGTATACAGAGTAGTTTGTAAATGAAAAGAATGCAAAGTGGTTTGGCTTTTATAGCCATCTTTTGATTTTAAGCCTCTGCAACTTGCGGTATAAAAGAAAACAGCTGTCCCATTATTTAAAAGCTACCGACATCTTTTTTTTTTTTTATATTTATTTATTTAATTTAAATAATTAATTAATTAAATATTATATTATATTTATGTTAATGGTAAAAATATAAATTTACAAAAATTACTTTTATGTTGTCACTCAACTAAAGTCCCGGTTCCATTTTTTTTTCAAATAAAGTTTCGTACGTCAAGAAAATTAGCCCTTTAAGTTTAGTGACTCATACCTTTGCCAAAATAATAGGTTTTAAATTATAAAAACAATCCCACTAAAGATGTAACTTATCCTTTTGAGCACTGTGGTCATTTACTTTTTAAAAAAAAATCAAAGTCTCGTTATCTTTCAAAGTATATTTTTAAGTTGAAAACGTTTTATATTAAGTTAAATATTATAATTAACCATTTTGTAGTATGCATAAATATATATTTATAAACATGTTTTATTTAAGTATTTATTTTTTAATAAAACCACATATCTAATACTTTGTTAACGTTATCAAATAAGTATATATCGTAAATACTTATAATGTTCGTGAATCGTCAGGATTGGTCAAGAGGGTAATCTAATTATCCAGATATAGATTTCAGACTTTCTAGACTCAACATTAAGGTTTTTGCTTATCGTGTCGGAAACATATAGAGTTTAGGGTTTAAATTTGGTCGGAAATTTCCGGGTCGTTACATATATGATACGTTTTAGAAAAATATTGCATTCATTTTATAAAAAGCACACCATTATTATACATAATGCATGTTTTAAACAAGTGGGCGATTATTTAAGAAATAATCCCCATGATACATCGGTTTCCAAATACTACACACGTGACATAACAGTCGAATATAATACATGACAAAGGTTTTATTGAATGCAACACTTCATTTAAACAAAAGCATGAGACTCCATGCACAGCTTGCTCAGATAATGCAACAGTGGAAGACTTTCTTAAGGACCTGAGAATAAACATGCTTAAACAGTCAACACAAAGGTTGGTGAGATATATAGGTTTAAAGCTAGCATCGATATAAATATAGACCACAAGATTTCATAGTTATAAATATATGTACACTCGCAAGTGTATAAAAGTATTCTATATGTTGTTGAGCGCTTCGATAACCATACTTAACCATTAATGTAGCATATTCCCTTTATTATGAAATCTCCCTACACTGTACCAAGTGTAGTAAAAATGAAGTACTATGCAACCGTTTACGATACTAGAGCGACTAGCCCGGTTGGGGTTGTCAAACCTGATAGATCTATCAATAGGATTCGCGCTTACATGTTCTTACAACATTAAAATATTAGTTACCAAGCTATTAGGGAAGATATGCAAAGTGGTACAACTCAACGTAGAATATATTTCAAGTACTTTGTCCATGGCGTAAAACATAAAATGCATGTATTCTCATCCCAAAATATTTTTAGAGTTTAAAAATGGGACTATATACTCACGGTAGTAAAAGTATATTAATAATAAGTTTTCAACTTATTAAAAATATGGTTGTCGTCCTTGGATTCACGAACCTGTAACAAATATATATGTATATCAAAATGTAATACAACTATTATTCATATCATATCTTCAATCACATGTGATTGTTTAAGTTTATATTTTCAATCATGTGTGATTGTTTAAGTTTATATTTTCAATCATGTGTGATTGTTTAAGTTGTCAAGTTAGCAGTCCAACATTAGTAGTCCACAATTAGTAGTCCACAGTTAGTAGTCCACAATTAGTAGTCCACAATTAGTAGTACATAGTATACACATGTTGTATAAGACTCAATCATGGCCCACAATACCGCTATTGTAGTTACACGTATTGAGTATGTGGTGTCTTTTGATTTATCCGACGTATTGTGTAACCATGACATGTTAGAATACATGTATAATACAAGAAAAGTTAGCTAGGATATGGTTAGTATAGATTTTAATGAATTAATCCCGTAATCAAATTATCCATTTCTAACCAATATTGTTTTGCCCATAATTTCTTCGTTATAAATCCGTTTTGAGTGAATCAAATTGCTATTGTTTCATAACAAACTGTAATTTGTGAAACTAAACTGAAAAAGTGGTGGTTTATAGTCGAAGTTACAAGTTATAATCCATATTTGAAAGAGGTAGTCATTTCCGTCGAAAGAACGACATCTTGATGACCATTTTGAAAAACATACTTCAATTTTGAGTTTAACCATGATTTTTGGATATAGTATCATGTTCATATGAAATATCATTTTCCCAGAAGAACAACTTTTAAATCAAGGATTATGATAGTTTTTAATTATCCAACCCAAAACAGCCCCCGGTTTTACTACGACGGCGTATGTCCGGTTTTACGGTGTTCTTCATGTTTCCAAGTTTTAACTCATTAAGTTAGTATATCATATAGATATAGAACATGTGTTAAGTTGTTTTTAAAAGTTAAGTTAGAAGGATTAACTTTGTTTGCGAACAAGTTTAGAATTAACTAAACTATGTTCTAGTTTAAAAACTCTTATATAGATAGTTATAAACATATGAATTGAACAAGAGTTGAAGTAGAGTTTTTACCTCAAATTAGAATGTAAAGTTACTGGAAAGAAGTAGTAGAACAAAACTTGAGAGAGTTCTTGCATGTGTGTGTGTGCAAAAATTGGAAGTAGAATTTGAAAAATGAATGTGTAAAAATGAGTTAGAAATGGTGCTTATTTATAGGCTTGAAAATTTGGCTTTTAATGAAAATATCTAAGATAAGTTAAATTGTATTAAGTCATGGATGAAATATTAAATTGATTAGGTCATGGATGACATATTACACATATAATTGTAGATTTCTATTGGTATATACCAATAGTAAATACTTCTAGAAGCTGTGTATAATACGGGTAAAAATACCGAATGAATGCGAGTAGAATTCTTGAGGAAATTGAACAAAAATACTAGTATAGCTATCCTTTATATGTATTGGTATATTATAAAGTGTATTCAATACTTGTAAGGATGTATTTACACTCGTAATACATTATATGTAATTACATTTTAACATAAGTTAATTACGTCGTTTAAATAGTAACATATATATTGTTCAAAAACTCTTTAAATTAGTAATATGAAAATATATATAATACTTTGTTAATATACATAATGAGATATTTAATTATCATATTTTCAAGTTAAATATATATAAATCCATATATATACACAATAATTTAACAATTAAATAATTAAATCAAGTTATGACGTTCGTGAATCGTCGGAATAAAAGGGTGACCAAAAGCTTGTGTAAAACTCTTTTCGGAGGTTCAAGATGTAACGACCCGGATTTTTCCAATCGTTTTATACTTATGATATTAATATTTACATAAATTAAACCTTACCAACATGATAAGCAATCCAAATTGTTGAGACTTGTGTTTTTGAAAAGAGTTTTACACAACGTTTGATCGTCCAATTTAACCGATGATATCACGAACTATATAATATATGATAATTATACGTTTGTGTATATATATATATATGTATTTATATATATTTAACATGATCTAAGGATGGTTTAACATCTCATTGTGTACTAATGACAATGAGTTATAAGTATATTTTGAAACTACTAACTTAAGTTTTCAAAACGATAACTATACGTAACATTCTTTGATATATATGCTTATAACCTATAATGCTTATACATGTATCGTATATATAATGTATTTAATCACTTTTTAAGGACTTAAATATATAAAACAATATAAGTATATTCACAAAAGATAGCTATATTTGAATTCTCATTCCGTTTCCTCAAGATTTCTATACGTATATCTAGGGTATATGTACCCGTATCATACCCAGCTTCTATATGTATTTACTATTAGTATATACACATCAAATCAACATCCTAATCAACATTATTACTGCCCTAGATATGAGGTAACTAGGATTTGTCAAGTAGCATGAATTATTAGTAAGAAAACAAAATTAGGAATCCTTTTCTTTCTTTATAAACTAAAAACGTTTTTATGATTGAACACCATTTCTTCACTCCATTTTCTCATACCTACACCCTCATTTCTCTCTCAAAATACTCCTAAATTCATCCTTGATCATCTCCAAGCATTTTCCCCATCATTTAGCTTCAATTACAAGCCTTAAACACCATAAGAAAACTCTTTCAAGAACATATCAAAATAACCACCCATTTGAAGAAGTTTACTTCCAACCTTTTGATCTAACTCCACCACTCTTTGATTCCAAGATTATTTCTTATCTTTTGCAGTAACTTTGTCCAAGTAACTTGAGGTAGTAACCTTGTTCATAATCTTATTCAATTCATATTTATATAGCTATCTTATTTTGTGGTATAAAATTTTAACAACAAGAACATAGTTTGAATGATTTCAAACTTGTTCGAAAACTAAATAGATCCTTCTAACTTGACTTTTAAAACACTTCAAGACCTGTAATATATCATAATGATATGCTAACCTAACAAGATATAACTTGGTTTTACAAAGAACATATTAAAAACTGAATCTACGTCGTCAGAGTGCAACCGGGGGCTGTTTTGGGTTGGATAATTAAAAACCATCTTGAACTTTGAATTGGAAGTTCATGTTCTGGAAAAATGATATTTCTTATGAATATGTTAGCACATAAAAATTTCATGGTTTAACTCAAAGTGTAAGTATTTTTAGAAAAATGATCATTAAATGTTGTTTTTATGATGGAAAATGATCACTTTCATAAGTTTCACCAAAGTTTGACCTATAACCTATGATTTCGAATACAAACTAAGGTATTTTCAGTTCATATTCTTAAATTTTGACTCGATCCAAGGAAGTGGCAAGTTGAACCAACAAAAACGGAGTTGTAATGAAGAAACTACGACTAAAACAAGATTGGGTATCCAAAGCTAGTTTAGCTACGAAAATATTTGGAGAAAAAGTAAATTAATCATATCTTTTCTAATTCATATGATATTTTATATATAATTACTTATGATTTGATTTTATATATTTCAGGACCACCCGTAAACAACACGAGAAGATGAATCATAAGACCTCATGATTGTACGCAACACGTCATTTGACAACACGGTACTTTATGTACGCAACACATCATTTGACAACATGGTACCATGGGTCGAGATTAATTCTGATCAATACGAATACGATGGGGTCTTTATTTATTTTATTTAAGCAACTAATTATGGACCACTAACATCGGACTGCTAACTACGGACTAAGAAAATATTAAAAGTATTAAAAGTATATATATATATATATATATATATATATATATATATATATATATATATATATATATATATATATATATATATATATATATATATATATATATATATATGTATATATGTAACGATTACTTAAAAAGAAAATATGTTGATATATTATATATATGGTTAGGTTCGTGATATCTATCGGAGACCAAGTCGAATTAAATACCTTCAAGGCAAAAGTGAGTTTCATTTGCTCCCTTTTTAATTGCTTTTGCAATATATATTTTTGGGCTGAGAATACATGCGCTGCTTTTATAAATGTTTACAAAATAGACACAAGTACTTAAAAATATATTCTACGTTGAGTTGTACCACTGGTATATTTCCCTGTAGCTTGGTAACTACTATTTACATGGGTATTGTAAACGCGAATCCTGTTGATAGATCTATCAGGCCTGACAACCCCAACCGGACTGGACGACCAGTATTCAACGGTTGCACAGTACTTCGTTTTGGTGACTACACTTGGTACGGTGTAGTGAGATTTCATAATAAAGGGAATATGCGACGTTGATTAAATGTTAAGTATGGTTACCAAATGCTCAACCACTTAGAATGCTTTACATACACTTGCGAGTGTATTATGTTTATGATTATGAAATCTTGTGGTCTATTAACATATTGAAATGATTGTTATGATAAACCTATGAACTCACCAACCTTTTGGTTGATACTTTAAAGCATGTTTATTCTCAGGTACGAATTAAGTCTTCCGCTGTGCATTTGCTCAATATAAGGACATTACTTGGAGCCGATCATCGCAATGGGACCAAATGTTGATGACTTCGTCCAGGTGGATTAGGACGGGTCCTTTCAGTTGGTATCAGAGCGGTGGTCGTAGCGAACCAGGTCTTGCATTAGTGTGTCTAACTAGTAGTTGTTAGGATGCATTAATGAGTCTGGACTTCGACCGTGTCTACATGTCAAAAGTTTTGCTTATCATTTCTAGTCGAAATTCATCTGCTTATCATCCTTAGGAAATTACCTGCTTATCATTCATAAGTCTAGACATGTTTTACTGCATTTACTGCATTGATAGTGTATAGACGAATTCTTATCTTAGCATATCTGTTATTGCGAACTTTGACTGATATCTTTTCAAAGATTCTCCGTATTTTACGGGATTTTGGTATTATATATACATATGTAAATTATGTATTGAAGAGTACCAAATCTAACTCCTATAATCTATTCCATACCAAAAATTCATTTTCCCCATTATACAAGATGGATTCCGCATCTAGTTCGAATTCTTCAGATTCCGACAGTTATGCCGATATGGATTTCCATTCGAGCTCCGAAAGCAGCGTCACCGGAATGGATCAACCAATTTCCCATCATCTATTCTGGATGAATTGGGGATGGGTTCGTAATATACTAAATCACTGGAGACAAGAAGAAGGTGATCCATTCCATCCACCAAATTGCCCTCTTGGCGATGAACCTGAAGCACTTACCGGCGAACCTATTCGAAACACCATTTTCTCTCTCATTTCTAGAGTATCTCGTCACGATTATATACTATCCCATATTACAAATCTTGTTCATTCGCTCGCTCCAACCGCCAATCATCCCGGTGTACTAGCAGAAGTTAACGAACTTCGCGCTCGCGTGACTGCTTTGGAGAACATGGTGCGAAGGTTGCAAACACCAGCAGCAGCAGCAGCAGCATAATCAGCACCACCATCAATAACATCAACAATACCATCATCACCACTAACAAACAACATCCGCATCACTCGTCTCGACATCATAATCTGTCCCACAAATATCAACATCATACGCACCATAGATACCAAGAAGTACCAACAACAACAAACGATGAAGTATTGATTCATAACTTCATCGGAGAAACATTCTATGGTGATTATGTAATCTCTAAAGACATAGAGATTACCTATTTCTGCCTTAACCATAAATTAGATGAGTGGACAGAAATGATAAAAGTAAGAGTAGAAACCCTGACAAGAATGATGCGTAAGGTACAAGCTAGACTTGTTTTACCAACAGCATCAGCAGTACCCTTAGCCTCACCAACACAGTCAGTGCTGTCAACATCGTTAGAATCGTCAGCAACTTTAACATCACAAGCCCCACCAGTTCAAGAATCACCGTGGACATCATCAATAACGCGTATATTGCATCAACGAGTTATAAAGTATTAACTCATTCTTCTGAAGAATTTATATAAATATTTTATATATATGAATTCGGAAACCAAAATAAATCTTTTCGTACTAAGCTATTAAGTATGAATTGAAAAAGGGTAGATACTACTCGTTTAAATTCATATTACAAATATGCAATGATGTACATCCTTCGTCAGCAACTTAATCATCGTTAATTACAATCCCTGTTTCAATTCAATGAATTTCGTTTTATAATAAACCAAGTGTATTATTCAATAATATGTTTGATTTTACACTTTCATCTTCAATGTACTCGAAGCTTACTGGGAAACAACATTCATATCTTGCGAAGTTAGCAAGAGTTCAATGAGTATCAGCATGATTCACTAAGGAAATATATATAAGAATAAATAATGAAGTCTTGATCCATAACTTCATTAATATTTTGTGAAGAATATGTGGTTCCTAATCGTTTTAGAGATTACTTATTCTAGCTCAAATCGAAAATCAAATGAGTCTAATATTATATTGACTTATTAAATTCATGATTACATCTGAAGAAGATATATATGTACATATATTTTCATAAAGATTGTAATAAAATTCTCTGGTACAAAACATTACTTGTGAAATTTTTTTTTAACGGGTAAGTAATACCCGAGAGATATATAAATTCACAATTAATATGATTATATTCTTTGACTCTGATTCAACAATCATCAACTATACTCACTACCTTCACAATAATATACATTCTTTCATAGAAATCAAAACAACCATTCTCATCCAAATTTGATTACGACAAAACGAAATCCAAGTCAAGACTTAACAGAAGACATCACTCTTAGGACTCTTACATCTTTCAAAACTATCCTTTGACTTCAAAACTATGCTAGAACATCATTCGATTCTTGGAACCCAGGAAAATATTTGTATCATTCAAAGTCCTAAAACATCATATGTATATTAACGATTACAATCTATGATCAAACCCTTCGAAATTCCTGAAGACACTTCAAATAATGGACAATCGAGATGATGATCCAACCACACATTACCCGCAGTCTTGCACCTGAAAAGCTCTCGAAACCAAGGACATAATTTAACACGTATCCGCGTTAAATCTTTTAGCATTTATTAGCAAAAATAACTTTGCGATTCCTTTTCAAAATAGCAAATTTTGTCACAGTTTCAGCAAGTCAACCTCGAATTTCCATTCGAAGTAGCCTTATTGTAACCTGTAATACATACGATTACCCTTTTGTTACCAGGGAACCTTTTATATTCCACGACATTATCAGCAGATGTACCAGCAACTCGTTACCCCTTTGGCAGAATCAACAATTGGTATTTTGAAATCTCGCAGCATTTCTATTTCGGCAGTTATATATATATATATATATATATATATATATATATATATATATATATATATATATATATATATATATATATATATATATATACAACGTCTATCCCCAAGAATTACATATTTCAAATGTTAATTTTCTGAAAAATGTTCCAGTCTACGAATTAGTGCTATTAAGTTTTGGAAAAGACTGATAAAGTGGTAAAGACAGTAGACAACAACTACGGTCAGAAGTTTGACAATAAAGAATAATAGATTGGAAAAGCTCGAACGAAAAATTTGTACTGGAAAACGGATTGAGCAAAGTATAAAGGAGGTCGTGGACAAATCACAATGACGAAATCTACCTTCAAAGGATTCAAATGATTCAGTGTCTGCTGAAACCGTTAGTAAGCCTTACTCCTTATTCTAAACCTTCACAGACAGATTTTCCGCGTCATTCCCTGATCTTAGATATTCTAAGATATCATCGTATTTTTCATTATAAATATCTCCGATATTCCTGAAGATATATTCCCAACTATCCTCATCAAAAATCATTTATCTCTTCACAATATTTGCGTTACAACATAAAAGAAACTGTGTTAGTTTCTAAATTTTGAAAAATTCGAGTTTAAAATATGAATGTTTTGAAGTAGTGTTAGGAACTGAAGCATGGATTAGTATAATATAATGACACTTGATCAACGTCATTATATTACAGTAAGTCATGCTGAGTTTCTAAATGGAACATAATGATTCACAGATCATAACGTCATCATGTGCCATGTTACACAACTCTTACATTCTACCCAATCTCCAAACATATTAAGAACATATCTCCTTGATAATTCTATCTTTTCGGACATTCTGGTAACTTACCAAATCAAGATCGTGCAATTACTATTTCCTTCTTAGAACATTAACTATGTTTATTTCAAAATCCATACCTACGAATTCCGGACCATTATTCGCTTGACTCGAAGTCGGGAAGAGGAAACAGAAGTATGGAACTGTTGAATATAAAAGAAAATATAAAGCTCGACAACAACAAATAAATTACAAACCGTGTATATCAATACGTATTGCAACGTAAAGGCACGGGAGAATTAACAATACTATAACCCCAAGGTAATAGTAGAAATAAATAAAATCCTCCGGAGGTAGATGAAAAAGAAGAATGACAGAGATGAAAGTTAAGAGTATATCCAGGATCAGTACTGGATGAAGCATACTGATAAATGTTTTAAAGTATGAATTGAGGGAGGAAGAATAGAAGGTATGAGTTGTAAGGAAATGAAGGGAGGTGAATATATAGTAAAAGATCCGACAGAGCAATCAAAATAGATGTTCGCATTTAAAGCGGATTCTAATTTCCTTGATTATCGAAGAATCAAATCTCATTATGAAGATTTTACTCCAAATCTCTTGAACTTGAAAATCAATCCTATCTATGTCAAAAGATATGACGAATCTATACCTACTCATTTCACCCTTTGGTGATAGCCTCACTCGTACTCTTCACAAAAATCAAATTGCTTTATCAATATTACTTAATGATAATAAAACTCTAATTTCCAACTCGTATACGTCATGAAAACATACTTATTGTCAGCCATGACCATCCCATTCAAATTTCGGGACGAAATTTATTTAACGGGTAGGTACCGAAATTTATTTAACGGGTAGGTACTGTAACGACCCGGATTTTTCCAATCGTTTTATACTTATGATATTAATATTTACATAAATTAAACCTTACCAACATGATAAGCAATCCAAATTGTTGAGACTTGTGTTTTTGAAAAGAGTTTTACACAACGTTTGATCGTCCAATTTAACCGATGATATCACGAACTATATAATATACGATAATTATACGTTTGTGTATATATATATATATATGTATTTATATATATTTAACATGATCTAAGGATGGTTTAACATCTCATTGTGTACTAATGACAATGAGTTATAAGTATATTTTGAAACTACTAACTTAAGTTTTCAAAACGATAACTATACGTAACATTCTTTGATATATATGCTTATAACATATAATGCTTATACATGTATCGTATATATAATGTATTTAATCACTTTTTAAGGACTTAAATATATAAAACAATATAAGTATATTCACAAAAGATAGCTATATTTGAATTCTCATTCCGTTTCCTCAAGATTTCTATACGTATATCTAGGGTATATGTACCCGTATCATACCCAGCTTCTAAATGTATTTACTATTAGTATATACACATCAAATCAACATCCTAATCAACATTATTACTGCCCTAGATATGAGGTAACTAGGATTTGTCAAGTAGCATGAATTATTAGTAAGAAAACAAAATTAGGAATCCTTTTCTTTCTTTATAAACTAAAAACGTTTTTATGAATGAACACCATTTCTTCACTCCATTTTCTCATACCTACACCCTCATTTCTCTCTCAAAATACTCCTAACTTCATCCTTGATCATCTCCAAGCATTTTCCCCATCATTTAGCTTCAATTACAAGCCTTAAACACCATAAGAAAACTCTTTCAAGAACATATCAAAATAACCACCCATTTGAAGAAGTTTACTTCCAACCTTTTGATCTAACTCCACCACTCTTTGATTCCAAGATTATTTCTTATCTTTTGCAGTAACTTTGTCCAAGTAACTTGAGGTAGTAACCTTGTTCATAATCTTATTCAATTCATATTTATATAGCTATCTTATTTTGTGGTATAAAATTTTAACAACAAGAACATAGTTTGAATGATTTCAAACTTGTTCGAAAACTAAATAGATCCTTCTAACTTGAATTTTAAAACACTTCAAGACCTGTAATATATCATAATGATATGCTAACCTAACAAGATATAACTTGTTTTTACAAAGAACATATTAAAAACTGAATCTACGTCGTCAGAGTGCAACCGGGGGCTGTTTTGGGTTGGATAATTAAAAACCATCTTGAACTTTGAATTGGAAGTTCATGTTCTGGAAAAATGATATTTCTTATGAATATGTTAACACATAAAAATTTCATGGTTTAACTCAAAGTGTAAGTATTTTTAGAAAAATGATCATTAAATGTTGTTTTTATGATGGAAAATGATCACTTTCATAAGTTTCACCAAAGTTTGACCTATAACCTATGATTTCGAATACAAACTAAGGTATTTTCAGTTCATATTCTTAAATTTTGACTCGATCCAAGGAAGTGGCAAGTTGAACCAACAAAAACGGAGTTGTAATGAAGAAACTACGACTAAAACAAGATTGGGTATCCGAAGCTAGTTTAGCTACGAAAATATTTGGAGAAAAAGTAAATTAATCATATCTTTTCTAATTCATATGATATTTTATATATAATTACTTATGATTTGATTTTATATATTTCAGGACCACCCGTAAACAACACGAGAAGATGAATCATAAGACCTCATGATTGTACGCAACACGTCATTTGACAACACGGTACTTTATGTACGCAACACATCATTTGACAACATGGTACCATGGGTCGAGATTAATTCTGATCAATACGAATACGATGGGGTCTTTATTTATTTTATTTAAGCAACTAATTGTGGACCACTAACATCGGACTGCTAACTACGGACTAAGAAAATATTAAAAGTATTAAAAGTATATATATATATATATATATATATATATATATATATATATATATATATATATATATATATATATATATATATATATATATATGTAACGATTACTTAAAAAGAAAATATGTTGATATATTATATATATGGTTAGGTTCGTGATATCTATCGGAGACCAAGTCGAATTAAATACCTTCAAGGCAAAAGTGAGTTTCATTTGCTCCCTTTTTAATTGCTTTTGCAATATATATTTTTGGGCTGAGAATACATGCGCTGCTTTTATAAATGTTTACAAAATAGACACAAGTACTTAAAAATATATTCTACGTTGAGTTGTACCACTGGCATATTTCCCTGTAGCTTGGTAACTACTATTTACATGGGTATTGTAAACGCGAATCCTGTTGATAGATCTATCGGGCCTGACAACCCCAACCGGACTGGACGACCAGTATTTAACGGTTGCACAGTACTTCGTTTTGGTGACTACACTTGGTACGGTGTAGTGAGATTTCATAATAAAGGGAATATGCGACGTTGATTAAATGTTAAGTATGGTTACCAAGTGCTCAACCACTTAGAATGCTTTACATACACTTGCGAGTGTATTATGTTTATGATTATGAAATCTTGTGGTCTATTAACATATTGAAATGATTGTTATGATAAACCTATGAACTCACCAACCTTTTGGTTGATACTTTAAAGCATGTTTATTCTCAGGTACGAATTAAGTCTTCCGCTGTGCATTTGCTCAATATAAGGACATTACTTGGAGCCGATCATCGCAATGGGACCAAATGTTGATGACTTCGTCCAGGTGGATTAGGACGGGTCCTTTCACAAGACTTATTAAAATTCATTGATTATCAAGTCGAAATAATTAAATCATGTAAATAGTATAATAAAGTAGTCGGAAAAATCCGGGTCGTTACAGTACCTACCCGTTAAAGAAATTTCGTCCCGAAATTTGATCAAGATCGTCATGGCTGACAATAAGTATGTTTTCATGACGAATACTAGTTAAAAATTATAGTTTTATCATCAGTGAGTAATATGGATAAAACAATTCGATTATGTGAAGTGTATGAGTGAAGCTATCGCAAAATAGTGAAATGAGGAAAGTAAAGATTCGTTTTAACTTTTGACGTCGTCACGGTTAATTTCTGGATTAAAGAAAATCTTTGTAATCTTAATAAGATTTGATTCTTCGGTAATTAAGGAAATTAGAATTTTCTTCGATTAGGTGCGTAATCTGCCTTGATTGCTATGTCTGATATTTCGCTATAAATTAACACCCCCCCTTCGTTTCCTTATTTCCACATCTCTCATCTTCTATACTTTTTTCCTTAATTCATACTTCCAAAACATTCGTCAATATGCTCCATCCAGTTCTGATTCTTGATATACTCCTAACTTTCATATATGTCATTCTTCTTTTTCATCTACCACCGGAGGAATTTATTTACTTTTACTATTACCTTAGGGTTATAGTGTTTTTAATTCTCCCGTGCCTTTATGTTGCAATACGTATTGATATGCACGGTTTGTAATTTATGTATTGTTGTCGGGCTTTATATTTTCTTTTATATTTAAGAGTTTCATGCTTTTGTCTCCTCTTCCTGACTTCAAGTGAAGCGAGTAATGGTCCATAATTCGTAGGTATGAAGCTTCGGATGAACAATACTAATGTTCTAAGAAAGAAATGGTAATAGCACGATCTGACTTGTTAAATTACCAGAAAATTACGAAAAAGACCGAATCACCAAGAAAAATATTTTCTTGATAATTCTAGAGGTTAAATAGAATGAAAAAGTTATGTAACATGGCACATGATGATGGTATGGTCTGTGAATCATCATGTTCCATTAGAAACTCAGCATGACTTACTGTAATATAATCACGTTGATCAAGTGTCATTATATTATACTAACTCATGCTTCAGTCCCCAACACTACTTCAAAAACATTCATATTTTAAATTCGATTTTTTTTTAGAATTTAGAAACTAAAACAGTTTCTTTTATGATATAACACAGATAGCGTGCAAAAATGAATAATTTCAGATAATAATAGTTACGAAAATATCTTCAAAAATATCGAGGATATTTATAATGAAAGATACGATGATACCTTAGAATTTCTAAGATCGAAAGGTGATGAAGAAGATTTACCCGCAAAGGTTTAGAGTCAGGAGCAAGGTATTCGTTAATGACTTCAGCAGACACTGAATCATTTGGATTCTTTGAAGGCAGGTTTAGTCTTTGTGATTTGTCCACAGCCTCCTTCATGGTTTGCTCAATCCGTTTTCCAGTTCCAAACCTTCTCTTTTCTGAGCTTTGTCAACGCACGATTCTTTATCATCAAACTTTTGGCTGTTAAGGTCGTTTGCAGTTTTTGCTGCTTCATCAGCATTTTTCAAAATTTCGAGAACTGATTCGTAGGTTGGGCGCTTTTACAAATTTCAGAATGGAAGATCATAATTCTAAGAGATAGTTATAGGTATGCATATAACTGTTGATGTAGAAACGTTGCGCGATTCGAAATACTGATTGGTAATTCCTGGTAGTTGGTATGGCAATTATTGTTACAAGATGTGGATAATTATATGATACAGTTTCAATGAGTATAATGATTTTTTGGAAGGTCAAAGATCAATGAAGTTGTTGGTAAGTTTACTGCTAATGTGGCGAGATGTAAAAGGTTCCCCGGTAACAATGATGAAGGGATAATCGTTATAATAAGGCTTATTCGAATGAAAAATTAAAGTTGATTTGCTGGAGCTGTGACAAAACTGTCTATTTGAAAAGGGATTGAAAAGTTATTTTTGGTGATAAATGCCAAAGGATCTGACACGGATACGTGTTAAACTTCTACTTGGGTTCCGGGAGTTTTCCAGGTGTATGACTGTATGCATAAGTTCTTCTTTTCATAGATAATGTGTGGTTAGATCATCTTCTCGATTGTTTTTTAATTGAGGTGTTTTCAAGACTCATGAAGGGTTTAAACGCAGATTGTAATCATCAATATACATATGATGTTCTAGAGTTTTGGACGACATGAATATTTTTCTGAGTTTTATGAATAGAAGTGATGTTCTATCACAGTTTTGAAGTCAAAGTATAGCTTTGAAAACTGTAGGGATCTAAGAGTGATGTCTTCTATTAAATCTTGACATAAATTTTGATTTGTCAAAATCAGAATATGTAATCAAATTTGAATGAGAATGGTTGTTTTGATTTCTATAAAAGAATGTATATCGTTGTGAAAGTAATGAGTATAGTTGATGATTTGCTGAATCAGAATCGAAGAATGTAACATATTAATTGTGAATTTATATATCTCTTGGGTATTACCTACCCGTTAAAAGTTTCACAAGTAATATTTTATACAAGAGAAATTTTATTACAGCCTTTATGAAAATATATATATGTATATTTTCTGCAGTTTTCGACTGGAACTAGGAATGAATAATCTCTAAAACATTAGAGATTATATAATCTTCGCGGAGTATTTCACTAATGTAGTCAATACTTCATTATTTATTCTTATTGACATTTCTTCGGTGAATGTTGTTGATGTTTGTGGAGTTCTTGTGAATTTCGTAAAGCACGAATGATGTTTTCCAGAAAGTTTCGAGTACATCGAAGATGAAAGTGTAAAATCAAACATGTAATTGAATAATACACTTGGTTTATTATGAAATGGAATTCATTGAATTGAAATAGAGATTGTAGCTAACGATGGTTAAGTTGTTAACGACAGATGTACATCATAGCATATTAATATGAATTTAACCGAGTAGTATCTACCCTTTTTCAAATCATACATAATAGCTTAGTACGAAAAGATTTATTTTGATCTCAAAATTCATATATATATAAAATATACATAAAATTTCTTCTGGGGGAATGAGTTAATACTTCATAACTCGTTGATACAATATACGCGTTATTGATTTGTGATGATGTTGATGATTATGGAATTGGCGGAGCTTGTTGTGCTACAGGTTTTGCCGGTACGGGTGATACTGATGGTGATGCTGGTGGTACTACCGGTGGTGCTTTTATAACAAGTCTAGCTTGTAAACTATGCACCATTCTTGTCAGGGTTTCTACTCTTCCTTTTATCATTTCAGTCCACTCATCTGATTTATGGTTAAGGCTTAAATAGATAATCTCTAAGACTTTAGAGATTACATAATCACCGCAGAATGTTTCTCCAATGAAGTTATGAATCAATACTTCATCGGTTATTGTTGTTGGTACTCCCTAGTATACACAGTGCGTATGACGTTGATGCTCGAGGTATAGATTGTGACGCTGAGGTGTGGGATGTGGATGTTGTTGTTGTTGATGGTGGTAATGGTACTGTTGATGTTGCTGATGGTGGTATTGTTGATGCCGGTGATGCTACTTGTGCTTGTAACCTTTGCACCATATTTTCCAAAGCCACTACCCGAGTGTCAAGCTCGTTGACTTCTTCTATTACACCGGGATGATTGTCGGTTCGAACGAGCGGATGAATAAGATCTAGAATTTGAGATAGTATATAATCGTGACAAGATACTCTGGAAATGAGAGAGAAAATGGTGTTTTGGACAGGTTCTCCGGTAAGTGCTTCTGGTTCTTCACCAAGAGGGAAATGTGGTGGATGGAAGGGATCACCTTCTTCTTGTCTCCAATGATTAAGTGGACTGCGAACCCATCCCCAATTCATCCAGAATAGATGATGGCTAATTGGTTGATCCATTCCAGTCACACTGGTTTCGGAGCTCGAGTGAAACTCCATATCGGAATCCGAGGGACTTGAACTAGTGGTGAGTTCCATTTCGTACGATTGAATAAAGGATTTTTTTTTTATACGAAATGATTTCTGACTATCGGATGGTATTCTAATTACATAGAATATCTATATATATAGAACAAAGTTTATAGTAACAGATACGCTAAGATATGATTTAGCAGATATACTAAGATATGAATTTTGTCTATACACCATTCATGCAATCAATGTAGTAAGATGTGCCTAGACTAAGAATGATAAGCAAGTAATTTTTTAAGGGTGATAAGCAGATGATTTCCGACTAGAAATCATAAGAAAAACTTTTGACATGCAGTTAAGGTCAAAGTCCAGACTCACTAATGCATCTTAATAACTATCCGTTAGACACACTAATGCAAGACCTGGTTCGCTAAGACCACCGCTCTGATACCAACTGAAACGACCCGTCCATATTACTATAAACGTAGTACGTTATTCATTGGTCCCATAGCGAGGTATTTGACCTCTATATGATACGTTTTAGAAAAATATTGCATTCGTTTTATAAAAAGCACACCATTATTATACATAATGCATGTTTTAAACAAGTGGGCGATTATTTAAGAAATAATCCCCATGATACATCAGTTTCCAAATACTACACACGTGACATAACAGTCGAATATAATACATGACAAAGGTTTTATTGAATGCAACACTTCATTTAAACAAAAGCATGAGACTCCATGCACAGCTTGCTCAGATAATGCAACAACGGAAGATTTCTTAAGGACCTGAGAATAAACATGCTTAAACAGTCAACACAAAGGTTGGTGAGATATATAGGTTTAAAGCTAGCATTGATATAAATATAGACCACAAGATTTCATAGTTATAAATATATGTACACTCGCAAGTGTATAAAAGTATTCGATATGTTGTTGAGCGCTTCGGTAACCATACTTAACCATTAATGTAGCATATTCCCTTTATTATGAAATCTCCCTACACTGTACCAAGTGTAGTAAAAATGAATTACTATGCAACCGTTTATGATACTAGAGCGACTAGCCCGGTTGGGTTGTCAAACCCGATAGATCTATCAATAGAATTCGCGCTTACATGTTCTTACAACATGTAAATATTAGTTACCAAGCTATTAGGGAAGATAAGCAAGGTGGTACAACTCAACGTAAAATATATTTCAAGTACTTGTGTCCACGGCGTAAAACATAAAATGCATGTATTCTCATCCCAAAATATTTTTAGAGTTTAAAAATGGGACTATATACTCACGGTAGTAAAAGTATATATTAATAATAAGTTTTCAACTTATTAAAAATATGGCCGTCATCCTTGGATTCACGAACCTGTAACAAATATATATATGTACATCAAAATGTAATACAACTATTATTCATATCATATCTTCGATCACATGTGATTGTTTAAGTTTATATTTCCAATCACGTGTGATTGTTTAAGTTTATATTTTCAATCACGTGTGATTGTTTAAGTTGTCAAGTTAGCAGTCCAACGTTAGTAGTCCACAATTAGTAGTCCACAGTTAGTAGTCCACAGTTAGTAGTCCACAATTAGTAGTACATAGTATACAAGTGTTGTATAAGACTCAATCATGACCCACAATACCGCTATTGTAGTTACACGTATTGTGAATGTGGTGTCTTTTGATTTATCCGACGTTTTGTGTAACCATGACATATTAGAATACAAGAAAAGTTAGCTAGGATATGGTTAGTATAGATTTTAATGAATTAATCCCGTAATCAAATTATCCATTTCTAACCAATATTGTTTTGCCCATAATTTCTTCGTTATAAATCCGTTTTGAGTGAATCAAATTGTTATGGTTTCATAACGAACTGTAATTTGTGAAACTAAACTAAAAAAGTGGTAGTTTATAGTCAGAGTTACAAGTTATAATCCATATTTGAAAGAGGTAGTCATTTCCGTCGAAAGAACGACATCTTGATGACCATTTTGAAAAACATACTTCAATTTTGAGTTTAACCATGATTTTTGGATATAGTATCATGTTCATATGAAATATCATTTTTCCAGAAGAACAACTTTTAAATCAAGGATTATGATAGTTTTTAATTATCCAACCCAAAACAGCCCCCGGTTTTACTACGACGGCGTATGTCCGGTTTTACGATGTTCTTCGTGTTTCCAAGTTTTAACTCATTAAGTTAGTATCATATAGATATAAAACATGTGTTAAGTTGTTTTTAAAAGTCAAGTTAGAAGGATTAACTTTGTTTGCGAACAAGTTTAGAATTAACTAAACTATGTTCTAGTTTATAAACTCTTATATAGATAGTTATAAACATATGAATTGAACAAGAGTTGAAGTAGAATTTTTACCTCAAGTTTAGAATGTAAAGTTGCTGGAAAGAAGTAGTAGAACAAAACTTGAGAGAGTTCTTGCAAGTGTGTGTGAAAATTGGAAGTAGAATTTGAAAAATGAATGTGTAAAAATGAGTTAGAAATGGTGCTTATTTATAGGCTTGAAAATTTGGCTTTTAGTGAAAATATCTAAGATAAGTTAAAAATGTATTAAGTCATGGATGACATATTAAATTGATTAGGTCATGGATGACATATTACACATATAATTGCAGATTTCTATTGGTATATACCAATAGTAAATACTTCTAGAAGCTGTGTATAATACGGGTAAAAATACCATATGAATGCGAGTAGAATTCTTGACGAAATTGAACGAAAATACTAGTATAGCTATCCTTTATATGTATTGGTATATTATAAAGTGTATTCAATACTTATAAGGATGTATTTACACTCGTAATACATTATATGTAAATACATTTTAACATAAGTTAATTACGTCGTTTAAATAGTAACATATATATTGTTCAAAAACTCTTTAAATTAGTAATATGAAAATATATATAATACTTTGTTAATATACATAATGAGATATTTAATTATCATATTTTCAAGTTAAATATATATAAATCTATATATATATATACACAATAATTAAACAATTAAACAATTAAATGAAGTTATGACATTCGTGAATCGTCGGAATAAAAGGGTGACCAAAAGCTTGTGTAAAACTCTTTTCGGAGGTTCAGGACTTATTAAAATTCATTGCTTATCAAGTCGGAATAATTAAATCATGTAAATAGTATAATCAAGTAGTCGGAAAAATCTGGGTCATTACAGCCATGTTCTTTAATCATTACTACAACAAGTCTTAATTTCATAATTTCACTTATCAAACTCAATTCAAGAACAACTATAGTTAAATATTATCAAAATTCATTTTTAACAAAAATACATACTAAAAAAAACTTTAACTTATCAATAACTCATCATCAAAATACTTCCAAAAATCCACTTTTGCAAACCCACCAAATTCAAATCCGAATTTGGCTATCACTTAATACAAATTAGACTTTAAAATGATAGCAAGACACCATTTAAACATAAACATTTATCCAATTCAAGTATACAAACCTTACCTCAAGTTTCTTAAGAACACTAACATAAACTTGATGAAAAGAGGAGGGTGATGATGTTTTTCTTGCTCCTACTATGGTTTGCACACCCTTAATTGCTCAAATTCAAGTTTGCATGAAGTAGAATCATTCAATTTTGAAAGCTCTAGATTCTTAGTTGTTATACTCGTTCTTCTTTTTCTTCCTGCTCAAAATCCTTCCAAGTCTCAAATGAGCTAGAAGCTCATATTCATTTCACTTAAATAATCAATTATTTCTAGTTGACAACTTAGGTCCCTCCTCACCATTAATTAGTTTAGGTAGTCCCTTACTTAACTTACCTTAGCTTCCGTTTAACTTGCAAATGTAGTCCTTTTAACAATATACCTTTTTAACATAGCAATCAATTATACATAAAATGTAAATAAATGTCCTTTAAAATTTTTAGGGAGTGACATATAACTCACCTACTTGTCTTCCTTTTAATGAGTAAGTGGTAAATATAACTCAGGTTCGTATTTTTGTATGTTTGTTCGGTAACGTGGGACAAAAGTACATATATAGTTAACCCTAGTGACAAGAGGTGGTAGAATAATATTACCTACTAATACTATAATTTATCAATAAAGATAAAGATAGATAAGTATGGAGAATAGAATTCTGATGGGGAATTATCACTAAAGTTTTACTTCCTAGAATGAACACTAAACCTCAATCAATTAGGCTGTGAGCCTAACTGATTTGTTACTAAGAGTTTAGGCTTTGAAGATTCTGGCTAAGACGGATATCCCTACTCCCAACGTTAACCTTTGAGGGTTTAAACGACCTTATGGATAGAATCCTAGGTACATGAACAAAGCGGTATATCCTTAAAGGAAGGTCTCGGCTTTTCTTAATCCTAGTTGGTCTAACTAAAGCAATATTCCACCACTTAATACTACGTTATGCCTTAACATTAACAGATGTGCAATCTTAGATATTCTAAGGTACTGCTAATTAGATTAGAAGTCTCTCCTTTGTGATCACTTACTTAACCCCGGATCATCTTACAATACCTTAAGAACATTGCTTCTGACGCGAATCATGCTTCTGAGCAAGCCAGTGTTCACTTAACTCTTTATTGCCTACTCTAATAGCAACCTAAATGGGCAGCTCTTCTTTTTCGAATAAATGGTTATCCGTACGTAGGTACTATATCCCTATTGTGACGTTAAGCAAACATAAATACTTACCTTATATCCTAGGGTTGATCAGGTCCTAATGCTTGGTTATAGCCACGTGAATAAGCGGAAAGGGTGATCCGTAATTTAAACTT
Organism: Rutidosis leptorrhynchoides; assembly: GCF_046630445.1. NCBI lineage: Eukaryota > Viridiplantae > Streptophyta > Magnoliopsida > Asterales > Asteraceae > Rutidosis > Rutidosis leptorrhynchoides. Next base: position 359,129,368 of record NC_092339.1, read on the forward strand.
CTAAACCGTCAAGGTTTCAGCATAACAATAGGATAAGTTTCAGATAAAGTATTCAACATATAATAAACATTTGTAATAGATAGATAGGCATGTAAGATGAAAGCGACTTAAGATAACAAGATAACTTTATTAAATTAAGGAAAGTGTTCACTGTTTACAGACGAGATCTGGACCATTACAAGTGCTGACATCCTCTAGACCGCTCCTATTACAATCTTCAGCGTTCGCCTCCGGGTACTTAATTTCCCGCTCGGAGGTGAGAAGGCCTTGAAAGCTCTAGTGAGAGAAAGTGTACTGTAGTGAGAGAGTGAGGAGAGGTGTGTTGAAATTGGATGACAAAAGGCCTTTAAATAGAATTGGATTTTGCCTGCAAACGGTTGGCAGGCCGTTTGGCAGGCCGTTTGCAGGGTGTAACACCTGAATAATTATTGTACATAGAGTAAATAGGGTACATAAAGCGTGGGAAGCATTGTGCAATTAAACAGAGGTCAGAGCCTGCTCAGGCCTTCGTGGGCGCCGTGCAGGTATAGGTGTGCGCGCCGCGCACTACTACTGTTGGCAGATTCCAGCTTTTTAAATTAAAGTTAAATGAAGGGCATTGTGGTCTTTTCATATGAGAACGAGTTTGGGGCTGTAATGGCCAGTTGGGTGGTGGTTGAAACACACTTAACTTTATCACCAACCACATCATCTCTTCCAAATCAAGTTCTAGAGTGAGAAACACTTTGAGAGAGAGAAAGCTCAAATCAAAGAGGAAGAAGTTGATTTCGGGCCAAAGCGCGTGTGTTAAAGTTGTTCATCTAATCACTAGCTACGTTGTGATTGTGGTGGTATGCTCTAATCTTGATTTCCTTATTTTAATTTGTTTAAGGGTTAGGGTTTGGGTTAGTGATGAACATAAAACCCATATTTGGTGCTTTTGGGTGTTCTTGGATAAGATTGGGTCATGAGGACTCAAAGATGACTAACCTAGGGTTTTGAAGTGATAAATGGGCTTATGAGTCATAATTGGTTAGTTAATTACTAGCACACCTAGTTATTTGGCAAATGGGTGTTAATTGGGTTAGTGGATGAACCGAAATGGGTGTGTTGACTTTAAAATGGTCAAATGGGTAATAATTGACCTAGTTGGGAAAGATGGGTATGAAATACCCTAATTGTGTATTAGTTAGTGTTGTTGGACCTTAATCACTAGCTTTTAGTGATTTATGATGGTCTTGACCTTAAATGGACGGTTTTGGTGTAAATGAGGCATTTAATGCATTTAAGTCATTAAATGCACATGGGAGAATTGTTGGTGATAAGTCCAACTAGTTTGTGTGTTGATTGAGTACTTATTATATTAGGTACTTTGCTTTGAAGCTTGAGGAAGTATAAAACCATCACCGAATCGTTAAGGTGAGTGGAATAATTATATGCTTAGGTATATAATGTATTTATTTGTTGTAGCATGAGATGTGAAGTGTCGATGTGCTAAGATGCCACATTTCACGTGACGAGTGAAGTGTCGATGTGCTAAGACACCACTCAAAGTAATATGAGGGGTGAAGTGTCGATGTGTTAAGACGCCACCTGGGGTGAAGTGTCAATGTGTTAAGATGCCACCCAGAGTGAAGTATCGATGTGCTAAGATGCCACTCCAAGAAAGTAACGGATGAAGTGTCGACGTGTTAAGACGTCATCCGGGGTGAAGTATCAACGTGTTAAGATGCCACCCCAAGCAATATGAAGAGTGAAGTGTCAACGTGTTATGACACCACTCGGAGTGAAGTATCGATGTGTTAAGATGCCACTCCAAGAATTATCACGGGTGAAGTGTCGATGTGTTAAGACACCACTCGGGGTGAAGCATCGACGTGTTAAGATGCCACCTGTGGGATTAGTGTACGCCGTGTTAAGTACTCTAATGGTTGTTATGAACACCGATGGGAAATTCAAGTGCCATTCCTTGTACGATTGGTTAACCATGGTTATGTGTTGTAGTATAGCAAAATATATTGTTCGTGTTATATGCTATAGTTTGTGCTAGCCTGTGATATCGTGGATTTAGCATTGTACTTTGAGATGGTATGCTAATTTAAAATGCTAGCGTGTATGAGGTATTTGTGTAAGTGATTGCAAGTAAGTAGGTTATATATGTATGTGTATAATTATTGCATTCACTAAGCGTTTTGCTTACCCTCTCGTTGTTTACCTTTTTATAGCCTCGGGCGTGGACAAGGGTAAGGGCGTTCGTTTGGATTAGTGATCCCGCTTCGTTATGTTAGGAGAAACTTTTGGACGTATAGATTTTTGAAGTTTGACTGAGATTTGGGTAGTTTAACCCCCAAACATCATGCTCTAGTGTCGTTTGGAATTTAAACTAATTCGGTTGAAACTTGTATTTTGTACAAAACTCTTAATTTGGGCATATGTGGGCCCGGTGTCGTAAAACTCCTTTTATTATTGGAATGTGTTAGTTTTACGTATTATGACATGTTGTGAAAAGCATTTCATCTAAATGTGTCGGGAAGTAGGAGATCTTTAATTGAAAAATGGCAAAACCAGACAGAAGCTGTTTGGCTTCGTGCGCGCCACGCACAAGAGGGGGCGCGCGCCACGCACCCTTCTGCTTATAAAAAAAAAATTTCTTGGTCTATTTTCGGTTAGATATTGGGTTGGGTTGTTACAAGTGGTATCAGAGCATGGTCTAAGGGATTTAGGCGATTTGAGATAGGTGCCTAGACTTAGACTTTATTGTGTACGCGCTTTATGCGGGACTTGTAGGAGACGGGTCGGACCGGGGATTGATTAGTGCCTAGGTTTAGGTGAACTAACTATGCGCTAATTGTCTTGTGTTGTGTTTTGCAATCATCAAGCGAGATAGACATTGTACTGGGGAGTTAATGTGACGTGCACGCGTAACAATGATTAGCTACCATTGTTACGAGTTCAAGTCATGTCAAACAAGCAATGTACGACTATTGTTGAGCAAGATGGGGAGGTGAGGTGTATATGAATGTGATGTCTTGTGTTTTCGTTTCATTGTTTAACCTATTTTCGTTTTATAGTATGAAGACGAGAAATGGACCCAAGAACAATGACGGGGGTACGAGCGAGGACGCCGAGTTCACGGCCAAGGTTGAGGCCATTTTGAAAAGGCATCACACGACCTTTCTAGAGGACGTTAGGAAGATGTTTCTAGATTCGATTGACGAGCAAGTAGTCAATCTAGTTAAGGAACAAGTGAAGGTTGTCCTTCACGAAGATAATGTTGGAAGGCGAGACTTCTACTATAAGAACTTCAAGGATTCTCAACCTCCCACCTTTGAAGGCGAATGCGACCCACTTAAGAGTGTCCGTTAGATCTCCGATATGGAGGGGGCTTTTCGTACTTGTGAATGCCCTATCGATAAAAAGACGAAGTATGGATGTAGTATGTTAAGGGGCGATGCTAAATTGTGGTGGGACGCAAAAATCTAACTTTATGGTGAAGAGCAATGCATGGAATTCACTTGGGATGAATTCAAGGCGGAATTTTTTAAAGAATACCGAACTTCGGCCGATCTTACTCTACTTAAGGACGAGTTGCGTGCCTTGAGTCAAGGGTCGATGGATTTGAACACTCTCAAATTTGTTTTCTTGTCAAAGACCCAATTTTTCCCGGAGTATGTCAGGAATGATAAAATGTTGAAGGAAAACTTCTATCGAATCTTGAACGATAACTCTCAAGAGAAGATTAGTGTAACCACGGTGAAGACTTTTGATGAGTTGTTCGATATGGCCAAAGGTTTTAAGGCGCTCATTTTGAGAAAGAGTGGTTTTACTTTTGGCAAAAGAAAATTTGAAGGTTCAAGTCAATCGAACTTTTCAAGCAAGAAGAATAATAAGGGTTCCGAAAGTGTGGGTAGTGTGAAGAAGAGTGCTTTCGGGGGTTTTTCTTATTCGTGCTACAATTGTGGACAAAAGGGTCACATGGCTCGTGAGTGTTCGAATCTATCCTCCGCAAACAAACTCACTTGTTTCAATTGCAATAAAGAAGGGCACCGAAGGACGGAGTGTCCCGATTTGCGCAATGACCATGTTAAGCGGCTAGAGAAGGCGGCAGGTACGGCTCGGGGGTGAAATTATTTGATGACCAATGATGAGTCCAAGCAATCCAATGAAGTTGTCTCAGGTACTTTCATGGTTAACTCTAATCCGGCAAGGATTCTATTTGATAGCGGTGCAAATTTATCGTTTGTGTCTCCGCGTTTTGTGTCTAAGATTGATAAACCGCTAGCTAAGTTAAGTCATCCGGTAGAAGTTGAAATAGAGGATGGTAAAACGGTGCTAGGGGTTGATGTTTGTAATGATTGTGATATGGTGTTGGGTACCGAAACCTTTAAAATTGATCTCATCTCGATGACTTTGAGTGAGTTCGATATTGTCGTTGGTAAGGATTGGCTCGATCGTTATAGAGCCGATATTGCGTGCCATGAAAAGTCTATTCGTGTTAAGACCCCAAGTGGGGGAGAGTTAATTATTCATGGTGAGAGACGGAGAAGACTTGTTCCATTATGCACTATTGCACGGGCACGTCGTTTTCTTAGTAGTGGTGGTATGGCTTTTCTTGCTCATGTAGTTGATACTCGTGAAGAGCCACCATCCATTCGTGAAATTCCGGTGGTTAATGAATTCGAAGACATTTTTCCGGACGAATTACCGGGTGTTCTGGCGGAAAGATAAGTTAAATTTCGCATTAAGTTGGTTCCGGGTGCTACTCCCATTGCTAAAACTCCTTATCATTTAGCACCAACAGAAATGCAAGAGTTGTTGAATCAAACCCAAGAATTGCTAGAAAAGGGTTTTATCCGACCGAGTGCTTCGCCATGGGGTGCTCCAGTTTTATTCGTGAAGAAGAAGGATGGTAGTATGCGGATGTGCATCGATTATCGGGAGTTGAACAAAGTGATTATTAAGAATCGTTATCCATTGCCTCGGATTGACGATTTGTTTGACCAACTCCAAGGTGCGATGTATTTTCCTAAGATTGACTTACGGTCCGGCTATCACCAAATGCGGGTCCGTGTGAAAGACATTGAGAAAACGGCCTTTCGAACGTGTTATGGGCATTTTGAGTTTGTGGTTATGCCTTTTGGTCTTACGAATGCACCGGCGGCATTCATGGATCTTATGAACCGAGTGTGCCAACCTATGTTGGACAAATTGGTGATTGTGTTCATTGACGACATACTTGTCTATTCGAAGAGTATGAAGGAACATGAACATCATTTGCGTGGTGTGTTGAAGACGTTGCGGAAGGAAAAGTTGTACGAAAAATTCTCCAAATGTGAATTTTTGCTAAGGGAAGTCCAATTCCTTGGCCATATTGTGAACAAAGACGGTATTCAAGTAGATCCGGGGAAGATTGAGACGGTAAAGAGTTGGAGACGACCGATTACGCCTACAGAAATCCAAAGTTTTCTCGGATTGGCCGGTTATTATCGTCGGTTTATCCAAGACTTTTCTAAGATCGCTTCCCCATTGATGAAATTGACAAGGAAGAACGTGAGGTTTAATTGGGAAAACGAGCAAGAAATTGCTTTTTAATTGTTAAAATAGAAGTTGTGTCAAGCTCCGGTGTTAGTGTTGCCGGAAGGGGTAGAAGACATGACAGTTTATTGTGATGCGTCTTTAAATGGGCTCGGGTGTATTCTAATTCAAAGAGGTAAAGTTATCACTTACGCCTCTCGACAATTAAAGGAACATGAAACGAGATATCCGACTCATGATCTTGAGTTGGCGGCGGTTGTGCACGTTGAAAATTTGGCGCCACTACTTGTATGGTGTTAAGTGTACCATTTATTCGGATCATAAAAGTTTAAAACATCTTTTCGATCAACGAGATTTGAATTATCGTCAACATAGTGAGATGGATGTGGTAAAAGATTATGATTATGAAATACTTTATCATCCGGGTAAGGCGAATGTGGTCGCGGATGCGTTGAGTCGAAAGAGTCAACATCCGGCGATACGAGTAGGATCATTACGTTTGACTATTACTAACGATTTTCTTGTGAAGCTTGGTGAGATTCAAATTGAAGCGTTTGTTAACAACAAGCATGAAGAACGAATCGTGGGGCAAACGGAGTCTATTACTTTAGGCCTGCATGGTTTGTTGTCCTTTCAAGGACGGGTGTGGGTGCCTAAAATGGGTGATCACCGACGAATGCTACTTGACGAAGCGCATAAGTCAAGGTACTTCATTCATCCGGGCGCAACGAAAATGTATCTTGATTTAAGGAAGGAGTATTGGTGGCCGGGCATGAAACGTGATGTTGTTAAGTATGTTGAACAATGCGTCACGTGTTTGCAAGTTAAAGTTGAACACCAAAAGCCGTATGGTATGTTACAACCGCTAGAAATCCCGAAATGGAAATGGGAGAACATTACCATGGATTTCATTACAAAGTTACCAAAGATGGCGAGAACCTAATTTGATTCGATTTGGGTGATAGTTGATCGATTGACGAAAAGTTCCTTGTTTCTTCCCATTCGGGAAGTGATATCGTCAGAGAATTTGGCTAAGATGTTTATCAAGGAAGTGATATCTAGACATAGGGTTCCTATATCTATTATTTCGGATCGAGATACTCGTTTCACATCTCGGTTTTGGGAAAAGTTTCATGAAGATATGGGTACACAATTGAAATTAAGCACGGCGTACCATCCTCAAACGGACGGTCAAACCGAACGTACGAATCAAACATTGGAGGATATGTTATGGGCATGTATTATTGATTTCGGTGGTAGTTGGGACGAGCACTTACCACTGGTGGAATTCTCGTACAATAATAGTTATCATGCTAGTATTGGAATGCCACCTTACGAGACGCTTTATGGGCATAGGTGTCGAACTCCGATTTGTTGGGGTGAAGTGGGTCAAAGGGAAATCGGGAGTACCGATTTGGTTTTGGAGATGAATAGTAAGATTGAGATGATTCGGACTCATTTGAAAGCGGCTCAAGATAGACAAAATTCGTATGCCAATAAACGTAGACGACAAATCGAGTTCCAAGAAGGTGACATGGTGATGCTTAAAGTTTCGCCATGGAAAGGTGTTATTAGGTTTCGAAAACGGGGAAAGTTAGCACCTCGGTTTATTGGGTCATTTAAAATTTTAGCTCGTGTTGGTGAAGTTGCGTATCATTTGGAATTACCCGAAGAGCTTGCGGGGATCCATAATACATTTCATGTTTCCCATCTCCGTAAGTGTCTTGGGGATGATTCTTCATGGATGCCATTAGACGAGATTGAGCTAAACAATAAGTTAGAGTATATTGAGGAGCCGATTGCTATACTCGATGAGAAGGTCAAAAGGTTGAGAAATAAAGAGGTGAGAACTTTTAAAGTTCAATGGTGTCGTAGTAAAGGTTCCGAGTTTACTTAGGAGCCCGAAGAGTTTGTGTTAGTTTAACTTCCCGCTTGTCATGTGGCTTGGATCGCGAGGACGCGCTCCGATTCAAGTGGGGGAGAGTTGTAAGACCCGAATAATTATTGTACAGAGAGTAAATAGGGTACATAAAGTGTGGGAAGCATTGTGCAGTTAAGTGCGCGCCGCGTAGGTATACGTCTCAGACTCGATCACAACTCAAACTATATATATTATTGTAGAATCAACCTCAACCCTGTATAGAGAACTAGATCATTACTGCATATAGAGTGTCTATGGTGATTCCAAATAATATATATAGATGCGTCGATATGATATGTCAAAACCTTGTATACGTGTCCCGATATTTAAAGTGCGTAAAATAAATAACAGAAAATTAAATAACGATAAATAAAGTGCGTAAAGTAAATAACAGAAAATTAAATAACGATAAATAAAGTGCGTAAAGTAAATAACAGAAATTTAATGACGATAAATAAAATTGCGAGAATGTAAATTGCGATAAAATAAATTGCGATAAATAAAATGTAATCAGTTAGCTAGGAACAGTTAGCTAGGATTTTGTTACCGTGGATTCTTAACAAAATTTCTCATAGTTAATTTGTTTGTTTCTAACAAATTTTATTTTGTCCAATGTTTTCTTCATTATGCCACTTGTCGGATTCTGATAGGTCAAAATTCAAATATGAAATTGAATGAAAATGGTTATTCTGTGATGAACGGATTCGTATAGCTGTGGTTGCAAGTAGGTTAGTAAATGACTGTTGAAACAGATTCGAAGAATGTACAATGTAACTTATTAATGCGAAATCTAAATATTCCTCGGGTATTACCTACCCGTTAAAATATTTTCACCATTCACAGTTTGTACAATAAAAATTTTAATTACAATCTTTATGAAAACATATATACATATATATTTTCTTCAGACGTAATTATGGATTTAATGAGTCAATGTGATATTAAATGAAATGTTCCGTTCTTATTGATTAAAAACGTTCCATATTAATTGATTTCGTTGCGAGGTTTTGACCTCTATATGAGACGTTTTTCAAAGACTGCATTCATTTTAAAACAAACCATAACCTTTATTTCATCAATAAAGGTTTAAAAAGCTTTACGTAGATTATCAAATAATAATAACCTATAATATCCTGTTTACACACGACCATTACATAATGGTTTACAATACAAATATGTTACAACGAAATAAGTTTCTTGAATGCAGTTTTTACACAATATCATACAAGCATGGACTCCAAATCTCGTCCTTATTTAAGTATGCGACAGCGGAAGCTCTTAATAATTACCTGAGAATAAACATGCTTAAAACGTCAACAAAAAATGTTGGTGAGTTATAGGTTTAACCTATATATATCAAATCGTAACAATAGACCACAAGATTTCATATTTCAATAAACATCCCATACATAGAGATAAAAATTATTCATATGATGAACACCTGGTAATCGACATTAACAAGATGCATATATAAGAATATCCCCATCATTCCGGAACACCCTTCGGATATGATATAAATTTCGAAGTACTAAAGCATCCGGTACTTTGGATGGGGTTTGTTAGGCCCAATAGATCTATCTTTAGGATTCGCGTCAATTAGGGTGTCTGTTCCCTAATTCTTAGATTACCAAACTTAATAAAAAGGGGCATATTCGATTTCGATAATTCAACCATAGAATGTAGTTTCACGTACTTGTGTCTATTTTATAAATCATTTATAAAACCTGCATGTATTCTCATCCCAAAAATATTAGATTTTAAAAGTGGGACTATAACTCACTTTCACAGATTTTTACTTCGTCGGGAAGTAAGACTTGGCCACTGGTTGATTCACGAACCTATAACAATATATACATATATATCAAAGTATGTTCAAAATATATTTACAACACTTTTAATATATTTTGATGTTTTAAGTTTATTAAGCCAGCTGTCCTCGTTAGTAACCTACAACTAGTTGTCCACAGTTAGATGTACAGAAATAAATCGATAAATATTATCTTGAATCAATCCACGACCCAGTGTATACGTATCTCAGTATTGATCACAACTCAAACTATATATATTTTGGAATCAACCTCAACCCTGTATAGCTAACTCCAACATTCACATATAGAGTGTCTATGGTTGTTCCGAAATATATATATATGTGTCGACATGATAGGTCGAAATATTGTATACGTGTCTATGGTATCTCAAGATTACATAATATACAATACAAGTTGATTAAGTTATGGTTGGAATAGATTTGTTACCAATTTTCACGTAGCTAAAATGAGAAAAATTATCCAATCTTGTTTTACCCATAACTTCTTCATTTTAAATCCGTTTTGAGTGAATCAAATTGCTATGGTTTCATATTGAACTCTATTTTATGAATCTAAACAGAAAAAGTATAGGTTTATAGTAGGAAAAATAAGTTACAAGTCATTTTTGTAAAGGTAGTCATTTCAGTCGAAAGAACGACGTCTAGATGACCATTTTAGAAAACATACTTCCACTTTGAGTTTAACCATAATTTTTGGATATAGTTTCATGTTCATAATAAAAATCATTTTCCCAAAATAACAACTTTTAAATCAAAGTTTATCATAGTTTTTAATTAACTAACCCAAAACAGCCCGCGGTGTTACTACGACGGCGTAAATCCGATTTTACGGTGTTTTTCGTGTTTCCAGGTTTTAAATCATTAAGTTAGCATATCATATAGATATAGAACATGTGTTTAGTTGATTTTAAAAGTCAAGTTAGAAGGATTAACTTTTATTTGCGAACAAGTTTAGAATTAACTAAACTATGTTCTAGTGATTACAAGTTTAAACCTTCGAATAAGATAGCTTTATATGTAAGAATCGAATGATGTTATGAACATCATTACTACCTAAATTTCCTTGGATAAACCTACTGGAAATGAGAAAAATAGATCTAGCTTCAAAGGATCCTTGGATGGCTTGAAAGTTCTTGAAGCAGAATCATGACACGAAAACAATTTCAAGTAAGATTTCCACTCGAAATAAGATTGTTATAGTTATAGAAATTGAATTAAAGTTTGAATATGATTATTACCTTGTATTAGAAAGATAACCTACTGTAAGTAACAAAGGTTTCTTGATCTTGGATGATTACTTGGAATGGATTTATAAAACTTGGAAGTAAACTTGCAATCTTGGAAGTATTCTTGATTTTATGAAACTAGAACTTTTGGAATTTATGAAGAACACTTAGAACTTGAAGATAGAACTTGAGAGAGATCAATTAGATGAAGAAAATTGAAGAATGAAAGTGTTTGTAGGTGTTTTTGGTCGTTGGTGTATGGATTAGATATAAAGGATATGTAATTTTGTTTTCATGTAAATAAGTCATGAATGATTACTCATATTTTTGTAATTTTATGAGATATTTCATGCTAGTTGCCAAATAATGGTTCCCACATGTGTTAGGTGACTCACATGGGCTGCTAAGAGCTGATCATTAGAGTGTATATACCAATAGTACATACATCTAAAAGCTGTGTATTGTACGAGTACGAATACGGGTGCATACGAGTAGAATTGTTGATGAAACTGAACGTATTTACTACTAACTTAAGTTTTCAAAACGATAACTATATGTGACGTTCTTTGACTTAAATACTTAAAACTTATAATGCTTATACATGTATCGTATAGATATGTATTTTATCACTTTTAAAGGATTTACATACATAAAACAATATAAGTATATTTACAAAAGATAGCTATATTTGAATCCTCATTCCGTTTTCTCAAGATTTCTATACGTATATCTAGGGTATATGTACCCGTATCATACCCAGCTTCTATACGTATTTACTATTGGTATATACACATCACAAACACTTTATTAGCAGACATGAGTCAGCCAATTTTGGATCTTAGCATGCATGATTAATCAATTTGGCATATTACAAGACTTTTGCACAATATTACAAATTTATACATCTTTTCACCACCATTTATACTCCATTCCATTTTCATTTTTACTACACATTTTCTCTAACCAAAAACACACTCTTAGGAACCTTAAGTGTTCTTCACAATCTCAGCAAATAACCATGAAGATCTAACTTCAAAAACAACCCTTAATCATCATAAGAAAATCCATTCAAGAACACTTCAAAAATCCTTTCAAGTAAACAAGTTTACTTCCAACCTTTCAATCCAACTCCACCACTCTTTTGATTCTAGGATTTTTCTCATCTCTTACAGTAACTTTGTCCAAGTAACTTGAGGTAGTAACCTTATTCATAATCTTATTCAATTCATATTCATATAGCTATCTTATTTTGTGGTATAAAATTTTAACAACAAGAACATAGTTTGAATGATTTCAAACTTGTTCGCAAACTAAATAGATCCTTCTAACTTGACTTTTAAAACACTTCAAGACCTGTAATATATCATAATAATATGCTAACTTAACAAGATATAACTTGGTTTTACAAAGAACACCTTAAAAACTGAATCTACGTCGTCGGAGTGCAACCGGGGGCTGTTTTGGGTTGGATAAATAAAAACTATCTTAAGCTTTGAATTGGAAGTTCATATTCTGGAAAAATGATATTTCTTATGAATATGTTAACACATAAAAATTTCATGGTTTAACTCAAAGTGTAAGTATTTTTAGAAAAATGATCATTAAATGTTGTTTTTATGATGGAAAATGATCACTTTCATAAGTTTCACCAAAGTTTGACCTATAACCTGTGATTTTGAATACAACCTAAGGTATTTTCAGTTCATATTCTTAAAATTTGACTCGATCCAAGGAAGTGGCAAGTTGAACCAACAAAAACGGAGTTGTAATAAAGAAACTACGACTAAAACAAGATCGGGTATCCGAAGCTAGTTTAGCTATGAAAATATTTGGAGAAAAATTAAATTAATCATATATTTTCTAATTAATATGATATTTCATATATATTTACTTAAGATTTGATTTTATATATTTCAGGACCACTCGTAAACAACACGAGAAGATTAATCATAAGACCTCATGATTGTACGCAACACGTCATTTGACAACACGGTACTTTATGTACGCAACACGTCACTTGACAACTTGGTACCATGGGTCGAGATTAATTCTGATCAATACGAATACGATGGGGTCTTTATTTATTTTATTGAGCAACTAATTGTGGACCACTAACATCGGACTGCTAACTACGGACTAAGAAAATATTAAAAGTATTAAAAGTGTATATATATATATATATATATATATATATATATATGTAACGATTACTTAAAAAGAAAATATGTTGATATATTATATATATGGTTAGGTTCGTGATATCTATCGGAGACCAAGTCGTGATAAATACCTTCAAGGCAAAAGTGAGTATATAGTCCCACTTTTAAACTCTAAATATTTCGGGATGAGAATACATGCATTTTATGATTTACGTTATGGACACAAGTGATTAAAAATATATATTCTACGTTGAGTTGTACCACTGGCATACTTCCCTGTAACTTGGTAACTATTATTTACATGAGGTATTGTAAACGCGAATCCTGTTGATAGATCTATCGGGCCTGACAACCCCAACCGGACTGGACGACCAGTATTCAACGGTTGCACAGTACTTCGTTTCAGTGACTACACTTGGTACGGTGTAGTAAGATTTCATAATAAAGGGAATATGCGACGTTGATTAAATGTTAAGTATGGTTATCAAGTGCTCAACAACTTAGAATATCTTTATTAAAACATTTATATATGAAATCTTGTGGTCTATATTTATAACGCTGCCGGCATTAAACCTATATCTCACCAACTTTATGTTGACGTTTTAAGCATGTTTATTCTCAGGTGATAACTAAAAGCTTCCGCTGCAGCATGTTGAATTTAAGCAAGATCTTGAGTATGCATATTTGTGTCAAAAATAAAACTGCATATCGGAGGATTTGTAATGTAAAATATGTTGGAAGTCGTATTGTTATTATCACATGTAAAGTTTGTAAGTCTAAGATTATCGCTAAACGATAATCATTATTAAGTTGTTTAAACCTTGTATTTGTAATAAAAGCTATGGTTTGTATTGTAAAAATGAATGCAGTTTTTGAAAAATGTCGCATATAGAGGTCAATACCTCGCGATGAAATCATATGTTATTGTATTCATCCTTATGGTTAAGGTCAGGTTATGACATGTGGTATCAGAGCGTTGGTCTTAGAGAACCATAAAATTTGCATTAGTGTGTCTTATCGAGTTTGTTAGGATGCATTAGTGAGTCTGGACTTTGACCGTGTTTGATTTCGAAAACTATTGCTTATCCTTGTTGGTTAAAAAAAATTAATATGTAAATATTATGTGGTATTAACGTGCTAGTTGTTATGTGATAGATGTCTGGCTTAGAACTTATTATCACATTCAGCGACTCCGAACCAGAATCTTCAGATGGTGTTCCAGTCATTAACCTATCCGATGATGAAAACGACACCTTTGGGGAAGACTCACAAGTTCCGGATGAATCAATTGAAGAGGAACCGGAAGGTGATCCTGAGGAGGAAGAAATACAGGAAATTACGAAAGACAAGTTTGAAAGAGGAAAGAAACGAAAGGCTACTGAATTGGAAAATCCAAATCCCAATTTTAGTGAGGATGTTGTGGCACCAACTCCACCAGATACTTCCACACCTATTCCCGCTATTCCTATTAGTTCTATCCCGGAATCCATTTCTTCAGCCCCTCCGCCAAAACGCAGGGAGACAGTCAAGATAACCTATAAGCGATTTCTTTGAACACAAATGTTTTGGGTTAAATGATGCGCTGTTGTTTTAAACCATGGGATCATATAACGTTTTGTATAATATTACTAGTGTGGTTTGCTTAATGTTTGATGTAAGATAAGCATATGTAAAATAGTGAAGTGTGAAATGCAATAATTTTCCATGGTTGAGTATTATTTGGGTGATAGTAATTGATTTCTGTACTAAGCTATTAAGTATGAACTTTAACGGGTAGGTACTACCCTAGATATAATTATAAAACGCTAATAAGAAGAAAAGGCTTTTATAATAATAACTGGTTCATATTATTAATAAGCTACGATGTAGTGTAAATACATACTACATCTATAATATTCCATGTGAATAATTATTTTTTTTCATTCTTATTGAAGATTATGGCGCGATTGAACCGAATGACGGAACAAGAAATTGAGGAACTCATCAATCAGCGAGTGGACGACAGAATGTTATGGGTCGAGGCTGCGAGAGGTACTGCAGTTAACCCAAATCCTCGTATGAGATGTACTTACAAAACTTTTCAAGGTTGCAAGCCCTCATCATTTAGTGGAACAGAAGGACCAGTCAGTTTAACCCGGTGGATCGAAAAGATTGAGTCTGTGTTTAAAATCAGTGGTCGTATTGAGAAGGACATGACCAAGTATGCATCGTGCACCTTACAAGATAGTGCACTCACATGGTGGAAAAACTATGTGAAGGCCGTAGGAGGAGATGTAGCTTATGATACTCCCTGGGAAGAATTCAAAACAATGCTAATCAACGAATATTGTCCAATGAACGAGGTTAGGAAGTTGGAAGCTGAATTACGAAGCCTAAAAGTTGTTGGTACTGAACTCACCAACTACAATCAGCGATTCATGGAATTAGCTTTGCTATGTCCCGAATTGGTACCAACCGAAGCACGGAAGATAGAACTGTACAAAGATGGTTTGCCTAAAAATGTCAAAGCAAATGTTACAGCATCGAAACCCAAGACTATTCACGAAGCCATCACCATGGCGAACGAGTTGATGGACCAGATTATTCTGGATAAGAACACCGATGACAAGACATCGGGAAACAAAAGAAAGTGGGAAGGTAATCATCAACAATCCAACAAGAAACAACGCAAGGTGCGGGTAGCGGTTCGAACTCAGGTTACAAAGGACGAAATCCTTTATGTAACAGATGCCACAAACATCACTCTAGTTATTGTAATGTGGTGTGCGAAAATTGTAATCGAAGGGGTCATCTTGTTGAAGATTGTCGGATTCCTGTTACAAATAAAAATGGCACCAAGACTCCTGCCACTAATGCAAATAGAACTGCCTTGGCCACTGTTACCTATTATGGGTGTGGGAAACAGGGTCATTATAAGAGCCAGTATCCGAATCCAGAGAAGAATAATGGGTCTGCACGTGGAAGAGCATTTGTTATTAATGCTAGAGAGGCGTGTGAAGACCCGGAGCTTGTTACGGGTACGTTTACCATTAATAACTTATCCGCATCTATTATATTTGATACTGGTGCCGATAGAAGTTACGTGAGTAGAGACGTTTACGCTAAATTGAATTGTTCATCATTACCTCTAGATGCTAAGTACATGATTGAGTTAGCTAATGGTAAACTAATTAAAGCCGATAAAATTTGCCGTGATTGTAAAATAAATTTAGCCGGAGAAATATTTAAGATTGATTTGATACCCGTAGAATTAGGAAGTTTTGATGTAATAGTCGGCATGGACTGGATGTCCAAAATAGGAGCTGAAGTTGTGTGTGCCAAGAAGGCAATTCGCATTCCTCGTAAGGATAAAATGCAGTAATGATTTATGGAGAGAAGGGTAACTCAAAGCTAAAACGCATTAGTTGTTTGAAAGCTCAAAAGTGCTTGAAGAAAGGGTGTTATGCTATCTTAGCACATGTTAATAAAGTCGAAACGAAGGAAAAAGTGAAGAGCATCAATGGCGTGCCTGTGGCAAGAGATTTTCCTGAAGTCTTTCCGGAAGAGTTGCTGGGATTACCTCCATTTAGATCTGTAGAATTTCAAATAGATCTAGAACCAGGAGCTGCACCAGTGGCTCGTGCTCCATATAGACTTGTACCATCTGAGTTAAAAGAACTTCAGAGTCAGTTAAAAGAACTACTGGACCGTGGATTCATACGACCAAGTACTTCACCGTGGGGAGCTCCGATTTTATTCGTAAAGAAGAAAGATGGATCTTTTAGGATGTGTATAGATTATCGTGAATTAAATAAGTTAACTATCAAGAATCGGTATCCACTACCGAGAATTGACGACTTATTTGATCAACTGCAAGGATCATGTGTGTACTCGAAAATCGACTTAAGATCGGGCTATCATCAATTACGTGTCAAAGAAGAAGATATTCCGAAAACTGCTTTTCGGACACGTTATGGTCATTACGAATTTTTGGTTATGCCGTTTGGGTTGACTAATGCGCCAGCTGTATTCATGGACCTCATGAATCGAGTTTGTAGTCCGTATTTAGATAATTTTGTTATCGTTTTCATTGACGATATTCTTATCTATTCCAAGAGTGAGCAAGAGCATGAGCAGCATTTAAGGATGGTATTAGAATTGTTAAGAAAAGAACAGTTATACGCCAAATTTTCTAAGTGTGCATTTTGGTTGAAAGAAGTGCAATTTCTTGGCCACGTTGTTAGTAGCAAAGGAATTCAGGTTGATCCAGCTAAAATTGAGGCCATTGAAAAATGGGAGACTCCTAAGACACCAACACAGATACGCCAATTTTTGGGTATAGCTGGTTATTATAGAAGGTTTATTCAAGATTTTTCCCGAATAGCTAAACCATTAACAGCGTTAACGCAAAAAGGGAAGAAGTACGAATGGACTTCTGAGCAGGAAAGTGCATTTAAATTACTGAAGAAGAAGTTGACTACAGCACCTATTTTATCATTACCTGAAGGGAACAATGATTTTGAGATATATTGTGACGCTTCACGACAAAGTTTTGGTTGCGTCCTTATGCAACGGAAGAAAGTTATAGCTACGCATCTCGACAATTGAAGATTCACGAGCGGAATTATACGACGCATGATTTAGAATTGGGAGCAGTAGTGTTTGCATTGAAGATATGGAGACACTATTTATATGGGGTTAAATGCACTGTGTTTACTGATCATAAAAGCCTTCAACATATTTTTGATCAGAAACAGCTGAACATGAGGCAACGTAGGTGGGTCGAGCTGATAAACGACTATGATTTTGAGATTCACTATCATCCCGGGAAAGCGAATGTAGTGGCCGACGCTCTAAGCAGAAAGGAACGGGAACCAATTCGAGTACGAGCAATGAACATAAAAATTCGCATGAATCTCAACTCACAAATCAAAGAGGCTCAACGAGAAGCTCTTACTAAAGAAAACATAGGAAATGAAATAATGAAGAAGTATGAGAAGCAACTCGTTATGCGAGAAGACGGAATTCGATATTTTTCAAACCGTATTTGGGTACCGAAGTTGGGTAGATTAAGGAATTTGATATTGAATGAGGCACATAAGACAAGATACTCGATACATCCTGAAGTTGGAAAGATGTATCAAGATCTTAAGACGCATTATTGGTGGCCTAATTTGAAGACAGACGTTGCAACATATGTTGGGGAATGTTTAACTTGTTCCAAAGTCAAAGCAAAACACCAGAAGCCGTCAGGGTTACTTCAACAACCAGAAATCCCAGAATGGAAATGGGACGGTATTACCATGGATTTCATCACAAAGTTACCTAAGACTGCCTGGGGTTATGACACCATTTGGGTAATAGTTGATCGTCTCACCAAATCTGCACATTTCTTGTCTATAAAGGAAACAAATAGAATGGAGAAACTATTACGATTATACATAAAGGAAATTGTTTCCAGGCATGGAATACCTATTTCCATTATATCCGATCGTGATAGTAGATTTACATCAAAGTTTTGGCAATCACTACAGGAGGCCCTGGGAACTCGTTTGGATATGAGCACCGCATATCATCCACAAAATGACGGGCAGAGTGAAAGAACAATTCAGACTCTTGAAGACATGCTCAGGGCATGTGTGATTGATTTTGGAAACGGATGGGATAAGTATCTACCATTAGCAGAATTCTCGTATAATAACAGTTATCATGCGAGCATTAAAGCTGCACCATTTGAAGCACTGTATGAAAGGAAGTGTAGATCCCCTATCTGTTGGAATGAAGTAGGAGATCGATAATTAACTGGTCCCGAGATCATACACGAAATGACTGAGAAGATAGTATAAATCAAGGAGAGATTAAAAACAGCCCGTAGTCGCCAAAAGAGCTACGCGGATGTCCGAAGGAAACCATTAGAGTTTCAGATCGGTGACATGGTTATGCTAAAGGTGTCACCTTGGAAAGGTGTAATACGTTTTGGAAAAAGGGGTAAACTGAACCCAAGATATGTAGGCCCGTTCAAGGTCATTGAACGCATCGGACCGGTAGCCTATCGACTCGAGTTACCACAACAACTCGCCGGAGTACATAATACATTTCACATATCAAACCTTAAGAAATGTCTTGCAAAGGAAGATCTCACCATTCCTCTTGAAGAAATCCAAGTCGACGAGAAACTACAATTCATAGAAGAACCAGTCAAAATCATGGACCGTGAAGTTAAACAACTCAAGCAGAGCAACATACAAATTGTTAAGGTTCATTGGAATGCTCGAAGAGGTCCCGAGTTTACTTGGGAACGAGAGGATCAGATGAAACAAAAGTACCCACATTTGTTTCCCGAGAACGCAAAATAGGTACAACTTTAAAATTTCGGGACGAAATTTATTTAACGGGTAGGTACTGTAACGACCCGGATTTTTCCGATCGTTTTATACATATAATATTAATATTTACATAAATTAAGCATTACCAACATGATAAGCAATCTAAATTGTTGAGACTTATGTTTTTGAAAAGAGTTTTACACAACGTTTGACCGTCCAATTTGACCGATGATATCACGAACTATATAACATACGATAATTATATGTTTATGTATATATATGTATTTTTATATATTTAACATGATCTAAGAATGTTTTAACATCTCATTGTGTACTAATAACAATGAGTTATAAGTATATTTTGAGACTACTAACTTAAGTTTTCAAAACGATAACTATATGTGACGTTCTTCGACTTAAATACTTAAAACTTATAATGCTTATACATGTATCGTATAGATATGTATTTTATCACTTTTAAAGGATTTATATACATAAAAAAATATAAGTATATTTACAAAAGATAGCTATATTTGAATCCTCGTTCCGTTTTCTCAAGATTTTTATACGTATATCTAGGGTATATGTACCCGTATCATACCCAGCTTCTATACGTATTTACTATTGGTATATACACATCACAATCACTTTATTAGCAGCCATGAGTCAGTCAATTTTGGATCTTAGCATGCATGATTAATCAATTTGGCATATTACAAGACTTTTGCACAATATTACAAATTTATACATCTTTTCACCACCATTTATACTCTATTCCATTTTCATTTTTACTACACATTTTCTCTAACCAAAAACACACTCTTAGGAACCTTAAGTGTTCTTCACAATCTTAGCAAATAACCATGAAGATCTAGCTTCAAAAACAACCCTTAATCATCATAAGAAAATCCATTCAAGAACACTTCAAAAATCCTTTCAAGTAAACAACTTTACTTCCAACCTTTCAATCCAACTCCACCACTCTTTTGATTTTAGGATTTTTCTCATCTCTTACAGTAACTTTGTCCAAGTAACTTGAGGTAGTAACCTTATTCATAATCTTATTCAATTCATATTCATATAGCTATCTTATTTTGTGGTATAAAATTTTAACAACAAGAACATAGTTTGAATGATTTCAAACTTGTTCGCAAACTAAATAGATCCTTCTAACTTGACTTTTAAAACACTTCAAGACCTGTAATATATCATAATTATATGCTAACTTAACAAGATATAACTTGGTTTTACAAAGAACACCTTAAAAACTGAATCTACGTCGTCGGAGTGCAACCGGGGGCTGTTTTGGGTTGGATAAATAAAAACTATCTTAAGCTTTGAATTGGAAGTTCATATTCTGGAAAAATGATATTTCTTATGAATATGTTAACACATAAAAATTTTATGGTTTAACTCAAAGTGTAAGTATTTTTAGAAAAATGATCATTAAATGTTGTTTTTATGATGGAAAATGATCACTTTCATAAGTTTCACCAAAGTTTGACCTATAACCTGTGATTTCGAATACAACCTAAGGTATTTTCAGTTCATATTCTTAAAATTTGACTCGATCCAAGGAAGTGGCAAGTTGAACCAACAAAAACGGAGTTGTAATAAAGAAACTACGACTAAAACAAGATCGGGTATCCGAAGCTAGTTTAGCTACGAAAATATTTGGAGAAAAATTAAATTAATCATATATTTTCTAATTAATATGATATTTTATATATATTTACTTATGATTTGATTTTATATATTTCAGGACCACCCATAAACAACACGAGAAGATTAATCATAAGACCTCATGATTGTACGCAACACGTCATTTGACAACACGGTACTTTATGTACGCAACACGTCACTTGACAACATGGTACCATGGGTCGAGATTAATTCTGATCAATACGAATATGATGGGGTCTTTATTTATTTTATTGAGCAACTAATTGTGGACCACTAACATCGGACTGCTGACTACGGACTAAGAAAATATTAAAAGTATTAAAAGTATATATATATATATATATATATATATATATATATATATATATATATATATATATATATGTGTGTGTGTGTGTGTGTGTGTGTGTAATGATTACTTAAAAAGAAAATATGTTGATATATTATATATATGGTTAGGTTCGTGATATCTATCGGAGACCAAGTCGTGATAAATACCTTCAAGGCAAAAGTGAGTATATAGTCCCACTTTTAAACTCTAAATATTTCGGGATGAGAATACATGCATTTTATGATTTACGTTATGGGCACAAGTGATTAAAAATATATATTCTACGTTGAGTTGTACCACTGGCATACTTCCCTGTAACTTGGTAACTATTATTTACATGAGGTATTGTAAACTCGAATCCTGTTGATAGATCTATCGGGCCTGACAACCCCAACCGGACTGGACGACCAGTATTCAACGGTTGCACAGTAATTCGTTTCGGTGACTACACTTGGTACGGTGTAGTAAGATTTCATAATAAAGGGAATATGCGACGTTGATTAAATGTTAAGTATGGTTATCAAGTGCTCAACAACTTAGAATATCTTTATTAAAACGTTTATATATGAAATCTTGTGGTCTATATTTATAACGCTGCCGGCATTAAACCTATATCTCACCAACTTTATGTTGACATTTTAAGCATGTTTATTCTCAGGTGATAACTAAAAGCTTCCGCTGCAGCATGTTGAATTTAAGCAAGATCTTGAGTATGCATATTTGTGTCAAAAATAAAACTGCATATCGGAGGATTTGTAATGTAAAATATGTTGGAAGTCGTATTTTATTATCACATGTAAAGTTTGTAAGTCTAAGATTATCGCTAAACGATAATCATTATTAAGTTGTTTAAACCTTGTATTTGTAATAAAAGCTATGGTTTGTATTGTAAAAACGAATGCAGTTTTTGAAAAATATCGCATATAGAGGTCAATACCTCGCGATGAAATCATATGTTATTGTATTCGTCCTTATGGTTAAGGTCGGGTTATGACAGGTCACTACATTAAACTCATCAGATTTACGGCTAGAACTAGAGTACATAATCTCTAAAATATTAGAGATTACATAATCGCCATGAAGGGCGAAGATAGTTTATGTAGAACAATTCGTAAAACGATTCGTAGAATGATGATTATGCTTGAGGTATAGATTGCGAGGTTGAGACGTGTGATGATGTTGTTGTTGTTGGTACTCCTTGGTATCCATGGTGCGTATGACATTGATGTTCGAGGTATAGATTAAGATGTTGAGGTGTGGGATGCGGATGTTGATGTTGGTGGTGGTGATGGTACTGTTGACATTGGTGGTGGTACTGGTTATGCTGCTGGTGCTGCTGCTGGTGTTTGTAACCTTCGCACCATATTCTCTAAAGCCACTACCCGAGCGCGAAGCTCGTTGACTTCTTCTATTACACCGGGGTGATTTTCGGTTCGGACTAGCGGATAAATATAATCTAGAATTTGGTATAGTATATAATCGTGGCGAGATACTCTGGAAATGAGAGAAAAGATGGTGTTTCGAACAGGTTCACCGGTAAGTGCTTCAGGTTCTTCGCCAATAGGGCAATGTGGCGGATGAAAAGGATCACCTTCTTCTTGTCTCCAATGATTGAGGAGGTTACGAACTCATCCCCAATTCATCCAGAATAGATGATGACTAATTGGTTGATCCATTCCGGTCACACTGCTTTCGGAGCTTGAGTGGGATTCCATTTCGGAATCCGAGTGACTTGAACTAATGACGAATTCCATTTCGTACGATTGAATAAAGAATTTTTAAATATGAAATGATTTTCTGGCTAACGGATGGTATTCTTAATTACATAGAATATCCATATATATAGAACAAAAGGTTTCGTAGATTACGGAGGAATTTACGGAATACGCCAGGTAAGGTTTACAGTAATAGATATGCTAAGATATGAATCTTGTCTATACACTATTCATGCAATCAATGCAGCAAGACGTGTCTAGACTAAGAATGATAAGTAGATAATTTTTGACACAAAATGATAAGTAAAACTTTTTGACATGCAGACCAGGTCGAAGTCCAGACTCACTAATGCATCCTAACGACTACTAGTTAGACACACTAATGCAAGACCTGGTTCGCTACGACCACCACTCTGATACCAACTATGAAAATAGTGGGGATGCATCCCACTCAGTGCCTTTCCAGCTAACCGCCTGGTGACCACTGAGCGTACCTCAGGCACTGATTTTACGGCCCGCCTCTCGGCAACGTACACCCAACCCTAATAGGGACCGCGAGGAGTAAGAGCCAATGCTTCGTCACAGGTAACACTGTGAGAACCCCCTCTACGATTAACCCGCTAATAAACGGCATTAAACCAGCTCTGATACCACCATGTGAAGACCCGTCCTAATCCATCCGGACGAAGTCCATATCGATTATAAACAATTCACAACAGTTGATTACATCGCGAGGTACTTGACCTCTATATGATACAATTTACAAATATTGCATTCGTTTTTGAAAAGGCAATCTTTCATTACATCGAGAGTTAACGGCGTGCATACCATTTCATAATACATCTAACTATAATTGACTTAATAATAATCTTGATGAACTCAACGACTAGAATGCAACGTCTTTTGAAATATGCTATGAATGACTCCAAATAATGTCTCTAATATAAGCTAATGCACAGTGGAAGATTTCTTTCATACCTGAGAATAAACATGCTTTCAAGTGTCAACCAAGAGGTTGGTGAGTTCATTAGTTTAACATAAATAATCATTTCATAATTTTAATAGACCACAAGATTTCATATTTCCATTTCTCATAAACATACGTCCCATGCATAGAGACAAAAATATCATTCATATGGATTGAACACCTAGTAACCGACATTCACAATATGCATATAAGAATATCCCCATCATTCCGGGATCCTCCTTCGGACATGATATAAATTTTAAAGTACTAAAGCATCCGGTACTTTGGATGGGGCTTGTTGGGCCCGATAGATCTATCTTTAGGATTCGCGTCAATTAGGGTGTCTGTTCCCTAATTCTTAGATTACCAGACTAAAAAGGGGCATATTCGGTTTAATAATCCAGCCATAGAATGTAGTTTTAAGTACTTGTGTCTATTTCGTAAAACAGTTATAAAAGCAGCGCATGTATTCTCAGTCCAAAAACGTAAAGAGTAAAAGGGAGCAAATGAAACTCACACATATAATTATTGTAAAACAGTTGTTAAAACTATGCATGAATTCACAGTCCAAAAATGTAATGAGTAAAAGGGAGCAAATGAAACTCACACATATAAATATTGTAAAACAGTTGTTAAAACTATGCATGAATTCACAGTCCAAAAATGTAATGAGTAAAAGGGAGCAAATGAAACTCACCTAATGTATTTTGTAGTAAAAATACATAGAACGACATTGAACAAGTATAGGGTTGGCCTTCGATTCACGAACCTATATCATTTGTATATATATTAAAACATATACTTGTAATCGAATAATTATAACTTTATGTAATTAATTTGTATATATATTTGATAATGATTTTTATCTATTTAGTTATATATATATATATATATATATATATATATATATATATATATATATATATATATATATACACACATATATTAAAAAATACATAATTTACTATATATGGATATTTATTTAAAGGTTGTTAATCTAATTAATTTACACATATATGTAATGTATTTTTAAGTATATTTTTACATAGATAATAACGTTTGATATATATAAAAAGTTGTATTTAATTATATTGATAATATTATTAATGATTTTATTGATAATAGTATTATGATAGTTTTAATGGTAAATCTTATAATAATGATAATAACAGTAGTTTTTAATAAAATGAAAAATTTATTATTGATGATAATGAAAATACTCATTTTGATAATAACACTTAATATTTAATAATCATCTTATTACTAATGATAAACTTAATAATAATACTCTTGTTAATACTAATAAGTCTAAAATTGATACGAATACTAATAATAACGTTATTAATACTTAATGGTGTTACTTAATAACAAAATGATAATAATATTATTCATAGTACTTATGTTTACATAATAATAATGGCAATACATATATTAGCCGCTAATATTAATAAAAATAATAATAATAATAATAATAATGATAATAATAATAATAATAATAATAATAATAATAATAATAATAATAATAATAATAATAATAATAATAATAATAATAATAATAATAATAACAATATTCTTAATTATAACTATAATCATACTAATATTAGTGATAATATAAATAATACTTGATAATGTTAATAAATGATAACTTTTATTAATACACATGTATTAGTAATAATAATAATAATAACAATACTAATTGTATTAACAATAATAAGAATCCCTTTTCTATTATTACAAGTAACAATAATTAATGATAATAATAATAATAATAATAATAATAATAATAATAATAATAATAATAATAATAATAATAATAATAATAATAATAATAATAATAATAATAATAATAATAATAATAATAATAATAATGATTTTAAAAATGCAAAACTACCTTCTATAGGTTCTTTAAAAAGAATTGCCTCAGGAGAGATTCGAACCCGAGACCTCTCGTAAACCCGAACACCCTTCTAACCATCCCTCCAATTCTGTTTTCTGTGATTAACCCAACTAGACTAGATATATAACCCGTATCATATATATAGTGATATTCATCTTCTTCTTCGTCAAACACATCGACCAGGGATCAAACCCAAACGATAATCATTCACCAAAACATTTTTAGGATTATCAAACAATAAATAAATAAGCCATATAATTATTTGAACATCTGATATCGTAAAAAAAAACTGCTATACAGCAGTTTAATGTAGTATATATAAAAAAAATTAGATTTTGAATTTGAGTACGTATTAGATTATGATTACAACATAAAATAGTTTGTAAATCATATATAGAAACTATTGAAATCATCAATTTACCTTGAAACACAAACAAGAATTCGAATTTCGCGATGAACGATTCGTTTGACTTTTTAAAACAAAACTTTGACTCTTAAATTCAAACTCGTTAAAAGGAATTGAGATTTGATACTTTACAGATAGTTTACATACACGTTTCCTAAAAAAATTGCATTTTTACATTTTGCAATTTCGTTCGAAATCGAGGTTTTGCAGTTTGAGTTCATAAACAGAGTTATGAGACAACTTTTCTGTTTTAATTCGCAGCTAAAATTGATAATTGCTAGTGTGGATGTTATGTTGATTTGATAAAGTCATGATTCAGTGTCACCCCTTGTTTTATGGCACAATTCGTGGACAGGAGAAAGTTCCATCGTACCTCAAATAAATAAAAAAAATAAAAAGTTGATTAATGCTTTTAACTGATTTTTGTTTGGGACTGATAAAGTGGTCGCTCAAATGGATTTTAGCAGAAAAATCGAATATTTGATGAAGGACAATAAGATTTGCTTGTGAGATAAAATCAGTTTCAGATTATATGTTCCATTTTTAGTTAATTAACATTAATAATTAATATCAATAATAATAGTAATAATAATAATAATAATAATAATAATAATAATTTTATTAATATTAATAATAGTATTTACATATATCAATTTCATGTTTATTTTTAACATAATAATATTAATAATATTTAATAATAATTATGATAAGCATAATAATAAGAATTATAATTTTAAAGATAACAATAACCAACAATTTATTTAAATCATAACTAATTTGTAATTTCAATCTTTCTCATAAAAAATATTTATAATAGAAATATTTATTATGATAACCTTAAAACTATTAGAATTTATTAATCACAATTATATCAATAATAATAATAATAATATAATTAATACTATCATTGATATTAGTATTTAGTATTATTAATTATAATGAAAGTAATAATAATATCATGATACTATATTCTTAATTTGTGATTATATCAAATATATAAATCTTTCATACTATTTATAATATTGAATAATTACATAATATCTATAACTTTTATATATCTCAATATACATCTAATAATTTTGTATAAAATTCATATATATCTATACATAGATTTATTTTAGTAACCACTTCCTTATCTTGTATTTTATTTTACATATTTAATTTTAAATGCTTAATTTATATTTTATAAATTTCAAATTAAGATACATATACATACATATATATATATATATACATATTTATTTACAAACAATTGTTCGTGAATCGTCGAGCACAGTCAAAGGATAATTGAATACATGAACAATTCAAGATTTTTGAGATTCAGTTTAACAGACTTTGCTTATCGTGTCGAAACCATATAAAGATTAAGTTTAAATTTGGTCAAAAATTCTCAGGTCATCACACACCAAACAACGTAACATACAAGGCACCCCATCACAACATCTCAACAAGCATAGGATAATCATAATAACATGTTAAAAAACATCACAATATAGTATGCTATAAATCAACATCACATACAAAACTCATGGTCGACCAAGAGCACACGAGAATGGTTCTCTCGAACGAACCATCGGTTGTTCACAACAACCATTAGTGATACGAACACGCGATTTTCACTAACCCCACGGGTGGTATCGAATACACGAACTATAAACTCCACCCCCACACATGTTATGGTGATACGAACACACGATCACCATAAAACCCATTGTGATACCGAACACACGATTTTCACCATCTCACCCGTGATGATATGAACACACGATTGTCACCACGTCACCGGTGTTGTATCGAGCACACAAACTTGAGTGAACCGAACACACAGATAACACTCTGTGGAATCCAATACACGGAAATCACTAAAACACATCCATTGCAAGCAAATAAATCATATACATACATGCATAATTATTCCACTCGCCTTAAAGTCGAGCAATACAAGCCATGCATGCAGGGGCGAAGACAAGGGGCTGAGGGGTGTTCAGCCTCCCTCAAGGCCCTATCAAGACCTAAGTTTCAAGTGTAATATCATGTTCAAATAATTGCAAGCCTCTTTCAATGCCAAGTCTTTATTATAATATTTTTCCAAAACATGTATATTAAATGGCCAAACTTTTCAAGTCTCATATAAGCCACCCTCATCTGTAAATCATGGCTTTACCTCTGACCATCACATCATGAAATGATGTTTAGTATGAAATGATATAGTTTAGAAAGTCTGCTATATCAAGTGGAACGACATTCATAAGACTTTACTTCCTTTAAGGATGGACTTTAATCATCATTTGAGTGAAACCGATGTAATCCATCACAAAGTACGTGAAACAATCTCAAAGCAACACATGTAATAACATCCAACTCAATACAAACAGGTACAAGTTGGCTTTTGAAAGAGTCAACAAATTTAAGAATTCTCAAATTTTTCGAAAATGACTAAAAAATAAGATATAAAGCCAAGTGTACACATCCGCGAGAAATTATATCTCTCCCTCCACACTTAAGATCATGTAATGCCATCATTACATGAAATCAGATAAACCAAATATAAATTCGAGAGGACAATAGAGTAATGGGAACAAAGATACTCGGATGTAGAGCTACAAAATCAGGAAACGAAGTGACAGACGACTCTGCACTGACGGCCATTCCTCGATTGTCATCACACAATGTCTCATAATAAGGTACCTGCAATGAAAACACACATAAAATATAATACTCTACAAGCATGCAGGTTTATTACCGAGTTGTGCACTTGAATCGACCTCAAATCATCAATACCTAGCGGGGTCATCCTCCCCCACACTTATCGGACGACATATGAAATCAGTGAAAAAGTTCCACAAATAAGTAGCGTGAGCCAGTCATTAACTCCTTGGGTGGTATATAAAATGACAAATAAATTTTTTTTTTATTTTGCATGAAAAGAGTAGACAAACCGGAGAATCAAAAACTGACTCTCCTCCAAGTGCAGCTTGCAACAATAGGTTAATTCTCACAGGTGAATCATGTCCAAACGAATCATCTTTCATTATATTCCAAGTGCTAACATCGTGAGGGTATATAAACTCCACATGAAGAGGTAACTTCTTAAGTGGTATTACCTTTTTAACTCCCTCATTCTCAATGACCTTTGCCGACTCCACCATTTCAACCTCATCACTATCGTACCCTAGAGTATAAACTGGACCGAACTCGGGTGTAACATCCTCAACCTCTGCGATCTTGGAATTAAATTCCTTCTGATTCTCATTATCCCAAGTATACCAATCCGACACCTGAAATGATGTGGCAGGTTGAGGAGTATTTACAGGCTCATATTCATCCCTTGGTTGGTCTGTTGGGATTTCCTCTAATAGAAATACGGGTATGTCATTATAACCCACTGTTAAATGGTATTTCTCCAACAGATACAAATGAATGTCATCAATATCTTTGACCAATGGAGACCTCCACCAACATCCCTCGAATCAAATCTGTGATAATGCTGATTTCCACAAACATAATGAACACCCGACGGAGTCAACATCGGCAAATCATTCAGGTCCAACATATCTTCTTAACCTAGCTACAATCACAACACTATAAACAAACCAGTGTAAAATCAAACAAATAACAAAAAGGAACTTTCGTAGAAATAAATCTCCACGAAAGGTTTGAACAACTAAAAGCTTTTAAATCCAAACCAAACATCACTCCCCGACAGCGGTACCAAAAGGTTGATGTGTGAAATATAACCTATAAAATTAAACTACAAAATACTACTAAAAACTATCACACATATAAGCAACTATCCTATCCGTGTAGTGGAGTTATTAGTAAGTCCTGGTTCGTTCCACAGTGAGCAGATTAATTCTAGAATTAAAACTAATAATTATCGTAAGAAATTGGGGGTTTAGATTTTAAATCACTTAAAACTAGTTTACGCAAACTAACAAAGTATGATTCGGATAAGATAAGGGCATTCACTTAGATTCAATTCCCTAGGATCCGAATTGCTTTTATTAAGAACGATGTAATTAAATCCGTAGATGTAACTGTCATTAACCTAGTTCATTAACCTATTAGTAAGATAAGATGGTGTCCATCACTTAGATACTTATCCTATCATGAAAGTGTTAGTTTTTCACGATGGTTTTCCTCACGCTTCTGAAGAACACAATCAATCAATTTATAACTACTCAAGATGATGACTCAGTTGAAGGGTAAATCGGTGTCCCTTTTTAGCCTTCACAATTACCTACTCAATTGATGGGTTAATTACTAAGTCTAATTACACTGGTGTCCCGCACACTATTCAACCGATCTAACTTATCTTTCAATAACCTAGATGAGTTTATTAATCTAATAATTGTCGTTACTTTAATTAATAGAGTAGTAACTAAGGAATCAATCAATGAGATTAATTAAGAATCATGGATCAAGAGTATTTAGTTAAACATACAAAAGATTAGCAATTCTTCACCTAGGTTCAGTCATCTAAGTAAATGCAATAAAGTTAGCTAGACATGGTGGAAACAATCAAACACAAAGATAAGAAAATCATAATCATAATGATAATAAAAGAGTAAATAAATGTACCAATGATTACACAAGATCAAAATTGAATCCAATGGTTTAAAAGCTCCAAAACATGCATAAAAAGCTGATAAAAATGTAACCCTTAACCCAAATTTCGTAACTTGAAAGCTCCCTCCAAAGTTAGGGTATAAGTGGGGTATTTATAAGCTAAAATTTGGAGCTGAAAACCGTCTAATTCTCGTGAGTGCGACCAAAAATATCGCGGCCGGGAAATCGTGAAATTGCATTTTCGCGACCGCGATAAATTTAATACGGCCATAACTTTTCCAATTTTTCCAAGTTAATCTTCTATGATGTTTTTCGCAACCTTATTGATATTTTTGCGACCATAACTACAAGAAAAATGCTTATTTGTGACCACTTTTTAGTGACAACTTATAGATTGGTCACTAATAAAGTTAGTTAGTTACCATTAAAAAAATCGCCACTAAATTTTAGTCACTATACGATATTAGTGACCAAAAATTACATGTCACTAAAATAGTTATATAGACACCTAAAAGTGGTCACTAATTTGTAAAATATATTTCAAAATGGTTGTTTCAAAGTTAAACAGTGACAAAAAAAATTGGTCACTAACTTTAGAAAAAAGTTATATTTGTGCTTATTGCGTTAAAGAATCTTGTATATGACGTTTTCTATTTCAAAAACTTGAGAATGATATTTCATCTCAATAACATTGTCATTTATTCACACTTTACGAGAATCTAAACTTCTCTATTACGTTTATTCACACCTTTTATAAATGTGTAGAGACATATCATACATTTTTCAGTATATCTTCTTTGCATTTCTTCAGTGTCTAAAAAAAGAAATTTTAACATATTTATACCCCTGAAGGAAACTTTTTCTAAAACATAAAACCACACACTTTAAAGCCTTCTCCATATTACGGAGTATATCTATATAGTCATATAAAACACTAATATGATGATGTCATCATTAAGTTAATTTTCCTCTAATGATGATGTCATAATTATATATTAATTTAACTAAAAAAATAATACGAAATCTTTTATAAAAAGAAATATTAATCTCTCCTAAATTGTAATTTTAATTTAAAAAAAAAAATTAAAAGGCATTTATTATTAGTAATTATTATTATTATTATTAAAAATATAAATACTCAACTTTGAGTGAACTTTATTATTATTATTTACTTTTAATATAATAATTACAATTATAATTATTATATTATTAATATTCAAATATGGATTATTTTTACGAAATTATTTACGTTATATGTGCTAAGATATGAAGCTGTCTATACACTATCTATGCAATAAATGCAGCAAGACGTATCTAGACTTAGGAATGATAAGCAGGTAATTTTTCACTAGGAATGATAAACAAAACTTATAATATGCAACTAAGGTCGAAGTCCAGACTCACTAATGCATCCTAACAACTATTAGTTAGACACACTAATGCAAGACCTGGTTCGCTAAGACCATCGCTCTGATACCAACTGAAATGGCCCGTCCTAATCCACCTGGACGAAGTCATCAACATTTGGTCCCATTGCGAAGTACTGTCCCAAATATGCTATGAACGACTCCATGTAATATCCTTAAAATGAGCAAATGCACAGCGAAAGATTTCTTTCATACCTGAGAATAAACATGCTTTAAAGTGTCAACCAAAAGGTTGATGAGTTCTTAGGTTTATCATAATCAATCATTTCCATAATTTTAATAGACCACAAGATTTTCATTTCCATTTCTCATAAACATCATGCATCTGCATAAAAATCATTCATATGGATTGAACACCTGGTAACCGACCTTAACATGATGCATATAGAATATCCCCATCATTCTGGAACTCTCATCGGATATGATAAATCGAAGTACTAAAGCAGTTTAAATTCTCTGACTGGGGCTTGTTAGTGCCCATAGATCTATCTTTAGGATTCGCTTCAATTAGTGGCAATTATAATAAACACTAATTCTTAGGCTACCAAGCTAAAAAGGGGCATATTTGATTCGATAATCCAACCATAGAATGTAGTTTCGATTACTTGTGTCTATTTCGTAAAACATTTATAAAAGCAGCGCATGTATTCTCAGTCCCAAAAATATATATTGCAAATTGCAAAAGCATTTAAAAGGGGAGCAAATGAAACTCATGATACGATATTTTGTAGTAAAAATATGCATACGACGATACTGAACAATGCAGGGTTGGCCTCAGATTCACGAACCTATATCATTTATATATATATTAACACATATAATGGTAATCAAACAAATTTATATATTATTAGTGATTTAATTGTTATTTTAATCATGTGTTTCATTAATAACTTAATTAATTATGTTTAATATATAATTAAATGTAGTATTAATATAATTATAGTATATGTAATAAGTATATTTTTGGTATACAAAATATATATTTGTTATAGTATAATAATAATAATAATAATAATAATAATAATAATAATAATAATAATAATAATAATAATAATAATAATAATAATAATAATAATAATAATAATAATAGTAATAATAAAAATGATACTTTAAAAAAATGTTGATTTTAATAATAATGATAATAATAATAATAATAATGATGATAATAAAAATAATGATAATTCTTAATAATACTAGTAGTAATAATAATAATGATAGTTTTTAGTAATGATAATACTAATAATGATAATAATAATAATAGTAATGATAATAATAATAATAATGTTAAAATAATAATAAAAGTTATAATAATAATAATAATAATTTTACTAATGATGATAACAATAATATTAATACTTATTGTAATAAATATAATGATAGTAACAATAATAATAATAATAGTAATAATAATAATAATAATAATAATAATAATAATAATAATAATAATAATAATAATAATAATAATAATAATAAAATCCTGTTTAATGATAATAATAATAATAATAATAATAATAATAATAATAATAATAATGATGATAATAATAAAAATAATTATACTAAGAACAGAGTTACATATATTTATATTTAATATTTTTACTGATCAAGAACGTAATTATAATCATCTTAATAATATTATTATATCAATATATTTATTATAACGGTTATAAGCATACTATATCATTCTAAATTCATGTCCTTAATCCATATTGCATTATATTCTTAAAATGTATTATTAACCATGTTAATCATAATTTTAATAATTTAAAAATATTTAATCATAATAATAATAATAATAATAATAATAATAATAATAACAACAATATTAATACTTAACATTTAATAATACCTTTTTTTAAACGAAACCCTTTAAATGATTAGTGGGCTTCGGCCCAAGTTTAAATAGTAGTCCATGGTGCTCGTCTGTAATTAAAAGGAATCAGATAGTAGTGCACACACACAAATGGTGTGTTCATCGACTCCCACAGCAATCACAAATCCCTAATTTAGTTTTGATGATTTTGGTCGTCGATAGCAGCAGAATCAGGAACTCGGTTATCATTATTAATCGATCAAGCAACAGGTACTTGGTTCAATCAGACAGGTTCATCTTCTTTATATGAAATTAGAATATAAAAAAATAAATCAAATTCTCGTTGTTTATAAGTTATAATTAATTCATGAAAGATGTTAGGAATTACCTTCCTAATACTCGTAATCCATCATTCAGGATCAATGATACGTATTCGAATTTAAAGAAGATCATATGAGTTAAATTTTTTATTTTGTATTTTGACTCAAAAATTGGAGATCATATGATGAATCTCAATCGAATTATAATGCTAAGGTAGCATAAACGAGGTATAAGGAACTTGAATCTATAACTAATTCAAGCTAGAACATGCTAAATCGATTTAGAGATCAAATTAGGTAAAGGTTGCATCGATGAACAGGAAAAGAAAAAAAAAAGAGAAAATGATCTTGCAATAGCATGGGTTTAAGGGTGATTGATTGGTGATTTAGGGTGGCTGTAAAAAGAAACCTTTCATAGCAGTAGCAACAATAAAAGTAGAGAATGTGGTTGTGTTTTTGATTGTCTTGCTCCTAACATGATGTGTTCATGGTGGTTGAGTTTAACAGAACCAGAAACAGTAACCATATAGCAGCAGGTTTTGGGTATGATCGACTAAAGCAATTAATGAAAGTGATGATGGTTAAGTGGTGATGTACAGGTTACTAAACAGAATTCAATCAGCAACAACTCAACTTGCAGTAGGTGTAGATGATGGTTATAGAGTGGCGGTTGTTTGATGAAACTCAACGGTTGAAGGTGGTTGTGGTGGTGAACCGAAGGTGGTGACATGGTTGAGTTGTCAAACAAAAATAGAAAGATTACAATAGGATATTGAAGGGTTACGGGTTGTGTTTGTTCATCGAGCAAAACGAGATGAGTAATAGTGGGTTGTGATGGTGTTTGGGTTGCGAACTTGGATAGCAGCAAAAAGCTGCAACAATGGCTATTTGGTGGTGTTTTATAGCTGCAACCATGGTTAAAAAGTGGTTGTTGTATGTTGGGTTGAAGTATTCGTATAGTAGCACAATTACAATGGTGTTCGAATTTGATGGTTGTCAACCGGGTCGATGGTCTTGTTGAGTGTTGGTTCATGATGGACCAAAACAACCGCAGGAAGGAAGAGAAAAAAAAATATAGCAGTGACATGTAGATGTAGTATGCAGAATGTATATAGTTTAGTTCCAATTATAACAAGAAGATATTTATATCGAATAAGCAGAAGACAAGGAAAAGGTGTTGGGTTCCACTCTCCCAAAGCATGCATATGAATATTGTATATTAGGTTGAATTACAAAAGTTAACAAACAAGAACAGTTAATTTCATTATGATTAAAGATTCCAACTTGCATGTACAGGAAAAACATATGTGAAAAATATCTTGCCGACACAAATTTCGAATAGTATTTCGTACTCCGTTGCTGATTAGTGACGGATAAAAGTATTACTAAAAAATTTTATATTTTTAAATTAAATACATATATTCATTTTGGTCATTAACTTTATAAAATCGGTCATGAAAAGTTGACATGTTATTAGTTCTCAGTCCCAAATAATATATTCGGAGTACTAAAATTTAAATCAACAACGTGATAATATTTTTAATAAGCCTAAGTTTTACATAATTTAATTATGGACCCAACTAAAATATAAATATTTTTAAAATCAATCAAATAGATTCTAAATATATTTTTAATAAAGTTAAAATTTATATAACTTATTTTCAGATCAACGTTTATTTTAAAATCATATAAGTTTGTTTAAGACCATTTGAATGATCAACGAGTGTTATTATTGTTCCCTAAATGAATTCAAAACCATCTATTTTCGAATTACATTATATTGGCATAAATATGTATTAACTAACAATCTAATTATTAATTCAAATCATCAAATCATATAATACTTTATTTAATATCTCTAATTATTATATATATATATATATATATATATATATATATATATATATATATATATATATATATATATATATATATATATATATATATACATATACATATTTATTTATAAATAATTGTTCGTGAATCGTCGGGAACAGTCAAAGGGTAATTGAATATATGAAACAGTTCAAAAATTTTGAGACTCAATCTAATAGATTTTTCTTATCGTGTCAAAAATATTAAATCGTATCGAGAGTTTGATTTAAAATTAGTCAAAATTTTCGGGTCATCATCATCATTATTATTAAGGTTGCAATGCAGTACCATTGTTGGTGGTCGCCAAAGAAATAAATTATTGTCGACATGGTAAGCTATCTTGTGTTGAAGGGTTATCTGCAGCTTTTACAATATGGTAATAAAGTCTATCTCTTTCTCCAATTGTAATATGTTTATTTCCATAATTCAGTTATGAGCTCAACTTATAGTGAAAGCATTAGAGGTTGGAAAATAGATGATTGGTGACGGGTGGTGGTGGGTGGTGGTTTATGGTTGGAGGTGGTGGTGGTGGTGGTGGTTGATGGTAGTGTTAGGTGGTGGTGGGTGGTGGTGGTGGAGGTTGGTGGTGGTGGGTGGTTGTGGTGGGTGGTGGTGGGTGGTTGGTGGTGGTTGATGGTGGGTGGTGGTGGGTAGTAGGTGGTGGTGGTTGGTGGTGGTGGGCGGTGGTTGGTGGCGGTGGAGGTTAGTGGTGGAGGTTGGTGGTGATGGGTGGTGGTGGTGGTGGTGGTTGGTGGTGGTGGGTGGTGGTAGTGGTTAGTGTTGGTGGTGGGTGGTGGGTGTGACAACCCGGAAATTTCCAACCAAATTTAAACTTTAATCTTTATATGTTTCCGACACGATAAGCAATATTTGTTAAGTTAAATTTCAAGAATTTTAAACTATGTTCATACATTCATTCAACCTCGACCAAGTTCCAACGATTCACGAACCATTAAACGAATATGATTATATATGTATATGTGTATATATATTATAACTTGAAACGTAAACAAAATATTAGATTAAATACTTCATATGATTGTATCTGTTTCAAAATATTTATCAATGGAATTAGAAGATAAGATCAAATGATTGAATTATCAGATATATTGAATTATGATTACAAGTCTCTGTTGAAAGGCCCACGTTGATTTGAGAAATCTTTTCATTTTAACAATATTCGGAAAATGGTAAAGTGATTTATAAATAAGAACAAATTGTCAATCATTGAGAACTAGACAAAGGATAGTGGAAGATTGAATCTTATAAAGACTCGATTGATCTATTTAGTTTCAAACGTACAAAAACGTTTTCAGTTTAAAAAGAACTTTATTATTAAAACGTATATAACTTTTATAAATATCTAGAACCACTTTTGATAACTCATTACTTAACTAGTATGATAAAGATAACGATATTTATATTTTATTTTATTAAACGATTTAAATTAATATTATATATATTTATACGCGTATTATACGTACATAGTTTTATACTTTTACTATACTTAAACTTTACCTCTACTTTATTTTTACTTTACTTTAACTTTAATAATTCACTTTAATAATTCATACTTTAATAATTCACTTTAATAATTCATACTTTAATAATTCACTTTAATAATTCATACTTTAATAATTCACTTTAATAATTCAAAAATCTATTATAAATAGAATTCATTAGGTTTCATTATTTCATAGAAACTTGAAAATATTTTTCTCTAAACTCTCTCAATCGATTTACATATATATATTTACTCCGTATTATTTCAAGATATTATTAGTATACATAAAATATTACGACGGAGTGCTGTCCGAGTGATTTCGAAATTGTTTTTCGAGTAGGATAGGATTAAGGAAATTATGGGTTATAGCTATGGAGGTGATTGAGTATGGTTCATGGGTATGCTCGTGAGGTCAATATAATGTTTATCATTTCCGTTGTGTCTACGTACCTTTCCTGCAATATTAAATCTCAATATTGATACGTGAGTACTCATAATTTAACTTTTACATACTAATAGTGTATCCCTGACTAATGCTCGAGTATTTAGGATTATGCATGCTTGTACTTTTGATATTGCTCTTAGACAGGTTAGGTTGAATCTTGAATTAGTTACACTTGCGGTTGAGATAAGGTATAAGATATGCATGTCCTTGGAAAGCTAGCGAAAAATTAAGAACTTTTCCTTTAGATATCGAATGGTTTCGATGAACAGATTAGAAGTTATAATCAATTGAATTTTCGATATTTTTATTAAAAATGATTATTATTATCGTCGTTCTAGTTTTATCTTATTATTATCATTATTATTATCTTTATCAATAAAAGGGATTTATCATTAAAAATTGTTATTTTTTTATTATTACTATCGTTATTATTGTTAAATTTATAATTAGTATTATTATTATTATCCAATTATTATTATTATTATTATTATTATTATTATTAGTATTATTATTATTATTATCATTATTAATATATATATCATTATTTAAAAATGGTTATTGTTATTGTTATTATTATTATTACTATATTATCATTAAGATAATTATTAGTATTATCGTTAATAATGTTATAGTAACTATCATTATTAATATTAGTGTAATTAAAACAAATATTTGTAACACCTAATTATTTTGATTACTATTATTATCATTATTATGAACACGGTATAAAAGACGATTAAAAGCTATTAAACGAAACGATTAGGAAATAATGAGTAAGAGTATCATGATGAAATTAAAATATTATAAGATATTGATTTAGATAAAATTATCGTTCTTATTATTTTTATCATTACTATTATTATTAAAAGTATCGTTAGTATTAAAACTATCATTTTAACAAAAATTATCATTTTAATAGAAACGTCATTGTTACTATAAAATATTATTATTATTATTATTTTAAATAGAATTATTATTTTAAAGATAATATTAAAAATTATCGTAAATATTAAAGTTATCATAATTAGAATTATCGTTTTATCATAATGTCATCTTAGTAATTATAAATATTGATATTTTTATAATAATAATTATTATTACAAAATAATACAACTTTTACTTACTATCATTATAGATATTATTTTATCAAATAAATATGTGATACAAACATATTTTACTACGTGTAATAACTTACTTTAATAATACCTATCATATTATCTTTATGATATTAAATGAACCTGGCCTATAAATTTTATTACTTAATATATATAAAAGTATATTTTATTATATAAAATTTTATTTATTAATAAATAAATTATATTATTTACTCTAATAAATCTTTTAAAAATATTTAAAAATATAAAACGACGATATTTAAACTATATATTAATCATGTATAGATTTTTGGAAATTATTTTGAGTCAAATTTACTTTTGTTGACTTTTGCATATTAATCTCGAGCATTAGGATTGTGGTACACTATGACTTGACCTAATTTGTTAGATAAATATTGACCCCAACACATAAATATATATAATTAATTTAGGTTCGTGAATCCGAGGCCAACCTTGCACTTGTTCAATGACGTTATATGTATTTTTACTACGAAATACAGTATGGTGAGTTTCATTTACCCTTTTTTACTCTTTACATTTTTGGGCTGAGAATACATGCAAATGCTTTATTAACTGTTTTACAATATTTATATGCGTGAGTTTCATTTACCCTTTTTTACTCTTTACGTTTTTGGGCTGAGAATACATGCAAATGCTTTATTAACTGTTTTACAATATTTATATGCGCGAGTTTCATTTGCATTTTTACCCTTTATATTTTTGGGACTGAGAATACATGCGCTTTTATAAATGTTTGACGAAATAGACACAAGTAATTGAAACTACATTCTATGGTTGAATTATCGAAATTGAATATGCCCCTTTTTATTAAAGTCTGGTAATCTAAGAATTAGGGAACAGACACCCTAATTGACGCGAATCCTAAAGATAGATCTATTGGGCCTAACAAACCCCATCCAAAGTACTGGATGCTTTAGTACTTCGAAATTATATCATGTCCGAAGGAGGATCCCGGAATGATAGGGGATATTCTTATATGTATCTAGTTAATGTCGGTTACCAGGTGTTCACCATATGAATGATTATTTTTTGTCTCTATGAATGGGACGTATATTTATGAGAACTGGAAATGAAATTCTTGTGGTCTATTAAAATGATGGAAATAAATGATTATGATAAACTAATGAACTCACCAACCTTTTGGTTGACACTTTAAAGCATGTTTATTCTCAGGTGTTAAAGAAATCTTCTGCTGTGCATTTGCTCATTTTAAAGATATTACTTGGAGTCTTTCATAGCATATTTCGAAGAACGTTGCATTCGAGTCATTGAGTTCATCAAAGATTATTATTAAATCAATTTATAGTTGGATAGTGGATATTATGAAATGGTATGCATGCCTGTCAATTTTTTATGTAAAGAAAGGTTGTCTTTTAAAAACGAATGCAATGTTTGTAAAATGTATCATATAGAGGTCAAATACCTCGCAATGTAATCAACTATTGTGAATTGTTTATAATGTATATGAACGGGTCCTTTCAGTGGGTGGTGGTGGTTGGTGGTTAATATTGGTGGTGGTGGGTGGTGGGTGGTGGCGGTGGTAGTTGGTGGTGGTTTGGTGGTAGTGGGTGTGGTGGTGGTGATGGGTGGTGGTGATGGGTGGTAGTGGGTGGTGGTGGTTGATGGGAGGTAGTGGTAGGTGGTGGGTGGTGGTGGTGGTTGGTGGGTGGTGGTGGTAGGTGGTGGTTGGTGGGTGGTGGTGGTAGGTAGTGGTTGGTGGTAGGTGGTTGAGGTTGGGGGTAGTGTTGGGTGGTGGTGGTAGGTGGTGGTGGAGGTTGGGTGGTGGTGGTGAAGGATGGTGGTGGTGAAGATTGGTGGTGGTGATGGGTGGTGGGTTGTGGTGGGTGGTAGTGGTGGGTGGTGAGTGGTAGGTGGTGGTTGGTGGTGATGGGTGGTGGTGGTGGGTGGTGGTGGCGGCAGCGGTTGGTGGGTGGTAGGTGGTGTTAGGTGGTGGTTGGTGGTGGTGGAGGTTGGTGGTAGTGTTGGGTGGTGGTGGTGGTTGGCGATTGTAGAAGGGTGGTGGTAGGTGGTGGTTGCTGGTTGGTGGTGGTGGTGGGTGGTGGTTGGCGGTTGTGGAAGGGTGATGGTTGCTGGTGGTTGGTGGTGGGTGGTTGTGGTGGTGGTGGTAGGTAGTAGGTGGTGGTGGAGGTGGTTGGTAAGTGGTGGAGGTTGGGTGGTGGTGGTGGTTGGTGGTGGGTGGTTGGTGGTGCGTGGTTGGTGGTGCGTGGTGGTGGGCGGTGGTGGTAGTTGGTGGTGGTGGGTGGTTGGTGTTGGTGGTTGGTGTTGGTGGTGGTGGTGGTAGTGGTGGTGGTGATGGGTGGTGGTAGTTGGTGGTGGTGGACGTTGGTTGTAGTGTTAGGTGGTGGTGGTGGTTGGTGGTGGTGAGTGGAGGTGGGTGGTTGGTGGTGGAAGGTTGGCGGTGGTAGTGGATGGTGGTGGTAGTTGGTGGTGGTGGGTGGTTGGTGGTGGGTGGTGGTGGTGGTGGGTGGTGGTTAGTGGTGGTGGGTGGTTGGTAGAGGTGGTGGTGGGTGGTTGGTGAACGTGGTGGTGGTGGGTGGTGGTGGGTGGTGGTGGTAGTGGTGATGGGTGGTGGTAGGTGGTGGTTGGTGGTGGTGGTGGAGGTTGGTGGTGGTGGAGGTTGGTGGTGGTGATTGGTGGTAGGTGGTGGTGGGTGGTGATGGTTGGTGGTGGAGGTTGGGTGGTGGTGGGTGGTGGTGGTTGGTTAGTGGTTGGTGGAGGTTGGTGGTTGGTGGTAGGTGGTGGTGGTTGGTGGTAGGTGGTGGTTGGTGGTGGAGGTTGGGTGGTGGTGGTTGGTTAGTGGTTGGTGGAGGTTGGTGGTTGGTGGTGGGTGGTGGTTGGTGGTGGGTGTTGGTGGTTGGTGGTGGTTGGTTGTGGTGGAGGTTAGGTGGTGGTGGTTGGTGGTGGTGGTGGTGGGTGGTTAGTGGTGGTAGTTAGTGGCGGTGGTGGTTGGTGAAGGTGGTGGTGGGTGGTTGGTGGGGTAGGTGGTTGGTGGTGGAAGTTGGTGGTGGTGGGTGGTGGTGGTAGGTGATTGGTGGTGGGTGGTGGTGGTTGGTGGAGGTGGTGGGTGGTTGGTGGAGGTGGTGGTGGTTGGTGGTGGTGGTGATGGTTGGTGGTGGTGGAGGTTGGTGGTAGTGTTGGGTGGTGGTGGTTGGTGGTGGTGAGTGGAGGTTGGTGGTGGTGGTGGTGGTGGCGGTGGTGGGAGGTTGGCGGCGGTGGTGGTGGGTGGTGGGTGGTGGTGGTAGTTGGTGGTGGTGGTGGGTGGTTGGTGGAGGTGGTGGTGGGTGGTTGGTGGTGGGTGGTTGGTGGAGGTGGTGGTGGGTGGTGGTGGTGGTAGTGGTGGTGGGTGGTGGTGGTGGGTGGTAGGTGGTGGTTGGTGGTGGTGGAGGTTGGTGGTAGTGTTGGGTGGTGGTGGTTGGTGGTGGTAGTTAGTGGTGGTGGTGGTGGTGGCGGTGGGTGGTAGGTGGTGGTTGGTGGAGGTGGTGGTGGTGGTGATGGTGGTGGTGATGGCGGTGGGTGGTAGGTGGTGGTAGGTGATGGTGGTTGTGGGTGGTGGTAGGTAGTGGTGGTGGGTGGTGGTGATGGGTGGTGGTGGTGGTGGTGGTAGGTTGTGGTGATGAAGGTGGTTCATAATTTGTTAACCTTTATATAATTAATTTTTATTAATTATAATTATTAAAATGACTATTTTACCCTTCTATGTATTTTAAGCTAAAATGAGGTTTTATGATATTTTGTGGTCCACATTTGCTTATCCGGTTTGTACTCGTTTTAAGCTTGGCCACGGATCGTGCCTATATATATATATATATATATATATATATATATATATATATATATATATATATATATATATATATATATATATATATATATACATTTATTTTGTTTGTCTGTATGTCTACTTGAGATTAAATGGTTTTGTGCTCTATATGATCCATGCTTTTTGCCTTACTGTTTTGCTTTACTGCTATATGTGTTTTTTTTTTTTGGCTACTGTGTATGATTGCTTCTTGCTAGGCGCACATAACTCTTACAGGTACGTATCATTTGCCCTATCTATTTTGTTTTTATGAGCATTTCTGGCCGGAGGTCCTTTTGGAAGCAATCTCTTTTGCTCTAGAGTAGAGGGAGGGATGACCTTATCTAGGCGCGGGTTCTATACCCGCTGGTAGAGTAGTGACTTCCTTCTAATCTAGGGTACGAGTAATGATTGTCTACACCCACCTCTCCCATACCCTACTTTTGTGGGATTGGGTATTTTTGTTGTTGTTGCTCTTAATCAGTAGGTTATTATCGATCAATTCCGTTATTAATCAAGCTCTGTTCGACATGCTACTCATAAGTTCTGGTAAAGTCAGGAACCACAAAGGCGAATCATTATGTTGTATTGCCTGTCATTACTTTAGACTAGTTCATATACTATATTAAGATGGTAAGGAAGAAAAACAGGAGTATCAAGGTAATTCATATGCTGCAAGAATATCCATATGACGTTATTAGCTCTTTGTGCTACGTTTGGTTCGCTAACTCAACTGAAACGTGTCAACAGGATAGGCGAAAAGATGTTAAATAGGTGATTACTGCAATGATTGTTGGGAAGGATGTTTCATCACTTTTCGCAGATGTTTTGATTTGGATGCAAACAGAAAATTTGGAGTTCAAAAAGCTTGTTTACTTGTATCTCATCAGTTATGCTAAAAGCCAACCTCCCTTATCCATTCTCGCAGTCAATACTTTTGTTAAGGTAATAGCATAAAAAGTCATTGAATTCTGTATATGTATATTCTGATTCTAGTGTATGAGCGACATTAAATGAGTATTATACGATACACAGGACCCTAATCCTTTCAATCGCGCTTTAGCTGTACGGACGATGGGATGTATCCGAGTTGATAAAGTTACATAATATCTTTGTGATCCCCTTCAAAGGTGGCTTAAGGTTGGTTATAATCATTATGATTCTATCTTTAAGATTATATACCGTTGTTCATCTGTCCCTTTTTATATTACACTATTAGGATGATGATCATTATGTTCGAAAGAAAGCAGTTCTGATGGGTTATAAGTGTTTATGAGGAATATAAATCTTAATATGTGAAAAATTATGATACTAATGAATGTTTTAGAAACTTAATATAAGTCAATTTTATTGTAATTATTTCAGTTCCTAAGATAACAAGGGTGCAAGTTCAAGTATTAGTCTATGCACTTGTAATTGGTGAAGCTGGATGAAGCACTTCAGGGAAGAATTAGTTTTCAAGCTTGTAAGGGAACTACGCGTGTGCATTTGATCTGAATTGGTGTTCTATAATGCTGGAACTGGGAATCCATAAGGAAGACTGAAGGTAATGCTCGAATATTTTTGTTTACTCATAAGATCAAAATATATAGCAAGTTGAGATTTATTTCAAGATACAAGGTTATGTTATGATTAGACGATTCATTTTAATAGATTAGTCCTGATGGGGTAAGCATTAGAAATGAGAAGGAATTCTGGTTTGCTCGTGGTAAGAGTATCTTACTCGTAATGCTGACATCAGGTTTAAAACATTCACTTGATTTTCAAAACATAAGAATTTTGTTCTGTATTTTGGCTGAGTTATCTCTTTACCTTTGATCGTACCAAATTCAACTTTTATTATGTGTAAACACTCTACTTAACATTCTTCATGGTCCATGCCAGTTGAAAATGATTGTTCTAGGGGAACTATGTGGTCGAGATAAGTACTCCTTAGTTGAAGCCCTTAAAGCCGGAAAAACCGATAAATCATTATGTGTTTGGGTCAGCAGAAACTTTTGCTCGTCTCTTTTAAGTCTGAATTTAGTTCGGATATGCGGTGAGTGATAGATTGTTTTTCTTTTACCCTTGTTGGAAGCACAGACTGTCATTTCCTTTGTTTATCTTAAGATATTATAATTATAACTATATTATAT
This sequence comes from Rutidosis leptorrhynchoides, assembly GCF_046630445.1. Taxonomy (NCBI): domain Eukaryota; kingdom Viridiplantae; phylum Streptophyta; class Magnoliopsida; order Asterales; family Asteraceae; genus Rutidosis; species Rutidosis leptorrhynchoides. The sequence continues at coordinate 359,174,361 of NC_092339.1, forward strand.
ATTATAATTGTAATTGTAATTAACCCCGACTTTATGTTTCAGGGGATCAAGAGTGATGGTGAAATGGACTGTAGAAGCTAAAAAACAAGCACTATATGATATTGGGAGCCATTGTCCCCACATTGTATGAGCCATTTTGATATATTGTATGATCATTAACAGAACTCAAGACATGATGCATAAACTTCATGTGATTCATATATTCATATTAGTATTATTAGTATTACTATTACTATTGCTATCTATAAATAATGTTGGTAATTGTTGTTTAAGAGGGTATTTGCATGTTCATTCTTGTTAATTAGAAGACGAAATTTTATGTTCAATGATGCTTGAGAATATATCTTATTACCAAAATTGTTGACCATAATTGTTATAGAAATAGTAAATTTAAACAATTGTAATCATGTTTTGGCAAAAGAGCGACTACTTTTTGGTCAATGAGAGTGACCACTTTTTGGTCACTAACGGTCAATGAGAGTGACCACTTTTTGGTCACAAATGATCAATGTGAGTGACCATCTTTTGGTCACAAATGGTCAATGTGAGTGACCATCTTTTAGTCACTAATGAGCAATGCGAGTGACTATTTTTTCGTCACTAGTAGTAGTGACCATAAAAAGTGACCACTATATGTTAGTCACTATAATGACCATTTTATTATTTTGGTATCTAATAAAGTTTTGTGACGGACCTATAGTGACGAGAAGTGACCAATTTATTTTTGTCACTAATTTGAATTAGTGACCACTTTTGTGTGGTTAGTGACCAAATACCTCTCGTCACTAAAGGTGCTTTTTCTTGTAGTGACTGTTTATCCGTTTTTTAGCTGAAAAAAAAAATAAGGCAAAGTACGGAGTAATAAAGAAAATAAAAAATTAGATAATTAAGGAAGAAAATCAAATCGTGTTATAATTCAGTAGGCTTATAACTACCTTTAGTGACCTATTAACTACTTAAATATGTAACAATATATAAGAACAAAGAGAGAAGAAATATTGATATTGATATTTCAAAAGAAATGGTACACCATTAAATGGCTACCATACATGCCTATTTATAGTGTAAAATATTACTATGCAAGTTATACAAAGTTGACTAAAATTTATCATCCATATGACTTTTTGTACTCATATTATAACACTCCTCCTTGGATGATCAATTTTATTAGAGTGCAACTAGTACTGTCTCATTAAAAACCTTGCTAAAGAAAAACCCAGTGGGATAAAAACTTTAGTCAAGGGAAAAAGAGTGCAGTATAAAGTTGACTCCCCCTCAAGTAGACATCGCTGAGTCGACACATATTTTGAACTTGCTTCATGCCAATATTGTGAACGTGTGTTCTGAAAACAGCGGTTGACAGTGCTTTGGTATAAAGATCAGCAGAGTTGTTGATTGAACGTATCTCATTTTAATCTGGTTGTCTTATATGAGAAGAATCTGAGGTTTTCATCTGAAACTGTATCATCTAAATCTTTTATGTACAAGTTTAGCCCATGTGATTTGTCTACAATCTCCTTCATGGTTTGCTCAAACCCTTGTTTCAATTCCTATTTCCTTTTAGTCTTTTCTGAGCCTTACCAACATACCATTCTTTTCCATCAAACTTATGACCGTTAAGACCGTCTATGACTTTGGCACCTCGTCAGCATTTATATTTTGTTCTGTCACTTTTGATACTCTTCTTTCATTTGTATTATGCAAGCTGCATTATCTTCATAGTTGTTGGTGAAGATAGTTGTTGGTCTTTTATAGCGTTCTAGTCCACAAGAATCAATAATGATTTGTGTCATTGATCTCAATCAAAAACATTTTCGAGTAGTTTTATATAACATAATCACTTCGTCATGATTTGATGATGTTGCAACAAGTGTTTGTTTTAAGAATGCCATGATTTTGTGGTACCTCCAAATAGAAATACATATCGAGTTTGAGATTTATCTTTATGAGGATTTGATGAATGACCTGCATATACATAATCAACCAAATCTTGTTTTGAAGCGTTAGAATAAAATAATTTTAAATCAGTAATTCCTCAAGGGTATCAAAATATCTGCTTGATCCCATTTCAATGTCTTTTTGTATGAGTTGGACTGAACCTTGTCAACAAATTAACTGCAAAAGAAATATCAGGTCTTGTACAATTTGTAAAATACATAATAACCCCAATTGCACTAAGATATGGAACTTCTGATCAGTAAAGATCTTTAGAATCTTCACGGAGATGAAATGGATCAGTGTCAATATTGAGTGATATATCAACCAATGGTTTTGTATTTAAAAATGTTTTAAAATTTTTTCGGTATAAGTTGTTTGATGTACAAGTAAACCATTAGGCAGGTGCTCAATTTGCAATCCAAGTCAATACTGATCTCTTTAGTTGTTCATATGATGTTATGATCATTGACATAAACAACTTACAATCACATATCCGGACATTGATTTCTTAATAAGAACGCATGTGCAAATGAGATTATTTGTATACCCCTTTTCTTATCAAGTAATCACTTAATCGGGTATACCATATGCGATCCGATTGTTTCAATCCATATAAAGACCTTTGTAGTTTAATTGAGTACATTTCTTTGTGTTTTGCATTTGATACTTTTGATACCTTAAACCCTTCATGGATATTCATGTATATATCACTATCAAGTGCTTCATTTAAATAAATAGTAATAACATCTATGAGATGCATTTCTAAATTTTTAGAAACTGTTAGGCTGTTAAGTATCTAAAAGTAATTGCATCCATAACAGGAGAATAAGTTTTCCTCATAATCCATTCATGGTCTTTGAGAGAAATCTTGAGTTACAAGTCTAGCTTTATCTTGTAACCTCATTTTTATCATTTCTTTTTCGGATAAAAATTCATTTTTATCTCATACGTTTCACATCTTTAAAAGTGATAACGATTGATTCGAAAACTTTTCTTTATTGAGCGATTCTAATTCAGCTTGTATTGCTCCTATCCATTGAGTCCAATCATGTCTATTTTGACATGCAATGACAGATTTTGGTTCTAGATCATCATCTTTATTCATGATGTCATTGTAAGATTATATGAAAAATTCTCATCAATATTTTGTCATTCCATTTCGGTTCCATATTATTGCATAATTTATTGCAATTTATGTATTTATATTTATCAATATCCTCTGCAGAAGGAATATTGATTTGTGGTTTTTCTTGAACACTTTCTTTTACCTCATTATCAGCTGATTTTCTTTTCGAGGATTTTTTATCTTTGGAATCAATTGGTCTTCCACGTTTCAGACGTGGCAAAGACTCAAGAGTGACATTATTGCCAGCTTTTGGAATTTTAATTCGAGCTGGAGCATTTGCTGCTGGTATATATGATTTAGTCACCTTTTTTTTTTTTGTAAATGCATCAGGCAATTTATTCGCAAGTTCTTGCATATGCGTTATTTATTGAACTTCAATCTCGCATTCTTTTGTGCGAGGATCAAGATACATTAATTGAGGTTCACACCATGAAACATCATTTTCTTTATTTTTTTTATTTCTCCCCCTAATCTAGGGAACAATGTTTCATTAAAGTGACAATCAGCAAAACGTGCTGTAAAAACATCACCCGTCATGGGTTCAATATATCTTATGATTGAAGATATTTCATATTCAACATATATTTCAATCCTTCTTTGAGGAACCATTTGTTGTGGTGGTGCAATTAAATATACACTGCACAACCAAATGTTCTAAGATGGAAAATATTTGGCTCTCGACCAAAATTGAGTTGGTAATGGAGAATATTTATGACTTGCACTTGGTTTAATGCGAATTAATGTTGCATTATGTAAATTTACATGTCCCCATATAAATATTGAGAGTTTTGTGCTCATTTCCAATTGTCTAGTTATTAGCTGCAAGCGTTTATCTATTGATTCAGCTAAACCAATTTTGTGTATGCACATGAGCAACTGGATGTTCAACAACAATCCCTTTAGACATATAATAATCATTTAATGCTTGAGATGTTAACTCACCAGCATTATCAAGTCTCATCCTTTTAATGGTGTAATCAGAATAATGTGTTCTCAATTTAATAATTTGTGCAAGAAACTTTTCAAATGCCATATTACGGCTTGATAACACACAAACATGAGACCATCCGCTAGATGCGTCTATTAGAACCATGAAATATCAAAATGGTCCACATGATGGATGAATTGGTCCATATATATAACCTTGAATTCTTTCAAGAAAACATTGGTGATTCTTTCTCAATATTCTTTTCATTAATCATCATATGTGCTTTTCATTAATCACCATATGTGCTTTTTCATTAATCACCATATGTGCTTTTCATTAATCACCATATGTGCTTTTTCATTAATCACCATATGTATTTTTTTCATTAATCACCATATGCGCTTTTCATCATATATCCTTTTCACCATTTGCGCTTTTAATCATATGCGTTGCGCTTTTCATCATATGCACTTTCCATCATATGTGCTTTTAATCATATGCGTTGCGCTTTTTATCATATGCGCTTTTAATCATATGCGCTGTGCTTTTCATCATATGCACTTTTCATCATATGCGCTTTTAATCATATGCGCTGCGCTTTTCATTTGATTTAAATCAATGAAACATTTCTTAGATTTGATCATAATGTGTATATTACCACTATCTGCAATACATAGGTTTTTACCATTTAAATGATGTTGTATTTCAGCAGGATTCATATTAAAACTTCAAATAAGATAAGCAAATAATGAGTTATATTTCAGCAAGATAATCAAATTATATTACGTGCAAACAAGTTATAATCTGAAGTACATAAAAGATAACACTTAATAAAACATATGCGTTGTGGTCTAAAACCATTTATTTATGAGTGATACATAACAAGCTAGGCATCTTAGAAAATTCAAACCGTTCAAGTCTCAAGGTAGCTCAGGGTTTATTTAATCAAGATTTTTCAACAGATTCACTCTCGTTTTCTTTTCTTTTGGGACTTATTTGTAGAGCTAAACAAGATGTTCATGTATTCAAGAAATACTAGACTGATGATCCACGTTACCAGATCACTAATAAGAATCTTCGAAATTCTTATAAGAGCGTCTACTAACATCTTCAATTTTATTCTTTCATGGATCACCGTTATTTCTTGATAATTAATATCGTATCTATCTTTGAGTATTTTCCATAATACACTTGGATCTTCGATCATTTAATATGTATATTCTAAAGACTCGTCAATATGTTTGCTAAGAAAAATACTTGCTATTGCTTTCTCTTGTTCGGAACAATTGTTATTTTCATTCAGGGTTTCTAAAATACCGATTGATTCGAGATGTTTTTCTACATTCATAACTCATGTTAAGTAGTTGTTCCCACTTGATTCTAAAGGAGCAAATTTAAGCCTTTTCAAATTCGACATTTTCTATTATCAAAAAAATGAATAAGATAAATCATAATCATAATCAACTACTATTCATAGACAAATAATAAAATGAAATTAGAATTATTTTAAATTCATAAGTAGCAAACAAAGGAATAATGGTATGATTACAAATAATAAAATCATAAGGGAAGGATAGAATATAGGTTCATATTATATTATTAATAATATTATTATAATATATATTAAGTTATAATATATATTATTATAATATATTTTTCTTATTTTAACTTTTAAGATTTACTTTTAATAAAAATACAAACTACATTTTCTTATTTTAACTTTTAAGATTTACTTTTAATAAAAATACAAACTACTTTTTTTTCTTATTTTAACTTTTAAGATTTACTTTTAATAAAAAAATACAAACTACTTTTTCTTATTTTAAATTTTAAGATTTACTTTTAATAAAAATACAAACTACTTTTTCTTATTTTAACTTTTAAGATTTACTTTTAATAAAAATACAAACTACTTTTTTTCTTATTTTAACTTTTAAGATTTACTTTTAATAAAAATACAAACTACTTTTTCTTATTTTAACTTTTAAGATTTACTTTTAATAAAAATACAAACTACTTTTTCTTATTTTAACTTTTAAGATTATAAATTTAAGAATAAACATTAGTATGCATGAAATAAATAATGATTAATTGCATAAGTAATCATAAATGTTAGATAACATATAAAGACCCCATCGTATTCGTATTGATCGAAATTAATCTCGACCCATGGTACCGTGTTGTCAAATGACGTGTTGCGTACATAAAGTACCGTGTTGTCAAATGACGTGTTGCGTACAATCATGAGGTCTTATTAATATAAATATAAATGTTAGTGAAGTTAATAAGAGTTAGATTACAGAAAATATAATTCAGGCGGTATAACCGACCATATATAACTTAAATAACATAAATATAAATGTTAGTGAAGTTAATAAAAGTTATATAATTTCTTACCTTGATTAGTGACGTGTGCTTGCTTAGATAAACCTTGATTATACGGAGCACTTCGTGCTGATAACGTGTTATAATTCAGTAGGCTTATAACTACCTTTAGTGACCTATTAACTACTTAAATATGTAACAATATATAAGAACAAAGAGAGAAGAAATATTGATATTGATATTTCAAGAGAAATGGTACACCATTAAATGGCTACCATACGTGCCTATTTATAGTGTAAAATATTACTATACAAGCTATACAAAGTTGACTAAAATTTATCATCCATATGACTTTTTGTACTCATATTATAACAAATCGAATACTGTACTAAACAAATAAATACGGAGTAATCTAAAATACGGTCAAACTCTTTCACTTTGTACACATTATTACCCCACTAAACTCCTTTACGAAAAATAAAATAAAAAAACAAGAACAAAAAAAAGTCAAAATTAGGGTTTCTGGTTTCTACGTCGAGCTAGGATGGCAGCGAATTTCAGAATTCATGGTTTTATGAAAGCAATTAGAAGAAAAGGTAATACTATTGCTCATCATAATAATCTCAATCGTTTTATCGTTCCAATATCTTCTTCATCGTGTTTCAGTAATTATCACTCTAAATCATCTTCTTCTTCTTCTTCTTCTTGTGAGTATCCGATTTATGACGTTATCAAAGAGTTTGATGATATGATACAGACACGACCTCTTCCACCTGTTGAAGAGTTTAATATGAGATTACATAATCTTGCTACCGCAAAAACATACCCATATTCTTCTTCTACCCTTGCTCTTGAATGGTTCAAACGAATGTCTGCAGTTGGCATTCCTATGAATGCTTCCACTGCCGATAGTGTAATCAAGTGTCACTGTCAGTTGCAACAAACCAAACTTAGTTATCCTGTCTTACGTTATTTCTTTAAACAGGGCATTGTATGCAATAATGTGTCCATATACAATACCATCTTAGACGGGTTTATCCGTGAAGATAAGACACACGAGGCGGAAAGATTATTCAAAAAGATGTTCATCTTTAACAACAACACTGATGAATTAGAATTAATTTGTCCAAAACTTGATATTGACAGCTACAACACTATGCTTAAAGGGCTTTGTAAGGTTGGGGATAACTATACCGCCGTTGCTTTGCTTAGATTAATGGACGGAAGAGGTTGTAAACCCGATATAGTGTCGTATAATACCGTAATCAATGGTCTTTGTATCGACCCAGGGGTAGTAAATACGATAGATGACGCTATAAAGCTCTTTAATGAAATGGTTTCTCTTAACAAAGGAGGAGGTATACGTCCCGATGTGCATACGTACGACTCGTTAATTTACGCCTTTTGTGAATTGGGTCGTTGGGATGAGGTTTGTAAGATGGTAAAACGAATGGAGGATGATGAAAACATCTCTTCTTTAGATACTACGGGAATCTTCAATATAATAGTTAATGCCCTTTGCAAACAAAATAAGTCAAAAGAGGCTTGGGGTGTTTTCATATTTATGCTTGAAAACGGTCATCATCCTGACACAGTCACATTCAATTCGGTTATTAAAATGTTCTGTTCTCAAGGTGGAATGATGAACGCAGCGATGGAAACGTTTAATCTGTTGGAGAAGACAACAGGCATCGAACCTGATAGCGTTACGTACAACAGGTTAATAGACGGGTATATGAAGGATTTTAAGGAAGACTTGGCTATCACAACGTATAGTAGGATACCTGAACAACTTGTCGACAATGTGACTCGCTTCCTTATATCAGGGTCGGAATACCCTGAGACCAACCATCATCATTATCCATCAAAACCAGAATATCGATATAAAATCAAGTACGGTTACTTGCATCGTTTATATACACAGCCCTATCACTCGTTTGTTGAGTCGCTCAATTTGTTCGAATTCATGGATGGGCACGAGCTAAACTCGAATATTGAGGTGTACAATATCCTCATCTTTGGGGCAATCAATAGTAAAAGGTTTGATGTTGTGAGGGAACTTTTCCATGAGCTAAGTGTTAAAGGAGGAGGTTTGCAACCTGATGATGTGACGTACACTCTGCTTATTCGTGGTTTTTGTTTTCAAGGTTTATTTAAGGATGCGAATAGGATGTTTGTAGAAATGAAACGAAGGGGTTTCTTGCCTGATGATGTCGTAGATTTGGATGAGCTTCCGTTATGCTATTTTGAGAGAGATGACTTTTTCATAAATTTTAATTACAGCTATCGTTTTAAGTCACTGGAGATGGAGCGGAGTGGATTAAGGATATATTGATCCTCGTCCACTTGTTGCTACTCTTTTGAGGTTAAATGTAGCGGAACAGTTTATAGATTTAGAGGATCTAAGCATGGACCCGCCGGTTTTTAGTAGTAGTAATTTTAGTTTATCTTCAAATTCAAGTTGCAACAACTTCAATATTGGGTGTCATCAATAAGCTAAACATTTTAGCTGTTTATTACTATTTTTAAATTTTATTATTATTATTCTTATTACTAGCTCAAGACCCGCTGATTTGCGGGGCTTTTTGAGTTGTGAGATTCAATATAGTTTATATAGTATTTTTTTTAGGTTTATAATCAATTGGTTCAGTTACGCTAGTAGTGTTATATGAATTATAATGTATGTAGTTTGTTGATCTAAAAAACAATCGAGAAATGCTAATGGAATCAAATCATTGCAAAATTTTTGTACATAAAGTATTTATTTTCATGAAGATGGTTAATTTTTTTTATCAAAGTACAAGATTTATTGCATGTTCTAATCTCTTAATGACAACTCTTAGGGTTGTCATTAGCATTTCCCAAAACAATAACCATAGTAAACCTATTTTACCTACATAGTAAAATAGGGTTTACTATGTAGTTCAACTTTTGGTCAATTTTCCCACATATTATTTAATGTTTCTAATCGCTTGACATGTTTATGAATCGCATACATAGCGAAAGCTGCTTGTTTGATCAATAGTATACTCTGAAGTTGCTTATACGTAATAGCGCGTAATTTATTGGCTTGTATGAAATAAAAAATAATTGTGATTAGTAAAATGTATCCATCCATGATAAAACTATGAAAGACTGTTAAAGACAATTTGCGGGTTTATGTTATGGGTCAATTAAAAATGATATTCTTAATTTAATTACAGAGTAGTTGTTAAGAATTATATGTAAGTTGGGATATAATTGATAAAAAAAAATACGACAATCTGAATGAATCCTTAAGTACATACGCACACAGTAAATAGTTCTTAAAGCAAAAGTTCACAACAAATAACACGACAAAGCATGTTCACAAATGGCAAAAAGCACTACAGCACTACAAACCCGACACAAACAAATAGAGGGCAACCAATCTAAAAACTAAAGCTAGATTAGTGACCATCTACATGATAAAAACGAATAACAAAAAGACTCAAACAAACACAACCTCTTATGTCATTGACGAACTCACAAGAGTTACCTTAGGCCTATTCCAATTTTAGCAAGGTAACTCTTACAAATTTTACATTGCTTTATTACAAAGCTTTTCAGTAGCCTATCAAATATCAATAGCATGGTCAGCAACTAATTAATTTGAGAAAACATGGTACATAAATTCCATATTAAATGTATTTCTTATCACAAATATTTAAGCAAGATTGTGATGTTCCATATCCAGATAATGATGGATTGTGGCAATATTGTCAAAAGTTGTGATGGGTCAAGATTAGCACTAAATTACCTTGTGCGTGTGAATTGACACCGTGCGGGCAAACGAAAGCAATTCCTAACGGTATCAATTTGCTTGTACAATATCGACAATATTAACAAAAGTCATTACAACCTTTCACGGCTGAAGCAAGATACATATTGAAAGTATGAGGTTCTTAACTATCTGCATAAATAATACTACCCAACTTAAGATAATAAAAAAGTTTATTTATTGGATCTGAACTCAAATAATAGGGTCAAGGGATTGTATTTTTAGAGGTTGTTAACAAATATTTAATATCAAAAGTAAAGTCTAAGAAATTTATTTGAACATGTACTCTTTGTAGATTCAAAATCTCATCAACTGTCCTCATTTACCTTGCTAAAGAGAGCATTTTGAACGAATAAGAATCAACAGAGTACACAATTACACATCATCAAAATTAACTCACGTATCTAAAAATGAAAGATTTAGCATCTATACACTTTCTTAACCTGTTACAAATTAGTTAACTCATTAGATCATATTTATGATAAAGTGCAAAAAAAAAAAAAAAAGTATACGTGTTTAGACCATATTCATGTTTGGTGTTGAAACAACTTGTACATTTGTCTTTTGGTTATCTTTTTATCTTCATCATTACTCCACTCCTCAAAATAATGTTTAGCTTCCTCATCTATTAGATCTTCCACGACTGATATTTAGCCATGTGCAGCTTCATAACATAACTTAATACCTTAACATAACTTCCTATGTCAACATCATCATCCTACTTGTCTGTAGCTCAAAATAAATAACACTTTTTTTAACACCCCGTCAATATCCCTTTTCCGGAATGTTAACTCTGGTCCCAGTGCTTGGCTTGACTTCTACGTAACAGCAATATTTTACAGCGGAAGCAATTAATACCTGAGAATAAAACACGCAAAACGGATCAACAATAATGTTGAGTGAATCTACAGGTTTTAGGTAAACAATATAGTATATTTAAGAAACGATTTTTCAGAAAACGTTTATTAGTGAAAGACCACCAAGGTTTCATATTAAAGGCTTGCAGACTATGTTTGTCAAGTGTTAGTCTGTTTATGTACATCAATGTCAAGTTTCAAATATTTGTAGACTATACCATGTCAAGTTTTATCTCATTTGTTTGTAAACCTCAGTTTCACAAATGGCACAATAACTGTCTGTAACATGGGAAAAAATGAACTTGTTGGACAAAAAGATTTTGGGTCAGCCTGACACGCCCCGATCAACCTACAAACTTATTAGCTGTTTTGACCCATTACCCCCAATTTTGCTACCTCTAATTTTCATAGGTTCTAAAACTGTTTTGTAGACCTGATAAGATAAGCAATAAATATGATCTTTAGATATTTACCTCTTGATAAAATTGCTTAAGTTTTGGTAATGTAGCCATGGAACCTTCATCGTCAAAAACCTAATACAGTTAAAAAAACGGGGTCAAACCCTGTTAGCATGACTAGGTCAACATATGCTTCGGTGACAAGCTCTTTTTAGAACACCTCCCTCCCTATATCCATAAATAATTCAAAAATTGATCAATACCAAAGTGGTTACATCTAGTATTCATCCTAGTTTAAGTTGAATATTAACACCAAATTAACCAAAATATGCATGTATAATTTATGAATAATGAGCATCCAAACGTAAATAATATGCAAATATATATGTAAGTTCCTATAATGGTTGTACCGGCAGTAGAAGCAAAAAAATCCTCCAAATCTCTACCAGTCTTACTTGTTTTGCATACGAAATAAAAACTGGTTAGGGTGTAAATGTATTTAATTTGTATTGGAATGCTTGTAGTGCATAAAATGGATTGCATTTCTAAAAGGAATTTAAAATCGACTTAGCCACATACTAAAGGGAAGAAACTAACCACTGATAATACGATCATACAAAAAACATATGAAATATATTTACTTGTGAGGTGACCTTTTAAAGCGATGTGAGAAGGATTATCTCGGCATAAGTTGGCAGCCACAAAAACTTAATTCAAAGCAAAAGCATATGAAATAAATTTACTTGTGAGGTGCTCATTTAAAGCAACATGAATTATATAATTATGGATGGTATGCTAACAAAAACTTAATTTACCATTATGTAATGTTGGTTTTAAAAAACTGAAATTGTATTAAGTAGATCGATACCTGTTGCAACGAATCAGATTTTTCAATCAGAAGAAGTCGCTTCTTATCAAAACCCTAGCGAAATACCATAACAAAATGAAACCCTGATTTCGTGTTTCTTCTATTAAATATTTTGCAAGATGCTAATCGTATCAACAATTAAACCCTGATTCCGCCTTTCTTCTATGAAATCTTTTGCGAGATGCTAATCAAATCAACTAACCCTAATTGATTTTTCGTGAGACACAGATGAAATCAACAAACCTTGATGAAATAAGAACCCTAGATTTGAACCCTAGCCGATTTGGATGTCTATTTGTGAGGAAAAAACATATAAAAATTCATGAAAACTAATATGACCTAAATGTTCCGACATGAACAATTGAAACGGTAAGAAACTGGTACCTGCCATGAACGTTTATACCCTAAAAAAACTGGTACTTCAGAACAACAAATAAATAGAAGTTGGACATGTAAACTATTACCCGACTCACCAAAAGGACGAGCAAATGAAATATGTGTAAAGAAGTATATAATTAAAAAACCAAACCCTAAACAAAAACAAAAACAAAAACAAAATCGACAGTATTAATTTGCTAAATTTGCTTTCAGTTTTGGTTTCAGTTTCCACAAAAACCATAATCTTACAAAATCGACAAGTCTTACCATGAACTTTAATTCTGTAGTTGATAATTTGGGGAACTGAACCGTGTAATCCAAAGAAACAAAAAGAGCTGTTATTTATCATATTATATATATAAAATAACATAACCCAATTAACCTGAAATTCTTGTGAACCCCTTTCTCAAAACCCTAATTATCAATCATCTTACTACACTAATTAACACTCTGATCTTTCATTTTCATCACTTTCTGATATATAAATATAAATGGCTAAAATTGAGCTAAAATTTAAACAAAATCAACATACTTACATAGCGGCATCTAAAAATTCTATACATATACGGAATTTCCAATGACATGTGGCTTTTAATATGAAGAAATGACTCCATGATTTGTTCTTGACAATTTCCTGTTGTTGCTTTATTGAACCCATTTTATTTATAATTTGCAGCCATAGTCGTTTAATATTACATTGAAATTTAACTATTTATATTTAAACTCAATCATGAAGTATGCACTTACCGACTGATATATTTCTATAAGGGATTGCAAATCTCACTTGTCACTGCAGCTTGTGTAAACTTCGAGGGTAGGTACATAAACTCTGAGCCTATAAAAATTAAATGTTCCTGTAAATTTGAAAAAGATTCAAATACAACACACAACATGTTTATAAAAGATGGAACGCAATTTTACAGTGCTTAATATATATATATATTTATATATATATATATATATATATATATATATATATATATATATATATATATATATATATATATATATATATATATATATGCTGATGCTCAAAAAGGTCATGTACCTGGCTCATTGTTGGCTTATTTTCTTGCAATATGCAACATTGACACGACATCTATTTGGAGAACAATATGATTGTGCTACAAGTTGGTTGCTCTGAGAAACAATCGTCCAAAGTCGGCATCTGAGCACATCATACCTGGATATTTATATATATATATATATATATATATATATATACTGTCAAACAAACTCACACAATTCATCTTAATGAAAATAAATATATAAAGATATTTACCATATAAAGTGTACAATTCATCATAAACGAAAATATACATCCAGATCTTTACCATATCTACTGTACAATTCATCAAAAAGGAAAATATACAGCCAATTTTTTTGCAGTTTGATCGATTAAACCTGTACCTCTTAAAACTTTACAATCGAATTCGTCGATTGTACAGGTTTCAAGTGAGTAGACGATTGTATTGATCTAGATGGATTCGTACATCATTTCGTGGACGATTGGGCTCTTGCTTGGCTACAATTCTAAAGAACTTGTTTTCCCACCCAATTGTATTTGGCCTTTCCTTCAACACCCACCATATCTCAGATTATTGATATGAATCTAATTCGTGAAACCCTAATCAATCTCCCGATAAATCAATTTAAATTAAATATAGTAATATATAAAACGATAAAAAAAATCAATATTGGAACCTTTTCATTCTTGACGTATCACACAAGAGCATCTGGTCAAACCGCAAGAACCCTAGAATAAGCAGATGTTTTATTTAATGGAAATCGTAACCATAAATGCTACCGCACGATTCGATCGTCAATCATCCTCATCTACGAATCCTAAATTAGATGTGAGCCAGATTAAAAGAAATATTCCAGATAAAAGAAATACTCCTAACTTGATGATGATGATGATGATGATGATACGATTGAATCTGCATCATGGTTGTTGTGGATATGAACGCAGATGATGTTGAATCTTTCGATTTTCATTGAGTGAATCGTATACATGATTGATTGAAGGAATGGTTTTTTGATTGAAACCCTAATTTCACCAATTTGTTCCGTGTCGTTTTTTAGTTTTGGGGTAGTTTAGATCTTTTCATTGATGAAGTAAGAAGATGGGAGGTGATGGAGGTAGGGATGGAAAAAGACCCGTAGCCTATGCAAAAACCTGAAATTCGAAATTTTTGAGTAGGGTCTCGGTCGGGTTTGCGGGTCCGCGGGCCGGGTATGGAGTTGGTTTTAAAATTTTATTCGGGTTCGGGTTTGGGGATGGTTTTAGATACAAACCCGATTATTCGGCCCGTATATCTGAAATAAGACCCGAAACTCTATACCTGTCCCGTTAAAATTTTAATATATATATATATATATATATATATATTACTATAATATATTTATATTTATATTTATATTTATATTTATATTTTTTGGCGAAAAATACATCTCTATTAATTATAAATTGTACAATGTCCAATTTAATTCGTTTCCATCTGAAATCAGTAGTGTTAGAATGTTTGTGTAGCAAATTTAGTCGAGAATGTGGCCAGTGAAGCCTGCATGTTCTATGGACTTTGCTGAAGCCCACATGTTAAGTGGATTTTGTTAGATCACCATTACATGCTTAAATTGTACATATATTTGTACACATATTTGTACACTGTATCATTTTTAATGAATGAATAAAGATGATTGTTTATCAAAAAATGTTATAAATGAAGACTCGACTACCCGTGAAAAACATGTTTACCCAATCGTTAGTACATTAATGAGGGCCCGAATACCCGCGGGGAAACCCGAAACCCGATAGTTAATATATAAATGGGGACCGGCCGAGTTTGGGACCGGGTTTCTTAATCGGGTTTGGGACTGGGATTACATATACCCGGCCCAAACCCGACCCGATGCCATCCCTAGATGGAGGGATGAGATTTAAGGATGATTTTTGATGGATGGCTAGGATGTAATTTGATGGATGGCTGCATGTTCTCTAGCCAAGAACATTGCTTACAACATTGTAGGTCAAACCACAACTTCGGGTTTGATTGCGGCGTTATCCAACATGAAAGAAAAGCAATCCACTTTGAACAAAGGTGGATCGCTTGGGCGATTGGGTTAATTGGGTCGGGTTGGACTCAAACGACCCGTTAACTTCTAAACTAAGAAGGTAGGTGCCATAGCCAAAGAGATTTTTTTGATTCCAAGCTAATAACATAAAGATTGTATTATATCTCAACGGTAATCTTTTGATGTCGAAAGACTTTGCTTGTTCGAAGATTATCGAATGAAGTACGGCGTGTTTTGGGTGCAAATCCGGCGGTATCAAAAGGAGTTATATTTAGCGGATCAAGGTGTTATTGTGGGATGATGAATTTATTGATGACGATGTTGAAGTTTTGGGTTGACAAGTTTTATTTAACGGGTAGGTACTGTAGTGACCCGAACTTTTCCGTGATTATATATTAAATTAGAACTATATTTACATGACTAAATGTTTCCAACATGTTAAGCAATCAAATTTGTTAAGACCTGATTAATTGAAATGAGTTTCATGTAGATAATTGACCACCCAGTTGTCCGGCGATTCACGAACGTTAAAACTTGTAATAACGACATGACGATATATATATATATATATATATATATATATATATATATATATATATATATATATATATATATATATATATATATATATATATATATATATATATATATATATATATAACATGATATTATGATACGTAAGTATCTCACAATGTATATTGACAAAGAGTTTTATGCATAAAATGAAACTACTGAATTAAAGAAACTCGAAACGATATATATAACGATTATCGTTATAACAACGTTTTAATTAAAATAAATACATATGTATTGTATTAAGATATTAATACACTATGTTAACATGATAAAATGATAATTAATTATATCATTAAGTGTATTAACAATGAACTACACGAGTAAGATGAGACTACTAACTTAAGAATTTCGAAACAATATATATATGTAACGATTATCGTTGTAATAGTATTTTAACATATATACATGATATTAAGATATAATCATACACCATGTTATCATGTTAACCTAACAATTTAACATCTCATTTAAGTATAATAACAATGGATTAATTACATTTAACAAGATCGTTAACTTAAAGGTTTCGAAACAACACTTACATGTAACGACTAACGATGACTTAACGACTCAGTTAAAATGCATATACATGTAGTGTATTAAGATGTATGAATACACTTTTGGAAGACTTCAAGACACATATCAAAACACTCATACTTATCAAAGTTGGTTACAATTACATTTCCATTCATTGTCATCAACAATTCTACTCGTATTCATTCAGTATTCGTACACGTATTATACACAGCTTCTAGACGTACTTACTATGGGTATATACCAATAGGAACTAGCATGGGATTCCACTCTTGATTATGTCATGCATGACTAATCAAATTTAACTTCTACCATGAACTAGTCAACTAACTAGAACTCCTTTTAACCCCACTTACCACTCACCATTTACCACTCATCATTCACTCCATTTCATTCCAATTTTCTTTCCAATTCTCTCTCAAAACACACACACTCTTCCATGAACGTCTAAACTACTATTTTTCTAGCAAGAAATCATCAAATACAAGTTTTGGTTATTATCTATAATCATCATAAAAACAACTACTCAAGAACACTTCAAAAACCCTTTCAAGTTTACTAGTTTACTTCCAAGCTTTCTAATCCATTCCAAGTAATCATCCAAGATCAAGAAACCTTTGTTATTTACAGTAGGATATCTCTCTAATTCAAGGTAGTACTCATATTCAAACTGTGATTCAATTTCTATAACTATAACAATCTTAATTCGAGTAGAAATCTTACTTGAACTTGTTTTTGTGTCATGATTCCACTTCAAGAACTTTCAAGCCATCCAAGATCCTTTGAATCTCTAAATCATTTCTTGTCATTTTCAGTAGGTTTACCTACTATACTTGAGGTAGTGATGATGTTCATAACATCATTCGATTCATATATAACTATCTTATTCGAAGATTATAACTTGTAATCACTAGAACATAGTTTAGTTAATTCTAAACTTGTTCGCAAACAAAGTTAATCCTTCTAACTTAACTTTTAAAATCAACTAAACACATGTTCTATATCTATATGATATGCTAACTTAATGATTTAAAACCTGGAAACACGAAGAACACCGTAAAACTGGACATACGCCGTCGTAGTGAAACCGGGGGCTGTTTTGGGTTGGATAATTAAAAAATATGATAACCTTTGATTTAAAAGTTGTTCTTCTGGGAAAATGATATTTCATATGAACATGAAACTATATCCAAAAATATTGGTTAAACTCAATACAGAAATATGTTTTCAAAATGGTCATCTAGACGTCGTTCTTTCGACTGAAATGACTACCTCTTACAAAAATGACTTGTAACCTGTAACTTCGACTATAAACCATCACTTTTTCTGTTTAGTTTCATAAACTCAAGTTCGATACGAAACCATAGCACTTTGACTCACTCAAAACGAATTTAAAACGAAGAAGTTATGGGTAAAACAAAATTGGATAATTTTGCTTGTTTTAGCTACGTGAAATTTGTAATAAATCTATACTAACCATAACTTAACTAACTTATATTATATTATACATGTATTCTAACATATATTATGTAATCTTGATGGACTATAGACACGTATACAATGTTTTGACATATCATATCGACGTCATCTATATATATTATTTGGAACAACCATAAACACTCTATATGCGGTAATGCTCGAGTTAGCTATACATGGTTGAGGTTGATTCTAAAATAATATATATACTTTGAGTTGTGATCGAGTCTGAGACTTGTATACACTGGGTCGTGGATTGATTCGAGATAATATATATCGATTTATTTCTGTACTACTTGTAGTGACTCGAACTTTTCCATATTTATATATATTAAATGAAATTGTTATTTACATGATTAAGTGTTTCCAACATGTTAAGCAATCAAACTTGTTAAGACTTGATTAATTGAAATAGGTTTCATATAGACAATTGACCACCCAAGTTGACCGGTGATTCACGAACATTAAAACTTGTAAAAACTATATGATGACATATATATGATTATATATATAGTTAACACGATATTATGATAAGTAAGTATCTCATTAGGTATTTTAACAATGAGTTATATACATAAAATTGAGTTTATTGAATTAAGAAACTCGAAACGATATATATAACGATTATCGTTATAACAATGTCTTACTAAATACATATGAATCATATTAAGATATTGATACACTATGTTTAATTATGATAAATGATAAGTAAACATGTCATTAAGTGTATTAACAATGAACTACATATGTAAAAACAAGACTACTAACTTAATGTTTTCGAAACGAGACATATATGTAACGATTATCGTTGTAACAACATTTAACTGTATATTTATCATACTAAGATATATTAATATATCATAATATCATGATAATGTAATAATTTAACATCTCTTTAGATATAATAAACAATGGGTTAACAAAATTTAACAAGATCGTTAACCTAAAGGTTTCAAAACAACATTTACATGTAACGACTAACGATGATTTAACGACTCAGTTAAAATGTATATACATGTAGTGTTTTAATATGTATTCATACACTTTTGAAAGACTTCAAGACACTTATCAAAATACTTCTACTTAACAAAAATTCTTACAATTACATCCTCGTTCAGTTTCATCAACAATTATACTCGTATGCACCCGTATTCGTACTCGTACAATACACAGCTTTTAGATGTATGTACTATTGGTATATACACTCCAATTGTAGTGACCCGAACTTTTCCATGTTTATATATATATTGAATGAAATTGTTAATTACATGATTAAGTGTTTCCAACATGTTAAGCAATCAAACTTGTTAAGACTTGATTAATTGAAATAGGTTTCATATAGACAATTGACCACCCAAGTTGACCGACGATTCACGAACGTTAAAACTTGTGAAAACTATATGATGACATATATATGGATATATATATATAGTTAACATGATATTATGATAAGTAAACATATCATTAAGTATATTAACAATGAACTACATATGTAAAAACAAGACTACTAACTTAATGATTTTGAAACGAGACATATATGTAACGATTATCGTTGTAACGACATTTAATGTATATATATCATATTAAGATATATTAATACATCATGATATCATGATAATGTAATAATTTAACATCTCATTTGATTTAATAAACAATGGGTTAACAACATTTAACAAGATCGTTAACCTAAAGGTTTCAAAACAACACTTACATGTAACGACTAATGATGACTTAACGACTCAGTTAAAATGTATATACGTGTAGTGTTTTAGTATGTATTCATACACTTTTGAAAGACTTCAAGACACTTATCAAAATACTTCTACTTAACAAAAATGCTTACAATTACATCCTCGATCAGTTTCATCAACAATTCTACTCGTATGCACCCGTATTCGTACTCGTACAATACACAGCTTTTAGATGTATGTACTATTGGTATATACACTCCAATGATCAGCTCTTAGCAGCCCATGTGAGTCAACTAACATATGTGGGAACCATCATTTGGCAACTAGCATGAAATATCTCATAAAATTACAAAAATATGAGTAATCATTCATGACTTATTTACATGTAAACAAAATTACACATCCTTTATATCTAATCCATATACCAACGACCAAAAACACCTACAAACACTTTCATTCTTCAATTTTCTTCATCTAATTAATCTCTCTCAAGTTCTATCTTCAAGTTCTAAGTGTTCTTCATAAATTCAACAAGTTCTAGTTTCATAAAATCAAGAATACTTCCAAGTTTGCTAGCTTATTTCCAATCTTGTAGAGTGATCATCCAACCTCAAGAAATCTTTATTATTTACAGTAAGATATATTTCTAATACAAGGTAATACTCATATTCAAACTTTGATTCAATTTCTATAACTATAACAATCTTATTTCGAGTGGAAATCTTACTTGAACTTGTTTTCGTGTCATGATTCTGCTTCAAGAACTTTCAAGCCATCCAAGGATCCTTTGAAGCTAGATCCATTTTTCTCATTTCCAATAGATTTATCCAGAAAACTTGAGTTAGTAATGATGTTCATAACATCATTCGATTCATACATATAAAGCTATCTTATTCGAAGGTTTAAACTTGTAATCACTAGAACATAGTTTAGTTAATTCTAAACTTGTTTGCAAACAAAAGTTAATCCTTCTAACTTGACTTTTAAAATTAACTAAACACATGTTCTATATCTATATGATATGCTAACTTAATGATTTAAAACCTGGAAACACGAAGAACACTGTAAAATCGGACACACGCCGTCGTAGTAACACCGCGGGCTGTTTTGAAATGTCCCGTTCTTATTGATTAAAAACGTTCCATATTAATTGATTTCGTTGCGAGGTTTTGACCTCTATATGAGACGTTTTTCAAAGACTGCATTCATTTTAAAACAAACCATAACCTTTATTTCATCAATAAAGGTTTAAAAAGCTTTACGTAGATTATCAAATAATGATAATCTAAAATATCCTGTTTACACACGACCATTACATAATGGTTTACAATACAAATATGTTACAACAAAATAAGTTTCTTGAATGCAGTTTTTACACAATATCATACAAGCATGGACTCCAAATCTCGTCCTTATTTAAGTATGCGACAGCGGAAGCTCTTAATAATCACCTGAGAATAAACATGCTTAAAACGTCAACAAAAATGTTGGTGAATTATAGGTTTAACCTATATATATCAAATCATAATAATAGACCACAAGATTTCATATTTCAATACACATCCCATACATAGAGATAAAAGTCATTCATATGGTGAACACCTGGTAACCGACATTAACAAGATGCATATATAAGAATATCCCCATCATTCCGGGACACCCTTCAGATATGATATAAATTTCGAAGTACTAAAGCATCCGGTACTTTGGATGGGGCTTGTTGGGCCCGATAGATCTATCTTTAGGATTCGCGTCAATTAGGGTGTCTGTTCCCTAATTCTTAGATTACCAGACTTAATAAAAAGGGGCATATTCGATTTCGATAATTCAACCATAGAATGTAGTTTCACGTACTTGTGTCTATTTTGTAAATCATTTATAAAACCTGCATGTATTCTCATCCCAAAAATATTAGATTTTAAAAGTGGGACTATAACTCACTTTCACAGATTTTTACTTCGTCGGGAAGTAAGACTTGGCCACTGGTTGATTCACGAACCTATAACAATATATACATATATATATCAAAGTATGTTCAAAATATATTTACAACACTTTTAATATATTTTGATGTTTTAAGTTTATTAAGTCAGCTGTCCTCGTTAGTAACCTACAACTAGTTGTCCACAGTTAGATGTACAGAAATAAATCGATAAATATTATCTTGAATCAATCCACGACCCAGTGTATACGTATCTCAGTATTGATCACAACTCAAACTATATATATTTTGGAATCAACCTCAACCCTGTATAGCTAACTCCAACATTCACATATAGAGTGTCTATGGTTGTTCCGAAATATATATAGATGTGTCGACATGATAGGTCGAAACATTGTATACGTGTCTATGGTATCTCAAGATTACATAATATACAATACAAGTTGATTAAGTTATGGTTGGAATAGATTTGTTACCAATTTTCACGTAGCTAAAATGAGAAAAATTATCCAATCTTGTTTTACCCATAACTTCTTCATTTTAAATCCGTTTTGAGTGAATCAAATTGCTATGGTTTCATATTGAACTCTATTTTATGAATCTAAACAGAAAAGTATAGGTTTATAGTCGGAAAAATAAGTTACAAGTCATTTTTGTAAAGGTAGTCATTTCAGTCGAAAGAACGACGTCTAGATGACCATTTTAGAAAACATACTTCCACTTTGAGTTTAACCATAATTTTTGGATATAGTTTCATGTTCATAATAAAAATCATTTTCTCAGAATAACAACTTTTAAATCAAAGTTTATCATAGTTTTTAATTAACTAACCCAAAACAGCCCGCGGTGTTACTACGACGGCGTAAATCCGGTTTTACGGTGTTTTTTGTGTTTCCAGGTTTTAAATCATTAAGTTAGCATATCATATAGATATAGAACATGTGTATAGTTTATTTTAAAAGTCAAGTTAGAAGGATTAACTTTTGTTTGCGAACAAGTTTAGAATTAACTAAACTATGTTCTAGTGATTACAAGTTTAAACCTTCGAATAAGATAGCTTTATATGTATGAATTGAATGATGTTATGAACATCATTACTACCTTAAGTTCCTTGGATAAACCTACTGGAAAAGAGAAAAATGGATCTAGCTTCAATGGATCCTTGGATGGCTCGAAGTTCTTGAAACAGAATCATGACACGAAAACAAGTTCAAGTAAGATCATCACTTGAAATAAGATTGTTATAGTTATAGAAATTGAACCAAAGTTTGAATATGAATATTACCTTGTATTAGAATGATAACCTACTGTAAGAAACAAAGATTTCTTGAGGTTGGATGATCACCTTACAAGATTGGAAATGAGCTAGCAAACTTGAAAGTATTCTTGATTTTATGTAACTAGAACTTGTAAAATATATGAAGAACACTTAGAACTTGAAGATAGAACTTGAGAGAGATCAATTAGATGAAGAAAATTGAAGAATGAAAGTGTTTGTAGGTGTTTTTGGTCGTTGGTGTATGGATTAGATATAAAGGATATGTAATTTTGTTTTCATGTAAATAAGTCATGAATGATTACTCATATTTTTGTAATTTTATGAGATATTTCATGCTAGTTGCCAAATGATGGTTCCCACATGTGTTAGGTGACTCACATGGGCTGCTAAGAGCTGATAATTGGAGTGTATATACCAATAGTACATACATCTAAAAGCTGTGTATTGTACGAGTACGAATACGGGTGCATACGAGTAGAATTGTTGATGAAACTGAACGAGGATGTAATTGTAAGCATTTTTGTTAAGTAGAAGTATTTTGATAAGTGTATTGAAGTCTTTCAAAAGTGTATAAATACATATTAAAACACTACATGTATATACATTTTAACTGAGTCGTTAAGTCATCGTTAGTCGTTACATGTAAGTGTTGTTTTGAAACCTTTAGGTTAATGATCTTGTTAAATGTTGTTAACCCAATGTTTATAATATCAAATGATATTTTAAATTATTATATTATCATGATATTATCATGTATGAATATCTCTTAATATGATATATATACATTAAATGTCGTTACAACGATAATCGTTACATATATGTCTCGTTTCAAAATCATTAAGTTAGTAGTCTTGTTTTTACATATGTAGTTCATTGTTAATATAATTAATGATATTTTTACTTATCATAATATCATGTTAACTATATATATAACCATATATATGTCATCATATAGTTTTTACAAGTTTTAACGTTCGTGAATCACCGGTCAACTTGGGTGGTCAATTGTCTATATGAAACCTATTTCAATTAATCAAGTCTTAAAAAGTTTGATTGCTTAACATGTTGGAAACATTTAATCATGTAAATATCAATCTCAATTAATATATATAAACATGGAAAAGTTCGGGTCACTACAGTACCTACCCGTTAAATAAATTTCGTCCCGAAATTTTAAGCTGTTGAAGGTGTTGACGAATCTTCTGGAAATAGATGCGGGTATTTCTTCTTCATCTGATCTTCACGCTCCCAGGTGAACTCAGGTCCTATACGAGCATTCCATCGAACCTTAACAATTGGTATCTTGTTTTGCTTAAGTCTTTTAACCTCACGATCCATTATTTCGACGGGTTCTTCGATGAATTGAAGTTTTTCGTTGATTTGGATTTCATCTAACGGAATAGTGAGATCTTCTTTAGCAAAACATTTCTTCAAATTCGAGACGTGGAAAGTGTTATGTACAGCCGCGAGTTGTTGAGGTAACTCAAGTCGGTAAGCTACTGGTCCGACACGATCAATAATCTTGAATGGTCCAATATACCTTGGATTTAATTTCCCTCGTTTACCAAATCGAACAACGCCTTTCCAAGGTGCAACTTTAAGCATGACCATCTCTCCAATTTCAAATTCTATATCTTTTCTTTTAATGTCAGCGTAGCTCTTTTGTCGACTTTGGGCGGTTTTCAACCGTTGTTGAATTTGGATGATCTTCTCGGTAGTTTCTTGTATAATCTCCGGACCCGTAATCTGTCTATCCCCCACTTCACTCCAACAAATCGGAGACCTGCACTTTCTACCATAAAGTGCTTCAAACGGCGCCATCTCAATGCTTGAATGGTAGCTGTTGTTGTAGGAAAATTCTGCTAACGGTAGATGTCGATCCCAACTGTTTCCGAAATCAATAACACATGCTCGTAGCATGTCTTCAAGCGTTTGTATCGTCCTTTCGCTCTGCCCATCAGTTTGTGGATGATAGGCAGTACTCATGTCTAGACGAGTTCCTAATGCTTGCTGTAATGTCTGCCAGAATCTTGAAATAAATCTGCCATCCCTATCAGAGATAATAGAGATTGGTATTCCATGTCTGGAGACGACTTCCTTCAAATACAGTCGTGCTAACTTCTCCATCTTGTCATCTTCTCTTATTGGCAGGAAGTGTGCTGATTTGGTGAGGCGATCAACTATTACCCAAATAGTATCAAAACCACTTGCAGTCCTTGGCAATTTAGTGATGAAATCCATGGTAATGTTTTCCCATTTCCATTCTGGGATTTCGGGTTATTGAAGTAGACCTGATGGTTTCTGATGCTCAGCTTTGACCTTAGAACACGTCAAACATTCTCCTAAGTATTTAGCAACATCGGCTTTCATACCCGGCCACCAAAAATATTTCCTGAGATCCTTGTACATCTTCCCCGTTCCAGGATGTATTGAGTATCTGGTTTTATGAGCTTCTCTAAGTACCATTTCTCTCATATCTCCAAATTTTGGTACCCAAATCCTTTCAGTCCTATACCGGGTTCCGTCTTCCCGAATATTAAGATGCTTCTCCGATCCTTTGGGTATTTCATCCTTTAAATTTCCCTCTTTTAAAACTCCTTGTTGCGCCTCCTTTATTTGAGTAGTAAGGTTATTATGAATCATTATATTCATAGATTTTACTCGAATGGGTTCTCTGTCCTTCCTGCTCAAGGCATCAGCTACCACATTTGCCTTCCCTGGGTGGTAACGAATCTCAAAGTCATAATCATTCAACAATTCAATCCACCTACGCTGCCTCATATTTAGTTGTTTCTGATTAAATATGTGTTGAAGACTTTTGTGGTCGGTATATATAATACTTTTGACCCCATATAAGTAGTGCCTCCAAGTCTTTAATGCAAAAACAACCGCGCCTAATTCCAAATCATGCGTCGTATAATTTTGTTCGTGAATCTTCAATTGTCTAGACGCATAAGCAATCACCTTCGTTCGTTGCATTAATACACAACCGAGACCTTGCTTTGATGCATCACAATAAATCACAAAATCATCATTCCCTTCAGGCAATGACAATATAGGTGTCGTAGTTAGCTTTTTCTTCAATAACTGAAACGCTTTCTCTTGTTCATCATTCCATTTAAATTTCTTCCCTTTATGCATTAATGCAGTCAAGGGTTTTGCTATTCTGGAAAAGTCTTGGATGAACCTTCTGTAGTAACCAGCTAGTCCTAAAAACTGGCGTATGTGTTTCGGAGTTTTCGGGGTTTCCCACTTTTCAACAGTTTCTATCTTTGCCGGATCCACCTTAATACCTTCTTTGTTCACTATGTGACCGAGGAATTGAACTTCTTCCAACCAAAATGCACACTTTGAAAACTTAGCGTACAATTCTTCCTTCCTCAATACTTCTAACACCTTTCTCAAATGTTCACCGTGTTCTTGGTCATTCTTTGAGTAAATAAGTATGTCATCAATGAAAACAATGACAAACTTGTCAAGGTATGGTCCACACACTCGGTTCATAAGGTCCATGAACACAGCTGGTGCATTAGTTAAACCAAATGGCATGACCATAAACTCGTAATGACCGTAACGTGTTCTGAAAGCAGTCTTTGGAATATCATCTTCTTTCACCCGCATTTGATGATACCCGGAACGTAAGTCAATCTTTGAATAAACAGACGAGCCTTGTAGTTGATCAAATAAGTCGTCGATTCTCGGTAGTGGGTAGCGGTTCTTGATGGTAAGTTTGTTCAACTCTCGGTAGTCGATACACAACCTGAATGTACCATCTTTCTTCTTGACAAACAAAACAGGAGCTCCCCACGGTGATGTGCTTGGTCGAATGAAACCACGCTCTAAAAGTTCTTGTAATTGGCTTTGCAGTTCTTTCATCTCGCTGGGTGCGAGTCTGTAAGGGGCACGAGCTATTGGTGCAGCTCCTGGTACAAGATCTATTTGAAATTCAACGGATCGATGTGGGGGTAATCCCGGTAATTCTTTCGGAAATACATCGGGAAATTCTTTTGCAATGGGAACATCATTGATGCTCTTTTCTTCAGTTTGTACTTTCTCGACGTGTGCTAGAACAGCATAGCAACCTTTTCTTATTAGTTTTTGTGCCTTCAAATTACTAATAAGATGTAGCTTCGTGTTGCCCTTTTCTCCGTACACCATTAAGGGTTTTCCTTTTTCTCGTATAATGCGAATTGCATTTTTGTAACAGACGATCTCTGCTTTCACTTCTTTCAACCAGTCCATACCGATTATCACATCAAAACTCCCTAACTCTACTGGTATCAAATCAATCTTAAATGTTTCGCTAACCAGTTTAATTTCTCGATTCCGACATATATTATCTGCTGAAATTAATTTACCATTTGCTAATTCGAGTAAAAATTTACTATCCAAAGGCGTCAATGGACAACTTAATTTAGCACAAAAATCTCTACTCATATAGCTTCTATCCGCACCCGAATCAAATAAAACGTAAGCAGATTTATTGTCAATAAGAAACGTACCCGTAACAAGCTCCGGGTCTTCCTGTGCCTCTGCCGCATTAATATTGAAAACTCTTCCGCGGCCTTGTCCATTCGTGTTCTCCTGGTTCGGGCAATTTCTAATAATGTGGCCCAGTTTTCCACATTTATAACAAACTACATTGGCATAACTTGCTCCGACACTACTTGCTCCGCCATTACTCGTTCCGACACCATTTGTTCCTTTCGTTCTATTAACCCCTGGTCCGTAGACCTCACACTTCACCGCGCTATGACCATTTCTTTTACACTTGTTGCAAAATTTGGTGCAGAACCCCGAGTGATACTTTTCACACCTTTGGCATAGCTGCTTCTGATTGTTGTTGTTGTTGCGGTTATTATTGTTGTTGGGATGATTGTTGTAGTTGATGTTGCTGTTGTTGTTGTTGTTATTGTTGGGCCGTTTGTTGTAGTTGCGATTGATGTTGCGATTGTTGGGATAATTGTTGCGATTATTGTTGTAATTGCTGTTGTTGTTGTATTGGTGATTCTTATCACCGTTTTCCTCCCACTTTCTTTTGACTTGCTTCACATTGGCCTCTTCAGCAGTCTGTTCTTTAATTCTTACTTCAATCTGGTTCACTAGTTTGTGAGCCATTCTACATGCCTGTTGTATAGAGGCGGGCTCGTGTGAACTTATATCTTCTTGGATTCTTTCCGGTAATCCTTTCACAAATGCGTCGATCTTCTCTTCCTCATCTTCGAATGCTCCCGGACACAATAGGCACAATTCTGTGAACCGTCTTTCGTACGTGGTAATATCAAATCCTTGGGTTCGTAACCCTCTAAGTTCTGTCTTGAGCTTATTGACCTCGGTTCTGGGACGGTACTTCTCGTTCATCAAGTGCTTGAATGCTGACCACGGTAGTGCGTACGCATCGTCTTGTCCCACTTGTTCTAGATAGGTATTCCACCATGTTAACGCAGAACCTGTGAAGGTATGCGTAGCGTACTTCACTTTGTCCTCTTCAGTACACTTATTTATGGCAAACACCGATTCGACCTTCTCGGTCCACCGTTTCAATCCGATCGGTCCTTCGGTTCCATCAAATTCTAAAGGTTTGCAGGCAGTGAATTCTTTGTAGGTGCATCCTACACGATTTCCTGTACTGCTAGATCCAAGGTTATTGTTGGTATGTAGCGCAGCCTGTACTGCGGCTATGTTTGAAGCTAGAAAAGTACGGAATTCCTCTTCATTCATATTCACGGTGTGTCGAGTAGTCGGTGCCATTTCCTTCAAAATAGTCAAATGGAACAAGTTAATCATACAGAATATTAAGAGTAGTTAATAGTATTTCGTAGCATAATATGAACTCATTTATAAAAGCTTTTTCTTCATATTAGCGTTTTATAAGTTTAAATTCGGGTAGTACCTACCCATTAAGTTCATACTTAGTAGCTAATATACAATTCAACTACTACAATTCTATATGAAAAACTGATTATAATAATATTTCGCGTTCAAACTTTTATACAATATTATACAAACTTACAATACCGCTTATTTTACATAAAGCATGAAATATAGCACACAATAACTTTGATACAAGATAGTTGTGAAGATAATTCTAGCTAGTACACAAGTCGTTCAGCAAAGGCAATAAAGACACGTAATTCATACGTCCAGAAACAAGTCATGCATTCTGGTTTTACTAGGACTACTTCCCATCCTTGGTCTTGTGCAACATAACCGTTATGGCCGTTGATAAGACAGCGTGTTGTAACGTCGTCAAAGGGACGAGGGTTACGTAATGTCCAACAGTCCCGTAATAATCTAAAAACCTCATTTCTTACCCCAATTACCGACTCCGTCACTTGTGGAAACGTTTTGTTTAATAGTTGTAGCCCGATGTTCTTGTTCTCACTTTGGTGAGAAGCGAACATTACTAATCCGTAAGCATAACATGCTTCTTTATGTTGCATGTTAGCCGCTTTTTCTAAATCACGAAGTCCAATATTCGGATATATTGAGTCAAAATAATTTCTTAACCCGTTGCGTAAAATAGCATTTGGGTTCCCCGCAATATATGCGTCAAAGTAAACACATCGTAACTTATGGGTTTCCCAATGTGATATCCCCCATCTTTCAAACGAAAGTCTCTTATAAACCAAGACATTCTTGGAACGTTCTTCGAATGTCTTACAAACTGATCTCGCCTTAAATAGTTGTGCCGAGGAATTCTGGCCGACTCTAGACAAGATTTCATCAATCATGTCTCCGGGTAGGTCTCTTAAAATATTGGGTTGTCTATCCATTTTGTGTTTTTAAACTGTAAAATAGACAAGAGTTAGATTCATAAAAAAATACTTATTAATACAAGCAATTTTTACATATATCATAAAGCATAAGAACACTATATTACATATATTACACCACACGAATACAACTATCTTATTCCGACTCGCTCGTTTCTTCTTCTTCGGTTTTGGTTCGTTTTGCCAAGTTTCTAGGGGTATATGATGTTCCCCTAATACGAGCCGTCGTTGTCCACATTGGTTTAGAAAAACCTGGTGGTTTAGAGGTTCCCGGGTCATTGTTACAACTTAAGAACTTCGGGGG
Source organism: Rutidosis leptorrhynchoides (assembly GCF_046630445.1). Classification (NCBI taxonomy): domain Eukaryota; kingdom Viridiplantae; phylum Streptophyta; class Magnoliopsida; order Asterales; family Asteraceae; genus Rutidosis; species Rutidosis leptorrhynchoides. Next base: position 359,204,628 of record NC_092339.1, read on the forward strand.
TTGACGATACATATAAAGTTCATCGGGGTTGGAATTAGATTTCTCTATTTTTATGCCCTTTCCCTTATTATTTTCTTTTGCCTTTTTAAATTCAGTTGGGGTAATTTCTATAACATCATTGGAATTCTCGTCGGAATCCGATTCATCGGAGAATTGGTAATCCTCCCAATATTTTGCTTCCTTGGCGGAAACACCATTGACCATAATTAACCTTGGTCGGTTGGTTGAGGATTTTCTTTTACTTAACCGTTTTATTATTTCCCCCGCCGGTTCTATTTCTTCATCCGGTTCCGATTCTTCTTCCGGTTCCGATTCTTCTTCCGGTTCCGACTCTTCTTCCGGTTCCGACTCTTCTTCCGGTTCCTCTTCGGGAACTTGTGAATCAGTCCACGAATCATTTCAATTTACATTTGACTCTTCATTATTATTAGGTGAGTCAATGGGACTTGTTCTAGAGGTAGACATCTATCACATAATATCAAACGTGTTAAGAGATTAATATATCACATAATATTCACATGTTAAAAATATATAGTTTCCAACAAAATTTGTTAAGCAATCATTTTTCAAGTAAACACGGTCGAAGTCCAGACTCACTAATGCATCCTAACAAACTCGATAAGACACACTAATGCAAAATTCTGGTTCTCTAAGACCAACGCTCTGATACCAACTGAAATGTCCCGTTCTTATTGATTAAAAACGTTCCATATTAATTGATTTCGTTGCGAGGTTTTGACCTCTATATGAGACGTTTTTCAAAGACTGCATTCATTTTAAAACAAACCATAACCTTTATTTCATCAATAAAGGTTTAAAAAGCTTTACGTAGATTATCAAATAATGATAATCTAAAATATCCTGTTTACACACGACCATTACATAATGGTTTACAATACAAATATGTTACAACAAAATAAGTTTCTTGAATGCAGTTTTTACACAATATCATACAAGCATGGACTCCAAATCTCGTCCTTATTTAAGTATGCGACAGCGGAAGCTCTTAATAATCACCTGAGAATAAACATGCTTAAAACGTCAACAAAAATGTTGGTGAGTTATAGGTTTAACCTATATATATCAAATCATAATAATAGACCACAAGATTTCATATTTCAATACACATCCCATACATAGAGATAAAAGTCATTCATATGGTGAACACCTGGTAACCGACATTAACAAGATGCATATATAAGAATATCCCCATCATTCCGGGACACCCTTCGGATATGATATAAATTTCGAAGTACTAAAGCATCCAGTACTTTGGATGGGGCTTGTTGGGCCCGATAGATCTATCTTTAGGATTCGCGTCAATTAGGGTGTCTGTTCCCTAATTCTTAGATTACCAGAATTAATAAAAAGGGGCATATTCGATTTCAATAATTCAACCATAGAATGTAGTTTCACGTACTTGTGTCTATTTTGTAAATCATTTATAAAACCTGCATGTATTCTCATCCCAAAAATATTAGATTTTAAAAGTGGGACTATAACTCACTTTCACAGATTTTTACTTCGTCGGGAAGTAAGACTTGGCCACTGGTTGATTCACGAACCTATAACAATATATACATATATATCAAAGTATGTTCAAAATATATTTACAACACTTTTAATATATTTTGATGTTTTAAGTTTATTAAGTCAGCTGTCCTCGTTAGTAACCTACAACTAGTTGTCCACAGTTAGATGTACAGAAATAATCAATAAATATTATCTTGAATCAATCCACGACCCAGTGTATACGTATCTCAGTATTGATCACAACTCAAACTATATATATTTTGGAATCAACCTCAACCCTGTATAGCTAACTCCAACATTCACATATAGAGTGTCTATGGTTGTTCCGAAATATATATAGATGTGTCGACATGATAGGTCGAAACATTGTATACGTGTCTATGGTATCTCAAGATTACATAATATACAATACAAGTTGATTAAGTTATGGTTGGAATAGATTTGTTACCAATTTTCACGTAGCTAAAATGAGAAAAATTATCCAATCTTGTTTTACCCATAACTTCTTCATTTTAAATCCGTTTTGAGTGAATCAAATTGCTAAGGTTTCATATTGAACTCTATTTTATGAATCTAAACAGAAAAGTATAGGTTTATAGTCGGAAAAATAAGTTACAAGTCATTTTTGTAAAGGTAGTCATTTCAGTCGAAAGAACGACGTCTAGATGACCATTTTAGAAAACATACTTCCACTTTGAGTTTAACCATAATTTTTGGATATAGTTTCATGTTCATAATAAAAAGCATTTTCTCAGAATAACAACTTTTAAATCAAAGTTTATCATAGTTTTTAATTAACTAACCCAAAACAGCCCGCGGTGTTACTACGACGGCGTAAATCCGGTTTTACGGTGTTTTTCGTGTTTCCAGGTTTTAAATCATTAAGTTAGCATATCATATAGATATAGAACATGTGTATAGTTTATTTTAAAAGTCAAGTTAGAAGGATTAACTTTTGTTTGCGAACAAGTTTAGAATTAACTAAACTATGTTCTAGTGATTACAAGTTTAAACCTTCGAATAAGATAGCTTTATATGTATGAATTGAATGATGTTATGAACATCATTACTACCTTAAGTTCCTTGGATAAACCTACTGGAAAAGAGAAAAATGGATCTAGCTTCAATGGATCCTTGGATGGCTCGAAGTTCTTGAAACAGAATCATGACACGAAAACAAGTTCAAGTAAGATCATCACTTGAAATAAGATTGTTATAGTTATAGAAATTGAACCAAAGTTTGAATATGAATATTACCTTGTATTAGAATGATAACCTACTGTAAGAAACAAAGATTTCTTGAGGTTGGATGATCACCTTACAAGATTGGAAATGAGCTAGCAAACTTGAAAGTATTCTTGATTTTATGTAACTAGAACTTGTAAAATATATGAAGAACACTTGGAACTTGAAGATAGAACTTGAGAGAGATCAATTAGATGAAGAAAATTGAAGAATGAAAGTGTTTGTAGGTGTTTTTGGTCGTTGGTGTATGGATTAGATATAAAGGATATGTAATTTTGTTTTCATGTAAATAAGTCATGAATGATTACTCATATTTTTGTAATTTTATGAGATATTTCATGCTAGTTGCCAAATGATGGTTCCCACATGTGTTAGGTGACTCACATGGGCTGCTAAGAGCTGATAATTGGAGTGTATATACCAATAGTACATACATCTAAAAGCTGTGTATTGTACGAGTACGAATACGGGTGCATACGAGTAGAATTGTTGATGAAACTGAACGAGGATGTAATTGTAAGCATTTTTGTTAAGTAGAAGTATTTTGATAAGTGTATTGAAGTCTTTCAAAAGTGTATAAATACATATTAAAACACTACATGTATATACATTTTAACTGAGTCGTTAAGTCATCGTTAGTCGTTACATGTAAGTGTTGTTTTGAAACCTTTAGGTTAACGATCTTGTTAAATGTTGTTAACCCAATGTTTATAATATCAAATGATATTTTAAATTATTATATTATCATGATATTATCATGTATGAATATCTCTTAATATGATATATATACATTAAATGTCGTTACAACGATAATCGTTACATATATGTCTCGTTTCAAAATCATTAAGTTAGTAGTCTTGTTTTTACATATGTAGTTCATTGTTAATATAATTAATGATATGTTTACTTATCATAATATCATGTTAACTATATATATAACCATATATATGTCATCATATAGTTTTTACAAGTTTTAACGTTCGTGAATCACCGGTCAACTTGGGTGGTCAATTGTCTATATGAAACCTATTTCAATTAATCAAGTCTTAACAAGTTTGATTGCTTAACATGTTGGAAACATTTAATCATGTAAATATCAATCTCAATTAATATATATAAACATGGAAAAGTTCGGGTCACTACATGTTTTGGGTTAGTTTATTAAAAACTATAATAAATTTTGATTTAAAAGTTGTTCTTCTGGGAAAATGATTTTTCTTATGAACATGAAACTATATCCAAAAATCATGGTTAAACTCAAAGTGGAAGTATGTTTTCTAAAATGGTCATCTAGACGTCGTTCTTTCGACTGAAATGACTACCTTTACAAAAATGACTTGTAACTTATATTTCCGACTATAAACCTATACTTTTTCTGTTTAGATTCATAAAATAGAGTTCAATATGAAACCATATCAATTTTATTCACTCAAAACGGATTTAAAATGAAGAAGTTATGGGTAAAACAAGATTGGATAATTTTTCTTGTTGTAGCAACGTGAAAATTGGTAACAAATCTATATTAATCATATCCTAGCTAACTTATATTGTATTATACATGTATTCTAATATATTATGTAATCTTGGGATACCATAGACACGTATGCAAATGTTTTGACATATCATATCGACCCATGTGTATATATTATTTGGAACAACCATAGACACTCTATATGCAGTAATGTGGGAGTTAGCTATACAGGGTTGAGGTTGATTCCAAAAATATATATACTTTGAGTTGTGATCTAGCCTGAGACATGTATACACTGGGTTGTGGATTGATTCAAGATAATATATATCAATTTTTTTCTGTACATCTAACGTTGGACAACTAGTTGTAGGTTACTAACGAGGACAGCTGACTTAATAAACTTAAAACATCAAAATGTATTAAAAGTGTTGTAAAAATATTTTGAATATACTTTGATATATATGTACATATTTGTTATAGGTTCGTGAATCGACCAGTGGCCAAGTCTTACTTCCCGACGAAGTAAAAATCTGTGAAAGTGAGTTATAGTCCCACTTTTAAAATCTAATATTTTTGGGATGAGAATACATGCAGGTTTTATAAATGATTTACAAAATAGACACAAGTACGTGAAACTACATTCTATGGTTGAATTATAGAAATCGAATATGCCCCTTTTTATTAAGTCTGGTAATCTAAGAATTAGGGAACAGACACCCTAATTGACGCGAATCCTAAAGATAGATCTATTGGGCCTAACAAACCCCATCCAAAGTACCGGATGCTTTAGTACTTCGAAATTTATATCATATCCGAAGGGTGTCCTGGAATGATGGGGATATTCTTATATATGCATCTTGTTAATGTCGGTTACCAGGTCTTCACCATATGAATGATTTTTATCTCTATGAATGGGATGTATATTGAAATATGAAATCTTGTGGTCTATTGTTACGATTTGATATATATAGGTTAAACCTATAACTCACCAACATTTTTTGTTGACGTTTTAAGCATGTTTATTCTCAGGTGATTATTAAGAGCTTCCGCTATCGCATACTTAAATAAGGACAAGATTTGGAGTCCATGCTTGTATGATATTGTGTAAAAACTACATTCAAGAAACTTATTTCTTTGTAATATATTTGAATTGTAAACCATTATGTAATAGTCGTGTGTAAACAGGATATTTTAGATTATCATTATTTGATAATCTACGTAAAGCTTTTTAAACCTTTATTGATGAAATAAAGGTTATGGTTAGTTTTAAAATGAATGCAGTCTTTGAAAAACATCTCATATAGAGGTCAAAACCTCGCAACGAAATCAATTAATATGAAACGTTTTTAATCAATAAGAACGGGACATTTCAGTTGGTATCTGAGCGTTGGTCTTAGAGAACCGGAAAATTTGTCTTAGTCTGTCTTATCGAGTTTGTTAGGATGTCTTAGTGAGTCTGGACTTCGACCGTGTGTTTTTAAAAATGATTACTTAACATTTTTGTTGGAAACTATATATTTTTAACATGTGAATATTATGCGATATATTAATCTCTTAACGTGTTTGATATTATGTGATAGATGTCTACCTTTAGAACAAGTCCCATTGACTCACCTAATAATAATGAAGAGTCAAATGTAAATTGGAATGATTCGTTGACTGATTCACAAGTTCCCGAAGAGGAACCGGAAGAAGAGTCGGAACCGGAAGAAGAATCAGAACCGGAAGAAGAAATAGAACCAGTGGGGGAAATAATAAAACGGTTAAGTAGAAGAAAATCCTCAACCAACCGACCAAAGTTAATTATGGTCAATGGTGTTTCCGCCAAGGAAGCAAAGTATTGGGAGGATTACCAATTCTCCGATGAATCGGATCCCGACAAGGATTCCGATGATGTTATAGAAATTACCCCAACACAATTTAATAAGGCAAAAGATAACAATAAGGGAAAGGGCATAAAAATAGAGAAATTTGATTCTAAACCCGATGAACTTTATATGTATCATCAACACCCGTATTTCTTAAGTTGTGACAATAACCCGGGAACCTCTAAACCACCAGGTTTTTCTAAACCAATGTGGAAAACGATGGCTCGTATTAGGAGAACATCATATATCCCTAGAAACTTGGCAAAACGAACCAAAACCGAAGAAGAAGAAACGGGCGAGTCGGAATAAGATAGTTGTATTCGTGTGGTGTAATATATGTAATATAGTGTGCTTATGCTTTATGATATATGTAAAAATTGCTTGTATTAATAAGTATTTTTTTTTTATGAATCTAACTCTTGTCTATTTTACAGTATAAAAACACAGAATGGATAGACAACCCAATATTTTAAGAGACCTACCCGGAGACATGATTGATGAAATCTTGTCTAGAGTCGGTCAGAATTTCTCGGCACAACTATTTAAGGCAAGATCAGTTTGTAAGACATTCGAAGAACGTTCCAAGAATGCCTTGATTTATAAAAGGCTTTCGTTCGAAAGATGGGGGATATCACATTGGGAAATCCATAAGTTACGATGTGTTTACTTTGACGCATATATTGCGGGGAACCCAAATGCAATTTTACGCAACGGGTTAAGAAATTATGTTGACTCAATATATCCGAATATAGGACTTCGTGATTTAGAAAAAGCGGCTAACATGCAACATAAAGAAGCATGTTATGCTTACGGGTTAGTAATGTTCGCTTCTCACCAAAGTGAGAACAAGAACATCGGGCTACAACTATTAAACAAAACGTTTCCACAAGTGACGGAGTCGGTAATTGGGGTAAGAAATGAGGTTTTTAGGTTATTACGAGACTGTTGTACATTACGTAACCTTCATCCTTTTGAAGACGTTACAACACATTGTCTTACTATTGGTCACAACGGTTATGTTCCACAAAACCAAGGATGGGAAGTGGTATTAGTAAAACCAGAATGCATGACTTGTTTCTGGACGTATGAATTACGTGTCTTTATTGCCTTTGCTGAACACCTTATTTATTAACTAGAATTATCTTCGCAACTACTTTGTATCAAAGTTTTATGTGCTATATTTCATGCTATATGTAAAAAAAAGCGATATTGTAAGTTTGAAAGTTATTGTATAAAGGTTTGAATATGATATTTTATTTTTGTGATTAGTTTTTCATATAGAATTGTAGTAGTTGAAATGGTATGTTAGCTACTAAGTATGAACTTAACGGGTAGGTACTACCCGAATTAAAGAGTATAAAACGCTAATATGAAGAAAGAGCTTTTATAAATAAGTTCATATTACGCTACGAAACACTATTGACTACTCTTGATATTCTATATGATTAACTCATTTCATTTGACTATTTTGAAGGAAATGGCACCGACTACTCGACACACCTTGAATATGAACGAAGAGGAATTTCGTGCCTTTCTTGCTTCAAACATAGCCGCAGTACAGGCTGCGCTACATACCAACAATAACTCCGAATCTAGCAATGCAGCTAACGGCGCAAGAAATCGTGTAGGATGCACCTACAAAGAATTCACTGCCTGCAAACCTTTGGAATTTGATGGAACCGAAGGACCGATCGGATTGAAACGGTGGACCGAGAAGGTCGAATCGGTGTTTGCCATAAGTAAGTGTACTGAAGAGGACAAAGTGAAGTACGCTACGCATACCTACACAGGTACTGCGTTAACATGGTGGAATACCTATCTAGAGCAAGTGGGACAAGATGATGCTTACGCACTACCGTGGTCAGCATTCAAGCACTTGATGAACGAGAAGTACCGTCCCAGAACCGAGGTCAATAAGCTCAAGACAGAACTTAGAGGGTTACGAACCCAAGGATTTGATATTACCACGTACGAAAGACGATTCACAGAATTGTGCCTATTGTGTCCGAGAGCGTTCGAAGATGAGGAAGAGAAGATCGACGCGTTTGTGAAAGGATTACCGGAAAGAATCCAAGAATTTATAAGTTCACACGATCCCGCCTCCATACAACAGGCATGTAGAATGGCTCACAAACTAATGAACCAGATTGAGGAAAGAATTAAAGAACAGGCGGCTGAAGAGGCCAATGTGAAGCAAGTCAAAAGAAAGTGGGAGGAAAACGGTGATAAGAATCACCAATACAACAACAACAGCAATTACAACAATAATCACAACAACTATCCCAACAATCGCAACATCAATCGCAACTACAACAAATGGCCCAACAACAACAACAACAACAACAACAATAACAACAACAGCAACTACAACAATCATCCCAACAACAATAACAACCGCAACAACAACAACAATCAGAAGCAGCTATGCCAAAGGTGTGAAAAGTATCACTCGGGGTTCTGCACCAAATTTTGCAACAAGTGTAAAAGAAATGGTCATAGCGCGGTGAAGTGTGAGGTCTACGGACCAGGGGTTAACAGAACGAAAGGAACAAATGGTGTCAGAACGAGTAATGGCGGAGCAAGTAGTGTCGGAGCAAGTTATGCCAATGTAGTTTGTTATAAATGTTAAAAACCGGGCCACATTATTAGAAATTGCCCGAACCAGGAGAACACGAATGGACAAGGCCGTGGAAGAGTTTTCAATATTAATGCGGTAGAGGCACAGGAAGACCCGGAGCTTGTTACGGGTACGTTTCTTATTGAAAATAAATCTGCTTACGTTTTATTTGATTCGAGTGCGGATAGAAGCTATATGAGTAGAGATTTTTGTGCTAAATTAAGTTTTCCATTGACGCCGTTGGATAGTAAATTTTTACTCGAATTAGCAAACGGTAAATTAATTTCAGCAGATTATATATGCCGGAATCGAGAAATTAAACTGGGTAGCGAAATATTTAAGATTTATTTGATACCAGTAGAGTTAGGGAGTTTTGATGTAATAGTTGGCATGGACTGGCTGAAGAAGGTGAAAGCAGAGATCGTGTGTTATAAAAATGCAATTCGCATTGTACGAGAAGAAGGAGAACCCTTAATGGTGTACGGAGAAAAGGGCAACATGAAGCTACATCTTATTAGTAATTTGAAGGCACAAAAACTAATAAGAAAAGGTTGTTATGCTATTCTAGCACACGTCGAGAAAGTACAAACTGAAGAAAAGAGCATCAATGATGTTCCCGTCGCAAAAGAATTTCCCGATGTATTTCTGAAAGAATTACCGGGATTACCCCCACATCGATCCGTTGAATTTCAAATAGATCTTGTACCAGGAGCTGCACCAATAGCTCGTGCTCCTTACAGACTCGCACCCAGCGAGATGAAAGAACTGCAAAGCCAATTACAAGAACTTTTAGAGCGTGGTTTCATTCGACCAAGCACATCACCGTGGGGAGCTCCTGTTTTGTTTGTCAAGAAGAAAGATGGTACATTCAGGTTGTGTATCGACTACCGAGAGTTGAACAAACTTACCATCAAGAACCGCTACCCACTACCGAGAATCGACGACTTATTTGATCAACTACAAGGCTCGTCTGTTTATTCAAAGATTGACTTACGTTCCGGGTATCATCAAATGCGGGTGAAAGAAGATGATATTCCAAAGACTGCTTTCAGAACACGTTACGGTCATTACGAGTTTATGGTCATGCTGTTTGGTTTAACTAATGCACCAGCTGTGTTCATGGACCTTATGAACCGAGTGTGTGGACCATACCTTGACAAGTTTGTCATTGTTTTCATTGATGACATACTTATTTACTCAAAGAATGACCAAGAACACGGTGAACATTTGAAAAAGGTGTTAGAAGTATTGAGGAAAGAAGAATTGTACGCTAAGTTTTCAAAGTGTGCATTTTGGTTGGAAGAAGTTCAATTCCTCGGTCACATAGTGAATAAAGAAGGTATTAAGGTGGATCCGGCAAAGATAGAAACTGTTGAAAAGTGGAAAACCCCGAAAACTCCGAAACACATACGCCAGTTTTTAGGACTAGCTGGTTACTACAGAAGGTTCATCCAAGACTTTTCCAGAATAGCAAAACCCTTGACTGAATTAACGCATAAAGGGAAGAAATTTGAATGGAAGGAAGAACAAGAGAAAGCGTTTCAGTTATTGAAGAAAAAGCTAACTACGTCACCTATATTGTCATTGCCTGAAGGGAATGATGATTTTGTGATTTATTGTGATGCATCAAAGCAAGGTCTCGGTTGTGTATTAATGCAACGAACGAAGGTGATTGCTTATGCGTCTAGACAATTGAAGATTCACGAACAAAATTATACGACGCATGATTTGGAATTAGGCGCGGTTGTTTTTTCATTAAAGACTTGGAGGCACTACTTATATGGGGTCAAAAGTATTATATATACCGACCACAAAAGTCTTCAACACATATTTAATCAGAAACAACTGAATATGAGGCAGTGTAGGTGGATTGAATTATTGAATGATTACGACTTTGAGATTCGTTACCACCCGGGGAAGGCAAATGTGGTAGCCGACGCCTTGAGCAGGAAGGACAGAGAACCCATTCGAGTAAAATCTATGAATATAATGATTCACAATAACCTTACTACTCAAATAAAGGAGGCGCAACAAGGAGTTTTAAAAGAGGGAAATTTAAAGGATGAAATACCCAAAGGATCGGAGAAGCATCTTAATATTCGAGAAGACGGAACCAGGTATAGGGCTGAAAGGATTTGGGTACCAAAATTTAGAGATATGAGAGAAATGGTACTTAGAGAAGCTCATAAAACCAGATACTCAATACATCCTGGAACGGGGAAGATGTACAAGGATCTCAAGAAACATTTTTGGTGGCCAGGTATGAAAGCCGATGTTGCTAAATACGTAGGAGAATGTTTGACGTGTTCTAAGGTCAATGCTGAGCATCAGAAACCATCAGGTCTACTTCAACAACTCGAAATCCCAGAATGGAAATGGGAAAACATTACCATGGAGTTCATCACTAAATTGCCAAGGACTGCAAGTGGTTTTGATACTATTTGGGTAATAGTTGATCGTCTCACCAAATCAGCACACTTCCTGCCAATAAGAGAAGATGACAAGATAGAGAAGTTAGCACGACTGTATTTGAAGGAAGTCGTCTCCAGACATGGAATACCAATCTCTATTATCTCTGATAGGGATGGCAGATTTATTTCAAGATTCTGGCAGACATTACAGCAAGCATTAGGAACTCGTCTAGACATGAGTACTGCCTATCATCCACAAACTGATGGGCAGAGCGAAAGGACGATACAAACGCTTGAAGACATGCTACGAGCATGTGTTATTGATTTCGGAAATAGTTGGGATCGACATTTACCGTTAGTAGAATTTTCCTACAACAACAGCTACCATTCAAGCATTGAGATGACGCCGTTTGAAGCACTTTATGGTAGAAAGTACAGGTCTCCAATTTGTTGGAGTGAAGTGGGGGATAGACAGATTACGGGTCCGGAGATAATACAAGAAACTACTGAGAAGATCATCCAAATTCAACAACGGTTGAAAACCGCCCAAAGTCGACAAAAGAGCTACGCTGACATTAAAAGAATAGATATAGAATTTGAAATTGGAGAGATGGTCATGCTTAAAGTTGCACCTTGGAAAGGCGTTGTTCGATTTGGTAAACGAGGGAAATTAAATCCAAGGTATATCGGACCATTCAAGATTATTGATCGTGTCAGACCCGTAGCTTACCGACTTGAGTTACCTCAACAACTCGCGGCTGTACATAACACTTTCCACGTCTCGAATTTGAATAAATGTTTTGCTAAAGAAGATCTCACTATTCCGTTAGATGAAATCCAAATCAACGAAAAACTTCAATTCATCGAAGAACCCGTCGAAATAATGGATCGTGAGGTTAAAAGACTTAAGCAAAACAAAATACCAATTGTTAAGGTTCGATGGAATGCTCATAGAGGACCCGAGTTCACCTGGGAATGAGAAGATCAGATGAAGAAGAAATACCCGCATTTATTTCCAGAAGATACGTCAACACCTCCAACTGCTTAAAATTTCGGGACGAAATTTATTTTAACAGGTAGGTACTGTAGTGACCCGAACTTTTCCATGTTTATATATATATTAAATGAAATTGTTAATTACATGATTAAGTGTTTCCAACATGTTAAGAAATCAAACTTGTTAAGACTTGATTAATTGAAATAGGTTTCATATAGACAATTGACCACCCAAGTTGACCGGTGATTCACGAACGTTAAAACTTGTGAAAACTATATGATGACATATATATGGTGTAATGACCCGGAATTTTCCGACCAAATTATACTTATGAGATTAATATTTACATAAATTAAACCATACCAACATGATAAGCAATCCTAATTGTTGAGACTTGTGTTTTTGAAAAGAGTTTTACACAACGTTTGACCGTCCAATATGACCGATGATATCACGAACTATATAACATACGATAATTATACATTTGTGTATATATATGTATTTATATATATTTAACATGATTTAAGGATAGTTTAACATCTCATTGTGTACTAATGACAATGAGTTATAAGTATATTTTGAAACTACTAACTTAAGTTTTCAAAACGATAACTATACGTAACATTCTTTGATATATATACTTATAATCTATAATGCTTATACATGTATCGTATATATAATGTATTTAATCACTTTTTAAGGACTTAAATACATAAAACAATATAAGTATATTCACAAAAGATAGCTATATTTGAATTCTCGTTCCGTTTCCTCAAGATTTCTATACGTATATCTAGGGTATATGTACCCGTATCATACCCAGCTTCTATACGTATTTACTATTGGTATATACACATCAAATCAACATCCTAATCAACATTATTACTGCCCTAGATATGAGGTAACTAGGATTTGTCAAGTAGTATGAATTATTAGTAAGAAAACAAAATTATGAATCCTTTTCTTTCTTTATAAACTAAAAATGTTTTTATAAATGAACACCATTTCTTCACTCCATTTTCTCATATCTACACCCTCATTTATCTCTCAAAATACTCCTAACTTTATACTTGATCATCTCCAAGCATTTTCCCCATCATTTAGCTTCAATTACAAGTCTTAAACACCATAAGAAAACTCTTTCAAAAACATATCAAAATAACCACCCATTTGAAGAAGTTTACTTCCAACCTTTTGATCTAACTCCACCACTCTTTGATTTCAAGATTATTTCTTATCTTTTGCAGTAACTTTGTCCAAGTAACTTGAGGTAGTAACCTTGTTCATAATCTTATTCAATTCATATTCATATAGCTATCTTATTTTGTGGTATAAAATTTTAACAACAAGAACATGGTTTGAATGATTTTAAACTTGTTCGCAAACTAAATAGATCCTTCTAACTTGACTTTTAAAACACTTCAAGACCTGTAATATATCATAATGATATGCTAACCTAACAAAATATAACTAGGTTTTACAAAGAACATCTTAAAAACTGAATCTACGTCGTCAGAGTGCAACCGGGGGCTATTTTGGGTTGGATAATTAAAAACCATCTTGAACTTTGAATTGGAAGTTCATGTTCTGGAAAAATGATATTTCTTATGAATATGTTAACACATAAAAATTTCATGGTTTAACTCAAAGTGTAAGTATTTTTAGAAAAATGATCATTAAATGTTGTTTTTATGATGGAAAATGATCACTTTCATAAGTTTCACCAAAGTTTGACCTATAACCTATGATTTCAAATACAAACTAAGGTATTTTCAGTTCATATTATTAAAATTTGACTCGATCCAAGGAAGTGGCAAGTTGAACCAACAAAAACGGAGTTGTAATGAAGAAACTACGACTAAAACAAGATTGGGTATCCGAAGCTAGTTTAGCTACGAAAATATTTGGAGAAAAAGTTAATTAATCATATCTTTTCTAATTAATATGATATTTTATATATAATTACTTATGATTTGATTTTATATATTTCAGGACCACCCGTAAACAACACGAGAAGATTAATCATAAGACCTCATGATTGTACGCAACACGTTATTTGACAACACGGTACTTTATGTACGCAACACGTCATTTGACAACATGGTACCATGGGTCGAGATTAATTCTAATCAATACGAATACGATGGGGTCTTTATTTATTTTATTTAAGCAACTAATTGTGGACCACTAACATCGGACTGCTAACTACGGACTACGAAAATATTAAAAGTATTAAAAGTATATATATATATGTAACGATTACTTAAAAAGAAAATATGTTGATATATTATATATATGGTTAGGTTCGTGATATCTATCGGAGACCAAGTCGAATTAAATACCTTCAAGGCAAAAGTGAGTTTCATTTGCTCCCTTTTTAATTGCTTTTGCAATATATATTTTTGGGCTGAGATTACATGCGCCGTTTTTTATAAATGTTTACGAAATAGACACAAGTACTTAAAATATATTCTACGTTAAGTTGTACTACTGGCATACTTCCCTGTAGCTTGGTAACTACTATTTATATGGGTATTGTAAACGCGAATCCTGTTGATAGATTTATCGGGCCTGACAACCCCAACCGGACTGGACGACCAGTATTCAACAGTTGCACAGTACTTTGTTTTGTAGGCTACACTTGGTACGGTGTAGTGAGATTTCATAATAAAGGGAATATGCGACGTTGATTAATAGTTAAGTATGGTTACCAAGTGCTCAACCACTTAGAATGCTTTACATACACTTGCGAGTGTATTATGTTTATGATTATGAAATCTTGTGGTCTATTAACATATTGAAATGATTGTTATGATAAACCTATGAACTCACCAACCTTTTGGTTGACACTTTAAAGCATGTTTATTCTCTGGTACGAATTAAGTCTTCCGCTGTGCATTTGCTCAATATAAGGACATTACTTGGAGCCGATCATCGCAATGGGACCAAATGTTGATGACTTCGTCCAGGTGGATTAGGACGGGTCCTTTCAGTTGGTATCAGAGCTGGTTTAATGCAGTTTATTAGCGGGTTAATCGTAGAGGGGGTTCTCACAGTGTTACCTGTGACGAAGCATTGGCTCTTACTCCTCGCGGTCCCTATTAGGGTTGGCTGTACTGCCGAGAGGCGGGCAGTAAAATCAGTGTCTGAGGTATGCTCAGTGGTCACAGGCGGTTAGCTGAGAAGGCACTGAGTGGGATGCGTCCCCAACTTTCAGTTGGTATCAGAGCGGTGGTCGTAGCGAACCAGGTCTTGCATTAGTGTGTCTAACTAGTAGTTGTTAGGATGCACTAATGAGTCTGGACTTCGACCGTGTCTACATGTCAAAAGTTTTGCTTATCATTTCTAGTCGAAAATCATCTGCTTATCATCCTTAGGAAATTACCTACTTATCATTCATAAGTCTAGACACGTTTTACTGCATTTACTGCATTGATAGTGTATAGACGAATTCTTATCTTAGCATATCTGTTATTGCGAACTTTGACTGATATCTTATCAAAGATTCTCCGTAATTTACGGGATTTTGGTATTATATATACATATGTAAATTATGTATTGAAGAGTACCAAATCTAACTCCTATAATCTATTCCATACCAAAAATTCATTTTCCCTATTATACAAGATGGATTCCGCAACTAGTTCGAATTCTTCAGATTCCGACAGTTATGCCGATATGAATTTCCATTCGGGCTCCAAAAGCAGCGTCACCGGAATGGATCAACCAATTTCCCATCATCTATTCTGGATGAATTGGGGATGGGTTCGTAATATACTAAATCACTGGAGACAAGAAGAAGGTGATCCATTCCATCCACCAAATTGCCCTCTTGGCGATGAACCTGAAGCACTTACCGGCGAACCTATTCGAAACACCATTTTCTCTCTCATTTCTAGAGTATCTCATCACGATTATATACTATCCCATATTACAAATCTTGTTCATTCGCTCGCTCCAACCGCCAATCATCCCGGTGTACTAGCAGAAGTTAACGAACTTCGCGCTCGCGTGACGGCTTTGGAGAACATGGTGCGAAGGTTGCAAACACAGGCAGCAGCACCAGCAGCATAATCAGCACCACCATCAATAACATCAACAATACCATCATCACCACTAACAAACAACATCCGCATCACACGTCTCGACATCATAATCTGTCCCACAAACATCAACATCATACGCACCATTGATACTAAGGAGTACCAACAATAATGAACGATGAAGTATTGATCCATAACTTCATTGATATTCTGCGAAGAATATGTGGTTTTAAAAAGTTTGAGAGATTTCTTATTCTAGCTCAAACCGAAAAGCAAATGAGATTAATATCATATTAACTCATTAAATTCATGATTTCATCTGAAGAAAATATATATGTATATATGTTTTCATAAAGATTGTAATTAAAAGTTCTTTTGTACAAAATATTAATGGTGATTTTTTTTTTAACGGGTAGGTAATACCCGAGGAATAATTAGATTTCATCTTAATAAGTTACATTGTACATTCGTTGAAGCTGATTCAACAGTCATTTACTATCCTACTTACAACCACCGATATACGTATCCGTTCACTGCAGAATAACCATTTTCATTCAATTTCATATTTGGATTTTGACTTTCCAGAATCCAACAAGTGGCATATGAAGAAAACATATGACAAAATAAAATCTGTTAGAAACAAACAAATTAACTATGAAAAATTTTGTTAAGAATCCACGCTAACTGTTTCAGCTAACTGTTCCTAGCTAACTGATTACATTTTATTTATCGCAGTTTATTTATCGCAATTTAATTATCGCACTTTTATTTATCGTCATTTAATTTCTGTAATTATTTTACGCACTTTAAATATCGGGACACGTATACAATGTTTTGACATATCATATCGACGCATCTATATATATTATTTGGAATCACCATTGACACTCTATATGCAGTAATGATCGAGTTCTCTATACAGGGTTGAGGTTGATTCTACAATAATATATATAGTTTGAGTTGTGATCGAGTCTGAGACGTATACGGGTCACGACACGTATTAATTAATTCGTATATTATATATTAAACTATATATGAATTATTGGACTGTTACTGTGGACTATCGACTGTGGACTAATGACATTGGACAATTAAAATGAATTAAAATATTGATTATAACATAGGAAACTAAACATTTCTTCAAGATTGCCACTTGATTTCTTCTTAAACCTCATTGTATCTCGACGATTACAATCAGCGTTCAAATCTATCATGATTCTTAAAAACAACTCAACCGAGAGGATAAACCAACCGCACTTCATCTACGGAAGAAAAGATTGATGCATATAGTTATGCACCTGAAAAACCCTCGGAAACTGAGTAAACGTTTGACACGTATCTGTTCTAGTTCCTTTGACATTGTTATTACCGAAGATTGTTTTGCAATCCCTTTCCAAAGTAGCTAATTTTGTCACAGCTCCAGCAAGTCAACTCCGACTTTTCATCCGAAACAACTTTATTATAACCGCGATATATATGCGTACTCTTTATTGTTGCTGGGGAACCTTTTATATTCCACAATATTACCATCAGCGATTAATCATTCGAAAAACACAATTCTCCTGAAACTACCTCGGTTTGATAACCGATGACCCAGATCAGTTAACTTTGAAAATGTTGACGAAGCAGCATGTTGTAGATGATCTTAATGGCCAAAAGTTTGATGATAAAGAAAGGAGTGTTAGGAACGCTCGATAGAAAATTTAGTACCGAAAAGCGGATTATGCGAAACTATGAAGAAAGCCATGGACAAATCACAAAGAATAAGTTTGCCTTCAAAGAATCTAAATGATTCTGTGCCTGCTGAAATCGTTAGCAAACATCTTATTTCTCATTCTAAACCTTCACAGACAAATCTTCTTCATCATCCATTGATATTAAAAATTCTAAGATATTCTCGTATGTTCTATTATAAATATCCTCCATATTTCTGGCGATATTTTCACAACTATTCTTATCTGAGATCATTTATCTCTCCGTAATATCTGCAACATAAAAGAAACTGTGTTAGTTTCTAAATTCTGAAACCTTCGAGTTTAAAATATGAATGTTTTGAAGTAGTGTTGGGAACTGAAGCATGGATTAGTATAATATAATGACACTTGATCAACGTCATTATATTACAGTAAGTCATGCTGAGTTTCTAATGAAGCATGATGATTCACAGTACTGTCATCATGTGCCATTTACACGACTCTTACATTCTATCTAATCTCTAAACATATCAAGAGAATATTTTTCTGGATGACTCGGTCATCTCCTGGGTATTCTGGTAATTTAACAAATCAAAATCGTTCTATTACCATTTTCTTCTTAGAGCATTAGCTACGTTCATTCTGAATTTCATATCTATGAATTCCGGACCATTACTCGCTTGACTCGAAGTCGGGAAGAGAAAACGAAAGCATGAAGCTCCGAAAAATAAGGAAGAATATAAACTCCGATAATAACCCCGAAATTACAAACTGTGTATATCGATGCAGATAGCAATATAGAGACACGGGAGAATTAGAAAAACTATAAACACAAGAGTATAGTAGAAGTAAATAGATTCTTCTGGTGGTAGATGAAAAAGAAGAATGACAGATATAAAAGTTAGGAGTATATCAAGAATCAGGACTGGATGGAGCATATTGATGAATGCTTTAAAGTAAGAATCAAGGGAGAAAGAATAGAAGGTGTGAGTCGTGAAAAATAAGGAAACGAATGGGTGAATTTATAGTGAAATATCTGACAGAGCAATCGAAACAGATTATTGCATATAATCAAAGAAGATCCTGATTTCCTTAATCACCAAAGAACCAAATCTTATTACGTAAGATTCTCTTTAAATCCCTTAAATCCCAAAAATCAATCATAACTACGTCATCGGTTAAGACGAATATATTTTACTCATCTCACTCTTTTACGATAGTCTCATTTGTATTCTTCGCATAATCGAATCATTTTATCTACATTACTCAATGATGATAAAACTTCATTATCACCTTATATTTGTCATGAAAACCTTCTTATTGTTATCCATAACAACCTCTATCAAATTTCGGGGACGAAATTTCTTTAACGGGTAGGTACTGTAATGACCCTGAATTTTCCGACCAAATTATACTTATGAGATTAATATTTACATAAATTAAACCATACCAACATGATAAGCAATCCTAATTTTTGAGACTTGTGTTTTTGAAAAGAGTTTTACACAACGTTTGACCGTCCAATATGACCGATGATATCACGAACTATATAACATACGATAATTATATGTTTGTGTATATATATGTATTTATATATATTTAACATGATTTAAGGATAGTTTAACATCTCATTGTGTACTAATGACAATGAGTTATAAGTATATTTTGAAACTACTAACTTAAGTTTTCAAAACGATAACTATACGTAACATTCTTTGATATATATACTTATAATCTATAATGCTTATACATGTATCGTATATATAATGCATTTAATCACTTTTAAGGACTTAAATACATAAAACAATAAAAGTATATTCACAAAAGATAGCTATATTTGAATTCTCGTTCCGTTTCCTCAAGATTTCTATACGTATATCTAGGGTATATGTACCCGTATCATACCCAGCTTCTATACGTATTTACTATTAGTATATACACATCAAATCAACATCCTAATCAACATTATTACTGCCCTAGATATGAGGAAACTAGGATTTGTCAAGTAGTATGAATTATTAGTAAGAAAACAAAATTATGAATCCTTTTCTTTCTTTATAAACTAAAAACGTTTTTATAAATGAACACCATTTCTTCACTCCATTTTCTCATATCTACACCCTCATTTATCTCTCAAAATACTCCTAACTTCATACTTGATCATCTCCAAGCATTTTCCCCATCATTTAGCTTCAATTACAAGCCTTAAACACCATAAGAAAACTCTTTCAAGAACATATCAAAATAACTACCCATTTGAAGAAGTTTACTTCCAACCTTTTGATCTAACTCCACCACTCTTTGATTTCAAGATTATTTCTTATCTTTTGCAGTAACTTTGTCCAAGTAACTTGAGGTAGTAACCTTGTTCATAATCTTATTCAATTCATATTCATATAGCTATCTTATTTTGTGGTATAAAATTTTAACAACAAGAACATGGTTTGAATGATTTCAAACTTGTTCGCAAACTAAATAGATCCTTCTAACTTGACTTTTAAAACACTTCAAGACCTGTAATATATCATAATGATATGCTAACCTAACAAAATATAACTTGGTTTTACAAAGAACATCTTAAAAACTGAATCTACGTTGTCAGAGTGCAACCGGGGGCTGTTTTGGATTGGATAATTAAAAACCATCTTGAACATTGAATTGGAAGTTCATGTTCTGGAAAAATGATATTTCTTATGAATATGTTAACACATAAAAATTTCATGGTTTAACTCAAAGTGTAAGTAATTTTAGAAAAATGATCATTAAATGTTGTTTTTATGATGGAAAATGATCACTTTCATAAGTTTCACCAAAGTTTGACCTATAACCTATGATTTTGAATAAAAACTAAGGTATTTTCAGTTCATATTCTTAAAATTTGACTCGATCCAAGGAAGTGGCAAGTTGAACCAAAAAAAACGGAGTTGTAATGAAGAAACTACGACTAAAACAAGATTGGGTATCCGAAGCTAGTTTAGCTACGAAAATATTTGGAGAAAAAGTAAATTAATCATATCTTTTCTAATTAATATGATATTTTATATATAATTACTTATGATTTGATTTTATATATTTCAGGACCACCCGTAAACAACACGAGAAGATTAATCATAAGACCTCATGATTGTACGCAACACGTCATTTGACAACACGGTACTTTATGTACGCAACACGTCATTTGACAACATGGTACCATGGGTCGAGATTAATTCTGATCAATACGAATACGATGGGGTCTTTATTTATTTTATTTAAGTAACTAATTGTGAACCACTAACATCGGACTGCTAACTACGGACTAAGAAAATATTAAAAGTATTAAAAGTATATATATATATGTAACGATTACTTAAAAAGAAAATATGTTGATATATTATATATATGGTTAGGTTCGTGATATCTATCGGAGACCAAGTCGAATTAAATACCTTCAAGGCAAAAGTGAGTTTTATTTGCTCCCTTTTTGATTGCTTTTGCAATATATATTTTTGGGCTGAGATTACATGCGCCGTTTTTTATAAATGTTTACGAAATAGACACAAGTACTTAAAATATATTCTACGTTGAGTTGTACCACTGGCATACTTCCCTGTAGCTTGGTAACTACTATTTACATGGGTATTGTAAACGCGAATCCTGTTGATAGATCTATCGGGCCTGACAACCCCAACCGGACTGGACGACCAGTATTCAACGGTTGCACAGTACTTCGTTTTGTAGGCTACACTTGGTACGGTGTAGTGAGATTTCATAATAAAGGGAATATGCGACGTTGATTAATAGTTAAGTATGGTTACCAAGTGCTCAACCACTTAAAATGCTTTACATACACTTGCGAGTGTATTATGTTTATGATTATGAAATCTTGTGGTCTATTAACATATTGAAATGATTGTTATGATAAACCTATGAACTCACCAACCTTTTGGTTGACACTTTAAAGCATGTTTATTCTCAGGTACGAATTAAGTCTTCCGCTGCGCATTTGCTCAATATAAGGACATTACTTAGAGCCGATCATCGCAATGGGACCAAATGTTGATGACTTCATCCAGGTGGATTAGGATGGGTCCTTTCATATGGATATATATATATATATATATATATATATATATATATATATATATATATATATATATATATATATATATATAGTTAACATGATATTATGATAAGTAAACATATCATTAAGTATATTAACAATAAACTACATATGTAAAAACAAGACTACTAACTTAATGATTTTGAAACGAGACATATATGTAACGATTATCGTTGTAACGACATTTAATGTATATATATATCATATTAAGATATATTAATACATCATGATATCATGATAATGTAATAATTTAACATCTCATTTGATTTAATAAACAATGGGTTAACAACATTTAACAAGATCGTTAACCTAAAGGTTTCAAAACAACACTTACATGTAACGACTAACGATGACTTAACGACTCAGTTAAAATGTATATACATGTAGTGTTTTAATATGTATTCATACACTTTTAAAAGACTTCAAGACACTTATCAAAATACTTCTACTTAACAAAAATGCTTACAATTACATCCTCGTTCAGTTTCATCAACAATTATACTCGTATGCACCCGTATTCATACTCGTACAATACACAGCTTTTAGATGTATGTACTATTGGTATATATACTCCAATGATTAGCTCTTAGCAGCCCATGTGAGTCACCTAACGCATGTGGGAACCATCATTTGGAAACTAGCATGAAATATCTCATAAAATTACAAAAATATGAGTAATCATTCATGACTTATTTACATGTAAACAAAATTACACATCCTTTATATCTAATCCATATACCAACGACCAAAAACACCTACAAACACTTTCATTCTTCAATTTTCTTCATCTAATTAATCTCTCTCAAGTTCTATCTTCAAGTTCTAAGTGTTCTTCATAAATTCTACAAGTTCTAGTTTCATAAAATCAAGAATGCTTCCAAGTTTGCTAGCTTACTTCCAATCTTGTAGAGTGATCATCCAACCTCAAGAAATCTTTATTATTTACAGTAAGATATCTTTCTAATACAAGGTAATACTCATATTCAAACTTTGATTCAATTTCTATAACTATAACAATCTTATTTCGAGTGAAAATCTTACTTGAACTTGTTTTCGTGTCATGATTCTGCTTCAAGAACTTTCAAGCCATCCAAGGATCCTTTGAAGCTAGATCCATTTTTCTCATTTCCAGTAGCTTTATCCAGAAAACTCGAGGTAGTAATGATGTTCATAACATCATTCGATTCATACATATAAAGCTATCTTATTCGAAGGTTTAAACTTGTAATCACTAGAACATAGTTTAGTTAATTATAAACTTGTTCGCAAACAAAAGTTAATCCTTCTAACTTGAATTTTAAAATCAACTAAACACATGTTCTATATCTATATGATATGCTAACTTAATGATTTAAAACCTGAAAACACGAAGAACACTGTAAAACCGGACATACGCCGTCGTAGTAACACCGCAGGCTGTTTTGGGTTAGTTAATTAAAAACTATGATAAACTTTGATTTAAAATTTGTTCTTCTGGGAAAATGATTTTTCTTATGAACATGAAACTATATCCAAAAATCATGGTTAAACTCAAAGTGGAAGTATATGTTTTCTAAAATGGTCATCTAGACGTCGTTCTTTCGACTGAAATGACTACCTTTACAAAAATGACTTGTAACTTATATTTCCTACTATAAACCTATACTTTTTCTGTTTAGATTCATAAAATAGAGTTCAATATGAAACCATAACAATTTGATTCACTCAAAACAGATTTAAAATGAAGAAGTTATGGGTAAAACAAGATTGGATAATTTTTCTTGTTGTAGCAACGTGAAAATTGGTAACAAATCTATATTAATCATATCCTAGCTAACTTATATTGTATTATACATGTATTCTAATATATTATGTAATCTTGGGATACCATAGACACGTATGCAAATGTTTTGACATATCATATCGACCCATGTGTATATATTATTTGGAACAACCATAGACACTCTAAATGCAGTAATGTGGGAGTTAGCTATACAGGGTTGAGGTTGATTCCAAAAATATATATACTTTGAGTTGTGATCTAGCCTGAGACGTGTATACACTGGGTCGTGGATTGATTCAAGATAATATATATCAATTTTTTTCTGTACATCTAACGTTGGACAACTAGTTGTAGGTTACTAACGAGGACAACTGACTTAATAAACTTAAAACATCAAAATGTATTAAAAGTGTTGTAAATATATTTTGAATATACTTTGATATATATGTACATATTTGTTATAGGTTCGTGAATCGACCAGTGGCCAAGTCTTACTTCCCGACGAAGTAAAAATCTGTGAAAGTGAGTTATAGTCCCACTTTTAAAATCTAATATTTTTGGGATGAGAATACATGCAGGTCTTATAAATGATTTACAAAATAGACACTAGTACGTGAAACTACATTCTATGGTTGAATTATCGAAATCGAATATACCCCTTTTTATTAAGTCTGGTAATCTAAGAATTAGGGAACAGACACCCTAATTGACGTGAATCCTAAAGATAGATCTATTGGGCCTAACAAACCTTATCCAAAGTACCGGATGCTTTAGTACTTCGAAATTTATATCATATCCGAAGGGTGTCCCGGAATGATGGGGATATTCTTATATATGCATCTTGTTAATGTCGGTTACCAGGTGTTCACCATATGAATGATTTTTATCTCTATGTATGGGATGTATATTGAAATATGAAATCTTGTGGTCTATTGTTACGATTTGATATATATAGGTTAAACCTATAACTCACCAACATTTTTTGTTGACGTTTTAAGCATGTTTATTCTCAGGTGATTATTAAGAGCTTCCGCTGTTGCATACTTAAATAAGGAGAAGATTTGGAGTCCATGCTTGTATGATATTGTGTAAAAACTGCATTCAAGAAATTTATTTCGTTGTAACATATTTGAATTGTAAACCATTATGTAATAGTCGTGTGTAAACAGGATATTTTAGATTATCATTATTTAATAATCTACGTAAAGCTTTTTAAACCTTTATTGATGAAATAAAGGTTATGGTTTGTTTTAAAATGAATGCAGTCTTTGAAAAACTGTAAGACCCTAATCAGTTTGTACAGCAGTGTAAATATGTTACATAGAGTGTGGGTGATGTTGTGCAGTTAAACAGAAGTCACTGAGTGAGCTGAGCATAGTGCGCGCCGCGCACACTAAAGGGAGCGCGCCGCGCACCCTTACTGTAGCTGGGTTCCAGCTTTTTAAATCAGATATTTTGATGGGCATTTTGGTAAATTCACTTATGGACGGGTTAAAGACAGATAGGTCAGTTTGTGGAGCACCATTACTCCATTATCAACAACCTTATCACTTTAACTTTAATTCTAGAGAGAGATTGTGATTTTTGAGAGAGAAAGCTTAAATCCAAGAGGAAGGAGCTTGTTTTGGGTTAAAGTTCAAGCATTAAAGTCGTTCATCTTATCTCTAGCTTCGTTGTGGTAGTTGTGGTATGTTCTAATTTTATTTTCCTTACTTTGATTTTGTGTAAGGGTTAGGGTTTGAGTAAATGATGAACACAAATCCCATTATTGGTGATTTTGGGTGTTCTTGGGTAAAATTGAGTCTTGAATACTAATTGGTGACTAGTCTAGGGTTTCAAAGTATTAAATGATGTTTATGAACCCTAATTGGTGAGTTAATTGCTAACACACCTATTTATTTAGTAAATGGGTGTTGGTTAGTTAGTGGATGACCCGAAATGGGTGTGTTGTCTTAAAATGGTTATTTGGGTAATAAATTGACCTAGTTTGGAAAGATGGGTATGAATTACCCTAATTATGTATTAGTTGGTGTTGGTGGACCTTAATCACTAGCTTTTAAGTGATTAGTGGTGGTCTTGACTTTAATTGGGCGGTTTTGGTATAAATGGGCAATTTAATACATTAAGTCATTAAATGCTCATGTGTAAGTGTTAGTATTGAGTCCACTTAGCTTGTGTGTTGATCAAGTACTTATTATATTAGGTACTTTGCTTTGAAGCTTGTGGAGGTTGAAATCGTCATCTAATTGTTAAGGTGGGTAGAATAATTATATGCGTATGTATATAATGTATCTATTTGTTGTAGCGTGAAAGGTGTAGTGTCGAGGTGTTAAGACACCACGTTTCACATGAAGGGTGTAGCATCGAGGTGTTAAGATGCCACTCGGGTGTAGCATCGAGGTGTTAAGATGCCACCTAGGAGTGTAGTGTCGAGGTGTTAAGACACCACTCCGTAAAATAATGAGTGTTGCATCGAGGTGTTAAGATGCCACTCGGGGTGATGTGCCGAGGTGTTAAGGTGCCACCCCAGGGGTTAGTGGTGCGAGGTGTTAAGTGCCCTAATGGATGTTATGAACATCGATGGCGTTTTCGCGAGCGCCGTTCCATTGTACTATTGGTCGACCATGGTTACTTGTGTTGTAAGCATATTATATCATTTCGAGTTATATTATTATGCGGTTGTTGTTAGCTTGTGGTATTGGAGATTATAGCTTGTTAATGTGACGATAAGCTAATTGTGTTGCTAGCATGTTTGCGGTTTGTGTAAGTGTATGCAAGTAGGTATAATTATAAATATATTCGTATAATTATTGCATTCACTAAGCTTTGCTTACCCTCTCGTTGTTTACCATTTTATAAGTTCGGTTTTGGACAAGGGTAAGGGCATCGTATTGGACTAGAGATCCCGCTTGATGCTAGGGGACGCTTTTGGCTTTAGTAGCTCTTGGAGTTTGACCGGTAGTTGGGTAGTTTAATCAAAAACGCCATGCTCATTGTGTAGTTTGGAACTTAAACTTTTTGGTGGTCGAAACTCTAAACTTGTATTAAACTTGTATTTTGGGTCATGTGGGCCCCGCTTGTAAAACAACATTTTTATATATGATTCGTGTTAGTTTTACATATATAAGTTTGTTGTGAAAAGCGTTCGGTCTAAAAATGTCGGGAAGTGGTCCATCTTTTTGTGTGTTAAAAACAGTTCGGGCAGAAGCTGGAGTGCTCTGTGCATGCCGCGCACTACAGGGGATGCGCGCCGCGCACTCCCCTGTCCAGCAGCTTTTAATTTTTTTTTTTTTTGGGACTGTTTATGGTCGGTTATCGGGTTGGGTTGTTACAAAAACGTCTCATATAGAGGTCAAAACCTCGCAATGAAATCAATTAATATGGAACGTTTTTAATCAATAAGAACGGGACATTTCACCAATGATCAGCTCTTAGCAGCCTATGTGAGTCACCTAACACATGTGGGAACCATCATTTGGCAACTAGCATGAAATATCTCATAAAATTACAAAAATATTAGTAATCATTCATGACTTATTTACAAGTAAACAAAATTACACATCCTTTATATCTAATCCATATACCAACGACCAAAAACACCTACAAACACTTTCATTCTTCAATTTTTTTCATCTAATTGATCTCTCTCAAGTTCTATCTTCAAGTTCTAAGTGTTATTCATAAATTCTATAAGTTCTAGTTTCATAAAATCAAGAATACTTCCAAGTTTGCTAGCTTACTTCCAATCTTGTAAAGTGATCATCCAACCTTAAGAAATCTTTCTTATTTACAGTAATATATCTTTCTAATACAAGGTAATACTCATATTTAAACTTTGATACAATTTCTATAACTATAACAATCTTATTTCGAGTGGAAATCTTACTTGAACTTGTTTTCGTGTCATGATTCTGCTTCAAGAACTTTCAAGCCATCCAAGGATCCTTTGAAGCTAGATCTATTTTTTCTCATTTCCAGTAGGTTTACCTACTAAAATTAAGGTAGTAATGATGTTCATAACATCATTCGATTCATACATATAAAACTATCTTATTCGAAGATTTAAACTTGTAATCACTAGAACATAGTTTAGTTAATTCTAAACTTATTCGCAAATAAAGTTAATCCTTCTAACACCGCGGGCTGTTTTGGGTTTGATAATTAAAAACTATGATAAACTTTGATTTAAAAGTTGTTCTTCTGGGAAAATGATTTTTCTTATGAACATGAAACTATATCCAAAAATCATGGTTAAACTCAAAGTGGAAGTATGTTTTTCAAAATGGTCATCAAGACGTCGTTCTTTCGACTGAAATGACTACCTCTTACAAAAACAACTTGTAACTTATATTTTTGACTATAAACCTATATTTTTTCTGTTTAGATTCATAAAATAGAGTTCAATATGAAACCATAGCAATTTTATTCACTCAAAACGGATTTAAAACGAAGAAGTTATGGGTAAAACAAGATTGGATATTTTTTTGATTGTTGTAGCTACGGGAAATATTGTAACAATTCTATACAAATCATATCCTAGCTAACTTATATTGT
Organism: Rutidosis leptorrhynchoides; assembly: GCF_046630445.1. Classification (NCBI taxonomy): domain Eukaryota; kingdom Viridiplantae; phylum Streptophyta; class Magnoliopsida; order Asterales; family Asteraceae; genus Rutidosis; species Rutidosis leptorrhynchoides. The sequence goes on from NC_092339.1 coordinate 359,232,925, forward strand.
ATTATACATGTATTCTAATATATTATGTAATCTTGGAATACCATAGACACGTATGCAAATGTTTTGACATATCATATCGACCCATGTATATATATTATTTGGAACAACCATAGACACTCTATATGCAGTAATGTTTGAGTTAGATATACAGGGTTGAGGTTGATTCCAAAAATATATATACTTTGAGTTGTGATCTAGCCTGAGACGTGTATACACTGGGTCGTGGATTGATTCAAGATAATATATATCGATTTATTTCTGTACATCTAATTGTGGACAACTAGTTGTAGGTTACTAACGAGGACAGCTGACTTAATAAACTTAAAACATTAAAACGTATTAAAAATGTTGTAAATATATTTTGAACATACTTTGATATATATGTACATATTTTTTATAGTTTCGTGAATCGACCAGTGGCCAAGTCTTACTTCCCGACGAAGTAAAAATCTATGAAAGTGAGTTATAGTCCCACTTTTAAAAATCTAATATTTTGGGATGAGAATACATGCAGTTTTATAAATGTTTTACGAAATAGACACAAGTAAATGAAACTACATTATATTGGTGAATGATCGAAGCCGAATATGCTCCTTTTTCTTGGTAGCCTAAGAATTAGTAAACCGATCTACTAATTGACGTGAATCCTAAAGATAGATCTATTGGGCCTAACGAACCCCATCCAAAGTACCGGATACTTTAGTACTTCGAATTCGTTTTTTTATCATGTCCGAAGGATTTCCCGGAATGATAGGGGATATTCTTATATGCATCTTGTTAATGTTGGTTACCAGGTGTTCACCATATGAATGATTTTTATCTCTATGTATGGGATGTATATTGAAATATAAAATCTTGTGGTCTATTATTACGATTTGATAAATATATAGGTTAAACCTATAACTCACCAATATTTTCGTTGACGTTTAAAGCATGTTTATTCTCAGGTGATTATTAAGAGTTTCCGATGTTGCATGCTAAAATATGGACAAGATATGGTGTCAGCATGCTTGTATAATATTGTTTAAAACTGCATTCGAGATTTACTTTGTTGTAACATATTAATATTGTAAACCAACATGTATTGGTGGAGTGTATGTGTGAAATTTTTAGATTATCATTTTTGATAATCTAGGTGGTGTCCTTTTAACCTTGTCGATAAAATAAAGGTTATGGTTTGTTTTAAAAACGAATGTAGTCTTTGAAAAACGTCTCATATAGAGGTCAAAACCTCGCAACGAAATCAATTAATATGGAACGTTTATAATCTATATGAACGGGACATTTCAGTTGGTATCAGAGCGTTGGTCTTAGAGAATCAGAAATTTACATTAGTATGTCTTATCGAGTTTGTTAGGATACATTAGTGAGTCTATACTTCGACCGTATTTTCTTTAAAAATGGTTGCTTAACACTTTTGTTGGAAACTATATATTATTAATCTGTAAATATTATGTGATATATTAACCTCTTAATGTGTTTGATATTGTGTGATAGATGTCTACCACTAGTACAAATCCCATCGATTCACCTAATAATAATGAAGAGTCGAATATATTTTAGGAAGATTCACAAAATCCCGAGGAGGAACCGGAAGAGGAGGAACCGGAAGAAGAGGAACCGGAAGAGGAGGAACAGGAAGAAGAAGAGGTTCCGGAGGAAGAAATATTGATACCTACAGTAATTCGATTAAATAAAAGAAAATCCTCAACCAACGGACCAAAGTTAATAATGGTCAATGGTGTTTCCGCTAAGGAAGCAAAATATTGGGAAGATTACCAATTTTCTGATGAATCGGATCCCGATGAGGATTCCGATGATGTTATAGAAATTACCTCGACCCAATTTAATAAAGCGAAAGAAAATAATAAGGGAAAAGGTAAAAAATAGAGAAACCCGATTCCAACCCCGATGAACTTTATATGTATCGGCAACATCCGTATTTCCTAAAATGTAACAATGACCCGGGAACCTCTAAACCACCAGATTTTTCTAAACCATTGTGGAAAACGACGGCTCGTATTAGAGGAATACCATATATTCCTAGAAAATTAGGAAAACGAACCAAGTCCGAAGAAGAAGAAACCAGTGATTCAGATTAGAGGGTTGTAATCATGTTGTGTATTATATGTATTGTAGTGTGCTTGTACTTTTATGTTCTATGTAAAAATTTCTTGTATTATTTGTTAATTATCTTTTACGAATATAATCCTTGTCTATTTTACAGTATAAAAACAAAATGGACGTTAAGAGTAGATAACCGAATATTTTAGAAGATCTACCAGAGGATATGATTGAGGAAATCTTGTCTAGAGTCGGTCAGAATTCATCTGCACAATTAATTATGGCAAAATTAACTTGTCAAACATTTGAAAGACTTTTCAGAAATGCCTTAGTTTATAAAAGGCTTTCCTTTGATAGGTGGGGTATATCACATTGGGGAGACAGTAAGTTACGCCGTGTTTTCTTTAAAGCGTTAAATGCGGGGAACCCAAATGCAATTTTACGCTACGGGTTAAGAACCTATTTTGACTCAACATATCCCAACATAGGATTTCGTGAATTAGAAAGAGCTTCTAACATGCAACATAAAGAAGCATGTTATGCTTACGGGTTAGTGATGTTCGCTTCTTACCAAAGTGAGAAAAAGAACATCAGATTGCAACTTTTAAATAAAACCTTCTCACAAGTGACGGATTCAGTAGTTGGGGTGAGAAACAAGGTTTTTAGATTATTACGGGGCTGTTGGACATTACGAAACCCTCGTCCTTTTGACGACATTACAACATGCTGCCTAGCCAATGGTCATAACGGTTATTTTTCACAAGACCAAGGATGGGAAGTCGTCTTGGTAAAACCAGAATGCATGACTTATTTCTGGACTTATGAACTACGTGTCTTTATTTCCTTTGCTGAACAACTTGTGTATTAACTAGATTTATCTTCAAAACTGTCATGTATCAAAGTGTACTATATTTCATGTTATATGTAATATAGCGAAGTTGTAAGTTTGAAGAATATTTGTATGTGATATATTATTATAATCAGTTTTTCATATGGAATTGTAGTAGTTGAATTGTATATTAGCTACTAAGTATGAACTTAACGGGTAGGTAGTACCCGAATATAAACTTATAAAACGCTAATATGAAGAAAAACCTTTTATAAATGAGTTCATATTATGCTACGAAATACTATTGACTACTCTTAATATTCTGTATGATTAACTCGATTCAGTTGGATATTTTGAAGGAAATGGCACCGACTACTCGACACACCATGAATATGAGCGAAGAGAAATTTCGTACCTTTCTTACTGCAAACATAGCCACAGTACAGGTTGCGCTACATACCAACAATAACTCTGAATCTAGCAATGCAGCTAATGGCGCAAAAAATTGTGTAGGATGCTCCTACAAAGAATTCACTGCCTGCAAACCTTTGGAATTTGATGGAACCGAAGGACCAATTGGATTAAAACGGTGGACCGAGAACGTTGAATCGGTGTTTGCCATAAGTAAGTGTACTGAATAGGATAAAGTTAAGTACGCTACGCATACCTTCACAGGTACTGCGTTAATGTGGTGGAACACCTATCTTGAACAGGTAGGACAAAATGCTGCTTACGCACTACCGTGGTTGGCATTCAAGCAATTGATGAACGAGCAGCACCGTCCTAGAAACGAAGTCAATAAGCTCAAGGTAGAGCTTAGAGAGTTCGACATTATCATGTATGAATGACGATTCACAGAGTTGTGCCTATTGTGTCCGGGAGGGTTCGAAGATGAAGAAGAGAAGATCGACGCGTTTGTAAAAGGGTTACCAGTAAGGATTCAAGAAGATGTGAGTTCACACGAGCCCGCTTCCATACAAAAGGCAAGTCGAATGGCTCATAAACTCATAAATTAGATTGAGGGGAGAATTAAAGAGCAGGCGGCCGAAGAAGCCAACACGAAACAACTCAAGAGGAAGTGGGAGGAAAACGGTGACAAGAGTCACCAGTACAACAACAATAACAATTACAACCACAATCGCAACAACTATCCCAACAACCGCAACAACAATCGCAACAATAACTGCAATCCTAATAATAACTACAACAAACATCCCAACAACAACAACAACTACAACAACCGTTTCAACAACAATAACAATCCCAACAACAACCTCAATAACAACAACGGCAAAAAAAAACCAAAAATAACCATGGCATAGGTGTGAAGAAAATCACCAGGGGTTTTGCACGACATTTTGCAACAGGTGTAAAAGAAATGGTCATAGCGCGAAAAAGTGTGAGGTCTACGGACCAAGGTTTTAAAGAACTAAAGGAACAAATAATGTCGGAACAAGTAATGCCGAAACGAATAGTGTCAGAGCAAGTAATACCAACGCTGTTTGTTATAAATGTGGAAAACCGGGCCACATTATTAGAAATTGCCCGAATTAGGGGAATACTAATGGGCAGGGCCATGGAAGAGTTTTCAATATTAATGCGACAGAAGCACGGGAAGACCCGGAGCTTATTACGGGTATGTTTCTTATTGACGATAAATCTGCTTATGTTTTATTTGATTCGGGTACAGATAGAAGCTATATGAGTAGAGATTTTTGTGCTAAATTAAGTTGCCCATTGACGCCTTTGGATAATAAATTTTTACTCGAATCAGCAAATGGTAAATTAATTTCAGCAGATAATGTATGCCGGGATAGAGAAATTAAACTGGGTGATGAAACGTTTAAGATTGATTTAATACCAGTCGAGTTAGGGAGTTTTGATATAATAATTGGCATGGACTGGTTGAAGAAGGTAAGAGCAGAGGTCGTTTGTTACAAAAATGCGATTCACATTATGCGTGAAAAAGGAAAACCTTTAATGGTGTACGGAGAAAAGAACAACGCGAAGTTAAATCCTTTTAATAGTTTGAAGGCGCAAAAACTAATAAGAAAAGGTTGTTACGTCATTCTAGCACACATCGAGGAAGTTAAACCTGAAGAAAAGAACATCAGTGATGTTCCCGTCGCAAAAGAATTTTCCGATGTATTTCTGAAAGAATTACCGGGATTACCCCCACATCGATCTGTTGAATTTCAAATAGACCTTGTACCAGGAGCTACACCAATAGCTTGTGCTCCATACAGACTCACACCCAGCGAAATGAAAGAATTACAAAGTCAGTTACAGGAACTTTTAGAGCGTGGTTTCATTCGACCAAGTACATCACCATGGGGAGCTCCTGTTCTGTTTGTTAAGAAGAAAGATGGTACATTCAGGTTGTGTATCGACTACCGAGAGTTGAACAAACTTACTATAAAGAACCGTTACCCATTACCGAGAATCGACGACTTATTTGATCAGATACAAGGCTCGTCTGTTTATTCGAAGATCGATTTACGTTCTGGATATCACCAAATGCGGGTGAAAGAGGATGACATTCCGAAGACTGCTTTTAGGACGTGTTACGGTCATTACGAGTTTATGGTTATGCTGTTTGGATTGACTAACGCACCAGCTGTGTTCATGGACCTCATGAACCGAGTGTGTGGGTCATATCTTGACAAGTTTGTCATTGTTTTCATCGGTGACATACTTATTTACTCGAAGAATGATCAAGAGCACGAAGAACATTTGAGAAAAGTGCTATAGTTGCTGAGAAAAGAAAAGCTGTACGCTAAGTTTTTAGAGTGTGTATTTTGGTTGGAAGAAGTTCAATTCCTCGGTCATATAGTGAACAAAGAAGGTATTCAGGTGGATCCAGCAAAGATTGAAACCGTTGAAAAGTGGGAAACCCCTAAAACTCCAAAACACATACGTTAATTTTTAGTACTGGCTGGTTAATACAGGAGATTCATCCAAGATTTTTCCAAAATAGCAAAACCCTTGACTGCATTAACGCATAAAGGGAAGAAATTTGAATGGAATGATGAATAAGAGAAAGCGTTTCAATTATTGAAGAAAAAGTTAACTACGGTACCTATATTGTCATTACCTGAAGGAAATGATGATTTTGTGATATATTGTGACGCCTCAAAGCAAGGTCTCGGTTGTGTATTACTGCAACGAACGAAGATAATTGCTTATGCGTCTAGACAATTGAAGATTCACGAGCAGAATTATACGAGGCATGATTTGGAATTAGGCGCAGTTGTTTTTGCATTAAATACATGGAGGCACTACTTATATGGGTTCAAAAGTATTATATATACCGTCCACAAAAGTCTTCAACACATATTTAATCAGAAACAACTAAATATGAGGCAGCGTAGGTGGATTGAATTGTTGAATGATTACGACTTTGAGATTCGTTACCACCCGGGGAAGGCAAATGTGGTAGCCGACGCCTTGAGCAGAAAGGACAGAGAACCCATTCGACTAAAAGCTATGAATATAATGATTCACACTAACCTTACTACTCAAATAAAGGAGGCGCAACAAGGAGTTTTAAAAGAGGGAAATTTAAAGGATGAAATACCTAAAGGATCGGAGAAGCATCTTAATATTCAGGAAGACGGAACCCGGTATAGGGCTGAAAGAATTTGGGTACCAAAATTTGGAGATATGAGAGAAATGGTACTTTGAGAAGCTCATAAAACCAGATACTCAATACATCCTGGAACGGGGAAGATGTACAAGGATTTCAAGAAACATTTTTGGTGGCCGGGTATGAAAGCCGATGTTGCTAAATACGTAGGAGAATGTTTGACGTGTTCTAAGGTCAAAGCGGAGCATCAGAAACCATCAGGTTTACTTCAATAACCCGAAATCCTGGAATGGAAATGGGAAAACATTACCATGGATTTCATCACTAAATTGCCAAGGACTGCAAGTGGTTTTGATACTATTTGGGTAATAGTTGATCGTCTCACCAAATCAGCACACTTCCTGCCAATAAGAGAAGATGACAAGATGGAGAAGTTAGCACGACTGTATTTGAAGGAAGTCGTCTCCAGACATGGAATACCAATCTCTATTATCTCTGATAGGGATGGCAGATTTATTTCAAGATTCTAGCAGACATTACAGCAAGCATTAGGAACTCATCTAGACATGAGTACTGCCTATCATCCACAAACTGATGGGCAGAGCGAAATGACGATACAAACGCTTAAAGATATGCTATGAGCATGTGTTATTGATTTCGGAAACAGTTGGGATCGACATCTACCGTTAGCAGAATTTTCCTACAACAACAGCTACCATTCAAGCATTGAGATGGCGCCGTTTGAAGCACTTTATGGTAGAAAGTGCAGGTCTCCGATTTGTTGGAGTGAAGTGGGGGATAGACAGATTACGAGTCCGGAGATAATACAAGAAACTACCGAGAAGATCATCCAAATTCAACAACGGTTGAAAACCGCCCAAAGTCGACAAAAGAGCTATGCCGACATTAAAAGAAAATATATAGAATTTGAAATTGGAGAGATGGTCATGCTTAAGGTTGCACCTTGGAAAGGCGTTGTTCGATTTGGTAAACGAGGGAAATTAAATCCAAGGTATATTGGACCATTCAAGATTATTGATCGTGTCGGACCAGTAGCTTACCGACTTGAGTTACCTCAACAACTCGCGGCTGTACATAACACTTTCCACGTCTCGAATTTGAAGAAATGTTTTGCTAAAGAAGATCTCACTATTCCGTTAGATGAAATCCAAATCAACGAAAAACTTCAATTCATCGAAGAACCCGTCGAAATAATGGATCATGAGGTTAAAAGACTTAAACAAAATAAGATACCAATTGTTAAGGTTCGATGGAATGCTCGTAGAGGACCCGAGTTCACATGGGAATGAGAAGATCAGATGAAGAAGAAATACCCGCACTTATTTCCAGAAGATACGTCAACACCTCCAACTGCTTAAAATTTCGGGACGAAATTTATTTAACGGGTAGGTACTGTAGTGACCCGAACTTTTCCATGTTTATATATATTAAATGAAATTGTTATTTACATGATTAAGTGTTTCCAAAATGTTAAGCAATCAAACTTGTTAAGACTTGATTAATTGAAATAGGTTTCATATAGACAATTGACCACCCAAGTTGACCGGTGATTCACGAACGTTAAAACTTGTAAAAACTATATGATGACATATATATGATTATATATATAGTTAACACGATATTATGAAAAGTAAGTATCTCATTAGGTATTTTAATAATGAGTTATATACATAAAATTGAGTTTATTGAATTAAGAAACTCGAAACGATATATATAACGATCATCGTTATAACAACGTCTTACTAATTACATATGAATCATATTAAGATATTGATACACTATGTTTAATCATGATAAATTATAAGTGAACATGTCATTAAGTGTATTAAGTAACAATGAACTACATATGTAAAAACAAGACTACTAACTTAATGTTTTCGAAACGAGACATATATGTAACGATTAACGTTGTAACAACATTTAACTGTATATATATCACACTAAGATATATTAATATATCATAATATCATGATAATGTAATAATTTACCATCTCTTTAGATATAATAAACAATGGGTTAACAACATTTAACAAGATCGTTAACCTAAAGGTTTCAAAACAACATTTACATGTAACGACTAACGATGATTTAACGACTCAGTTAAAATGTATATACATGTAGTGTTTTAATATGTATTCATACACTTTTGAAAGACTTCAAGACACTTATCAAAATACTTTTACTTAACAAAAATGCTTACAATTACATCCTCGTTCAGTTTCATCAACAATTCTACTCGTATGCACCCGTATTCGTACTCGTACAATACACAGCTTTTAGATGTATGTACTATTGGTATATACACTCCAATGATCAGCTCTTAGCAGGCCATGTGAGTCACCTAACACATGTGGGAACCATCATTTGACAACTAGCATGAAATATCTCATAAAATTACAAAATATTAGTAATCATTCATGACTTATTTACAAGTAAACAAAATTACACATCCTTTATATCTAATCCATATACCAACGACCAAAAACAGCTACAAACACTTTAATTCTTCAATTTTATTCATCTAATTGATCTCTCTCAAGTTCTATCTTCAAATTCTATCTTCAAGTTCTAAGTGTTCTTCATAAATTCTATAAGTTCTAGTTTCATAAAATCAATAATACTTCCAAGTTTGCTAGCTTACTTCCAATCTTGTAAAGTGATCATCCAACCTCAAGAAATCTTTCTTATTTACAGTAATATATCTTTCTAATACAAGGTAATACTCATATTCAAACTTTGATTCAATTTCTATAACTATAACATCTTATTTCGAGTGAAAATCTTACTTGAATTTGTTTCCGTGTCATGATTCTGCTTCAAGAACTTTCAAGCCATCCAAGGATCCTTTGAAGCTAGATCTATTTTTTATCATTTATAGTAGGTTTACCTACTAAAATTAAGGTAGTAATGATGTTCATAACATCATTTGATTCATACATATAAAACTATCTTATTCGAAGATTTAAACTTGTAATCACTACAACATAGTTTAGTTAATTCTAAACTTGTTCGCAAATAAATTTAATCCTTCTAAATTGACTTTTAAAATCAACTAAATACATGTTCTATATCTATATGATATGCTAACTTAATGATTTAAAACTCGGAAACACGAAAAACACCGTAAAATCGGACATACGCCGTCGTAGTAACACCGCGGGCTGTTTTGGGTTTGATAATTAAAAACTATGATAAACTTTGATTTAAAAGTTGTTCTTCTGGGAAAATGATTTTTCTTATGAACATGAAACTATATCCAAAAATCATGGTTAAACTCAAAGTGGAAGTATGTTTTTCAAAATGGTCATCAAGACGTCGTTCTTTCGACTGAAATGACTACCTCTTACAAAAATGACTTGTAACTTATATTTCTGACTATAAACCTATATTTTTCTGTTTAGATTCATAAAATAGATTTAAATATGAAACCATTGCAATTTGATTCACTCAAAACTGATTTAAAACGAAGAAGTTATGGGTAAAACAAGATTGGATATTTTTTTGATTGTTGTAGCTACGTGAAATATTGTAACAATTCTATACAAATCATATCCTAGCTAACTTATATTGTATTATATATGTATTCTAATATATTATGTAATCTTGGGATACCATAGACACATATGCAAATGTTTTGACATATCATATCGACCCATGTATATATATTATTTGGAACAACCATAGACACTCTATATGCAGTAATATTTGAGTTAGCTATACAGGGTTGAGGTTGATTCCAAAAATATATATACTTTGAGTTGTGATCTAGCCTGAGACGTGTATACACTGGGTCGTGGATTGATTCAAGATAATATATATCGATTTATTTCTGTACATCTAATTGTGGACAACTAGTTGTAGGTTACTAACGAGGACAGCTGACTTAATAAACTTAAAACATTAAAACGTATTAAAAATGTTGTAAATATATTTTGAACATACTTTGATATATATGTACATATTTGTTATAGGTTCGTGAATCGACCAGTGGCCAAGTCTTACTTCCCGACGAAGTAAAAATCTGTGAAAGTGAGTTATAGTCCCACTTTTAAAATCTAATATTTTGGGATGAGAATACATGCAGTTTTATAAATGTTTTACGAAATAGACATAAGTAAATGAAACTACATTATATGAGTGAATGATCGTGGCCGAATATGCTCCTTTTGCTTGGTAGCCTAAGAATTAGTAAACCGATCTACTAATTGACGCGAATCCTAAAGATAGATCTATTGGGCCTAACGAACCCCATCCAAAGTACCGGAAACTTTAGTACTTCGAATTCGTTTTTTTATCATGTCCGTAGGATTTCCCGGAATGATAGGGGATATTCTTATATGCATCTTGTTAATGTCGGTTACCAGGTGTTCACCATATGAATGATTTTTATCTCTATGTATGGGATGTATATTGAAATATGAAATCTTGTGGTCTATTATTACGATTTGATAAATATATAGGTTAAACCTATAACTCACCAACATTTTTGTTGACGTTTAAAGCATGTTTATTCTCAGGTGATTATTAAGAGCTTCCGCTGTTGCATGCTAAAATATGGACAAGATATGGTGTCAGCATGCTTGTATAATATTGTTTAAAACTGCATTCGAGATTTACTTTATTGTAACATATTAATATTGTAAACCAACATGTGTTGGTGGAGTGTATGTGTAATATTTTTAGATTATCATTTTTGATAATCTAGGTAGTGTCCTTTTAACCTTGTCGATAAAATAAAGGTTATGGTTTGTTTTAAAAACGAATGCAGCCTTTGAAAAACGTCTCATATAGAGGTCAAAACCTCGCAACGAAATCAATTAATATAGAACGTTTATAATCTATATGAACGGGACATTTCACTACTAACTGTGGACAACTAATTGTGGACTACTAACGTTGAACTGTTAACTTAACAAATCTAAATCATTAAAACGTAATAAAATATGGTATGAATATATTTCTATCATACTTTGATATATGTATATATTTGTTATAGGTTCGTGAATCGACCAGTGGCCAAGTCTAATTCTCGACGAATTAAGAATATGTGAAAGTGAGTTATAGTCCCACTTTTAAAATCTAATATTTTTGGGATGAGAATACATGCAGTTTTATAAATGTTTTACAAAATAGACACAAGTAATTGAAACTACATTCTATGTTGAATTGCTATACCGGATATCGCCCTTGTTGAACTTGGTAACCCATGAATTAGTGTTTATTATAATTGCCACTAATTGACGCGAATCCTAAAGGTAGATCTACGGGCTTTGACAAACCTCAGTCAGAGAATTTGAACTGCTTTAGTACTTCGATTTTTCTTTACAGACGAGTGGTTCTGTTTTGGGGATATTCTAGATGCATTTTTGTTAATGTCGGTTACCAGGTGTTCAAACAAATGAATGATTTTATACAGATGGTTATTTATGAAGAATGAAATCTTGTGGCCTATTATTACAATTTGATAAATATAGGTTAAACCTATAATTCACCAACATTTTTGTTGACGTTTTAAGCATGTTTATTCTCAGGTGATTATTAAGAGCTTCCGCTGTTGCATGCTAAATTAAGGACAAGAATTGAAGTCAGCATGCTTGTAACATATTGTTTAAAAACTGCATTAGGAGATTTAAAGCGATGTGTAATATTATTATAAACCATTATGTAATGGTCATGTGTAAAACGTTATATTTTAGATTATCATCACTTGATAATCTGCGTTATGCTTTTAAACCTTTATCGATAAAATAAAGGTTATGGTTTGTTTTTAAAATCGAATGCAGTCTTTGAAAAACGTCTCATATAGAGGTCAAAACCTCGCAACGAAACCAATTAATATGAAACGTTTATAATCGATATGAACGGGACATTTCAGGTGAGGCGCGCCGCGGCCTCTCCAAGGCGCGACGCGACCTGTAACGTGAATAAGGGTCAAGTCGATGCAAGTTTCTGATAAGGATTTTGCCTTGGAGGCGCGGTGTGGATGCCCGTGGTGGCGGCGCGGCTACGGCCTGACGGGGAAACTTCCAAAACGCGTTTTGCTTGCTCTCCAAGTTGTTTCCTTGTTGTTTTAAGCCTATAAATACATGCTATTGTAACCCTAACTGTAACACACGAAAATTATCAATTAAAGAACTTTCTTTGGTGGCCGAGGACTAAAGTAATCATTCGTGATTACATATAACCTCGTTAAATTCTCTTGTCTTTATCGTTTTTGCTAGTTTCTTCGTGTTCTTCAATTTATTCCGTTTATTGTCAGTGGGTTTAATAACCTAGGGTTATCAAGTCTTGTTAGGGCTCACGTACTTAATTTCTAACAATATGTTCTACCATGTCAGAGAGTAGTTCTACTTGTGAAAGTAGGCAGTTCAATTTGGATTAAAAACCAAAGCCATAAATAAAATAAACTTTGACACGCATGTGTTGGGCCGTTAGTTAGTGTCTCCGTGTAGGAGTACAAACCTACTAGTTTCCAAAAGGCCACATGGAATAGATTGAGGCTTCCATTACTTGCGGATCAATCGAAGAAGCTCCCATTTATCTACAAGCCTGATAAAATTTTAGGGACTTAATCGTCCCAACATTAACGTGGTTTTTTTTTTTTTTTTTTTTTTTTTTGAAAGCATTAACGTGGTTGTTGACACAACTTGTATTGTGAGATAAAAAAGTGTGGAGATGGAAATGCGTTTTTTTAGAAGATGAATTGTGTTAGAAAAATTATGTTTAGGTACGCTATAACATGGATTTATATACTATTGTATATTGTGCCTGTAACACTCTCTAATCATATGTTAGATGCATGGATCGTCTTTTATGTATCACATGTTTTAGATTGTCTAGTCACATGTTAGATAGATAAAAAAAAATTATATATCACATGTTTTATATTGTCTTGTCACATGTTACATAGATGAATTTTTTGGTATCATTTACATTGTCTAGTCATATGTTATGTAAATGACTTGTTTGCGATATTTCATCGAACACTTGATATGCATACATGAAAGTCGCAATAAACAAGAGTTAGCCTTGGTTAACAAAAACAATAGTCATCTAACCAAAGTCTAAAGTCCAGAGGCGGAGCCAGGTTTTCAGGATAGGGGATACGACTTACCCGACAAAAAAAATCCAACATAATCACTCTATCAAAGATACATTCCATTCACATAAAATAAAAATGTATTATCACGAAAGAATAAAAAATGATAATCGTTTTAAACTAAAGAAACATATGAGTTATAACAGTGCTTTTTGGACCCATATTTAACTTTAAATCATTAAATAAAATCATAGAAATAACTAATACTATAACTTAAAACAAAATTAACGACTAAAGTTCAAATAAAAACAAATATCAATAGCAATACACCTCAAATACTAATACGTAATAATGAAATTTATAAACACAATAAACATATAGTAATGAGTTTCGATCAGTAATAGTACGTCATTAAACTTATTATTCATCGTTACCAAATTAACATAGGCGGAGCCAATAGGGTGGCCGAAGGTGGCAATGCCACCCTCAACAAATTTAATAAGCCCATTATTATATATAATAATTTTTGTATTTATACTAGGTCCATCAAAATTAACAAGGTTTTCTCAATTGGCTCATATTACTTTTAAGTCCGTAGTGCCACCCTTAACGTTAAAATTTACAAACCTTCCTCAATTGGCCACCCTTAACGTTACTTTGAGTTCATAGTGTCACTCTTAACGTTAACTCCTGGCTCCGCCATTGCAAATTAAAACAATAAACATCAATTTATTAATTTAATGAAATACAAAAAAGTTGAAAAGAGGAAAAATAGATATTATTAACCTCGCAAGATCCGATTATTTTCTTTGTCCCAATTCGTAAACCGTAAACGCCTAGAGGTAAGTTTCAAGATTTAGAGGATTGCAGTTGTACCTGAGTGGTAGTGGCCTGCCTCTAACACACTTGAGGTCAGGAGTTCGACTCCACTCCAGGGCAACAATTAATGCAATTCTATCCTTGCCATGTAAGGATCCACCCATGGCACCTTTCCCACATTTTGTTGGGGGGTAAAGGGGAGTGGGGTTTTACTTGGCCATGCCCTTGGATCGGTTCAAGGTTTCCTCCCCGGCAGCGATAGGGGGCGGGTTAATATCACTGCATCGGCATAGTCGAAACGGGAGATGATCGCAACGGGTGGTTAAGTCCCCCTCGGGTGATCCCAAATTCGCTGTTCTAAAAAAAAAAAAAAAAAAAAAAAATTGTTTCAAGATTTAGGGTATTCACCTTCAAAATCTGTATATAACTATTTTTTAAAAAGAAAACGGGGTATTCATGTATCATCTATTCTTATTAAATTGGGCTCCAGCCCATTTTATTTTAGATTATAGGTATGGCCGTATGGGAAGTTATTTCTTATTGTTAGTGGGCCCAAGTTGGCAGTTGATAAAAAACTAAAATGCTCCGTATACAATTGGGATACAGTGTATAAAAAATATATTTTCTAGCCAAATAGAGATGCTGGTATTCATATAATGTGGGTGGCTCTAAATTAATTCACATATTATAATACTACTAATTCAATTGTTGAGGGTGGCTCAACATCCCAAAACCACCCTATTCCCGCCGCCTGTGTGAGTAAAGTCCCAATAGTAATTAGCACACATAAAAAGTTAAAAAAAAAAAATCGTACTGATACAAAGTTCTCTAAGCTCTTGCATTAAGTTCTTATATATAAGTAAGTTTTTTTTCTTGCCGAAAAAACATGGAAAATTTATAAATGAACTAGCAGGACACTTCATCATACCAATAAATGTCTAATAACATAATACAAAAGAAAATTACAACCTAAGAAACAACTGAGCTGACCTAAAAGGAAACGAGGGAACCAAAAGTTAACCAACCAACAAGGCGTCAAACTAACTAAACAAGCAAACACGAAACAAAAACACACAACAACATAAATAGAACGAAAAAAGGGTTCTTAATCCAGCTACAATAGTAAGATTATAAACCATCCCCATAGCAAGAAAAACCAAAGCCGACGGAAACCGGAAGCTGCAATCTAAGCAATCAAATTCCATCTACGAAGAAAATTTTCAAGTCCGTTAGACTTTTTTTTCCTTAGCATATTTAGATTTGGGAGCCGCCTTAGAAATAATAAGATTACACGCGATGGTTATTATGATGCATTTACTCCCATACGTTAGTTTAGTTTTCTAATTGTGATTCTGATTTGTGTGGTTGCCTCTTGTATAGGTTATTTCATCTTTTAATGAAAGTTTTTTGTTTTATGAAAAATGATAAACGTAGCCCTAACGGCTACACTTAAGCATACCAAAAATAATTTTATGCCATATTTATAACTCAATCTTGCCATAAATAATATTAATACCAAATTTATATAAGGAAAGTGGGTATTAAAAAAGGAATATTTTTACTTTGTAATTAATTAAACAAAGTTTATAAACTTATTTATAGTATGCTTAAACTATCCATAAGGGCTACGTTTATCAAAATCCTTGTTTTATATATATATATATATATATATATATATATATATATATATATATATATATATATATATATATATATATATATAGGGTGTGGATCCATGGAGAACCAAGGGTAGTAGAGAGCCCATGGAACTAGTGCAGATTCAGTCAATCTGCTGCAGATTGACATATTTTTTTTTCCCAGTTTTTTTTTTTTTTTTTTTTTTTTTTTACAGATCGACTTTTTTTTCTGTTTTTTATGCAGATTGAGTCAATCTGCGTTTTTTTTGCAGTTTTTTTTTTGCATATCGTCTTTTTTTCCTGTGCAAATTGACTTTTTTTTGTGCAGATTGAGTCAATCTGCGTTTTTTTTTTTGCAAATTGTCTTTTTTCCTGTGCAGATTGAGTTTTTTTTACGCAGATTGAGTCAATCTGCGTGCAGATTGACGTTTTTTGGCATTTTTTTGCAGTTTTTTTTTTTGCAGTTTTTTTTTTTTTTTTTGCACATTGATTTTTTTTTCTGTGCAGATTGACTGTTTTTTTTTCAGATTTTTTTTCTTCATAGATTGAAGCTCAATCTCTACATAGATTGAAGTTCAATCTATGAGTTCTATGGGTTCTCTACATACTCTAGTTCTCTAGGGATCCTTTCACTATATATATATATATATATATATATATATATATATATATATATATATGTATATATATATATATTCATTTTTTTTGCAAACATAAATCAATTATGATGCATAAACCCCCATAAAAAGTTCGTAGAATATAATATGTAGATTTTTTTATATTATATGTATCAACATTAATTAATTAACGCATTTAGATATGAATGCGTCGATTTTCATATAAATAAAACTCTCCAATCAAATGTGATACTTAATTACAACAAAACTTAATTGTCGTAATCTCTGTGAGACGAACTTAACTTACCTACTACCTATTGCTACTTTGATCAGGACTTTTGCCTATAATATGTGCTAGTAGTTATTTAGTAAATTTTGTTTAATAAATTGAAAAATTGATCTACGCACATCTGGCGAAAATCCTTAATGTTAACGAGATTAGAAATCTTGGGACTTAAAGCAATAAAGGAAGAGTTAGACCCCAAAGGAAGACTCACTGTTTCCAAAAATTTGCATACAAAGTCGAACACATCATTCTTAACCGTGTCCCATAAATGCTTAAAAAGAAAAGAGGATAATCATCTGGTCCGAGAGCTTTGTCACTACCACAATTCCACATAGCTTCTTTAATTTCATCATTTGTTTGGGGCTTTCAGTTTAACTCGTTCCTAAACACATTTAAAATTTAAAGAATAAAGTAAGATTTTTCCTTTTTTATGTAAAAACTTACACATCATATACGAGTTTTCTCATAAATATTTGCAAACGTCCATCCATGAACTCGAACTCACAACTTCTTAGTTAGAAGTTGTAGTGGCTCCTTGATATTGCTAAACGACCTTATGTAAGCACGTTAATTTTTGGAAGACTTTTTAGATTGGAAAAAATAAGGACGTCTCGCTTATGGAACGTTTGGTAAAAGAAGATAGCTCATCGTTTGAAGTCTATGAATGGTTTCATGATCAGTGAGGAAAAACTTATTCAGAATTTGAGGAAATGAAAAGTTTGCTAAACAGCTTCAATTTCGGTTCGAAAGAAACTGACTACGGGATGTGTTCTTTGCAATCAAACGACTCATTTTCGACTTCAACACTTTCAGGACTAGTTGATGAAAAGCTTCTCTTTCTCGGTTGCAAGAAATGAAACAATGCGCAACTCAATAATTACGCTGAAAAACCTGGATCTTCATATGGCGTTTGATTAAAAAGAGAACCTGGTTCGAGTGGAATTAGATAAACGTGGTATCGACCTTGATTCATTGCGATACCCTGTTTGTGACCAAGACATAGAAAACGTTGAACACATAATTCTAAACTGTGCATTTGCGAAAGACTTATGGGACATGGTGTTTCGTTAGTGGGATTTTCGAATGCCACAATATATGTTTAGAAAACAGATTCTGAGGTATTTTGGACCCTTCAAATCCGGATCGAACATCAGAATTATGGCAATGTATTGAATGGACTTTGTAGTTATGTGATATGGCAAAATCGAAGTCATTCTATTTTTCTTAACAAAAAAGGCAACGGCCTGATGGCATTAAATGAAATTCAAACCAAAGCTTTCGAATGGATATTACGACGGTCAAAGAAGTCCCAGCCCGATTGGTCAAGTAGCTCATAAACCCTTCAGCGACGGACGACCATGGATAGCTCTTCTAGCATATTATATCCATGCTAGTCCATATACTAGTTTACGTTTGTCTTTTTCTCGTTTCCTTTGTACATATACATTCATTTGCATGAGCTTGTTGGAGCTAATCGGTTAGGGTGTCCCACATAGGAAGTAGTAAGAAAAAGATGTATGCATATAAGGAACTTATAACCTCTCTCTATCACCAATTGGTTTTAGAGAAAAGAGGGACTCATGAGTTTATATGCATGACATGTTGGTGCATCTAAATCGATCCTACAAGCTTGCATGCTTCTCTGTACCTTATCTTAGTTTAATAAAAAAATATTATTGCTTGCTTTTAAAAAAAACACGTTAATATTTTGAGCTAAACATGAACGGAAATAATGATTTACACTTTTAAATTGACAATATATTTGCCTACCACAACAAGTAAAACATCACAGATAAAAAACAAAATAAGTATAAGACTTTTATTCAAGCTAGGCAGCAAGTAATCTTCTACAAAAATGGAAGAAGAGATCCCCTTAAGGCAACAGAAAGGGTTCTTCAAAATGGCGATTTTGGAGCTGAAAACGCAGCAAGCGATTGTGTTACCATTGGTTGCGATGAACTTAACATGGTTTGCGAAAATAGCCATCACGACGTCGATCGTTTCTTGGTCGCCTTGGTGAGTTGGAGTTAGCTAGTGGAACCCTCGGGTTCATGTTTGCAAACGTGACCGGTTTCTCCGTCTTGAATTGTTTATGTGGTGCAATGGAGCCCATTTGTGGTAAAGCTTATGGAGCCAAAAACTTTAAGTTACTTCACAAGACACTTGTTATGGTTTCTTTGCTTCTATTAACATCACTTATTTCTTCCTTTTTGTGGCTAAATGTTGATAAAATCTTGATATATTTTGGCCAACAAGAAGATATTTCTGTTGAAGCAAAGAAGTATTTGTTTTATCTTCTGTAGACGATTATCTAAGGATCTTAGGTCGCTTGAACTCTAAACTAGAGGCGGAATACACTAGAAAAGGGTTAAATCGAGATATGGGTCGTTTTGGGATCGAATTGGTCAAACCTAGAGCAAAACCTGGATTAGATCGACTCCTAGACGATATATTTCGGTGGTATATGGTGTTAGGGTTCTCTGGAGACGAAAACCTACGACTTAGGGTGAATGGGACGAGTAACCTCATCAAAGAAGTCTAAACCCGTATATATAGTGAACACGGACACACTCGGTCGGGTGTCTGTGTACACTCGGTCAACTGACTGACACAGTCGGTCGAGTGTCTATACACACTCGGTCGACTGTGTGCAGTTTAACATATTGATCACTTAATAACTTAAGTACACACAAACACAAATATAATCAATAGTCTCGAGTAAACATTATTACATAACCGAAACGTGTTAAACATAAAAACGAATAACGGCTGGGGATTCATGCACCAACAAACTCCCCCTAAGACCTAGCCGTTACAATAAAGCATTCGGTTATCAATCCGTATAAGGATCTGTCACCCAGTTCTTCAGATAGCAAAGTTTGACAACTCTGTAATACTGTTCAGCTTGCACACGATTCTCTGGGCGATACAGCATCCTATTGTAGTAAAGGGTAAACATATCTTCTGCACAGCAGTTTCTCAACCAAACTGGATCTAGAACCCTTATACTATCATTTTCATCTCCTCCATCTTTGTCTAACACAATTACCACTTCCTCCGAGCGTTCATCATAATACCACCAACGAAAACGAGGACTGAAGTGCTGCGGCATCTTCCTCAAAGGAACCTTCCGCATATACCTCACAGGTTGATATTTTACTATCTTCCTTCTGACCCCTGTTTTCTTGTTCGTTCGATAAGAGATCTTCGGAAACTGAGGACAAAAACCAGTGAAATTGGGTGACTGATATGATTTTCTTATCTTACGAACCAAAATATCAGGAACTCCACAATAATCCTGATACAACATCTTAAGCCTGGCCACCTGCATAAACTCAAAATAAGGTAACGTTTTGAATTCATATGGAGATTTGATATAATCCACTCCATGTTCTTTCTTGATCGCATAAATATCAAATTCTTTAATATAAGCCCAGGCAATTATCTTTCCCTTAGCACGTAAACTCTCACAGTGCTCGATAAGCTTCAAAAATTGCGGCTCCACCTTAGGCTTCATCACATACTGCCTAATCCGCATCATAATCTTCCATTCTTCTTCCAACACTTCAACTTTTTCTTTGTTGATCTTCACTGGCAAGAAACCTTCTGGTAACACACTTTCTTGTTCTTTCTGTTCCTTTTCTTTACACTGTCTGTTCAAAAGCTCATCATTCATCTGAAAATAATCAGCAAAAGTTGGATATTCATCACCAACACCTTCATAACGAGGATAAGGCTCGGTTGACTCACTCTCAATAACAACTTCATCAAAACTGTTATCACTTTCATCAAAAACATCAGTATCACTCATATCATCATCAAAATTACGAGCCCCTGAAGTCGAAGCTTCAGTTGAAGCTTTTGATGCAGCGTCAGCAGATTCCTTAGCTTCTCGCTCTAGACACTCCATCAATTCCTGCTCAGTTTCGATGAGATCTGGAGAGATCTCCCCTTCTTCTAAATTAGTGTAAACAGTAGTGTGATTAAGACGATCCTGCATAGCTAAAAATTCAGAAACTGTTATAACTTGAAGAGGAGTTACATACATTGGGTTATCCTCCGTGTAGCCTTTTGCAACTTCAACAGCCCTGTCTTCCTCAGCTTCACCAAAAGTACCAAAAGGATCAGGTTCTCCATCTTCCTCTTCAACCACAACCTTTTTCTCCCATTCATTTAACCTCTCAGTCAATTCTTGATTTTGAGTCTGAAGAGTTAAAATTTCACCAGCTTGACTTCCCACATTTTTCTCTAGTTCATCAATCTTCAACTGTTGTCGATCAACTAACTTCCTCAACTCAGACATTTCAGTTTCTGTCTTTCTTTTGTCTTCGTCAGCAGCCTTTTGAAATTTAGCAAAATCAGCAGACAACTGAATCAATCTCTGGTTAACTATTCCTGACAAATCACCTGATGCAACCTCAGGACGTTGAGAAGCTTGAACTTGCTGAGAAGATGTAGTTTGCTGTAGTTGAGTGGGTGGAGTTTGAGTAGAAACACCAGTAGCTTGAACAGTCAGAGCAACCTTTGGCTGAGACTTAGTTGTGGAAGATGAACTTTCGTCTTTAACCAAAATCTTCAAACGCTTTTGTCTCCCTCTTGTTGACACCTTGGGAGTTTCAGCTAGCTTCCTTTTAACCAAATCCACCTGACTCTCATCAAGCGCTGTTACATTCTCCTCATCAACTAATCAAGGTCCAGTATGTCATGGCGGTGGCTGATTCACCTCTTCTCCTCCTTCAATAGTAATATCGGTCTCATCCCCAGAAGTACTGTTCTCATGACGACAACTCAAACCTTCCGGACACACGTAATTTTCATTAATCAGATGACTGATTAATCCTTTCTCTGGAACCTCAACCCGGCTCTGCAAAAACCTGTTGAATGATTGATCATTTAAGTGGTTCTGTTTTAGCTCATCCTCAGGAATTTTCACTAACCCCTGAACTTGCTTCTCCAGCATAATTTGAAGAAACCTTGGGAACACCAGATGAATCTTCCTCTTAACATTCAGAACCATTCCATCAAAAATCACTTGAGAAAAGTTAAAATCAGCGTTCAAAACCAACGCAACAAACATAGAGCTGTACTTAGCTGTCATTGATGTTTACGCGAGGTGTATATAAAATAGCTGTTATTTTTAGCAGGAAAATACTATTAAATACGATACAATTTTACACAAGATATTTATTTATTTAGAGAATGGATATACTTAAACTTTGCTACAACACTTATAGGCAGTGTACCTAATCGTACAGTAGTGTAGTTTTTAGTAAGTCCGGTTCGTTCCACAGGGAAAATCTTTAAACAAAGCTTAACGCTATATTAGTTTACTTTTATAAAAATACAAATATATATATAAGTAATATTATTATTATAAAGGGGGGTTTTTACCGTTTAATGACCGGTTTGTCGATTTTAAAACTTTAGTCGCAGTTAAAACCAAATGTAAAATATTAAAAATAAATACAAGACTTAAATTAAAGCGTAAAGTAAATAACGATAATGAAATTGCGAATAATAAAAGTGCGATAAAATAAACTTGCGATAATTAAAAAGTACGATAATTAAAAGTGCAATTAAATACAATAACAATAAAAATGCGATAATTAGAAGTGTAATTAAATATAAAATAAAGGAAATTAAATATGAAATAAAAGAATTATGCTTATTTAAACTTCCGTAATCATGATGTTTGATGTAACAGACTGAAACCCGGGCTAGTTGAGAAAAGGACAAGGAGGAAGCTCAGAAATAATAACTGAGCAGTTGCTGATAATTGGTGAGTGGGTCTATCTACGGATAGAGTTTAAGTAGCATATCATGCTACTGTGGTTGACTCTTTTACCATGCATAGTGTAGGAATTGCCATGATAGAATAATATCGTTTGCCTGATGTTGTATGTGAATTATGTGTACACTGTGTGAATGGCACCAGTCGGGCCTAGGGAGACTGGGGACTCGAGACCGTGCCTGGGAGAGGTTAGAGTCCGTATGAGGTCAACCGTGCCTATGGGAGGTTGGGTCCATAGGCTACTAATTGTGGAGTATAGTGTGAATGATGCATCCCCTGCATCTGGATAACTATACTGTTAATTGAGTAGCAGGGACTATCGGTAGACTCAGGCCCGATCAGCTGGGAGTCGTGTGCTCGTACAAGCCGCCGATCCTCGTATTGTCTTATTGTATGCTAGTTGATAGTTATCATGTGTTGTTGTTGGTATATAGCTTGTGTGTGACTTAAGCTATATCTGTTAGATAGATTCCATTCACTTAGCGGTGCGCTAATCCCCCACATATTCTCCCCTTGCAGGTTTAGGTACTGCTAGTCGGGAAGGGTGCTATTGCAGAAGACATGTTTGACCACCCAACTCTGATGTGGACTTTTGTATAAATAATGTTTTGTGATAACGTAACACCGTTGTGTAAACTTAAACGTAATGACGTGACTTATATTGGGTTTGTTAATAAAGTCTTCCGCTGTGTTTTTAAAAAAAAATAAAAAAATGGCCGGTGTTACAAGTTGGTATCAGAGCATGGTTTGGCGGCAAATACGTGCGCGTATTTTGTTCCCAAACCCTGAGGCAAGTCAAATATGTCTGTGGGAGTGGGGGCTAAGTGAAAATAGGATATACGTGTGTTAGTTGTGATTGAACTAACTGTTATCCACTAAGCTTTTGTGTAAGCTGTTTTGTAGCACAGGTATGGCTGATAGAAACGCAACTGGCCCATCTAACCCCGGAACATTCAGAGCACCAGAAGAGGGTGTTGAGTCTGATGATGATCAGAGTAGTTACATCCTTCAATTAGAAAGTAAGCTAAAAGAGGCTGAGGACAAAATTAATGAGCTTGAATTGGCAAGGCATTCTAGAAATGAAGATACACCACCTGGATTCCCAACCGCGCAATCCCAAACGATACCTAATGTGCACCAGAACCAGTTTCAGAATCAAATACCTAACCAATATTATATGCCACCGCAAAACACTTTTACTTACCAAAATCCCATGATGATGAACCCGTACCAAATGCAAATGTTTCAACAACCTTACATGCAACCACCCAAAAAGTGTACTTATAAGAACTTCCGTGATTGCAAACCCTCTGAGTTCTCTGGAAGTACTGATCCGACTGTAACTCTCAATTGGTTACGAGAAGTTGAAAGGGTATTTGAAGCGTGTCAGTGTGAACCCGAGCTGAAGGTAACATATGCTAGTAGACTGTTGAAAGGTAGGGCTATGATTTGGTGGGATTCTTTGATTTCTAGTATACCAAAAGAGCAAGTGAGTATGATCACATAGGAGCAGTTTCATGGGAAGGTGTGTGAAAAATATTGTAATCCATTTGATATGAACCGAATCAAGACTGAGTTTCTTGAAATGAAGATGACACCTCAAATGACGATCGATGAGGTAGTAGAGAAGTTTATGGATAAACCGAGGTTTGTACAACAATGGGTGCCAGACGAAGCGTCTCGTATCCAGCATTTTGTTAATATCATTCTGCCTGAGTACAGAACTTTTGTTAGAACAGCTACATCATTGTCTCAAGCTGTTGTGATGGCTAAGATGGTAGAAAGTGATGTTCAGGCTGCCAGAAACAGAATGTTTGGTAATGTGCTACAACAAGGTGGACAAGTATCTGGTCAATCAGGATCTAAATTTAAGAAGTCTAGTGGGTTTAAATCGAAGGGTAAAAGTGGTTAGAGTAGTACTGGATCTGGATCAGGTAAAGGGAATTGGTGTCACACGTGCCGATCTTCTCACAGTGGTCAGTGTTCTGAGGCTACAAGAAGGTGCTTAAAGTGTGGTGTGGTTGGGCATGAGTCTTCAGCATGTCCGTATCCGAATAGTGTGTGTTGGAGTTGTCATAAACCAGGGCATCGTGCAGTTAGTTGTCCATCGAAGAGTGGTAGTTCCGGGGAAGGGTCAGGGACGCGTTCAGCATCAGCCGTAGGGTCAACTGCCTCGAGTGGGCAGAAGAGGAAGAACCCTCCAACAGCAGAGGCTAGAGCTTTTCAGATGTCAGTTGAGAATGCTGTGGCAACCGACGAAGTGATCACCGGTATGTTTCTAATCAACTCAATACCTGCTCGTGTATTGTTTGATTGTGGTGCCAATAGGTGTTTTATGTCCCTAGATTTCTATGCTAAGTTGAATTTACCAGCTAATGTGTTACCCAAGCCGGTTAGTGTATAAGTAGCCGATGGTAAGATCACACCAGTCACAACATATGTGTCTGGGGTTTGTATAGAGATTGAAGGGAAGTCTTTCCCGGTGACTTGTTTAGTGTTACCTATTCCTAGCTTTGATGTAGTATTAGGAATGGATTGGTTAAGCTCGCTTAGGGCTAATATTAAGTGTGATAGGAAAATGATTACCTTTCGTTCGACCGATGGAACCCGTGTTGTGGCCCGAGGGGAGCGGGGAGGGTATAATTTTCTGTTGATAACCATGATGAAAGCGAAAAAGTCGATGGCAAAGGGTTGTGAATCATTTCTTGCATATGTGATTGATGCGAAGAAAGAAAAGAAAACAGTGGCCGATATTCCGATAGTATCAGAATTTCCCGATGTGTTCCCAGATGAGTTACCAGGTCTGCCGCCGGTAAGGGAAGTTGAATATAAGATTGAATTGGTTCCTGGAACAACTCCAGTTGCAAAAGCTCCATACCGATTAGTGCCGTCTGAAATCCGTGAAATGATGTCACAGATTCAAGAACTATTAGATCGTGGGTTTATCCGACCGAGTTCTTCACCGTGGGGTGCTCCGGTATTGTTTGTTAAAAAGAAAGATGGGTCAATGCGTATGTGTATTGATTATCGTGAATTGAACAAAAGAAATGTGAAGAATAAATATCCGTTACCTCAAATAGATGATTTGTTCGATCAGTTACAGGGTGCTTCATTCTTTTCTAAGATAGACTTACGATCCGGATATCATCAGGTTCGTGTTGCTGAATCAGATATATCGAAAACAGCGTTTAGAACTAGGTATGGTCATTATGAATTTCTTGTCATGCCTTTTGGGTTGACGAATGCGCCAGCAGTCTTCATGGATCTAATGAATAGAGTGTGTCGTCCATTCTTAGATAAGTTTGTGATTGTGTTTATTGATGACATATTGGTATATTCGAAAACAGAGAGTGAACATGCTGAACATCTGAGGTTGGTTTTGAACTTGTTAAAACGTGAGCAACTATTTGCAAAATTTTCAAAGTGTGAATTTTGGTTACGTGAAGTGCAGTTTTTGGGTCATGTGATTTGTACCGAGGGTATAAAAGTTGATCCGACAAAGATAGAAGCGGTAATGAATTGGAATTCTCCGAGGACTCCGACTGAGATTAAGAGTTTTCTGGGATTGGCTGGTTATTATCGCAGGTTTATCAAAGATTTCTCTAAAATAGCGGGTCCATTGACTAAGTTGACTCGTAAAGATGTAGCCTTTCGATGGACTGATGAACAGGAAAAGGCTTTTCAGATATTGAAACAGCTACTGTGTCAGGCACCAGTGTTAGCTTTACCAGAAGGTTCAGATGACTTCGTGGTATACTGTGATGCATCCTATGCTGGGTTGGGTTGTGTATTAATGCAAAGAGATAAAGTAATCGCCTATGCCTCGCGACAGTTGAAAGTTCATGAGAAGAATTATCCAGTGCATGATCTTGAAATGGCTGCAGTAGTGTTTGCTTTGAAACTGTGGAGACACTATTTGTATGGAACCCATTGTGTTATATGTACAGATCACAAGAGTTTGCAGTATATCTTCTCACAGAAAGAATTGAATATGCGTCAGAGACGATGGCAAGAGTTGATCAAAGATTACGACTGTGAAATTAAATACCATCCGGGTAAGGCAAATGTGGTTGCAGATGCGCTAAGTCGTAAAAAGTCAAGTGAAAATGTGAAATTTCTTAGTTTGAATATAACTTCAGATTTGATTAACAGCTTAAAAACCATTCAGGCCTGTGCTTTAGAGGACGAACATATTAAATCTGAACAAATGACCAAACGAAAAGTGGACTTAATTGATGACTCACGTGGACTAAAGACCTTAAACAATCGTGTTTGGGTGCCTAAGCTTGGAGATTTGAGGGATTTAATCATGACGAAAGCTCACAAATCCAGATTGACAGTACATCCGGGTAGTAATAAGATGTATCATGATTTGAAAGCAGTGTATTGGTGGCCGACAATGAAAACAGATATCGCTCGATATGTCGAAAAGTGCCATATTTGTGCTCAAGTGAAGGCAGAACATCAGAAACCTTATGGTTCGCTACGTCAGTTACAGATTCCCGAGTGGAAATGGGAACATATAACGATGGATTTTGTGACCAAATTACCTCGAACTCAGAAACGACATGATATGATTTGGGTAATAGTGGATCGTCTAACTAAAAGTGCTCATTTTCTTGCTACTCGTGAGACAGCTTCGTCAAGTGAGTTAGCCTATTTGTATGTGAAAGAAATAGTTAGTCGACATGGTGTGCCGTTATCGATCGTTTCAGACAGAGATTCCAGATTTGTGTCGAATTTTTGGAACAGTCTTCAACAAAATTTGGGTACACGTGTGAATTTAAGTACAGCTTATCATCCTCAGACAGATGGTCAGAGTGAAAGAACGATACAGACTTTGAAGGATATGTTAAGGGCTTGTGTGTTAGAATACGGTGGTTCGTGGGATACACATTTACCGTTAGTCGAATTCGCGTATAATAATTCATATCATTCGAGTATAGGGATGCTGCCCTATGAAATGTTGTACGGTCGTCGTTGCAGAACTCCGACTTGTTGGTTAGAAGCCGGGGAGAAACAGTTTGCAGGTCCCGAAATTGTTCAAATGACAGCCGAAAAAGTTGCAATTGCGAGAGAAAAGTTGAAAGCCGCTAGAGATAGACAGAAAATGTATGCTGATCCGCGTAGACGTCCAGTAACCATTAGTGTGGGTGAACGAGTGTATCTGAAAGTTTCGCCGTGGAAAGGGGTTATCAGATTCGGTAAACGCGGTAAGTTAGCACCGAGATTTATTGGTCCATTTCAGATCAGTGAAGTGTTGAATGATCAGACTGTGGTGTTAGATCTTCCGCCAGAGTTAGCTGGTATTCATAATACATTCAACGTATGTTATCTTTGTAAGTGTAAAGTCGATGATGAAACACAACTTCTTCCTTTAGAAGATTTAAGGGTCGATTTGAATAAGAAATTGGTGGAAGAGCCGGTCCGTGTAGTTGACCGAGAGGTGACTAAGCTGAGAAAGAAAGAGATTCCGATGGTGTTGATTGAGTGGAAACACAGTTTAGGATCTAATCTTACGTGGGAAACGGAAGAGTTGATGAGAAAACGCTACCCTCATTTGTTTGACCAAGACCAGATTCCGAGGACGGAATCTCCTTAAGGGGGGTGGATTTGTAACAGACTGAAACCCGGGCTAGTTGAGAAAAGGACAAGGAGGAAGCTCAGAAATAATAACTGAGCAGTTGCTGGTAATTGGTGAGTGGGTCTATCTACGGATAGAGTTTAAGTAGCATATCATGCTACTGTGGTTGACTCTTTTACCATGCATAGTGTAGGAATTGCCATGATAGAATAATATCGTTTGCCTGATGTTGTATGTGAATTATGTGTACACTGTGTGAATGGCACCAGTCGGGCCTAGGGAGACTGGGGACTCGAGACCGTGCCTGGGAGAGGTTAGAGTCCGTATGAGGTCAACCGTGCCCAGGGGAGATTGGGTTCATAGGCTACTAATTGTGGAGTATAGTGTGAATGATGCATCCCCTGCATCTGGATAACTATACTGTTAATTGAGTAGTAGGGACTATCGGTAGACTCAGGCCCGATCAGCTGGGAGTCGTGTGCTCGTACAAGCCGCCGATCCTCGTATTGTCTTATTGTATGCTAGTTGATAGTTATCATGTGTTGTTGTTGGTATATAGCTTGTGTGTGACTTAAGCTATATCTGTTAGATAGATTCCATTCACTTAGCGGTGCGCTAATCCCCCACATATTCTCCCCTTGCAGGTTTAGGTACTGCTAGTCGGGAAGGGTGCTATTGCAGAAGACATGTTTGACCACCCAACTCTGATGTGGACTTTTGTATAAATAATGTTTTGTGATAACGTAACACCGTTGTGTAAACTTAAACGTAATGACGTGACTTATATTGGGTTTGTTAATAAAGTCTTCCGCTGTGTTTTTAAAAAAAAAAAAAAAAAAATGGCCGGTGTTACATTTGACGTGTTGATTTTAGTTTTATGCCCAAGGGTTAATTGTCCTTTGTCCTGGATTATTTAATATGTCCGTCTGGTTTTTGTCCATAACAGTCCATCAGTCATAAATATTCCAACTAATTGGGGACTTAAACTGTAACAAGATTTTAATACTTTGTTTAATAATTACACCAGGATGTCGACTGAGTGTAACCCAAGGTTTTAATATTTTGTTATCAATTATACCAAGTGTCCTTGTACATAATTTCACCCCTGTTTTAATTATTCTAGTGGCTATTAATCCATTCCCGTGTCCGGTTAAATGAACGATTATTCGTACATATAAATACCCCGCCCATCGTGTCCGATCGAGTGTATATGGTAATTTATAGGGACGCCCAATTGTAAATCTTTATATTAACATTAACAAACTATCATTTAGTTAAACAAATATAAAGCCCATTAATAGCCCATAGTCTAATTTCCACAAGTGTCGTTCTTTTGTCCAAACCCCAATTATGGTACAAAGCCCAATTACCCAATTTTAGTAATTAGCCCAACATCATGATTACTTCGGATTAAATAAGCATAATAATAACTTAGCTACGAGACATTAAATTAAAAAGGTTGAACATAACTTACAATGATTAAAAATAGCGTAGCGTTACACGGACAGAATTTCGACTTACACCCTTACAACATTCGCTAACATACCCTTATTATTAGGATTAAAATTAAAATTAAAATTAAAATATAAATTATATATATATTTTTACGTATATATTGAGAGAGAGATAGATATATGTTGGTTTTTGCGATCAGAATTCGTTTGCTTTTATAGGGAGTTTCAGAATTTGGGGCTCCGCGACTCGCGGCCCTTTTTGCCTTCAAACTCTGCGAGTCGCGGAGTTTGTAAATACAGCTCATAACTTTGGAGTCTTTCTTGCCGACGGATTTTTATTATTAATATAATATATAAATAATTATAAGAATTATTTAAATATTATATTATATTTATGTGCATAGTTGACTTGTAATTTTTAGTCCGTTGCGTCGAGCGTTGAGAGTTGACTCTGTTCCCGGTTCCAGATTTTCGAACGTCCTTGCGTACAATTTTATATTTTGTACTTTGCGTTTTGAATCTTGTACTCTTGTAATTTCGAGACGTTTCTTATCAATAATTGGAACCTCTTTGATTGTATTTTGTACTTTTGAGCTTTTTGGTCGTTTGCGTCTTCAATTCGTCGAATCTGTCTTTTGTCTTCACCTTTTATTATTTAAACGAATATCACTTGTAAATAGAATAATTGCAACTAAAAGCTTGTCTTTCTTGAGGAATAATGCTATGAAATATATGTTCGTTTTTAGCATTATCAAATATTCCCACACTTAAGCGTTGCTTGTCCTCAAGCAATATCGTCTTGAAATACTAGAATCACTTCTTTATTCTTCACACTTTGTACATCAGTGATTTCTATAGCGGTATAAACAATGGTAGTAACGATATGGTTTACAGTCCCACATGATTATAAAAATTTAGATCCATTAAGGAAATTGGATCTTTATGAAAATATTCGATCTTTTGAAAATTAAATCTAGTTTTTACCCTAGATAAGTTTTCCGGAATAACCCTTCACCGGTGTTTGCAAATTCTTTTTGTGGGTTTGGTGGGTTTCAGATTTGAAAATTTTAGCTCAAAACTTATGGTTTTGTGTCACCCACTTGCTAACCTTGTATTTGGAAAGCAACACGTCCAGTTTACTTGTCCCGTATATTACCTTTCGGTAAACTACCGTCCGGTTGTAAAGGAAAGCGTTGAACAAGCAACTGTTAAGGCAATGTCCCCTGACATGCTTTTAATTATGGTTTATAACGTGTCGGACGCAATTACTATCTTTGGTAGGAGCAATAGTAAAGCTCACCCTTATGATTTTTCGGTCTGGCAAAAGGTCCTGTCTTTGACCACTATGCAACCACCGTTCTTATGGTTGACACCCGATTTAGTTCAGGTGACCTAATGAATTCCAGGTGAATTTCTAGGATTTTACGTTCAATGGTAATGAACGCATTGAAAATAGGGTTTTCAGAAAACAAATCGGTTTGTAATTTTGATCAAAATATTTTCTCGTTCAAGCTCGAGTTTAGATATCATCGAATTCCATGAGTTTGAATTCTCAATCTTTAAGGTCAATCTCTAGGATTGAGTAATATCAGGCTTAAAAGCTGATTTTTGATCTTTTAAGGAGATTATCCTTTCTGGGGATCTGATTCATTAGTCTTATCCAGCTAATTTGCATGGTCCCCCCATTGTACGAGATAAATCCTTCTCATGGTTAGGATAAATCTGACCACTTGGCGACCCTGTTTAATGCTGAGGTCCGTGGATTTCCTGCTGATTTTAGTGATGACTTTTCTAGATTTTTCGTCAACCTACAGCTGGTCTGGACGACAACTTCTTGACCTAAATCAAGAAGCTCGTGTCTTTTTCGGAAGACTTTACTTCCTTTTAATGATGGAATTGATTCATCGTGTAGATCCATCTTTCTTACAGTAAATCAGGTAAAACTTTTTAGTTTAGTCCAAAGCAAAAGTATTTTTAGTTATTTGTACAAAAATATGTGATATATGTTTTGAATAACTTGGAGAATTTTCCCACACTTGGCTTTTATTTTCCTTTTTATTGTCCTCTATTCCATTTTAAATGAATTTTAACATTTTGGTTTGTTTCTCAATTTATGTTCTTTCCGAGGTAACAATAATTTCGGTGTTAAAACCTAGTTTTATCGTTCATAAATATGTATAAACATGATTTTGAGTTCATTTAATTGAAAATTTTGAAAATTTTTACTAGAATTGGGTAGTCAGTATATAAGACTAGGGCTGTTCTTTATTATCAGAGAGCACTAGATTATAATACAACTACTGCTTTACTAGTATTTTTAATGGTAACCAAGTGTATAAAGATAAAAATTTTAAAAATCCGCAAGAATTTAACCCCTTCACACACTTAAGATCTTGCAATGCCCTCATTTGCAAGAAATCAGTAACAATTTAAATTATTGAGGGTGATTTGTGTGAAAATGATTAAATTTTACCCAAAGTTTCCAAACATATTAGCGTTTGTTTGCTGAATGATAAATGGTGCACATCATTTGTTCATTCCGTCTTGTTGTTATTTCACATATATTTTGCATCTTGTCGTCAAAATTAGTTGCTTTTGCTGAACTTAATGCCAGTCTTTGAAAATGCGTTGTTTTACCCTGTTGTGTACATAAGATAAATTGCAAACATATATACATATTTTTGAAGTTTGGTATATTACCCCACATTCAAAAATTATTAAAATCTAAGAATAAAAGTTAGAAAATTATAAAAACTATTACAATATTAACATAAGTATTAAACGTATCAACATTACAAATTACAAAATAAATAAAACTAAGTAGACTAGGGATGATACTGATAAAAATAGGGGTTCCATGCATAACCATAGGTGCTATAAAATGCTTCGGCAGGGTTATACGTAGGATACGGTGGTTGCATCTCTATAGACCAGGGAGGGAATATGGGTTTTGGAGTAGGAATATAGTTTCTACCTATATGTTGGCAATGAGCTATGATTTGGTTTTGATGAACTTGCCAATCTTCAAATGCTCTCTGTCTAGCATTTTCGTACTCCTGTGAAGCTATAAACCTTTGTATTTCTTGCATTTCATTTCCCCCTCCTACATTACCTTGCTGTTGGTTTCTCTCAACCTGTAGATGTCTACCATGGTATTGTACTGCGGCGTTATTTCGCCTCTTCAAAACTTTCGCACCATGGTATACATTTAAACCTATTGTATCGCGGGGTTCTGGTTCTTCGACTAATAATCCCCCCGACTTATATCCACACCGAGATATTCAGCAATCAAAGTAATAAAAATACCACCTCCTATTATGCTATGCGGTCTCATCCCCCTAACCATAGCTGATAAATAATAACCCACACAATAAGGTATACTTACAGTGCTTTGTGGGTCTCGAATACACATATGGTAAAACAAATCCTGTTCATTTACCTTTTCCTTGTTCTTACCTCTTTGTGTAATCGAATTAGCTAAAAACCTATGAATCACTCTTAATTCAGCTCTATCTATATCTAAATAAGAGTAATTTCCCCCTTTGAATCGGTGATGGCTTGTAATTTGACTCCATACACCATGTGTATCAAAATTTTCATCTATCTTTCTACCATTTAGTATCAACCCTCTACAATCGGCAGATGCTAACTCCTCAGGCGTATATATACGTAAAGCCTGAGCCATGTCTAGTAAAGACATGTGGCGCATCGAACCTCCTAACAAAAATCTAATAAAAGATCGATCGGTTAAACTAGCTACCCGATCATTTAATTCTATACTACACAACAATTCTTCACACCATACTTTATATACAGGTCTACGCATGGTGAATAAACCTACCCAGTCGTTAAAAATAGAATTACCATACCTCTGTGCAAGTAATTCCCTAATTGGCCCGGCCAATTCTACAGCTTCTAATGGTCCCCATTCTATGACCCTAGGTACCTCAACAACTTTAGAATGAAGAGTATGCAAACCCCTTTGGTATTTTGGATAATCTATCCAAAGTCTGTCAAATCTCAGGTTCGGGTGCAAATCTTCCAAGTGCATATCAGAAAATGTCATGACTGGATGAGGTATATCTTGCTTGTAGTAGTTATCTACCTCCTGTTGTTCCGCATTCTCAGCAGGAGCATTGCGAGCTTGGAATGAAGATTCACCCCTTTCAGTCTGCAAAACACATTAAACACAATTTTTGTGCATCCAAATATGCATTAGTGTCAGCAAAATCATCAATCAAAATAATTACAATGACATGATCAATTTATATCAAACTTAAGCTCATTTTCATATTTTCATCAAATCTACACTTTTTCAAATAAGCATATACGAAAATGTTTGTCAAGTTCATAAGCATTCAACTCAAATAACATGTCAAAATAATCATTACTAGCAATTAAACAAGTTTCAAATGGCATTATCTCTCAAAAATCAAGTTCATGAATTTTTAGACTTGAAAAAGTCCACTTTAATTCTCAAAATCATGTTTAGACTCAAAGTTTGGATCATTTAACTACCTAAACATGTTACACTACTTAATTTAGCAACAATTCATGACAAAAATCGGCCATAACCTGTTTATATCAAAAAGCCCCATATTGCTAAAGAACGCAAACCCTAGATTACTCAAAATTTGAAGTTTAAGGCTTCTAATCATGTTAAATAGCATCAATCTAGGTTATACAAGCATAATACATAAACAATTTAAGCATAATTACACTAAAAAGCATCAAAATCAAATTGGGGAAAAAATTGCTTAAGAACACTAATTTTCGGATTAAATGGTGTTTAGGTGTAGAAATTTACCGTTTTTCTTGAGTAATTCCTTGATAGCATCCTTCTCAACATTATTTTAGTAAAAGATTTGATGATTAACGGTTAAAAATTGTGATTTTGGGGGTGTTTTTGCGGGTTTTTTCGGCTTATTTTCGCAGTATTTTTCGTGTGTGGTGTGCAACTGAGCTGTTCTTGCGTTTTATTTTTTTTCTGTAATTCGGTCCCTCCGCGAGTTGCGGTGTTTGACCCTTCAAACTCCGCGACTCGCGGAGTTTTTTTTTTTTAAATAACATCTTATACTAATTAAAACAATTAAGTAATTAATTTTAAAATTTTGTTTCCCTTGTTATTTAGGACGAGGTCGTTTCGGATCGATGTCCTAGTCCGTCCTTCAACAAAATTTTAAAATTTGTCTTTTTGTAGCGATTGTTTTAAAAGCTAATATTTTTGGGTTTTTTAATGTTTTTGGCTTACTTTAATTCAATAAGATTAAAAATAATGATAATAAAAGTTCTCGTCTCTCCCTTGGGTAAAGCAATTTCGGTTCAAAGACCTAGTCTTCAACTTACGACGAATTTTAAAAATTATATTTTTAACTTAATGAGATAAAGTAAATTTTTGTTTTTAAATTCACACAACTTAAATATAAAATTCAAAATTAATATTAAAAATTCACACCAAACTTAAAATTTAAAATGCATAAAATTAAAATTCATATTTTAAAAATTAAAAATTCACACCAAACTTAATTTAAAAATTCATATTATAAATTCACACCAAACCTAATTTAAAAATTCATATTATAAATTCATACCAAACTTATATTAATTTTTCAAATATTTACAATTTTAAAAATATTGTTTTTACAAAGTTTATAATATTAATTTAAGATTTATATATTAATTTTAAAAACATGGTAAAAATAAAATTAAAAATCTTTTTGGCTTTTTATCCCACTTTAATCAATCAAATATTATCAAAAATATGCGCCCCTCTTTTCGGTAAAGTAATTTCGGTTCCAAGACCTAATTTAACTCATGACGAATTTTTGAAATATTTTGGGTTGATTGATTAAAGATATTTATACCTTAAGAATAAACGTTAAATTTCACAGTGATGTAATAAATTTTTGAATGATATCAATAATTTCGGTCGCCAAACCTAATTTTATTCAATACCAATTTAATACTTTATAGGGAACAAATTAGCGTTTATTATCAAAAGGTTAAAAATAAAAAATAAAAATAAAGACTGTACAGACTTACCTGTGAGATAGTATTCTTAGTTATATGATCTATCCCATTCATAAGATAGTCGGTTTAATTGGTTTTCCATGGCTACATAGGCGTAACCTCGAGCATTCAGTGTTTTTTCTTCTAAACATACGAACGGTCCGTCTCTGCATAAAGTAACAAATTCGGTATTTGAATAGGTTTGATTATTTGAACATTTACCTCCATGTGACCATTTTCCGCATTTGTGACATCTTTCTAGGTGTCGTGCTCTTCTTTTCGCTGCGGATTTTGATTTTCCTTTACCAAATTGTAACTTATTATCTTCGCATCTGGATTCTTTTCTAACTCCGTCCAATCTTTCTCTGATTACTGATACTATTTCACTCGGAAGTGTGTCATTATTACGTTTAGTGATCAAAGCGTGTAGCATTAGACCATGGTTTAGTTCACAGGCAGTCTTCATTTCCTAAAAAAAATAAAAATTCAGAATGGGGGGAGAAGACTAGTTCTTTAGGGTCTACTAGGGAAAGACCATTCGGGTTCCATTTTCGAGAACTACACGAAAACGGACAATCTAACTCTAACAGAAATACATATTATCCTTTAAAGACTTGATTCTCCCCACACTTAGTTAGCTGTGGTGTCAAAATTGTGATTAACTTCATCATCGAATTCCATTGGACTATCTATGTAGTGTTTAACTCTGTGACCATTAACTTTAAATTCAATCCCATTTGAATTTATTAATTCTATCATTCCGTATGGGAAAACTCTTTTAACTATGAATGGTCCAGACCATCTTGATTTCAATTTTCCAGGAAATAGCTTGAATCGTGAATTGAAAAGAAGAACTCTGTCTCCTTCTTTAAATTCTTTTGAACTTCTGATTCTTTTATCATGCCATTTCTTCGTTCTTTCTTTATAGATTAACGAATTTTCGTATGCTTCATGTCTTAATTCTTCTAATTCGTTTAGTTAACTTAATCGTAGACGTCCGGCTTCATGTAAATCAAGATTACATGTCTTCAAAGCCCAAAATGCTTTGTGTTCAATTTCTACTGGAAGATGACATGCTTTTCCATAAACAAGTCTAAAAGGTATGGTTCCAATTGGAGTTTTGTAGGCTGTTCTAAAAGCCCAGAGTGCATCCTCCAATTTAATGGACCATTCTTTCGGATTTGATCCTACGGTTTTCTCTAGAATACGTTTTAAAGCTCGGTTGGTATTTTCAACTTGTCCACTTGTTTGTGGATGATAACAAAATAACATATCCTTTATATCTAATCCATACACCAACGACCAAAAACACCTACAAACACTTTCATTCTTCAATTTTCTTCATCTAATTGATCTCTCTCAAGTTCTATCTTCAAGTTCTAAGTGTTCTTCATAAATTCCAAAAGTTCTAGTTTCATAAAATCAAGAATACTTTCAAGTTTGCTAGCTCACTTCCAATCTTGTAAGGTGATCATCCAACCTCAAGAAATCTTTGTTTCTTACAGTAGGTTATCATTCTAATACAAGGTAATAATCATATTCAAACTTTGGTTCAATTTCTATAACTATAACAATCTTATTTTAAGTGATGATCTTACTTGAACTTGTTTTCGTGTCATGATTCTGCTTCAAGAACTTCGAGCCATCCAAGGATCCATTGAAGCTAGATCCATTTTTCTCTTTTCCAGTAGGTTTATCCAAGGAACTTAAGGTAGTAATGATGTTCATAACATCATTCGATTCATACATATAAAGCTATCTTATTCGAAGGTTTAAACTTGTAATCACTAGAACATAGTTTAGTTAATTCTAAACTTGTTCGCAAACAAAAGTTAATCCTTCTAACTTGACTTTTAAAATAAACTAAACACATGTTCTATATCTATATGATATGCTAACTTAATGATTTAAAACCTGGAAACACGAAAAACACCGTAAAACCGGATTTACGCCGTCGTAGTAACACCGCGGGCTGTTTTGGGTTAGTTAATTAAAAACTATGATAAACTTTGATTTAAAAGTTGTTATTCTGAGAAAATGATTTTTATTATGAACATGAAACTATATCCAAAAATTATGGTTAAACTCAAAGTGGAAGTATGTTTTCTAAAATGGTCATCTAGACGTCGTTCTTTCGACTGAAATGACTACCTTTACAAAAACGACTTGTAACTTATTTTTCCGACTATAAACCTATACTTTTTCTGTTTAGATTCATAAAATAGAGTTCAATATGAAACCATAGCAATTTGATTCACTCAAAACGGATTTAAAATGAAGAAGTTATGGGTAAAACAAGATTGGATAATTTTTCTCATTTTAGCTACGTGAAAATTGGTAACAAATATATTCCAACCATAACTTAATCAACTTGTATTGTATATTATGTAATCTTGAGATACCATAGACATGTATACAATGTTTCGACCTATCATGTCGACACATCTATATATATTTCGGAACAACCATAGACATTCTATATGTGAATGTTGGAGTTAGCTATACAGGGTTGAGGTTGATTCCAAAATATGTATAGTTTGAGTTGTGATCAATACTGAGATACGTATACACTGGGTCGTGGATTGATTCAAGATGATATTTATCGATTTATTTCTGTATATCTAACTGTGGACAACTAGTTATAGGTTACTAACGAGGACAGCTGACTTAATAAACTTAAAACATCAAAATATATTAAAAGTGTTGTAAATATATTTTGAACATACTTTGATATATATGTATATATTGTTATAGGTTCGTGAATCAACCAGTGGCCAAGTCTTACTTCCCGACGAAGTAAAATCTGTGAAAGTGAGTTATAGTCCCACTTTTAAAATCTAATATTTTTGGGATGAGATTACATGCATGTTTTATAAATGATTTACAAAATAGACACAAGTACGTGAAACTACATTCTATGGTTGAATTATCGAAATCGAATATGCCCCTTTTTATTAAGTCTGGTAATCTAAGAATTAGGGAACAGACACCCTAATTGACGCGAATCCTAAAGATAGATCTATTGGGCCTAACAAACCCCATCCAAAGTACCGGATGCTTTAGTACTTCGAAATTTATATCATATCCGAAGGGTGTCCCGGAATGATGGGGATATTGTTATATATGCATCTTGTTAATGTCGGTTACCAGGTGTTCATCATATGAATGATTTTTATCTCTATGTATGGGATGTGTATTGAAATATGAAATCTTGTGGTCTATTGTTACGATTTGATATATATAGGTTAAACCTATAACTCACCAACATTTTTGTTGACGTTTTAAGCATGTTTATTCTCAGGTGATTATTAAGAGCTTCCACTGTCGCATACTTAAATAAGGACAAGATTTGGAGTCCATGCTTGTATGATATTGTGTAAAAACTGCATTCAAGAAACTTATTTTGTTGTAACATATTTGTATTGTAAACCATTATGTAATGGTCGTGTGTAAACAGGATATTTTAGATTATCATTATTTGATAATCTACGTAAAGCTTTTTAAACCTTTATTGATGAAATAAAGGTTATGGTTTGTTTAAAAATGAATGCAGTCTTTGAAAAACGTCTCATATAGAGGTCAAAACCTCGCAACGAAATCAATTAATATGGAACGTTTTTAATCAATAAGAACGGGACATTTCAGTTGGTATCCGAGCGTTGGTCTTAGAGAACCAGAATTTTGCATTAGTGTGTCTTATCGAGTTTGTTAGGATGCATTAGTGAGTCTGGACTTCGACCGTGTTTACTTGAAAAATGATTGCTTAACAAATTTTGTTGGAAACTATATATTTTTAACATGTGAATATTATGTGATATATTAATCTCTTAACGTGTTTGATATTATGTGATAGATGTCTACCTCTAGAACAAGTCCCATTGACTCACCTAATAATAATGAAGAGTCAAATGTAAATTGGAATGATTCGTGGACTGATTCACAAGTTCCCGAAGAGGAACCGGAAGAAGAGTCGGAACCGGAAGAAGAATCGGAACCGGAAGAAGAATCGGAACCGGATGAAGAAATAGAACCGGTGGGGGAAATAATAAAACGGTTAAGTAAAAGAAAATCCTCAACCAACCGACCAAGGTTAATTATGGTCAATGGTGTTTCCGCCAAGGAAGCAAAGTATTGGGAGGATTACCAATTCTCCTATGAATCGGATTCCGACGAGAATTCCGATGATGTTATAGAAATTACCCCAACTGAATTTAAAAAGGCAAAAGAAAATAATAAGGGAAATGGCATAAAAATAGAGAAATCTAATTCCAACCCCGATGAACTTTATATGTATCGTCAACCCCCGAAGTCCTTAAGTTGTAACAATGACCCGGGAACCTCTAAACCACCAGGTTTTTCTAAACCAATGTGGATAACGACGGCTCGTATTAGGGGAAAATCATATATCCCTAGAAACTTGGCAAAACGAACCAAAACCGAAGAAGAAGAAACAAGCGAGTCGGAATAAGATAGTTGTATTCATGTGGTGTAATATATGTAATATAGTGTGCTTATGCTTTATGATATATGTAAAAATTGCTTGTATTAATAAGTATTTTTTTTTTTATGAATCTAACTCTTGTCTATTTTACAGTATAAAAACACAAAATGGATAGACAACCCAATATTTTAAGAGACCTACCCGGAGACATGATTGATGAAATCTTGTCTAGAGTCGGTCAGAATTCCTCGGCACAACTATTTAAGGCGAGATCAGTTTGTAAGACATTCGAAGAACGTTCCAAGAATGTCTTGGTTTATAAGAGACTTTCGTTTGAAAGATGGGGGATATCACATTGGGAAACCCATAAGTTACGATGTGTTTACTTTGATGCATATATTGCGGGGAACTCAAATGCTATTTTACGCAACGGGTTAAGAAATTATTTTGACTCAATGTATCCGAATATAGGACTTCATGATTTAGAAAAAGCGGCTAACATGCAACATAAAGAATCATGCTATGCTTATGGGTTAGTAATGTTCGCTTCTCACCAAAGTGAGAAAAAGAACATCGGGCTACAGCTATTAAACAAAACGTTCCCACAAGTGACGGAGTCGGTAATTGGGGTAAGAAATGAGGTTTTTAGATTGTTACGGGACTGTTGGACATTACGTAACCCTCGTCCCTTTGACGACGTTACAACACGCTATCTTATCAACGGCCATAACGGTTATGTTGCACAAGACCAAGGATGGGAAGTAGTCCTAGTAAAACCAGAATGCATGACTTGTTTCTGGACGTATGAATTACGTGTCTTTATTGTCTTTGCTGAACGACTTGTGTACTAGCTAGAATTATCTTCACAACTATCTTGTATCAAAGTTATTGTGTGCTATATTTCATGCTTTATGTAAAATAAGCGGTATTGTAAGTTTGTAAAATATTGTATAAAAGTTTGAACGCGAAATATTATTATAATCAGTTTTTCATATAGAATTGTAGTAGTTGAATTGTATATTAGCTACTAAGTATGAACTTAACGGGTAGGTACTACCCGAATTTAAACTTATAAAACGCTAATATGAAGAAAAAGCTTTTATAAATGAGTTCATATTATGCTACGAAATACTATTAACTACTCTTAATATTCTGTATGATTAACTTGTTCCATTTGACTATTTTGAAGGAAATGGCACCGAATACTCGACACACAGTGAATATGAATGAAGAGGAATTCCGTACTTTTCTAGCTTCAAACATAGCCGCAGTACAGGCTGCGCTACATACCAATAATAACCTTGGATCTAGCAGTACAGGAAATCGTGTAGGATGCACCTACAAAGAATTCACTGCCTGCAAACCTTTGGAATTTGATGGAACCGAAGGACCGATCGGATTGAAACGGTGGACCGAGAAGGTCGAATCGGTGTTTGCCATAAGTAAGTGTACTGAAGAGGACAAAGTGAAGTACGCTACGCATACCTTCACAGGTTCTGCGTTAACATGGTGGAATACCTATCTAGAGCAAGTGGGACAAGACGATGCGTACGCACTACCGTGGTCAGCATTCAAGCACTTGATGAACGAGAAGTACCGTCCCAGAACCGAGGTCAATAAGCTCAAGACAGAACTTAGAGGGTTACGAACCCAAGGATTTGATATTACCACGTATGAAAGACGATTCACAGAATTGTGCCTATTGTGTCCGGGAGCATTCGAAGATGAGGAAGAGAAGATCGACGCGTTTGTGAAAGGATTACCCGAAAGAATCCAAGAAGATATAAGTTCACACGAGCCCGCCTCCATACAACAGGCATGTAGAATGGCTCACAAACTAGTGAACCAGATTGAAGAAAGAATTAAAGAACAGACTGCTGAAGAGGCCAATGTGAAGCAAGTCAAAAGAAAGTGGGAGGAAAATGGTGATAAGAATCACCAATACAACAACAACAACAACAATCGCAACATCAATCGCAACTACAACAAACGGCCCAACAACAACAACAACAACAACAGCAACTACAACAATCATCCCAACAACAATAATAACCGCAACAACAACAACAATCAGAAGCAGCTATGCCAAAGGTGTGAAAAGTATCACTCGGGGTTCTGCACCAAATTTTGCAACAAGTGTAAAAGAAATGGTCATAGCGCGGCGAAGTGTGAGGTCTACGGACCAGGGGTTAATAGAACGAAAGGAACAAATGGTGTCGGAATGAGTAATGGCGGAGCAAGTAGTGTCGGAGCAAGCTATGCCAATGTAGTTTGTTATAAATGTGGAAAACCGGGCCACATTATTAGAAATTGCCCGAACCAGGAGAACACGAATGGACAAGGCCGCGGAAGAGTTTTCAATATTAATGCGGCAGAGGTACAGGAAGACCCGGAGCTTGTTACGGGTACGTTTCTTATTGACAATAAATCTGCTTACGTTTTATTTGATTCGGGTGCGGATAGAAGCTATATGAGTAGAGATTTTTGTGCTAAATTAAGTTGCCCATTGACGCCTTTGAATAGTAAATTTTTACTCGAATTAGCAAATGGTAAATTAATTTCAGCAGATAATATATGTCGGAATCGAGAAATTAAA
Source organism: Rutidosis leptorrhynchoides (assembly GCF_046630445.1). Taxonomy (NCBI): domain Eukaryota; kingdom Viridiplantae; phylum Streptophyta; class Magnoliopsida; order Asterales; family Asteraceae; genus Rutidosis; species Rutidosis leptorrhynchoides. The sequence goes on from NC_092339.1 coordinate 359,275,698, forward strand.
CTGGTTAGCGAAACATTTAAGATTGATTTAATACCAGTAAAGTTAGGGAGTTTTGATGTGATAATCGGTATGGACTGGTTGAAAGAAGTGAAAGCAGAGATCGTTTGTTACAAAAATGCAATTCGCATTATACGAGAAAAAGGAAAACCCTTAATGGTGTACGGAGAGAAGGGCAACACGAAGCTACATCTTATTAGTAATTTGAAGGCACAAAAACTAATAAGAAAAGGTTGCTATGCTGTTCTAGCACACGTCGAGAAAGTACAAACTGAAGAAAAGAGCATCAATGATGTTCCCATTGCAAAAGAATTTCCCGATGTATTTCCGAAAGAATTACCGGGATTACCCCCACATCGATCCGTTGAATTTCAAATAGATCTTGTACCAGGAGCTGCACCAATAGCTCGTGCTCCTTACAGACTCGCACCCAGCGAGATGAAAGAACTGCAAAGCCAATTACAAGAACTTTTAGAGCGTGGTTTCATTCGACCAAGCACATCACCGTGGGGAGCTCCTGTTTTGTTTGTTAAGAAGAAAGATGGTACATTCAGGTTGTGTATCGACTACCGAGAGTTGAACAAACTTACCATCAAGAACCGCTACCCACTACCGAGAATCGACGACTTATTTGATCAACTACAAGGCTCGTCTGTTTATTCAAAGATTGACTTACGTTCCGGGTATCATCAAATGCGGGTGAAAGAAGATGATATTCCAAAGACTGCTTTCAGAACACGTTATGGTCATTACGAGTTTATGGTCATGCCGTTTGGTTTAACTAATGCACCAGCTGTGTTCATGGACCTTATGAACCGAGTGTGTGGACCATACCTTGACAAGTTTGTCATTGTTTTCATTGATGACATACTTATTTACTCAAATAATGACCAACAACACGGTGAACATTTGAGAAAGGTGTTAGAAGTATTGAGAAAGGAAAAATTGTACGCTAAGTTTTCAAAGTGTGCATTTTGGTTGGAAGAAGTTCAATTCCTCGGTCACATAGTGAACAAAGAAGGTATTAAGGTAGATCCGGCAAAGATAGAAACTGTTGAAAAGTGGGAAACCCCGAAAACTCCGAAACACATACGCCAGTTTTTAGGACTAGCTGGTTACTACAGAAGGTTCATCCAAGACTTTTCCAGAATAGCAAAACCCTTGACTGCATTAACGCATAAAGGGAAGAAATTTGAATGGAATGATGAACAAGAGAAAGCGTTTCAGTTATTGAAGAAAAAGCTAACTACGGCACCTATATTGTCATTGCCTGAAGGGAATGATGATTTTGTGATTTATTGTGATGCATCAAAGCAAGGTCTCGGTTGTGTATTAATGCAACGAACGAAGGTGATTGCTTATGCGTCTAGACAATTGAAGATTCACGAACAAAATTATACGACGCATGATTTGGAATTAGGCGCGGTTGTTTTTGCATTAAAGACTTGGAGGCACTACTTATATGGGGTCAAAAGTATTATATATACCGACCACAAAAGTCTTCAACACATATTTAATCATAAACAACTGAATATGAGGCAGCGTAGGTGGATTGAATTATTGAATGATTACGACTTTGAGATTCGTTACCACCCGGGGAAGGCAAATGTGGTAGCCGATGCCTTGAGCAGGAAGGACAGAGAACCCATTCGAGTAAAATCTATGAATATAATGATTCATAATAACCTTACTACTCAAATAAAGGAGGCGCAACAAGGAGTTTTAAAAGAGGGAAATTTAAAGGATGAAATACCCAAAGGATCGGAGAAGCATCTTAATATTCGGGAAGACGGAACCCGGTATAGGGCTGAAAGGATTTGGGTACCAAAATTTGGAGATATGAGAGAAATGGTACTTAGAGAAGCTCATAAAACCAGATACTCAATACATCCTGGAACGGGGAAGATGTACAAGGATCTCAAGAAACATTTTTGGTGGCCGGGGATGAAAGCCGATGTTGCTAAATACGTAGGAGAATGTTTGACGTGTTCTAAGGTCAAAGCTGAGCATCAGAAACCATCAGGTCTACTTCAACAACCCGAAATCCCGGAATGGAAATGGGAAAACATTACCATGGATTTCATCACTAAATTGCCAAGGACTGCAAGTGGTTTTGATACTATTTGGGTAATAGTTGATCGTCTCACCAAATCCGCACACTTCCTACCAATAAGAGAAGATGACAAGATGGAGAAGTTAGCACGACTGTATTTGAAGGAAGTCATCTCCAGACATGGAATACCAATCTCTATTATCTCTGATAGGGATGGCAGATTTATTTCAAGATTCTGGCAGACATTACAGCAAGCATTAGGAACTCGTCTAGACATGAGTACTGCCTATCATCCACAAACTGATGGGCAGAGCGAAAGGACGATACAAACGCTTGAAGACATGCTACGAGCATGTGTTATTGATTTCAGAAACAGTTGGGATCGACATCTACCGTTAGCAGAATTTTCCTACAACAACAGCTACCATTCAAGCATTGAGATGGCGCCGTTTGAAGCACTTTATGGTAGAAAGTGCAGGTCTCCGATTTGTTGGAGTGAGGTGGGGGATAGACATATTACGGGTCCGGAGATTATACAAGAAACTACCGAGAAGATCATCCAAATTCAACAACGGTTGAAAACTGCCCAAAGTCGACAAAAGAGCTACGCTGACATTAAAAGAAAAGATATAGAATTTGAAATTGGAGAAATGGTCATGCTTAAAGTTGCACCTTGGAAAGGCATTGTTCGATTTGGTAAACGAGGGAAATTAAATCCAAGGTATATTGGACCATTCAAGATTATTGATCGTGCCGGACCAGTAGCTTACCGACTTGAGTTACCTCAACAACTCGCGGCTGTACATAACACTTTCCACGTCTCGAATTTGAAGAAATGTTTTGCTAAAGAAGATCTCACTATTCCGTTAGATGAAATCCAAATCAATGAAAAACTTCAATTCATCGAAGAACCCGTCGAAATAATGGATCGTGAGGTTAAAAGACTTAAGCAAAACAAGATACCAATTGTTAAGGTTGGATGGAATGCTTGTAGAGGACCCGAGTTCACCTGGGAGCTTGAAGATCAGATGAAGAAGAAATACCCGCATCTATTTCCAGAAGATTCATCAACACCTTCAACAGCTTAAAATTTCGGGACGAAATTTATTTAACGGGTAGGTACTGTAGTGACCCGAACTTTTCCATGTTTATATATATTAATTGAGATTGATATTTACATGATTAAATGTTTCCAACATGTTAAGCAATCAAACTTGTTAAGACTTGATTAATTGAAATATGTTTCATATAGACAATTGACCACCCAAGTTGACCGGTGATTCACGAACGTTAAAACTTGTAAAAACTATATGATGACATATATATGGATATATATATAGTTAACATGATACTATGATAAGTAAACATATCATTAAGTATATTAACAATGAACTACATATGTAAAAACAAGACTACTAACTTAATGATTTTTAAACGAGACATATATGTAACGATTATCGTTGTAAAGACATTTAATGTATATATATCATATTAAGAGATATTCATACATGATAATATCATGATAATATAATAATTTAAAATCTCATTTGATATTATAAACATTGGGTTAACAACATTTAACAAGATCGTTAACCTAAAAGTTTCAAAACAACACTTACATGTAACGACTAACGATGACTTAACGACTCAGTTAAAATGTATATACATGTAGTGTTTTAATATGTATTTATACACTTTTGAAAGACTTAAATACACTTATCAAAATACTTCTACTTAACAAAAATGCTTACAATTACATCCTCATTCAGTTTCATCAACAATTCTACTCGTATGCACCCGTATTCGTACTCGTACAATACACAGCTTTTAGATGTATGTACTATTGGTATATACACTCCAATGATCAGCTCTTAGCAGCCCATGTGAGTCACCTAACACATGTGGGAACCATCATTTGGCAACTAGCATGAAATATCTCATAAAATTACAAAAATATGAGTAATCATTCATGACTTATTTACATGAAAACAAAATAACATATCCTTTATATCTAATCCATACACCAACGACCAAAAACACCTACAAACACTTTCATTCTTCAATTTTCTTCATCTAATTGATCTCTCTCAAGTTCTATCTTCAAGTTCTAAGTGTTCTTCATAAATTCCAAAAGTTCTAGTTTCATAAAATCAAGAATACTTTCAAGTTTGCTAGCTCAGTTCCAATCTTGTAAGGTGATCATCCAACCTCAAGAAATCTTTGTTTCTTACAGTAGGTTATCATTCTAATACAAGGTAATAATCATATTCAAACTTTGGTTCAATTTCTATAACTATAACAATCTTATTTTAAGTGATGATCTTACTTGAACTTGTTTTCGTGTCATGATTCTGCTTCAAGAACTTCGAGCCATCCAAGGATCCATTGAAGCTAGATCCATTTTTCTCTTTTCCAGTAGGTTTATCCAAGGAACTTAAGGTAGTAATGATGTTCATAACATCATTCGATTCATACATATAAAGCTATCTTATTCGAAGGTTTAAACTTGTAATCACTAGAACATAGTTTAGTTAATTCTAAACTTGTTCGCAAATAAAAGTTAATCCTTCTAACTTGACTTTTAAAATAAACTAAACACATGTTCTATATCTATATGATATGCTAACTTAATGATTTAAAACCTGGAAACACGAAAAACACCGTAAAACCGGATTTACGCCGTCGTAGTAACACCGCAGGCTGTTTTGGGTTAGTTAATTAAAAACTATGATAAACTTTGATTTAAAAGTTGTTATTCTAGGAAAATGATTTTTATTATGAACATGAAACTATATCCAAAAATTATGGTTAAACTCAAAGTGGAAGTATGTTTTCTAAAATGGTCATCTAGACGTCGTTCTTTCGACTGAAATGACTACCTTTACAAAAATGACTTGTAACTTATTTTTCGGACTATAAACCTATACTTTTTCTGTTTAGATTCATAAAATAGAGTTCAATATGAAACTATAGCAATTTGATTCACTCAAAACGGATTTAAAATGAAGAAGTTATGGGTAAAACAAGATTGGATAATTTTTCTCATTTTAGCTACGTGAAAATTGGTAACAAATATATTCCAACCATAACTTAATCAACTTGTATTGTATATTATGTAATCTTGAGATACCATAGACACGTATATAATGTTTCGACCTATCATGTCGACACATCTATATATATTTCGGAACAACCATAGACACTCTATATGTGAATGTTGGAGTTAGCTATACAGGGTTGAGGTTGATTCCAAAATATGTATAGTTTGAGTTGTGATCAATACTGAGATACGTATACACTGGGTCGTGGATTGATTCAAGATAATATTTATCGATTTATTTCTGTATATCTAACTGTGGACAACTAGTTATAGGTTACTAACGAGGACAGCTGACTTAATAAACTTAAAACATCAAAATATATTAAAAGTGTTGTAAATATATTTTGAACATACTTTGATATATATGTATATATTGTTATAGGTTCGTGAATCAACCAGTGGCCAAGTCTTACTTCCCGACGAAGTAAAAATCTGTGAAAGTGAGTTATAGTCCCACTTTTAAAATCTAATATTTTTGGGATGAGAATACATGCATGTTTTATAAATGATTTACAAAATAGACACAAGTACGTGAAACTACATTCTATGGTTGAATTATCGAAATCGAATATGCCCCTTTTTATTAAGTCTGGTAATCTAAGAATTAGGGAACAGACACCCTAATTGACGCGAATCCTAAAGATAGATCTATTGGGCCTAACAAACCCCATCCAAAGTACCGGATGCTTTAGTACTTCGAAATTTATATCATATCCGAAGGGTGTCCCGGAATGATGGGGATATTCTTATATATGCATCTTGTTAATGTCGGTTACCAGGTGTTCATCATATGAATGATTTTTATCTCTATGTATGGGATGTGTATTGAAATATGAAATCTTGTGGTCTATTGTTACGATTTGATATATATAGGTTAAACCTATAACTCACCAACATTTTTGTTGACGTTTTAAGCATGTTTATTCTCAGGTGATTATTAAGAGCTTCCGCTGTCGCATACTTAAATAAGGACAAGATTTGGAGTCCATGCTTGTATGATATTGTGTAAAAACTGCATTCAAGAAACTTATTTTGTTGTAACATATTTGTATTGTAAACCATTATGTAATGGTCGTGTGTAAACATGATATTTTAGATTATCATTATTTGATAATCTACGTAAAGCTTTTTAAACCTTTATTGATGAAATAAAGGTTATGGTTTGTTTAAAAATGAATGCAGTCTTTGAAAAACGTCTCATATAGAGGTCAAAACCTCGCAACGAAATCAATTAATATGGAACGTTTTTAATCAATAAGAACGGGACATTTCAAGATGTACAGAAATAAATCAATAAATATTATCTTGAATCAATCCACGACACAGTGTATACGTATCTCAGTATTTATCACAACTCAAACTATATATATTTTGGAATCAACCTCAACCCTGTATAGCTAACTCCAACATTCACATATAGAGTGTCTATGGTTGTTCCGAAATATATATAGATGTGTCGACATGATAGGTCGAAACATTGTATACGTGTCTATGGTATCTCAAGATTACATAATATACAATACAAGTTGATTAAGTTATGGTTGGAATAGATTTGTTACCAATTTTCACGTAGCTAAAATGAGAAAAATTATCCAATCTTGTTTTACCCATAACTTCTTCATTTTAAATCCGTTTTAAGTGAATCAAATTGCTATGGTTTCATATTGAACTCTATTTTATGAATCTAAACAGAAAAAGTATAGGTTTATAGTCGGAAAAATAAGTTACAAGTCGTTTTTGTAAAGGTAGTCATTTCAGTCGAAAGAACGACGTCTAGATGACCATTTTAGAAAACATACTTCCACTTTGAGTTTAACCATAATTTTTGGATATAGTTTCATGTTCATAATAAAAATTATTTTCTCAGAATAACAACTTTTAAATCAAAGTTTATCATAGTTTTTAATTAACTAACCCAAAACAGCCCGCGGTGTTACTACGACGGCGTAAATCCGGTTTTACGGTGTTTTTCGTGTTTCCAGGTTTTAAATCATTAATTTAGCATATCATATAGATATAGAACATGTGTTTAGTTAATTTTAAAAGTCAAGTTAGAAGGATTAACTTTTGTTTGCGAACAAGTTTAGAATTAACTAAACTATGTTCTAGTGATTACGAGTTTAAACCTTCGAATAAGATAGTTTTATATATATGAATCGAATGATGTTATGAACATCATTACTACCTCAAGTTTAGTAGGTAAACCTACTGGAAGTGACAAGAAATGATCTAGCTTCAAAGGATCTTGGATGGCTTGAAAGTTCTTGAAGTAGGATCATGACACAAAAACAAGTTCAAGTAAGATTTTTACTCGAATTAAGATAGTTTATAGTTATAGAAATTGAATCAAAGTTTGAATATGAATATTACCTTGAATAAGAAAGATAACCTTCCGTATATAACAAAGGTTTCTTGATCTTAGATGATTACTTGGAATGGATTAGAAAGCTTGGAAGTAAATTAGTAAACTTGAAGGGATTTTTGAAGTGTTCTTGAAGTGTTCTTCCTATGATGATTATAGCTTGATTCTTGAAGTGATTTTTGATGAAGATGATGATTAACTACTGGAAAAATACGTTCATAATAGTGTGTGTGTGTTGAGAGAGAATTAGAAAGAGAATTGGAAGTGAAATAGAGTGAATGATGAGTGGTAATTGGTGAGTGGTGAGTGGGGTTAAAAGGAGTTCTAGTTAGTTGACTAGATCATGGTAGAAGTTAAAATTGATTAGTCATACATGACATAATCAAGAGTGGAATCCCATGCTAGTTCCTATTGGTATATACCCATAGTAAGTACGTTTTGAAGCTGTGTATAATACGGGTAAGAATACGACTAGAATTCTTGATGAAAGAAAAGAATGGGAAAGTAACTGTAACCATTTTCGTTAAGTATGAGTGTTTTGATATATGTCTTGAAGTCTTCCAAAAGTATTTTAATACATCTAAATACACTACATGTATATACATTTTAACTGAGTCGTTAAGTCATCGTTAGTCGTTACATGTAAGTGTTGTTTTGAAACCTTTAAGTTAACTATCTCAATTAATGTTGTTAACCCATTGTTTAGTATATCTAATGAGATGTTAAATTATTATATTATCATGATATTATGATATATTAATATATCTTAATATGATATATATACATTTAAATGTCGTTACAACGATAATCGTTACATATATGTCTCGTTTCGAAATCCTTAAGTTAGTAGTCTTGTTTATATGTATATAACTCATTGTTAATATACTTATGGAGATACTTACTTATCATAATCTCATGTTAACCATATGTATATCCATATATATATCGTCATGTCATTTTTACAAGTTTTAACGTTCGTGAATCGCCGGTCAACTTGGGTGGTCAATTGTCTATATGAAACATATTTCAATTAATAAAGTCTTAACAAGTTTGATTGCTTAACATGTTGGAAACATTTAATCATGTAAATATCAATCTCAATTAATATATATAAACATGGAAAAGTTCGGGTCACTACATCAACATCTCATTCTGTACCTCGAGTATAATCATCGTTCTACGTATCGTTCTACATCGATTATCTTCGTGCTTCATGGCGATTAAGTAATCTCTAAATGTTTTAGAGATTATGTATTCTAGTTCTAACGGTAACCCAAATGAGTTTAATATCATATTAACTCAAGGAATCCATGATTACATCTGAAGAAAATATATGTAAATATGTTTTCATAAAGATTGTAATTAAAAATTCTTTCGTACAAAGTGTTAATTGTGAAAATATTTTAACGGGTAGGTAATACCCGAGGAATATTCAGATTTCACATTAGTAAGTTACAATGTACATTATTCGAAGCTGATTCAACAGTCGTTTACTATGCTATTTACATCCACTGATATACAAATACGTTCACCACAGAATAACCATATTCATCCAATTTCATATTTGGATTTTGATTTATTAGAATCCAACAAGTGGCATAATGAAGAAAGCATTTGACAAAATAAAATTTGTTAGAAACAAACAAATTAACTATGAGGAATTTTGTTAAGAATCCACGCTAACTGTTCCTAGCTAACTGATTACATTTTATTTATCGCAGTTTATTTATCGCAATTTAATTATTGCAATTTTATTTATCGTCATTTAATTTTTGTTATTTACTTTACGCATTTTTTTTATCGTCATTTAATTTCTGTATTTATTTTACGCACTTTAAATATCGGGACACGTATTGATGTTATGCGAGGTGTATATAAAATAGCTTTATATTTTACTAGGAAAAACTATTAAATACGATACAATTTTACACAAGATATTTATTTATTTATAGAATGGATATACTTAAACCTTGCTACAACACTTATAGGTAGTGTACCTAATCGTAAAGTAGTGTAGTTTTTAGTAAGTCCGGTTCGTTCCACAGGGAAATCTTTAAACAAAGCTCAACGCTATATTAGTTTACTTTTATAAAAATACAAATATATATATAAGTAATATTATTATTATAAAGGGGGGTTTTTACCGTTTAATGACCGGTTTGTCGATTTTAAAACTTTAGTCGCAGTTAAATCCTAATGTAAAATATTAAATAAATAAAAGACTTAAATTAAAACTTAAAGTAAATAACGATAATGAAATTGCGAATAATAAAAGTGCGATAAAATAAACTTGCGATAATTAAAAAGTACGATAATTAAAAGTGCGATTAAATAACAATAAATAAAATTAAATATGAAATAAAAGAATTATGCTTATTTAAACTTCCGTAATCATGATGTTTGACATGTTGATTTTAGTTTTATGCCCATGGGTTAATTGTCCTTTGTCCTGGATTATTTAATATGTCCGTCTGGTTTTTGTCCATAACAGTCCATCAGTCATAAATATAAAGTGCGAGTGTCCTCGTCAAATTATTATTATACCCGAAGTTAAATATTCCAACTAATTGCGGATTCGAATTGTAACAAGGTTTTAATACTTTGTTTAATGAATACACCAGGTTATCGACTGCGTGTAAACCAAGGTTTTACTACTTTGTTAACAATTACACCAATTACCCTTGAATGTAATTTCACCCCTGTTTTAATTATTCTAGTGGCTATTAATCCATTCCCGTGTCCGGTTAAATGAACGATTATTCGTACATATAAATACTCCGCCCATCGTGTCCGATCGAGTGTATATGGTAATTTATAGGGACGCCCAATTGTAAATCTTTATATTAACATTAACAAACTATCATTTAGTTAAACAAATATAAAGCCCATTAATAGCCCATAGTCTAATTTCCACAAGTGTCGTTCTTTTGTCCAAACCCCAATTATGGTACAAAGCCCAATTACCCAATTTTAGTAATTAGCCCAACATCATGATTACTTCGTTTTAAATAAGCATAATAATAACTTAGCTACGAGACATTAATGTAAAAAGGTTGAACATAACTTACAATGATTTAAAAATAGCGTAGCGTTACACGGACAGAATTTCGACTTACACCCTTACAACATTCGCTAACATACCCTTATTATTAGAATTATAATTAAAATTAAAATTAAAATTAAAATATATAAATATATACGATATAGATAGAGAGATGGATATATTTGGTGGTTTTTTCGATCAGAATTCGTTTGCTTTTATAGGAAGTTTCTGAAATTGGGGCTCCGCGACTCGCGGCAAAATCCTCTTCAAACTCCGCGAGTCGCGGAGAATGTATTTACAGCTCACACCCTTGGAGTCTTTCTCTGCCGACGGTTTTATAATATATATATAATATATATATAATTAATATAATTAATTATATATTATATTATATTTATATACATAGTTAACTTGTAATTTTTAGTCCGTTGCGTCGAGCGTTAAGAGTTGACTCTGGTCCCGGTTCCGGATTTTCGAACGTCCTTGCGTACAATTTAATATCTTGTACTTTGCGTTTTGAATCTTGTACTCTTGTAATTTCGAGACGTTTCTTATCAATAATTGGAAACTTTTTGATTGTCTTTTGTACTTTTGAGCTTTTTGGTCGTTTGCGTCTTCAATTCGTCGAATCTGTCTTTTGTCTTCACCTTTTATTATTTAAACGAATATCACTTGTAAATAGAACAATTGCAACTAAAAGCTTGTCTTTCTTGAGGAATAATGCTATGAAATATATGTTCGTTTTTAGCATTATCAAATATTCCCACACTTGAGCGTTGCTTGTCCTCAAGCAATATCGTCTTGAAATACTAGAATCACTTCTTTATTCTTCACACTTTGTACATCAGTGATTTCTATACGGCGGTATAAACAATGGTAGTAACGATATGGTTTACAGTCCCACATGACTATAAAAATTTAGATCCATTAAGGAAATTGGATCTTTATGAAAACATTTGATCTTTTGAAAATTAAATCTAGTTTTTACCCTAGATAAGTTTTCCAGGATAACCCTTTACCGGTGTTTGCAAAATATTTTTGTGGGTTTGGTGGGTTTCAGATTTGAAAATTTTAGCTCAAAACTTGCGGTTTTGTGTCACCCACTTGCTAACCTTGTATTTGGAAAGCAACACGTCCAGTTTACTTGTCCCGTATATTACCTTTCGGTAAACTACCGTCCGGTTGTAAAGGAAAGCGTTGAACAAGCAACTGTTAAGGCAATGTCCCCTGACATGCTTTTAATTATGGTCTATAACGTGTCGGACGCAATTACTATCCTTGGTAGGAGCAATAGTAAAGCTCACCCTTATAATTTTTCGGTATGGCACAAGGTCCTGTCTTTGACCATGCTATGCAACCACCGTTCTTATGGTTGACACCCGATTTAGTTCAGGTGACCTAATGAATTCCAGGTGAATTCCTAGGATTTTACGTTCAATGGTAATGAACGCATTGAAAATAGGGTTTTCAGAAAACAAATCGGTTTGTAATTTTGATCAAAATATTTTCTCGTTTAAGCTCGAGTTTAGATATCATCGAATTCCATGAGTTTGTAATTCTCAATCTTTAAGGTCAATCTCTAGGATTGAGTAATATCAGTCTTAAAAGCTGATTTTTAATCTTTAAGGAGATTATCCTTTCTGGGGATCTGATTCATTAGTCTTATCCAGCTAATTTGCATGGTGCCCCCCATTGTACGAGATAAATCCTTCTCATGGTTAGGATAAATCCGACCACTTGGCGACCCTGTTTAATGCTGAGGTCCGTGGATTTCCTGCTGATTTTAGTGATGACTTTTCTAGATTTTTCGTCAACCTACAGCTGGTCTGGACGACAACTTCATGACCTAAATCAAGAAGCGCGTGTCTTTTTCGGAAGACTTTACTTCCTTTTAATGATGGAATTGATTCATCGTGTAGATCCATCTCTTCTTTTCTTTCATCGGGTAAAAACAGTTTAGTTTAGTCCAAAGCAAAAGTATTTTCAGTTATTTGTTACAGATATATGTGACATATGTTTAAGATAACTTGGTAAATTTTCCCACACTTGGCTTTTATTTTCCTTTTTATCGTCCTCTATTCCAGTTTAAATGAATTTTAACATTTTAGTTTGTTTCTTAATTTATGTCCTTTCCGAGGTAACAATAATTTCGGTGTTAAAACCTAGTTTTATCGTTCATAAATATGTATAAACATGATTTTGAGTTCATTTAATTGAAAATTTTGAAAAATTTTACTAGAATTGGGTAGTCAGTATATAAGACTAGGGCTGTTCTTTTTTTATCAGAGAGCACTAGATTCTAATACAACTACTGCTTTACTAGTATTTTTAATGGTAACCAAGTGTTTAAGATAAAAATTTTAAAATCCGAAAGAATTTAACCCCTTCCCACACTTAAGATCTTGCAATGCCCTCATTTGCAAGAAATCAGTAACAATTTAAATTATTGAGGGTGATTAGTGTGAAAATGATTAAATTTTACCAAAGTTTCCAAATATATTGGCGTTTGTTTGTTGAATGATAAATGGTGCACATCATTTGTTCATTCCGTCTTGTTGTTATTTCACATATATTTTGCATCTTGTCGTCAAAATTAGTTGCTTTTGCTGAACTTAATGCCAGTCTTTGAAAATGCGTTGTTTTACCCTGTTGTGTACATAAGATAAACTGCAAACATATATACATATTTTTGAAGTTTGGTATATTACCCCACATTCAAAAATTATTAAAATCTAAGAATAAAAGTTAGATAATTATAAAAATGATTACAATATTAACAAAAGTATTAAACGTATCAATAATTACAAATTACAAAATAAAAAATAAAAAAAAAATAATAATAAGTAAACTAAGGATGATATTGGTACCAATAGGGGTTCCAGGCATAACCATAAGTGCTATAGAATGCTTCGGCAGGGTCATACGTAGGATATGGTGGCTGCATCTCTATAGAACAAGGAGGGAAGATGGGTTTCGGTGTAGGAATATAGTTTCTACCTATATGTTGGCAATGAGCTATGATTTGGTTCTGATGAACTTGCCAATCTTCAAATGCTCTCTGTCTAGCATTTTCGTATTCCTGAGAAGCTATAAACCTATGCATTTCTTGCATCTCATTCCCCCCTCCTACATTACATTGCTGCTGGTTTCTCTCCACCTGTGGATGTCTACCATGGTATCGTACTGCGGCGTTATTTCGCCTCTTCAAAACTTTCGCACCATGGTATACATTTAAACCTATAGTATCGCGGGGTTCCGGCTCTTCTAGTAATAATCCCCCCCGACTTATATCCACACCGAGATATTCACCAATCAAAGTAATAAAAATACCACCTCCTATTATGCTATGTGGTCGCATCCCCCGAACCATAGCTGATAAATAATAACCCACACAATATGGTATACTTACAGCGCTTTGTGGGTCTCGAATACACATATGGTAAAACAAATCCTGTTCATTTACTTTTTCTTTGTTCTTACCCCTTTGTGTAATCGAATTAGCTAAAAACCTATGTATCACTCTTAATTCGGCTCTATCTATATCCAAATAAGAGTAATTTCCCCCTTTGAAACGGTGATGGCTTGTCATTTGACTCCACACACCGTGTGTATCAAAATTTTCATCTATCTTTCTACCGTTTAGTATCAATCCTCTACAATCGGCAGACGCTAACTCCTCAGGCGTATATATACGTAAAGCCTGAGCCATGTCCAGTAAAGACATGTGGCGCATCGAACCGCCTAACAAAAATCTAATAAAAGAACGATCGGTTAAACTAGCTACCCGATCATTCAACTCTATACTACATAACAATTCTTCACACCATACTTTATATACAGGTCTACGTATGGTGAATAAACATACCCAGTCATTAAAAGAAGAATTACCATACCTCTGTACAAGTAATTCCCTAATTGGCCCGGCCAATTCTACAGCTTCTAAGGGTCCCCATTCTATGACCCTCGGTACCTTAACAACCTTGGAATGAAGAGTATGCAAACCCCGTTGATATTTTGGATAATCTATCCAAAGTCTGTCAAATCTCAGGTTCGGGTGCAACTCTTCCAAGTGCATATCAGAAAAGGTCATGACTGGATGAGGTATATCCTGCTTGTAGTAGTTATCCACCTCCTGTTGTTCCAAATTCTCAGCAGGAGCATTGCGGGCTTGAGATGAAGATTCACCCCTTTCATTCTGCAAAACACATCAAACACAATTTTTGTGCATTCAAATATGCATTAGTGTCAGCAAAATCATCAATCAAAATAATTACAATGACATTATCAATTTATATCAAACTTAAGCTCATTTTCATATTTTCATCAAATCTACACTTTTTCAAATAAGCATATACGAAAATGTTCGCCAAGTTCATAAGCATTCAACTCAAATAATATGTCAAAATAATCATTACTAGCAATTAAACAAGTCTCAAATGGCATTATCTTTCAAAAATCAAGTTCATGAATTTTAGACTTGAAAAAGTCCACTTTAATTCTCAAAATCATGTTTAGGCTCAAAGTTTGGATCATTTAATTACCTAAACATGTTACACTACTTAATTTAGCAACAATTCATGACAAAAATCGGCCATAACCTGTTTATATCAAAAAGCCCCAAATTGCTCAAGAACACAAACCCTAGATTATTCAAAATTTGAAGTTTAAGGCTTCTAATCATGTTAAACAGCATCAATCTAGGTTATACAAGCATAATACATAAACAATTTAAGCATAATTACACTAAAAAGCATCAAAATCAAATTGGAAAAAAAATGACTCAAGAACACCAAATTTCGGATTAAATGGTGTTTAGGTGTAGAAATTTACCGTTTTTCTTGAGTAATTCTTAGATAGCATCCTTCTCAACATGATTTTAGGAAAAGATTTGGTGATTAACGGTTAAAATTGGGATTTTTGGGGTGTTTTTGGGTGTATTTTCGGGGTTTTTTCGTGCAGAATTCGCAGTATGTTTTTGGTTTGGGTTGGGGACTGATCTGTTCTGCGGGTATATTTTTTTTCTGATTTTTAGACCCTCCGCGAGTCGCGGTGAAATACTCTTCAAACTCCGCGACTCGCGGAGTTTGTTTTTTTTTTTTTTTTTTTATAATCATTAACTTTTGAAAACAATTAAGAAATTAATTTTAAAATTTTGTTTCCCTTGTTATTTAGGACGAGGTCGTTTCGGATCGATGTCCTAGTCCGTCTCTCGACAAAATTTTAAAATTTGTCTTTTTGTAGCGATTGTTTTAAAAGCTAAGATTTTTGGGTTTTTTAATGTTTTTGGCATACTTTAATTCAATAAGATTAAAAATAATGATAATAAAAGTTCTCGTCCCTCCCTCGGGTAAAGCAATTTCGGTTCAAAGACCTAGTCTTCAACTTACGATGAATTTTAAAAATCATATTCTTAACTTAATGAGATAAAGTAAATTTTTGTTTTTAAATTCACACAACTTAAATATAAAATTCAAAATTATTATTAAAAATTCACACCAAACTTAAAATTTGAAATGCATAAAATTAAAAATTTATATTTTAAAAATTAAAAATTCACACCAAACTTAATTTAAAAATTCATATTATAAATTCATACCAAACTTATATTAATTTTTCAAATATTTACAATTTTAAATATATTGTTTTTACAAAGTTTACAATATTAATTTAAGATTTAAATATTAATTTTAAAAATATGGTAAAAATAAAATTAAAAATCTTTTTGTCTTTTTATCCCACTTTAATCAATCAAATATTATCAAAAATATGCGCCCCTCTTTTCGGTAAAGTAATTTCGGTTCCAAGACCTAATTTAACTCATGACGAATTTTTGAAATATTTTGTGTTGATTGATTAAAGATATTTATACCTTAAGAATAAACGTTAAATTTCGCAATGATGTAATAAATTTTGAATGATATCAATAATTTCGGTCGCCAAACCTAATTTTATTTAATACCAATTTAATACTTTTTAGCGAACAAATTAGCGTTTATTATCAAAAGGTTAAAAATAAAAATAAAAATAAAAACTGTACAGACATACCTGTGAAATAGATTTCTTAGTTATATGATCTATCCCATTCATAAGATAGTCGGTTTAAGTGATTTTCCATGGCTACATAGGCGTAACCTCGAGCATTCAGTGTCTTTTCTTCTAAACATATGAACGGTCCATCTCTGCATAAAGTAACAAATTCGGTATTTGAATAGGTTTGATTATTTGAACATTTACCTCCATGTGACCATTTTCCGCATTTGTGACATCGTTCTAAGTGTCGTGCTCTTCTTTTCGCTGCAGATTTTGATTTTCCTTTACCAAATTGTAACTTATTATCTTCGCATCTGGATTCTTTTCTAACTCCGTCCATTCTTTCTCTGATTACTGATACTATTTCACTCGGGAGTATGTCATTATTACGTTTAGTGATCAAAGCGTGTAGCATTAGACCATGGTTTAGCTCACAGGCAGTCTTCATTTTGTAAAAACCTAAAAAAAAATAAAAATTCAGAATGGGGGGAGAAGACTAGTTCTTTAGGGTCTGCTAGGGAAAGACCATTCGGGTTCCATTTTCGAGAACTACACGAAAACAGACAATCTAACTCTAACAGAAATACATATTATCCTTTAAAGACTTGATTCTCCCCACACTTAGTTAGCTGTGGTGTCGAAATTGTGATTAACTTCGTTGTCGACTTCCATCGGACCATGTATGTAATGTTTAACTCTGTGACCATTAACTTTAAATTCAATCCCATTTGAATTTATCAATTCTATCGTTCCGTATGGGAAAACTCTTTTGACTATGAATGGTCCAGACCATCTTGATTTCAATTTTCCAGGAAATAGCTTGAATCGTGAATTGAAAAGAAGAACTCTGTCTCCTTCTTTAAATTCTTTTGAACTTCTGATTCTTTTATCATGCCATTTCTTCGTTCTTTCCTTATAGATTAACGAATTTTCGTATGCTTCATGTCTTAATTCTTCTAATTCATTTAGTTGACTTAATCGTAGACGTCCGGCTTCATGTAAATCAAGATTACATGTCTTCAAAGCCCAAAATGCTTTGTGTTCAATTTCTACTGGAAGATGACATGCTTTTCCATAAACAAGTCTAAAAGGTGTGGTTCCAATTGGAGTTTTGTAGGCTGTTCTAAAAGCCCAGAGTGCATCCTCCAATTTAATGGACCATTCCTTCGGATTTGATCCTACGGTTTTCTCTAGAATACGTTTTAAAGCTCGGTTGGTATTTTCAACTTGTCCACTTGTTTGTGGATGATATGCGGTGGAGATTTTATGAGTTACTCCATATCTTTTAAGAACTTTCTCAAGTTGATTATTACAGAAATGAGTACCCCGATCACTTATTAAAGCTTTCGGTGTTCCAAACCTTGCAAAAAGACGTTTTAAAAAGTTGACTACAACTCGTGCATCGTTAGTTGGGAGAGCTTGTGCTTCTGCCCATTTAGATACATAATCAATGGCTACGAGTATATATAGATTATTATGAGATTTTGGAAATGGACCCATAAAGTCAATACCCCAAATGTCAAATACTTCACATACTTGGATGACATTTTGTGGCATTTCATCACGTTGACTTATTTTTCCGGACCTTTGACAAGCATCACAGGATTTGCAAAGAAGGTGTGCGTCTTTGTAAATTGTAGGCCAATAGAATCCAGCTTCATAAACTTTTCTTGCTGTTAGTTGAGGCCCATAATGCCCTCCTGTTGGTCCTGTGTGACAATGGTTTAAAATTTTACTAGCTTCATCTCCAAATACACATCGGTGTATTATTCCATCGGGACAACTTTTAAACAGATGTGGATCTTCCCAGAAATAGTGTTTTATATCACTGAAGAATTTCTTTCGTCTTTGGTACGATAATCCTTTTTCAAGGAATCCACAAACTAAGTAGTTTGCATAGTCTGCAAACCATGGGATTTCATTATAATCTATCTTCAATAGATATTCATCAGGAAAGTTGTCTTGTATGGCTGATTCATTTAGAACTTCTAATTCAGGATTTTCAAGACGAGAAAGATGATCAGCGGCGAGATTTTCTGCTCCTCTTTTATCTCGGATTTCAATATCAAACTCTTGTAAGAGTAAGATCCAAAGGATTAATCTTGGTTTAGCATCTTGTTTTGAAAATAGGTATCTAAGAGCAGAATGGTCGGTATAGACCACCGTTTTTGCTAGAACGAGATATGATCGAAATTTGTCAAAAGCAAAGACAATAGCAAGGAGTTCTTTTTCAGTAGTTGTATAGTTCGTTTGTGCTCCTTGTAATGTCTTACTAGCATAATATATAGGTTGAAATCGTTTTTCAATCCTTTGTCCTAAAACGGCTCCCATTGCAAAATCACTTGCATCGCACATTAGTTCAAATGGTAGATTCCAGTTTGGTGTTAACATGATCGGCGCAGTAGTGAGTTTCTCTTTAAGAATATTAAAAGATTTGATACACTCATCTGAAAAGATGAATGGAGCATCCTTTTCTAGGAGTTTATTCATAGGAGTGGCAATTTTAGAAAAATCTTTTATGAAACGTCGGTAAAAACCGGCATGCCCTAGAAAACTCCTAACTCCTCTAACATTGGTGGGATGTGGAAGTTTAGCAATTACATCTACTTTAGCTCTATCCACTTCAATTCCTTCTTTTTAAATTTTATGACCAAGAACGATGCCTTCTTTAACCATGAAATGGCATTTCTCCCAATTAAGTACCAGATTTGATTGTTCGCATCTAATAAGCATTCGTTCAATATTAGCTAGACATGTTTCAAATGTATCACCGAAGACTGAAAAGTCATCCATGAAAACTTCCATGCATTCTTCTATCATGTCATGAAAAATCGCCATCATACACCTTTGAAAGGTTGCAGGGGCGTTACAAAGTCCAAATGGAATGCGTTTGTAAGCAAAAGTACCATAAGGGCACGTGAATGTGGTTTTCTCTTGATCTTCGGGTGCTATTGGAATTTGAAAATATTCGGAAAATCCATCTAGAAAACAATAGTAACTATTTTCGGCTAATCTTTCCAACATTTGATCAATGAAAGGTAAGGGAAAGTGATCTTTTCTGGTGGCGTCATTTAATTTTCTATAATCAATACACACACGCCATCCTGTTACAGTCCTAGTAGGAATAAGCTCATTTTTTTCATTTGTAATGACAGTCATGCCACCCTTCTTAGGCACGCATTGTACTGGGCTTACCCATGGACTATCAGAGATTGGATAAATTAGACCTGCATCTAGCAGTTTAATAATCTCTTTCTTAACTACATCTTGCATATTAGGATTTAGTCTTCGTTGGCGTTGCACATACGTTTTATGACCTTCTTCCATAAGGATTTTATGTGTGCAATACGAAGGACTTATTCCTTTAATATCATGAATCTTCCATGCAATGGCTGGTTTATGGGCTTTCAACACAGAAATGAGTTGTGATTTCTCATTTTCAGTAAGAGAAGACGATATTATTACAGGTAATTCAGATTCACCATGTAAATAAGCGTATTCCAAATGGTTTGAAAGTGGCTTTAACTCTAATTTCGGAGGTTCTTCTATCGATGATTTGTATCGATATCTTTCTTCTTCTTTTAGCATTTGAATTTCTTCTGTTGTTGGTTCATATCCATTAGCTATAAGTGTAGCTAACATTTTAGCTTCATCAATTGGTTCATTACCTTCTCCTAAAGAACATTCTCCTATTCCTTGTAATTCTGGAAATTCTTCGAATAATTATGCATGTGCATCTATAGTTTGAATATAATAACATGTATCATCTGCAGATTGTGGTTGTTGTATTGCTCTATCAACTGAAAAGGTAACACTCTCATCCTCTATACTTAGGGTCAATTTCTTACCGAACACGCCTATCATTGCTTTAGCCGTGTTTAAGAATGGTCTTCCTAATATGAGAGGAACTTGAGAATCTTCTTCCATGTCCAGAACAACAAAATCTACTGGAAATACTAAAGTACCAACTTTAACTAGCATGTTCTCCATTATCCCTCTAGGATATTTTATTGATCTATCGGCTAGTTGTATGCTTATTCTTGTTGGTTTCAATTATCCAAGGTCTAGTTCAGCATATAGTGAATACGGCATTAGATTTATACTAGCACCTAAATCTGCTAATGCTTCTATTGAACTAAGACTACCCAGAAAACATGGAATTGTGAAACTTCCTGGATCAGATAATTTTTCTAGTATCTTATTCAACAGCACTGCTGAACAATTAGCATTCTTGGTAACAGCCGAGAGTTCTTTCATTTTCTTTCTATTTGAGATTGGATCTTTCAAGAATTTAGCATATCTAGGCATTCCTGAAATCACATCAATGAAAGGAAGATTTACATTTATCTGTTTAAACATATCCAAGAATTTGGATTGCTCGGCTTCAAGTTTCTCTTTCTTCATTTTACTCGGGTAAGGAAGTGGTGGTTGGTATGGTTTAACATAAGGTTTAGCGTTAACTGTGTTATCTTCATTAACCTTTTTAACTACCGGTTCTTTTTCCTTATCTTGATTAGGTTGTGGTTCTTGTCGAGTAGGAATAGCTTCATCAGAAGTTACAGGTATTTCAGGTGGTTTAAGTATTGTACCACTTCTTGTGGTAATGGCTTTAGCTGTTTCATTCCGGGGGTTAGCATTTGTATCACTAGGTAAACTTCCCGGTTTTCTTTCACCTATTAACCTTGCTAGGTTACTTACTTCTTGTTCCAGATTTTGAATAGAAACTTGTTGATTTCTAAATGCTTGAGCATTTTGTTCATTAGTTTGTTTCTGAGATGTGAAAAACTGCGTTTGAGTTTCAACTAGCTTCGTCATCATATCTTCTAAATTCGGCTTTTTATCATCGGTTTGTTATGGTGGTTTGTTTTGAAAATTAGGTCTTTGCTGGTTGTAAGTATTATTGGATACTTGTTGATTGCTAGGACCTTGTTGGTTGTTGTATGGAATATTTCAGTTATAGTTCTGGTTTTGATTGTAAATTGGTCTTGGCGGTTGATAATTATTCTGATAATTATTTCCAGGCCTTTGGTTTATGTATGAAATATTCTCTCTTTGTTCTATTGTTAATTCAATACTGAGACAATCTTTTGTCAAATGTGGTCCTCCACACTGCTCACAACTAATTCGTATTGAGTGAATATCTTTAGTCATCTTTTCCATTCGTCTCTCGACAGCATCTATCTTTGCGGAAATGGAATCTAAGTCATGGCTAGAATCGGCTCTAGCTGCTTTAGATGATCTAACGATATCTTTTTCTTGGTGCCACTCATGTGAGTGGGAAGCAGTGTTATCAATAATTTTGTAAGCATCAGTTTCGGTTTTCTTCATAATAGAACCACCAGCTGCTATATCTATGTCTTTCCTTGTAGTGATGTCGCATCCTTGGTAGAATATTTGTACTATTTGACAGGTGTCTAAACCATGTTGCGGACATCCTCTTAATAACTTTCCAAATCTAGTCCACGCCTCATATAGAGTTTCATTTGGTTTCTGTGTGAACGTAACAATTTCTCCTTGAAGTCTTACGGCTTTAGATGCCGGAAAGAATTGTTTAAGAAATTTTTCAACTAAAACGTCCCATGTATCAATTGCCCCTTCAGGTAATGATTCCAACCAATCTTTGGCTTCTCCCTTTAAAGTCCAGGGAAATAACATGAGATATATCTGTTCATCCTCAACTTCTCGAATTTTAAATAGTGTGCAGATCCTATTAAAGGTACGTAGATGTTCATTTGGATCTTCCTTCGGCGCACCACTAAATTGGCATTGATTAGTCACCATGTGTAGAATTTGTCCTTTGATTTCATAATCTGGCGCATTAATGTCTGGATGAGTAATTGCGTGACCTTGGCCAGTGCGTTTAGCTCTCATTCGGTCTTCCATACTTAAAGGTTCCAGATTCTCCATAATTGAATTTGTTGAATCGGAATCACTAGAGGATTCTGATTTAATGGTTCATTCCTCAACAATCTCTGTTTGAATGATTGGTGGTTCCGGAGGAAAATTTAATGGTTCAGGATCTACGAATCGTTCCTGAATATTCTCCGAATTCTCAATTGTGAGGTCGGGTTCAAAAAATGGATTATCGGAAATTTGAACTGGAGTACTTGGTCGAATAGATGACGATTCTAAAGAAAAATCAACGGCGGTAATATTTGCTAAATGTCTTGATCTAGTTACAGGTGGTGAACGTACAAAAGGTGGTGAACGTCTTGCTCGGTGCATTCACTGAATATCCTATTAGTTTATAAAAGGAAAGAAAAATTATAATAAGTTATCCAATCAATAGACTTTTCTGATTTTGCCCACGTTTCGAATAGCCAAAAGATGCAGCAGAGGGGCAGGATTCGTTTGGTCTCAATATAATTGAGGACTGTTTGGCTCCAATAACCCGGTCCACGTACAAATCCAACTATTACTACGAACCAGAAAATTTTGATGTCTATCAATTTAACCACTTAAAATAAATTTTCGTAATTTTAAGAAATTTAGATAAGAAGTAGAATAAAAATCTATGTCCTAAAACTAGAATAGCGAGAAATAAGAAAGAAAAAGAGCGCGTCGAAAAAGGTCGAAAAAGAAAAATGGTTGAAAAATAAAAGGTGACGGAAAAATAAAAGAAACTTATAAAACTTAAAAACAATTGACTAACCTAACCTTATTACTACAACTAACTTAAAATTATAATCGCAAATTGAGATTGCTAATTGAAATGATAATTGATACATAGGAAAAAGTCGTCTAAAAATATTAAAGCTTACAGGAAAAACTAAATCCCAAATGGAAATAACTTAAAAAGAAACTAAAACTTAAAAAGGCGTCGCAAAATTCTAAAGCACCTAAATCTTAGTCTAAAGAAAAAGCACTTAAGGAATTTTACGGCAAAGCCTAAAAATCTAGAAGTAAAAATAACTATGGCAAAAAACTAAGTTTAAAACTAAATATGAGCGAAAAATACAAATATTACGCTAAAACAATTAAAAAGGGACAAAATATAAAAATATATAAAAAGTTGTAAAAATTACAATTTTTATAAAAATATTATTTTTATATTATTTATTTTATAAAACTATTAATTTTACAATTTAATTAAACTAAATAACACAAATAATAAATAAAACTAATTATAATAATAATAAATATTTAGGGTTAATAATAATAATAATTAATAATTACTCCGTAATTAAATTTGGATTAGGGTTTCTGTCGGTGTCAGAGTGTCTCCGCGAGTTGCGGTATTCCATGCAGCAAACTCCGCGAGTCGCGGGGTTCCAGAATTCAACTCAGGTACAGTTCAAAATTTGATGTTTTTTTTATTTTTTATATTAGCGTTGCGCTTCCGGCTTTTAAGCGATTCCCCTGCAGCGGCGCCAAAAATAACTTGATGTTTACGCGAGGTGTATATAAAATAGCTATTATTTTTAGCAGGAAAATACTATTAAATCGATACAATTTTACACAAGATATTTATTTATTTAGAGAATGGATATACTTAAACCTTGTTACAACACTTATAGGCAGTGTACCTAATCGTACAGTAGTGTAGTTTTTAGTAAGTCCGGTTCGTTCCACATGGAAAATCTTTAAACAAAGCTTAACGCTATATTAGTTTACTTTTATAAAAATACAAATATATATATAAATAATATTATTATTATAAAGGGGGGTTTTTACCGTTTAATGACCGGTTTGTCGATTTTAAAACTTTAGTCGCAGTTAAAACCAAATGTAAAATATTAAAAATAAATACAAGACTTAAATTAAAGCGTAAAGTAAATAACGATAATGAAATTGCGAATAATAAAAGTGTGATAAAATAAACTTGCGATAATTAAAAAGTACGATAATTAAAAGTGCAATTAAATACAATAACAATAAAAATGCGATAATTAGAAGTGCAATTAAATATAAAATAAAGGAAATTAAATATAAAATAAAAGAATTATACTTATTTAAACTTCCGTAATCATGATGTTTGACGTGTTGATTTTAGTTTTATGCCCAAGGGTTAATTGTCCTTTGTCCTGGATTATTTAATATGTCCGTCTGGTTTTTGTCCATAACAGTCCATCAGTCATAAATATAAAGTGCGAGTATCCTCGTCAAATTATCCTTATACCCGAAGTTAAATATTCCAACTAATTGGGGACTTAAACTGTAACAAGATTTTAATACTTTGTTTAATAATTACACCAGGATGTCGACTGAGTATAACCCAAGGTTTTAATATTTTGTTATCAATTATACCAAGTGTCCTTGTACATAATTTCACCCCTGTTTTAATTATTCTAGTGGCTATTAATCCATTCCCGTGTCCGGTTAAATGAACGATTATTCGTACATATAAATACCCCGCCCATCGTGTTCGATCGAGTGTATATGGTAATTTATAGGGACGCCCAATTGTAAATCTTTATATTAACATTAACAAACTATCATTTAGTTAAACAAATATAAAGCCCATTAATAGCCCATAGTCTAATTTCCACAAGTGTCGTTCTTTTGTCCAAACCCCAATTATGGTACAAAGCCCAATTACCCAATTTTAGTAATTAGCCCAACATCATGATTACTTCGGATTAAATAAGCATAATAATAACTTAGCTACGAGACATTAAATTAAAAAGGTTGAACATAACTTACAATGATTAAAAATAGCGTAGCGTTACACGGACAGAATTTCGACTTACACCCTTACAACATTCGCTAACATACCCTTATTATTAGGATTAAAATTAAAATTAAAATATAAATTATATATATATTTTTACGTATATATTGAGAGAGAGATAGATATATGTTGGTTTTTGCGATCAGAATTCGTTTGCTTTTATAGGGAGTTTCAGAATTTGGGGCTCCGCGACTCGCGGCCCTTTTTGCCTTCAAACTCCGCGAGTCGCGGAGTTTGTAAATACAACTCACAACTTTGGAGTCTTTCTTGCCGACGGATTTTTATTATTAATATAATATATAAATAATTATAAGAATTTTTTAAATATTATATTATATTTATGTGCATAGTTGACTTGTAATTTTTAGTCCGTTGCGTCGAGCGTTGAGAGTTGACTCTGGTTCCGGTTCCGGATTTTCGAACGTCCTTGCGTACAAATTTATATTTTGTACTTTGCGTTTTGAATCTTGTACTCTTGTAATTTCGAGACGTTTCTTATCAATAATTGGAACCTCTTTGATTGTATTTTGTACTTTTGAGCTTTTTGGTCGTTTGCGTCTTCAATTCGTCGAATCTGTCTTTTGTCTTCACCTTTTATTATTTAAACGAATATCACTTGTAAATAGAACAATTGCAACTAAAAGCTTGTCTTTCTTGAGGAATAATGCTATGAAATATATGTTCGTTTTTAGCATTATCAGTCATCTCGTCAAAACCGCCCTGCATCGGGCTCAAACATCTAAGAAGAATGTACGTAAAGTATCGGTATTGCCTTGGAAGCTTCGTACGTTTAACAGCTTTGGTTATATCACCAGTATAACCACATCTCTTTACGCACCTTCTAACTTTCAAAATCGGCAAATCAGTTGGCATATCATCATTATCTGGGAACCCCAGATCTTCCCTGATAGTCTGTGCCGAAATACGAACAATCGTGTCATTGACAGAACTCAATATCACCTTTCTGTTATCTTCAGTAACAACTTGAGCAACCTCCCAGAATGTTCTCTGATGAGAATAATATGGAGTACACTCAGCAGTAATAGCATTAAAGATCCTGGAACGCTTCAAAAATGAAATAATAGGACCAAATCCTCCTCTTTGGGCCTCAGGACCCTTTTCGTCAACACATGCAAGTACGTTTGTATCTTCTCGACCAATCAGACCTGGTAACTCAGAAGATAAATGGATTCGTGGTTCACGTTCTTCATCAGACATCTGCTGTTGTTCTTGAGACATCGTGAATATCTGAAAAACACTCAAAACAATATAACTAATAAGCATTTACCTCCATGTATCATGGGGTACCTAGTTAATCATACAAATCAACGGATAAACAAATATAACATGCACATTAACTAATACCCACACATTTATATCGTTCAGAGGTTATGTTTATTACACACCATAGTACAAAGGCTAACATGCTAGCCTTATCAAATTACATAATAACCATAGTTAAACACAATCACACTAAATCACAAACATAGGGATTATGCTTCAATAACATTCTCTGGTACTGGCTTCAATTTGTAATTCGTGTCCTCAAACAGATCAAGTTCGTCAAACAAATGATTTAAAAGGATGACATAGGGAAATGGTTTATCCTCATTATCCAAAGCATCCTTCATGATATTAATGACAATCTGACTAAAATTCACCTTGATACGTTCCATAAGACGGTACAACAGAACAGCCTCAGTACCAGATAACAAATCGTCAGATGGATCTCTAAACACCACGTTTCTTTTGATAATCCTCAAGTTAGACACCAAATCATCCCTAACATCACTATCTCTGATCTCAATTCTATTGGAACCAATTACATATCCTGGCTTGGTAATGTGAGCAGCCACCCCACCCTCATCAAATATGCTAGAAATCTTTCTAATATCTTTACTAGGGCAATATATCTTGGCTCCCCAGTAATTCAATAGTAAGTGATCTGTGAAGTCATCTATGGTCCACTTATAGGCATAAACAAAGAAATTAGCATGAACATGTTTCTTCTCTATGGCCACACTAGAATAGAACTCTCGGATAAGCTTAGGACAGAAATGATTCCCTATCTGAAGAAATGTTATACAATCTAAACCTTTCCACTGATCTTGAGTGAACTGGGTTGCAGCAAATTTGGTCTCTACATGGATAGGCCTGTGCTTGGCCAAAGCTCTCTTACGTTCAAGATCATATTCCCAAGTTCCACTTATCCTACTACTTGGTCCTGACATTCTTAGAGCAAAACTACACAAAACATTCAGTATAATATGATACGAACTTAACAAAACAATCAAAAACAACAAAATTCAAAAATTAGGGTTTCTATACACTCGGTCGAGTGTGTATATACACACGGTCGTGTGTATCTTAGAACGGTCGAGTGTGTGAACTCACTCGGTCGAGTGTGTCACACACTCGATCGAACGTGTTCATCAGATCTGAGAACCCTAACTTTGCAAATCAATCAAATCTGTTGTTTTTGCTTCAAGATCTGACCATAATAGTCTCTAAACATGCCGATTAACATAATCAAACAACTAATTTTAACAGATTAAATCTAAAAAGCATTCAATTCGTGTTTTGCATTTTGAATACAAAATCAGAGATTATGAGCAAACAAAAATGAGTTATGATACCTTGTTAGTGGCGCTGTGATCACAAGAGAAAGATGTATCTAAAACTAGCGATCAAAAACTCATTCTTTAAATTTGAAAAAACTTGGTAAAATTCGATCCCTAAATCACACAAGTATTCTGAGCCGTTTGAGACTCAGACCCTTTTTATACCCCAGACACACTCGGTCGAGTGTGTCGTCCACACGGCCGTGACTGAATACTCACTCGGCCGAGTGTGTTTTAAACACATCACATAATTTCACCTAGTCAGTCAGTCGTGCGAGTCGCTTACACGGTCGTGTGTGTTCACTCACTCGGTCGACTGTCTTTAGGGTTGAAAACATAGAAAATTTCGATTTCAATATCACAACACCTTCCTTGTCCACTCCCCCTGGGACTGATCTCCACAGTATAAAAACAAAACCCACATTGTTCCTTTAAGCTCTAAACAATTTATTCTCTAATTTAACGAAAAATATAGGATCCTTTCACAGTAAACCTTTCCTAGAACTGAGTTGTTCGGCTTAATACATAAACAGAAATGCACATGCAACTAATCTTATGAATGCAAACAATCTCAGATATACATGCACATGCAAATACACAAAGCAAATTACTGTACAAGATCCAGTGTGTCATGATTATCAACATTATAACAGCAACAGTTAATCTTTTAGATCTGCAATAAATCAACTTCTAACATCAGTTTCATTAAACAATAGCATAAGAAGAATATATGATGTTATCAGCATAGGAACAGATAAAACTGCATATCATGAATCACACCACAAGGAGAATAACACATCTTTTTAGAGTTGACATATTAAATTGATTAAATCTTTTGATTCGGGGATTAGAACTGAACTATATTGACATGTTTTTCCACAGTTCATTCATTAACTTATTTGATAAAGCATATACAGAACAACTTTCAAATATATCGGTGAACGTTTACCAACTTTCACCCTAGATTTCGATGACCACGTTTCTTATTTACATTAACATTTTTCAATGTTTGAATTAGATCACAAAGTCAGTCCTCATTTGAGATCGTACGATGTTTCAGGTAGAACAATTGAGCACAACATGTTGACGTTGTCCTCTTATCACATCAATGTACTTTCAATTTGATCGAACAGAACCATCTCACGATGTTTCTAGCAAACCTGTCAGCCATGAGCTTCTACCTTAAACTTACACTTTTCATTTCAGATAACCTTGTAAATCTCAAATTTATTGCATACTTTGTTAAGATGCATACCGGCCGCTATAAACCCCATACTTAAACAGAAATATATATATATATATATATATATATATATATATATATATATATATATATATATATATATATATATATATATATATATATATATATATATATATATATATATATATATATATATATATATATATATATATATATATATATATTTGAGTGATGGAACGCTAAGATATCCTCCAGAAAATATTCCCTCTATCCAGGTCAATAGGTACAATCCCATACCACAGACAAAAGATGTAAAGTCCACCAAATGAGATGTGAACTGAATGATTTAAGTTCTCTATATCTGATGATCTGATAAATTTCTCCCCCTCGGATGTAGATAACTAAATCTTCCAAATAATTCTCCGATGGTATTATCAATTGTCTCAGACTTATATAACATTGGAATCTCTGAAGCTGTGTTCAATCCTTGATCCATGATTCTCTTACAGTAATGTGATGCATCATTTTATTTACAACGTTGAATAAATAAACATAAACATAACACATCCTTTTTTTTTTGAATTTTCTGATGTTGCCTTTTCTCCATAAAACAAACAAAATAAATAAATAACTACAACTATACAAGAAGATGATGCACCACTGTCCTTGACCTTAGAAGTAACTGCACCAAACACCAATCTGCTGTTGTTAAAATCTAGAACCTGATGACGTTGCAATATACAGATCATTCTGTGTCTGTGATACAAGACTGCACTTCTCAACCCTTTTATAGAAAATACCTCCCTTCAGGTACCCGATATGTATGTTGTTGAATTTCGGTCCAAGTAATAAAGGTAAATAGAAACAAGTATGCATCCTAGATAAAGTATGCTCACCGAGTATAAATCATAGTAGGGGAGACCTCAACTGTCTGTTGAGTTTCTGAACAATCATTTCTCAGTACATATTCAGTGATAAGTAGGTGACTACCCTCAACTGCTGTAAATCTTTCCATGATTTCCTCATCATGATATTTACTCTTTGTTAATGTGATCATCTCTATCTAGAAGGAGGCCAATAAAGTCTACTGACACATTATCAGTCATCCACAACTTACATGTCAGTTCAGTATTGCAATCACTTCCCCATAACATAGAATAAGCAACTCATTTTCAGGTTTTTCAATTTTTATGGATTTTCCATTTTTCCATTTTTTTATTTGTTTTTCTGATTTTTCTGATTTTTCTGATTTTTATAGCTTTTTGATTTTCTCTGTACAAAAACATAAGCAAACATGCAGAAATATCATCAAAAACTAATCTATCATGCAAAAGAAAAGTAAACACGCAGATGATCTACATACTACCATGCAAAGCTACACCTATTATACAAGCAGTTGCAAATCCTTCACAACTCAGTCTCTTGGTTAGGTTCCTCTGTGTCAGGAACCTCAGTTTCAGGAACCACGTCAGTAAGTAATTTAATACCTATTTCCTTTAACAGAAAATCAAAGCGTGGTTTATCAAAAGCTTTTGTGAAGAGATCAGCCCTCTGGGCTGTAGTGTCTATCTGCACTACATCTATCAGCTTTTTCTCATGGCAATCTCTAATGAAATGGTATTTAATCCCTATATGTTTCGTTTTAGAATAATTTACGGGATTTTTAGTGACAGCTATGGCAGCAGTATTATCAACATAAATAGGAGTGTTAGAAATTTGCAAACCGTAGTCACGTAGTTGCTGTTGAATCCAGATGACCTGAGATGTACAGATGGCCGCTGCAATGTATTCTGCTTCACAATTGGACTGAACCACTGCGGCCTGCTTCTTACACTGCCAAGTAACTAGTTTGCTGCCAAGGAACTGACAACCTCCTGATGTTGACTTGAAATCCTTCTTGCATCCGCCATAGTCAGAATCACTGTAAGCTGTGAGATCAAACCCATCCTCACACGGATACCATAACCCTAAACTCGGTGTATCTTTCAAATACCTCAGAATCTTCTTAACCACTAACATATGATGAACATTAGGATTTGCCTGATAACGAGCACACAGACAAACAACAAACATGATATCTGGTCGAGAAGCTGTAAGATACATTAGAGAACCGATGATTGCCCTGTATAACGTTTGGTCTACTGAAGCATCCTCACAATCAGGAGATATCCCATGATTTACAGACAACGGAGTCTTAGCTGGTATTTCTGCTTCCATTTGAAACCTCTTCAGAATATCAGCAACATACTTGGTTTGATGCAAAAAGATACCTTTATCCGTCTGAGCTACTTGTAGACCTAAGAAAAACTTTATCGTTCCCATCGAACTCATCTTGAACTTCTGCTGCATGACTTTCTCAAACTCATCAACCATTCCCTGATCTGTTGATCTGAAGATAATATCATCCACATAAACCTGCACTAACATAAGATGTTGTCCCTTCTTCTTGATGAAAAGTGTTTGATCAATGACACCTCTCCTAAAACCGTTTTCAATCATGTAGTTGGACAACGTTGCATACCATGCTCTAGGAGCTTGGTGAAGACCATAAAGTGCCTTTTCAAGTCGATAAACCTTTTCTGGGAAATGCGGGTCTTCGAAACCAGGTGGTTGTTCAACAAACACTCTTTCATTGATCTCGCCGTACAAAAATGCACTTTTAACATCCATCTGAAAAACTTTAAAACCCATGAAGGATGCAAAAGCCAAGAAAATCCTAATTGCTTCCAGTCGTGCAACCGGAGCAAAAACCTCATCATAGTCAATTTCAGGGATCTGTTGATATCCCTTTACCACCAGTCTGGCTTTGTTTCTGATAACAATACCCTGTTCATCCTTCTTATTTTTCAAAACCCATCGAAGACCATAGGGCACACAACCATGCGGTGGATTGACTAGCTTCCAAACCTTTAAATGTTTGAATTGTAACAGCTCCTCTTGCATTGCACTAACCCACTCGTCAAACTTCAATGCCTCATAAGCATCTTTAGGTTCAATTTGACACACATAACATGAGTGAGCATGCACAAATATTCTTCCTGTCTTATTCAACGTTGAATAAAAAGCTATTACCACATTCGCACTCTCTGTCTGAATATTTTCTGCTACTGTTGAACTTACACTAGTCACGGGAACCTCTGATGTAGTCAGAACTTCAGATGTAGAAGCTTCATTAGACTTCGCTTGAGGAATACTAATGTGAGGAATGCCTCTTGAATCCACATAATAATCATCAAGGCATTTGGGTGGCAGAATAACATGATTGGATCTACGTACACATCCTGCTTCAGTTGGCGGTTCAGTCACTGTTACAGTTGTTGGTTGATTATATAGAGGATTAAGATGTTCCTCCGTCAGTTGCGTTCGACTAACTTCATCGTCATCTTCAAGCTCACTATCTTCATCTGTATACACTACCCCGTCCTCATTAGAATCAAAATCACCTCTAACACTCCGCGGACTTGGTTGCAAGCTAGAAACCGGATTCTGAACCTACGCTGGAATAGTGAAAACATTCTCAGAAGAGTTTTGAGAATCAAACAATATCTGAGTCAGAACTTCTTCATCTGTAGCATCTGGTGAAAGATTGAAGGAATCAAATAACTTATCATATTCAAACTGCCATGCGAATCCTTTACTGACACGAGGTGGAGCATTGCGTTGAATATCAACCTCATAACGTTCTTCCACACACTGGGACTCAGTATTATACACCCGTTTGTTTGGATTCCCATATCCCAAGAAGATACCAGAGATCACCTTTGAATTAAATTTTCCTCCAGCGTCTCGTACCAGAATAGTACAGGGTGCACCAAAGGGTTCAAAATATTTAATGTTCGGCTTTCTCTTGTGTAATAGTTCATAACATGTTTTACCATGTCTTTTCACCACCAGAACTCTGTTCATTACGTAGCATGCAGTACTCACAGCTTCACCCCAAAAAACAATTGGAAGACATGAATCTGCTAGCATTGTTCTTGCGGTTTCAATTAGAGTCCTATTCTTTCTTTCAGCAACACCATTTGATTGTGGTGTATAAGCAGGACTGAACTGTTGTTATATCCCCTTCTCATTACTGAACAGCAGCATCTGATTATTCTTAAATTCCGTACCATTATCAGTACGAATCTTTCTAACCTTCAGCTTATACAAACTTTCGAGTTTCAGTATCAAAAGTTTAATATGATCGAAAGTATCTGACTTGTGTTTCAACATCACAGCCCACGAGAAACGGGAATATTCATCTGTAACTACCAAGTAATAAGACTCTCTGGTGAGAGTTTTACAGTTAACTGGACCAAAGAGATCCATGTGCAGCAATTCCAAAGGAATATTAACTGAATGATGCTTCTTGGCAGTATGTGACTTCTTAGTCTGTTTCCCTTGCTTACACGGAAGACAACCTTCAGGAATATGAAAACTCTTAACATTCACACCTTCAACTAATTCATTGTGGACTAGATTATTCATCTTCCTTAGACTCAGATGACCCATACGCTTATGCCAGATAATCGACTCCTGTTCAGTAGCCTTAGAAACGAATGCCTGATGACCTGTAGCTGTGATGACCCGGGAATTTCCGACCAAATTTAAACTTAATCTTTATATGATTTCGATATTATAAGCAAAGTTTATTTAATTGAATCTCTAAATCTTTGAACATTATCATGTAATTATTTACCCTTTTAGCTGTGCCCGACGATTCACAAACATTTGGTTGTAAGTAAATGTGTATATATGTGTGAATGTAATAATATGAAATATTAATATACAAGTTAATTAGTAGAGTTAAATATGTAATAAGAAATATAATAAAATTATTATTAAAAGAATCTATATATATATATATATATATATATATATATATATATATATATATATATATATATATATAAACAGATATATAAATGGATATATAAAATCACCTATACATAAATACGTATAAATATATATTTAGGTAATACAATTAAATATACAGTTATTTAGGTATATGCGGTTCTATACGTATAGATACAGCTGGTACTATTCTGTTAGTTATCCTAATCACTTAAATTATTTATCTGTTATCCAAATCTTGAATTGTACGAAAGAAATAAGAGATTTTAACATGTTCTTATTTGTTTTCCCTTCCTGTTTCTGATTTGCATATCTATATAGATATTACACCATAAAAGCCACCAACTCTCATCACCTTTTTAACTACTCTCATATTATATCTAAATATATGTTCATACGTACCTCACCATCTATCTATTTACTTTCTAAACTTTTATCCAAATAGTGAGTAGTTAATATACATATATATGATCAAACCATCATCTCTTTTAATTGTTATGTGTTGAACCCGACATCAACCATTATCGCCACCACCATCGGAAGTCACCACTACAACCAAGACCAAACAACCATCTCTCTGCAACTCGTACCGTTTTTCTATTTCTTTCTTATACGAACCACCATAACACTATAACCATCGTTCACCTCTTTTCTGTTAACTATTCTGCTCGACATCATCATCTTTAATAATCATCACCATCACATTTTCACTCGGTGGTGAGAAACCAAACCCAATCAAGTTACCACACTACAAGCATCATCGAATACCCTTGATCTTCCTTTGCTAATTAAATCTTTTCATTAACACCGATAATGAAATCACTGTTACTTCCATCTTCAATATGTTTGTAAGGATCAAGTTCAATATCAACTTCAGGTACCCATACTTTGACTAATTTTTTTTTTCTCTACAGCCGATCGTTGTATCAATCTGTTTAGCTTCTTTAACTTCCAAGAACAAAACCAGTTTGTAATTTCAAACTCACAAATTTTCCATGATCACCCTTCACTCGTTTTTTTTTCTTCAACCATCACAACCGTCACCACTACAAAAGCCATAACGTGTTTACCACTATATTATTTCTGTCTTAATTCAAGTCGACACCACAAACCTATCACAATCCCACTGCTGCTACTATATTGTTTATTATTATTTTTTTTAAACGATCGAGCTCATCAAAACCCATTTAAAAATTTCATCTTCCTTTCTCTTTGATAAACCCATTTGAAAATCACTGAAATATCGCTGTTTAAGCTTCCTTTCTATTTCTGTTTCTAAACGCGACCATAACATAAGAAACATAATAATAGATATAAGATGAAGATAAAGATAAGTGTTAATGAATAATTGAAGTACTAGTGACTGTATTATATTCTGGAAATTGCTTTACATATGGGACAATTAAAAATACTATGGCCGACCATATTAAAGGTTGAGAATTGGAATTGCTTTTTAAATTGGGTCGTAACTTTATTCTGGTACATATCGTGGTTTCCAAATCAGTAAACTAGGTGAATTAGTTTCATTATTTAACATACAGGACGTGAAGCGGGCTACTGATGGGTCTAGGGCCTAATTACTTTTCTCTGTTGGGCCGCTATATTAGAGTTGGGCCGTGTTATTTGGTGGGATTGGATCCAGATTTTCTGTTGGACTGTTTGGACGCTGCTATACTTCAATTGATATTACAACTATGATTATGAGATTATTTTATGATCATGATAATCGTATAATGATGATGAGGTTATATAATAACGCTTGATGATGAAACATAAATGAATGATGATGAGATGGTGATTAGATTAAGATGGAAGTTGTAATGATAATGAGATGATGAATCACGATTATAAATGTGATCATGGTGATGTTAATATAAAGATCACGAAGGTGATAAATGATCATATGATGACGATATGTATGATAAGACGATTATGATGATCGATGACGAAGACGATTATGATGATGATGTGGAAAATGATACATGAATCCATGATGTTTAGGATGGTATAAACCTTATTATTATTATTATTATTATTATTATTTATTTATCATTTTATTATTATTATTATTATTATTATTATTATTATTATTATTATTATTATTATTATATTTATTATTGTTGTTGTTATTATTATTATTATTATTATTATTTACACTATCTTAACATTATTATAAAGTCATTATTTTATCAAACCAAAAGTTATTTATATAAAAATATATCTAGTACACATATAATAACTATATATAGAAAGTACATACTATTTTAAAAAAATGTTATTATTCATTATCATATAATATTACTTAAGTTACATATAAGAAATAAATATATTTTTATAAGATATATAAATATTATTATTAATATCATATAAAAATAGATACTTATATGTATATATATATATATATATATATATATATATACATAATATTTGAAATGATAAATACATTACTATAAGTAATATGATATATAATTAATATAGAAAATGGTTTGATTACTATTACATGCTCATTATATGACTTAACATATATAATTAATATAGGTTCGTGAATCCGAGGTCAACCCTACTTTTGTTCAATGTCGTTCTATGTATTTTTACTACAAAATACATTAGGTGAGTTTCATTTGTTCCCTTTTTACTCATTACATTTTTGGGCTGAGAATACATGCAAATGCTTTATTAACTGTTTTACAATATTTACTTGCGTGAGTTTCATTTACTCCCTTTTTAAATGCTTTTGCAATATATATTTTTGGGACTGAGAATACATGCGCAATTTTTATAAATGTTTTACGAAATAGACACAAGTAATTGAAACTACATTATATGGTTGAATGATCGAAATCGGATATGCCCCTTTTTATTAAGTCTGGTAATCTAAGAATTAGGGAACAGACACCCTAATTGACGCGAACTCTAAAGATAGATCTATCGGGCTCAACAAGCCCCATCCAAAGTACCGGATGCTTTAGTACTTCGAAATTTATATCATGTCCGAAGGAGGATCCCGAAATGATGGGGATATTCTTATATGCATATTGTGAATGTCGGTTACCAGGTGTTCAATCCATATGAATGATTATTTTGTCTCTATGCATGGGACGTACATTTATGAGAAATGAAAATCTTGTGGTCTATTTAAAATTATGAAATGATTATTTATGTTAAACTAATGAACTCACCAACCTTTTGGTTGACACTTTAAAGCATGTTTATTCTCAGGTACGAAAGAAATCTTCCGCTGTGCATTAACTCATATTAGAGACATTAATTGGAGTTATTCGTGGCATATTTTAAAATACGTTACATTCAAGTCATTGAGTTCATCAATATTAATATTAAGTCAATTATAGTTGGTTATATTATGAAATTGTATGCCTGCTGTCAACTTTCGATGTAATGAAAGTTTGTCTTTTCAAAAACGAATGCAATGTTTGTAAAATGTATCATATAGGGGTCAAGTACCTCGCGATGTAATCAACTGTTGTGAATTGTTTATAATTGATATGGACTTTGTCCGGATGGATTAGGACGGGTCTCTACAGTTGGTATCAGAGCGGTGGTCTTAGCGAACCAGGTCTTGCATTAGCGTGACTAACTGATAACTGTTTAGATGCATTAGTGAGTCTGGACTTCGACCGTGTTTGCATGTCAAAAGTTTTGCTTATCATTGCTAGTCAGAAATCATCTGCTTATCATTCTTAGTCTAGACACATCTTACTGCATTGATTGCATGAATAGTGTATAGACAAAATCCATATCTTAGCGTATCTGTCACTGTAGACTTTATCTGACACGTTTCCTTAATTTTCTCCGTAATTCACGGGATCTTTGGATGTAAGTATAGATATTCTATATGTAATTGGAATATCATTCGATATTTGAAAATTATTTCATATCAAAACCCTTTAACTGATCGTACTAAATGAATCCCTCAACTAGCTCGAGCCCCTCAGATTCCGACAGCTATTCCGATAATTATTCCGAAAGCTATTCCGACATGGATGTTCACCTAAGCTCCAAAAGCAGCGTCACCAGAATGAATTAACCAATCAAGCCATCCTCAATTCATCCGATGGGTTCGTAGCCGACTTAATCAACGGAGACGCGAAGAAAACGATCTTTTCCATCAACCAAATTCACCTCTTGACGAATAACCAGTAGCACTTATAGGTGAATTAATCCGAAACACCATCTTCACCCTCATTTCTAGAGTAGCTCGACATGATTATATTATATCCACAATTTGAAACCTTATTCATCTGCTCGTTTCGACCGACAATTATCCCGGAATAATACAAGAAGTCAACGAACTTCGCGATCGAGTAATCAATTTGGAGAATATGGTGCAAAATGTACCTGCTTCAGCAACATCACCGGAACCAACAGTACCATCAGTAACAGCACCAGTACCATCAACAATCCATGCCTCAACTGAAATGTCCCGTTCTTATTGATTAAAAACATTCCATATTAATTGATTTCGTTGCGAGGTTTTGACCTCTATATGAGACGTTTTTCAAAGACTGCATTCATTTTTAAAACAAACCATAACCTTTATTTCATAAATAAAGGTTTAAAAAGCTTTACGTAGATTATCAAATAATGATAATATAAAATATCCTGTTTACACACGACCATTATATAATGGTTTACAATACAAATATGTTACATCGAAATCAGTTTCTTGAATGCAGTTTTTACACAATATCATACAAACATGGACTCCAAATCTTGTCCTTATTTTAGTATGCAACAGCGGAAGCTCTTAATATTCACCTGAGAATAAACATGCTTTAAACGTCAACAAAAATGTTGGTGAGTTATAGGTTTAACCTATATATATCAAATCGTAACAATAGACCACAAGATTTCATATTTCAATACACATCCCATACATAGAGATAAAAATCATTCATATGGTGAACACCTGGTAACCGACATTAACAAGATGCATATATAAGAATATCCCCATCATTCCGGGACACCCTTCAGATATGATATAAATTTCGAAGTACTAAAGCATCTGGTACTTTGGATGGGGTTTGTTAGACCCAATAGATCTATCTTTAGGATTCGCGTCAATTAGGGTGTCTGTTCCCTAATTCTTAGATTACCAGACTTAATAAAAAGGGGCATATTCGATTTCGATAATTCAACCATAGAATGTAGTTTCACGTACTTGTGTCTATTTTGTAAATCATTTATAAAACCTGCATGTATTCTCATCCCAAAATATTAGATTTTAAAAGTGGGACTATAACTCACTTTCACAGATTTTTACTTCGTCGAGAAGTAAGACTTGGCCACTGTTGATTCACGAACCTATAACAATATATACATATATATTAAAGTATGTTCAAAATATATTTACAACACTTTTAATATATTTTGATGTTTTAAGTTTATTAAGTCAGCTGTCCTCGTTAGTAACCTACAACTAGTTGTCCACGGTTAGATGTACAGAAATAAATCGATAAATATTATCTTGAATCAATCCACGACCCAGTGTATACGTATCTCCGTATTGATCACAACTCAAACTATATATATTTTGGAATCAACCTCAACCCTGTATAGCTAACTCCAACATTCACATATAGAGTGTCTATGGTTGTTCCGAAATATATATAGATGTGTCGACATGATAGGTCGAAACATTGTATACGTGTCTATGGTATCTCAAGATTACATAATATACAATACAAGTTGATTAAGTTATGGTTGGAATAGATTTGTTACCAATTTTCACGTAGCTAAAATGAGAAAAATTATCCAATCTTGTTTTACCCATAACTTCTTCATTTTAAATCCGTTTTGAGTGAATCAAATTGCTAGGGTTTCATATTGAACTCTATTTTATGAATCTAAACATAAAAAGTATAGGTTTATAGTCGGAAAAATAAGTTACAAGTCGTTTTTGTAAAGGTAGTCATTTCAGTCGAAAGAACGACGTCTAGATGACCATTTTAGAAAACATACTTCCACTTTGAGTTTAACCATAATTTTTGGATATAGTTTCATGTTCATAATACAAATCATTTTCTCAGAATAACAACTTTTAAATCAAAGTTTATTATAGTTTTTAATTAACTAACCCAAAACAGCCCGCGGTGTTACTACGACGGCGTAAATCCGGTTTTACGGTATTTTTCGTGTTTCCATGTTTTAAATCATTAATTTAGCATATCATATAGATATAGAACATGTGTTTAGTTAATTTTAAAAGTCAAGTTAGAAGGATTAACTTTTGTTTGCGAACAAGTTTAGAATTAACTAAACTATGTTCTAGTGATTACGAGTTTAAACCTTCGAATAAGATAGTTTTATATATATGAATCGAATGATGTTATGAACATCATTACTACCTCAAGTTTAGTAGGTAAACCTACTGGAAGTGACAAGAAATGATCTAGCTTCAAAGGATCTTGGATGGCTTGAAAGTTCTTGAAGTAGGATCATGACACAAAAACAAGTTCAAGTAAGATTTTTACTCGAATTAAGATAGTTTATAGTTATAGAAATTGAATCAAAGTTTGAATATGAATATTACCTTGAATAAGAAAGATAACCTTCCGTATATAACAAAGGTTTCTTGATCTTAGATGATTACTTGGAATGGATTAGAAAGCTTGGAAGTAAATTAGTAAACTTGAAGGGATTTTTGAAGTGTTCTTGAAGTGTTCTTCCTATGATGATTATAGCTTGATTCTTGAAGTGATTTTTGATGAAGATGATGATTAACTACTGGAAAAATACGTTCATAATAGTGTGTGTGTGTTGAGAGAGAATTAGAAAGAGAATTGGAAGTGAAATAGAGTGAATGATGAGTGGTAATTGGTGAGTGGGGTTAAAAGGAGTTCTAGTTAGTTGACTAGCTCATGGTAGAAGTTAAAATTGATTAGTCATACATGACATAATCAAGAGTGGAATCCCATGCTAGTTCCTATTGGTATATACCCATAGTAAGTACGTTTTGAAGCTGTGTATAATACGGGTAAGAATACGACTAGAATT
Organism: Rutidosis leptorrhynchoides; assembly: GCF_046630445.1. Classification (NCBI taxonomy): domain Eukaryota; kingdom Viridiplantae; phylum Streptophyta; class Magnoliopsida; order Asterales; family Asteraceae; genus Rutidosis; species Rutidosis leptorrhynchoides. The sequence continues at coordinate 359,316,629 of NC_092339.1, forward strand.
CTTGATGAAAGAAAAGAATGGGAAAGTAACTGTAACCATTTTCGTTAAGTATGAGTGTTTTGATATATGTCTTGAAGTCTTCCAAAAGTATTTTAATACATCTAAATACACTACATGTATATAAATTTTAACTGAGTCGTTAAGTCATCGTTAGTCGTTACATGTAAGTGTTGTTTTGAAACCTTTAAGTTAACGATCTCAATTAATGTTGTTAACCCATTATTTATTATATCTAATGAGATGTTAAATTATTATATTATCATGATATTGTGATATATTAATATATCTTAATATGATATATATACATTTAAATGTCGTTACAACGATAATCGTTACATATATGTCTCGTTTCGAAATCCTTAAGTTAGTAGTCTTGTTTATATGTATATAACTCATTGTTAATATACTTATGGAGATACTTACTTATCATAATCTCATGTTAACCATATTTATATCCATATATATATCGTCATGTCGTTTTTACAAGTTTTAACGTTCGTGAATCGCCGGTCAACTTGGGTGGTCAATTGTCTATATGAAACATATTTCAATTAATCAAGTCTTAACAAGTTTGATTGCTTAACATATTGGAAACATTTAATCATGTAAATATCAATCTCAATTAATATATATAAACATGGAAAAGTTCGGGTCACTACAGTACCTACCCGTTAAATAAATTTCGTCCCGAAATTTTAAGCTGTTGAAGGTGTTGACGAATCTTCTGGAAATAGATGCGGGTATTTCTTCTTCATCTGATCTTCACGCTCCCAGGTGAACTCGGGTCCTCTACGAGCATTCCATCAAACCTTAACAATTGGTATCTTGTTTTGCTTAAGTCTTTTAACCTCACGATCCATTATTTCGACGGGTTCTTCGATGAATTGGAGTTTTTCGTTGATTTGGATTTCATCTAACGGAATAGTGAGATCTTATTTAGCAAAACATTTCTTTAAATTCGAGACGTGGAAAGTGTTATGTACAGCCGCGAGTTGTTGAGGTAACTCAAGTCGGTAAGCTACTGGTCCGACACGATCAATAATCTTGAATGGTCCAATATACCTTGGATTTAATTTCCCTCGTTTACCAAATCGAACAACGCCTTTCCAAGGTGCAACTTTAAGCATGACCATCTCTCCAATTTCAAATTCTATATCTTTTCTTTTAATGTCAGCGTAGCTCTTTTGTCGACTTTGGGCGGTTTTCAACCGTTGTTGAATTTGGATGATCTTCTCGGTAGTTTCTTGTATAATCTCCGGACCCGTAATCTATCTATCCCCCACTTCACTCCAACAAATCAGAGACCTGCACTTTCTACCATAAAGTGCTTCAAACGGCGCCATCTCAATGCTTGAATGGTAGCTGTTGTTGTAGGAAAATTCTGCTAACGGTAGATGTCGATCCCAACTGTTTCCGAAATCAATAACACATGCTCGTAGCATGTCTTCAAGCGTTTGTATCATCCTTTCGCTCTGCCCATTAGTTTGTGGATGATAGGCAGTACTCATGTCTAGACGAGTTCCTAATGCTTGCTGTAATGTCTGCCAGAATCTTGAAATAAATCTGCCATCCCTATCAGAGATAATAGAGATTGGTATTCCATGTCTGGAGATGACTTCCTTCAAATACAGTCGTGCTAACTTCTCCATCTTGTCATCTTCTCTTATTGGCAGGAAGTGTGCTGATTTGGTGAGACGATCAACTATTACCCAAATAGTATCAAAACCACTTGCAGTCCTTGGCAATTTAGTGATGAAATCCATGGTAATGTTTTCCCATTTCCATTCTGGGATTTCGGGTTGTTGAAGTAGACCTGATGGTTTCTGATGCTCAGCTTTGACCTTAGAACACGTCAAACATTCTCCTACATATTTAGCAACATCGGCTTTCATACCCGGCCACCAAAAATGTTTCTTGAGATCCTTGTACATCTTCCCCGTTCCAGGATGTATTGAGTATCTGGTTTTATGAGCTTCTCTAAGTACCATTTCTCTCATATCTCCAAATTTTGGTACCCAAATCCTTTCAGCCCTATACCGATCCGTCTTCCCGAATATTAAGATGCTTCTCCGATCCTTTGGGTATTTCATCCTTTAAATTTCCCTCTTTTAAAACTCCTTGTTGCGCCTCCTTTATTTGAGTAGTAAGGTTATTATGAATCATTATATTCATAGATTTTACTCGAATGGCTTCTCTGTCCTTCCTGCTCAAGGCATCGGCTACCACATTTGCCTTTCCCGGGTGGTAACGAATCTCAAAGTCGTAATCATTCAATAATTCAATCCACCTACGCTGCCTCATATTCAGTTGTTTCTGATTAAATATGTGTTGAAGACTTTTGTGGTCGGTATATATAATACTTTTGACCCCATATAAGTAGTGCCTCCAAGTCTTTAATGCAAAAACAACCGCGCCTAATTCCAAATCATGTGTCGTATAATTTTGTTCGTGAATCTTCAATTGTCTAGACGCATAAGCAATCACCTTCGTTCGTTGCATTAATACACAACCGAGACCTTGCTTTGATGCCTCACAATAAATCACAAAATCATCATTCCCTTCAGGCAATGACAATATAGGTGCCGTAGTTAGCTTTTTCTTCAATAACTGAAACGCTTTCTCTTGTTCATCCTTCCATTCAAATTTCTTCCCTTTATGCGTTAATGCAGTCAAGGGTTTTGCTATTCTGGAAAAGTCTTGGATGAACCTTCTGTAGTAACCAGCTAGTCCTAAAAACTGGCGTATGTGTTTCGGAGTTTTCGGGGTTTCCCACTTTTCAACAGTTTCTATCTTTGCCGGATCCACCTTAATACTTTTTTTGTTCACTATGTGACCGAGGAATTGAACTTCTTCCAACCAAAATGCACACTTTGAAAATTTAGCGTACAATTCTTCCTTCCTCAATACTTCTAACACCTTTCTCAAATGTTCACCGTGTTCTTGGTCATTCTTTGAGTAAATAAGTATGTCATCAATGAAAATAATGACAAACTTGTCAAGGTATGGTCCACACACTCGGTTCATAAGGTCCATGAACACAGCTGGTGCATTAGTTAAACCAAATGGCATGACCATAAACTCGTAATGACCGTAACGTGTTCTGAAAGCAGTCTTTGGAATATCATCTTCTTTCACCCGCATTTGATGATACCCGGAACGTAAGTCAATCTTTGAATAAACAGACGAGCCTTGTAGTTGGTCAAATAAGTCGTCGATTCTCGGTAGTGGGTAGCGGTTCTTGATGGTAAGTTTTTTCAACTCTCGGTAGTCGATACACAACCTGAATGTACCATCTTTCTTCTTGACAAACAAAACAGGAGCTCCCCACGGTGATGTGCTTGGTCGAATGAAACCACGCTCTAAAAGTTCTTGTAATTGGCTTTGCAGTTCTTTCATCTCGCTGGGTGCGAGTCTGTAAGGAGCACGAGCTATTGGTGCAGTTCCTGGTACAAGATCTATTTGAAATTCAACGGATCGATGTGGGGGTAATCCCGGTAATTCTTTCGGAAATACATCGGGAAATTCTTTTGCGACGGGAACATCATTGATGCTCTTTTCTTCAGTTTGTACTTTCTCGACGTGTGCTAGAACAGCATAGCAACCTTTTCTTATTAGTTTTTGTGCCTTCAAATTACTAATAAGATGTAGCTTCGTGTTGCCCTTTTCTCCGTACACCATTAAGGGTTTTCCTTTTTCTCGTATAATGCGAATTGCATTTTTGTAACAAACGATCTCTGCTTTCACTTCTTTCAACCAGTCCATACCGATTATCACATCAAAACTCTCTAACTCTACTGGTATCAAATCAATCTTAAATGTTTCGCTAACCAGTTTAATTTCTCGATTCCGACATATATTATCTGCTGAAATTAATTTACCATTTGCTAATTCAAGTAAAAATTTACTATCCAAAGGCGTCAATGGACAACTTAATTTAGCACAAAAATCTCTACTCATATAGCTTCTATCCGCACCCGAATCAAATAAAACGTAAGCAGATTTATTGTCAATAAGAAACGTACCCATAACAAGCTCCGGGTCTTCCTGTGCCTCTGCCGCATTAATATTGAAAACTCTTCCGCAGCCTTGTCCATTCGTGTTCTCCTGGTTCGGGCAATTTCTAATAATGTGGCCCGGTTTTCCACATTTATAACAAACTACATTGGCATAACTTGCTCCGACACTACTTGCTCCGCCATTACTCGTTCCGACACCATTTGTTCCTTTCGTTCTATTAACCCCTGGTCCGTAGATCTCACACTTCGTCGCGCTATGACCATTTCTTTTACACTTGTTGCAAAATTTGGTGCAGAACCCCGAGTGATACTTTTCACACCTTTGGCATAGCTGCTTCTGATTGTTGTTGTTGTTGCGGTTATTATTATTGTTGGGATGATTGTTGTAGTTGTTGTTGTTGTTGTTGTTGTTGGGCCGTTTGTTGTAGTTGCGATTGATGTTGCGATTGTTGGGATAATTGTTGCGATTATTGTTGTAATTGCTGTTGTTGTTGTATTGGTGATTCTTATCACCGTTTTCCTCCCACTTTCTTTTGACTTGCTTCACATTGGCCTCTTCAGCAGTCTGTTCTTTAATTCATTCTTCAATCTGGTTCACTAGTTTGTGAGCCATTCTACATGCCTGTTGTATAGAGGCGGGCTCGTGTGAACTTATATCTTCTTGGATTCTTTCCGGTAATCCTTTCACAAACGCGTCGATCTTCTCTTCCTCATCTTCGAATGCTCTCGGACACAATAGGCACAATTCTGTGAATCGTCTTTCGTACGTGGTAATATCAAATCCTTGGGTTCGTAACCCTCTAAGTTCTGTCTTGAGCTTATTGACCTCGGTTCTGGGACGGTACTTCTCGTTCATCAAGTGCTTGAATGCTGACCACGGTAGTGCGTACGCATCGTCTTGTCCCACTTGCTCTAGATAGGTATTCCACCATGTTAACGCAGAACCTGTGAAGGTATGCGTAGTGTACTTTACTTTGTCCTCTTCAGTACACTTACTTATGGCAAACACCGATTCGACCTTCTCGGTCCACCGTTTCAATCCGATCGGTCCTTCGGTTCCATCAAATTCCAAAGGTTTGCAGGCAGTGAATTCTTTGTAGGTGCATCCTACACAATTTCCTGTACTGCTTGATCCAAGGTTATTGTTGGTATGTAGCGCAGCCTGTACTGCGGCTATGTTTGAAGCTAGAAAAGTACGGAATTCCTCTTCATTCATATTCACGGTGTGTCGAGTAGTCGGTGCCATTTCCTTCAAAATAGTCAAATGGAACAAGTTAATCATACAGAATATTAAGAGTAGTTAATAGTATTTCGTAGCATAATATGAACTCATTTATAAAAGCTTTTTCTTCATATTAGCATTTTATAAGTTTAAATTCGGGTAGTACCTATCCGTTAAGTTCATACTTAGTAGCTAATATACAATTCAACTATTACAATTCTATATGAAAAACTGATTATAATAATATTTCGCGTTCAAACTTTTATACAATATTTTACAAACTTACAATACCGCTTATTTTACATAAAGCATGAAATATACCACACAATAACTTTGATACAAGATAGTTGTGAAGATAATTCTAGCTAGTACACAAGTCGTTCAGCAAAGGCAATAAAGACACGTAATTCATACGTCCAGAAACAAGTCATGCATTCTGGTTTTACTAGGACTACTTCCCATCCTTGGTCTTGTGGAACATAACTGTTATGGCCGTTGATAAGACAGCGTGTTGTAACGTCGTCAAAGGGACGAGGGTTACGTAATGTCCAACAGTCCCGTAACAATAAAAAAACCTCATTTCTTACCCCAATTACCGACTCCGTCACTTGTGGGAACGTTTTGTTTAATAGTTGTAGGCCGATGTTCTTGTTCTCACTTTGGTGAGAAGCGAACATTACTAATCCGTAAGCATAACATGCTTCTTTATGTTGCATGTTAGCCGCTTTTTCTAAATCACGAAGTCCAATATTCGGATATATTGAGTCAAAATAATTTCTTAACCCATTGCGTAAAATAGCATTTGGGTTCCCCGCAATATATGCGTCAAAGTAAACACATCGTAACTTATGGATTTCCCAATGTGATATCCCCCATCTTTCGAACGAAAGCCTTTTATAAACCAAGGCATTCTTGGAACGTTCTTCGAATGTCTTACAAACTGATCTCGCCTTAAATAGTTGTGCCGAAGAATTCTGACCGACTCTAGACAAGATTTCATCAATCATGTCTCCGGGTAGGTCTCTTAAAATATTGGGTTGTCTATCCATTTTGTGTTTTTATACTGTAAAATAGACAAGAGTTAGATTCATAAAAAAAATACTTATTAATACAAGTAATTTTTACATATATCATAAAGCATAAGCACACTATATTACATATATTACACCACACGAATACAACTATCTTATTCCGACTCGCTTGTTTCTTCTTCTTCTTCGGTTTTGGTTCGTTTTGCCAAGTTTCTAGGGATATATGATGTTCCCCTAATACGAGCCGTCGTTTTCCACATTGGTTTAGAAAAACCTGGTGGTTTAGAGGTTCCCGGGTCATTGTTACAACTTAAAGACTTCGGGGGTTGACGATACATATAAAGTTCATCGGGGTTGGAATTAGATTTCTCTATTTTTATGCCCTTTCCCTTATTATTTTCTTTTGCCTTTTTAAATTCAGTTGGGGTAATTTCTATAACATCATCGGAATTCTCGTCAGAATCCGATTCATCGGAGAATTGGTAATCCTCCCAATATTTTGCTTCCTTAGCGGAAACACCATTGACCATAATTAACCTTGGTCGGTTGGTTGAGGATTTTCTTTTACTTAACCATTTTATTATTTCCCCCACCGGTTCTATTTCTTCATCCGGTTCTGATTCTTCTTCCGGTTCCGATTCTTCTTCTGGTTCCGACTCTTCTTCCGGTTCCTCTTCGGGAACTTGTGAATCAGTCCACGAATCATTCCAATTTACATTTGACTCTTCATTATTATTAGGTGAGTCAATGGGACTTGTTCTAGAGGTAGACATCTATCACATAATATCAAACGCGTTAAGAGATTAATATATCACATAATATTCACATGTTAAAAATATATAGTTTCCAACAAAATTTGTTAAGCAATCATTTTTCAAGTAAACACGGTCGAAGTCCAGACTCACTAATGCATCCTAACAAACTCGATAAGACACACTAATGCAAAATTCTGGTTCTCTAAGACCAACGCTCGGATACCAACTGAAATGTCCCGTTCTTATTGATTAAAAACGTTCCATATTAATTGATTTCGTTGCGAGGTTTTGACCTCTATATGAGACGTTTTTCAAAGACTGCATTCATTTTTAAACAAACCATAACCTTTATTTCGTCAATAAAGGTTTAAAAAGCTTTACGTAGATTATCAAATAATGATAATCTAAAATATCCTGTTTACACACGACCATTACATAATGGTTTACAATACAAATATGTTACAACAAAATAAGTTTCTTGAATGCAGTTTTTACACAATATCATACAAGCATGGACTCCAAATCTTGTCCTTATTTAAGTATGCGACAGCGGAAGCTCTTAATAATCACCTGAGAATAAACATGCTTAAAACGTCAACAAAAATGTTGGTGAGTTATAGGTTTAACCTATATATATCAAATCGTAACAATAGACCACAAGATTTCATATTTCAATACACATCCCATACATAGAGATAAAAATCATTCATATGGTGAACACCTGGTAACCGACATTAACAAGATGCATATATAAGAATATCCCCATCATTCCGGGACACCCTTCGGATATGATATAAATTTCGAAGTACTAAAGCATCTGGTACTTTGGATGGGGTTTGTTAGACCCAATAGATCTATCTTTAGGATTCGCGTCAATTAGGGTGTCTGTTCCCTAATTCTTAGATTACCAGACTTAATAAAAAGGGGCATATTCGATTTCGATAATTCAACCATAGAATGTAGTTTCACGTACTTGTGTCTATTTTGTAAATCATTTATAAAACCTGCATGTATTCTCATCTCAAAATATTAGATTTTAAAAGTGGGACTATAACTCACTTTCATAGATTTTTACTTCGTCGAGAAGTAAGACTTGGCCACTTTTGATTCACGAACCTATAACAATATATACATATATATTAAAGTATGTTCAAAATATATTTACAACACTTTTAATATATTTTGATGTTTTAAGTTTATTAAGTCAGCTGTCCTCGTTAGTAACCTACAACTAGTTGTCCACAGTTAGATGTGTAGTGACCCGAACTTTTCCATGTTTATATATATTAATTGAGATTGATATTTACATGATTAAATGTTTCCAACATGTTAAGCAATCAAACTTGTTAAGACTTGATTAATTGAAATATGTTTCATATAGACAATTGACCACCCAAGTTGACCGGTGATTCACGAACGTTAAAACTTGTAAAAACTATATGATGACATATATATGGATATATATATAGTTAACATGATACTATGATAAGTAAACATATCATTAAGTATATTAACAATGAACTACATATGTAAAAACAAGACTACTAACTTAATGATTTTTAAACGAGACATATATGTAACGATTATCGTTGTAAAGACATTTAATGTATATATATCATATTAAGAGATATTCATACATGATAATATCATGATAATATAATAATTTAAAATCTCATTTGATATTATAAACATTGGGTTAACAACATTTAACAAGATCGTTAACCTAAAAGTTTCAAAACAACACTTACATGTAACGACTAACGATGACTTAACGACTCAGTTAAAATGTATATACATGTAGTGTTTTAATATGTATTTATACACTTTTGAAAGACTTAAATACACTTATCAAAATACTTCTACTTAACAAAAATGCTTACAATTACATCCTCGTTCAGTTTCATCAACAATTCTACTCGTATGCACCCGTATTCGTACTCGTACAATACACAGCTTTTAGATGTATGTACTATTGGTATATACACTCCAATGATCAGCTCTTAGCAGCCCATGTGAGTCACCTAACACATGTGGGAACCATCATTTGGCAACTAGCATGAAATATCTCATAAAATTACAAAAATATGAGTAATCATTCATGACTTATTTACATGAAAACAAAATAACATATCCTTTATATCTAATCCATACACCAACGACCAAAAACACCTACAAACACTTTCATTCTTCAATTTTCTTCATCTAATTGATCTCTCTCAAGTTCTATCTTCAAGTTCTAAGTGTTCTTCATAAATTCCAAAAGTTCTAGTTTCATAAAATCAAGAATACTTTCAAGTTTGCTAGCTCACTTCCAATCTTGTAAGGTGATCATCCAACCTCAAGAAATCTTTGTTTCTTACAGTAGGTTATCATTCTAATACAAGGTAATAATCATATTCAAACTTTGGTTCAATTTCTATAACTATAACAATCTTATTTTAAGTGATGATCATACTTGAACTTGTTTTCGTGTCATGATTCTGCTTCAAGAACTTCGAGCCATCCAAGGATCCATTGAAGCTAGATCCATTTTTCTCTTTTCCAGTAGGTTTATCCAAGGAACTTAAGGTAGTAATGATGTTCATAACATCATTCGATTCATACATATAAAGCTATCTTATTCGAAGGTTTAAACTTGTAATCACTAGAACATAGTTTAGTTAATTCTAAACTTGTTCGCAAACAAAAGTTAATCCTTCTAACTTGACTTTTAAAATAAACTAAACACATGTTCTATATCTATATGATATTCTAACTTAATGATTTAAAACCTGGAAACACGAAAAACACCGTAAAACCGGATTTACGCCGTCGTAGTAACACCGCGGGCTGTTTTGGGTTAGTTAATTAAAAACTATGATAAACTTTGATTAAAAGTTGTTATTCTGAGAAAATGATTTTTATTATGAACATGAAACTATATCCAAAAATTATGGTTAAACTCAAAGTGGAAGTATGTTTTCTAAAATGGTCATCTAGACGTCGTTCTTTCGACTGAAATGACTACCTTTACAAAAACGACTTGTAACTTATTTTTCCGACTATAAACCTATACTTTTTCTGGTTAGATTCATAAAATAGAGTTCAATATGAAACCATAGCAATTTGATTCACTCAAAACGGATTTAAAATGAAGAAGTTATGGGTAAAACAAGATTGGATAATTTTTCTCATTTTAGCTACGTGAAAATTGGTAACAAATATATTCCAACCATAACTTAATCAACTTGTATTGTATATTATGTAATCTTGAGATACCATAGACACGTATACAATGTTTCGACCTATCATGTCGACACATCTATATATATTTCGGAACAACCATAGACATTCTATATGTGAATGTTGGAGTTAGCTATACAGGGTTGAGGTTGATTCCAAAATATGTATAGTTTGAGTTGTGATCAATACTGAGATACGTATACACTGGGTCGTGGATTGATTCAAGATAATATTTATCGATTTATTTCTGTATATCTAACTATGGACAACTAGTTATAGGTTACTAACGAGGACAGCTGACTTAATAAACTTAAAACATCAAAATATATTAAAAGTGTTGTAAATATATTTTGAACATACTTTGATATATATGTATATATTGTTATAGGTTCGTGAATCAACCAGTGGCCAAGTCTTACTTCCCGACGAAGTAAAATCTGTGAAAGTGAGTTATAGTCCCACTTTTAAAATCTAATATTTTTGGGATGAGATTACATGCATGTTTTATAAATGATTTACAAAATAGACACAAGTACGTGAAACTACATTCTATGGTTGAATTATCGAAATCGAATATGCCCCTTTTTATTAAGTCTGGTAATCTAAGAATTAGGGAACAGACACCCTAATTGACGCGAATCCTAGATCTATTGGGCCTAACAAACCCCATCCAAAGTACCGGATGCTTTAGTACTTCGAAATTTATATCATATCCGAAGGGTGTCCCGGAATGATGGGGATATTCTTATATATGCATCTTGTTAATGTCGGTTACCAGGTGTTCATCATATGAATGATTTTTATCTCTATGTATGGGATGTGTATTGAAATATGAAATCTTGTGGTCTATTGTTACGATTTGATATATATAGGTTAAACCTATAACTCACCAACATTTTTGTTGACGTTTTAAGCATGTTTATTCTCAGGTGATTATTAAGAGCTTCCACTGTCGCATACTTAAATAAGGACAAGATTTGGAGTCCATGCTTGTATGATATTGTGTAAAAACTGCATTCAAGAAACTTATTTTGTTGTAACATATTTGTATTGTAAACTATTATGTAATGGTCGTGTGTAAACAGGATATTTTAGATTATCATTATTTGATAATCTACGTAAAGCTTTTTAAACCTTTATTGATGAAATAAAGGTTATGGTTTGTTTAAAAATGAATGCAGTCTTTGAAAAACGTCTCATATAGAGGTCAAAACCTCGCAACGAAATCAATTAATATGGAACGTTTTTAATCAATAAGAACGGGACATTTCAGTTGGTATCCGAGCGTTGGTCTTAGAGAACCAGAATTTTGCATTAGTGTGTCTTATCGAGTTTGTTAGGATGCATTAGTGAGTCTGGACTTCGACCGTGTTTACTTGAAAAATGATTGCTTAACAAATTTTGTTGGAAACTATATATTTTTAACATGTGAATATTATGTGATATATTAATCTCTTAACGCGTTTGATATTATGTGATAGATGTCTACCTCTAGAACAAGTCCCATTGACTCACCTAATAATAATGAAGAGTCAAATGTAAATTGGAATGATTCGTGGACTGATTCACAAGTTCCCGAAGAGGAACCGGAAGAAGAGTCGGAACCGGAAGAAGAATCGGAACCGGAAGAAGAATCGGAACCGGATGAAGAAATAGAACCGGTGGGGGAAATAATAAAACGGTTAAGTAAAAGAAAATCCTCAACCAACCGACCAAGGTTAATTATGGTCAATGGTGTTTCCGCCAAGGAAGCAAAGTATTGGGAGGATTACCAATTCTCCTATGAATCGGATTCCGACGAGAATTCCGATGATGTTATAGAAATTACCCCAACTGAATTTAAAAAGGCAAAAGAAAATAATAAGGGAAAGGGCATAAAAATAGAGAAATCTAATTCCAACCCCGATGAACTTTATATGTATCGTCAACCCCCGAAGTCCTTAAGTTGTAACAATGACCCGGGAACCTCTAAACCACCAGGTTTTTCTAAACCAATGTGGATAACGACGGCTCGTATTAGGGGAAAATCATATATCCCTAGAAACTTGGCAAAACGAACCAAAACCGAAGAAGAAGAAACAAGCGAGTCGGAATAAAATAGTTGTATTCATGTGGTGTAATATATGTAATATAGTGTGCTTATGCTTTATGATATATGTAAAAATTGCTTGTATTAATAAGTATTTTTTTTTTTTATGAATCTAACTCTTGTCTATTTTACAGTATAAAAACACAAAATGGATAGACAACCCAATATTTTAAGAGACCTACCCGGAGACATGATTGATGAAATCTTGTCTAGAGTCGGTCAGAATTCCTCGGCACAACTATTTAAGGCGAGATCAGTTTGTAAGACATTCGAAGAACGTTCCAAGAATGTCTTGGTTTATAAGAGACTTTCGTTTGAAAGATGGGGGATATCACATTGGGAAACCCATAAGTTACGATGTGTTTACTTTGATGCATATATTGCGGGGAACTCAAATGCTATTTTACGCAACGGGTTAAGAAATTATTTTGACTCAATGTATCCGAATATAGGACTTCATGATTTAGAAAAAGCGGCTAACATGCAACATAAAGAAGCATGCTATGCTTATGGGTTAGTAATGTTCGCTTCTCACCAAAGTGAGAAAAAGAACATCGGGCTACAGCTATTAAACAAAACGTTCCCACAAGTGACGGAGTCGGTAATTGGGGTAAGAAATGAGGTTTTTAGATTGTTACGGGACTGTTGGACATTACGTAACCCTCGTCCCTTTGACGACGTTACAACACGCTATCTTATCAACGGCCATAACGGTTATGTTGCACAAGACATAGGATGGGAAGTAGTCCTAGTAAAACCAGAATGCATGACTTGTTTCTGGACGTATGAATTACGTGTCTTTATTGACTTTGCTGAACGACTTGTGTACTAGCTAGAATTATCTTCACAACTATCTTGTATCAAAGTTATTGTGTGCTATATTTCATGCTTTATGTAAAATAAGCGGTATTGTAAGTTTGTAAAATATTGTATAAAAGTTTGAACGCGAAATATTATTATAATCAGTTTTTCATATAGAATTGTAGTAGTTGAATTGTATATTAGCTACTAAGTATGAACTTAACGGGTAGGTACTACCCGAATTTAAACTTATAAAACGCTAATATGAAGAAAAAGCTTTTATAAATGAGTTCATATTATGCTACGAAATACTATTAACTACTCTTAATATTCTGTATGATTAACTTGTTCCATTTGACTATTTTGAAGGAAATGGCACCGAATACTCGACACACAGTGAATATGAATGAAGAGGAATTCCGTACTTTTCTAGCTTCAAACATAGCCGCAGTACAGGCTGCGCTACATACCAATAATAACCTTGGATCTAGCAGTACAGGAAATCGTGTAGGATACACCTACAAAGAATTCACTGCCTGCAAACCTTTGGAATTTGATGGAACCGAAGGACCGATCGGATTGAAACGGTGGACCGAGAAGGTCGAATCGGTGTTTGCCATAAGTAAGTGTACTGAAGAGGACAAAGTGAAGTACGCTACGCATACCTTCACAGGTTCTGCGTTAACATGGTGGAATACCTATCTAGAGCAAGTGGGACAAGACGATGCGTACGCACTACCGTGGTCAGCATTCAAGCACTTGATGAACGAGAAGTACCGTCCCAGAACCGAGGTCAATAAGCTCAAGACAGAACTTAGAGGGTTACGAACCCAAGGATTTGATATTACCACGTATGAAAGACGATTCACAGAATTGTGCCTATTGTGTCCGGGAGCATTCGAAGATGAGGAAGAGAAGATCGACGCGTTTGTGAAAGGATTACCCGAAAGAATCCAAGAAGATATAAGTTCACACGAGCCCGCCTCCATACAACAGGCATGTAGAATGGCTCACAAACTAGTGAACCAGATTGAAGAAAGAATTAAAGAACAGACTGCTGAAGAGGCCAATGTGAAGCAAGTCAAAAGAAAGTGGGAGGAAAATGGTGATAAGAATCACCAATACAACAACAACAACAACAACAACAATCGCAACATCAATCGCAACTACAACAAACGGCCCAACAACAACAACAACAACAACAACAGCAACTACAACAATCATCCCAACAACAATAATAACCGCAACAATAACAACAATCAGAAGCAGCTATGCCAAAGGTGTGAAAAGTATCACTCGGGGTTCTGCACCAAATTTTGCAACAAGTGTAAAAGAAATGGTCATAGCGCGGCGAAGTGTGAGGTCTACGGACCAGGGGTTAATAGAACGAAAGGAACAAATGGTGTCGGAACGAGTAATGGCGGAGCAAGTAGTGTCGGAGCAAGCTATGCCAATGTAGTTTGTTATAAATGTGGAAAACCGGGCCACATTATTAGAAATTGCCCGAACCAGGAGAACACGAATGGACAAGGCCGCGGAAGAGTTTTCAATATTAATGCGGCAGAGGCACAGGAAGACCCGGAGCTTGTTACGGGTACGTTTCTTATTGACAATAAATCTGCTTACGTTTTATTTGATTCGGGTGCGGATAGAAGCTATATGAGTAGAGATTTTTGTGCTAAATTAAGTTGCCCATTGACGCCTTTGGATAGTAAATTTTTACTCGAATTAGCAAATGGTAAATTAATTTCAGCAGATAATATATGTCGGAATCGAGAAATTAAACTGGTTAGCGAAACATTTAAGATTGATTTAATACCAGTAGAGTTAGGGAGTTTTGATGTGATAATCGGTATGGACTGGTTGAAAGAAGTGAAAGCAGAGATCGTTTGTTACAAAAATGCAATTCGCATTATACGAGAAAAAGGAAAACCCTTAATGGTGTACGGAGAGAAGGGCAACACGAAGCTACATCTTATTAGTAATTTGAAGGCACAAAAACTAATAAGAAAAGGTTGCTATGCTGTTCTAGCACACGTCGAGAAAGTACAAACTGAAGAAAAGAGCATCAATGATGTTCCCATTGCAAAAGAATTTCCCGATGTATTTCCGAAAGAATTACCGGGATTACCCCCACATCGATCCGTTGAATTTCAAATAGATCTTGTACCAGGAGCTGCACCAATAGCTCGTGCTCCTTACAGACTCGCACCCAGCGAGATGAAAGAACTGCAAAGCCAATTACAAGAACTTTTAGAGCGTGGTTTCATTCGACCAAGCACATCACCGTGGGGAGCTCCTGTTTTGTTTGTTAAGAAGAAAGATGGTACATTCAGGTTGTGTATCGACTACCGAGAGTTGAACAAACTTACCATCAAGAACCGCTACCCACTACCGAGAATCGACGACTTATTTGATCAACTACAAGGCTCGTCTGTTTATTCAAAGATTGACTTACGTTCCGGGTATCATCAAATGGGGGTGAAAGAAGATGATATTCCAAAGACTGCTTTCAGAACACGTTATGGTCATTACGAGTTTATGGTCATGCCGTTTGGTTTAACTAATGCACCAGCTGTGTTCATGGACCTTATGAACCGAGTGTGTGGACCATACCTTGACAAGTTTGTCATTGTTTTCATTGATGACATACTTATTTACTCAAATAATGACCAACAACACGGTGAACATTTGAGAAAGGTGTTAGAAGTATTGAGAAAGGAAAAATTGTACGCTAAGTTTTCAAAGTGTGCATTTTGGTTGGAAGAAGTTCAATTCCTCGGTCACATAGTGAACAAAGAAGGTATTAAGGTAGATCCGGCAAAGATAGAAACTGTTGAAAAGTGGGAAACCCCGAAAACTCCGAAACACATACGCCAGTTTTTAGGACTAGCTGGTTACTACAGAAGGTTCATCCAAGACTTTTCCAGAATAGCAAAACCCTTGACTGCATTAACGCATAAAGGGAAGAAATTTGAATGGAATGATGAACAAGAGAAAGCGTTTCAGTTATTGAAGAAAAAGCTAACTACGGCACCTATATTGTCATTGCCTGAAGGGAATGATGATTTTGTGATTTATTGTGATGCATCAAAGCAAGGTCTCGGTTGTGTATTAATGCAACGAACGAAGGTGATTGCTTATGCGTCTAGACAATTGAAGATTCACGAACAAAATTATACGACGCATGATTTGGAATTAGGCGCGGTTGTTTTTGCATTAAAGACTTGGAGGCACTACTTATATGGGGTCAAAAGTATTATATATACCGACCACAAAAGTCTTCAACACATATTTAATCAGAAACAACTGAATATGAGGCAGCGTAGGTGGATTGAATTATTGAATGATTACGACTTTGAGATTCGTTACCACCCGGGGAAGGCAAATGTGGTAGCCGATGCCTTGAGCAGGAAGGACAGAGAACCCATTCGAGTAAAATCTATGAATATAATGATTCATAATAACCTTACTACTCAAATAAAGGAGGCGCAACAAGGAGTTTTAAAAGAGGGAAATTTAAAGGATGAAATACCCAAAGGATCGGAGAAGCATCTTAATATTCGGGAAGACGGAACCCGGTATAGGGCTGAAAGGATTTGGGTACCAAAATTTGGAGATATGAGAGAAATGGTACTTAGAGAAGCTCATAAAACCAGATACTCAATACATCCTGGAACGGGGAAGATGTACAAGGATCTCAAGAAACATTTTTGGTGGCCGGGGATGAAAGCCGATGTTGCTAAATACGTAGGAGAATGTTTGACGTGTTCTAAGGTCAAAGCTGAGCATCAGAAACCATCAGGTCTACTTCAACAACCCGAAATCCCGGAATGGAAATGGGAAAACATTACCATGGATTTCATCACTAAATTGCCAAGGACTGCAAGTGGTTTTGATACTATTTGGGTAATAGTTGATCGTCTCACCAAATCCGCACACTTCCTACCAATAAGAGAAGATGACAAGATGGAGAAGTTAGCACGACTGTATTTGAAGGAAGTCATCTCCAGACATGGAATACCAATCTCTATTATCTCTGATAGGGATGGCAGATTTATTTCAAGATTCTGGCAGACATTACAGCAAGAATTAGGAACTCGTCTAGACATGAGTACTGCCTATCATCCACAAACTGATGGGCAGAGCGAAAGGACGATACAAACGCTTGAAGACATGCTACGAGCATGTGTTATTGATTTCGGAAACAGTTGGGATCGACATCTACCGTTAGCAGAATTTTCCTACAACAACAGCTACCATTCAAGCATTGAGATGGCGCCGTTTGAAGCACTTTATGGTAGAAAGTGCAGGTCTCCGATTTGTTGGAGTGAGGTGGGGGATAGACAGATTACGGGTCCGGAGATTATACAAGAAACTACCGAGAAGATCATCCAAATTCAACAACGGTTGAAAACTGCCCAAAGTCGACAAAAGAGCTACGCTGACATTAAAAGAAAAGATATAGAATTTGAAATTGGAGAGATGGTCATGCTTAAAGTTGCACCTTAGAAAGGCGTTGTTCGATTTGGTAAACGAGGGAAATTAAATCCAAGGTATATTGGACCATTCAAGATTATTGATCGTGTCGGACCAGTAGCTTACCGACTTGAGTTACCTCAACAACTCGCGGCTGTACATAACACTTTCCACGTCTCGAATTTGAAGAAATGTTTTTCTAAAGAAGATCTCACTATTCCGTTAGATGAAATCCAAATCAATGAAAAACTTCAATTCATCGAAGAACCCGTCGAAATAATGGATCGTGAGGTTAAAAGACTTAAGCAAAACAAGATACCAATTGTTAAGGTTGGATGGAATGCTTGTAGAGGACCCGAGTTCACCTGGGAGCGTGAAGATCAGATGAAGAAGAAATACCCGCATCTATTTCCAGAAGATTCATCAACACCTTCAACAGCTTAAAATTTCGGGACGAAATTTATTTAACGGGTAGGTACTGTAGTGACCCGAACTTTTCCATGTTTATATATATTAATTGAGATTGATATTTACATGATTAAATGTTTCCAACATGTTAAGCAATCAAACTTTTTAAGACTTGATTAATTGAAATATGTTTCATATAGACAATTGACCACCCAAGTTGACCGGTGATTCACGAACGTTAAAACTTGTAAAAACTATATGATGACATATATATGGATATATATATAGTTAACATGATACTATGATAAGTAAACATATCATTAAGTATATTAACAATGAACTACATATGTAAAAACAAGACTACTAACTTAATGATTTTTAAACGAGACATATATGTAACGATTATCGTTGTAAAGACATTTAATGTATATATATCATATTAAGAGATATTCATACATGATAATATCATGATAATATAATAATTTAAAATCTCATTTGATATTATAAACATTGGGTTAACAACATTTAACAAGATCGTTAACCTAAAAGTTTCAAAACAACACTTACATGTAACGACTAACGATGACTTAACGACTCAGTTAAAATGTATATACATGTAGTGTTTTAATATGTATTTATACACTTTTGAAAGACTTAAATACACTTATCAAAATACTTCTACTTAACAAAAATGCTTACAATTACATCCTCGTTCAGTTTCATCAACAATTCTACTCGTATGCACCCGTATTCGTACTCGTACAATACACAGCTTTTAGATGTATGTACTATTGGTATATACACTCCAATGATCAGCTCTTAGCAGCCCATGTGAGTCACCTAACACATGTGGGAACCATCATTTGGCAACTAGCATGAAATATCTCATAAAATTACAAAAATATGAGTAATCATTCATGACTTATTTACATGAAAACAAAATAACATATCCTTTATATCTAATCCATACACCAACGACCAAAAACACCTACAAACACTTTCATTCTTCAATTTTCTTCATCTAATTGATCTCTCTCAAGTTCTATCTTCAAGTTCTAAGTGTTCTTCATAAATTCCAAAAGTTCTAGTTTCATAAAATCAAGAATACTTTCAAGTTTGCTAGCTCAGTTCCAATCTTGTAAGGTGATCATCCAACCTCAAGAAATCTTTGTTTCTTACAGTAGGTTATCATTCTAATACAAGGTAATAATCATATTCAAACTTTGGTTCAATTTCTATAACTATAACAATCTTATTTTAAGTGATGATCTTACTTGAACTTGTTTTCGTGTCATGATTCTGCTTCAAGAACTTCGAGCCATCCAAGGATCCATTGAAGCTAGATCCATTTTTCTCTTTTCCAGTAGGTTTATCCAAGGAACTTAAGGTAGTAATGATGTTCATAACATCATTCGATTCATACATATAAAGCTATCTTATTCGAAGGTTTAAACTTGTAATCACTAGAACATAGTTTAGTTAATTCTAAACTTGTTCGCAAACAAAAGTTAATCCTTCTAACTTGACTTTTAAAATAAACTAAACACATGTTCTATATCTATATGATATGCTAACTTAATGATTTAAAACCTGGAAACACGAAAAACACCGTAAAACCGGATTTACGCCGTCGTAGTAACACCGCGGGCTGTTTTGGGTTAGTTAATTAAAAACTATGATAAACTTTGATTTAAAAGTTGTTATTCTAGGAAAATGATTTTTATTATGAACATGAAACTATATCCAAAAATTATGGTTAAACTCAAAGTGGAAGTATGTTTTCTAAAATGGTCATCTAGACGTCGTTCTTTCGACTGAAATGACTACCTTTACAAAAACGACTTGTAACTTATTTTTCCGACTATAAACCTATACTTTTTCTGGTTAGATTCATAAAATAGAGTTCAATATGAAACCATAGCAATTTGATTCACTCAAAACGGATTTAAAATGAAGAAGTTATGGGTAAAACAAGATTGGATAATTTTTCTCATTTTAGCTACGTGAAAATTGGTAACAAATATATTCCAACCATAACTTAATCAACTTGTATTGTATATTATGTAATCTTGAGATACCATAGACACGTATACAATGTTTCGACCTATCATGTCGACACATCTATATATATTTCGGAACAACCATAGACACTCTATATGTGAATGTTGGAGTTAGCTATACAGGGTTGAGGTTGATTCCAAAATATGTATAGTTTGAGTTGTGATCAATACTGAGATACGTATACACTGGGTCGTGGATTGATTCAAGATAATATTTATCGATTTATTTCTGTATATCTAACTGTGGACAACTAGTTATAGGTTACTAACGAGGACAGCTGACTTAATAAACTTAAAACATCAAAATATATTAAAAGTGTTGTAAATATATTTTGAACATACTTTGATATATATGTATATATTGTTATAGGTTCGTGAATCAACCAGTGGCCAAGTCTTACTTCCCGACGAAGTAAAAATCTGTGAAAGTGAGTTATAGTCCCACTTTTAAAATCTAATATTTTTGGGATGAGAATACATGCATGTTTTATAAATGATTTACAAAATAGACACAAGTACGTGAAACTACATTCTATGGTTGAATTATCGAAATCGAATATGCCCCTTTTTATTAAGTCTGGTAATCTAAGAATTAGGGAACAGACACCCTAATTGACGCGAATCCTAAAGATAGATCTATTGGGCCTAACAAACCCCATCCAAAGTACCGGATGCTTTAGTACTTCGAAATTTATATCATATCCGAAGGGTGTCCCGGAATGATGGGGATATTCTTATATATGCATCTTGTTAATGTCGGTTACCAGGTGTTCATCATATGAATGATTTTTATCTCTATGTATGGGATGTGTATTGAAATATGAAATCTTGTGGTCTATTGTTACGATTTGATATATATAGGTTAAACCTATAACTCACCAACATTTTTGTTGACGTTTTAAGCATGTTTATTCTCAGGTGATTATTAAGAGCTTCCGCTGTCGCATACTTAAATAAGGACAAGATTTGGAGTCCATGCTTGTATGATATTGTGTAAAAACTGCATTCAAGAAACTTATTTTGTTGTAACATATTTGTATTGTAAACCATTATGTAATGGTCGTGTGTAAACATGATATTTTAGATTATCATTATTTGATAATCTACGTAAAGCTTTTTAAACCTTTATTGATGAAATAAAGGTTATGGTTTGTTTAAAAATGAATGCAGTCTTTGAAAAACGTCTCATATAGAGGTCAAAACCTCGCAACGAAATCAATTAATATGGAACGTTTTTAATCAATAAGAACGGGACATTTCAAGATGTACAGAAATAAATCAATAAATATTATCTTGAATCAATCCACGACCCAGTGTATACGTATCTCAGTATTTATCACAACTCAAACTATATATATTTTGGAATCAACCTCAACCCTGTATAGCTAACTCCAACATTCACATATAGAGTGTCTATGGTTGTTCCGAAATATATATAGATGTGTCGACATGATAGGTCGAAACATTGTATACGTGTCTATGGTATCTCAAGATTACATAATATACAATACAAGTTGATTAAGTTATGGTTGGAATAGATTTGTTACCAATTTTCACGTAGCTAAAATGAGAAAAATTATCCAATCTTGTTTTACCCATAACTTCTTCATTTTAAATCCGTTTTGAGTGAATCAAATTGCTATGGTTTCATATTGAACTCTATTTTATGAATCTAAACAGAAAAAGTATAGGTTTATAGTCGGAAAAATAAGTTACAAGTCATTTTTGTAAAGGTAGTCATTTCAGTCGAAAGAACGACGTCTAGATGACCATTTTAGAAAACATACTTCCACTTTGAGTTTAACCATAATTTTTGGATATAGTTTCATGTTCATAATAAAAATTATTTTCTCAGAATAACAACTTTTAAATCAAAGTTTATCATAGTTTTTAATTAACTAACCCAAAACAGCCCGCGGTGTTACTACGACGGCGTAAATCCGGTTTTACGGTGTTTTTCGTGTTTCCAGGTTTTAAATCATTAATTTAGCATATCATATAGATATAGAACATGTGTTTAGTTAATTTTAAAAGTCAAGTTAGAAGGATTAACTTTTGTTTGCGAACAAGTTTAGAATTAACTAAACTATGTTCTAGTGATTACGAGTTTAAACCTTCGAATAAGATAGTTTTATATATATGAATCGAATGATGTTATGAACATCATTACTACCTCAAGTTTAGTAGGTAAACCTACTGGAAGTGACAAGAAATGATCTAGCTTCAAAGGATCTTGGATGGCTTGAAAGTTCTTGAAGTAGGATCATGACACAAAAACAAGTTCAAGTAAGATTTTTACTCGAATTAAGATAGTTTATAGTTATAGAAATTGAATCAAAGTTTGAATATGAATATTACCTTGAATAATAAAGATAACCTTCCGTATATAACAAAGGTTTCTTGATCTTAGATGATTACTTGGAATGGATTAGAAAGCTTGGAAGTAAATTAGTAAACTTGAAGGGATTTTTGAAGTGTTCTTGAAGTGTTCTTCCTATGATGATTATAGCTTGATTCTTGAAGTGATTTTTGATGAAGATGATGATTAACTACTGGAAAAATACGTTCATAATAGTGTGTGTGTGTTGAGAGAGAATTAGAAAGAGAATTGGAAGTGAAATAGAGTGAATGATGAGTGGTAATTGGTGAGTGGTGAGTGGGGTTAAAAGGAGTTCTAGTTAGTTGACTAGCTCATGGTAGAAGTTAAAATTGATTAGTCATACATGACATAATCAAGAGTGGAATCCCATGCTAGTTCCTATTGGTATATACCCATAGCAAGTACGTTTTGAAGCTGTGTATAATACGGGTAAGAATACGACTAGAATTCTTGATGAAAGAAAAGAATGGGAAAGTAACTGTAACCATTTTCGTTAAGTATGAGTGTTTTGATATATGTCTTGAAGTCTTCCAAAAGTATTTTAATACATCTAAATACACTACATGTATATACATTTTAACTGAGTCGTTAAGTCATCGTTAGTCGTTACATGTAAGTGTTGTTTTGAAACCTTTAAGTTAACGATCTCAATTAATGTTGTTAACCCATTGTTTAGTATATCTAATGAGATGTTAAATTATTATATTATCATGATATTATGATATATTAATATATCTTAATATGATATATATACATTTAAATGTCGTTACAACGATAATCGTTACATATATGTCTCGTTTCGAAATCCTTAAGTTAGTAGTCTTGTTTATATGTATATAACTCATTGTTAATATACTTATGGAGATACTTACTTATCATAATCTCATGTTAACCATATGTATATCCATATATATATCGTCACGTCATTTTTACAAGTTTTAACGTTCGTGAATCGCCGGTCAACTTGGGTGGTCAATTGTCTATATGAAACATATTTCAATTAATAAAGTCTTAACAAGTTTGATTGCTTAACATGTTGGAAACATTTAATCATGTAAATATCAATCTCAATTAATATATATAAACATGGAAAAGTTCGGGTCACTACATCAACATCTCATTCTGTACCTCGAGTATAATCATCGTTCTACGTATCGTTCTACATCGATTATCTTCGTGCTTCATGGCGATTAAGTAATCTCTAAATGTTTTAGAGATTATGTATTCTAGTTCTAACGGTAACCCAAATGAGTTTAATATCATATTAACTCAAGGAATTCATGATTACATCTGAAGAAAATATATGTAAATATGTTTTCATAAAGATTGTAATTAAAAATTCTTTCGTACAAAGTGTTAATTGTGAAAATATTTTAACGGGTAGGTAATACCCGAGGAATATTCAGATTTCACATTAGTAAGTTACAATGTACATTATTCGAAGCTGATTCAACAGTCGTTTACTATGCTATTTACATCCACTGATATACAAATACGTTCACCACAGAATAACCATATTCATCCAATTTCATATTTGGATTTTGATTTATTAGAATCCAACAAGTGGCATAATGAAGAAAGCATTTGACAAAATAAAATTTGTTAGAAACAAACAAATTAACTATGAGGAATTTTGTTAAGAATCCACGCTAACTGTTCCTAGCTAACTGATTACATTTTATTTATCGCAGTTTATTTATCGCAATTTAATTATTGCAATTTTATTTATCGTCATTTAATTTTTGTTATTTACTTTACGCATTTTTTTTATCGTCATTTAATTTCTGTATTTATTTTACGCACTTTAAATATCGGGACACGTATTGATGTTATGTGAGGTGTATATAAAATAGCTTTATATTTTACTAGGAAAAACTATTAAATACGATACAATTTTACACAAGATATTTATTTATTTATAGAATGGATATACTTAAACCTTGCTACAACACTTATAGGTAGTGTACCTAATCGTAAAGTAGTGTAGTTTTTAGTAAGTCCGGTTCGTTCCACAGGGAAATCTTTAAACAAAGCTCAACGCTATATTAGTTTACTTTTATAAAAATACAAATATATATATAAGTAATATTATTATTATAAAGGGGGGTTTTTACCGTTTAATGACCGGTTTGTCGATTTTAAAACTTTAGTCGCAGTTAAAACCTAATGTAAAATATTAAATAAATAAAAGACTTAAATTAAAACTTAAAGTAAATAACGATAATGAAATTGCGAATAATAAAAGTGCGATAAAATAAACTTGCGATAATTAAAAAGTACGATAATTAAAAGTGCGATTAAATAACAATAAATAAAATTAAATATGAAATAAAAGAATTATGCTTATTTAAACTTCCGTAATCATGATGTTTGACATGTTGATTTTAGTTTTATGCCCATGGGTTAATTGTCCTTTGTCCTGGATTATTTAATATGTCCGTCTGGTTTTTGTCCATAACAGTCCATCAGTCATAAATATAAAGTGCGAGTGTCCTCGTCAAATTATTATTATACCCGAAGTTAAATATTCCAACTAATTGCGGATTCGAATTGTAACAAGGTTTTAATACTTTGTTTAATGAATACACCAGGTTATCGACTGCGTGTAAACCAAGGTTTTACTACTTTGTTAACAATTACACCAATTACCCTTGAATGTAATTTCACCCCTGTTTTAATTATTCTAGTGGCTATTAATCCATTCCCGTGTCCGGTTAAATGAACGATTATTCGTACATATAAATACTCCGCCCATCGTGTCCGATCGAGTGTATATGGTAATTTATAGGGACGCCCAATTGTAAATCTTTATATTAACATTAACAAACTATCATTTAGTTAAACAAATATAAAGCCCATTAATAGCCCATAGTCTAATTTCCACAAGTGTCGTTCTTTTGTCCAAACCCCAATTATGGTACAAAGCCCAATTACCCAATTTTAGTAATTAGCCCAACATCATGATTACTTCGTTTTAAATAAGCATAATAATAACTTAGCTACGAGATATTAATGTAAAAAGGTTGAACATAACTTACAATGATTTAAAAATAGCGTAGCGTTACACGGACAGAATTTCGACTTACACCCTTACAACATTCGCTAACATACCCTTATTATTAGAATTATAATTAAAATTAAAATTAAAATTAAAATATATAAATATATACGATATAGATAGAGAGATGGATATATTTGGTGGTTTTTTCGATCAGAATTCGTTTGCTTTTATAGGAAGTTTCTGAAATTGGGGCTCCGCGACTCGCGGCAAAATCCTCTTCAAACTCCGCGAGTCGCGGAGAATGTATTTACAGCTCACACCCTTGGAGTCTTTCTCTGCCGACGGTTTTATAATATATATATAATATATATATAATTAATATAATTAATTATATATTATATTATATTTATATACATAGTTAACTTGTAATTTTTAGTCCGTTGCGTCGAGCGTTAAGAGTTGACTCTGGTCCCGGTTCCGGATTTTCGAACGTCCTTGCGTACAATTTAATATCTTGTACTTTGCGTTTTGAATTTTGTACTCTTGTAATTTCGAGACGTTTCTTATCAATAATTGGAACCTTTTTGATTGTCTTTTGTACTTTTGAGCTTTTTGGTCGTTTGCGTCTTCAATTCGTCGAATCTGTCTTTTGTCTTCACCTTTTATTATTTAAACGAATATCACTTGTAAATAGAACAATTGCAACTAAAAGCTTGTCTTTCTTGAGGAATAATGCTATGAAATATATGTTCGTTTTTAGCATTATCAAATATTCCCACACTTGAGCGTTGCTTGTCCTCAAGCAATATCGTCTTGAAATACTAGAATCACTTCTTTATTCTTCACACTTTGTACATCAGTGATTTCTATACGGCGGTATAAACAATGGTAGTAACGATATGGTTTACAGTCCCACATGACTATAAAAATTTAGATCCATTAAGGAAATTGGATCTTTATGAAAACATTTGATCTTTTGAAAATTAAATCTAGTTTTTACCCTAGATAAGTTTTCCGGGATAACCCTTTACCGGTGTTTGCAAAATATTTTTGTGGGTTTGGTGGGTTTCAGATTTGAAAATTTTAGCTCAAAACTTGCGGTTTTGTGTCACCCACTTGCTAACCTTGTATTTGGAAAGCAACACGTCCAGTTTACTTGTCCCGTATATTACCTTTCGGTAAACTACCATCCGGTTGTAAAGGAAAGTGTTGAACAAGCAACTGTTAAGGCAATGTCCCCTGACATGCTTTTAATTATGGTCTATAATGTGTCGGACGCAATTACTATCCTTGGTAGGAGCAATAGTAAAGCTCACCCTTATAATTTTTCGGTATGGCACATGGTCCTGTCTTTGACCATGCTATGCAACCACCGTTCTTATGGTTGACACCCGATTTAGTTCAGGTGACCTAATGAATTCCAGGTGAATTCCTAGGATTTTACGTTCAATGGTAATGAATGCATTGAAAATAGGGTTTTCAGAAAACAAATCGGTTTGTAATTTTGATCAAAATATTTTCTCGTTTAAGCTCGAGTTTAGATATCATCGAATTCCATGAGTTTGTAATTCTCAATCTTTAAGGTCAATCTCTAGGATTGAGTAATATCAGTCTTAAAAGCTGATTTTTAATCTTTAAGGAGATTATCCTTTCTGGGGATCTGATTCATTAGTCTTATCCAGCTAATTTGCATGGTGCCCCCCATTGTACGAGATAAATCCTTCTCATGGTTAGGATAAATCCGACCACTTGGCGACCCTGTTTAATGCTGAGGTCCGTGGATTTCCTGCTGATTTTAGTGATGACTTTTCTAGATTTTTCGTCAACCTACAGCTGGTCTGGACGACAACTTCATGACCTAAATCAAGAAGCGCGTGTCTTTTTCGGAAGAGTTTACTTCCTTTTAATGATGGAATTGATTCATCGTGTAGATCCATCTCTTCTTTTCTTTCATCGGGTAAAAACAGTTTAGTTTAGTCCAAAGCAAAAGTATTTTCAGTTATTTGTTACAGATATATGTGACATATGTTTAAGATAACTTGGTAAATTTTCCCACACTTGGCTTTTATTTTCCTTTTTATCGTCCTCTATTCCAGTTTAAATGAATTTTAACATTTTAGTTTGTTTCTTAATTTATGTCCTTTCCGAGGTAACAATAATTTCGGTGTTAAAACCTAGTTTTATCGTTCATAAATATGTATAAATATGATTTTGAGTTCATTTAATTGAAAATTTTGAAAAATTTTACTAGAATTGGGTAGTCAGTATATAAGACTAGGGCTGTTCTTTTTTTATCAGAGAGCACTAGATTCTAATACAACTACTGCTTTACTAGTATTTTTAATGGTAACCAAGTGTTTAAGATAAAAATTTTAAAATCCGAAAGAATTTAACCCCTTCCCACACTTAAGATCTTGCAATGCCCTCATTTGCAAGAAATCAGTAACAATTTAAATTATTGAGGGTGATTAGTGTGAAAATGATTAAATTTTACCAAAGTTTCCAAATATATTGGCGTTTGTTTGTTGAATGATAAATGGTGCACATCATTTGTTCATTCCGTCTTGTTGTTATTTCACATATATTTTGCATCTTGTCGTCAAAATTAGTTGCTTTTGCTGAACTTAATGCCAGTCTTTGAAAAT
Source organism: Rutidosis leptorrhynchoides (assembly GCF_046630445.1). NCBI lineage: Eukaryota > Viridiplantae > Streptophyta > Magnoliopsida > Asterales > Asteraceae > Rutidosis > Rutidosis leptorrhynchoides. The sequence continues at coordinate 359,344,738 of NC_092339.1, forward strand.
GCGTTGTTTTACCCTGTTGTGTACATAAGATAAACTGCAAACATATATACATATTTTTGAAGTTTGGTATATTACCCCACATTCAAAAATTATTAAAATCTAAGAATAAAAGTTAGATAATTATAAAAATGATTACAATATTAACAAAAGTATTAAACGTATCAATAATTACAAATTACAAAATAAAAAATAAAAAAAATAATAATAATAAGTAAACTAAGGATGATATTGGTACCAATAGGGGTTCCAGGCATAACCATAAGTGCTATAGAATGCTTCGGCAGGGTCATACGTAGGATATGGTGGCTGCATCTCTATAGACCAAGGAGGGAAGATGGGTTTCGGTGTAGGAATATAGTTTCTACCTATATGTTGGCAATGAGCTATGATTTGGTTCTGATGAACTTGCCAATCTTCAAATGCTCTCTGTCTAGCATTTTCGTATTCCTGAGAAGCTATAAACCTATGCATTTCTTGCATCTCATTCCCCCCTCCTACATTACATTGCTGCTGGTTTCTCTCCACCTGTGGATGTCTACCATGGTATCGTACTGCGGCGTTATTTCGCCTCTTCAAAACTTTCGCACCATGGTATACATTTAAACCTATAGTATCGCGGGGTTCCGGCTCTTCTAGTAATAATCCCCCCCGACTTATATCCACACCGAGATATTCACCAATCAAAGTAATAAAAATACCACCTCCTATTATGCTATGTGGTCGCATCCCCTGAACCATAGCTGATAAATAATAACCCACACAATATGGTATACTTACAGCGCTTTGTGGGTCTCGAATACACATATGGTAAAACAAATCCTGTTCATTTACTTTTTCTTTGTTCTTACCCCTTTGTGTAATCGAATTAGCTAAAAACCTATGTATCACTCTTAATTCGGCTCTATCTATATCCAAATAAGAGTAATTTCCCCCTTTGAAACGGTGATGGCTTGTCATTTGACTCCACACACCGTGTGTATCAAAATTTTCATCTATCTTTCTACCGTTTAGTATCAATCCTCTACAATCGGCAGACGCTAACTCCTCAGGCGTATATATACGTAAAGCCTGAGCCATGTCCAGTAAAGACATGTGGCGCATCGAACCGCCTAACAAAAATCTAATAAAAGAACGATCGGTTAAACTAGCTACCCGATCATTCAACTCTATACTACATAACAATTCTTCACACCATACTTTATATACAGGTCTACGTATGGTGAATAAACATACCCAGTCATTAAAAGAAGAATTACCATACCTCTGTACAAGTAATTCCCTAATTGGCCCGGCCAATTCTACAGCTTCTAAGGGTCCCCATTCTATGACCCTCGGTACCTCATCAACCTTGGAATGAAGAGTATGCAAACCCCGTTGATATTTTGGATAATCTATCCAAAGTCTGTCAAATCTCAGGTTCGGGTGCAACTCTTCCAAGTGCATATCAGAAAAGGTCATGACTGGATGAGGTATATCCTGCTTGTAGTAGTTATCCACCTCCTGTTGTTCCAAATTCTCAGCAGGAGCATTGCAGGCTTGAGATGAAGATTCACCCCTTTCATTCTGCAAAACACATCAAACACAATTTTTGTGCATTCAAATATGCATTAGTGTCAGCAAAATCATCAATCAAAATAATTACAATGACATTATCAATTTATATCAAACTTAAGCTCATTTTCATATTTTCATCAAATCTACACTTTTTCAAATAAGCATATACGAAAATGTTCGCCAAGTTCATAAGCATTCAACTCAAATAATATGTCAAAATAATCATTACTAGCAATTAAACAAGTCTCAAATGGCATTATCTTTCAAAAATCAAGTTCATGAATTTTAGACTTGAAAAAGTCCACTTTAATTCTCAAAATCATGTTTAGGCTCAAAGTTTGGATCATTTAATTACCTAAACATGTTACACTACTTAATTTAGCAACAATTCATGACAAAAATCGGCCATAACCTGTTTATATCAAAAAGCCCCAAATTGCTCAAGAACACAAACCCTAGATTATTCAAAATTTGAAGTTTAAGGCTTCTAATCATGTTAAACAGCATCAATCTAGGTTATACAAGCATAATACATAAACAATTTAAGCATAATTACACTAAAAAGCATCAAAATCAAATTGGAAAAAAAATGACTCAAGAACACCAAATTTCGGATTAAATGGTGTTTAGGTGTAGAAATTTACCGTTTTTCTTGAGTAATTCTTAGATAGCATCCTTCTCAACATGATTTTAGCAAAAGATTTGGTGATTAACGGTTAAAATTGGGATTTTTGGGGTGTTTTTGGGTGTATTTTCGGGGTTTTTTCGTGCAGAATTCGCAGTATGTTTTTGGTTTGGGTTGGGGACTGATCTGTTCTGCGGGTATATTTTTTTCTGATTTTTAGACCCTCCGCGAGTCGCGGTGAAATACTCTTCAAACTCCGCGACTCGCGGAGTTTGTTTTTTTTTTTTTTTTTTTTATAATCATTAACTTTTGAAAACAATTAAGAAATTAATTTTAAAATTTTGTTTCCCTTGTTATTTAGGACGAGGTCGTTTCGGATCGATGTCCTAGTCCGTCTCTCGACAAAATTTTAAAATTTGTCTTTTTGTAGCGATTGTTTTAAAAGCTAAGATTTTTGGGTTTTTTAATGTTTTTGGCATACTTTAATTCAATAAGATTAAAAATAATGATAATAAAAGTTCTCGTCCCTCCCTCGGGTAAAGCAATTTCGGTTCAAAGACCTAGTCTTCAACTTACGATGAATTTTAAAAATCATATTCTTAACTTAATGAGATAAAGTAAATTTTTGTTTTTAAATTCACACAACTTAAATATAAAATTCAAAATTATTATTAAAAATTCACACCAAACTTAAAATTTGAAATGCATAAAATTAAAAATTTATATTTTAAAAATTAAAAATTCACACCAAACTTAATTTAAAAATTCATATTATAAATTCATACCAAACTTATATTAATTTTTCAAATATTTACAATTTTAAATATATTGTTTTTACAAAGTTTACAATATTAATTTAAGATTTAAATATTAATTTTAAAAATATGGTAAAAATAAAATTAAAAATCTTTTTATCTTTTTATCCCACTTTAATCAATCAAATATTATCAAAAATATGCGCCCCTCTTTTCGGTAAAGTAATTTCGGTTCCAAGACCTAATTTAACTCATGACGAATTTTTGAAATATTTTGTGTTGATTGATTAAAGATATTTATACCTTAAGAATAAACGTTAAATTTCGCAATGATGTAATAAATTTTTGAATGATATCAATAATTTCGGTCGCCAAACCTAATTTTATTTAATACCAATTTAATACTTTTTAGCGAACAAATTAGCGTTTATTATCAAAAGGTTAAAAATAAAAATAAAAATAAAAACTGTACAGACATACCTGTGAAATAGATTTCTTAGTTATATGATCTATCCCATTCATAAGATAGTCGGTTTAAGTGATTTTCCATGGCTACATAGGCGTAACCTCGAGCATTCAGTGTCTTTTCTTCTAAACATATGAACGGTCCATCTCTGCATAAAGTAACAAATTCGGTATTTGAATAGGTTTGATTATTTGAACATTTACCTCCATGTGACCATTTTCCGCATTTGTGACATCGTTCTAAGTGTCGTGCTCTTCTTTTCGCTGCGGATTTTGATTTTCCTTTACCAAATTGTAACTTATTATCTTCGCATCTGGATTCTTTTCTAACTCCGTCCATTCTTTCTCTGATTACTGATACTATTTCACTCGGGAGTATGTCATTATTACGTTTAGTGATCAAAGCGTGTAGCATTAGACCATGGTTTAGCTCACAGGCAGTCTTCATTTTGTAAAAACCTAAAAAAAAATAAAAATTCAGAATGGGGGGAGAAGACTAGTTCTTTAGGGTCTGCTAAGGAAAGACCATTCGGGTTCCATTTTCGAGAACTACACGAAAACAGACAATCTAACTCTAACAGAAATACATATTATCCTTTAAAGACTTGATTCTCCCCACACTTAGTTAGCTGTGGTGTCGAAATTGTGATTAACTTCGTTGTCGACTTCCATCGGACCATGTATGTAATGTTTAACTCTGTGACCATTAACTTTAAATTCAATCCCATTTGAATTTATCAATTCTATCGTTCCGTATGGGAAAACTCTTTTGACTATGAATGGTCCAGACCATCTTGATTTCAATTTTCCAGGAAATAGCTTGAATCGTGAATTGAAAAGAAGAACTCTGTCTCCTTCTTTAAATTCTTTTGAACTTCTGATTCTTTTATCATGCCATTTCTTCGTTCTTTCCTTATAGATTAACGAATTTTCGTATGCTTCATGTCTTAATTCTTCTAATTCATTTAGTTGACTTAATCGTAGACGTCCGGCTTCATGTAAATCAAGATTACATGTCTTCAAAGCCCAAAATGCTTTGTGTTCAATTTCTACTGGAAGATGACATGCTTTTCCATAAACAAGTCTAAAAGGTGTGGTTCCAATTGGAGTTTTGTAGGCTGTTCTAAAAGCCCAGAGTGCATCCTCCAATTTAATGGACCATTCCTTCGGATTTGATCCTACGGTTTTCTCTAGAATACGTTTTAAAGCTCGGTTGGTATTTTCAACTTGTCCACTTGTTTGTGGATGATATGCGGTGGAGATTTTATGAGTTACTCCATATCTTTTAAGAACTTTCTCAAGTTGATTATTACAGAAATGAGTACCCCGATCACTTATTAAAGCTTTCGGTGTTCCAAACCTTGCAAAAAGACGTTTTAAAAAGTTGACTACAACTCGTGCATCGTTAGTTGGGAGAGCTTGTGCTTCTGCCCATTTAGATACATAATCAATGGCTACGAGTATATATAGATTATTATGAGATTTTGGAAATGGACCCATAAAGTCAATACCCCAAATGTCAAATACTTCACATACTTGGATGACATTTTGTGGCATTTCATCACGTTGACTTATTTTTCCGGACCTTTGACAAGCATCACAGGATTTGCAAAGAAGGTGTGCGTCTTTGTAAATTGTAGGCCAATAGAATCCAGCTTCATAAACTTTTCTTGCTGTTAGTTGAGGCCCATAATGCCCTCCTGTTGGTCCTGTGTGACAATGGTTTAAAATTTTACTAGCTTCATCTCCAAATACACATCGGTGTATTATTCCATCGGGACAACTTTTAAACAGATGTGGATCTTCCCAGAAATAGTGTTTTATATCACTGAAGAATTTCTTTCGTATTTGGTACGATAATCCTTTTTCAAGGAATCCACAAACTAAGTAGTTTGCATAGTCTGCAAACCATGGGATTTCATTATAATCTATCTTCAATAGATATTCATCAGGAAAGTTGTCTTGTATGGCTGATTCATTTAGAACTTCTAATTCAGGATTTTCAAGACGAGAAAGATGATCAGCGGCGAGATTTTCTGCTCCTCTTTTATCTCGGATTTCAATATCAAACTCTTGTAAGAGTAAGATCCAAAGGATTAATCTTGGTTTAGCATCTTGTTTTGAAAATAGGTATCTAAGAGCAGAATGGTCGGTATAGACCACCGTTTTTGCTAGAACGAGATATGATCGAAATTTGTCAAAAGCAAAGACAATAGAAAGGAGTTCTTTTTCAGTAGTTGTATAGTTCGTTTGTGCTCCTTGTAATGTCTTACTAGCATAATATATAGGTTGAAATCGTTTTTCAATCCTTTGTCCTAAAACGGCTCCCATTGCAAAATCACTTGCATCGCACATTAGTTCAAATGGTAGATTCCAATTTGGTGTTATCATGATCGGCGCATTAGTGAGTTTCTCTTTAATAATATTAAAAGATTTGATACACTCATCTGAAAAGATGAATGGCGCATCCTTTTCTAGGAGTTTATTCATAGGAGTGGCAATTTTAGAAAAATCTTTTATGAAACGTCGGTAAAAACCGGCATGCCCTAGAAAACTCCTAACTCCTCTAACATTGGTGGGATGTGGAAGTTTAGCAATTACATCTACTTTAGCTCTATCCACTTCAATTCCTTCTTTTGAAATTTTATGTCCAAGAACGATGCCTTCTTTAACCATGAAATGGCATTTCTCCCAATTAAGTACTAGATTTGATTTTTCGCATCTAATTAGCATTCGTTCCAGATTAACTAGACATGATTTAAATGTATCACCGAAGACTGAAAAGTCATCCATGAAAACTTCCATGCATTCTTCTATCATGTCGTGAAAAATCGCCATCATACACCTTTGAAAGGTTGCAGGGGCGTTACTGAAATGTCCCGTTCTTATTGATTAAAAACGTTCCATATTAATTGATTTCGTTGCGAGGTTTTGACCTCTATATGAGACGTTTTTCAAAGACTGCATTCATTTTTAAACAAACCATAACCTTTATTTCATCAATAAAGGTTTAAAAAGCTTTACGTAGATTATCAAATAATGATAATCTAAAATATCCTGTTTACACACGACCATTACATAATGGTTTACAATACAAATATGTTACAACAAAATAAGTTTCTTGAATGCAGTTTTTACACAATATCATACAAGCATGGACTCCAAATCTTGTCCTTATTTAAGTATGCGACAGCGGAAGCTCTTAATAATCACCTGAGAATAAACATGCTTAAAACGTCAACAAAAATGTTGGTGAGTTATAGGTTTAACCTATATATATCAAATCGTAACAATAGACCACAAGATTTCATATTTCAATACACATCCCATACATAGAGATAAAAATCATTCATATGATGAACACCTGGTAACCGACATTAACAAGATGCATATATAAGAATATCCCCATCATTCCGGGACACCCTTCGGATATGATATAAATTTCGAAGTACTAAAGCATCCGGTACTTTGGATGGGGTTTGTTAGGCCCAATAGATCTATCTTTAGGATTCACGTCAATTAGGGTGTCTGTTCCCTAATTCTTAGATTACCAGACTTAATAAAAAGGGGCATATTCGATTTCGATAATTCAACCATAGAATGTAGTTTCACGTACTTGTGTCTATTTTGTAAATCATTTATAAAACATGCATGTATTCTCATCCCAAAAATATTAGATTTTAAAAGTGGGACTATAACTCACTTTCACAGATTTTTACTTCGTCGGGAAGTAAGACTTGGCCACTGGTTGATTCACGAACCTATAACAATATATACATATATATCAAAGTATGTTCAAAATATATTTACAACACTTTTAATATATTTTGATGTTTTAAGTTTATTAAGTCAGCTGTCCTCGTTAGTAACCTATAACTAGTTGTCCACAGTTAGATATACAGAAATAAATCGATAAATATTATCTTGAATCAATCCACGACCCAGTGTATACGTATCTCTGTATTGATCACAACTCAAACTATACATATTTTGGAATCAACCTCAACCCTGTATAGCTAACTCCAACATTCACATATAGAGTGTCTATGGTTGTTCTGAAATATATATAGATGTGTCGACATGATAGGTCGAAACATTGTATACGTGTCTATGGTATCTCAAGATTACATAATATACAATATAAGTTGATTAAGTTATGGTTGGAATATATTTGTTACCAATTTTCACGTAGCTAAAATGAGAAAAATTATCCAATCTTGTTTTACCCATAACTTCTTCATTTTAAATCCGTTTTGAGTGAATCAAATTGCTATGGTTTCATATTGAACTCTATTTTATGAATCTAAACAGAAAAAGTATAGGTTTATAGTCGTAAAAATAAGTTACAAGTCGTTTTTGTAAAGGTAGTCATTTCAGTCGAAAGAACGACGTCTAGATGACCATTTTAGAAAACATACTTCCACTTTGAGTTTAACCATAATTTTTGGATATAGTTTCATGTTCATAATAAAAATCATTTTCTCAGAATAACAACTTTTAAATCAAAGTTTATCATAGTTTTTAATTAACTAACCCAAAACAGCCCGCGGTGTTACTACGACGGCGTAAATCCGGTTTTACGGTGTTTTTCGTGTTTCCAGGTTTTAAATCATTAAGTTAGCATATCATATAGATATAGAACATGTGTTTAGTTTATTTTAAAAGTCAAGTTAGAAGGATTAACTTTTGTTTGCGAACAAGTTTAGAATTAACTAAACTATGTTCTAGTGATTACAAGTTTAAACCTTCGAATAAGATAGCTTTATATGTATGAATCGAATGATGTTATGAACATCATTACTACCTTAAGTTCCTTGGATAAACCTACTGGAAAAGAGAAAAATGGATCTAGCTTCAATGGATCCTTGGATGGCTCGAAGTTCTTGAAGCAGAATCATGACACGAAAACAAGTTCAAGTAAGATCATCACTTAAAATAAGATTGTTATAGTTATAGAAATTGAACCAAAGTTTGAATATGATTATTACCTTGTATTAGAATGATAACCTACTGTAAGAAACCAAGATTTCTTGAGGTTGGATGATCACCTTACAAGATTGGAAGTGAGCTAGCAAACTTGAAAGTATTCTTGATTTTATGAAACTAGAACTTTTGGAATTTATGAAGAACACTTAGAACTTGAAGATAGAACTTGAGAGAGATCAATTAGATGAAGAAAATTGAAGAATGAAAGTGTTTGTAGGTGTTTTTGGTCGTTGGTGTATGGATTAGATATAAAGGATATGTTATTTTGTTTTCATGTAAATAAGTCATGAATGATTACTCATATTTTTGTAATTTTATGAGATATTTCATGCTAGTTGCCAAATGATGGTTCCCACATGTGTTAGGTGACTCACATGAGCTGCTAAGAGCTGATCATTGGAGTGTATATACCAATAGTACATACATCTAAAAGCTGTGTATTGTACGAGTACGAATACGGGTGCATACGAGTAGAATTGTTGATGAAACTGAACGAGGATGTAATTGTAAGCATTTTTGTTAAGTAGAAGTATTTTGATAAGTGTATTTAAGTCTTTAAAAAGTGTATAAATACATATTAAAACACTACATGTATATACATTTTAACTGAGTCGTTAAGTCATCGTTAGTCGTTACATGTAAGTGTTGTTTTGAAACTTTTAGGTTAACGATCTTGTTAAATGTTGTTAACCCAATGTTTATAATATCAAATGAGATTTTAAATTATTATATTATCATGATATTATCATGTATGAATATCTCTTAATATGATATATATACATTAAATGTCTTTACAACGATAATCGTTACATATATGTCTCGTTTAAAAATCATTAAGTTAGTAGTCTTGTTTTTACATATGTAGTTCATTGTTAATATACTTAATGATATGTTTACTTATCATAGTATCATGTTAACTATATATATATCCATATATATGTCATCATATAGTTTTTACAAGTTTTAACGTTCGTGAATCACCGGTCAACTTGGGTGGTCAATTGTCTATATGAAACATATTTCAATTAATCAAGTCTTAACAAGTTTGATTGCTTAACATGTTGGAAACATTTAATCATGTAAATATCAATCTCAATTAATATATATAAACATGGAAAAGTTCGGGTCACTACAGTACCTACCCGTTAAATAAATTTCGTCCCGAAATTTTAAGCTGTTGAAGGTGTTGATGAATCTTCTGGAAATAGATGCGGGTATTTCTTCTTCATCTGATCTTCACGCTCCCAGGTGAACTCGGGTCCTCTACAAGCATTCCATCGAACCTTAACAATTGGTATCTTGTTTTGCTTAAGTCTTTTAACCTCACGATCCATTATTTCGACGGGTTCTTCGATGAATTGAAGTTTTTAGTTGATTTGGATTTCATCTAACGGAATAGTGAGATCTTCTTTAGCAAAACATTTCTTCAAATTCGAGACGTGGAAAGTGTTATGTACAGCCGCGAGTTGTTGAGGTAACTCAAGTCGGTAAGCTACTGGTCCGACACGATCAATAATCTTGAATGGTCCAATATACCTTGGATTTAATTTCCCTCGTTTACCAAATCGAACAACGCCTTTCCAAGGTACAACTTTAAGCATGACCATCTCTCCAATTTCAAATTCTATATCTTTTCTTTTAATGTCAGCGTAGCTCTTTTGTCGACTTTGGGCAGTTTTCAACCGTTGTTGAATTTGGATGATCTTCTCGGTAGTTTCTTGTATAATCTCCGGACCCGTAATCTGTCTATCCCCCACCTCACTCCAACAAATCGGAGACCTGCACTTTCTACCATAAAGTGCTTCAAACGGCGCCATCTCAATTCTTGAATGGTAGCTGTTGTTGTAGGAAAATTTTGCTAACGGTAGATGTCGATCCCAACTGTTTCTGAAATCAATAACACATGCTCGTAGCATGTCTTCAAGCGTTTGTATCGTCCTTTCGCTCTGCCCATCAGTTTGTGGATGATAGGCAGTACTCATGTCTAGACGAGTTCCTAATGCTTGCTGTAATGTCTGCCAGAATCTTGAAATAAATCTGCCATCCCTATCAGAGATAATAGAGATTGGTATTCCATGTCTGGAGATGACTTCCGTCAAATACAGTCGTGCTAACTTCTCCATCTTGTCATCTTCTCTTATTGGTAGGAAGTGTGCGGATTTGGTGAGACGATCAACTATTACCCAAATAGTATCAAAACCACTTGCAGCCCTTGGTAATTTAGTGATGAAATCCATGGTAATGTTTTCCCATTTCCATTCCGGGATTTCGGGTTGTTGAAGTAGACCTGATGGTTTCTGATGCTCAGCTTTGACCTTAGAACACGTCAAACATTCTCCTACGTATTTAGCAACATCGGCTTTCATCCCCGGCCACCAAAAATGTTTCTTGAGATCCTTGCACATCTTCCCCGTTCCAGGATGTATTGAGTATCTGGTTTTATGAGCTTCTCTAAGTACCATTTCTCTCATATCTCCAAATTTTGGTACCCAAATCCTTTCAGCCCTATACCGGGTTCCGTCTTCCCGAATATTAAGATGCTTCTCCGATCCTTTGGGTATTTCATCCTTTAAATTTCCCTCTTTTAAAACTCCTTGTTGCGCCTCCTTTATTTGAGTAGTAAGGTTATTATGAATCATTATATTCATAGATTTTACTCGAATGGGTTCTCTGTCCTTCCTGCTCAAGGCATCGGCTACCACATTTGCCTTCCCCGGGTGGTAACGAATCTCAAAGTCGTAATCATTCAATAATTCAATCCACCTACGCTGCCTCATATTCAGTTGTTTCTTATTAAATATGTGTTGAAGACTTTTGTGGTCGGTATATATAATACTTTTGACCCCATATAAGTAGTGCCTCCAAGTCTTTAATGCAAAAACAACCGCGCCTAATTCCAAATCATGCGTCGTATAATTTTGTTCGTGAATCTTCAATTGTCTAGACGCATAAGCAATCACCTTCGTTCGTTGCATTAATACACAACCGAGACCTTGCTTTGATGCATCACAATAAATCACAAAATCATCATTCCCTTCAGGCAATGACAATATAGGTGCCGTAGTTAGCTTTTTCTTCAATAACTGAAACGCTTTCTCTTGTTCATCATTCCATTCAAATTTCTTCCCTTTATGCGTTAATGCAGTCAAGGGTTTTGCCATTCTGGAAAAGTCTTGGATGAACCTTCTGTAGTAACCAGCTAGTCCTAAAAACTGGCGTATGTGTTTCGGAGTTTTCGGGGTTTCCCACTTTTCAACAGTTTCTATCTTTGCCGGATCCACCTTAATACCTTCTTTGTTCACTATGTGACCGAGGAATTGAACTTCTTCCAACCAAAATGCACACTTTGAAAACTTAGCGTACAATTTTTCCTTTCTCAATACTTCTAACACCTTTCTCAAATGTTCACCGTGTTGTTGGTCATTCTTTGAGTAAATAAGTATGTCATCAATGAAAACAATGACAAACTTGTCAAGGTATGGTCCACACACTCGGTTCATAAGGTCCATGAACACAGCTGGTGCATTAGTTAAACCAAACGGCATGACCATAAACTCGTAATGACCATAACGTGTTCTGAAAGCAGTCTTTGGAATATCATCTTCTTTCACCCGCATTTGATGATACCCGGAACGTAAGTCAATCTTTGAATAAACAGACGAGCCTTGTAGTTGATCAAATAAGTCGTCGATTCTCGGTAGTGGGTAGCGGTTCTTGATGGTAAGTTTGTTCAACTCTCGGTAGTCGATACACAACCTGAATGTACCATCTTTCTTCTTAACAAACAAAACAGGAGCTCCCCACGGTGATGTGCTTGGTCGAATGAAACCACGCTCTAAAAGTTCTTGTAATTGGCTTTGCAGTTCTTTCATCTCGCTGGGTGCGAGTCTGTAAGGAGCACGAGCTATTGGTGCAGCTCCTGGTACAAGATCTATTTGAAATTCAACGGATCGATGTGGGGGTAATCCCGGTAATTCTTTCGGAAATACATCGGGAAATTCTTTTGCAATGGGAACATCATTGATGCTCTTTTCTTCAGTTTGTACTTTCTCGACGTGTGCTAGAACAGCATAGCAACCTTTTCTTATTAGTTTTTGTGCCTTCAAATTACTAATAAGATGTAGCTTCGTGTTGCCCTTCTCTCCGTACACCATTAAGGGTTTTCCTTTTTCTCGTATAATGCGAATTGCATTTTTGTAACAAACGATCTCTGCTTTCACTTCTTTCAACCAGTCCATACCGATTATCACATCAAAACTCCCTAACTCTACTGGTATTAAATCAATCTTAAATGTTTCGCTAACCAGTTTAATTTCTCGATTCTGACATATATTATCTGCTGAAATTAATTTACCATTTGCTAATTCGAGTAAAAATTTACTATCCAAAGGCGTCAATGGGCAACTTAATTTAGCACAAAAATCTCTACTCATATAGCTTCTATCCGCACCCGAATCAAATAAAACGTAAGCAGATTTATTGTCAATAAGAAACGTACCCGTAACAAGCTCCGGGTCTTCCTGTGCCTCTGCCGCATTAATATTGAAAACTCTTCCGCGGCCTTGTCCATTCGTGTTCTCCTGGTTCGGGCAATTTCTAATAATGTGGCCCGGTTTTCCACATTTATAACAAACTACATTGGCATAGCTTGCTCCGACACTACTTGCTCCGCCATTACTCGTTCCGACACCATTTGTTCCTTTCGTTCTATTAACCCCTGGTCCGTAGACCTCACACTTCGCCGCGCTATGACCATTTCTTTTACACTTGTTGCAAAATTTGGTGCAGAACCCCGAGTGATACTTTTCACACCTTTGGCATAGCTGCTTCTGATTGTTGTTGTTGTTGCGGTTATTATTGTTGTTGGGATGATTGTTGTAGTTGCTGTTGTTGTTGTTGTTGTTGTTGGGCCGTTTGTTGTAGTTGCGATTGATGTTGCGATTGTTGTTGTTGTATTGGTGATTCTTATCACCATTTTCCTCCCACTTTCTTTTGACTTGCTTCACATTGGCCTCTTCAGCAGTCTGTTCTTTAATTCTTTCTTCAATCTGGTTCACTAGTTTGTGAGCCATTCTACATGCCTGTTGTATGGAGGCGGGCTCGTGTGAACTTATATCTTCTTGGATTCTTTCGGGTAATCCTTTCACAAACGCGTCGATCTTCTCTTCCTCATCTTCGAATGCTCCCGGACACAATAGGCACAATTCTGTGAATCGTCTTTCATACGTGGTAATATCAAATCCTTGGGTTCGTAACCCTCTAAGTTCTGTCTTGAGCTTATTGACCTCGGTTCTGGGACGGTACTTCTCGTTCATCAAGTGCTTGAATGCTGACCACGGTAGTGCGTACGCATCGTCTTGTCCTACTTGCTCTAGATAGGTATTCCACCATGTTAACGCAGAACCTGTGAAGGTATGCGTAGCGTACTTCACTTTGTCCTCTTCAGTACACTTACTTATGGCAAACACCGATTCGACCTTCTCGGTCCACCGTTTCAATCCGATCGGTCCTTCGGTTCCATCAAATTCCAAAGGTTTGCAGGCAGTGAATTCTTTGTAGGTGCATCCTACACGATTTCCTGTACTGCTAGATCCAAGGTTATTATTGGTATGTAGCGCAGCCTGTACTGTGGCTATGTTTGAAGCTAGAAAAGTACGGAATTCCTCTTCATTCATATTCACTGTGTGTCGAGTATTCGGTGCCATTTCCTTCAAAATAGTCAAATGGAACAAGTTAATCATACAGAATATTAAGAGTAGTTAATAGTATTTCGTAGCATAATATGAACTCATTTATAAAAGCTTTTTCTTCATATTAGCGTTTTATAAGTTTAAATTCGGGTAGTACCTACCCGTTAAGTTCATACTTAGTAGCTAATATACAATTCAACTACTACAATTCTATATGAAAAACTGATTATAATAATATTTCGCGTTCAAACTTTTATACAATATTTTACAAACTTACAATACCGCTTATTTTACATAAAGCATGAAATATAGCACACAATAACTTTGATACAAGATAGTTGTGAAGATAATTCTAGCTAGTACACAAGTCGTTCAGCAAAGGCAATAAAGACACGTAATTCATACGTCCAGAAACAAGTCATGCATTCTGGTTTTACTAGGACTACTTCCCATCCTTGGTCTTGTGCAACATAACCGTTATGGCCGTTGATAAGACAGCGTGTTGTAACGTCGTCAAAGGGACGAGGGTTACGTAATGTCCAACAGTCCCGTAACAATCTAAAAACCTCATTTCTTACCCCAATTACCGACTCCGTCACTTGTGGGAACGTTTTGTTTAATAGCTGTAGCCCGATGTTCTTTTTCTCACTTTGGTGAGAAGCGAACATTACTAACCCATAAGCATAGCATGCTTCTTTATGTTGCATGTTAGCCGCTTTTTCTAAATCATGAAGTCCTATATTCGGATACATTGAGTCAAAATAATTTCTTAACCCGTTGCGTAAAATAGCATTTGAGTTCCCCGCAATATATGCATCAAAGTAAACACATCGTAACTTATGGGTTTCCCAATGTGATATCCCCCATCTTTCAAACGAAAGTCTCTTATAAACCAAGACATTCTTGGAACGTTCTTCGAATGTCTTACAAACTGATCTCGCCTTAAATAGTTGTGCCGAGGAATTCTGACCGACTCTAGACAAGATTTCATCAATCATGTCTCCGGGTAGGTCTCTTAAAATATTGGGTTGTCTATCCATTTTGTGTTTTTATACTGTAAAATAGACAAGAGTTAGATTCATAAAAAAAAAAAAAAAAATACTTATTAATACAAGCAATTTTTACATATATCATAAAGCATAAGCACACTATATTACATATATTACACCACATGAATACAACTATCTTATTCCGACTCGCTTGTTTCTTCTTCTTCGGTTTTGGTTCGTTTTGCCAAGTTTCTAGGGATATATGATTTTCCCCTAATACGAGCCGTCGTTATCCACATTGGTTTAGAAAAACCTGGTGGTTTAGAGGTTCCCGGGTCATTGTTACAACTTAAGGACTTCGGGGGTTGACGATACATATAAAGTTCATCGGGGTTGGAATTAGATTTCTCTATTTTTATGCCCTTTCCCTTATTATTTTCTTTTGCCTTTTTAAATTCAGTTGGGGTAATTTCTATAACATCATCGGAATTCTCGTCGGAATCCGATTCATCGGAGAATTGGTAATCCTCCCAATATTTTGCTTCCTTGGCGGAAACACCATTGACCATAATTAACCTTGGTCGGTTGGTTGAGGATTTTCTTTTACTTAACCGTTTTATTATTTCCCCCACCGGTTCTATTTCTTCATCCGGTTCCGATTCTTCTTCCGGTTCCGATTCTTCTTCCGGTTCCGACTCTTCTTCCGGTTCCTCTTCGGGAACTTGTGAATCAGTCCACGAATCATTCCAATTTACATTTGACTCTTCATTATTATTAGGTGAGTCAATGGGACTTGTTCTAGAGGTAGACATCTATCACATAATATCAAACGCGTTAAGAGATTAATATATCACATAATATTCACATGTTAAAAATATATAGTTTCCAACAAAATTTGTTAAGCAATCATTTTTCAAGTAAACACGGTCGAAGTCCAGACTCACTAATGCATCCTAACAAACTCGATAAGACACACTAATGCAAAATTCTGGTTCTCTAAGACCAACGCTCTGATACCAACTGAAATGTCCCGTTCTTATTGATTAAAAACGTTCCATATTAATTGATTTCGTTGCGAGGTTTTGACCTCTATATGAGACGTTTTTCAAAGACTGCATTCATTTTTAAACAAACCATAACCTTTATTTCATCAATAAAGGTTTAAAAAGCTTTACGTAGATTATCAAATAATGATAATCTAAAATATCATGTTTACACACGACCATTACATAATGGTTTACAATACAAATATGTTACAACAAAATAAGTTTCTTGAATGCAGTTTTTACACAATATCATACAAGCATGGACTTCAAATCTTGTCCTTATTTAAGTATGCGACAGCGGAAGCTCTTAATAATCACCTGAGAATAAACATGCTTAAAACGTCAACAAAAATGTTGGTGAGTTATAGGTTTAACCTATATATATCAAATCGTAACAATAGACCACAAGATTTCATATTTCAATACACATCCCATACATAGAGATAAAAATCATTCATATGATGAACACCTGGTAACCGACATTAACAAGATGCATATATAAGAATATCCCCATCATTCCGGGACACCCTTCGGATATGATATAAATTTCGAAGTACTAAAGCATCCGGTACTTTGGATGGGGTTTGTTAGGCCCAATAGATCTATCTTTAGGATTCGCGTCAATTAGGGTGTCTGTTCCCTAATTCTTAGTTTACCAGACTTAATAAAAAGGGGCATATTCGATTTCGATAATTCAACCATAGAATGTAGTTTCACGTACTTGTGTCTATTTTGTAAATCATTTATAAAACATGCATGTATTCTCATCCCAAAAATATTAGATTTTAAAAGTGGGACTATAACTCACTTTCACAGATTTTTACTTCGTCGGGAAGTAAGACTTGGCCACTGGTTGATTCACGAACCTATAACAATATATACATATATATCAAAGTATGTTCAAAATATATTTACAACACTTTTAATATATTTTGATGTTTTAAGTTTATTAAGTCAGCTGTCCTCGTTAGTAACCTATAACTAGTTGTCCACAGTTAGATATACAGAAATAAATCGATAAATATTATCTTGAATCAATCCACGACCCAGTGTATACGTATCTCAGTATTGATCACAACTCAAACTATACATATTTTGGAATCAACCTCAACCCTGTATAGCTAACTCCAACATTCACATATAGAGTGTCTATGGTTGTTCCGAAATATATATAGATGTGTCGACATGATAGGTCGAAACATTGTATACGTGTCTATGGTATCTCAAGATTACATAATATACAATACAAGTTGATTAAGTTATGGTTGGAATATATTTGTTACCAATTTTCACGTAGCTAAAATGAGAAAAATTATCCAATCTTGTTTTACCCATAACTTCTTCATTTTAAATCCGTTTTGAGTGAATCAAATTGCTATGGTTTCATATTGAACTCTATTTTATGAATCTAAACAGAAAAAGTATAGGTTTATAGTCGGAAAAATAAGTTACAAGTCGTTTTTGTAAAGGTAGTCATTTCAGTCGAAAGAACGACGTCTAGATGACCATTTTAGAAAACATACTTCCACTTTGAGTTTAACCATAATTTTTGGATATAGTTTCATGTTCATAATAAAAATCATTTTCTCAGAATAACAACTTTTAAATCAAAGTTTATCATAGTTTTTAATTAACTAACCCAAAACAGCCCGCGGTGTTACTACGACGGCGTAAATCCGGTTTTACGGTGTTTTTCGTGTTTCCAGGTTTTAAATCATTAAGTTAGCATATCATATAGATATAGAACATGTGTTTAGTTTATTTTAAAAGTCAAGTTATAAGGATTAACTTTTGTTTGCGAACAAGTTTAGAATTAACTAAACTATGTTCTAGTGATTACAAGTTTAAACCTTCGAATAAGATAGCTTTATATGTATGAATCGAATGATGTTATGAACATCATTACTACCTTAAGTTCCTTGGATAAACCTACTGGAAAAGAGAAAAATGGATCTAGCTTCAATGGATCCTTGGATGGCTCGAAGTTCTTGAAGCAGAATCATGACACGAAAACAAGTTCAAGTAAGATCATTACTTAAAATAAGATTGTTATAGTTATAGAAATTGAACCAAAGTTTGAATATGATTATTACCTTGTATTAGAATGATAACCTACTGTAAGAAACAAAGATTTCTTGAGGTTGGATGATCACCTTACAAGATTGGAAGTGAGCTAGCAAACTTGAAAGTATTCTTGATTTTATGAAACTAGAACTTTTGGAATTTATGAAGAACACTTAGAACTTGAAGATAGAACTTGAGAGAGATCAATTAGATGAAGAAAATTGAAGAATGAAAGTGTTTGTAGGTGTTTTTGGTCGTTGGTGTATGGATTAGATATAAAGGATATGTTATTTTGTTTTCATGTAAATAAGTCATGAATGATTACTCATATTTTTGTAATTTTATGAGATATTTCATGCTAGTTGCCAAATGATGGTTCCCACATGTGTTAGGTGACTCACATGGGCTTCTAAGAGCTGATCATTGGAGTGTATATACCAATAGTACATACATCTAAAAGCTGTGTATTGTACGAGTACGAATACGGGTGCATACGAGTAGAATTGTTGATGAAACTGAACGAGGATGTAATTGTAAGCATTTTTGTTAAGTAGAAGTATTTTGATAAGTGTATTTAAGTCTTTCAAAAGTGTATAAATACATATTAAAACACTACATGTATATACATTTTAACTGAGTCGTTAAGTCATCGTTAGTCGTTACATGTAAGTGTTGTTTTGAAACTTTTAGGTTAACGATCTTGTTAAATGTTGTTAACCCAATGTTTATAATATCAAATGAGATTTTAAATTATTATATTATCATGATATTATCATTTATGAATATCTCTTAATATGATATATATACATTAAATGTCTTTACAACGATAATCGTTACATATATGTCTCGTTTAAAAATCATTAAGTTAGTAGTCTTGTTTTTACATATGTAGTTCATTGTTAATATACTTAATGATATGTTTACTTATCATAGTATCATGTTAACTATATATATATATCCATATATATGTCATCATATAGTTTTTACAAGTTTTAACGTTCGTGAATCACCGGTCAACTTGGGTGGTCAATTGTCTATATGAAACATATTTCAATTAATCAAGTCTTAACAAGTTTGATTGCTTAACATGTTGAAAACATTTAATCATGTAAATATCAATCTCAATTAATATATATAAACATGGAAAAGTTCGGGTCACTACAGTTACAAAGTCCAAATGGCATGCGTTTGTAAGCAAAAGTACCATAAGGGCACGTGAATGTGGTTTTCTCTTGGTCCTCGGGTGCTATTGGAATTTGAAAATATCCGGAAAATCCATCTAGAAAACAATAGTAACTATTTCCGGCTAATCTTTCCAACATTTGATCTATGAAAGGTAAGGGAAAGTGATCTTTTCTGGTGGCGTCATTTAATTTTCTATAATCAATACATACACGCCATCCTGTTACAGTCCTAGTAGGAATAAGCTCATTTTTCTCATTTGTAATGACAGTCATGCCACCCTTCTTAGGTACGCATTGAACTGGGCTTACCCATGGACTATCAGAGATTGGATATATCAAACCTGCATCTAGCAGTTTAATAATCTCTTTCTTAACTACATCTTGCATATTAGGATTTAGTCTTCGTTGGCGTTGCACATACGTTTTATGACCTTCTTCCATAAGAATTTTATGTGTGCAATACGAAGGACTTATTCCTTTAATATCATGAATCTTCCATGCAATGGCTGGTTTATGAGCTTTCAACACAGAAATGAGTTGTGATTTCTCATTTTCAGTAAGAGAAGACGATATTATTACAGGTAATTCAGATTCACCATGTAAATAAGCGTATTCCAAATGGTTTGGAAGTGGCTTTAACTCTAATTTTGGAGGTTCTTCTATCGATGATTTATATCGATATCTGTCTTCTTCTTTTAGCATTTGAATTTCTTCTGTTGTTGGTTCATATCCATTAGCTATAAGTGTAGCTAACATTTCAGCTTCATCAATTGGTTCATTACCTTCTCCTAAAGAACATTCTCCTGTTCCTTGTAATTCTGGAAATTCTTCTAATAATTCTGCATGTGCATCTATAGTTTGAATATAATAACATGTATCATCTGCAGATTGTGGTTGTTGCATTGCTCTATCAACTGAAAAGGTAACACTCTCATCCTCTATACTTAGGGTCAATTTCTTACCGAACACGTCTATCATTGCTTTAGCCGTGTTTAAGAATGGTCTTCCTAATATGAGAGGAACTTGAGAATCTTCTTCCATGTCCAAAACAACAAAATCTACTGGAAATACTAAATTACCAACTTTAACTAGCATGTTCTCCATTATCCCTCTAGGATATTTTATTGATCTATCAGCTAGTTGTATGCTTATTCTGGTTGGTTTCAATTCTCCAAGGTCTAGTTTAGCGTATAGTGAATACGGCATTAGATTTATACTAGCACCTAAGTCTGCCAATGCTTCTATTGAACTAAGACTACCCAGAAAACATGGAATTGTGAAACTTCCTGGATCAGATAATTTTTCTGGTATCTTATTCAACAGCACTGCTGAACAATTAGCATTCATAGTAACAGCCGAGAGTTCTTCCATTTTCTTTCTATTTGAGATTAGATCTTTCAAGAATTTAGCATATCTTGGCATTCCTGAAATCACATCAATGAAAGGAAGATTTACATTTATCTGTTTAAACATATCCAAGAATTTGGATTGCTCGGCTTCAAGTTTTTCTTTCTTCATTTTACTCGGGTAAGGAAGTGGTGGTTGGTATGGTTTAACATAAGGTTTATCCTTAACTGTGTTATCTTCATTAACCTTCTCAACTACCGGTTCTTTTTCCTTATCTTGATCAGATTGTGGTTCTTGTGGAGTAGGAATAGTTTCATCAGAAGTTACAGGTATTTCAGGTGGTTTAAGTATTGTACCACTTCTTGTGGTAATGGCTTTAGCTGTTTCATTTCGGGGGTTAGCATTTGTATCACTAGGTAGACTTCCCGGTTTTCTTTCACCTATTAACCTTGCTAGGTTACTTACTTCTTGTTCCAGATTTTGAATAGAAGCTTGTTGATTTCTAAATGCTTGAGCATTTTGTTCATTAGTTTGTTTTTGAGATGTGAAAAACTGCGTTTGAGTTTCAACTAGCTTCGTCATCATATCTTCTAAATTCGGCTTTTTATCATCGGTTTGTTGTGGTGGTTTGTTTTGAAAATTCGGTCTTTGCTGATTATAAGTATTATTGGATACTTGTTGATTGCTAGGACCTTGTTGGTTGTTGTATGGAATATTTCGATTATAATTCTGGTTTTGATTGTAAATCGGTCTTGGCGGTTGATAATTATTCTGATAATTATTTCCAGGCCTTTGGTTTATGTATGAAATATTCTCTCTTTGTTCCATTGTTAATTCAATACTGAGACAATCTTTTGTCAAATGTGGTCCTCCACACTGCTCACAACTAATTCGTATTGAGTGAATATCCTTAGTCATCTTTTCCATTCGTCTCTCCACAGCATCTATCTTTGCGGAAATGGAATCTAAGTCATGACTAGAATCGGCTCTAGCTGCTTTAGATGATCTAATGATATCTTTTTCTTGGTGCCACTCATGTGAGTGGGAAGCAGTGTTATCAATAATTTTGTAAGCATCAGTTTCGGTTTTCTTCATAATAGAACCACCAGCTGCTATATCTATGTTTTTCCTTGTAGTGATGTCGCATCCTTGGTAGAATATTTGTACTATTTGACAGGTGTCTAAACCATGTTGCGGACATCCTCTTAACAACTTTCCATATCTAGTCCACGCCTCATATAGAGTTTCATTTGGTTTCTGTGTGAACGTAACAATTTCTGCTTGAAGTCTTACGGCTTTAGATGCAGGAAAGAATTGTTTAAGAAATTTGTCAACTAAAACATCCCATGTATCGATCGCCCCTTCAGGTAACGATTCCAACCAATCTTTGGCTTCTCCCTTTAAAGTCCAGGGAAATAACATGAGATATATCTGTTCATCCTCCACTTCTCGGATTTTAAATAGTGTGCAGATCCTATTAAAGGTACGTAGATGTTCATTTGGATCTTCCTTCGGCGCACCACTAAATTGGCATTGATTAGTCACCATATGTAGAATTTGTCCTTTGATTTCATAATCTGGCGCATTAATGTCAGGATGAGTAATTGCGTGACCTTGGCCAGTGCGTTTAGCTCTCATTCGGTCTTCCATACTTAAAGGTTCCAGATTCTCCATAATTGAATTTGTTGAATCGGTATCACTAGATGATTCTGATTTAATGGTTCGTTCCTCAACAATCTCTGTTTGAATGATTGGTGGCTCCGGAGGAAAGTTTAGTGGTTCAGGATCTACGAACCGTTCCTGAATATTCTCCGGATTCTCAATTGTGAGGTCGGGTTCAAAAAATGGATTATCGGAAATTTGAACTGAAGTACTTGGTCTACTGGATGACGATTCTAAAGAAAAATCAACGGCGGTTATATTTGCTAAATGTCTTGATCTAGTTACAGGTGGTGAACGTACAAAAGGTGATGAACGTCTTGCTCGGTGCATTCACTGAATATCCTATTAGTTTTTAAAAAGGAAAAAAAAAATTATAATAAGTTATCCAATCAATAGACTTTTCTGATTTTGCCCACGTTTCGAATAGCCAAAAGATGCAGCAGAGGGGCAGGATTCGTTTGGTCTCAATATAATTGAGGACTGTTTGGCTCCAATAACCCGGTCCACGTACAAATCCAACTATTACTACGAACCAGAAAATTTTGATGTCTATCAATTTAACCACTCAAAATAAATTTTCGTAATTTTAAGAAATTTAGATAAGAAGTAGAATAAAAAATCTATGTCCTAAAAACTAGAATGGCGAGAAATAAGAGAGAAAAAGAGTTCGTCGAAAAAAAAATCGAAAAAGAAAAAAAATGGCTGAAAAATAAAAGGTGACGGAAAAATAAAAGAAACTTATAAAAACTTAAAAATACTTGACTAACCTAACCTTATTACTACAACTAACTTAAAATTATAATCGCAAATTGAAATTACTAATTGGAATGATAATTGATACATAGTAAAAGGTGTCTAAAAATATTAAAGCTTACAGGAAAAACTAAATCCCAAATGGAAATAACTTAAAAAGAAACTAAAACTTAAAAAGGCGTCGCAAAATTCTAAAGTACCTAAATCTTAGTCTAAAGAAAAAGCACTTAAGGAATTCTACGGCAAAGCCTAAAAATCTAGGAGTAAAAATGACTATGGCAAAAACTAAGTTTAAAATTAAATATGAGCTAAAAATACAAATATTACGCAACAATGATTAAAAAGGGACAAAATATAAAAATATATAAAAAGTTGTAAAAAGTACAATTTTTATAAAAATATTATTTTTATATTATTTTTTTTTTATAAAACTACTAATTTTACAATTTAATAAAACTAATTTAACTAAAGTATATAAATTAAATAAAACTTAAATAAAGTTAATTATAATAATAATAATAATTAGGGTTAATAATAATAATAATTAATAATAATCCGTAATTAATGCTGAATTAGGGCTTCTGTCCGTGTGTCAGGTACCCTCCGCGAGTCGCGGTAATTAATGAAGAAAACCCCGCGAGTCGCGGGGTTCAGAAATTCAATTCTGGAGCAGTTTGAAATTTTTACGCGTTTTTTTTTATTTATTTATTTTTTTTTTTTCTGTTTTCTGTTTTTTCTATATATAAAAGATATTTAATAAAACTTATATTTTTATAAATTAAAATAAGAATAAAGAAACTTATAAAACTTAAATATTAAAAAAAATACTAAAAAATACTTATATTTTTGTTTTTTTTTTATATTTTTGAATAATTAAAACGTATTTTTTAAAAAACGACTTTTAATAAAAGTAAAATAAAAATCTTTTTTTTTTTTTTTTTTATATATTAGCGTTGCGCTTCCGGCGTTTAGAAATCTCCCCGGCAGCGGCGCCAAAAATACTTGATGTTATGCGAGGTGTATATAAAATAGCTTTATATTTTACTAGGAAAAACTATTAAATACGATACAATTTTACACAAGATATTTATTTATTTATAGAATGGATATACTTAAACCTTGCTACAACACTTATAGGCAGTGTACCTAATCGTAAAGTAGTGTAGTTTTTAGTAAGTCCGGTTCGTTCCACAGGGAAATCTTTAAACAAAGCTCAACGCTATATTAGTTTACTTTTATAAAAATACAAATATATATATAAGTAATATTATTAATATAAAGGGGGGTTTTTACCGTTTAATGACCGGTTTGTCGATTTTAAAACTTTAGTCGCAGTTAAAACCTAATGTAAAATATTAAATAAATAAAAGACTTAAATTAAAACTTAAAGTAAATAACGATAATGAAATTGCGAATAATAAAAGTGCGATAAAATAAACTTGCGATAATTAAAAAGTACGATAATTAAAAGTGCGATTAAATAACAATAAATAAAATTAAATATGAAATAAAAGAATTATGCTTATTTAAACTTCCGTAATCATGATGTTTGACGTGTTGATTTTAGTTTTATGCCCATGGGTTAATTGTCCTTTGTCCTGGATTATTTAATATGTCCATCTGGTTTTTGTCCATAACAGTCCATCAGTCATAAATATAAAGTGCGAGTGTCCTCGTCAAATTATTATTATACCCGAAGTTAAATATTCCAACTAATTGGGGATTCGAATTGTAACAAGGTTTTAATACTTTGTTTAATGAATACACCAGGTTATCGACTGCGTGTAAACCAAGGTTTTACTACTTTGTTAACAATTACACCAATTACCCTTGAATGTAATTTCACCCCTGTTTTAATTATTCTAGTGGCTATTAATCCATTCCCGTGTCCGGTTAAATGAACGATTATTCGTACATATAAATACTCCGCCCATCGTGTCCGATCGAGTGTATATGGTAATTTATAGGGACGTCCAATTGTAAATCTTTATATTAACATTAACAAACTATCATTTAGTTAAACAAATATAAAGCCCATTAATAGCCCATAGTCTAATTTCCACAAGTGTCGTTCTTTTGTCCAAACCCCAATTATGGTACAAAGCCCAATTACCCAATTTTAGTAATTAGCCCAACATCATGATTACTTCGTTTTAAATAAGCATAATAATAACTTAGCTACGAGACATTAATGTAAAAAGGTTGAACATAACTTACAATGATTTAAAAATAGCATAGCGTTACACGGACAGAATTTCGACTTACACCCTTACAACATTCGCTAACATACCCTTATTATTAGAATTATAATTAAAATTAAAATTAAAATTAAAATATATAAATATATACGATATAGATAGAGAGATGGATATATTTGGTGGTTTTTTCGATCAGAATTCGTTTGCTTTTATAGGAAGTTTCTGAAATTGGGGCTCCGCGACTCGCGGCAAAATCCTCTTCAAACTCCGCGAGTCGCGGAGAATGTATTTACAGCTCACACCCTTGGAGTCTTTCTCTGCCGACGGTTTTATAATATATATATAATATATATATAATTAATATAATTAATTATATATTATATTATATTTATATACATAGTTAACTTGTAATTTTTAGTCCGTTGCGTCGAGCGTTAAGAGTTGACTCTGGTCCCGGTTCCGGATTTTCGAACGTCCTTGCGTACAATTTAATATCTTGTACTTTGCGTTTTGAATCTTGTACTCTTGTAATTTCGAGACGTTTCTTATCAATAATTGGAACCTTTTTTATTGTCTTTTGTACTTTTGAGCTTTTTGGTCGTTTGCGTCTTCAATTCGTCGAATCTGTCTTTTGTCTTCACCTTTTATTATTTAAACGAATATCACTTGTAAATAGAACAATTGCAACTAAAAGCTTGTCTTTCTTGAGGAATAATGCTATGAAATATATGTTCGTTTTTAGCATTATCACGTATACAAGGTTTTGACATATCATATCAACGCATCTATATATATTATTTGGAATCACCATAGACACTCTATATGCAGTAATGATCGAGTTCTCTATACAGGGTTGAGGTTGATTCTACAATAATATATATAGTTTGAGTTGTGATCGAGTCTGAGACATGTACACGGGTCACGATATGTATAAATTAATTCGAATATTATATAGTAAACTATATATGAATTATTATTTGTACACTGTTAACTGTGGACTATTAACATTGAACAATTAAAATGAATTAAGATATTGATTATATCATATGAAACTAAATAATTCTTCAAGTTTGCCACTTGATTTCATCTTAAATCTCATTTGTATCTTGACGATTACAATCCTCGTTCAAACCTTTCATGATTCTTGAAAACACTTCAATCGAGAGGATGAACCAACCGCAATTCATTTACGGAAGGAAAGATTTATGCATATAGTTATGCACCTGAAAAACTCTCGGCAACTGAGTAAAAGTTTAACACGTAGCCGCGTCAGATCCTTTGGCATTTATTAACAAAAATAACCTTGCGATCCCTTTTCAAAGTAGCCAATTTTGTCACAGCTCCAGCAAATCAACTTCGACTTTTCATTCGAAGTAGCCTTACTATAATCCTGATATATACAATTACCCTTTTGATACCGGAGAATTCTTTTATATTCCACCACATTACCAGCAAATGTACCAGCAACCTTGTCGCTCCTTAGTTTAAATCCCTCCGACAAATCACTATAATTATCTATTGAAGTCTCGTCATGTACTCATCCGCATCTTGTAACGAGAACTGTCATAACAATTACCGGGAATCAGCATTCAGTACTTTGAAAACTCACAGCATATCTACATCAACAGTTATATGTATGACATTTATCTCTTAGAATTATGATCTCTCATTCTGAAATTTTGAAAAGCACTCAGTCACAAATCAATACTCTGAATGTTGAAAAAGCTGAATGAAGCAGCAGAAACCATAGACAACCGTAAACGACCTTAATCATCGAAAGTTTGATAATAAAGAATAGTATGTTGGAAAAGCTCAGAAAATTTGGAACTGAAAAACGGATTGAGCTAACCACAAAGGAGACCAAGGACAAATAAAAGGACCATACCATATATTCAAAGAATCCAGGTAATTCTGGATCCGATGAAACCTTCAATGAATATCTTGCTCCGTACTCATGTTAAAATCTTGCGGAAAATCTTTCTCCATCAACCATCGAACTTAGAAATTCCAAAATATCATCATTAATATCTTCGATATTTCTGAGGATATTTTCATAAATATTCTCGTCCAAAATTATATACCTCCTCGTGCTTCCTGTGTATCATTATATTGGAAACATTCAATAGAAAATTTAGTACCGAAAAGCGGATTATACGAAACTATGAAGGAAGCCGTGGATAAATCACAAAGAATAAGTTTGACTTCAAAGAATCCAAATGATTCTGTTTCTAATGAAATCTTTAGTGAATACCTTGCTTTCGAATCTAAACCCTTACGGATAAATCTTCTTCATCACCCATCGATATTAGAAATTCCAAGATATCATCGTATCTTTCATTATAAATATCCTCCATATTTATGGAGATATTTTTATAACTATTCTTATCTGAAATCATTAATCTCTTCGTGCTATCAGTATTACATCATATAGAAACTGTTAGTTTCTATATTCTGTAAACTTTCGAGCTTAAAATATAAATGTTATTGAAGTAATGTTGGGAATTGATGCATGAGTTAGTATAATATAATGACACTTGATCAACATGATTATATTACAGTAAGTCATGTTGAGTTTCTAATGGGACGTGATGATTCACAGATCATAACGTCATCATGTGCCATGTTACATAACTCTGTCATTCTGCTTAACTTCTGAACATATCAAGAAAGTATATTCTTAATAGTTCTATTCTCAGTGAATCTGGTAATTTGACAAGTCAAATCGTACTATTACGTTCCTTATTATTTAGAACATTAATAATGTTCATTCTGAAACTTATATCTGCGAATTCTGGACCATTACAAGAGATGCCAAATCGCCAGAAAAAGAAACGAAGGGACAAAGCTCTGAAATAGAAATTGGAGTATAAATCGCAGCAAATAGGAGGGAGTATTAATTGTGGATGACAATGATTATAGGAAACAGAAAGGGGGACATTGAAATATAAGGAGAGATATAAAGCCCAATAACAACGCATAAATTACAAACCGTGTAATCAATGTTTATCGCAACATAAAGACACGGGAGAATTAAAAGCACTATAACCCCAAGAGCAAAGTAGGTTCAATTGTGGACTAGATTATTCATCTTCCTTAGACTCAGATGACCCATACGCTTATGCCAGATAATCGACTCCTGTTCAGTAGCCTTAGAAACGAATGCCTGATGGCCTGTAGCTGTGATGACCCGGGAATTTCCGACCAAATTTAAACTTAATCTTTATATGATTTCGATATGATAAGCAAAGTTTATTTAATTGAATCTCTAAATCTTTGAACATTATCATGTAATTATTTACCCTTTTAGCTGTGCCCGACGATTCACGAACATTTGATTGTAAGTAAATGTGTATATATGTGTGAATGTAATAATGTGAAATAATAATATACAAGTTAATTAGTAGAGTTAAATATGTAATAAGAAATATAATAAAATTATTATTAAAAGAATCTATATATATATATATATATATATATATATATATATATATATATATATATATATATATATATATATATATATATATAATCACCTATACATAAATACGTATATATATATTTAGGTAATACAATTAAATATACAGTTATTTAGGTATATGCGGTTCTATACGTATAGATACAGCTGGTACTATTCTGTTAGTTATCCTAATCACTTAAATTATTTATCTGTTATCCAAATCTTGAATTGTACGAAAGAAATCAGAGATTTTAACATGTTCTTATTTGTTTTCCCTTCCTATTTCTGATTTGCATATCTATATAGATATTACACCATAAAAGCCACCAACTCTCATCACCTTTTTAACTACTCTCATATTATATCTAAATATATGTTCATACGTACCTCACCATCTATCTATTTACTTTCTAAACTTTTATCCAAATAGTGAGTAGTTAATATACATATATATGATCACACCATCATCTCTTTTAATTGTTATGTGTTGAACCCGACATCAACCATTATCGCCACCACCATCGGAAGTCACCACTACAACCAAGACCAAACAACCATCTCTCTGCAACTCGTACCGTTTTTCTATTTCTTTCTTATACGAACCACCATAACACTATAACCATCGTTCACCTCTTTTCTGTTAACTATTCTGCTCGACATCATCATCTTTAATAATCATCACCATCACATTTTCACTCGGTGGTGAGAAACCAAACCCAATCAAGTTACCACACTACAAGCATCATCGAATACCCTTGATCTTCCTTTGCTAATTAAATCTTTTCATTAACACCGATAATGAAATCACTGTTACTTCCATCTTCAATATGTTTGTAAGGATCAAGTTCAATATCAACTTCAGGTACCCATACTTTGACTAATTTTTTTTTCTCTACAGCCGATCGTTGTATCAATCTGTTTAGCTTCTTTAACTTCCAAGAACAAAACCAGTTTGTAATTTCAAACTCACGATTTTTCCATGATCACCCTTCACTCGTTTTTTTTTTCTTCAACCATCACAACCGTCACCACTACAAAAGCCATAATGTGTTTACCACTATATTATTTCTGTCTTAATTCAAGTCGACACCACAAACCTATCACAATCCCACTGCTGCTACTATATTGTTTATTTTTTTTTTTTAAACGATCGAGCTCATTAAAACCCATTTAAAAATTTCATCTTCCTTTCTCTTTGATAAACCCATTTGAAAATCACTGAAATATCGCTGTTTAAGCTTCCTTTCTATTTCTGTTTCTAAACGCGACCATAACATAGGAAACATAATAATAGATATAAGATGAAGATAAAGATAAGTGTTAATGAATAATTGAAGTACTAGTGACTGTATTATATTCTGGAAATTGCTTTACATATGGGACAATTAAAAATATTATGGCCGACCATATTAAAGGTTGAGAATTGGAATTGCTTTTTAAATTGGGTCGTAACTTTATTCTGGTACATATCGTGGTTTCCAAATCAGCAAACTAGGTGAATTAGTTTCATTATTTAACATACAGGACGTGAAGCGGGCTACTGATGGGTCTAGGGCCAAATTACTTTTCTCTGTTGGGTCGCTATATTAGAGTTGGGCCGTGTTATTTGGTGGGATTGGATCCAGATTTTCTGTTGGACTGTTTGGACGCTGCTATACTTCAATTGATATTACAACTATGATTATGAGATTATTTTATGATCATGATAATCGTATAATGATGATGAGGTTATATAATAACGCTTGATGATGAAACATAAATGAATGATGATGAGATGATGATTAGATTAAGATGGAAGTTGTAATGATGATGAGATGATGAATCACGATTATAAATGTGATCATGGTGATGTTAATATAAAGATCACGAAGGTGATAAATGATCATATGATGACGATATGTATGATAAGACGATTATGACGATCGATGACGAAGACGATTATGATGATGATGTGGAAAATGATACATGAATCCATGATGTTTAGGATGGTATAAACCTTATTATTATTATTATTTTTATTTATTTATCATTTTATTATTATTATTATTATTATTATTATTATTATTATTATTATTATTATTATATTTATTATTGTTGTTGTTATTATTATTATTGTTATTTACACTATCTTAACATTATTATAAAGTCATTATTTTATCAAACCAAAAGTTATTTATATAAAAATATATCTAGTACACATATAATAACTATATATAGAAAGTACATACTATTTTAAAAAAAATGTTATTATTCATTATTATATAATATTACTTAAGTTACATATAAGAAATAAATATATTTTTATAAGATATATAAATATTATTATTAATATCATATAAAAATAGATATATATATATATATATATATATATATATATATATATATATATATATATATATATATATATATATATATATATATATATATATATATATATATATATATATATATATATATATATATATATATATATACATAATATTTGAAATGATAAATACATTACTATAAGTAATATGATATATAATTAATATAGAAAATGGTTTGATTACTATTACATGCTCATTATATGACTTAACATATATAATTAATATAGGTTCGTGAATCCGAGGTCAACCCTACTTTTGTTCAATGTCATTCTATGTATTTTTACTACAAAATACATTAGGTGAGTTTCATTTGTTCCCTTTTTACTCATTACATTTTTGGGCTGAGAATACATGCAAATGCTTTATTAACTGTTTTACAATATTTACATGCGTGAGTTTCATTTACTCCCTTTTTAAATGCTTTTGCAATATATATTTTTGAGACTGAGAATACATGCGCAATTTTTATAAATGTTTTACGAAATAGACACAAGTAATTGAAACTACATTATATGGTTGAATGATCGAAATCGGATATGCCCCTTTTTATTAAGTCTGGTAATCTAAGAATTAAAGAACAGACACCCTAATTGACGCGAACTCTAAAGATAGATCTATCGGGCTCAACAAGCCCCATCCAAAGTACCGGATGCTTTAGTACTTCGAAATTTATATCATGTCCGAAGGAGGATCCAGGAATGATGGGGATATTCTTATATGCATATTGTGAACGTCGGTTACCAAGTGTTCAATCCATATGAATGATTATTTTGTCTCTATGCATGGGACGTACATTTATGAGAAATGAAAATCTTGTGGTCTATTTAAAATTATGAAATGATTATTTATGTTAAACTAATGAACTCACCAACCTTTTGGTTGACACTTTAAAGCATGTTTATTCTCAGGTACGAAAGAAATCTTCCGCTGTGCATTAACTCATATTAGAGACATTAATTGGAGTTATTCGTGGCATATTTCAAAATACGTTGCATTCAAGTCGTTGAGTTCATCAATATTAATATTAAGTCAATTATAGTTGGTTATATTATGAAATTGTATGCCTGCTGTCAACTTTCGATGTAATGAAAGTTTGTCTTTTCAAAAACGAATGCAATGTTTGTAAAATGTATCATATAGGGGTCAAGTACCTCGCGATGTAATCAACTGTTGTGAATTGTTTATAATCGATATGGACTTTGTCCGGATGGATTAGGACGGGTCTCTACAGTAGCTGCTTTAACATGAGCCTTACGCATATCAAGGATATAGAGATCCTTGCACCTTAGAGCCATCATCAGAATCATGTCTTTCGGAATTACAAACTCTTTTCTCAAAATATAACAAAACTTATCATCAAAAGCAATGGTATACTTTTTGTCAGCAACTTGTGAAACTGAAAGCAGATTGTTCGACATCTGCTCTACATAATTAACTTTATCAAAACTGACGTTCTCATTAGCAATAACACCCT
This sequence comes from Rutidosis leptorrhynchoides, assembly GCF_046630445.1. Classification (NCBI taxonomy): domain Eukaryota; kingdom Viridiplantae; phylum Streptophyta; class Magnoliopsida; order Asterales; family Asteraceae; genus Rutidosis; species Rutidosis leptorrhynchoides. Next base: position 359,377,353 of record NC_092339.1, read on the forward strand.
GAGCAGTAATAAATCCTCCTTCACTACCTGCAAAAGAAACTGGTCCTCCATCCACTATTTTCACATTAGACAGCAAAGACAAGTTCCCTGTCATGTGCCTGGATGCCCCACTATCAACAATCCAAGTACTGCAGCGTGGATTGCAGGCGACCTGCACATTCAAGTAAGAGGATTAGTTAGAAAGGGCCACCCATGCCCTAATGGTAGTGGGTTTCCCATCAACACCAACAACAGGCAACTCCACCCATTGTCCTTTAGATCCAGAAGGACCTTCAGGATTTTAAACACCCTTAACTTCTGATTTAGGTTTCCAAACTGTGTTATTCGGTAATGGTTTTCTATAGTAATCATTAGTTTGAAAAACCTTTTTATCATTTGTTTTCACAGAAGAAGAATTAAACACTGGTGAAGATGATCTCCTATTAAAGGAACGAATTGGACTAAGATCAACCTTCCTTCTTGGTGTCTGTCGAATGGGTCTACAATTCATAGCCCTGTGTCCCAACCTCCCACAATTGAAGCAGTTAACATTATCAAAATCATGAGAATTAAACAATTTGCGTCTAATTGGTGAAAACTGTCTCCTAGGTGGTTCAGTATGTTGTCTAGTCGTAGGTGGTGACGAGACTTGTTGCTTAACAGTCTGTTGACGACCAGGCAGAACATACTTGGACACACTACCAGATTTGAAACTTGCACCTGTTGGTGATTGTTCTACCTTAGGACCTGATTCGTCTATCCTTCCCTTACTGACAAACTTATGTGACACTCCCTGAGTGTTCTTCTTCTTATTCTGTTTGGGAGTCACAGTTCTCTTAGACTGAGCCTTTTGACTTTCAGTCATCTTACTAGCATTAGCATGATTTTTCAGAATGGTAACCGGTTTAGTGACAAGCTTAAAAGGTTTGTTGTCTTTCTCAGTGTCGATATCAGTATCTGACTCTATTTCATAGACAACATCTAAAGGTTTCTTTGACTCAACAACCTTAATAGAACTCTCAACAGGTGTTTCTTTAGGCTTACCATATTCTTATTCTACAACTGGACCCTTAATTTTCTCAACCGGTTTGTTAATATACTCACCTAAAAGTGGCGGGGCAACCTAGTTATAACCTAAACCCTGCTGTTTAGGAGGATTCAAAGTCTGTTTCACATAAGACATCCTCTGCCAATTGTCAATCCTAGCTTTCTCAGACTCATATTTCAACTTAAATGAATCCCTTTCTGCCTTAAGAGTCTCTATCTGTCCCAAATACATAGTAATCACTTTTTCATCATCTATAACAGTTGATTTTAAGTGACCTACCAGATTTTTTAAAGACTTAATCACATCAACATAGTCTTTCTGTTTATTAAGGTAGAAAAGCGCATCATCATAGTTCTTTTTATTAGTCTGATTCTCCAAACTTAGTTTCTTAAGGTCAATTCTAACCTTAGGACAAGTCTCACATGTAACAGATATCTCATTAAGCTTAGTGATAACACATTCAAGCCTCTCAATTTCCTGTTCATAACCAATGCATTTAGAACAATTAGAAACTGAGTTAATACATACCTTATCATTACCGGACGTGTTGGCCATGAATGCATAGTCATTTCTTCCAACCTGAGAATCTGCATCTGATTCTGATTCTGACTCTGAGCTAGTAGTATCCGAGTAATCAGCCTCGTAACCTCCTTTACCCTCACCTTGATCTGCACAAACTGGACTCTGAACAGTAACAATCTTCTCATTACCACTCTTAAGATCACAGTTGAGCAAATGTTCCAGCTCTTTTCTGAACCAAGTACCAACATGACAACTCATCCCTTCTTCTTCATCAGACGAGTCATCAGTAGTAAACTCAAGATCTGATAAGTCCTTAGCTTTTCAAAACTTATCATACAACCTATCTTTAATCCTCTTCCTGAAGCAAAATTTCATCAGCTCTTCTGCTCTCTTCAACCTAGCATCACATTTGCATACATATCATGTGCAATTCGGATTATCCTTACCAGTACAGCCTGCATTTTTCCGAACAATTCTTTCCTCTTCAATTTCTGCTTTGCTTTTACCTACAAACACAACGTTAGCTTTCTGTGTATCTACCGAGATGGACCAGTCACATACTTCATCCGCATACGTTGTAGTCAAAGCCTTAGATTGAACAGAACCCGAAGATTCTTTCTCGACAAATACATGTTGTGGTGTAACTGAGATGGTTGTCTGGTGAAAAGGATCATGAAAACCAGGCTTGGGTGATCTCGTGTAAGTCTTCTTAAAATGACCATATTCATCACAATTGTAGCACCTAACCTTTGACATATCAAAACTGAATTTCGAATCTCGATTCAAACTCAACGATCTTTGTCCTGTTCTCTTCAAGTACTTTCTAGCACGTCTCACAATGCTACCCATACAGTAGAGTATATCCATTCTCTCAAGCTCGTCCTCATCAATCTGATCATAGTCTTCATTTTCAAGATGACTATTAAGCACTTGTCCACCAATCATATCGTTGTATGAGTTAACAACAATAGCTGCCAATGCCATATCTTCCTGAATAGATTCGCGAGATCTCTTCTTGATATTCTCAGTTTGAAACACAGGAGTCTGAGTCTGAGTCTGAGTCTGAGTCTGTTGAATCGGAGAATCTTCAATCATCTTAATTGCAGAATTTTGAGCTTGTAATTTAGCATTAAAGTATCCGGACTGAGACGATGGTGCAGACATTTGTGAAGCATTGGCTGATATGTATGCTGTCTGTAGTGGAGCATTAGTACCAGAAGATGAAGCTAAAGATGATGTAGCAGCAGCTACAGAACCAAGTCTCTTTCTCTTTGCTTCATCTTGAATGTCCTTCTCCATCAACTTCGAAGTAAAAGCTGTTAGTGTCAACGGACGACCTGATGAGCTGTACCTGTTCTGAATCTTTTCAATCTTATGATCCCACTTTTCTGGAAGACCATCTTTCAACACCCTTACTGCAGGCACCTCAATCCCATAATCTGCCATCTCTGCAACCAATAATCGATATCTTTCCAAAGTCTATCCAAGAGATTCTGATGGAAGAGCTGTAAACACCCTCCATTCGTCTTTCAAAACCTTACCCTTAGTCGCACGATAGGTAGCAGTACCTTCTGTTGCAGATTGAAGAGCTAACCAGATAGTATACGAGGTTTTGTTTCGGTTCTTAAATTGCTGAAAGATTTCCTTTGACAAAGCTTGGGTTAGCTGAGCATAACATCTACACTCAAGATTGTACTCTTCACGCTCTGTAGGACTAAACTGTGAAGTTTCTTTGGGTTCACCATCTGCTCCACATGGCCATACATACGGATTCTCAATACATTCCCAAAGTCTAGAATCGACACCATTTAAGTAAATAACAAACCTAACTTTCCAGTCCAAAAAGTTCTTAAGATTGTCAAGTCTAGGTACTTTATTCGAAGAACCAGAAACATATAATAGATTAAACATTAAACCTGATAATGATTGGAGAAAAGATGTAGATATAAATGTATGATGATATAAATATAAATGTTTTGTTTAACAGAAGGACTAATGAAATTAGAGTTTACAAATATGAGGGACTAAAAATATAAATATCTAAAAGATGACCTAAAAGGTAACCTGTTATAACAGCTTAAATGCATACAATAGGAGAAAATACAAAGTTGAATACATACAATAGGACTTTTGAAAGTTGAACGCATACAATAGAATTTTGATGAAAGTTCGATGCATATTTAATCAATTTTCCCATAAAATTAACCACCATTAATAGTCATGATTATGTTGGTGTTTGTTGATTTTAAAGATATTAATGGTTTGAAGATCCAATCGATAGACCAACACATTGGTTCACTTATAATTACAAGTACACAATTTCTTATCTTTTGCTATATATTATTTTAGTTTATTTTTTTTTTTTAAAAACAAATTGGTATATTAATCACACAAAACATTTACATCAAAGAGGGCCATTCGACCCAAGTCACAATGAGAAATTAGGAAGCCGAGAGTGCTAACCTAATAATTATGATACAATAACACGATACAAAAACATGAGAACATTAAATATTAAGGAATATCTTAGGATTTGTAAGCCAGGATTGCCAAACGATCTTTTTTCCTTGAAGCTTTTCGGAGATCCAATCGAATGTAATCACTTGAATTTCGCTAACAATAACAGGAGATATCGAGCATCTATATTATTTTATCATGAATACCATTATGTTGTGTGGTATGGTGGATTAGAAATGGCGGGTAGCAATAACCAATTTGTTTTAGTAACGGTTGAAAATTTCATACTACGTACAAATTTGGTAAATTATGAATTACGGAGTAATTCAATAGTTGAAATGATTTGTGAAAAGCACTTTTGACTTTTTATCCAACGTTTAACGTTTGTCATGTGGTTTTGTACCTATTACCCCCTCTAACTAAAACTCAGAAATTGGAACTATAAAGGATACAAACTGTGGTCTGGTGTATGCAAATTGTTAATTATGTGTTCGTAATTGGAACAAAATGTCAAACGGTTCAACCATTGGGCCAACAAAACGTTATGCTTACTAAATTCATTATATGGTTTTGATTTGTATAAAAACTTGAAATGAATCTCACTATGAATTAGTGAGTATGATTAATCGTAGTAAGATCATGACTTTTGATCCAATGATTACAAGTTACAACTTTTGTCAACATACCTTTTTGTACCAATTTTGATCCAACATATGATTTTTTTTTATTTTTTTTTGTAAACCGAAAGGTATCATGGGTTATAACCACCACCTTTTTGTCATAGTATGATATTCTCATCATTTTCTGTAAGGTCCATTATATCATCCACATTTTGAATATTATTAGTTTTTTGTTGTGAAGGTGTAACGTCATTCGGTTTTTCCGTATTCTCTTCAATTTCATTAACGGCTTGCCACGAAAACTCAGCGGATTTCACATGAAAAATATCTTCTCCTACCTCTTTCGGAACTTTGGATTTACAGTTTTATCAGCAAATCCGAAGTTTCAAACTCCGGTTAGGGTTCGGTTGGCAGTTTAAAGCAAAATCTGGAGTTTCAAACTTCGGATACATCAAAGCTGAAGTTTCAAACTCCGGTTTTTCTATTTTTGTAATTTCTTTTTTTAGATTTATGTTTTTGTAATTTCAACACCAAATTCTCCTATTTCAAAAATAAAAATCCAAAAAACAACATAATTTCATGTTTTCACCTTGCAATCACATATTCATGTGTTTTGTGTCATGTATGCATGTCACATTTTATCATTTTGATTCTTCATATGTTTGAGTAATATAATATAATAATATGGCTAAGTATTTATTCTTTTTTGAAATTGTGATGTGGTCAAACGGTTGGTGACATACCTCCTTTAGGGGAGGTCAGGAGTTCGACCTTCATTGGCTACATATTAAAAAACACAATTTCACAAGACGGCTCTTGTTTGTGCCATTGTTTTCGATCGATCAGTAGGCGTACAACATTGATATTGTGCAAGATACTCATCACGAAAGAAAAAAGAACGAAAAACTAGTCATATATGAATTTAACACATGGAAACCGAAAAGTTAAAACATCAAATCTGATATTTAATGCATAGTGGTAATATGGATCTGCTCATGTAATAACACCTGAACCCAATAATATAATGAATTCACATTTGTTGGTGTAAGTCTAAATAGGAGTATCTAAAGTGGGCGGTGAAACTATCTTCTTCTAAAACCAAAATAAATACCTGATATGCCTATACTATTAACAAAATGATAAGGATGTTGGTTTAGAGGTCATAGGCAAAACAAAATACAGTTAACTCGGTTATATCGACGTGAGTTGAATAAAAATGACAATCAGTCATGTTTGTAAGCTATCGTAAGCAGCAGGTATAGCATCGGCCGGTGGATCCTGAAAAAAATAAAAATAATAAGTACCATTATTAGAATACATAATAATAATTAATGCAACAACCGTTACAAGTATCCAAAACCGTTACATATTCATTATGTATGTTTTGACTTGTATATCATTTAACATTTAATCTAATATATGAGATTACCTTGAACAAATCATCTAACTTCGATTGAGCAAACACAAATTGTTCCTTGAGTGGTAACTGACAAAGAAATAATTAACATTAAACATACAGTTTTGCCCAAGGCATTCAAAAACTTAAAAAACTATCCTGTTTATGTACACACACACACACACAATTCTGTAACCAAAAAAGTTGTTGCCCAAATTTCCAAAGGTCGAGTTTGCCCCGGCCTCCAGTAGCCGAGACATTTATTGAAAAAAACAATGAAACAAATATGGTTACCTTTTTGAAGGACTCCTCGTCGTCGTCACAAAAGACAGGCGCTAAGGTAAGAAGAATTTTAGAACCAAGCTCTTGTAGCTCGTTTTTTTCTGAAGTTAGCCTGTTTAAAGACATAGTTAACAAGTCAGATACTTCACGTAATTACTGGATTGAGGTTACTATCTTGTTCGGATTTGCATAAATGAATGATTTATGCACTAATTGGTGTAAGTTTTAGCTTAATATTAGTTGATTTGGATCGCATCGGTCTACATATGGTTATTAGGCCGGTTCCAAAACCGGTGTTAATATGATGCATGTTTATCAAGTAGACATGTTACATCATCTAGAGGTGTTTAAAAAAAGAAAAGAAAAAAAACACGTCTAATTTGGCCTTTTCAACACGCCTAGTTAACTTTACCATTTAATCTCATCTTTCAGTTGTGTAATCTCTGGGGAATCATCTTCGTTAACACCCTGTATCCAATAGTGGTACATCTGGCCACCTGGAATCGATTCTAGCCTGAAGCGGAACTCTCCGCCTGGTGCGATCATGTTATCTATAAATCTTGATAGCAAGGTGTTTCTAAGGCCAGTATTGCCTATATACGGTTTTGCTTCTTGATCAAGTTCAGTCCTCAGAATTGGGTTGCAAGGTCGTGCGTTGTATTTCTTCATTATGTTGAGAATATGGGAAGCTCCATTCATGATCCTGCATGCATGCAGTAAATTCAATTCTTAATGATTTTACACATTATTATTTTATATATATATATAAAAAAAATTTAAAATATAATTAAAAAAAAAAAAAAAGGCAATTTAAGTTGTGTATTTTACTGAGCCTTTGTGAACCCATTCTTCATGTTGTCTTTAACAACCTTCACTTGATTACACTTCTTTCTTTTTCTCGAATTTTTCCTCCATTCCTCTTCTTTATCCTCATCTTCAGGTGCAGGTGCAGTCTCAGTTCCAACATCATGAACCAGCTATAAACAAAATCGAAGGGTACAATTACCAAATATTTATTTAGACCAAATGTATTGTATTATATAAAAATTAAAAGAATAAAATTAAAATAAAAAAAGGTACAATTACCTTTTTTGAACATTCAATAGCTTGATCAGTCTCATCCATCATTTGATGACCATTGTCCATTAGTTGCTGATTTGTCATAGCTGAAAAATACTCTCAAATTTTACTCTCCTTTTGAAGTTAATTATTATTATTATTATATTAAATTAAATTATTAATAATATAGTATATAGTATATGTAGCCTTGTAAAAAATAGTAATATGCATTTTGAGTTAGAAAATATAAAATCTAAGTCCACAAAGTTATTTTGTGTGTGTGTGTGTGTGTGTGTGTGTGTGTGTGTGTGTGTGTGTGTGTGTATATATATATATATATATTCTCTTACAGGACGAGACTAGCCAGCCATTATCTTCCTCAAATCCTTCAGCGGGCCCACCAGAAAGATCAACTCGAATAATGTTGCTAGGATATCTAAATGATCACCAAACAAAAATTCATAAATTCTAAGATAATTAATTAAAACTAAGGAAAAGATAATATGTGTTAACGTGAGACTAGAAAATGGAAATTAGATAATGAAACAAGGAACAAGATAAACTTAGATCAAACCTATCACTAGTGTCTAACACTTGCAACTAAACGAAACAGAAATGGCAAAATTGAATATTAATGACTTACTGTTTTTTCTGTAGTGCAAGGTAGTCATTAAAGTTCCCGACGTAGTAATTAAACTCCTCGACCTGAATAAAAAGGGCATATTTATTTTTCATCAGATGAAAGACATGTGATAAAAAACAATGTGTATACTACAAAAAAGAATTGAGATGAGACATCACCATTGATTGTTCTCTCTCGTTTAGTATCTTGCTGGTATCAGGATCTGTATGTTCTAATTCTTTGACCTCTCTATCGAACTCTGCGATAAGCCTGCGAATTTAAAACGCCATATTTGGAATATATTAATTAATCAGGGAATCAAATACAAATCGTCAAGTTAAAATATTAAACTGTAAACAGTCAAAATTTACCTTTTACATTGGTCCATCTTTCGACGTAGCTCTTCAAACAGCTGTCTATCTTGGATTTTTTCAAACTTTTGAAATCCATTTCTGCCACAAAAAGAAAAATTTTAAACAAATAAATAACAGTTCCATGTTATAACAGACAACAATTTCACACAGTGAAAATTGCATAATGTAGTAGTATATAGGAGTCCATCTTTTTCAGTATCTACATGACATACATACAAATTACCAAAACACTAATCCAATAGTTGATAAATATCACATTCACATATTATAAGCATTAAATTACTACATTATTTGTTTCACTGAATAGCAATTAAGTTATTAAGCAAGCTATCTTAACTACAACTAATAAACATTTATATAAACAGCACTATATTTTTTGATTTTCCCTAACCTCTATATACTAATATAATTAAGCCCTGCATTCTTCAACTTATAGCTTATGCAACTACATTTCATACATAAAACCTACAAGAAATAAAAACCGAAATTATATATATATATATATATATATATATATATATATATATATATATATATATATATATATATATATATATATATATAGACAGATCAATCAATCAGTATTATAGCCAATATAGTAAGCAATTATACAACACTCACCGAAGTGCTAGAAAGATATCCGAAATTTGTCCTTCGATATCGCCAACCTCCTCGGTAACTGCCGAATTCGAATACGCCATTCCTTCTTCTACTACAACTACTTCTTCCTCTTCTACCTCTTCATCTTCTTCTTCATCATCTTCTTCCTCTTCTTCTTGTACCTCTTGTACCTCTTCTTCCTCTCCCTCTTCTTCATCATCTTCTTCCTCTTCTACTGCTGCTGCTGCTTCTTCTTCTTCTTCTTCTTCTTCTTCTTCTTCTTCTTCTTCTTCTTCTTCTTCTTCTTCTTCTAATGCTGCTGCTGCTTCTTCTTCAAATGAAATTCTGCATAGTACTCTCTTTGCCAGCAGATTACCCATCAAATATAACTTCCGACCTCCATCGGTCATATACTCAATTCCAACAGTATCAACCGTCTTCTCAGTAACCTGAGAAAACATCATCAAATCAAAGGATTTGGCTCTATTATTATATTTACATACATACAAAAAACAAAGAAAGTCAAAAACGAACCTAGCTTATTTCACTATCAGATCAATACTAAAATACAAATTATTGTGATTACCTTGGCAACTTTTAAAGACTTTAGCTGTTGAGGAGTCCTTTCTGGCAAATTTTTCGTATTCAATTTGTAAAAAGAGCCTACTTTAATATTTTCAAGAGGGACTGCCTCATATGTTTCCTTTCCCATTTCCACTTGAAGTCAACCTGGGAAATTTATAAACACATTATCAATCAATCCATCCATCCATCCATCCATAATATAAATAAATATAAAATATAAAATATATATACGCTAACTACTGTTGGAACCACAAGTCATAAACTAGCTCCCAAATATAGATTGATTTAAGGAAATAAACAAGAACATAAAATGACACCCTAATCAAATCAAATATAACTACTACAGTATAATCAACACAAACTTCAATACTTCAAATTAAATCACATAAATCCTAAACAATAAAAAAAATATTTTTTTTTAGGGTTTGTAATTATTAAAAGAAAAAAATGAAAAATAAAGTAAAAAAATATCATTTTTTTTTTGTTAAAAATCATATTTTTTCAACTACCCAAGAGCAAAAAAACTTTTTTTTTTTTTTTAACATTAACACAAAACACATACCAAAAATGATTTACAGTATATAATCAATCAATCGCATACAGTATTAGTATTTAGTATTATTTACATACGAGTAATAAATTACTAAATCACTTACCTCCTACAAAAATTTGAAATGAAAAAAATAGGTAAAATTTGCAAATACTACACCTGGGTTGGGTTTGAGAGACTTTTGTTTCCTGGGATTGAGACTTTCCCTTCCTGGGTTGGCTTGAGAGACTTTTGAGTAGCAGCAAGTGAAATATGTGCTGCCATCCATCTCAATACGACAAGATTAACCTCTGTTTGTGCAAAGACAAATCAGATCTGCAAAAGGAAAATGTTCTCCGATCCTATTGGCTATAACACTGTTGCAATCCGATTTCTTTTTACCCGGACATTCTCTCGTTTTGGGATCCGACGAAGCTAACTTAAGTTTAAGGTACTACTTACCTTATAATAAAACAAAACATTGTTATATACATCCCCATCCGTGTTAACTTAATCTTTTGATTACTATTAAATCTAATTTATTTATTTATTAAGTAATGATTTCATAGAATTTATTTTTATATTTTATAATATATATATGATGATATTACTTTTAATTTAACTTTTTTTTTTTTTTTTACTTTTATAATAATTACATAATCTTTTTAAATTTTTAAACGACGACCCTAAGACTATATGTATCGGTAAAAGCTCACGGTCTATGTGGCACAAGCAACGCTCCTTAATATGGGGTAACGGTGCGTGAGTGCAAGGCGTGGGGAGGTAGTCCGTTGGAATCCAACACCAAAACAAACGCGCGTGAGTTCAAGTTGAAAATGCGAATCGAAAATGTGTACCGACAAAGTGAAAATAATAATAAATAAAAAAGTGAAACAATAATGCGAATCGAAAACGCGAAATGAAATCGAAGATTCGCGTATAAAAATGCGAATCGGAAACACAAAATGAAAACGCGAACCAGAAAAGTGAACCGAAAACGTGAAACGAAAACACGAAATGAGTAGCTAGCAGATTTTAATCAGATAATGAAGTTAAAATGGATAATAACCGGGATGTAAACCATACTGGAAAAAAAAAATTACTAGTAATACTCTTGGAGATGGAGATAGTATACTCAAGATAGAGATGAAAATAGAACTCGAGACGGAGATGAAAATCGATGTGATGATGGATGGGGAACTCATAGTGATAGTCAACTGTCTTCTTGAGGCTGTTGATACGGCTATTGGTGACGATTTGACGATGTAACATTCAGAAAGTGAAAATGATCTAACTCGAGAGCTAGGTAAAAACACCTTCAAGGACAAAGAAGAACCAGTTTGGTGTATTGTAATGTTTCTTGTTTTGTTACTATTAGCTCAATAGCCCGTGCGTTGCACGGTTGAATTAAAAATGTAATCAAAAAGTTTCACAATCTTAAAAAAAAAAGTATGCTTTATTGATGTTTTCCGAAATACAGTGTACATTTCAAATTCGTCAATGTTTTCATGACCTGCACATAAGAAAATGAAAGTACATATTATGAAATAGTATTTGTATATGTTATAAACTGAATTGTATAATTATTAAACTGGAATAATAATCTATAAGCATGTTAATTCGAACATGTTTCTATATTTGTTGTAGTACCTCCTTATATGTAACATCCCGCGTTTTTTCGTTAAATTTATTTTAACACCGTCTTTTTTTTTTTAGATAATATCTTCCGTTATCTAAATTCGTACATTTCGTTGACTAACGTTCTAAATATTTCCGTTATTTGGTTATAACATCTCCCGGTTACTCTAGCGTTTTTTTTAAAATATTCGTTCGGTTAATACACGCACCCGCTTTCAAACTCGAGGGATCGAAGTTGCCAAGGGGCCAAACTAGTCGACTAGGTCAACTAGTCAACCCCATCTCATCCATTCATTTCACTTCCACTCCACCTCTCATCTTTTCTCTCTAGTTCAAGAACACTATCTTCATCCAACTCACTAATTCATCATCTAAATCATTTCAAGGAAGCAAACATCAAAACAAATTACATATTTGGAATCCTCTCTTCATCCTCTACATTTTGGTACAAATTTCATCACATTTGGGTAACATTTCTAAAACACTAGATTTCTCTAAATTCGTTTTATATACTTGAAATGGTGTTAATTAGTGTCTATGGCTCAAGTCTAACATGAATACATGTTTTGTTTGCTCGATTTGTTGTTTTGAGTAACTAGTTTGAACATTTGAAATGGGTGTGCTTAATCCTTGTTTTTGGTTGATTAAATGTTGTTTAAATGTTAGAGTTCATGTATTAAATGTGTTACTAGCATCATTAGCTTCATTTTGATGTGTATGTTGATTTAGAAAAGCTTCATTTACAAAATGGTTGAATTCATGATTTTGATTAGGGTTTGATGAACTCTAAAACGAACTTGTGATGCTTTGAATGCCATGAAATGTTATTAGTTAGTGATTAGTTGTATTGTATGTTTCATTACCTTCAAAACGGCGTATCGTATGTGTAAATTGGATTCCCGAGTCAAGAAATGCGTTTTATGAGCTTGAAACTTCGATTTTGAACATTTAACGATCATTTATTGAGGTTTTCATTATTGTTAATGATGGAATTGATTCATGAAATGTGTTTAGTTGTATTCCTCTTTAAATTACCTTTCCAACGATATAAGATACGTGTTTTGAATGTTAACGAGTCAAAAGTTATGATCGTTTGAAGTTGAAATCGTCTAAGTGTTAAACTGCCCAGAACTGGCTGATACAGATGCAGATGCGGCGCATCTGAGGCAGACTGCCCAAAAATGTCAAATTTCGCTTAATTCTAAGTATGCTACGCACCCCCGATCAATATGAAACTTAGCCAAGATGCTTATACATGATTTCTAAGCTCAGGAAAATAGTTCGGGACCCGACCCGATCCCGTTGATTTTTTTTTGTTGACTTTGACCAAGTTTGACTTTTAGTCAAACATAACAAAACACTTATGCAATCGTTCTAATCTTATTTTATACTTGATTCTTGCATGAAACTTGACAACGTGATTCACATGCTATATAATCGAGTCGTAACGAGCCATAGAACTAATTGAACACATTTCGCTCGACCTTGTGTCGTAACCGGTTAATTGATACAACTTACTTGTTTAGGTCAAGGCTAAGCAACTTTCATGCACACGTTTACTCTGTGAAGTACATTTATGAGACGACCCGACCCAATCCATAGGGACGAAGTCATCACATTTGGTCCCACATCGAGGTTTTGCCCTCTATATGATACGTTTTGATAAACATTGCATTCATTTTTAAATGATATCCTAGCCTAACTTGAGTGATTTTTAATTATCTAACAGATGGTAACCAAATCACATTCCAAATCATAAATTATTTTGCCCAGAAAATTCGGATTAAGCATAAAAAGGTTAAAACTTCAAATAAGCATAACGAGAGCAATTCTTTACGAAATTCGATGATTCTTAAGCCTAAAATGTGTAGTTTTTAATAACCTATCATTTGGTTATCAGTTCACAAACTCAAACACAAAACATACATATCAAAAATTTCGGATTTCATTCAATAACATATTGAAACTCAATTAATCATGTCGGAAGCATCACAAAACGAAATCAAACAATTCTTGAGCCTAAAGTTATTAATTTTTTGAGAGGATTTCATCTTGATACATATAATTTACATAAAATATGTCTTTCATATCAGTAGCATGCAATATAAAAACGTGATTTCATTAAAACTACTCAAATGATCAATTAAACACAAATTCATTTGTAAACATTCAAGGACTTGAGCACTAGACACTATATTTCCCCTAATATGTAACAAAAACATGAAACCCAAAAATTAGAGTTTTTAAAACTTACTCCAATCAAGAAATTGTTGGTATGGATGTGTAGAGCTCTTCGAGAGGAGTCCGAATATGTAAACGATTTTATGATCAAGTGAATTATTGAAGGTGTTTTTGAGGAAGGAAGAGCGATGAAGATGATGAATAGTATATGGGTGTTTTTAAGAGAAAAGTGTGTACGTGGTTGTTTGATGAAATGAATCTGATATAGATAATATAGATAAGATAGAGTCACGGGTAAATATCTATCTCAATTATTGATATCACGGACGTAATAATGTGTAGTCACGGGTATAATAATTAAACACGGGTATTACTATGTAATCACGGGTTATAATTAAATTTTTATCCGATATCTAAAACCCAATGTATTTTATCTTAATATGATTCAATAATTGGTAAATTTTTATATTTATAAAATACATTTACATATATATTGTTCAAAACCTTTTAAATTCTTGACATTGTACCTAGTTGGTGTTTTTCATAAATACTTATTTACTTTTTTTAACATTAAAGAAATATTTGTCCTTTATTTAAACATGAATGTTTAAACTTATTTTTTTTTAAGTTTAAATTAAGAATATCCTAATTAGTTAAAATGATTTTTAAAACTTAATTATTACATAAAATAATACTTAAAATAAATATTCATATGTTTCGTTGTCTGAAAAGTTATTTTATTTTATTATTATTTTATTTATTTATTATTATTTTTTTTTTTTTTTTGGTTACACTAATTGTAGTGTTTTATTTAACACCTATAAAACTTATGTGATAATATATATTGTTTTAAAAAAAAAAATTTAGCGTGGAAAAACGTTGAATTTAACAGACAGTTAAGTTTTTAACGGAAAAAGTCGGGTTGTTACATTACCTACCCCTTAAAGAAAATTTCGTCCCAAAATTTTGGTTGGTGTGATTAAACGGCGTTTAGGAAACAAGTGAGGATAGGAATGTTCGTCTTGACATAGAAAGATTGAGCATCTTGTAGTTAAGTATGGAAATCGGCTAAAACGAGATCATATTCCTTTGATGACGAATACATTTAAATAAACTGTTCGGAGTGCAAGTATGATATGATAAAGATGAGGGGGAAATTATGTGTGATCCAAATGATGTCAAGTATAGAGTGTCATAATATTCAGATGTCAGAAGAGAAAATAAAGGATTCATGTAACATGGTACGTGGTGAAGGTAAAGTTGATCAAGCATTACCACCATCATGTTCCATTAGAACTTCCGCATGACTTACCGTAATATAACCACGTTGATCAAGCGTAATTATATTACACTAACTCATACTTCCATTCCAACACTACTCCAAAATATTTATGGATATGAAACAAGTGTCGTTTTCCAAAATTTATGAATCAAAATGATTTCAAAAAGAGGTGTACTAAAAATAGTATGGGAATATAATATTATAATTAATAATATTGAAAGGGAATGTGGTAAGAATGTCTTTGAAACTACTGAGAATTTTCGTGAGTCAGAAAAGACTTCTTCCGATTCACAATTTGAGATGTCTGAAATTTCTTAATCGAAGCACATAAGCACATGTTATAACACAAATGATATCTATAAAATTATATAAGTAATAACTCACGTAGGAATGTCGGAAATTTTGAAAGTCCTGAATAATACTTCCCGGTTTTTCAATGACCGGGGTGTTGAAAATGAACTCGCTTGAGCAGGAGAAGGCTTGTAATCAAAGGGAGAAATACTTTCTCACCGATAGTAATAATATTATATTAATATCAGAGTATGCACATAATCACATATAAGTATAACGACACGGTTCTAGACTAGATCACTAATGTATCCTAACGGTCCAGGTCAGACACATTAATGCACCTAATTCCCTAGAACCAACGCTCTGATACCACATGAGACGACCCGACCCAATCCATAGGGACGAAGTCATCACATTTGGTCCCACATCGAGGTTTTGCCCTCTATATGATACGTTTTGATAAACATTGCATTCATTTTTAAATGATATCCTAGCCTAACTTGAGTGATTTTTAATTATCTAACAGATGGTAACCAAATCACATTCCAAATCATAAATTATTTTGCCCAGAAAATTCGGATTAAGCATAAAAAGGTTAAAACTTCAAATAAGCATAACGAGAGCAATTCTTTACGAAATTCGATGATTCTTAAGCCTAAAATGTGTAGTTTTTAATAACCTATCATTTGGTTATCAGTTCACAAACTCAAACACAAAACATACATATCAAAAATTTCGGATTTCATTCAATAACATATTGAAACTCAATTAATCATGTCGGAAGCATCACAAAACGAAATCAAACAATTCTTGAGCCTAAAGTTATTAATTTTTCGAGAGGATTTCATCTTGATACATATAATTTACATAAAATATGTCTTTCATATCAGTAGCATGCAATATAAAAACGTGATTTCATTAAAACTACTCAAATGATCAATTAAACACAAATTCATTTGTAAACATTCAAGGACTTGAGCACTAGACACTATATTTCCCCTAATATGTAACAAAAACATGAAACCCAAAAATTAGAGTTTTTAAAACTTACTCCAATCAAGAAATTGTTGGTATGGATGTGTAGAGCTCTTCGAGAGGAGTCCGAATATGTAAACGATTTTATGATCAAGTGAATTATTGAAGGTGTTTTTGAGGAAGGAAGAGCGATGAAGATGATGAATAGTAGATGGGTGTTTTTAAGAGAAAAGTGTGTACGTGGTTGTTTGATGAAATGAATCTGATATAGATAATATAGATAAGATAGAGTCACGGGTAAATATCTATCTCAATTATTGATATCACGGACGTAATAATGTGTAGTCACGGGTATAATAATTAAACACGGGTATTACTATGTAATCACGGGTTATAATTAAATTTTTATCCGATATCTAAAACCCAATGTATTTTATCTTAATATGATTCAATAATTGGTAAATTTTTATATTTATAAAATACATTTACATATATATTGTTCAAAACCTTTTAAATTCTTGACATTGTACCTAGTTGGTGTTTTTCATAAATACTTATTTACTTTTTTTAACATTAAAGAAATATTTGTCCTTTATTTAAACATGAATGTTTAAACTTATTTTTTTTTAAGTTTAAATTAAGAATATCCTAATTAGTTAAAATGATTTTTAAAACTTAATTATTACATAAAATAATACTTAAAATAAATATTCATATGTTTCGTTGTCTGAAAAGTTATTTTATTTATTTATTATTATTTTTTTTTTTTTTGGTTACACTAATTGTAGTGTTTTATTTAACACCTATAAAACTTATGTGATAATATATATTGTTTTAAAAAAAAAAATTTAGCGTGGAAAAACGTTGAATTTAACAGACAGTTGTTAAGTTTTTAACGGAAAAAGTCGGGTTGTTACAATTTATACTCGTGCACTCGAGGTGAGATCATAGTCCCACATTTTCAACAACTTTTATACTTTTCAATCGTGGGCTGAGAAACATATACATTACATACTTATATACATTTCACACACACACACACACACATATATATATATATATATATATATATATATATATATATATATATATATATATATATATATATATATATATATATATATATATATATATATATATATATACTTTTCATACTTTGATACTTTGAACACAAATACGAATACAAAGATACAGACGAGTTAGAACAAAAGTCCTCAATCCAATTATCATTAGTTCCACTTGCAGGGTGTAAGTGTAAGCGAGTAATTATGTTGTGTGGCCATACGGGTTTAACGAACCCTCATTCAGACGGTTCGCTACCGTTAGTGAATGAAATATAATTTCAACGTGCATAGTGTATGTTCTAACACTAGATTCTAAATTCAGAGGGAAGATTCAGTTAAGCCTTGATAATTGGGTGCTCGTGATACAAACAACATTCTTCGGAATATATACGATTGGATAATCAACTATACAAAATCTTGTGGTTCAAAGACATACTTTTACAAATACAACTATGATTTCACCAACGTTTTTCGTTGACAGTTTTCTATATGTTTCTCAGGTTCATACATGGCTATTTGATACATGCTTCCGCGTACACTCATACTTGCTTGGGGTCAAGCATACATGCATACACTCTGATTACTTGCTTGTAGTCAAGCATACATACATACATACGCTAGTGATAGCACCTTTGGATTCAAACATATTGTTTACATACTTACACTATTTATAGCAACCGTGATTTTAAACTAATTATGTCGCATGTTATTTCATTTATACTTTACTACTTTTGTAAACTTAAACTTGTTGTCGATCCGTTTGGTAAACTAAACTTTGCAAGTCTTGTACGTTTCAAATGAATGCGACATAATTTTGGTCAAAGGTGTCTCATATAGGGACTACGACCACGTAACGGGACCTAAGTTAGGGGCGCCGTCAATGACGATTTTGTCGGGTCGTTACATTATAGACTACATTTTTAGTAGTTTTTGAAATCTCATTCTCTTTGTTTAGAATGAGGACCTTTAATCCTTTTTTCAATGTAACTTTTGATAGTGTGACATAAAGCTGACCGTGACTAAAGACTGGTTTAGGAAGGAATAAACCAACATGCGCGAGAGACTGGGAATTGATATTTCCACAAATATTATCCCCTATACAAACAATATTATTTACACGAAAAGGGAATTATTATTTCCACAAATATTACCCCATATACAATATAATTATATATTTAATCCACTAAATATTAAAAGTAAACTTTTAATTTTAACTACGATATTTCATAAGAAATTTTATGAAACATGTAGAATTCAACCTCTGCATAATCTAACATAAGAGTGAAAGTCGCCACTCACTATAATTCTAAGGACACAAAGTACAAATCGAAACTTGCAATTAACACGTATGGTTACATCATCAGATACATCGCTAGTACATCGCTCACAAAAATAATTAGCCTCAAACACCAATGCTCAAAATATAGGCACACAAATATGGACAGAGCAAAAACCATTGCAAATTCTATTCAATTTTAAATAAGTACTTTATAAAATTAAAAAAGGAACAAATGGTTAATTAGACTAATAAAACGGAACAATAAAAACATGCTAGTACTGATGCATATATCATTTGTTCGAAGAATTCATCGTCTTTATATGTTAGACAAATTATCTCCATTCTAACATATTGATAAATTAAAAGATGATTGCTCAGGTTATTCATTATTGTTCGAAGCCCTTATAAAAACATCTAATACATTATAAAAATGCGTATGCATATTGAGACCCACATATATGTACTAACGTTACTTTAAACAACGATCATAGAAAACTATACTCACATAAAATTGATGCCAATTATATGGGAGGTACGTGTTTAGGTGTATGCAAACACATACATTACAAGAAAAATTGGTATTGTGAAATGAGTATAAAATTATTGTTTTCTTGCTTAAATGTTAAGGTATGAAGGTTTGGTTGTTAACTTGGCATACATTGCCCAATTTTATACTAAGTTGATGTGTCGTATAAGAGAAGGAAATTCAGTGAAAACAAAACTTACTCGTGTACAAGAAAATGCCATATATTGGGCTACATGTTGGTTATTTTGAGTTTTGTTACTCATTCGACATCTCTACTGTTTAATTTGTCATCACAATAATCCCAACTTGAAGTATGAAATCACAAGAGTATTTGTTTTTCTGAAAATAACTTGAGAGCAACTAACCTTTTGCGCAAAGTGACATCACGTTAAATATAATACTATTAGAATATTGGGATCAGCTCAAATCAATTGTATAGATGGGCTTGGTCTATTAGGGTTTAGCTAGGTCATTTGTATGTATCTATAAATAATTGGTCAATGAAACATAACACCTTACGGGGAATTCTATTATTCTACATGGTATCAGATGCTTAGGTTTTCAACCATTCTCTTCCTTCTTCTTGCCGCCGCCACCGAACGGTCTGTCGCCGCTGCTACCGAAACGGTCTGCCGCCGCTGCTACCGAAACGCTGCCGCCGCTGCTACCGAAACAGTCTGCGACCGCTTTTTCTTACTCTTTTTTCTTTCGCGTTCCCCGTCCGCGAGTTTTCTTACCTTTTTTCCTTATATGTAATTTATATTATTCTCTTTCTCATGCATATATTTTTGCTTGCTGTTGGCACGCCACTGTCGAAGCGCACCCACTCTTCTATATCCTATTTTTTCTACTAGTTATATCATCTCCTTTCATAACCATCTCCTTTAATGTTATCGTTAGCTTTTGATTCTTTATTCACTAGAAATATCTCGACAATACGTACCTCTAATTTTCTTAGTTGATTGTTTCTTAAAAAAAAAAAAAATAGCAACGATTCTCACTTTCCTTCTTATTTCAATCTTCCCAAATCTTTTTATTTATTTTCTTTTCTCCAAAATTCCCTTTTCTAACTTCTTAATTATTTGATCCTTTATTTCCATAAAATAAATAAATAAATAATCTCTCCGTATCTTCTCTAGTTATTGCTCTTTTAACCTTTTTTATATTTTTACGGCCCTCATTTCATCTAAAGAATTTTTCAAGAACAACTTCTTCATTTCTTCAGTTCAATTCATCTAAAATAATACCAAAAAGAAGCAAAGAGATTAAGAAATTCAATAAATTACTGCTTTGTAAGGACTTTGTTTTCATGATAAAGTCTTGACTACTAAACTCGAATACTTCTTCATTTATTTTGGATATATTTTGGATACAATTATAAATAACTTACTTTGCATCCTCATGAATTGTGCTAGATCATGTGAATACTTTGTCAAAATATTGTTCTCCTGCATCATTCGATATGATATTTTTGTGATGTACTCAATAGTATTTTAGTATTTTTTTTAAAAGGGAGAACTACCAAATAAAAGAAATCTCAAAACTAAAAAGTGTTACATATTGTACGCACATACCACGACCGCAAATCAACAAAAATTTATTCAGCCCGAAACATAATCTCCGGTAACTAAGAAAACTTTTGAAAAACTGAAATCTATAAGAACCTCAACTAATATTAAGTGTTTACGTTGAATTTCAAATGTATGGAACAAATTAATCTTAACACTAACATGTCAATTCCTTTATAAACAGTAGAACCAACAAACAAAAATAACCGAAAAGCAAAATGAAATACCAATGTGATGACGAAGATCCGCCGTTGACACACGAACCACCCATCGAATAGCGAGCATCTGTATAAATCATCATCATCATACAATTTGTAAATTGTATGCACATCCAAAATGGATAGACAGAAGCCATATAATTTAATCGGTTTCGTCCATCATGATGCAATTATGATCATAAAAATAACCGTACCTCAAAAATATAACTAAAACTCATGGATTACCATAGTCCCATATACATCACCATAGTTATAAATCAATGATGTATATATAATGTTCCCTCGTTTCAATAAACGATTACGGTTGACCGTTAACAACCGGATTACATGATCATATTATGCATACATCGATTATCATTACTCCAAATACAGAAATCTTTTGGGAAAATATTATTCCATACATCGCACGGAACGAACAATTATTTATTATATACTCGTTGATATCCAGTTACGGACTATAAAATACCATGCCATATATCTGACTTCCATGCATGTGTCTTGTATAAAAACATACAATTTCTATTTATATTCAAAATTCAATGGAATTCGTAGACGCCATTCCAAAACGTCCTTGATACATTTCAATTAAATATGTCAAGCATGCATATTTTATATAATTAGTTATCTGTTCCAATTCATGAATGACATACACGTCATTCATGGGGTTAGCCACATCATTACTATTATTTGCATAAATATTCGCTAACCGATGCATACATAAATATATGTTTTACTCCGTATCCAAGAAATCGTTTATGCACGTATTAATCACCAAGGCATAAATTTAGTCACCATGTTTATTTGTTATATAAGTTTCATGCATGCATTCTTATCAATCATGTCATAAAAACCAAACAAGATGAATAGAGATTGAGTACTCGTGTGTTGGTTGTTCCACATTTTAGATTTTCATCAAGCCTTGAATGCCTTACACAATCAAATTACTCTAAGTTACATAATATGCTTTTATTCCCATCCACACGAACTCATCATATTGGACAATTCATCTGATTTTATTGCTTAAGATATGCAACAATTATCCGTACTCCTTTTCAAAACACTCCGTAAGAAAACTTGTTCTCATATTCATCACCGATTCCAATCCATGGTTATCAACAAAATACTTTATAGATTTGTAAGAAAATGGGTATAAATTGACTGCCGAATTGATTCTTGAATCGTGTGTTCACTTTTTCTATAAAGTATTTCGACCCAACGATTGCCTCGGTTTCACGAAATCTTTACAGGGATAAGAAAGAATCCAATTAGTGTTTTTGGCAATGAAATCACTAATCAAATTATCAGAGAGAATGTGTGTTTTCTGTTCGTTAGAATGAAAGCAAAGTTCTCTATATATAAGAGCTGAAAAGGTGTGACGAAAGGATGTAACCCTTCAATGTAAATATGCAACTTTTCAACGAAAAGATGCAACTCTTCACTTACATCTTTTAGAAATAACATCACTCTTCATGAAGAGATGTTACCTTCCCATGAAAAGATGTAATTTCCAATAACTTATTAAATTAACTCGAACGAGTGTGCACTCTACACTCTCCAAACTCATCATTGAGTTTAACTCGATAAATATTTGATTTCTAGTAAATCCCAATTAACTAAATTAACTAAAATGATTGTTGATAAAGCTAAAATCAACCACAAAGGATGAAAAACAAAAAAATTCAATTTTCTTCCAAAGTTCAACTCTTCCAAAACCTAATTCAATTGTTCATCCACCATCGTCACTCACATTATCACCACCACCTCTTCCACCATCGTCGCTACTCACCACCGCCACCTCTTCCACCATCGTCACTACTCACCACCGTTTCAGCACACTTGCTTCAGCATCATTCTTGCTCAATTTCACACTTGTTTCAGCATCATTCTTGCTCAATTAACACTGTAATTTTGTTTTACCAATTTGTAAAATTGTGTACAGAATTTTGTTGAACTCTGGATAATTTGTTGTTATTTATGCTATTAACATGATTCATGTGTTAAAGAATTTTGTTTGTAATTGCTTACTGTTTCTGCTACTGTTAAATTGTGAATTGGGAAAATGAACATTGCTTTAACTGTGGTGGCATATCTCTTATGGTGTTTGTAATATGTATGTATCTTTTAAATTTTTTTTAGTCTGCACCTTGCTGGCTTTTTCTTTGCTATATGCCTGAATTTGGGCCTTGGAGTTTTAATAAAAACAGCCTTTCAAAAAAAAAAAAATTGTATGTTATTATTATGATTGAAGGGTTAACAAATTATATGTTGTGATGTAGATATATATCATTGAATGGAGAAGCTGTTATAAGTGTCTTATTGTGTCAAGTATGAGTAAATCCATCATACTCAATCTCCTAAAGCCAAGGTGCGTATTCTTATTATGTTATATGTTATGGTATGAATATTATGTAGTAGTACAAGTGTGAAAATGTTGTTGATGTGGGTTAAATAATTAAATAGATGATGATTAAATGGTGTTGCAATAGGTTTATATTGATTATCATATCAGCAAGATTACTATCAGAAGTTGTGTTGAATGGAAGACTTAATTCAAACTGTGTCAAAATATTCTAAAAGGCCAAGGTGAATACTATAATGATAAGGGCCAATGATAGGAATTTCTTGTATATACATTGTTCTACACGATGATGTTTATATATACATACAACATTAACTCCCTTTCAATGATACAGGGAGGATGTTACTGGACTACCAAATATACATAGAATAAATTCTAAATATGGACCTAAAAAATAGATGTGAAATATATGATATTAAATGTGTAGTTGACCACCCACCTATAATTGTTGCTTTATGTGTGGTAGTAATACGCCCCCGCAAGATGGAGGATCCATTGGTAACTCCAATCTTGGTTCGAAAGTGAAGGAATGGCTGCCGGGATAAAGCTTTGGTGAGTGTGTCGACAAGTTGGTCCTCGTTGCTTATGTGTTGTACAGTTAGAGTGCCATCTTGTATGTGTTCACGAACAAAGTGGTAGTCGAGAGCAATATGCTTCATACGGCTATGAAAAACTGGATTTGCACATAAATATGTTGCCCCGACGTTGTCACAATATAGTGTGGGAGGACTGGAACGCATTATGAATATCAAGTTGTTGAATGGTCCAGTTGCGTGCTAGAGCAAGGCATATAATAACCCGAATGGTCACGGGGTTTGTGATTGGGCTGAATGTGTCCTTGTAATCGATTCCTGGACGTTGGTGGAATCCCTTAGCTACCAATCTGGCTTTATATTTCTGAATGGTTCCATCAGGAAAACGCTTAACACGAAATATCCATTTGTTACCTACTAAGTTCTATGAGTTATGTGGAACAAGTTCCCATGTGTTGTTGTTGCTAATGAGGGCATTGAACTCATTAAACATTGGTTTATCCATTCGGTTTGTTTAATGGCTTGAGTAAAGCATGTAGGTTCGATTGCCGTAGGGATGGGATGAGCCGTTACTTGGTTGATGTACGAAGGACCGAAATATCTTGGGTTTTTTGGTGCGTTGTCAAGTGTTGCACTGTGTATCGGAAGGTTGAGGTGCAGGTGGTAGAGATGGTGTGGGTGTAGAGGTTAGTGTTTAGTTTTTTGTAGATGGGTTGGATGGTGGTGTGGGTGTAGAGGTTGATGTTTGATTATTTGTAGATGGGTTGGATGGTGGTGTCATTGGTTATGAGATAGGTGTAGTAGTTGTTGGTTGTATATGATCAGTGGACAAAGTGGGATTTGGATTATAATTGTTAGAAGTTGAAGTGTTAGTAGGTGGTGTATTTGTGATGATGGGAGATCTGTTGGACAATTAGAGGTGTGGTGTTGCAATTAGAGGTGTCATCACTTGTGTTTAAAGTGATGCATTCAGCTGGGTCAGAGGTAACCAAGCCAGGTAGTTTAGAGTAGTATATATTGGGTTGTTTTAAAAGAAGTTCCGTCTCAATGAATTGAACATGTCGGGAGATGTATAGCTTGTGTGACTTTGGATCATATCATTTGTATGCCGATTGAGATGTGGAATATCCTAAGAATACGCAAGGGGTGGATTTGGATTGTAATTTTGAGGTGGTGTATGAAATGTCCCGTTCTTATTGATTAAAAACGTTCCATATTAATTGATTTCGTTGCGAGGTTTTGACCTCTATATGAGACGTTTTTCAAAGACTGCATTCATTTTAAAACAAACCATAACCTTTATTTCATCAATAAAGGTTTTAAAAAGCTTTACGTAGATTATCAAATAATGATAATCTAAAATATCCTGTTTATACACGACCATTACAAAATGGTTTACAATACAAATATGTTACAACAAAATAAGTTTCTTGAATGCAGTTTTTACACAATATCATACAAGCATGGACTCCAAATCTCGTCCTTATTTAAGTATGCGACAGCGGAAGCTCTTAATAATCACCTGAGAATAAACATGCTTAAAACGTCAACAAAAATGTTGGTGAGTTATAGGTTTAACCTATATATATCAAATCGTAACAATAGACCACAAGATTTCATATTTCAATACACATCTCATACATAGAGATAAAAATCATTCATATGGTGAACACCTGGTAACCGACATTAACAAGATGCATATATAAGAATATCCCCATCATTCCGGGACACCCTTCGGATATGATATAAATTTCGAAGTACTAAAGCATCCGGTACTTTGGATGGGGTTTGTTAGGCCCAATAGATCTATCTTTAGGATTCGCGTCAATTAGGGTATCTGTTCCCAAATTCTTAGATTACCAGACTTAATAAAAAGGGGCATATTCGATTTCGATAATTCAACCATAGAATGTAGTTTCACGTACTTGTGTCTATTTTGTAAATCATTTATAAAACCTGCATGTATTCTCATCCCAAAAATATTAGATTTTAAAAGTGGGACTATAACTCACTTTCACAGATTTTTACTTCGTCGAGAAGTAAGACTTGGCCACTATTGATTCACGAACCTATAACAATATATACATATATATCAAAGTATGTTCAAAATATATTTACAACACTTTTAATATATTTTGATGTTTTAAGTTTATTAAGTCAGCTGTCCTCGTTAGTAACCTACAACTAGTTGTCCACAGTTAGATGTACAGAAATAAATCGATAAATATTATCTTGAATCAATCCACGACCCAGTGTATACGTATCTCAGTATTGATCACAACTCAAACTATATATATTTTGGAATCAACCTCAACCCTGTATAGCTAACTCCAACATTCACATATAGAGTGTCTATGGTTGTTCCGAAATATATATAGATGTGTCGACATGATAGGTCGAAACATTGTATACCTGTCTATGGTATCTCAAGATTACATAATATACAATACAAGTTGATTAAGTTATGGTTGGAATAGATTTGTTACCAATTTTCACGTAGCTAAAATGAGAAAAATTATCCAATCTTGTTTTACCCATAACTTCTTCATTTTAAATCCGTTTTGAGTGAATCAAATTGCTATGGTTTCATATTGAACTCTATTTTATGAATCTAAACAGAAAAAGTATAGGTTTATAGTCAGAAAAATAAGTTACAAGTCGTTTTTGTAAAGGTAGTCATTTCAGTCGAAAGAACGACGTCTAGATGACCATTTTAGAAAACATACTTCCACTTTGAGTTTAACCATAATTTTTGGATATAGTTTCATGTTCATAATAAAAATCATTTTCTCAGAATAACAACTTTTAAATCAAAGTTTATCATAGTTTTTAATTAACTAACCCAAAACAGCCCGCGGTGTTACTACGACGGCGTAAATCCGGTTTTACGGTATTTTTCGTGTTTCCAGGTTTTAAATCATTAAGTTAGCATATCATATAGATATAGAACATGTGTTTAGTTAATTTTAAAAGTCAAGTTAGAAGGATTAACTTTTGTTTGCGAACAAGTTTAGAATTAACTAAACTATGTTCTAGTGATTACGAGTTTAAACCTTCGAATAAGATAGTTTTATATATATGAATCGAATGATGTTATGAACATCATTACTACCTCAAGTTTAGTAGGTAAACCTACTGAAAGTGACAAGAAATGATCTAGCTTCAAAGGATCTTGGATGGCTTGAAAGTTCTTGAAGTAGGATCATGGCACAAAAACAAGTTCAAGTAAGATTTTTACTCGAATTAAGATAGTTTATAGTTATAGAAATTGAATCAAAGTTTGAATATGAATATTACCTTAAATAAGAAAGATAACCTACTGTATATAACAAAGGTTTCTTGATCTTAGATGATTACTTGGAATGGATTAGAAAGCTTGGAAGTAAATTAGTAAACTTGAAGGGATTTTTGAAGTGTTCTTGAAGTGTTCTTCCTATGATGATTATAGCTTGATTCTTGAAGTGATTTTTGATGAAGATGCTGATTAACTACTGAAAAAATACGTTCATAATAGTGTGTGTGTGTGTGTTGAGAGAGAATTAGAAAGAGAATTGGAAGTGAAATGGAGTGAATGATGAGTGGTAATTGGTGAGTGGTGAGTGGGGTTAAAAGGAGTTCTAGTTAGTTGACTAGCTCATGGTAGAAGTTAAAATTGATTAGTCATACATGACATAATCAAGAGTGGAATCCCATGCTAGTTCCTATTGGTATATACCCATAGTAAGTACGTTTTGAAGCTGTGTATAATACGGGTAAGAATACGACTAGAATTCTTGATGAAAGAAAAGAATGGGAAAGTAACTGTAACCATTTTCGTTAAGTATGAGTGTTTTGATATATGTCTCGAAGTCTTCCAAAAGTATTTTAATACATCTAAATACACTACATGTATATACATTTTAACTGAGTCGTTAAGTCATCGTTAGTCGTTACATGTAAGTGTTGTTTTGAAACCTTTAAGTTAACGATCTCAATTAATGTTGTTAACCCATTGTTTATTATATCTAATGAGATGTTAAATTATTATATTATTATGATATTATGATATATTAATATATCTTAATATGATATATATACATTTAAATGTCGTTACAACGATAATCGTTACATATATGTCTCGTTTCGAAATCCTTAAGTTAGTAGTCTTGTTTATATGTATATAACTCATTGTTAATATACTTACGGAGATACTTACTTATCATAATCTCATGTTAACCATATGTATATCCATATATATATCGTCATGTCGTTTTTACAAGTTTTAACGTTCGTGAATCGCCGGTCAACTTGGGTGGTCAATTGTCTATATGAAACATATTTCAATTAATCAAGTCTTAACAAGTTTGATTTCTTAACATGTTGGAAACATTTAATCATGTAAATATCAATCTCAATTAATATATATAAACATGGAAAAGTTCGGGTCACTACAGTACCTACCCGTTAAATAAATTTCGTCCCGAAATTTTAAGCTGTTGAAGGTGTTAACGAATCTTCTGGAAATAGATGCGGGTATTTCTTCTTCATATGATCTTCATGCTCCCAGGTGAACTCGGGTCCTCTACGAGCATTCCATCAAACCTTAACAATTGGTATCTTGTTTTGCTTAAGTCTTTTAACCTCACGATCCATTATTTCGACGGGTTCTTCGATGAATTGAAGTTTTTCGTTGATTTGGATTTCATCTAACGGAATAATGAGATATTCTTTAGCAAAACATTTCTTCAAATTCGAGACGTGGAAAGTGTTATGTACAGTCGCGAGTTGTTGAGGTAACTCAAGTCGGTAAGCTACTGGTCCGACACGATCAATAATCTTGAATGGTCCAATATACCTTGGATTTAATTTCCCTCGTTTACCAAATCGAACAACGCCTTTCCAAGGTGCAACTTTAAGCATGACCATCTCTCCAATTTCAAATTCTATATCTTTTCTTTTAATGTCAGCGTAGCTCTTTTGTCGACTTTGGGCGGTTTTCAACCGTTGTTGAATTTGGATGATCTTCTCGGTAGTTTCTTGTATAATCTCCGGACCCGTAATCTGTCTATCCCCCACTTCACTCCAACAAATCGGAGACCTGCACTTTCTACCATAAAGTGCTTCAAACGGCGCCATCTCAATGCTTGAATGGTAGCTGTTGTTGTAGGAAAATTCTGCTAACGGTAGATGTCGATCCCAACTGTTTCCGAAATCAATAACACATGCTCGTAGCATGTCTTCAAGCGTTTTTATCGTCCTTTCGCTCTGCCCATCAGTTTGTGGATGATATGCAATACTCATGTCTAGACGAGTTCCTAATGCTTGCTGTAATGTCTGCCAGAATCTTGAAATAAATCTGCCATCCCTATCAGAGATAATAGAGATTGGTATTCCATGTCTGGAGATGACTTCCTTCAAATACAGTCGTGCTAACTTCTCCATCTTGTCATCTTCTCTTATTGGCAGGAAGTGTGCTGATTTGGTGAGACGATCAACTATTACCCAAATAGTATCAAAACCACTTGCAGTCCTTGGCAATTTAGTGATGAAATCCATGGTAATGTTTTCCCATTTCCATTCCGGGATTTCAGGTTGTTGAAGTAGACCTGATGGTTTCTGATGCTCAGCTTTGACCTTAGAACACGTCAAACATTCTCCTACGTATTTAGCAACATCGGCTTTCACACCCGGCCACCAAAAATGTTTCTTGAGATCCTTGTACATCTTCCCCGTTCCAGGATGTATTGAGTATCTGGTTTTATGAGCTTCTCTAAGTACCATTTCTCTCATATCTCCAAATTTTGGTACCCAAATCCTTTCAGCCCTATACCGGGTTCCGTCTTCCCGAATATTAAGATGCTTCTCTGATCTTTTGGGTATTTCATCCTTTAAATTTCCCTCTTTTAAAACTCCTTGTTGCGCCTACTTTATTTGAGTAGTAAGGTTATAATGAATCATTATATTCATCGATTTTACTCGAATGGGTTCTCTGTCCTTCCTGCTCAAGGCATCGGCTACCACATTTGCCTTCCCCGGGTGGTAACGAATCTCAAAGTCGTAATCATTCAATAATTCAATCCACCTACGCTGCCTCATATTCAGTTGTTTCTGATTAAATATGTGTTAAAGACTTTTGTGGTCGGTATATATAATACTTTTGACCCCATATAAGTAGTGCCTCCAAGTCTTTAATGCAAAAACAACCGCGCCTAATTCCAAATCATGCGTCGTATAATTTTGTTCGTGAATCTTCAATTGTCTAGACGCATAAGCAATCACCTTCGTTCGTTGCATTAATACACAACCGAGACCTTGCTTTGATGCATCACAATAAATCACAAAATCATCATTCCCTTCAGGCAATGACAATATAGGTGCTGTAGTTAGCTTTTTCTTCAATAACTGAAACGCTTTCTCTTGTTCATCATTCCATTCAAATTTCTTCCCTTTATGCGTTAATGCAGTCAAGGGTTTTGCTATTCTGGAAAAGTCTTGGATGAACCTTCTGTAGTAACCAGCTAGTCCTAAAAACTGGCGTATGTGTTTCGAAGTTTTCGGGGTTTCCCACTTTTCAATAGTTTCTATCTTTGCCGGATCCACCTTAATACCTTCTTTGTTCACTATGTGACCGAGGAATTGAACTTCTTCCAACCAAAATGCACACTTTGAAAACTTAGCGTACAATTCTTCCTTCCTCAATACTTCTAACACCTTTCTCAAATGTTCACCGTGTTCTTGGTCATTCTTTGAGTAAATAAGTATGTCATCAATGAAAACAATGACAAACTTGTCAAGGTATGGTCCACACACTCGGTTCATAAGGTCCATGAGCACAGCTGGTGCATTAGTTAAACCAAACGGCATGACCATAAACTCGTAATGACCGTAACGTGTTCTGAAAGCAGTCTTTGGAATATCATCTTCTTTCACCCGCATTTGATGATACCCGGAACGTAAGTCAATCTTTGAATAAACAGACGAGCCTTGTAGTTGATCAAATAAGTCATTGATTCTCGGTAGTGGGTAGCGGTTCTTGATGGTAAGTTTGTTCAACTCTCGGTAGTCGATACACAACCTGAATGTACCATCTTTCTTCTTGACAAACAAAACAGGAGCTCCCCACGGTGATGTGCTTGGTCGAATGAAACCACGCTCTAAAAGTTCTTGTAATTGGCTTTGTAGTTCTTTCATCTCGCTGGGTGCGAGTCTGTAAGGAGCACGAGCTATTGGTGCAGCTCCTGGTACAAGATCTATTTGAAATTCAACGGATCGATGTGGGGGTAATCCCGGTAATTCTTTCGGAAATACATCGGGAATTTCTTTTGCAATGGGAACATCATTGATGCTCTTTTCTTCAGTTTGTACTTTCTCGACGTGTGCTAGAACAGCATAGCAACCTTTTCTTATTAGTTTTTGTGCCTTCAAATTACTAATAAGATGTAGCTTCGTGTTGCCATTTTCTCCGTACACCATTAAGGGTTTTCCTTTTTCTCGTATAATGCGAATTGTATTTTTGTAACAAACGATCTCTGCTTTCACTTCTTTCAACCAGTCCATACCGATTATCACATCAAAACTCCCTAACTCTACTGGTATCAAATCAATCTTAAATGTTTCGCTAACCAGTTTAATTTCTCGATTCCGACATATATTATCTGCTGAAATTAATTTACCATTTGCTAATTCGAGTAAAAATTTACTATCCAAAGGCGTCAATGGACAACTTAATTTAGCACAAAAATATCTACTCATATAGCTTCTATCCGCACCCGAATCAAATAAAACGTAAGCAGATTTATTATCAATAAGAAACGTACCCGTAACAAGCTCCGGGTCTTCCTGTGCCTCTGCCGCATTAATATTGAAAACTCTTCCGCGGCCTTGTCCATTCATGTTCTCCTGGTTCGGGCAATTTCTAATAATGTGGCCCGGTTTTCCACATTTATAACAAACTACATTGGAATAACTTGCTCCGACACTACTTGCTCCGCCATTACTCGTTCCGACACCATTTGTTCCTTTCGTTCTATTAACCCCTGGTCCGTAGACCTCACACTTCGCCG
Organism: Rutidosis leptorrhynchoides; assembly: GCF_046630445.1. NCBI lineage: Eukaryota > Viridiplantae > Streptophyta > Magnoliopsida > Asterales > Asteraceae > Rutidosis > Rutidosis leptorrhynchoides. The sequence goes on from NC_092339.1 coordinate 359,409,382, forward strand.
CGCTATAACCATTTCTTTTACACTTGTTGCAAAATTTGGTGCAGAACCCCGAGTGATACTTTTCACACCTTTGGCATAGCTGTTTCTGATTGTTGTTGTTGTTGCGGTTATTATTGTTGTTGGGATGATTGTTGTAGTTGCTGTTGTTGTTGTTGTTGTTGTTGGGCCGTTTGTTGTAGTTGCGATTGATGTTGCGATTGTTGGGATTATTGTTGCGATTATTGTTGTAATTGCTGTTGTTGTTGTATTGGTGATTCTTATCACCGTTTTCCTCCCACTTTCTTTTGACTTGCTTCACATTGGCCTCTTCAGCAGTCTGTTCTTTAATTCTTTCTTCAATCTGGTTCACTAGTTTGTGAGCCATTCTACATGCCTGTTGTATGGAGGCGGGCTCGTGTGAACTTATATCTTCTTGGATTCTTTCCGGTAATCCTTTCACAAACGCGTCGATCTTCTCTTCCTCATCTTCGAATGCTCCCGGACACAATAGGCACAATTCTGTGAATCGCCTTTCGTACGTGGTAATATCAAATCCTTGGGTTCGTAACCCTCTAAGTTCTGTCTTGAGCTTATTGACCTCTGTTCTGGGACGGTACTTCTAGTTCATCAAGTGCTTGAATGCTGACCATGGTAGTGCGTACGCATCGTCTTGTCCCACTTGCTCTAGATAGGTATTCCACCATGTTAACGCAGAACCTGTGAAGGGTATGCGTAGCGTACTTCACTTTGTCCTCTTCAGTACACTTACTTATGGCAAACACCGATTCGACCTTCTCGGTCCACCGTTTCAATCCGATCGGTCCTTCGGTTCCATCAAATTCCAAAGGTTTGCAGGCAGTGAATTCTTTGTAAGTACATCCTACACGATTTCCTGTACTGCTAGATCCAAGGTTATTGTTGGTATGTAGCGCAGCCTGTACTGCGGCTATGTTTGAAGCTAGAAAAGTACGGAATTCCTCTTCATTCATATTCACGGTGTGTCGAGTAGTCGGTGCCATTTCCTTCAAAATAGTCAAATGGAACAAGTTAATCATACAGAATATTAAGAGTAGTTAATAGTATTTCGTAGCATAATATGAACTCATTTATAAAAGCTTTTTCTTCATATTAGCGTTTTATAAGTTTAAATTCGGGTAGTACCTACCCGTTAAGTTCATACTTAGTAGCTAATATACAATTCAACTACTACAATTCTATATGAAAAACTGATTATAATAATATTTCGCGTTCAAACTTTTACACAATATTTTACAAACTTACAATACCGCTTATTTTACATATAGCATGAAATATAGCACACAATAAATTTGATACAAGATGGTTGTGAAGATAATTCTAGCTAGTACACAAGTCGTTCAGCAAAGGCACTAAAGACACGTAATTCATATGTCCAGAAATAAGTCATGCATTCTGGTTTTACTAGGATTACTTCCCATCCTTGGTCTTGTGGAACATAACCGTTATGGCCGTTGATAAGACAGCGTGTTGTAACGCCGTCAAAGGGACGAGGGTTACGTAATGTCCAACAGTCCCGTAACAATCTAAAAACCTCATTTCTTACCCCAATTACCGACTCCGTCACTTGTGGGAACGTTTTGTTTAATAGTTGTAGGCCGATGTTATTGTTCTCACTTTGGTGAGAAGCGAACATTACTAATCCGTAAGCATAACATGCTTCTTTATGTTGCATGTTAGCCGCTTTTTCTAAATCACGAAGTCCAATATTCGGATATATTGAGTCAAAATAATTTCTTAACCCATTGCGTAAAATAGCATTTGGGTTCCCCGCAATATATGCGTCAAAGTAAACACATCGTAACTTATGGATTTCCCAATGTGATATCCCCCATCTTTCAAATGAAAGCCTTTTATAAATCAAGGCATTCTTGGAACATTCTTCGAATGTCTTACAAACTGATCTCGCCTTAAATAGTTGTGCCGAAGAATTCTGACCGACTCTAGACAAGATTTCATCAATCATGTCTCTGGGTAGGTCTCTTAAAATATTGGGTTGTCTATCCATTTTGTGTTTTTATACTGTAAAATAGAACAAGAGTTAGATTCATAAAAAAAATACTTATTAATACAAGCAATTTTTACATATATCATAAAGCATAAGCACACTATATTACATATGTTACACCACACGAATACAACTATCTTATTCCGACTCGCTTGTTTCTTCTTCTTCGGTTTTGGTTCGTTTTGCCAAGTTTCTAGGGATATATGATGTTCCCCTAATACGAGCCGTCGTTTTCCACATTGGTTTAGAAAAACCTGGTGGTTTAGAGGTTCCCGGGTCATTGTTACAACTTAAGGACTTCGGGGGTTGACGATACATATAAAGTTCATCGGGGTTGGAATTAGATTTCTCTATTTTTATGCCGTTTCCTTTATTATTTTCTTTTGCCTTTTTAAATTCAGTTGGGGTAATTTCTATAACATCATCGGAATTCTCGTCGGAATCCGATTCATCGGAGAATTGGTAATCCTCCCAATATTTTGCTTCCTTGGCGGAAACACCATTGACCATAATTAACCTTGGTCGGTTGGTTGAGAATTTTCTTTTACTTAACCGTTTTATTATTTCCCCCACCGGTTCTATTTCTTCATCCGGTTCCGATTCTTCTTCCGGTTCCGATTCTTCTTCCGGTTCCGACTCTTCTTCCGGTTCCTCTTCGGGAACTTGTGAATCAGTCCACGAATCATTCCAATTTATATTTGACTCTTCATTATTATTAGGTGAGTCAATGGGACTTGTTCTAGAGGTAGACATCTATCACATAATATCAAACGCGTTAAGAGATTAATATATCACATAATATTCACATGTTAAAAATATATAGTTTCCAACAAAATTTGTTAAGCAATCATTTTTCAAGTAAACACGGTCGAAGTCCAGACTCACTAATGCATCCTAACAAACTCGATAAGACACACTAATGCAAAATTCTGGTTCTCTAAGACCAACGCTCGGATACCAACTGAAATGTCCCGTTCTTATTGATTAAAAACGTTCCATATTAATTGATTTCGTTGCGAGGTTTTGACCTCTATATGAGACGTTTTTCAAAGACTGCATTCATTTTAAAACATACCATAACCTTTATTTCATCAATAAAGGTTTTAAAAAGCTTTACGTAGATTATCAAATAATGATAATCTAAAATATCCTGTTTACACACGACCATTACATAATGGTTTACAATACAAATATGTTACAACAAAATAAGTTTCTTGAATGCAGTTTTTACACAATATCATACAAACATGGACTCCAAATCTCGTCCTTATTTAAGTATGCGACAGCGGAAGCTCTTAATAATCACCTGAGAATAAACATGCTTAAAACGTCAACAAAAATGTTGGTGAGTTATAGGTTTAACCTATATATATCAAATCGTAACAATAGACCACAAGATTTCATATTTCAATACACATCCCATACATAGAGATAAAAATCATTCATATGGTGAACACCTGGTAACCGACATTAACAAGATGCATATATAAGAATATCCCCATCATTCCGGGACACCCTTCGGATATGATATAAATTTCGAAGTACTAAAGCATCCGGTACTTTGGATGGGGTTTGTTAGGCCCAATAGATCTATCTTTAGGATTCGCGTCAATTAGGGTGTCTGTTCCCTAATTCTTAGATTACCAGACTTAATAAAAAGGGGCATATTCGATTTCGATAATTCAACCATAGAATGTAGTTTCACGTACTTGTGTCTATTTTGTAAATCATTTATAAAACCTGCATGTATTCTCATCCCAAAAATATTAGATTTTAAAAGTGGGACTATAACTCACTTTCACAGATTTTTACTTCGTCGAGAAGTAAGACTTGGCCACTGGTTGATTCACGAACCTATAACAATATATACATATATATCAAAATATATTTACAACACTTTTAATATATTTTGATGTTTTAAGTTTATTAAGTCAGCTGTCATCGTTAGTAACCTACAACTAGTTGTCCACAGTTAGATGTACAGAAATAAATCGATAAATATTATCTTGAATCAATCCACGACCCAGTGTATACGTATCTCAGTATTGATCACAACTCAAACTATATATATTTTGGAATCAACCTCAACCCTGTATATCTAACTCCAACATTCACATATAGAGTGTCTATGGTTGTTCCGAAATATATATAGATGTGTCGACATGATAGGTCGAAACATTGTATACCTGTCTATGGTATCTCAAGATTACATAATATACAATACAAGTTGATTAAGTTATGGTTGGAATAGATTTGTTACCAATTTTCACGTAGCTAAAATGAGAAAAATTATCCAATCTTGTTTTACCCATAACTTCTTCATTTTAAATCCGTTTTGAGTGAATCAAATTGCTATGGTTTCATATTGAACTCTATTTTATGAATATAAACAGAAAAAGTATAGGTTTATAGTCGGAAAAATAAGTTACAAGTCGTTTTTGTAAAGGTAGTCATTTCAGTCGAAAGAACGACGTCTAGATGACCATTTTAGAAAACATACTTCCACTTTGAGTTTAACCATAATTTTTGGATATAGTTTCATGTTCATAATAAAAATCATTTTCTCAGAATAACAACTTTTAAATCAAATTTTATCATAGTTTTTAATTAACTAACCCAAAACAGCCCGCGGTGTTACTACGACTGCGTAAATCCGGTTTTACGGTGTTTTTCGTGTTTCCAGGTTTTAAATCATTAAGTTAGCATATCATATAGATATAGAACATGTGTTTAGTTAATTTTAAAAGTCAAGTTAGAAGGATTAACTTTTGTTTGCGAACAAGTTTAGAATTAACTAAACTATGTTCTAGTGATTACGAGTTTAAACCTTCGAATAAGATAGTTTTATATATATGAATCGAATGATGTTATGAACATCATTACTACCTCAAGTTTAGTAGGTAAACCTACTGAAAGTGACAAGAAATGATCTAGATTCAAAGGATCTTGGATGGCTTGAAAGTTCTTGAAGTAGGATCATGACACAAAAACAAGTTCAAGTAAGATTTTTACTCGAATTAAGATAGTTTATAGTTATAGAAATTGAATCAAAGTTTGAATATGAATATTACCTTGAATAAGAAAGATAACCTACTATATATAACAAAGGTTTCTTGATCTTAGATGATTACTTGGAATGGATTAGAAAGCTTGGAAGTAAATTAGTAAACTTGAAGGGATTTTTGAAGTGTTCTTGAAGTGTTCTTCCTATGATGATTATAGCTTGATTCTTGAAGTGATTTTTGATGAAGATGATGATTAACTACTGGAAAAATACGTTCATAATAGTGTGTGTGTGTTGAGAGAGAATTAGAAAGAGAATTGGAAGTGAAATGGAGTGAATGATGAGTGGTAATTGGTGAGTGGTGAGTGGGGTTAAAAGGAGTTCTAGTTAGTTGACTAGCTCATGGTAGAAGTTAAAATTGATTAGTCATACATGACATAATCAAGAGTGGAATCCCATGCTAGTTCCTATTGGTATATACCCATAGTAAGTACGTTTTGAAGCTGTGTATAATACGGGTAAGAATACGACTAGAATTCTTGATGAAAGAAAAGAATGGGAAAGTAACTGTAACCATTTTCGTTAAGTATGAGTGTTTTGATATATGTCTCGAAGTCTTCCAAAAGTATTTTAATACATCTAAATACACTACATGTATATACATTTTAACTGAGTCGTTAAGTCATCGTTAGTCGTTACATGTAAGTGTTGTTTTGAAACCTTTAAGTTAACGATCTCAATTAATGTTGTTAACCCATTGTTTATTATATCTAATGAGATGTTAAATTATTATATTATCATGATATTATGATATATTAATATATCTTAATATGATATATATACATTTAAATGTCGTTACAACGATAATCGTTACATATATGTCTCGTTTCGAAATCCTTAAGTTAGTAGTCTTGTTTATATGTATATAACTCATTGTTAATATACTTATGGAGATACTTACTTATCATAATCTCATGTTAACCATATGTATATCCATATATATATCGTCATGTCGTTTTTACAAGTTTTAACGTTCGTGAATCGCCGGTCAACTTGGGTGGTCAATTGTCTATATGAAACATATTTCAATTAATCAAGTCTTAACAAGTTTGATTGCTTAACATGTTGGAAACATTTAATCATGTAAATATCAATCTCAATTAATATATATAAACATGGAAAAGTTCGGGTCACTACAGTGTATCGGCGTAACCACGGGTAACATAGACACCCGAAGACTTTGAGTCTGTTGTAGTTTGGTTTTCGTTTGAAGAGTATTTCGAGTGGTGAGCGGTTGTTGAGAGTGGGTGTGGGAAGATGGTTAATAAGGTAAGTTGCGGTGGTAACGGCATGTGACCAAAAATTTGTTGGAAGCCCGGCATGTTGAAGTAGCAAAAGGGTTGTGGACAGAAGATTTCGATGTGTACGTTCAGCAATGCCGTTGTGTGTGGGAGTGTGAGGCGGTGTAGTGAAATGCGAGATGCCATGGGTGTTTAAATAGGATGCAAGCACCGTGTATTCGCCTCCATTATCGGTGTACAGTGATCATATAGGATGTTGAAGATAATTTTCAGCTAGCCTCTTAAACTGAGGAAAAATGTTTGCGACATCAGTCTTTCTTGTGATGGGGTACAGGCTGTACAGCCATATATACCTTGAATAATGATCAACAAATGTTACATAGTATCGGTTTTGATCATGTGAAGCACTCGTAAGGCCCCAAGCATCGGAGTAAACAAGTTCTAAGGGATGAGTGCTAGTAAGAGATGATTCCGCAAATGGTAACTTATGACTTTTATTGCAAAAATATGAATTACAATGAGAGCTAGAACTCGAGTTACATAGCAGATTTGCAGACTTAATAATAAAGGATAAAGTGCAAGATGATGGATGGCCTAGCCGGAGATGCCATTTGGTGTTGTCACTGATGGAAATTAGGTTTTTTATGTGATCTCGGACTGGTTAAATAGTGCAGATCATTGCGGCTTCCCCTTGAAGAAGTGGCGCCTTCACAAGAAAAAAAATAAGGAACAAATTCCAACGAAACTTTGTTAGATCTTGCGAATTTGGCAACAGAAATGAGATTTCTTTTGCACTTAGGAACACATAAAATAACAATTAGTTTTAAAATGTGAGATGGACTTTTAAATGAAGTTTGTCCAAGGTGAGTAATTTGTAAACATGTGCCGTCTCCTAGGACAATTTCCTATGGACCACCATAATCGGTAAAAGATTGTAGGTTGCTTGGATCAGAGGTGACATGGTGTGAGGCACCGGTGTCAAACATCCATTGAGGAGAGTTGTTGTGAGTCGCGTTCGTGTAGTTGATACTTGGTGAGATGTCGTTTTCACGTAGGAATTTGGCTAAGGTACGACAATCTCTGGCGAAGTGTCCATCACGTGAGCAGTAATGTGACGATCGCTCCAAATCCATATGGACGAACACGTCATTCATCGATTTCATTGCGAGGTATTTGACCTCTATATGATATGTTTTGTAAACATTGCATTCTTTTGAAAAGGCACACCATAAATGAATATTTAAATCAAAGGTTTTCAACATTTGATGATTTCTACATATAGACAATCACCGTAAATAATAGTTTACAATAGTACTTCCATTGACAATGCAGTCAAAATAAGATACACGGTGATGATTTGGTGAATGCAACGTTTCCTTGATAAACATGTCATGTAAGACTCCATGCACATAGCTTGTCTAACATATAAGCAAACAGCGGAAGACTTCTAGGGAACCTGAGAATAAACATGCTAACAAGGGTCAACACAAAGGTTGGTGAGTTCATAGTTTTAATGTTTCGTATAATCTGTATATAAAGGTGGATCACAAGATTTCAGTTGTTTCATCCAGAAACGTTTATCAAAATATTCTACAAAATTGAGCACCCTGGTAACTAAACTTAACGTATATATAATTTGTACCCTTTGTATAATCATCTTAATAATACATGCAAACCAACGTGTACGCTTCTCAAATAGCATACGTCCGTTAAAAGGCTAGCGCTCTAGCTCGGACGGGGATGTCAAGCCCTATGGATCCATATACTGTTATTCGCGCCCACCAGTCCATATCCTATGTACTGGCAGCTACTAGTTACCAAAGCTAAGGGATTTTCGGTTCAAACTCAGTGTAGAATTAAGTATGTACTTGTATCCATTGCGTTTAAAATAAATTGCATGTATTCTCAGCCCAAAAATATATATTGCAAAAGCAATTAAAAAGGGAGCAATGAAACTCACCTTAGCAGCATATAAAGTCGTTCACCAAAATGTGATCGAAACACGGATTACCAAATAACCGTAGATCTCAACCTAGAGAACATATGTTGGTCAATAAAGGTCTATCAAGCTAGGTCAGGTCATAGTGTATCACAATCCTAATGCTCGATATTGACATACAAAAGTTATCCAATGTTGTTTCAAAAAGTCAATTTTGACAATAGTTTAACAAAACGAGACGTACCTTATATAAGGATTCATTTACTCGGTTGGTAATATTCAAAAATTCAATTTATCAATCCCGTAAACAAGTTGTTTAAATCTTAATTGTAGATTCAAAAGCAATTTCAATTAACTTCAATCATAATTCAGTTGCTCACATCTTTTAATCCGTTCATCGAAATTATTCGATATCTAAATGAAAAGTTATTGATTTTTCGTCAGCTTTCCAAAAACATGTATATCATATACCTTTTACCAGTAATATATGTATTTAATTCGTGGTACATCATAAACTGTTTAACAAGGAAATTTAGCATGCAAGCATGTATAAATATATATACTCGAGCACTAGACATGGATACACAATTATTATATAAAAGATAAAATATAAGTACTTACATATCAATATTGAGATTCAATATTGTAGAAAAGTACGTAGACGTAACGGAGATGATAACACTAGGTTTGACTTGCAAATAATACCCATGAATATTACCCATAACCTCCTTGGCAATAACCCATAATTTCCTTAGCTTTATCCGGCTCATAAAACTATTTTGAAAGTGACACGCTCATCACCTAATCGTAGTATTTTATGTATAATACTAATAATAATACAAATACTACTAATAATAATAAAATTAATAATAATATTAATCTTAATAATAATAATAATAATAATAATAATAATAATAATAATAATAATAATAATTAATAAATATAATACGGAGAAATTTTTAAATTAAAACAGAGGCAGATATCTCGAGCTTTATAGGTGTGGCCTGTCCAGGACTGCCATGCGATCGCATGGCCTCCAAGACCATTTTCCATGCGATCGCATGGGATGGATTTCCAGCTCATGATCTTTTAACTTCTAGTTTGTCTACATATTTTTTAATTATTAATATAATATATTTAATTTATATAATTAATTATATATTATATTAAATTCACATGCATAGTTGACTTGTAATTTTCGTTCCGATAAGTCGTACGTCGTCACTCGACTTATGTCCCGGTTCCGGTTTTTCGAACGTCCTATCGTATACTGAGAAAACTTGTACTTTACGTTTCGTGAATCGTACATTTGTCAAAATATAGTCTTAAATCATCCATAAACTATACCAATGTAGCAATTCAATGTAGCAATTCACTGTAGCAAATAGTGATTTTCAAAAACACTGTAGCATTTTGGGTACTGTAGCAATTTGAAAATGTTACTATCGTTTACTAAATAACTTGAAATTATATATATGTATATATTTTTTTTAATATACATAAATCAGTTTTTAAATACACATTGGAAGTTATTTATAAATAAATTTTAATAATAAATATTTCAATTTATCATATATATTCAAATAGATATTTAAACCAATAAGTTTAATGTACGGTATCAAATAATTAATACATTGTTACCTTTTCAAGTTATAGTATATATGTATCTATTTACATATAATTGTTCGCGAATCGTCGAAAACAACCGAAGGGTATTTAAATATATAAAAGTAGTTCAAAAATTTTGAGATTCAGTTTTACAGACTTTGCTTATCGTGTTGAAAATGTTAATCATACAAAGATTAAGTTTAAATTTGGTCAGAAATTTTCGGGTCATCACAAGTAAGTACATGTTGCATCTTTATTGTATGGTGGTGAGGGATTGCTTTTAGGATGCCAGGTGGTTCGAAATGAATTTGAATTTCAATTATACTCATGAGTTTTTGGCTTTCGACCACTATTGTTTGGTCGACTTGTACGATTGCCATGTTGCGTGTAGTTCAATGTAGGTATTATTGGTGTAATAGGTTTGGTGGAGTTCTTTTGTTGTGTTTCATAGTCAACGAGCTTGTAGTGAAGTTCACCGAATGAGATAGGTTTTTCACGAGCACGAACTGCGGCACATATTTCTTTAATATCGTTGCCGAGTCAATGAAGGATATGAAGTACCAGATCATCTTCATCCATAGGAGAGTCGACCAAGGCTAGTTCATCTGCAATCCCGCGCATTTCTTGAAGACAAGTAGCAATAGTTTTATCTTCAGAGGTGTTCTCAATGAGTCGTTGTTTGAGCGATATTATTCTCGTGCGAGATTTGTTGTCATAGAGAGTTGACAGCCGATCTCATGCTTGCTTAGAAGTATCTAGAGATGCGATATGGGTTTGGATTGTTGTGGAGCAACTGCCTAACACCGCATTAAGAATAACTTGATCTTACCTGTACCATTTGGAATAGGATGGGTTTGGCTTGTTTTCAATAGTTTGTGATGGAGGTTTGGTGGAACCATCTACAAAGCCTAAGAGATCGAAACCAATCAGCGTTGAAAAAAGTTGTCGCCGCCATACAACAAAGTTGGATTGGGTGAGTTTTGTGGATAAGTGAGTAGGGACGAGTTGCTGCCCATGATGACAATGGTGATTACGACCAGTTGAAGTCGATTTTACAGCTCTAATACCATATAATGATAAGGGCCAATGATAGGAATTTCTTGTATATACATTGCTCTACACGATGATGTTTATATATACATACAACATTAACTCTGTTGGACAAAGTCCAAGTATTTGACAAACATTTAAGTTGTCAAATTGGAATTGAAGTTTGCATGCTAAACAAGTGGCTATGACTATTATATGCTTTCACATGCTTGCCTAACTTTGTTGAAGTCAAAGGAAAAGTTTGAATTGTAGTTTGCATCTTCACATGTCAAGTTGGTTATTGGTTTCACATATAGTTTTCACATGTATATATGTTGATCTATAAATACATAGCATGCAGAGATGAGAAGATCATTCAATAGTGGGATCAAATGATCCAAGTAAGGATCAAGTATCACAAATGATAAAACATAGTTGATAGTGTTTCAACGGAGTGTGTTTGTTTTTGAGGTCTTAGAGTTTTATTCTTGTAAGAAGTGTAAAAGTGTGTACGGGAAACTTAGATTTTATCCTAAATCTAAGGGGCTTGGGTTTGGGTTAACTCATAGTGTACTTTTTCTTGTACTAGGTTCTTTTATATTATAAGAATAAAGGAGACTCTTGGGGTGGACGTAGGCAGGGTTTTGCCGAACCACGTTAAATCGTCGTGTTATCAGTTACTTTATATTGCATTATATTATTTCTCTCAAGTTTGTCTCAAACAATTATATCCTGGCTTCCGCTGGGGTGGGTGCGTTAGGTAAATTGTCATAACAAACTCCCTTTCAATGATACGGGGAGTGATGTGGAACGGATTAACTCGTTGCTTACTTGGAGGCAAAGGAAGTCATAGAATTTATTTATGTTATTTATCTATTGGTTTATACGGAGTATTATTTGTTTACTTAATTAGAGTTGGTGTAGGTTTAGAGTCGTAGTCGGTTACGGTGTGTTATCATTTATTTTAAATATACTCCGCATAAGTGTAGCCATCGATCTATCTTCCTCTTATTGAAAATAATAATATTAATTATTCTAGTTTCTTGCGTACAATTCTAATTACGTGAGTAAATCTATTGATTAAAGCACGTTGGTGTTTTAATATTTGTTGTGAAGAGCGTTTGTCTTCCAACGGGTCCTTTGATCCTTATCAATTGGTATTCAGAGCAATCGATCCAATCTATCATAATTTCAATTAGTTGGGTTTCTCCCACGTTTGAATTTTTGATAATCTATCCACCATATCTTAATTCTGATTAGTTGGGTCTCTCCCACGTTTGAGTTTTGATATTCAAAAAAAAAAAAAAATCGTCGTTACTGTTCACTCCGAAATCACTATTCATCATCCGAAAACGCTTCAGAATACTATTCATCGTCAGAAAACACGTCAGGAAATCACTTTTCATAAAAAAAAACAAATTTTTTTTCCTTGTTTCAATGGCCGACGATAAAGGTAATCAAAATCCTGATCTCACTATCGCCCTCAAAAGACTCAAGAAAATGCTAGATATAGTAAACAAATCTAACGAGCGTGCAAAACAACGATGGATTGAAGAAGAAAATCGAAGAGCCAATTATGGTGTACAACCTTGTATCGAGTCACAACAATATCATCAATATGAACTATCACAATACCACCAACGCCCTGTCTACTATCAACCACAACTTTACCATCAACCCTGCTATCAACCACAACCCTACCATCAACCCTACTATCAACCATAACTCTACCAGCAGAGTCATCCTGTTATGGAGAATCTTGATACGGAAGAGTTCTTTGATTCGATGAAAAGTTTAATAGCGAGGTTGAGAAAATTAGAATCAGATCGTATGGAGAATCGTGATAAAATTGTTGAAGAAGCGAGTCAGGTGAAGGTAGAAAGTATGTCCTTGTAACAGACTGAAACCCGGGCTAGTTGTAAGTGGACTATTTTGCCCTTAGGGTTTGTGTAAGTCTTAAGTGCTTTTTATTTAAATTATTTAATTAGTGTTTTATTATATTTGTGTTGTGTCTAGTTTGTGACAAGGGTCCCAGAACAGGTTTGTTTATTTTATTTGGACCTCGTTTGGGTTACCTAATCCTGTACGAAAGATATCTGATAACTGGTAAATACCCGTGTGTTGCACAGTGTGGGAATTAATCCCAAATATGTGACTAGTGTACTGCCTTCTTCTTTCCATTTCTAGAATTTTCCCACACACACCCGTACCTTCATCCCTCCCACCTAACCAAACCCTAATTCTCCATTGTTGATCTTGAGCTCGAATTGGTCTTGAAATCACGTTCTTTACACTCTACTGATTCTTTTAAGGTATGAATCATGAGCTTTCATGATCAATTTAGTGTTAAAATGGTGTTTTTAAGTGTATTTGTTCATAAGCTTGATTTTGTGTCAAAATCCATGGATTTGATGTTGTTATGGTCAAAACTTTATGGGTTTATAGTCTATAACATGTAGTAATTGAGTTGTGGTAAGTTTTGGTGTCGAAAACGAGCTCTAGATCGAGTTTTGGTGAATTTAGCTTGAAGTCCGTAGGTTGTGTTCAGAATCTGCAGATGATGAACACAGTCGGCCGACTGTCGGTCGACAGTCGACCGACTGGCTAGTGAACCGACCGACTGAGTTCGACTTTCGGCCGATTGTGGTGATACCAAATAAGTCGACCGATTGGGAAAGTCAGTCGACCGGTTGTGTCAAAAGTCGACCGACTGTCTATGTCAGTCGACCGATTGAGGAGACAGTCGACCGACTGTGTGTACAGGGCAGAATGTTTTACCAAAGTGCCTTTTTTCTAGCCGTTATGCTGCCCGTTTATATTTTGGTGTTCAGGATGTAAATTTTGAAAGTGCACAAGTGTTAAGCATGGAAATTTTAGCGGACACGTTTTTTTTATGAATTTGCTATAATTCGCTGTCAGTGTGTCTAATCTTGATGGGAACACTATTCTAACTTGGTTTTTGTTGTTCTCAGGAGATAAGGACAAGGAAGAAGCTCAGAAATAATAACTGAGCAGTTGCTGGTAATTGGTGAGTGGGTCTATCTACGGATAGAGTTTAAGTAGCATATCATGCTACTGTGGTTGACTCTTTTACCATGCATAGTGTAGGAATTGCCATGATAGAATAATATCGTTTGCCTGATGTTGTATGTGAATTATGTGTACACTGTGTGAATGGCACCAGTCGGGCCTAGGGAGACTGGGGACTCGAGACCGTGCCTAGGAGAGGTTAGAGTCCGTATGAGGTCAACCGTGCCTAGGGGAGGTTGGGTCCATAGGCTACTAATTGTGGAGTATAGTGTGAATGATGCATCCCCTGCATCTGGATAACTATACTGTTAATTGAGTAGCAGGGACTATCGGTAGACTCAGGCCCGATCAGCTGGGAGTCGTGTGCTCGTACAAGCCGCCGATCCTCGTATTGTCTTATTGTATGCTAGTTGATAGTTAGCATGTGTTGTTGTTGGTATATAGCTTGTGTGTGACTTAAGCTATATATGTTAGATAGATTCCATTCACTTAGCGGTGCGCTAATCCCCCACATATTCTCCCCTTGCAGGTTTAGGTACTGCTAGTCGGGAAGGGTGCTATTGCAGAAGACATGTTTGACAACCCAACTCTGATGTGGACTTTTGTATAAATAATGTTTTGTGATAACGTAACACCGTTGTGTAAACTTAAACGTAATGACGTGACTTATATTGTGTTTGTTAATAAAGTCTTCCGCTGTGTATTTAAAAAAAAAAATGGCCGGTGTTACAATTTGGTATCAGAGCTGGGGCCCGCATCGATTTGCACTGCGGGGACGCAGTGTCCCGAAGGGGGGGAGAGTTGTAACAGACTCGTCCCACATCGGTGAGAGAGGAAAACAAAGCACTCCTTATAAGGGTGTGGATACCTCTTCTGGTATGACGCGTTTTGAGGGTGTTTACCCGAGAAGCAAATCCGTGAGGTAGAAGTGCGATCCGGGGTTGTACTCGTGCGCGGGTAGCCCGTCGGTGATCGGCTTGTGTCCAAAGCGGACAATATCATACTACAGGCTGATGGTGATGTTACTTATGGTATCAGAGCATGGTTTGGCAGCAAATACGTGAGCGTACCTTGTTCCCAAACCCTGAGGCAAGTCAAACATGTCTGTGGGAGTGGGGGCTAAGTGAAAATAGGATATACGTGTGTTAGTTGTGATTGAACTAACTGTTATCCACTAAGCTTTTGTGTAAGCTGTTTTGTAGCACAGGTATGGCTGATAGAAACGCAACTGGCCCATCCAACCCCAGAACATTTAGAGCACCAGAAGAGGGTGTTGAGTCTGATGATGATCAGAGTAGTTACATCCTTCAATTAGAAAGTAAGCTAAAAGAGGCTGAGGACAAAATTAATGAGCTTGAATTGGCATGGCATTCTGGAAATGATGATACACCACCTGGATTCCCAACCGCGCAATCCCAAACGATACCTAATGTGCACCAGAACCAGTTTCAGAATCAAATACCTAACCAATATTATATGCCACCGCAAAACACTTTTACTTACCAAAATCCCATGATGATGAACCCGTACCAAATGCAAATGTTCCAACAACCTTACATGCAACCACCCAAAAGATGTACTTATAAGAACTTCCGTGATTGCAAACCCTCTGAGTTTTCTGGAAGTACTGATCCGACTGTAACTCTCAATTGGTTGCGAGAAATTGAAAGGGTATTTGAAGCGTGCCAGTGTGAACCCGAGCTGAAAGTGACATATGCTAGTCGAATGTTGAAAGGTAGGGCTATGATTTGGTGGGATTCCTTGATTTCCAGTATACAGAAAGAACAAGTGAGTATGATCACTTGGGAGCAGTTTCATGGAAAGGTGTGTGAACAGTACTGTAATCCATTTGATATGAACCGAATCAAGACTGAGTTTCTTGAAATGAAGATGACACCTCAAATGACGATCGACGAGGTAGTAGAGAAGTATATGGATAAACTAAGGTTTGTACAACAGTGGGTGCCAGATGAAGCGTCTCGTATACAACATTTTGTTAATATCATTTTGCCAGAGTACCGAACTTTTGTTAGAATGGCTACGTCGTTGTCTCAAGCAGTTGTGATGGCTAAGATGGTAGAAAGTGATGTTCAGGCCGCCAGAAATAGAATGTTTGGTAATGTGCTACAACAAGGTGGGCAAGTATCTGGTCAATCAGGATCTAAATTCAAGAAGTCTAGTGGGTTTAAATCGAAGGGTAAAAGTGGTCAGAGTAGTTCTGGATCTGGATCAGGTAAAGGGAATTGGTGTCACACGTGTCGATCTTCTCACAGTGGTCAGTGTTCTGAGGCTACAAGAAGATGCTTAAAGTGTGGTGTGGTTGGGCATGAGTCTTCAGCATGTCCGTATCCGAATAGTGTGTGTTGGAGTTGTCATAAACCAGGGCATCGTGCAGTTAGTTGTCCGTCGAAAAGTGGTAGTTCCGGGGCAGGGTCAGGGGCGCGTTCAGCATCAGCCGTAGGGTCAACTGCCTCGAGTGGGCAGAAGAGGAAGAACCCTCCAACAGCAGAGGCTAGAGCTTTTCAGATGTCAGTTGAGAATGCTGTGGCAACCGACGAAGTAATCACCGGTATGTTTCTAATCAACTCAATACCTGCTCGTGTATTGTTTGATTGTGGTGCCAATAGGTGTTTTATGTCCCTAGATTTCTATGCTAAGTTGAATTTACCAGCTAATGTGTTACCCAAGCCGGTTAGTGTAGAAGTAGCCGATGGTAAGATCACACCAGTCACAACATATGTGTCTGGGGTTTGTATAGAGATTGAAGGGAAGTCTTTCCCGGTGACTTGTTTAGTGTTACCTATTCCTAGCTTTGATGTAGTATTAGGAATGGATTGGTTGAGCTCGCTTAGGGCTAATATTAAGTGTGATAGGAAAATGATTACCTTTCGTTTGACCGATGGAACCCGTGTTGTGGCCCGAGGGGAGCGGGGCGGGTATAATTTTCCGTTGATAACCATGATGAAAGCGAAAAAGTAGATGGAAAAGGGTTGTGATTCGTTTCTTGCGTATGTGATTGATGCGAAGAAAGAAAAGAGAACAGTGGCCGATATTCCAGTAGTATCAGAATTTCCCGAAGTGTTCCCAGATGAGTTACCAGGTCTGCCGCCGGTAAGGGAAGTCGAATATAAGATTGAGTTGGTTCCTGGAACAACTCCAGTTGCAAAAGCTCCATACCGATTAGCGCCGTCTGAAATCCGTGAAATGATGTCACAGATTCAAGAGTTATTAGATCGTGGATTTATCCGACCGAGTTCTTCACCGTGGGGTGCTCCGGTGTTGTTTGTTAAAAAGAAAGATGGTTCAATGCGTATGTGTATTGATTATCGTGAATTGAACAAAAGAACAGTGAAGAATAAGTATCCGTTACCTCGAATAGACGATTTGTTCGACCAGTTACAGGGTGCTTCATTCTTTTCTAAGATAGACTTACGATCCGGATATCATCAGGTTCGTGTTGCTGAATCAGATATACCGAAAACAGCGTTCAGAACAAGGTATGGTCATTATGAATTTCTTGTCATGCCGTTTGGGTTGACGAATGTGCCAGCAGTCTTCATGGATCTAATGAATAGAGTGTGTCGTCCATTCTTATATAAGTTTGTGATTGTCATTATTGATGATATATTGGTGTATTCGAAAACAGAGAGTGAACATGCTGAACATCTGAGATTGGTTTTGAACTTGTTAAAACGTGAGCAACTATTTGCAAAATTTTCAAAGTGTGAATTTTGGTTACGTGAAGTGCAGTTTTTGGGTCATGTGATTTGTACCGAGGGTATAAAAGTTGATCCGACAAAGATAGAAGCGGTAATGAATTGGAATTCTCCGAGGACTCCGACTGAGATTAAGAGTTTTCTGGGATTGGCTGGTTATTATCGCAAGTTTATCAAAGATTTCTCTAAAATAGCGGGTCCATTGACTAAGTTGACTCGTAAAGATATAGCCTTTCGATGGACTGATGAACAGGAAAAGGCTTTTCAGATATTGAAACAGCTACCGTGTCAAGCACCAGTGTTAGCTTTACCAGAAGGTTCAGATGACTTCGTGGTATACTGTGATGCATCATATGCTGGGTTGGGTTGTGTATTAATGCAAAGAGATAAAGTAATCGCCTACGCCTTACGACAGTTGAAAGTTCATGAGAAGAATTATCCAGTGCACGATCTTGAAATGGCTGCAGTAGTGTTTGCTTTGAAACTGTGGAGACACTATTTGTATGGAACCCATTGTGTTATATGTACAGATCACAAGAGTTTGCAGTATATCTTCTCACAGAAAGAATTGAATATGCGTCAGAGACGATGGCAAGAGTTGATCAAAGATTATGATTGTGAAATTAAATATCATCCGGGTAAGGCAAATGTGGTTGCAGATGCGCTAAGTCGTAAAAAGTCAAGTGAAAATGTGAAATTCCTTCGTTTGAATGTAACTTCAGATTTGATTAACAGCTTAAGAACCGTTCAGGCCTGTGCTTTGGAGGACGAACATATTAAATATGAACAAATGATCAAACGAAAAGTGGACTTAAGTGATGACTCACGTGGACTAAAGACTTTAAACAATCGTGTTTGGGTACCTAAGCTTGGAGATTTGAGGGATTTAATTATGATAGAAGCTCACAAATCCAAATTGACAGTACATCCGGGTAGTAATAAGATGTATCATGATTTGAAAGCAGTGTATTGGTGGCCGACAATGAAAACAGATATCGCTCGATATGTTGAAAAGTGTCATATATGTGCTCAAGTGAAGGCATAACATCAGAAACCTTATGGTTCGCTACGTCAGTTACAGATTCCAGAGTGGAAATGGGAACATATAACGATGGATTTTGTGACCAAACTACCAAGAACTCAGAAACGACACGATATGATTTGGGTAATAGTGGATCGTCTAACTAAAAGTGCTCATTTTCTTGCTACTCATGAAACAGCTTCGTTAAGTGAGTTAGCCGAATTGTATGTTAAAGAAATAGTTAGTCGACATGGCGTGCCATTATCGATCATTTCAGACAGAGATTCCAGATTTGTGTCGAATTTTTGGAACAGTCTTCAACAGAATTTGGGTACACGTGTGAATTTAAGTACAGCTTATCATCCTCAGACAGATGGTCAGAGTGAAAGAACGATACAGACTTTGGAGGATATGTTAAGGGCTTGTGTGTTAGAATACGGTGGTTCGTGGGATACACATTTACCGTTGGTCGAATTCGCGTATAATAATTCATATCATTCGAGTATAGGGATGCCGCCCTATGAAATGTTGTATGGTCGTCGTTGCAGAACTCCGACTTGTTGGTTAGAAGCCGGGGAGAAACAGTTTGCAGGTCCCGTAATTGTTCAAATGACAGCCGAAAAAGTTGCAATTGCGCGAGAAAAGTTGAAAGCCGCTAGAGATAGACAGAAAATGTATGCTGATCCGCGTAGACGTTCGGTAACCTTTAGTGTGGGTGAACGAGTGTATCTGAAAGTTTCGCCGTGGAAAGGGGTTATCAGATTCGGTAAACGCGGTAAGTTAGCACCGAGATTTATTGGTCCATTTCAGATCAGTGAAGTGTTGAATGATCAGACTGTGGTGTTAGATCTTCCGCCAGAGTTAGCCGGAATTCATAATACATTTAACGTGTGTTATCTTCGTAAGTGCAAAGTCGATGATGAAACGCAACTCCTTCCTTTAGAAGATTTAAGGGTCGATTTGAATAAGAAATTGGTGGAAGAGCCGGTCCGTGTAGTTGACCGAAAGGTGACTAAGTTGAGAAATAAAGAGATACCGATGGTATTGATCGAGTGGAAACACAGTTTGGGTTCTAATCTTACGTGGGAAACAGAAGAGTTGATGAGAAACCGCTACCCTCATTTGTTTGACCAAGACCAGATTCCGAGGACGGAATCTCCTTAAGGGGGGTGGATTTGTAACAGACTGAAACCCGGGCTAGTTGTAAGTGGACTATTTTGCCCTTAGGGTTTGTGTAAGTCTTAAGTGCTTTTTATTTAAATTATTTAATTAGTGTTTTATTATATTTGTGTTGTGTCCAGTTTGTGATAAGGGTCCCAGAACAGGTTTGTTTATTTTATTTGGACCTCGTTTGGGTTACCTAATCCTGTACGAAAGATATCTGATAACTGGTAAATACCCGTGTGTTGCACAGTGTGGGAATTAATCCCAAATATGTGACTAGTGTACTGCCTTCTTCTTTCCATTTCTAGAATTTTCCCACACACACCCGTACCTTCATCCCTCCCACCTAACCAAACCCTAATTCTCCATTGTTGATCTTGAGCTCGAATTGGTCTTGAAATCACGTTCTTTACACTCTACTGATTCTTTTAAGGTATGAATCATGAGCTTTCATGATCAATTTAGTGTTAAAATGGTGTTTTTAAGTGTATTTGTTCATAAGCTTGATTTTGTGTCAAAATCCATGGATTTGATGTTGTTATGGTCAAAACTTTATGGGTTTATAGTCTATAACATGTAGTAATTGAGTTGTGGTAAGTTTTGGTGTCGAAAACGAGCTCTAGATCGAGTTTTGGTGAATTTAGCTTGAAGTCCGTAGGTTGTGTTCAGAATCTGCAGATGATGAACACAGTCGGCCGACTGTCGGTCGACAGTCGACCGACTGGCTAGTGAACCGACCGACTGAGTTCGACTTTCGGCCGATTGTGGTGATACCAAATAAGTCGACCGATTGGGAAAGTCAGTCGACCGGTTGTGTCAAAAGTCGACCGACTGTCTATGTCAGTCGACCGATTGAGGAGACAGTCGACCGACTGTGTGTACAGGGCAGAATGTTTTACCAAAGTGCCTTTTTTCTAGCCGTTATGCTGCCCGTTTATATTTTGGTGTTCAGGATGTAAATTTTGAAAGTGCACAAGTGTTAAGCATGAAAATTTTAGCGGACACGTTTTTTTATGAATTTTCTATAATTCGCTGTCAGTGTGTCTAATCTTGATGGGAACACTATTCTAACTTGGTTTTTGTTGTTCTCAGGAGATAAGGACAAGGAAGAAGCTCAGAAATAATAACTGAGCAGTTGCTGGTAATTGGTGAGTGGGTCTATCTACGGATAGAGTTTAAGTAGCATATCATGCTACTGTGGTTGCCTCTTTTACCATGCATAGTGTAGGAATTGCCATGATAGAATAATATCGTTTGCCTGATGTTGTATGTGAATTATGTGTACACTGTGTGAATGGCACCAGTCGGGCCTAGGGAGACTGGGGACTCGAGACCGTGCCTAGGAGAGGTTAGAGTCCGTATGAGGTCAACCGTGCCTAGGGGAGGTTGGGTCCATAGGCTACTAATTGTGGAGTATAGTGTGAATGATGCATCCCCTGCATCTGGATAACTATACTGTTAATTGAGTAGCAGGGACTATCGGTAGACTCAGGCCCGATCAGCTGGGAGTCGTGTGCTCGTACAAGCCGCCGATCCTCGTATTGTCTTATTGTATGCTAGTTGATAGTTAGCATGTGTTGTTGTTGGTATATAGCTTGTGTGTGACTTAAGCTATATCTATTAGATAGATTCCATTCACTTAGCGGTGCGCTAATCCCCCACATATTCTCCCCTTGCAGGTTTAGGTACTGCTAGTCGGGAAGGGTGCTATTGCAGAAGACATGTTTGACAACCCAACTCTGATGTGGACTTTTGTATAAATAATGTTTTGTGATAACGTAACACCGTTGTGTAAACTTAAACGTAATGACGTGACTTATATTGTGTTTGTTAATAAAGTCTTCCGCTGTGTATTTAAAAAAAAATGGCCGGTGTTACAGTCCTCGTGTCTAGAAAACGGAAGTAATATCGAGGAAATGGAGAGTGATGAAGTCGTTATTAGTGTTAAAGAAGGTAAAGAATCTGCAACACAGGATTCTGACTTGTTGGGCTTTGGTTTAGAAAAGGAGAATTTTTTCATATGTAAAGTAGCCGCGAGTTCTAAAGTTATTTTTGATAAAGGTGAGGTTGTAGCGGTTTCAAAAGATGATGGAGGCAAGAAAATATCATATGTTTTTTTGAATAACTCCATAAATTCAAGCAAGAGGATTAATAAAGGGGATTTATGTGTGTCTAAACCGGGAATTGAGAACTCGAGGTCGAGTTCTTTTCAAGAAGAGGAGAATGGTCAAAGGGTTTTAGAGCATAATACTTTGTCAAGAGGTTGTCACAAACTTATTTGGAATGACGATGATGAATTTGTCATTGGTGCGTTTGCATTTGACCAGGGCATATCATTTTATTTGAGTTACACTGTTCACCGAGTCGTCATTGATTGGTTTGTCTTTGATTCGGGTATATCGTTCTATTCGAGTTGGAACTCGAGGGCGAGTTCTTTTCAAGTGGGGAAGACTAATGTGGAACGGATTAACTCGTTGCTTACTTGGAGGCAAAGGAAGTCATAGAATTTATTTATGTTATTTATCTATTGGTTTATACGGAGTATTATTTGTTTACATAATTAGAGTTGGTGTAGGTTTAGAGTCGTAGTCGGTTACGGTGTGTTATCATTTATTTTAAATATACTCCGCATAAGTGTAGCCATCGATCTATCTTCCTCTTATTGAAAATAATAATATTAATTGTTCTAGTTTCTTGCGTACAATTCTAATTACGTGAGTAAATCTATTGATTAAAGCACGTTGGTGTTTTAATATTTGTTGTGAAGAGTGTTTGTCTTCCAACGGGTCCTTTGATCCTTATCAGGGAGGATATTACTGGACTACCAAATATACATAGAATAAATTCTAAATATGGACCTAAACAATAGCTGTGAAATATATGATATTAAATGTGTAGTTGACCATCCATAATTGTTGCTTAACGTGTGGTAGTAGTAAATACTACATCCTTTAATTTATATGTTATACCATTTTTATATATGACTTCTGACATAATGGTTATATTGTTTAGAGATTGGTATGTCTGATCATCACAGATTCATTAAAACCCACACCTTTTTTTTTTTTTTACTACCTTTAACAGATTCATGGCTATGTCTGATCATCACCAGTTTCACAATTACCTTTAACAACAACAATCAATACCCTTCAGGTAACATCTATATATCGATATACATACATATATGTAAAAAGTCTTTTTTTTTTTTTTTTTATAAACCCTGTAATTACAATTTCTCTTTTAATCGTCTAATTAATAATTAATTTCCAATTTGTATGTACAGAGATATATTGAGCAACATGGAAATTGGAAGGTCAAATGTCTACAGCCTTAGTTTTACCATATAGGATTTCTTGTCCATGACCCATGATAAACCATGACCCAGATTGACTCATGATAAACCATGACCCATATAGGATTTCTTAGTTTTACCATACATGATTTCTTGCTGTTAATTTATGTTGACTACATATATCATCTGTATGTATGTTTCAGGATTTAACCAACAGTATTGATTCCGAAGAGTAAGATTCGAATGAGTTTGATAATGTGGAACTTGAAGTGAAGGTGAAAAACCAAAAGCTAAAACTAGAGGTATGGCGAAATGGAGTCAAGGAATTGAGCTTAATGATATAGGTTAGCCTAGATGAAGATTACAGTCAGTTGTGTTTAGTGCTACTCATATTAACGTATGAACAAAACGGATAAAATTATGAATATATAGCAGGTTTATTGTTATTTTGTAAATGTATTGTGTGTGTTTTTTTCAAGGAAAACAAAATTAAAGAGTTTGCAAACCGGTTTTATCTATTAAACAGGTTTCTATTATGTGGATTCGAAACCCCCTCTTTAAAGAAAACCGGATTAGAAGGTTAGCTTTCGGAACCCGTTTTAAAACCGGTCTCAGGTTTAGACACCCCTACCCATACAAACCAGTTTTACAACCGGTTTCGAAACCCCAAAAAACCGGTTTGGAAATCCTGTTTATTGTAGTAGTGATGTAAGGTATTAAATGATTTCAGAGACGACTTAACTTGAAGAATCCAGAACACAAGTTTTGGCTTACCAAGACAGATGACAATGGAAGGCTTCCACCTGCTGTTGTCAAGAAATTATTCTATAAGCGTGAGAATGGTGCTGCCAATAGAAAAGTTTCCCAAGCATGGCTTGTGATTGGTTAACCGTCAGAAAAATCACTTTTGCATCAATCGCAGTTGGTTCAACATAAGTATGACTTTTCAACTCGCATGTAGTAGGAATGAGGTTGACAACAATTCTTGTTTTCATTACAGAATTATAATTTTTATTTTCTATTTTGAAAAAGTAGATGTATATTATTATCTCATTGTAATAATAAAAATATATAATCATGATCACAGTTTTTATTTATAAATTATTTGGTTAGTTGTTAAATCTGAAGACAACTCTTGTTTGTGCCATTGTTTTCGATTTGTAGGCATACAACATCGATATTGTGCAAGATTCTTCCCATCACAAAATTAAAAAAAAAAAAAAAAAAAAAAAAAAAACTAGTCATATGAACACATGAAACCGAAAAGTTAAAACATCAATCAAATTCAATCTACTAGTTAATATTTAATTAATGCATAGTGGTAATATCTGCCCATATGGACACCTGAACCCAATAATATAATGAATTCACATTGTTGGCCAAGTCTAAATATAGTATCTAAAGTGGGCGGTGAAACTATCTACTTCTATAACCAAAATAAATACCTGATATGCCTATACTATTAACAAAAAGATAAACACTTTACTTTATAGGTCATAGGCAAAACAAAAAACAGTCGACTCGGTTATATCGACGTGAGTTGCATAAAAACCACAATTAGTCATCAGTGTAAGCTATCGTTAGCAGAGCTACCGGCAGCAGCAGCAGCAGCAGCAGCAGCTAAAGCTTGGGTATGTGCATCCTGAAAATAAAAAAATAAAAAAATAAGTACTATTATTAGAATACATAATAATAATGCAACAACCATTAGAAGTATCCAAAACCGTTTATAAAGGCATATTGATTTATTAAATGTGTATGCTGAAGGTATTTCGTATGCCCGAGAGACATATTAAATTAATGTGGCTAATATGTTTTGATCCAAGTCGGGTCATACCCAATAACAAGCTTACCGACACCTTATTCGTATTTGATCTTAACGAATGGATCATTGATTAAATACGCAACACTTGAACTTTAAGAAAAATGGTTTTCTGAAAGATTACTTAATGTGTGTATGTAAATTATGGAATAATTTATATAACAAGAGTTTAAATTATTTATGGGTTAAATAATTGATTTTGTTATGTTGCACTTTATAAAGTTTGGTTTTATAAAATGTAAATGTACATAACAAATATATAAATGTGGAAGTATTATGAAGAGTTTTATAAAATAATCTAATTCTTTTATAAAACTTATTTTATAATACTTGAAAGAGAAAGTGGCCTTGGAGTTGAAGTTCTCATGCTTTTGGCTTGGAATCTTTCACCCATGCTTTCTCAATTTCCATATGTATTCATCTTGACTCTTGTAGTAACCAATACATGCAACTTAGACTTCAAAATTCTGCACAAAAACCCCTCAAAAACTGCTGTAAGGCCGTGGCCCTTTTGGAGCAAAAGAGAGGTTCTAATTTGATTTTTGCAAGTTGATTTTCAAGTGTAACTAAATCCTAACCAATTACAAAGGTGTTGGGGTCATTGCTTGTGGGTATTACACACTTGAGGCTTCAAGTTAGAAGCTCATTCATCATCATCTTCTTCATCATTTACTAGCAAGCTTGGAGTAGGTATAATCTCTTTACTTGCTTGTAGTTTGTAAGTATATATCACAACTTGATCCTAATTGGGATTTAACTTTAATTGGTTAAAGTTTAACAAGTCTAAAATTGGTAATTAACATGCTTCCGCTTTCTTAATTCTTAAAATGGTTTGAGTATATTATGAACTTGTTAAATCCCAACAATGGTATCTAGAGCCGAAGTTGTTGAAATATGCTTCGAGATGGTTATTAAACCCACTATAATTTTGCATTCTATGAACATGCATGAAGTAGAATGTAAAATTTTCGGTTTTGGGTGGTTTGTCTTTTGGCCAAAATCACATGTGATTCTGCATTCTGTACTGCCAATCACTTGTGATTCTGCACTGCAAATCACTTGTGATTCTGTATTGCCAATCACTTGTGATTCTGTGTTGCAGATCACTTGTGATTCTGTGTTTCCAATCACTTGTGATTCTGTATTGCCTATCACTTGTGTAGTTAATGTTCACAATCTAAGCCTTGACCTTGTGTTTGGTTGCATGCATGGTTGATTGATATTTATTCATTTGGCATGTAATAATTCATTTGGTTATGTAATTTATTTTATATTTGGTATGTAAAATAGATTAGGTTGTAATTTCATTTTTTAGACAAAATGTATTAGGATATATTTTGTAAAAATGATGAAGAATGATGAAGACTTGAAGAACACATGAAGAAGCATTTGGATGCAAGGTTAAGTGGGAGATTTGAAATCTCCTACTTTGTGTAATTACCCCTTATCCGGTGGCATTTGTTTTCGGCTAAACAAATGTCTACCAATATGGCTTGATTGTGAACATATGATTTTGCATGCGTGGTTGTTTTGTATGATTATGTGGATTGTATGTTTGTATGCTACAAGTTAATCACACAAGTTAACAACAAGCAAAATGGAAATTTAATTGGTTAAATTATACATTAATTAACGACATGCAAAACGTCAATTTAAATGGTTAAATTAAAAATGGCTAAAAGGACATTAATAAACGGTTATTAAGATCATGATTAGGATCATATATATAAAATGGTTTATAGACATGAAATTGGCTTTTCATAATGAACTATACACCAAATGCATGTTGGTGTATGGCAAATATTTTCTTAAACTAGAATTTATGAAAACTTAAAATCCCTTAACTATAACAAGGTAAACAAGTTAAACGCCATCCTTTTGTGGAAACACTTAGACGTATTAGGAAACTCTTGATGAGATAAAGGTCACCTAACCGTCATGAGCGAATTAATATGAATAAGGTACACTTCGCATACATGTGGGATAAAGGTCACCTAACCACTTGTATGTTAAGTCTACATGTTTACACAAGTAGGACGACTTGATTTGGGAATCATGAACTTAGGGTCACCGAAGCATGATGAACAAATAGGCGTTGATGGGATAAATATGCCATGCAAAAGGATTGCATGATCCCATAACTTAGAAGTTGCAAAAGGATTGCAATTGTCACATAAATGACTACCTAGCTAAATCAAATAACGGGATAAAGGTCACCTAACCGAAATTTGATTTACCGTTGGATTCTAAGATTTAATAAAACAATTAAAAATAAAAGGGTATTGTTTATTAAATTTAAAATCGATACTTAAAAGGACTTTGTTAAATTTTGTAGATGGCCGCAAATAACAACAACATGCAAAATGCACCACTTAACCTAAACAACCTATCATTAAGGTCTCTCCTCGAGAAAGACAAACTCAACCATACGAACTTTATGGATTGGTTCCGTAATCTTAGGATTGTCCTCAAACTTGAGGACAAAGCGTATGTGTTGGAGGACCCTATTCCCGACCAACCGGATGAGGAAGATATAGAGGGCATGGCTTATTATGACAAGTATTGCGCCGATTCGATGCAAGTCGCTTGTCTAATGCTTGGGACTATGATACCCGAACTCCAAAAGGATTTCGAACATCATAGTGCATATGACATGATTACGCAATTGAAGGAGATGTTCCTTCAACAAGCACGTGTCGAGCGCTTCGAAACGGTTCGAGCGCTACATGCATGTCGTATGGATGACACCCAATCCGTCTCCTCTTATGTCCTTAAAATGAAGAGCCTTATTGATCGTGCTAACCGTCTTAACCTAAACATATCAAATGAGTTAGCCACCGATCTTATCCTTAATTCCCTATCAAAAAGGTTTGATCAATTTGTAATTAATTACAATATGAATGGGATGGATAAGAGCATAGGTGAGCTTCACGGTATGCTTAGAACGGCGGAAACTAGCATGGGTAAAAGGGCTTTACCCGTGTTAGCAATCGATCAAGGTGGATCCAAAGGTAACACCTCTAAGCCTAAGGTGGCTAAGAGAAAAGGACCCGCCCATCAAGGCAAAGGGAAGGGAAAGATGGTTACCCCAACCATCAACAAGGCTAAGAAGCAAAAGGTAGCCGAGAAGGCAAACCCCAAGGAAGACCCATGTTTCGGTTGCGGTGAGATGGGTCATTGGAAACGAAACTGTCTGGTCTACCTTAAGGAGTTGAAGGACAAGAGGGATGCAGGGCAAACCTCAGGTAATATATATATGGTATATATAGAGCTTAGTATTACTTCTTCTAATACATGGGTATTAGACACTGGATGTGGAACTCATATTTGCAATTCTTTGCAGGGGTTCAAAAGAAGTGATCATAAGGCGGGAACATCAAGTCTCTATATGGGCAATGGTGCAAAGGTGCATGTTAAAGCTCAAGGAGATTTTATTTTGAAGCTTCCAAGCGGATTGGAACTTATTTTAGAAAATGTTTTGTATGCTCCGGATTTGTGTAGAAACATTATTTCTATTTCTCGCTTAAAACAATGTGGTTACGTTGTTAATTTTATTGATGATGATATTCATGTTTCTAATGATAATGTATTCTATTTCAAGGCTTCGCCTTCAAATGGAATTTATGAATTGGTTCATGATGACGCATCATCGAGCTCTATATACCATACTAGCACCAAGAAACTCAAAAGGGATTTGAGTGATTCCTATTTATGGCATTGTCGCCTTGGTCACATAAACAAGAACCGAATACATACACTTCAAAAGAATGGACTTTTGAAATCAAATGAAATGGATTCGTTTGAAGTATGTGAATCTTGTTTACAAGGCAAGATGACTAAAGCACCTTTCAAAGGGACCTATGAAAGGGCTAAAGATTTATTGGGATTAATACATTCGGATGTATGTGGACCCTTTAAACCCATGACTAGGAAAGGTGAAAGATACTTTGTTACTTTCATTGATGACTTTAGTCGTTTCGGATATGTCTACTTATTAAGACACAAGGACGAAACGTTTGAAGCATTCAAAGAATATCAAAACGAAGTACAAAATCAACTCAATAAGACAATTAAGGTGCTACGTACCGATAGAGGAGGTGAATACCTAAGCGATGCCTTCCAAGATCATCTTAGGAGTTGTGGGATTATCTCACAACTTACTCCACCCGGAACACCCCAACTTAATGGAGTTTCCGAAAGGAGGAACCGAACCCTAATGGATATGGTTCGATCTATGATGGCAAGAAGCTCGTTGCCTCTATCATTTTGGGGTTATTGTCTAAGCTCTGCGGCCCGTATTTTAAATATGGCCCCAACCAAGAAGGTGGAACGAACTCCTCATGAGATATGGTTTGGAAAACCTCCTTCTCTTTCATACTTGAAAGTATGGGGATGTGAAGCTTATCCTAAGCGTAATGTAGCAAATAAGCTACATGCTCGATCCACAAAGTGTATCTTCATAGGATATCCCAAAGATGAAATGGGATATTACTTCTATGATCCATCCGAGCAAACCGTATTTGTTGCTCGGAAAGCGGAATTCCTTGAAACCAAGTTCCTTATGGAAGGTGATGGTGAAAGGAAGATAGATCTTGTAGAGGTACAAGATCAAGCCGATGATACACAATTGGTTGGCACTAGTACTCAACATGAGGATGTTGAAAATGATCAAGTGGATGATCAAGGTACACAAGACGTTCGAAGATCTAGTAGGATTAGTAATCCTCCCGAGAGATATGGGTTTCTCGTGGAAGGTTGCTATACGGTTGATTTGGATGAACCGACAAACTACAAAGATGCTTTATCAAGAATTGATAAAGATAAATGGCAGGAAGCCATGAACGCCGAGATGCAATCCATGTATGAAAACCAAGTTTGGGAACTTGTTGTGCAACCTCCTAGCTCCAAGCTAGTTGATTGCAAATGGCTTTTCAAGAAGAAAACCGACATACATGGAAACTTGGATACATACAAAGCTAGACTTGTAGCAAAAGGTTTCACTCAAACTCAAGGGGTTGATTATGATGAAACTTTCTCGCCAGTGGCAATGCTAAAGTCTATTAGGATATTATTTGCCATTGCTGCTCACTATGACTATGAAATATGGCAAATGGATGTCAAAACCGCTTTCCTAAATGGATATCTTGAGGAAGATGTCTATATGGTACAGCCCGAAGGTTTTGTTGATCCGAAAAATCCTAAAAAGGTATGCAAGTTGAAGAAATCAATCTACGGATTGAAACAAGCATCTAGAATGTGGAATCATCGCTTTAATGAAGAGGCAAAGAAATTTGGCTTCATTAAAAATGGTGATGAAGCTTGTGTGTACAAGAAGGCTAGTGGGAGCTCTACAATGTTCCTTGTGTTATATGTGGATGATATATTATTATTTGGGAATGATATTACCACAATGCAAGGAGTCAAAACTTGGCTAAAGAGTTGCTTCTCCATTAAGGATCTTGGAGACGCACAATACATTTTGGGGATAGGGATCTATAGGAATAGATCCAAGAGATTGATAGGTTTAAGTCAAAGTACATACATTGATAAAATCTTGAAAAGGTTCAAGATGGAAAACTCTAAGAAAGGTTTGGTACCTATTCAAAGAGGAACCGTTCTCAATTCATCTCAGTGTCCTACCACGAAAGATGAACAAGAGAGAATGAAGAAAGTCCCATACGCATCTGCTATTGGGTCTATCATGTATGCGATGATATGTACTAGACCGGATGTGTCATGCGCTCTAAGCTTGACAAGTAGATACCAGAATAACCCAGGAAACAGTCATTGGATTGCTGTTAAAAGTATATTGAAATACCTTAGGAGAACTAAGGATATGTTTCTAATATATGGGTCTGGTGAGGAGGAACTCGCCGTAAAAGGTTACGTGGACGCGAGTTTCCAAACTGATCGAGATGACTCTCGATCACAATCCGGTTATGTCTTCATGTTAAATGGTGGTGCGGTCTCTTGGAAGAGTTCGAAACAGGAGGTTGTTGCGTTATCCACTACAGAGTCGGAGTACATTGCCGCCTCACTGGCAGCTCAGGAAGCTGCATGGATGAAGAAATTCATAGACGACTTAGGAGTGGTCCCTTCCATTCAGGACCCTCTTGAGATCTTTTGTGACAACGAGGGTGCGATTGCTCAAATCAAGGAACCTCGTGCTCATCAAAAGACTCGTCACATTGAGCGGAGATTCAACTACATCAGGGATGAGGTTGAAAAGGGAAAGATATGTATTCACAAAGTTCACACAGATCATAATGTTGCGGATCCACTCACGAAGCTTTTACATGG
Source organism: Rutidosis leptorrhynchoides (assembly GCF_046630445.1). Taxonomy (NCBI): domain Eukaryota; kingdom Viridiplantae; phylum Streptophyta; class Magnoliopsida; order Asterales; family Asteraceae; genus Rutidosis; species Rutidosis leptorrhynchoides. The sequence continues at coordinate 359,440,631 of NC_092339.1, forward strand.
GCCAAAACATGAGGGACATGTTTGTGCGTTAGGGCTTCGATATTCTAGTGATTGGAATTGATCTACTTTATGTATTGTAACGGAACGAATTAGTTCAAACTCATTAATATAATTATGGTATTAATTTAATTATGAGTCATGTTCCAATTTAGCATATTTCATCCATGAATAAACTATTATTCTAAATTCCGTAGTTGATCACATTTGTGGGAACAAGTGTGAGGTTTAGACTATTATGAACTCGGACTGGTATACATTCATAGGTTGAATGTGGGGCAAGGCTGCAACCAAGGTTCATAGATATTTGTGGGAAACAAATATTGGAAGACCCGCTCTCAAGAATTACTGTATAGAACTTTTGTGGTTGATCACATGTAATCTTGAGTAAAGGAGAATATCATTGTATCCTCTGACCTGAGATACATATTGGGTTCTGACATTCACCGAGTATTATGCCTTGATTCTTTCCTTCGCTATTCTGAAACATGGTAGTACATAAGGAAGAACTCAGGTATATTACAAAGTGTATATCTAGGACGTATGTAGTCAAGATGGAATTTGTCCCTCTTATTCGTTGAGAGTCAGATGTCTAAGGCCTGAAAAGTTAAATCTATAAGAGAGTGATCACTCTGTATCTCTTGGATTTAACATGACATCTAGGACGAAAGGAAATAATGAAAGATTCACCTAATCATATTCGAAATGGGAACTCGAAAGGGATGATGTTATTGAATGGCACAAAGTCATAACATATTAGGGGTGATGGACGGTGTGTTAGGCTGTATCCATCACTTGCATTAATTTCTTATGTTTCTCGTGCAAGTGGGAGATTGAAGGTATTTCGTATGCCCGAGAGACATATTAAATTAATGTGGCTAATATGTTTTGATCCAAGTCGGGTCATACCCAATAACAAGCTTACCGACACCTTATTCGTATTTGATCTTAACGAATGGATCATTGATTAAATACGCAACACTTGAACTTTAAGAAAAATGGTTTTCTGAAAGATTACTTAATGTGTGTATGTAAATTATGGAATAATTTATATAACAAGAGTTTAAATTATTTATGGGTTAAATAATTGATTTTGTTATGTTGCACTTTATAAAGTTTGGTTTTATAAAATGTAAATGTACATAACAAATATATAAATGTGGAAGTATTATGAAGAGTTTTATAAAATAATCTAATTCTTTTATAAAACTTATTTTATAATACTTGAAAGAGAAAGTGGCCTTGGAGTTGAAGTTCTCATGCTTTTGGCTTGGAATCTTTCACCCATGCTTTCTCAATTTCCATATGTATTCATCTTGACTCTTGTAGTAACCAATACATGCAACTTAGACTTCAAAATTCTGCACAAAAACCCCTCAAAAACTGCTGTAAGGCCGTGGCCCTTTTGGAGCAAAAGAGAGGTTCTAATTTGATTTTTGCAAGTTGATTTTCAAGTGTAACTAAATCCTAACCAATTACAAAGGTGTTGGGGTCATTGCTTGTGGGTATTACACACTTGAGGCTTCAAGTTAGAAGCTCATTCATCATCATCTTCTTCATCATTTACTAGCAAGCTTGGAGTAGGTATAATCTCTTTACTTGCTTGTAGTTTGTAAGTATATATCACAACTTGATCCTAATTGGGATTTAACTTTAATTGGTTAAAGTTTAACAAGTCTAAAATTGGTAATTAACATGCTTCCGCTTTCTTAATTCTTAAAATGGTTGCTTCCGCTTTCTTAATTCTTAAAATGGTTTGAGTATATTATGAACTTGTTAAATCCCAACATATGCATCCATCAGGGTTATCGAAAACCATTCCCATTTCCTATCAATATATATTTTGACTCTGGAGTAGTCATAAACACAAAGACAAACACAGTGAGCAAATCATCAATTACAGTATATAAAATTAAGTTAATTCTATTTCCATAAAGGATGTAAATTGAAGTAATAATTATAAGTTTGATTACAACTAATTAACTGAATACAGTAATTAACAAAGTCAAGTTGTTTATCATGACCAAATTGGATTGATAGTAAGGTATTGGTGATCAAAGAAGAAAAATTAGAAATAAATAATTGATCTTACCCGCTGTTAGATTTGTATATATTGGTTCTTACTGCAATTAATCAATCCAATCCAATTAAAATTTTAAAGAATTCTATAATACAGTACAGAAAATTCTAGGATTCCTAAAAAAATTGGGAAGTCTTAATATCCTAAAATAGGTCAAATATATTTGTTGACATTTAAAATGACTATATTATGTAATCATCATATCATATTAAATACGTTATGTAACTAACCTATCAGATTCATTATATTTGACTTGTATATCATTTAACATTAAATTATATATATGAGATTACCTTGATATTCTTCAACGTCTCTTCAACGTCTCAGGATGAACACACTAGAGCATACAGAAGACTGATAAGTTTTCGTGGTACACCTAACGAGCTGAGCGCGTGTGTACAAGATTGCATAAAGCTTTCAAAGGTTAGCAACATTAGTGTGTTTGAAGTTTTTAGGAGTGTTTGGATGTGTATTCTCAGTTCTCAAAGTAATATAGTGTTCTAAATTATAAATTTGGCTGATTGGGTAAGTAGACACCTTTTATGTGTCAAAACGGGCGGGTTGGGCTGACCCCGTAAGATTCTTTGTTCACTCCTAAATCCTTTTAATTGTCAAATCGGGCGGGTTGGGTTGACCTGTAAGCCTCTTTGTTCATTCTTCAAATCAGTGTTGTAGAACCCGGAATCGCTCGGCGATTACTCAGTTTTTGCAACTCTGGGAGTACTCGGTGAGTACTCGGTCAAACCTCAGTCAAACTTGGTCAAACCTCGGTCAAAATTCGGGATTACTTGAAAAATTGGTCAAACTATCCCGAGTTCCTGAGTACTCCCTAAAAAGTCCCGACCGAGTTTTACTTTGCCGAGTACTCGGATGTTGACTAACTTTGACCGAGAGTTTTGACCAATTTTGACTGATTTTCCGAGAAATCTGAGTTTTGACCGATTTTTCGAGTAATCCGGAGTTTTGGCCGAGTTTGACCGAGTACTCCGCGAGCTGCAAAAACCGAGTACTCTCCGAGTAATTCCGAGTTCTGCAACTCTAATAATAATCTAAATCTAAATCTAAATCATCATGTTAACCTATAGACGATTTACCAATAATTTGATCAACTGCACATTCAACACTACAGATACGAGCAGAAAAGCCTACGCTTTGTGATCCAGATGCACGGACTAAAATACATTAGAGAAGTTAGTCTCGGAAAACGTACCGATTTTTGTTTCCGTATGGTCTGTGTTGGTGACCAGTACATCAAACTAAACGAAATCGGGGTCCCACACGATATAGCCGAAACAATGCTCGTTTCTGAACATCTAAATTCACTAAATTGGGAACGAATAAATGCGTCTTCGGGTTTAATAATACTACAACGAGGCGAAATATATATAAGACGAAAAGGTGGTTTAGTTCCCCGTTTGATACGGTGATCAATTACGTATCGGGGACATGGTTTATCGATCGTTAAAAAACGGAGACATTGTTTTGAAAAATAGACCGCCTTCGATTTATACTCACTCGCTTATTGCTTTATGGGTCAAAGTTTTGAACATAAAATTGTGTGCTTTCGGTCAACCCGTTAATTTGTGACCCATTACGAGGCGATTTCGACGGTGACAGTTTACACGGTTATATACCGCAATCGTTAGAAAGTCGTGTTGAGCTTGTAACGTTAGAAAAAAAGTTAGTTGATAAAAATCGTTAGACAGTTTACACGGTTATTTCCCGCAGGAAGAGTTTGTTGACTTTAAGTTTGATGTTGGACGATGAGGTGTTTTCAATCGAGCGCAGTTGCAGCAACTTCAAATGTTTTGTCAGCGTCAGCAGATTGAACTGCCAGCTGTAATGAGAAGGGTTAACGATTCGCCAGGTGGCGTGACTTGTTTGTGGACTGGGAGGCAGTTGTTTAGCTTCGTTTTGGATCGAGATTTCGACGCGAATATTTTAAAACATCAGATAAAAAACGGGGAGTTTGTTAGCTCGTTGAATCCGTGTTCGTGCTCACAAGAAAAAAGACGAAAATTTATATGGTTATTTGATAAAAAAAACTTTAAAGGTGATGAATTTCTTGAATCTTTACATTCGGCTCAAGAGTTGTTAATCGAATGGTTATCGATTAGGGGATTTAGCGTCTCGTTATTAGATCTTTACTTATCTAACGACTCGAGAAACAATTTAAACGACGAGGTTAATTTCGGGTTACGTGAAGCCGAAAAACAAGCGAACGGGCAGTTGTTAATGGTGGGCCCACATCGTGATTTTTGACCGGAATGTTGACCGAAAATGCTGACCTGGATTCTGAAAAAATGTGTAACGATCAGAAAACGTCTGCTGCGTTAAGTCGAGCATCGGGGTCCGCGTTTAAGGTAGTGTCTCGTGATATACAACGTCTTGTATATAACTATGCAAGTAAAGAAAATTCGTTTTATTGTATGCTGAGAGCGGGAAGTAAAGGGAACTTGTTAAAATTCGTGCAACATGGTATGTGTGTTGGTTATCAGCATTCGTTAGTTTCGTTATCTTTCGGCTCCAGCGTGAGTTTACCTGTGTTTCGTGGAACGAGCATAAAAGGGTAGATTCGTCATTTTCGTCGGGTGTAGATAGATACGTTCCGTACGGTGTAATAAATACGTCGTTTTTATCGGGTTTGAATCTGTTTGAGTTATTCGTTCATTCGTTAACGAATTGGGATGCTTCGTTCGGTGGCCATGCTGATATTTCCGGGATGTTGATTCGAAAACTTATGTTTTTTATGCGAGATATTTATATTGGTTATGATGGGACTGTTGGAAACTGTTATGGAAATCAGCTTGTTCAGTTTCCGTATGGTTGTGGGGCCCACACAGGTGAAAATAATAAGTCACTTTTGGAGAAAGAAGAGTGTGGGGCCCCCATTGGTTCGTTGGCTGCTCGTGCGATTTCCGAAGCGGCTTATGGTGCACTCGATCAGCCAATCAGTGCTCTTTTGAACTCCCCTCTGTTAAACTTAAAGGTAACATTTTAAAAGTTTGAATATTTATTTAATGACCAAAATACCCTTCAGTATAATTAAGTTTAAAGTTTGTTGAGCAAATGTTGAGGTGGCAAAATGGGTGGGTCTGCTCATAACAGAATACGTTGTTTTAGATTTGTACATATTATCATGGATGATGATACTTGTACCATCTAAATTGATAAATCCACCACATCTATGCATTAAGGACTTGTACAGTACAAGTACGTAATGCACATATATGGCGGATTTAACAATTTGATGGTGAAAGTATCAATTCCCTATTATTATATAGACAAATTAGTGTGTCATATATGATTTAAAAAATTTCAGTACTTCATTTATAATCAATATCTTTCTGTATAAAACACAAATTTGGGAGTATTTTAGCCCGTTCGATCCGTTCACTTGTTAGCTTACACTTTTTACCTGTATAACATGTAAGAAAACACAATCTGAATGACCGACCAATCCATACGTAAATGTATTTCGGTTTCTATAAATCTTACAGACTCTTTGTTTAATTGATACAGAAAGTGCTTGAATGCGGGGTTAGAAAACAGAGCGGGAACAAAACCGCGTCCCTTTTCTTATCTCAAAAACTTAAAAGATTTAACAATGGATTTGAATATGGAGCCATCGACGTGAAGAATCATTTGGAGAAGTTGTTGTTAAAAGATGTTGTTTCACTTGTTAGTTGTTACGAGTACTATATAGTAAGTTACCGTTACCTTTGACTTGTTTGACTTTTTTACGATTGATGTGTTAAGTTACCTTTACCTTTGACATGTTTGACTTTTCTACGATTAATTTGTTGACTATTTTCTATCTCTTTTATGTTGACCAGCTATTCACCACAAATTGGCAAACGACCTCTTAGCCCATGGATTTGCCATTTTTGGATAAGCAACGTAATGCTTAAAATAATACATTTTTCATACAGGCTATTATCATTACTATTTTTATATATAATCGAAATTACTTTTTTTTTCTTCTTTTTTATTTTATTCAGGTTGCTGTTAAGAAGCAACTTAAAGTGCAATCAATCATCAATGCTCTAAAAATGATTTGTACGAACTCGGTTAAACTCAAGAAGTTAAAACTTAGTCTACCAAAACTGCAGATATCATCCAAGTATAACTATTTACTTCTTATAAAGGCGAGTTTACGTGTTTTTTTTTTGTTGCTTTAATTGAATTAAAGTTACAAACTTCTTTTGTGATTTATCATCAGAGGGGACCCTGAAGATAGTGAAATGAACGGGGATTTTTTTTATCGGTGTTCAGATAGCTCAAATAGTTGAAGACACTGACAACTCACTTAATATACTTCAAGATCGTGTGGTGCCATTTCTTCTTGAGACTGTAATAAAAGGTGATTATAAACTCCACAATCACAATAAACTATCATTATGAAATTATGAATTATGATTATGATAAATTGATAATTAACACTAATGTTGTGGCAAAGTTGCAAAAAATCTCTACTAAGGGAGTCTTAGTCGGGACTTTTAGGGAGTACTCTGCAACTCGGCAGTACTCGGACGTTTACCAAGTTTGACTTTGACCGAATTTTGACCTATTTTCCAAGTAATACCAAGTTTTGACCCGTTATCCTAATAATTCCGAGTTCTGACCGAGTTTGACCAAATTTTGACTAAATTTGACCGAGTACTCCTCGAGTTGCAAAAACCGAGTATACTCAAAGAGTAATATCGAGCTATGCAACACTTTTGCTGGCAAAAATGAAAATTAACATTTTTTGTTTTATGAACGTGTTACTTAGAATCTTCGAGTGTCAAGCAAGTGGATTTTGTATGGAAAGATGATCCAAAAACCTGGAAATCATACAAAGAATCTTTGGGTGAACTTTACTTGCGTGTTTTCATGTCTGAAAGCTGCGATCGAAGGAGTTTTTGGAGGATATTGATGAACGATTGTATCCAAATAATGGAGATGATTGACTGGGAACGAAGTTATCCGGATGATGTCCAAGATGTGATTTTAGCACAAGGGATCGATGCTGCAGGAATTTTTTTTTTTTTTTTGTATGTTAAGTTGTTAACGATGTTCTTGTATGGCGAAAATGTTGTATCGTTATAATGTGTTTTGAGTTAATACAGATGCTGAAATCAACGATAGAAGATACTGGAAAAAAGATAATTCCTGAACATTTGGCTCGTACTGCCGACTGTTTATCTGTTAACGGAGAGTTTATTCCATTAAACACTAAAGGACTACCTCTGCAAAGAAAACAAACATCAATTTCTGCACCGTTTACTCAAGCATGCTTTTCTGTAAGTACTTTTTAGCATCACGATAACGAGTTTTCATGAATGTAGCAAGTTATGTGGGCAACGTGTAAAGTTTTTAGAATGGGTTGAATGGGGTCCATTTGGGTTGACCTAGAACACCATTTGTCTATTTATAGTTTATGTTTATTTGTATAAAATTAACAACAGGGTATATGTGATTATTATTACAGAAAGAAACTACATTATATACACTTTCTGCATATCATTCCATTGATATGATTCCCTTTTTAGCCAAAATGAAATGTGTTCACCTGTTCACCTGTTCGACGTGTCTTATATTTACTTGGCAAACGGGTCTGGTTGGGTCGATTTGGGTAACGGATAAAAATGGGTCAGGTTGGGTCGGTTTGGGTAACGGATAAAATGGGTCAGGGTGGGTCGGGTTTGGGTAACAGGTCAAAACGGTTTTGGATTGAAATAGTTCATGGGTCAACGGGTCAGATTCTTTAATGGTCCAAATGGGTCAGGTTGGGTCGGGTTGAGTAACGGGTCAAAACAGGTCATGGGTCTAAACGGGTCAGGTTGGGTCGGACCCAAACGGCCCATCGGTTACAAATGGGTTGAAAATATCACTTGTAGTTGTTTTGTATGTTAATATAGAGACTGATATGTTACAGAATCCATCGGATTGTTTTGTGAAAGCTGCAAAAGCCGAGGCATCTGATAAACTTGAGGGTACAATCGATGCGTTATCATGGGGAAAAGTCCCGGCTCTTGGTACAGGTGGAAGATTTGAAATCTTATTTTCTGCCAAGGTAAACACTATAATTGTAATTATAAGTATTATTAAATTATAATTATAGTTAAGTTAAACACATTAAATCTACATACTTGCAACACTTATTTTGATAATTATATTACGTATATGTTATATTGCAGGAACATGAAATTGATAAACTGACAGATGTATACAGTTTGTTGAGCAAAACTATCGATATGAATGAAGAGAACGTTGAAAACCAAAACACGCGTTGCCAGTATTGCCGTATCCCGATTTTGCTGCTGAAGGGAAAAGCGAATTGTTTAAAATGGTGTTAGAAAGGAAAATATCAGCTGATGATATCAAGCGTTTGTCTAAAGATTTGAAGGGTATACTTTACAAGTAAGTTCTTTTGTATTATTCTCATTATTCTTAGATCACACTATACAACTATTTTGTAAAATTTGTTATTTTTTTATTTGTTATGTTGTAATTCAGGTATGATGTTAACAAGGAAGCCCAGACAATCATCTTTTGGCGTGTAAAGCTTTATGTTTTCACCCTCAAAAGAAGGAGAAAATTGGAGAAGGCGTTTATAGAATGAAGGTAATGTGCATCTTGGTCAAACTCAGTCAAAAGTCGGTCAAAGTCAAACTTGGTCAACAACATCCGAGTACTCCCCGACATTTAGTCATAGATAAATTTCTTCATTTTTCCTATTCCAATTCCACTTTCTAGAATAGCAAACTGTTTTTTGTCTAAAACTAACGATCCCGACAATACAAACACATACTTGGAACATGTTCTTTGGTTTTCCCAGTTTTCATATGAATATTGTCAGTTATTCTACTATTGACATTTAGATTTGTTGCAGGTTGGGCAGAACAAGATGCATGGGAATGCACGATACTTTGTAGTAGAACAAGTAAATGGAAACATCGTAGATTTCTCATATCATAAATGCATATATCACGCCTTGAAATTGGTTGCTCCTAAGGAGGCATCAGTTTATCGTACGAGGTGGTTAAATGGAAGGGATTGATTACCATTAACTGCGTATTTTTGAAAGAAGATGATGTCATTTAAACTGTATTTTCACTTTATTATGTATAATAAATAATAATGATGGGTAGGAAGAGTGTTCTTCAGCTTATTTTCGCTGTTTTCACTGAAATTTGTTTGCCGAGTAGACCCGGACTAGCAAGTCTTAGTTTAGTGGAAGTAGCAACGTGTAACACCCTGAACTCAAACGTACATGTGCAGGCATTTAAACAAGAGGCCGGAGTCGTAAAACATGTTTAATGTAAAAACATACTTCGTACGATATTTCTAACAATGTATTATGTTTGGTTTACCTCAATTATGATTGGGTGTATCATTTGTGGCGTATGAATATTTAATTTTATACATCACATTCAGTTTCAGAGTGGCACGCCGTGCCAAGAAAGTGGCACGCCGTGCTAAAGCAAAATTCAGCAAAACCAGTTTCAGAGTGGCATGCCGTGCCAAGGCAAAAATCATCAAATTCAGAACCTAAGTGGCACGCCGTGCCAGTTAGGTGGCACGCCGTGCCAGGACCTGATTCAACTTTTTTTAAAGGGGTTTAATGAGGGGTAGTTTCGTATTTTCACATGTGGACGGATTTTTGGCCACCAAAACTGATCCAAACCTTATCCAAACTTCATTTCTTCCATTTTCTTCTCATCCAAACACATGAAAACCTAGAGTGAGAAACAAAAGGTTTTAGAGAGAGATTGGGGGTTTTGAGGAAGAAGAAGAGTGATTCGGTCAAGAGTGTAAGAGTTAAAGTTGTTCTCCTCGTTCACGGCAACGTTGTGGTAGTTTTGGTAAGTTCTAACTCCGAATTTCATTGTTTATGATTGTTGTTCAATTTGGGGTTTTGAACTTGCATGTTCTTGAGAAAACCCATTTAGCTCTTTAATGGAAGTTTGGAGCTAGTAATTGGTGTTGTTGACCCTTGTTGGTGTATTTTGGGTTGGTTGATGAATTAATCATGTTTAAGACTTGTAATTGGGTTTAACACTAGGTTTAGTGATTATGGAAGTATTGAAACCCATTTTGGTGTATTTGGTTGACTAAATTTGAAATGGGTCAAAATTAGGGTTTATGTGTCGTGGGTAAGACAAGTGTTTAACACTCATGATTTGGTTTAATTGGTGTATTAGGACATTTTCACTTGTGTTAGTGATTATTGATTAGTTTGGGCGCGGTTTGTGCTTGAAAATGCATTTGGGTCGAAATTGCACTAAGTGTCCATTTGGGTTGATTTGTAATCCACCCTAATTGTGTTGTGTGTTATGTGATAAATAGAATAGGTACATTCCATTGGCGAGTTGCGGATTATTCGGTTGCATGCATCGAGGCGCTAAGGTGAGTGGAATATTTATACATGTATGTATGTAGTTTATTTACTCGTACGCGATGTGGACCTTAGGTGCCACATCGTGAGTATTGGGGGTTATGTCACAAGCATAGGCGAATCCAAAGGGTTAAGGAGGGGGCGGCCGCCCCCGGTGGATTTTGAAATTTTAGTGCAAATTTTTTCGGTTTTTTGATTTTGTCCTGGTGGAATTTTTTTTGCCCCAAACTCTTCATATATTTGCCCCAAAACCTCCATATTTTGCCCCAAAACCTTCGTATTTTACCCAAAAACCTCCAAATTTTGCTCAAAAAACTCTATATTTTGCCCCAAAACCTCTATATTTTGCCAAAAAAAATTCCCTACATTTAAAAAAAAAATCGCCCCCGGTGAAAATTTTTCCTGGATCCGCCACTGGTCACAAGTCGATGACTTATTGATAGTATGGGTGATGAGAACTACGGGTTGGTAGTGTCTTCGTAGGTGATTCACAAGTCGGTAACACTTCATGGTGGTTCACAAGTCGATGACCCCTTATGTTTGGTAGGTGTTTCAAAAGTCGGTGACACCTCAAGGTGATTCACAAATCGGTGACACCTCATGGTGGTTCACAAGTCAGTGACCCCTTATGTTGTGGTAGGTGATTCACAAGTCGGTGACACCTCATGGTGGTTCACAAGTCGGTGACCTCTTATGTATTGGCGGGTGATTCACAAGTCGGTGACACTCTATGGTGATTCACAAGTCGGTGACACGCTATGGTGATTCACAAGTCGGTGACACCTTATGATGCACAAGACGGTGGCATCAATACGAGTTGTACTCGACGCTATTGGTCGACTACAAGTCGGTAGTACCAAAGCGGGAGAATGGTTAAGTATGTTCATGCCTTGTTATGTTTAGCTTATATTCATGGTGATTTTGATACTAATGTTGTTGCTAGTTTTATGTTTGGTGATGTTAGCTCGTTTATGCGTTGTTTGTGAAATGTCCCGTTCTTATTGATTAAAAACGTTCCATATTAATTGATTTCGTTGCGAGGTTTTGACCTCTATATGAGACGTTTTTCAAAGACTGCATTCATTTTTAAAACAAACCATAACCTTTATTTCATAAATAAAGGTTTAAAAAGCTTTACGTAGATTATCAAATAATGATAATCTAAAATATCCTGTTTACACACGACCATTACATAATGGTTTACAATACAAATATGTTACATCGAAATCAGTTTCTTGAATGCAGTTTTTACACAATATCATACAAACATGGACTCCAAATCTTGTCCTTATTTTAGTATGCAACAGCGGAAGCTCTTAATATTCACCTGAGAATAAACATGCTTTAAACGTCAACAAAAATGTTGGTGAGTTATAGGTTTAACCTATATATATCAAATCGTAACAATAGACCACAAGATTTCATATTTCAATACACATCCCATACATAGAGATAAAAACCATTCATATGGTGAACACCTGGTAACCGACATTAACAAGATGCATATATAAGAATATCCCCATCATTCCGGGACACCCTTCGGATATGATATAAATTTCGAAGTACTAAAGCATCCGGTACTTTGGATGGGGTTTGTTAGGCCCAATAGATCTATCTTTAGGATTCGCGTCAATTAGGGTGTCTGTTCCCTAATTCTTAAATTACCAGACTTAATAAAAAGGGGCATATTCGATTTCGATAATTCAACCATAGAATGTAGTTTCACGTACTTGTGTCTATTTTGTAAATCATTTATAAAACCTGCATGTATTCTCATCCCATAAATATTAGATTTTAAAAGTGGGACTATAACTCACTTTCACGGATTTTTACTTCGTCGGGAAGTAAGACTTGGTCACTGGTTGATTCACGAACCTATAACAATATATACATATATATCAAAGTATGTTCAAAATATATTTACAACACCTTTAATATATTTTGATGTTTTAAGTTTATTAAGTCAGCTGTCCTCGTTAGTAACCTACAACTAGTTGTCCACAGTTAGATGTACAGAAATAAATCGATAAATATTATCTTGAATCAATCCACGACCCAGTGTATACGTATCTCAGTATGGATCACAACTCAAACTATATATATTTTGGAATCAACCTCAACCCTGTATAGCTAACTCCAACATTCACATATAGAGTGTCTATGGTTGTTCCGAAATATATATAGATGTGTCGACATGATAGGTCGAAACATTGTATACGTGTCTATGGTATCTCAAGATTACATAATATACAATACAAGTTGATTAAGTTATGGTTGGAATAGATTTGTTACCAATTTTCACGTAGCTAAAATGAGAAAAATTATCCAATCTTGTTTTACCCATAACTTCTTCATTTTAAATCCGTTTTGAGTGAATCAAATTGCTATGGTTTCATATTGAACTCTATTTTATGAATCTAAACAGAAAAATAAGTTACAAGTCGTTTTTGTAAAGGTAGTCATTTCAGTCGAAAGAACGACGTCTAGATGACCATTTTAGAAAACATACTTTCACTTTGAGTTTAACCATAATTTTTGGATATAGTTTTATATTCATAATAAAAATCATTTTCTCAGAATAACAACTTTTAAATCAAAGTTTATCATAGTTTTTAATTAACTAACCCAAAACAGCCCACGGTGTTACTACGACGGCGTAAATCCGGTTTTACGGTGTTTTTCGTGTTTCCAGGTTTTAAATCATTAAGTTAGCATATCATATAGATATAGAACATGTGTTTAGTTGATTTTAAAAGTCAAGTTAGAAGGATTAACTTTTATTTGCGAACAAGTTTAGAATTAACTAAACTATGTTCTAGTGATTACAAGTTTAAACCTTCGAATAAGATAGCTTTATATGTATGAATCGAATGATGTTATGAACATCATTACTACCTTAAGTTCCTTGGATAAACCTACTGGAAAAGAGAAAAATGGATCTAGCTTCAACGGATCCTTGGATGGCTCGAAGTTCTTGAAGCAGAATCATGACACGAAAACAAGTTCAAGTAAGATCATCACTTGAAATAAGATTGTTATAGTTATAGAAATTGAACCAAAGTTTGAATATGATTATTACCTTGTATTAGAATGATAACCTACTGTAAGAAACAAAGATTTCTTGAGGTTGGATGATCACCTTACAAGATTGGAAGTGAGCTAGCAAACTTGAAAGTATTCTTGATTTTATGTAACTAGAACTTTTGGAATTTATGAAGAACACTTAGAACTTGAAGATAGAAATTGAGAGAGATCAATTAGATGAAGAAAATTGAAGAATGAAAGTGTTTGTAGGTGTTTTTGGTCGTTGGTGTATGGATTAGATATAAAGGATATGTAATTTTGTTTTCATGTAAATAAGTCATGAATGATTACTCATATTTTTGTAATTTTATGAGATATTTCATGCTAGTTGCCAAATGATGGTTCCCACATGTGTTAGGTGACTCACATGGGCTGCTAAGAGCTGATCATTGGAGTGTATATACCAATAGTACATACATCTAAAAGCTGTGTATTGTACGAGTACGAATACGGGTGCATACGAGTAGAATTGTTGATGAAACTGAACGAGGATGTAATTTTAAGCATTTTTGTTAAGTAGAAGTATTTTGATAAGTGTATTGAAGTCTTTAAAAAGTGTATAAATACATATTAAAACACTACATGTATATACATTTTAACTGAGTCGTTAAGTCATCGTTAGTCGTTACATGTAAGTGTTGTTTTGAAACCTTTAGGTTAACGATCTTGTTAAATGTTGTTAACCCATTGTTTATTATATCTAATGAGATGTTAAATTATTATATTATCATGATATTATGATATATTAATATATCTTAATATGATATATATACATTTAAATGTCGTTACAACGATAATCGTTACATATATGTCTCGTTTCGAAATCCTTAAGTTAGTAGTCTTGTTTATATGTATATAACTCATTGTTAATATACTTATGGAGATACTTACTTATCATAATCTCATGTTAACCATATGTATATCCATATATATATTGTCATGTCGTTTTTACAAGTTTTAACGTTCGTGAATCGCCGGTCAACTTGGGTGGTCAATTGTCTATATGAAACATATTTCAATTAATCAAGTCTTAACAAGTTTGATTGCTTAACATGTTGGAAACATTTAATCATGTAAATATCAATCTCAATTAATATATATAAACATGGAAAAGTTCGGGTCACTACAGTACCTACCCGTTAAATAAATTTCGTCCCGAAATTTTAAGCTGTTGAAGGTGTTGACGAATCTTCTGGAAATAGATGCGGGTATTTCTTCTTCATCTGATCTTCACGCTCCCAGGTGAACTCGGGTCCTCTACGAGCATTCCATCGAACCTTAACAATTGGTATCTTGTTTTGCTTAAGTCTTTTAACCTCACGATCCATTATTTCGACGGGTTCTTCGATGAATTGAAGTTTTTCGTTGATTTGGATTTCATCTAACGGAATAGTGAGATCTTCTTTAGCAAAACATTTCTTCAAATTCGAGACGTGGAAAGTGTTATGTACAGCCGCGAGTTGTTGAGGTAAATCAAGTTGGTAGGCTACTGGTCCGACACGATCAATAATCTTGAATGGTCCAATATACCTTGGATTTAATTTCCCTCGTTTTCCAAATCGAACAACGCCTTTCCAAGGTGCAACTTTAAGCATGACCATCTCTCCAATTTCAAATTCTATATCTTTTCTTTTAATGTCAGCGTAGCTCTTTTATCGACTTTGGGCGGTTTTCAACCGTTGTTGAATTTGGATGATCTTCTCGGTAGTTTCTTGTATAATCTCCGGACCCGTAATCTGTCTATCCCCCACTTCACTCCAACAAATCGGAGACCTGCACTTTCTACCATAAAGTGCTTCAAACGGCGCCATCTCAATGCTTGAATGGTAGCTGTTGTTGTAGGAAAATTCTGCTAACGGTAGATGTCGATCCCAACTGTTTCCGAAATCAATAACACATGATCGTAGCATGTCTTCAAGCGTTTGTATCGTCCTTTCACTCTGCCCATCAGTTTGTGGATGATAGGCAGTACTCATGTCTAGACGAGTTCCTAATGCTTGCTGTAATGTCTGCCAGAATCTTGAAATAAATCTGCCATCCCTATCAGAGATAATAGAGATTGGTATTCCATGTCTGGTGACGACTTCCTTCAAATACAGTCGTGTTAACTTCTCCATCTTGTCATCTTCTCTTATTGGCAGGAAGTGTGCTGATTTGGTGAGACGATCAACTATTACCCAAATAGTATCAAAACCACTTGCAGTCCTTGGCAATTTAGTGATGAAATCCATGGTAATGTTTTCCCATTTCCATTCCGGGATTTTGGGTTGTTGAAGTAGACCTGATGGTTTCTGATGCTCAGCTTTAACCTTAGAACACGTCAAACATTCTCCTACGTATTTAGCAACATCGGCTTTCATACCCGACCACCAAAAATGTTTCTTGAGATCCTTGTACATCTTCCCCGTTCCAGGATGTATTGAGTATCTGATTTTATGAGCTTCTCTAAGTACCATTTCTCCCATATCTCCAAATTTTGGTACCCAAATCCTTTCAGCCCTATACCGGGTTCCGTCTTCTCAAATATTAAGATGATTCTCCGATCCTTTGGGTATTTCATCCTTTAAATTTCCCTCTTTTAAAACTCCATGTTGCGCCTCCTTTATTTGAGTAGTAAGGTTATTATGAATCATTATATTCATAGATTTTACTCGAATGGGTTCTCTGTCCTTCCTGCTCAAGGCATCGGCTACCACATTTGCCTTCCCCGGGTGGTAACAA
The DNA here is from genome assembly GCF_046630445.1 of Rutidosis leptorrhynchoides. Lineage (NCBI taxonomy): Eukaryota > Viridiplantae > Streptophyta > Magnoliopsida > Asterales > Asteraceae > Rutidosis > Rutidosis leptorrhynchoides. Next base: position 359,456,896 of record NC_092339.1, read on the forward strand.
ATCTCAAAGTCGTAATCATTCAACAATTCAATCCACCTACGCTGCCTCATATTCAGTTGTTTCTGATTAAATATGTGTTGAAGACTTTTGTGGTCGGTATATATAATACTTTTGACCCCATATAAGTAGTGCCTCCAAGTCTTTAATGCAAAAACAACCGCGCCTAATTCCAAATCATGCGTCGTATAATTTTGTTCGTGAATCTTCAATTGTCTAGACGCATAAGCAATCACCTTCGTTCGTTGCATTAATACACAACCGAGACCTTGCTTTGATGCGTCACAATAAATCACAAAATCATCATTCCCTTCAGGCAATGACAATATAGGTGCCGTAGTTAGCTTTTTCTTCAATAACTGAAACGCTTTCTCTTGTTCATCATTCCATTCAAATTTCTTCCCTTTATGCGTTAATGCAGCCAAGGGTTTTGCTATTCTGGAAAAGTCTTGGATGAACCTTCTGTAGTAACCAGCTAGTCCTAAAAACTGGCGTATGTGTTTCGGAGTTTTCGGGGTTTCCCACTTTTCAACAGTTTCTATCTTTGCCGGATCCACCTTAATACCTTCTTTGTTCACTATGTGACCGAGGAATTGAACTTCTTCCAACCAAAATGTACACTTTGAAAACTTAGCGTACAATTCTTCCTTCCTCAATACTTCTAACACCTTTCTCAAATGTTCACCGTGTTCTTGGTCATTCTTTGAGTAAATAAGTATGTCATCAATGAAAACAATGACAAACTTGTCAAGGTATGGTCCACACACTCGGTTCATAAGGTCCATGAACACAGCTGGTGCATTAGTTAAACCAAACGGCATGACCATAAACTCGTAATGACCGTAACGTGTTCTGAAAGCAGTCTTTGGAATATCATCTTCCTTCACCCGCATTTGATGATACCCGGAACGTAAGTCAATCTTTGAATAAACAGACGAGCCTTGTAGTTGATCAAATAAGTCGTCGATTCTCGGTAGTGGGTAGCGGTTCTTGATGGTAAGTTTGTTCAATTCTTGGTAGTCGATACACAACCTGAATGTACCATCTTTCTTCTTGACAAACAAAACAGGAGCTCCCCACGGTGATGTGCTTGGTCGAATGAAACCACGCTCTAAAAGTTCTTATAATTGGCTTTGCAGTTCTTTCATCTCGCTGGGTGCGAGTCTGTAAGGAGCACGAGCTATTGGTGCAGCTCCTAGTACAAGATCTATTTGAAATTTAACAGATCGATGTGGGGGTAATCCCGGTAATTCTTTCGAAAATACATCGGGAAATTCTTTTGCAATGGGAACATCATTGATGCTCTTTTCTTCAGTTTGTACTTTCTCGACGTGTGCTAGAACAGCATAGCAACCTTTTCTTATTAGTTTTTGTGCCTTCAAATTACTAATAAGATGTAGCTTCGTGTTGCCCTTTTCTCCGTACACCATTAAGGGTTTTCCTTTTTCTCGTATAATGCGAATTGCATTTTTGTAACAGACGATCTCTGCTTTCACTTCTTTCAACCAGTCCATACCGATTATCACATCAAAACTCCCTAACTCTACTGGTATCAAATCAATCTTAAATGTTTCGCTAACCAGTTTAATTTCTCGATTCCGACATATATTATCTGCTGAAATTAATTTACCATTTGCTAATTCAAGTAAAAATTTACTATCCAAAGGCGTCAATGGACAACTTAATTTAGCACAAAAATCTCTACTCATATAGCTTCTATCCGCACCCGAATCAAATAAAACGTAAGCAGATTTATTGTCAATAAGAAACGTACCCGTAACAAGCTCCGGGTCTTCCTGTGCCTCTGCCGCATTAATATTGAAAACTCTTCCGCGGCCTTGTCCATTCGTGTTCTCCTGGTTCGGGCAATTTCTAATAATGTGGCCCGGTTTTCCACATTTATAACAAACTACATTGGCATAACTTGCTCCGACACTACTTGCTCCGCCATTACTCGTTCCGACACCATTTGTTCCTTTCGTTCTATTAACCCCTGGTCCGTAGACCTCACACTTCGCCGCGCTATGACCATTTCTTTTACACTTGTTGCAAAATTTGGTGCAGAACCCCGAGTGATACTTTTCACACCTTTGGCATAGCTGCTTCTGATTGTTGTTGTTGTTGCGGTTATTATTGTTGTTGGGATGATTGTTGTAATTGCTGCTGCTGTTGTTGTTGTTGTTGTTGTTGTTGGGCCGTTTGTTGTAGTTGCGATTGATGTTGCGATTGTTGGGATAATTGTTGCGATTATTGTTGTAATTGCTGTTGTTGTTGTATTGGTGATTCTTATCACCGTTTTCCTCCCACTTTCTTTTGACTTGCTTCACATTGGCCTCTTCAGCAGTATGTTCTTTAATTCTTTCTTCAATCTGGTTCACTAGTTTGTGAGCCATTCTACATGCCTGTTGTATAGAGGCGGGCTCGTGTGAACTTATATCTTCTTGGATTCTTTCCGGTAATCCTTTCACAAATGCGTCGATCTTCTCTTCCTCATCTTCGAATGCTCCCGGACACAATAGGCACAATTCTGTGAATCGTCTTTCGTACGTGGTAATATCAAATCCTTGGGTTCGTAACCCTCTAAGTTCTGTCTTGAGCTTATTGACCTCGGTTCTGGGACGGTACTTCTCGTTCATCAAGTGCTTGAATGCTGACCACGGTAGTGCGTACGCATCGTCTTGTCCCACTTGCTCTAGATAGGTATTCCACCATGTTAACACAGAACCTGTGAAGGTATGCGTAGCGTACTTCACTTTGTCCTCTTCAGTACACTTACTTATGGAAAACACCGATTCGACCTTCTCGGTCCACCGTTTCAATCCGATCGGTCCTCCGATTCCATCAAATTCCAAAGGTTTGCAGGCAGTGAATTCTTTGTAGGTGCATCCTACACGATTTCCTGTACTGCTAGATCCAAGGTTATTGTTGGTATGTAGCGCAGCCTGTACTGCGGCTATGTTTGAAGCTAGAAAAGTACGGAATTTCTCTTCATTCATATTCACGGTGTGTCGAGTAGTCGGTGCCATTTCCTTCAAAATAGTCAAATGGAACAAGTTAATCATACAGAATATTAAGAGTAGTTAATAGTATTTCGTAGCATAATATGAACTCATTTATAAAAGCTTTTTCTTCATATTAGCGTTTTATAAGTTTAAATTCGGGTAGTACCTACCCGTTAAGTTCATACTTAGTAGCTAATATACAATTCAACTACTACAATTCTATATGAAAAACTGATTATAATAATATTTCGCGTTCAAACTTTTATACAATATTTTACAAACTTACAATACCGCTTATTTTACATAAAGCATGAAATATAGCACACAATAACTTTGATACAAGATAGTTGTGAAGATAATTCTAGCTAGTACACAAGTCGTTCAGCAAAGGCAATAAAGACACGTAATTCATACGTCCAGAAACAAGTCATGCATTCTGGTTTTACTAGGACTACTTCCCATCCTTGGTCTTGTGGAACATAACTGTTATGGCCGTTGATAAGACAGCGTGTTGTAACGTCGTCAAAGGTACGAGGGTTACGTAATATCCAACAGTCCCGTAACAATCTAAAAACCTCATTTCTTACCCCAATTACCGACTCCGTCACTTGTGGGAACGTTTTGTTTAATAGTTGTAGGCCGATGTTCTTGTTCTCACTTTGGTGAGAAGCGAACATTACTAATCCGTAAGCATAACATGCTTCTTTATGTTGCATGTTAGCCGCTTTTTCTAAATCACGAAGACCAATATTCGGATATATTGAGTCAAAATAATTTCTTAACCTATTGCGTAAAATAGCATTTGGGTTCCCCGCAATATATGCATCAAAGTAAACACATCGTAACTTATGGATTTCCCAATGTGATATCCCCCATCTTTCGAACGAAAGCCTTTTATAAACCAAGGCATTCTTGGAACGTTCTTCGAATGTCTTACAAACTGATCTCGCCTTAAATAGTTGTGCCGAAGAATTCTGACCGACTCTCGACAAGATTTCATCAATCATGTCTCCGGGTAGGTCTCTTAAAATATTGGGTTGTCTATCCATTTTGTGTTTTTATACTGTAAAATAGACAAGAGTTAGATTCATAAAAAAAAAATACTTATTAATACAAGCAATTTTTACATATATCATAAAGCATAAGCACACTATATTACATATATTACACCACACGAATACAACTATCTTATTCCGACTCGCTTGTTTCTTCTTCTTCAGTTTTGGTTCGTTTTGCCAAGTTTCTAGGGATATATGATGTTCCCCTAATACGAGCCGTCGTTTTCCACATTGGTTTAGAAAAACCTGGTGGTTTAGAGGTTCCCGGGTCATTGTTACAACTTAAGGACTTCGGGGGTTGACGATACATATAAAGTTCATCGGGGTTGGAATTAGATTTCTCTATTTTTATGCCCTTTCCCTTATTATTTTCTTTTGCCTTTTTAAATTCAGTTGGGGTAATTTCTATAACATCATCGGAATTCTCGTCAGAATCCGATTCATCGGAGAATTGGTAATCCTCCCAATATTTTGCTTCCTTAGCGGAAACACCATTGACCATAATTAACCTTGGTCGGTTGGTTGAGAATTTTCTTTTACTCAACCGTTTTATTATTTCCCCCACCGGTTCTATTTCTTCATCCGGTTCCGATTCTTTTTCCGGTTCCGATTCTTCTTCTGGTTCCGACTCTTCTTCCGGTTCCTCTTCGGGAACTTGTGAATCAGTCCACGAATCATTCCAATTTACATTTGACTCTTCATTATTATTAGGTGAGTCAATGGGACTTGTTCTAGAGGTAGACATCTATCACATAATATCAAACGCGTTAAGAGATTAATATATCACATAATATTCACATGTTAAAAATATATAGTTTCCAACAAAATTTGTTAAGCAATCATTTTTCAAGTAAACACGGTCGAAGTCCAGACTCACTAATGCATCCTAACAAACTCGATAAGACACACTAATGCAAAATTCTGGTTCTCTAAGACCAACGCTCGGATACCAACTGAAATGTCCCGTTCTTATTGATTAAAAACGTTCCATATTAATTGATTTCGTTGCGAGGTTTTGACCTCTATATGAGACGTTTTTCAAAGACTGCATTCATTTTTAAAACAAACCATAACCTTTATTTCATAAATAAAGGTTTAAAAAGCTTTACGTAGATTATCAAATAATGATAATCTAAAATATCCTGTTTACACACGACCATTACATAATGGTTTACAATACAAATATGTTACATCGAAATCAGTTTCTTGAATGCAGTTTTTACACAATATCATACAAACAAGGACTCCAAATCTTGTCCCTATTTTAGTATGCAACAGCGGAAGCTCTTAATATTCACCTGAGAATAAACATGCTTTAAACGTCAACAAAAATGTTGGTGAGTTATAGGTTTAACCTATATATATCAAATCGTAACAATAGACCACAAGATTTCATATTTCAATACACATCCCATACATAGAGATAAAAATCATTCATATGGTGAACACCTGGTAACCGACATTAACAAGATGCATATATAAGAATATCCCCATCATTCCGGGACACCCTTCGAATATGATATAAATTTCGAAGTACTAAAGCATCCGGTACTTTGGATGGGGTTTGTTAGGCCCAATAGATCTATCTTTAGGATTCGCGTCAATTAGGGTGTCTGTTCCCTAATTCTTAAATTACCAGACTTAATAAAAAGGGGCATATTCGATTTCGATAATTCAACCATAGAATGTAGTTTCACGTACTTGTGTCTATTTTGTAAATCATTTATAAAACCTGCATGTATTCTCATCCCAGAAATATTAGATTTTAAAAGTGGGACTATAACTCACTTTCACAGATTTTTACTTCGTCGGGAAGTAAGACTTGGCCACTGGTTGATTCACGAACCTATAAAAATATATACATATATATCAAAGTATGTTCAAAATATATTTACAACACTTTTAATATATTTTGATGTTTTAAGTTTATTAAGTCAGCTGTCCTCGTTAGTAACCTACAACTAGTTGTCCACAGTTAGATGTACAGAAATAAATCGATAAATATTATCTTGAATCAATCCACGACCCAGTGTATACGTATCTCAGTATTGATCACAACTCAAACTATATATATTTTGGAATCAACCTCAACCCTGTATAGCTAACTCCAACATTCACATATAGAGTGTCTATGGTTGTTCCGAAATATATATAGATGTGTCGACATGATAGGTCGAAACATTGTATACGTGTCTATGGTATCTCAAGATTACATAATATACAATACAAGTTGATTAAGTTATGGTTGGAATAGATTTGTTACCAATTTTCACGTAGCTAAAATGAGAAAAATTATCCAATCTTGTTTTACCCATAACTTCTTCATTTTAAATCCGTTTTGAGTGAATCAAATTGCTATGGTTTCATATTGAACTCTATTTTATGAATATAAACAGAAAAAGTATAGGTTTATAGTCGGAAAAATAAGTTACAAGTCGTTTTTGTAAAGGTAGTCATTTCAGTCGAAAGAACGACGTCTAGATGACCATTTTAGAAAACATACTTCCACTTTGAGTTTAACCATAATTTTTGGATATAGTTTCATGTTCATAATAAAAATCATTTTCTCAGAATAACAACTTTTAAATCAAAGTTTATCATAGTTTTTAATTAACTAACCCAAAACAGCCCGCGGTGTTACTACGACGGCGTAAATCCGGTTTTACGGTGTTTTTCGTGTTTCCAGGTTTTAAATCATTAAGTTAGCATATCATATAGATATAGAACATGTGTTTAGTTGATTTTAAAAGTTAATTTAGAAGGATTAACTTTTATTTGCGAACAAGTTTAGAATTAACTAAACTATGTTCTAGTGATTACAAGTTTAAACCTTCGAATAAGATAGCTTTATATGTATGAATCGAATGATGTTATGAACATCATTACTACCTTAAGTTCCTTGGATAAACCTACTGGAAAAGAGAAAAATGGATCTAGCTTCAACGGATCCTTGGATGGCTCGAAGTTCTTGAAGCAGAATCATGACACGAAAACAAGTTCAAGTAAGATCATCACTTGAAATAAGATTGTTATAGTTATAGAAATTGAACCAAAGTTTGAATATGATTATTACCTTGTATTAGAATGATAACCTACTGTAAGAAACAAAGATTTCTTGAGGTTGGATGATCACCTTACAAGATTGGAAGTGAGCTAGCAAACTTGAAAGTATTCTTGATTTTATGTAACTAGAACTTTTGGAATTTATGAAGAACACTTAGAACTTGAAGATAGAACTTGAGAGAGATCAATTAGATGAAGAAAATTGAAGAATGAAAGTGTTTGTAGGTATTTTTGGTCGTTGGTGTATGGATTAGATATAAAGGATATGTAATTTTGTTTTCATGTAAATAAGTCATGAATGATTACTCATATTTTTGTAATTTTATGAGATATTTCATGCTAGTTGCCAAATGATGGTTCCCACATGTGTTAGGTGACTCACATGGGCTGCTAAGAGCTGATCATTGGAGTGTATATACCAATAGTACATACATCTAAAAGCTGTATATTGTACGAGTACGAATACGGGTGCATACGAGTAGAATTGTTGATGAAACTGAACGAGGATGTAATTGTAAGCATTTTTGTTAAGTAGAAGTATTTTGATAAGTGTATTGAAGTCTTTCAAAAGTATATAAATACATATTAAAACACTACATGTATATACATTTTAACTGAGTCGTTAAGTCATCGTTAGTCGTTACATGTAAGCGTTGTTTTGAAACCTTTAGGTTAACGATCTTGTTAAATGTTGTTAACCCATTGTTTATTATATCTAATGAGATGTTAAATTATTATATTATCATGATATTATGATATATTAATATATCTTAATATGATATATATACATTTAAATGTCGTTACAACGATAATCGTTACATATATGTCTCGTTTCGAAATCCTTAAGTTAGTAGTCTTGTTTATATGTATATAACTCATTGTTAATATACTTATGGAGATACTTACTTATCATAATCTCATGTTAACCATATGTATATCCATATATATATTGTCATGTCGTTTTTACAAGTTTTAACGTTCGTGAATCGCCGGTCAACTTGGGTGGTCAATTGTCTATATGAAACATATTTCAATTAATCAAGTCTTAACAAGTTTGATTGCTTAACATGTTGGAAACATTTAATCATGTAAATATCAATCTCAATTAATATATATAAACATGGAAAAGTTCGGGTCACTACAGTTTGCATGGTAATTTGTAGGTGGATGCGTGTAGGTAAACTATATATGTATTTGTATAAGTATTGCATTCACTAAGCAATTAGCTTACCCTCTCGTTGTTTATATTTTTATAGGTTGCAAGTGGCAGCTTGGGTTTGCTTAGGGACTAGTGCTTTACGGATTACTTTAGACTTTGGACTAGGATTGGGTAGCGTTCCCAATCACCATGCTCGGTTTTGGTCTTAAAGTAAACTAGTCGGGTCATGATCTATCTTTTGGATACGTCAAATGGGTCCCGGGTTTTATTCCCGTTTTGTAAACTTAATTCATGTATTGTATGTTTCAAAGATGTTTAAACTTAATATTGTAGTGATGATGTTTTTGGAAACATAAATGGACTAATGTTATATATATTATTATGTTAAAAAGGAAAAAAATTTATGGACCGAAAATACGACGGGTTGGGTCATTTCACAACGAGAAGCTTAGAACAATCAATAATTCCTTTTTAACTAATGGTTGTATTTCGTTTAGTTGTCGTCGTTATGTTGTGTTGTGTTTAGTTGTCGTTGTACGCAAATTGTGAAGTTTAATGTACTCTAGTTATTATCGTCTTTCTGTTGTCTTGATTTGCAGTTCGGTTTCCTTAGTACAAGACTAGTATACATCTATATCTTCCGTACAATAGTATAAAACTTGTGTATCAGAACACATTAGTGATGGAGCTTTAACACGTCTGTTGGGAGGCTAAAATACATAATTTGTATTCATTATACAACCGCATCAAAGTGTTTTATTATCAGATAGTTGTAATCTAATTATACTTAAACTATTATTTTCTAATACTAAATCAATTCCTACTAGATCGTTTTGATGCAAAACAAATGTAAAAGTTAGAATAATATGATGAACAATTGATAAATTAAGAAAAGCTCCGATTTAATCCATTACAAATTGAAAAATTGTTTGTCAAACCTAACTTAGATTAATACACAACAATCTTAAATTTATCTAATCTATTCTAGGCATAAAAGTAAATAAAAAGCAAAGGAAAAGATGGAGGAAACATTGTGGAAATTTGGTCAATGGACATGTGATTGACTTCGCTTGCTACATTTTTATATTTCCGTTAACGTTCTTCTCACATTTTTGTATCAAATCAACATTATGCCGCATTTTTCTTTTCGATGTTTGGTATATTTTATAAAGCAGGTATTAAAAAAAAAACATTGTGGACATTTGGTCAATGGACACTTGTTATTGCATTTCTTTCACAAAAACAATTCACCATTTCAATTTAGTTGAGTTAGCTATTGGTGATTTGTAAACCCCTAAACTGTTTAGAACCCTAATAGGAGACCGATTCGATTAGGGTTTAGATTTCTTAGATTGTGGTACGATGAAGAAGTTATTTGGGGGTTTTTATTATAGTGATAGGTTGTTAAATTACATAAGTGCTCATCATGTGATGAGCACATGTCAAATGACCAGCACATGTCTTCACTTAACGGACAAAGTCAACTGATATTAGAATTTGGACCCTCTCCGTGCATTTTAAATATAACAGGGACTATTGTATAACTTTTAAAATATAACTGTATATTAACTTTTAAATAAATGACTATATTGTCTAAATCATCCTTGCGTTTATCACTTTTTGCTGTTTTCATCCCTCCTTTTAAAAAACTGCAATAGACATCCTTAAATGTATAAAAGTTTCCCATTTTCATCCCCGCCCCAACAAACATGAACTCTCAGATTAGATAAAATTATGTTGTGATCCCTGTAGTTTACATAAAACTTCAAGCAAACCCTTTACTTTTTTCAGATTTCTCCTTCATCTTTTTCAAGTCCTGAATCTTTATCCTTTTCCATTGAAACTTTAATTAAAGCTTAACTAACTCCTCCACTAATCCCACTAACATAAAATAAATAAAAATGTTAAATGATCTATTCCGTTTTTAAATTAGGTTAAAATTTATTTAATTAATTAATTGGTTTCTAATACCTAAATATCAGTATATCAGTACTTAGCGTACCCAGGGAGTGCATGTATATCATACTTGAATTCATATATCATTTAATACTGTTATAAGGTATAACATATAATATTGCTTTGAGCTACAAGGATTTAATTGCTACAACAAACTTCATACCACCAATAATACTCCGTACAACAATTGTCTACTTCTTCGTAACTTTATGATACAAATACATCTCTTAATTGGGGCATAAAAACACTGAATATGAAAACGATCTTTTGGTTGTTGGGTCTTCTGAATCATTGGGTCCTTAAACGATATGTTTGACATCATCGTTGGTTAATCAACCCGTTGATAATGAACAATCCTTGATAGGCGCAAGAATGTCGTATCAACCGCTTGGATAGTTTCCTGAGTATCCAAAAGAAATATTTATAAATCTGTATAAATTGTTTACTGTGACATTTCATCAAACAGGTAATGGACACTTGATAAACTGCAAACATAAGTCCTCTCTTCTTTAGTATTCAATCCATTTAAAAATTATCAAATCAATATAAACTATAAAATTTCAACAAACGATAGTCTTTTATGAAAATCAAAGAACAATTCAAGTTAAATAAACCTACCAACACACATGAAGAAAACCCAAAAGATAAGTTTGAAACAAACTATATTGAACTCAGCTGATCAATAAATTTCGGTAGCCATTAAGCAATTGTGTAATTCCACATATTTAACACACTAGTTTTTTTTCATAACAAATATGAGATTACCGAGTACCTGTAGATAATTCATCATCATCATGTAATGGAGTAGAAGTATAAGATGATTAATATGATATGCTTAATGAAGAAGATAAAGCAGATGATTGAAGCTGTAATATAAAATTTCAAGAATCGAAATACCTAATAGACTTTGTTTTTGTGTTTGACTTATTTGGGAACTACTCTGAAAATCTGTCTGATTAGCTTAACTGTGGAATACACAAGAAAAGTTAACCTGGGTGAAGTTTAGGTTAGTGATAAAGATTTTAATGGAGGTTTTAGTTAGGTTTAATTAGGGTTTCTAATTGAAGAAGATAAGAAGACAAAGGAGAAATCTTTAAAGAAAAGGTATATATAAGGGTGTTGCATGAAATTTAATGTAAACTACAATGACCACTCACATAATTTTTTCTAAATGGAAGAGTTGATGTTTTTTAGAGCACGGATGAAAATGGAAAACTATTATACATTTAAGGATGTTTATTGCAGCTTTTTAAAAGAAGGGATGAAAAGGGCTAAAAGTGATAAACACAAGGACGATTTAGATAATTTTGTCTAAATAAATTTATGTCTATCTACAAAACCCTAAACACACGCTGTGAGAAGCGAAAGTACAGAACCCTTTGTGAAATACCAAACGCAAAAACAAAATAAATTGAAAAGCTTCGATTTAATGATGTTTTGGTAGAGATGGCGAATTTGAGAATCCTCCATGGCGGTCTTATGAAATTAGCAGCAATTAAAAAAGGTACTAGTAGTTATACTAATAATAATCCCAGTCTTCTTCGTTTCCCTACTGTTCTAAATTATCACTCCAATTCTTATAATTCATATGATGATGATAATGATGATGATGATGATGATGATGATAGAGATAGAATTCGTGGTTTTATCAATGTGTTTGATGATATGATACAGACTCGACCTCTGCCACCTGTTGAAGTTTTTAATTTCTTATTACATAATCTTGTTGCCGAAAAAACAAATTATTCTTCTACCATTGGCCTTGATAGGTTTAAACGAATGTCTGCAGTTGGAATTCCTATTAATACTTCAACTGCTAAAAGTGTAATAAAGTTTTATTGTCAACTGCAACAAACCGAACATAGTTTCACTGTCCTAGGTTGTTGCTTGAAACAAGGTATCGTACCACCTGCTGATGTGTCGATATACAATACGATATTAGACGGGTTTATCCGTCAAGATAGGACCCACGAGGCCGAAAGATTGTTCAAAAAGATGTTCATCTTTAACAAAAACAACAACAATGAATTAAATGATCAACTACCAGTTTGTTCAAAACCTGATATTGTGACATACAACACTATGCTTAAAGGCCTTTGTAAGGTCAGGGATAACGTAACCGCCATTGCGTTGCTTAAACTGATGGACGGAAGAGGCGGTTGTTGTAAACCCGATATAGTTTCGTATAATACCGTCATCGATGGTCTTTGTAGCGACCCAGGGGTAGTAATTACGATAGATGACGCTTTGAAGCTCTTTAATGAAATGGTTTTTATTAAAGGTATACGTCCCGATGCGGATACGTACAAGTCGTTGATTTACGCCTTTTCTAAGTTGGGTCATTGGGATGAGGTATGTATGTTGCTAAAACGAATGGAGGTGGATGAAAACATTGAATTAGATCTGAAAATTTTCAATATAATGGTTGATGCTCTTTGCAAACAAAATAAGTTAAAAGAGGCCCGGGGTGTTTTCATCTTTATGCATGAAAACGGTTATCATCCTAACATAGCTACATACAATTCGTTTATTCAAATGTATTGTTCCCGAGGTCAAATGGATATAGCGTGGAAACTGTTTTGTCGGTTGCGAAAAAATGGCATGAAACCTAATAGTGTTACTTATAACACGTTATTAGATGGGTTGTTTTTACAGAATTTGGAGAAAGAATTCACGTTATCAGATGGGTTTATAAAGAATTTGGAGGAAGAATTGGCGAGGATTGACATTTTTTATATCATGCGTAACCATCTTCTCAACAAGGTGACTCACTTCCTTTTATCACAGGTGCTCATCACTTGTACTAACCATCATCATTATCATCCATCCAAATTATTAGAATATCGAGATGATATATCAGATTATCCAGATGCTGTATATATCAAGTTCAATTACTTGTATCATTTATATATGTACGGCGACTCGTTTGATCAGGCGCTTGATTTGTTCAATTTCATGGGTGGACATAAGCTAAACTCGAATATTGAAGTGTACAATATCCTCATATTTGGTGCAAACAATTGTGGAAGGTTTGATGTTGCAAGGAAACTTTTCCATGAGTTAACTGTTAAACATTTGGAACCCGATGAGGTGACATATACACTGATTATTCGCGGGTTTTGTAAGCAAGGTCTAGTTAAGGATGCCAAAACGATGTTTGTTGAAATGAAACGAGCCGGTTTCTTACGTGGTGTCGTAGAAATGAATCAGCTTCCATTATGCTATTTGGAGGAAGATAACTTTAAATGTTCAGCTTGGGTTTTTCATGACATGCATGAGCGGAATACTTCCATACAGGAGGAGACCTTATATATAACTGATTTTCTAAAGTCAGCAGCGGGTTTAAGTAAGTGCCCGCGATTTGCAACTCCTCCCTAGTTAGATCTACTACTTTCGTTCCAATTCAAGTTGCAACAATTTTCTTTTTGAGTGTTATAAATAATCGAGACATTTTTACTATTTTTATTTGGTACTGTATTGTTATTATTACTCCACTGATTGAAGAAGACCTGCAAGTTTGTGGGATTCTATTCATTAAATTATTAGTTTGAGTAAATAAAACTTAAGAATATATATTACTTGACGTGTATATATATATATATATATATATATATATATATATATATATATATATATATATATATATATATATATATATATGCTTAGTGAAAAGAACGCAGGGGCCTTCGGAACCACATTTTCTAGTGCTTGCGTCCTTATATGTTTGTTTGCTGGCACTGGTAGTCTAGTCATTATCAGTAGCAGATGTAGAATCTGAAAGGTGGGCGACTGAAAAATAGGTGTACACATCAAATAAACTAGGATGAAACATAGGATTCAGTGGATGATTCGGCATCCTTTACGTATATAACGGTAGCCCTTCCTAAATAGTTTTTGAGTAAGCTAGGAAAGAAAGAAGAAATGATAGAGCGAAATGGGTTGGTTGCCCAAAGGGCTATCTGATCTGATCATGGGGGAAGCGAGCCTATTAGAGAAAAAAGTGCTAGTTGTAGCGCGCTAGCGCGCATTTGACTAAAAACATGAAAATTCAAGGCTCTGGGCAACGAGTGGGAGGGAGCCTTGACTTGAAGCATTGTACAAGTGCCTTAAAATATTAACAAGACTAAAGGTACGAAAAAAGTTTGGGATGAAAGGATCAAAACTATAGTGGACTCTTACTATCAATATACATTATTAGCGTGCGGAGAGTATTCAAGCCCAGAGGAAGCTAGTAGGTATCATAGATTTAAATTTATAAATTTCTGTGATCAGATGACTGAAAAATCCGGGATTCCTTATTACAGTGTGCATTATTAAAATGAAAATGAAAATCAAAATCAAAATGTTGACAACCAGCATGAAACCAATGTTTTCAAAAACTACTCCTAATAGAATGAGATATTGTATTACTTTCACTATTAAGTAGACTATTACGATCCTTGAAACACCCTGTAGGATGTAAAGGCACTCTAGTAGGAGTTAAATGCAAGGAAGGTAAACAACTTTTTATTTTAGGTAAATGTGTTTTACTCCGTGAGTAGCGATCAAGGATAGTCTTACGAGAACCAAAAACCAAAGGAGGTGTACTAGTAGTTCACTTCAGCATGCAAGGAAGACCTTCGGGAAGAATCAAAGGTTTTCTCCTCTGCAAAGCTATCAATGCTTTAGTCAAGATCTTTAGCAGTCGATCGCTCATTTTCTCTCGGGAGACATGGCTTCAATTCAATCATTCTCTCCGGCTTCTGAGACAGTCCTTTGATAGAGTAGCCTCGTTGGAAAGGATCTTGTACCTGCCATGTCAAGGTAGGGCTGATTACTCAAACGCCGTGCCCTATTTTCTCGGTATATGCTTGCAAGGGTGGTTAGCCCTGTACTTGGCCTGGCAGGAAAGCCTCTGAAAGCACCTCTCACTCTGGTCGAGCTGCTACGCTCCTCAAATGACGGAACAGTCTGGCAAAGTCGGAGATGGTTGTAACAAAAGCTTTAATTAGGGTGAATACCCCCTTTTTCCGGATTTTTTTATTGAAAGATATGCTACTTCCCGGTCGAGATGTCTGGGGAAACCTCGGTATCAACAACTGTCGCAACGGTCCTGTAACTGTGGAAAAGGGTCCTGTGTTTCAATCACTTGAATCGGTTTATTTGTTATTATATAATTATATAATATTATAATTGTAGGTTCGGCAGTACAGGGTAGGTGGGTGCAAAAGAAAGCCAAGCCGTATAAAGGCGAGCAGCCCTTATAGCAATAGCAAACGACCTACTTATAGCCCTTTCCCCGGGACTTCAACGGGTCTTACAAGCTCATAAAAAATTGTAAATTCTTCACATTTTCTTCAGAGAGTGGGAATGAATTCTATTACTTGATTGACATTGATGTACCACACCAGCAATATGCCGATATGATTGATGTACCAGCGCTCTCAAACCTGGCGGTATCACCGCTTAGGAAAAACTGCTTTCGTGCGGTCTCTTTCTTTTTCGAATGAAGGTGAGTGGCAAAGTCTGGTTCAACTAAGGAGTAGGTCGTCCTATCTGATAGAGCGGGTAACGCTCAAATTCCTTTTTTTTCGTATTTGGGGTTGACGCCGAGAAAGACTAAAGACGGGAGAGCACGCACAGACATCCTCGGGAAAGCACTAATGAACTACGCCATCCCTGACACTTATGCGGTGAGATACCAACCATCCGATGCCCTCCCAAATGAGTTCTACTATAGAAGCTTTCAACGTAGACCCGGGGACAAATTTTTCACTCACTGAGAAGTGAAAACATGTGACTAGATCGTCCTGAAGACGGATGCGGAGGAATTCATTTCCATCTTCAAGGAGGAAAACACTAAAAATAAGAAAAGCTTGACCGGGACAGGCACAACGACCCCCAAACTCTTCAAGAAAAAGTCCGCGAAAGCCCGCGCACCAAGAGAGACACCGTTTTTGCAAAGTGATACAAAAACGGCGGGGAAGGCGATCGTAAGAAAAAGGGAAATTATTATTAAAAAGAATAATAAAAAGCAACCAATTCTTGTAGAAGTTCAATATGTCGATTCTATTTCTCTACGTATCGAAAACTAGTTCATTAGGAGCTACATCCTCATGTAGCTCTACTACGCTAGGTTCTCCCTATGGCGCTACGCATCGTTCCCTTCGGTCGAGCGAATCCCATTGTTCCGGTCTGAGAATCCCTATGTCTGAGGTCGAGCAGCTACGCTCTCGTTGGTCGAGGTTAGATCCTCGTATGTCGCCACTCTCGTCACTGGGCGTTGTCACTGATGCCTTGTTATCTCAGGACACTCTGCCAGGTTGTTCCTTGTTGACCGGCCTTGCGATTCTCGTTATAGAATGTAGTGTTATATACGCTTAGTGAAAAGAATGTTTTTTGATACACCAAGGACATGGATTCTATATGAACCAATGGATCGTGACAAGTCGTTACTACTAGCAATGACTTCCTCTTTCATTACTTCATTCTTTCTATATCCCTCTCCTCTGTTCTCAGTTACTCATCAAATGACACTTATATATATATATATATATATATATATATATATATATATATATATATATATATATATATATATATATATATATATATATATATATATAGGGAGAAGATCCAGAGCTAAGGGGGGTCTTGGGGATAAGGAATAAGTGATTTTGTGATTTTTATATCTTTAGTTTTACAGCTCTGATTTTTAAAAAAAAATTCTGGTATCAATTTTCATTGTGTAGATTCGGAAGGAAAAAAAAAATATATTCTTTTAAGTGGCTTGTTAACATACATCTGATGTATGTTAACAGCTCTTCATACACGAGATGTTTGATAACAAAAAACAAGAGAAAAAATGATATGTGATTAATGAAAAACAGTGTTTAGGGTTTATTAATTAGGGTTTAGAAATTAGGGTTTAGGGTTTAGAATGAGTTTTCAATAAGAACGGTTTAGAGTTTAGGGTTTAGGATTTTGGGTTTAGGGACTAGACAGCTCTGTTTACTGAATGTTTGATGTGAATCTGTAAAAGTATTGTTAAAAGTCGACATTGGTCAAACTGTAAGTCATTTTATGGCAGACATAGTCAAACTGATTTTTTTTTGGGTAACTGGGTTACCCCTGTAAAATTTATAAAAGACTTAATTACGCCATTGGTCCTTAAACTTTTATATTTTTTTCATCCTTCTCCCTAAAGTATTTTTTTCCCACTCTAACCCTTAAAGTTATAATATGGTTTCATTTATGTCCCCATGTTTAACTGCCGTTAAGTCCAAACAGTTTAATACTTGTCACCTGATTACTAAGCAAGGGTAATTCAGTCTTTTTGTATTAAACAATAGAAAACTCTATTTATAACGTTGACTACGAGCAGCTCTTATTTGGTTATTTTAAAGTTATTTTAAAGTACTCTTATTTGGTTATTATATTCTTGCAATTATCAAAGTGGATGTTTATAACTAGCAGCTCTTAAATTGGTGCTAGTTTGTGTGCCAAAAATATTCAGTGTACAAATGGAGGTAACGAGCAGCTCTTAAAATGATGCTAGTTTGTGTGCCAAAAATATTCAGTTGTTTTAGTTGTTTTTTTGGTGTAATTGAATATTGGCAATGCAAAACTGAAGTTCATAACTTGGTTAAAGATTGCTCTTTTTTTTGGGGTCAACATTGCTTCTTTGACCATAAACTTGTTTTCTTATGTAATTGATTATTGGCAATGCAAAACTGAAGTTCATAACTTGGTTAAAGGTTGTTTTTTTTTTTTTTTTTTTTTTTGGGTCAGCATTGCTTCTTTGGGTCAATATTGCTTCTTTGACCATAAAGTTCTTTTTTGAGTCAACATTGCTTCTTTGGGTCAAATTTGAACATGATACCTAAAACAAATCTGAACCAAAGTCGCAATGCCTCATATTGTACCAAATCTGAACCAAAGTCACTATGTCACATACTAAACCAAAAATGTAGACACAAATCTGTAAGGGACAACAAATGGATATAAAAATTCTGTCGCAAAAATGGATACAATGTATGCACAAACTGTTATGAACCAAGAATGGATACACCAAAGTAATGTCACAACAAATGCGATTTATTGAAGTCACAAACATAAACTCTTCATTGATGAATCAAACTGTAAATGGAACAGTACAATCATTTTCTTCACTACAATATACCTTAACATGATACCTAAACAATATCCAGTACATCAACCAACTCTAAAAAAATATCTAGTACAGAATTCCTAAACATAAAACTATGAATATCAACTGTAGACGTCTTCGTTTTTGTTCCTCATTCTTGAGCTTCAATTCAAGCAATAAATTCAACTCCAATAATGCTTCTCGATCCATCACAAGTGGATCATACCATTGTACAAACCTGCAATTGAAATTATATACAAAAATACTTACATTAACTCAAATACAATTCATAATTACAACAATTTTGCACCCAAAATTACAATTATAAATAAAAAACAAATTACGTACCAAAATTGGGCAACCATAGAATCTCCTTCCAGGGTTTTTCGAAGTCTTTGATGTGCGAAGAACAACTTGTCTACCACACCAACAATTAACCGTTTTCGTAATTTGAAAGCTAGGGTTATCGAATGGACGATTGAAAATTGGGAACTAGGGTTTGGAAAAGGACGCTTGAACCTACAGTTGGAATAACGATTGAATACTCCTATATATAAATATATAATATAATATAATATTACACATACATGCAACAAGACAATATTACCCTCACGTGGTAATCACGTGATAATGACTTAACGGAGCTGATATAACAGTAGTAAGGAGTAGGGATGAAAATGAAACTATAACAGAACTTTAAGAGTTAGAAAGAGATAAACAAACTTCAGGGACAAGGATGAAAAAAAAAAAGGAAACTTTAAGGACTAATGGCGCATTTAAGTCTTTATAAAATAATAAAGAAATGATACAATAAGTTCACGGACTATAACTGTTTGGCAAAGTGCCAAATGGCAAAGTGCCAAAGTTAAACGTCAACATTAGTCAAACTGTAACTCATTTTATGGAAACATAGTTAAAAGTCAAGGTTTATCAAAGTGCCAAAGTTAAACAGAATCAAACAATGTATCAAAGTGCCAAAGTTAAACAGAATCAAACAATGTATCCGAAAGTATGTCAAACAATGTCTATTAAAACAATGTCAAAGAGCCTAAGTCAACATTTGTCGAAGTGCCAAAGTCAACATTTGTCAAGTGCCAATGTGCCAAAGTCAACATTTCACACTGATTTGTCAAAGTGTCAAAGTTAAACATTTGTCAGAGTGCTAAAGTCAACATTTGTCAAAGTGCCAAAGTCAACATTTCAAACTGGTTTGTCAAAGTGCCAAAGTTAAACATTTGTCAAAGTGCCAAAGTTAAACATTTGTCAAAGTGCCAAAGGGCCAAAGTCAACATTTCAAACTGATTTGTCAAAGTGCCAAAGTTAAACGTTTGTCAAAGTGGCTAAGTGCCAAAGTCTACATTTGTCAAAATTGGCAAAGTGTTGAAGTCAACATTTCAAATTCATTTGTCAAAGTGACAAAGTTAAAAATTTGTCAAAGTGCCAAAGTTAAACATTTGTCAAAGTGCAAAAGTCATGTCAAAGTACTTGAGTCAACATTTGTCAAAGTGCCAAAGTTTAACAGAATCAAACAATGTCAAAATGCCAAAGTCAACATTTTTTCTATTAAAACTGTATGTCAAGCAATGTAACCAAAAGTGCCAACCTGTTTTGTCAAAATTTCCAAACTCTAAACAAAAGTCAAACATAGTCAAACGGATTTGTCAAACAATGTAACCAAAACTCGGTCCCAGTGAAACTGATTTGTATATTAAAAGTCAATTATAGTCAAAGTGATTTGTCAAACAATGTAACAAAAAGTGCCAAACTGTAACTAAAAGTGCCAAAGTATTTTGCCAAAAGTACCAGACTGTTTTGGCTTATTGCACTATGTATATTGCATAACAATTAAACAACATGAAACAATGTCAGAATTCTAGTATCTTACTGTTTTTCTTTCAATTTTTAATTGGTGGCAAATAATCAAACAATGTCAACAATCATAAACATACATAATTTAACACAAATAACATCAAAGCCTTTCATTAGTAAGGATAATAATATACACTACTAGAAAATCGATTATTAGGGACGACACTTTTCCGGACGACATATGTCCTCCGGGAAAGTCTGCTACACGACAAAAATAATCTGCTTTTCTGTCTCGCTTTTTCCGAAATGTTTGACCGATTTTCCCGGACGATTTGATGTCTTCCGAAAATGTGTCTGATAGAAAAATTTGGCTCCAAAAAGTTTGGCGGGGTTTTTTTTTCTGGACGATTGGTCGTCCGGGAAAGCTTTCCGGACGACATTTGCATCAGATTGTTTTTGTGTATATATACACCTACACACAATTATCAAACTCACCAACTAAAAATTTATTAAACTTCTCAACTTAAAAATGATAACGATTTCACCGATTATCGCCTCATTTGACGTGTATTACGGTAGTATATTCCGTAATGAAAATAAAGAGTACGATTATACGTGTGGTTCGAAAGCTTCGTTCGAAGAAATTGACGTTCGCGACCTTGGTTTAGAGGATTTGTTAGAATTCTTGAAAGAAAATGTACCGTTTAAACACACTGACGTGCTATAATAATTTGAAAATCCCTCCCCATTTGTAACGTGGAGGGAATATCCCCGGTACTAGTAATCCCGGTTCTTCCAATGCCCACTTTAGCCAAAACAATGAGGAAGGAGAATTTGATGGAGGATATGGCGGTATGTAATTTGTTGGGTTTGTTTGAAGACAATAATGCTTTTGTTTGGATGGTTAATGTTCGTTTGTATTTGAAAACAATGATTTGGTAGTTTGTTCGATGTTGAAACGTTTGGATAATTATGTAATTGTAGTATTTAAACTTTTATTAAATATTAATGTGGCATTTTGTGAAATATAGCAGGTTTTGTAAAGCAGGTTTTGTGATTTGAAATGTGCTGTTTTTTACGGCTGGAAAACAGCAGAAACAGCAGCTGTTGTCCCAAAACATGATGACTTTTCCGAACGATTTGTCGTCCGGGAAGAGTCCTCCGGAACTATTTTTCGTTTATTATTAATTTTCCACAAAAACAAGCATTATATTATTATTATTTATTTCCGGACGACACGTCGTCCCCACTTGTCGTCCGGAAAAGTCGTCCATGATAGTCAGGTTTGAAAGTCAAAGTTGGGCCTACGATCGTCCAGGAAAAAGGCACCAGTCGTCCGGAAAAACATTCTAGGACGAAGCTTCCCGGACGAGTCTTTGGGGACGACTTGTCGTCCGGGAAGACAATTCAGGACGACAATTTGTCCGGAATGCTCAAAAAAACTCGCCCGCGAAAGTGAGTATTGTAGTAGTGATTCCATCTGATAATCAAACATAATACAAAACATGACTATCATTCTAAAGTGACTAAACTGCCAAAAGATTGTTCATAATTCAGCAAAAAACTATACATTAAACCAGGAACACATACAACACAAACAAAACCTAACTACATATAGCAATACGTTTCCACTTTGCAGCAACCATTTCAACAATTATGACATTTCCTTCATATGCATTCTTGGACTTTAGCAACCCTGGTATAATCATGGATGACTGTTCACACTTTGGTGGATCAAACTAACCAACAAACCTACAAGTGGAATCCTGAAACGGCAAACATAGGTTCGAATCTAATGAACATGCGTTAAACCCTAGTTAATCAACACATTTAATCAATTGAATTACCTAGAAATCGAATGAGCATTTTTTATTGTACATAGGATTAGAAATTTAGGGTTTTAAAAAGGGACGACACAACATATAGTTAACTTAAAAAGACAAAAATACCCCTCACATGGACTTCACGTGAGGATACTTAACTTCAGAATCTTAACAATTGTTAAATGCAAGGTTATCCGTTGAATAACTCAAAAAGATCGGGGTCAACGAACACAAATAAAAAATAGTTTAAGGTTATCTACAATGTTTGATACAAAGTTCAAGGACCATTGGGAAAATTGTCAATAAATTTTGTTGATAAATTTGATAAAAAGCCCGACCCAAATTGACACATTCATTCAAAAGAAAGCAGGCAGAAATTACAATGAATTGCCATATGGTATTCAACTTGATTTGATTTATATATAGATAGATATAAATGTAGTGTTTAATATTGTGGATGAATGTTGTTCCTACTTTATTTATTTATATATACGTTTTAATTCTAAAGGTATGATAGTAGATCAATGGCTAAAGCCAATTAAACTTGAATTTCAGCCGATGAAGTAATGCAAATGAATGATTAACTTATGAAGTATCAATGAGTCGTGATATCATAGAATTCAATGTGTTGATTTTATCATTCATGAACATTCAACATATACAAGTGATTTATGTTCTAACTATTGTATCTACCAATGATCTCTCCATAATTTTAGGATCGAGATTTACTATGAACTGTTACAATCATTACAATCGATACTAAGGTCAATGGTCAATGTCTATTACTCCCCCGCAATCGAAGCTAGTGGCGGACGAATACAAAGACTAAAACAAAAATCCGTAAAAAGTAGACGAGACAACCCTCTAGTGAAAATATCCGCTATGATGTACTGGATGCCACTTAGGAGCTCGTTGATGGTGATTTAATTGAGGAAGATCAACTTGTACATGCGGTTTTCTCATACAAAAATACATCAACCTCTGCCTTATTCATTCGTCCATTGCTTCTGAAATCTAGTGGGAAAAAATGATGTATTTTTTTAATAACATCAAAAAGTGTTAGAATTAAAAACAATCTTGAGCCTGAAACCTTTGCTTCTTGAATCTCATGGTATGATTAGCATTTATGTAGGTGTTGCTGTTTAATGGTAAAAAGGACCACTGAAGCTCATTTCTGGAGATATAGAGGACTGATCATGCCAATAGCTGATACTTGGTGCCTAAGGATTTAGATGTTTCAATCTTCAGGGACTATTCTTAACATTTTTAATTTATATATACCCTTTCGAGGGTTCTGGAGTCAGATAACACATACACATACGATTTGAGAGCAGCTTTTCTTATTTGGGCGATTTCTAGGGTTTTGATGATCATCATCTTGTTGATTGAGATTGATTCTGTTGATTATTCTGATTACATCTGTTTGTCTATTCTATATAGTTTGATTCATTCATCTCTTTGTGGTTGTAAACATTTGATACTGATTTCCTTGTAATCTTGGTAATTGATTGGTTGTGTTTGTGAGATTATTCTCAAATTCTTACATGGTATCAGAGCGGTCGATCTAATTGGGGTGTTGGTTGTTTGTGATTGTTTGTTCTTTCAACTATTGTTGGAGGAATTGTTTCTGCTGTGACCGAAACCCTAATTTCAAAATTAAGGTTTGTTCTTCTGGATCTGGAGTTTTAAAAGTGTTCTTCATTTTCTGTTGCTATTCTTCTTCTGTTATTGATTCGTTGATTATTACTCAAGATTATACATCTTGAGAGGGGAGTCTCGAATTTATTCATTGCTTTCTTTTTATTTTATGAACCCTAATTGACTGAATTCCAGTGCCCAACTCTTGATCTACGTTCTAGAAACGTATGAAAACCTGATCAAGCACTTGGTTGATTCTGACCTATTCTTGTTTTGTTTATGGATCTTTGCTTTTGCATGTTATTTTTGATTGTGATGTTTATTGTGTCTGATACTGATGTGTGTTATCACTTATTGATATCTGATTAATTGTGTTCTCTTGTTGTGATTATTTACTATGGGTGAAGAAGGTGCTCTTACTTTGATTAGTAAAATTGATTTTTGGTGATCCTTTATACTTACATGCTAGTGATCCACTAATACACCATTAATATCAATTAAATTGAAAGGAACTGAGAACTATAATATATGAAATAGTGCTATGTTACTTGCTTTGTCAACTAAAAATAAAGTAGGATTTGTGGATGGTACTTGTGAAAAACAAACTGTGATAATGCTGTTCTTGCTGCCCAATGGGATATATGCAATTCTGTTGTATTATCTTGGATTTTGAATTCTATATCTGAAGATTTATATTCTGGACAAATTTTCTCTACTACTGCTTCTGTTGTTTGGACTGAATTAAAAGAGACTTATGACAAAGTAGATGGTTCTGTTATTTTTAACTTGCATCATAAGATTAATTCTATGAAACAAAATGGTTGTAGTTTATCTGAGTATTATCATAAACTAAACAATTTGTGGAAGCAATATGATGTATGGACAAATTACCTGCTTGTACTTGTATTGCTGCACCTGAATTTCAAAGTCATAACAAAACTCTAGAGCTAATGCAATTTTTAATGGGTCTAGATGATTCCTATATGTCTATTAGAAGTAATCTGTTGCTTAGGGATCCTTTACCTGGTGTTAAATCTGCTTTTGCTATTCTATCTAGAGAAGAGTCTCACATGGGTGTATCTGGGGTTGGGACATCTAAAACTCAAAACTCTGCATTTGTTGCTCAAATTAGTAATAACAATTGGATTAATAAATCTTCTAATAACGGTAGTTTTGGAAGAGGTAGAGGATTTAATAGAGGACCTAACCCTAATCTTAAATGTACAAAGCGCAATAAAATTGGACATACTATTGACAGATGCTTTGAAATTATAGGTTATCCAAATAATTATAGAAAACCTTTTAATGGAAATACTAATAAATCTTTTAGTACTAATAATTATGTGTCTAGTTGTCCACCTGCTTCTGATTCTATTGTAGGTCCATCATCCTCTATTCCTTCTTCCTCTTCATATGTTCCCGGTCCTTAAAGTCTTTTAAATGAACAAATGATGAAGCTATTAAGCCTATTAAATGAGAAAGGTTCCCCTATTTCCGAGTCTGTAACTAATATGTCAGGTATAATAAGAAATAATCATGTGTTTTTTAATAATAATTTTTCAAATTTTTTTAATTTTAACTCAAGTAATAATACAAGTCAAGGATGGATTATTGATTTTGGTGCAAGTCAACATATGACAGTGTCTGATGAAGGTCTTTTTAATATTGTTGATGTTAGTGATTTAAATTTTCATGTTACTCATCCAAATGGTACTAAAGCTAAAGTCAACAAAGTTGGTGATTTAAAACTTAACAAATCCATCATATTGACCGATGTTCTTATTGTTCCAGGATATTGTGTTAATCTCTTATCTGTTAATAAACTTGCTCAAAATAATAACATGTTTGTTGGATTTGATGCAAATAAATGTTATATTCAGGATTTAAAAACCAGAAACATTCTAGGGACTGGTAGTATGAATGGTGGTCTATATTTGTTTGATTTTTTTAAGGTGATTCTCTTAGTTGTAATTCTGTAATTGCATACAATTTTGAATCCGTGTTACTTTGGCATAATAGGTTAGGTCATCCTGCTAGTCCTGTTTTAAATGTCTTAAAGTCAAAATTGTATTTGGATAAAACCGTTGATGATTTTCCATGTGAAATTTGTCTTAAAGCTAAGCAGACTAGAGATCCCTTTCTTTTAAGTAATCATGTTACTAAAGAATTAGGTGAATTGATTCATATGGATTTATGGAGACCTTATAAAGTTACTTGTAGAGAAGGTTATATATATTTTTTGACTATTGTTGATGATTTCAATAGGGTTGTTTGGGTTTATTTGTTAAAAACTAAAGATGAAGTGTATGATAATTTCATATTGTTGGTTGAATGTTGGATAATGAACTAAACGACAAACTTAAGTATGATGATTAACCAACGAATATGTTTTGATGATGACACACACATATGCATAAGTGATGAGTGACATCTTAACATAAAACACGCAAGGTCACTAATCCATACTTTATCTTGCAAACGACCAAGTCAAACATAGGTTAAAGAATGAAATTAAAAGTTCAGCTAAACACACGGTCGAGGTACGGTCGACCTCATAGTCAACCATGAAACCCCAAACTTAATTGCAACGCAGTTTTATGTAAACAAGTTGCACGGTCGCCACCACGGTCAACCGCAGTGCGACCGCAGTTTTCTCTGTTATCATTTTCGACCAAATAAAGTTTGACTAGTTCCCGACATCTATAATTCATGAAACCTTTCTCAACATGCTTAATATAGATGCCTTCTCCATACTCAATTGAGTTTTGGTCATAAAAAACCCTAATTGTGATTAATTATGCCTAATGACATCTTAATGACAAATTAACCAAGATTAGGCATAACACATAAGTGTTAATCAACAACTTGTGATCTTAATTCTTATCTAGATATCCTTAGTATGATCATCAAGTACCAACACACTTAAGCCAATGTCACTAGAACAATAATTGCTATTAGAAATGATTTAGTGATTAATTAAGGCTAAATGAGGAACAATGCTCTCAAGGTTAACTAGTAATGACTTGTAATCCCAAAACACACTTAGATACATTTAAGATTGTTACCAAGTCCCAACTAGAGATTTCTTTTCCCTTGTGCATGTGCTGGACATTAATGTGTGCTTACACATTAATCAAGCAATATGTTATATTGCAATTAAACTTGTTAAAGTTTGAATTATAAGTTGTGCAAGTATCTATATGATTGATCCTATAATAACTATCTCTTGCTATGTGTGAGTATTACTTGTTATTTGACAATATGCTTAATACTCATAAACTTGTCAACTTGATTAATATGTTTGCTATGTGCTCACTAGTTAGGATTTAAGTAACTAACCTACTCTAATAGATTAAGTGTAAAATGATTCACAATGAAAGTATAGTCAATTGTCTATTTGGTCTAGTCTAAGTAACTAAGGGTGATTGCTTATGACTTAACTTTGATGTCTCTACATACTTCATGATTATCTTATAGAGATATTATTCAATTAATCTCTAACTAAACTAAAAAAGAACATGACTTGTGATTAATTGAAACTAGGAAGTTAATGACATAGTGACTAGTCTTTAGAATTGAACCAAAGGCATTAAAGTGACTAAGTCTTGATCAAACTGAGATTTCATAAAATATCAATCAAGACACTTCTCCAGGAATGTTGGGTTTGCCACTTTTGGAATGATTAGTCACTTTCATGCAATAAGACCAAATCTCACACACTTAATGCATATAGTACTTGTATAGGATGTTTGGTTTCTTTTGCAGGTGCTAGAAGGAGTAAAGGTGCCAAAATGTGGTGTTCAAATTTGAGTCAAACGACTATACAACGGATACCAAATTTGAACTGGAGCATAAACAGTCCCACCACGGTCGACCGTGCAGGCAACCATGTATCAACGGCTACTTTTTGAATCTCACTATAAAAGGCAAACATTAAAGAGCATTTGAAGCTGACCCTCTTGCATATTTAAAAGGCTTATTTCCAGAGATCACAAGGGCTCTAATTACTACTTAAATGTGATCAAGTAAGAGAAAATTCTATGATCTTAGAGATATAGAATTTGATTGTTGTAAACTTACTTATCAAAATCATTAATCTTGTGAGTTTACGTAGTGTAATGTATGTCCTATTATTATCTTAGGATCATCATTGCAAAGTGTATAAGTCTTGTAACTTCAATTAGTAGAAGCATAAGCTAGCTTAGTGATCTACTTCCTTAAAGGGACTTAGGAAGTTGATTAATCTTATTTGGAGATTAATACTTGTCCAAGGTGAAGACAAGTTGATCTAGGTTGGAGTTGATCTTTCAAAGGGATAGAAAGATTAGGTTTATTGTCTATCAAAGAAGTTGAAGACTTGTAAATCGGATCTCCACCGGGTTTGGAGAAAAGTACTTAGTGAAGCAACAAATCCCGATTAGTGTAATCGGGGAGTGTATTAAGGTGAATTAGTTAACATTCACCCGAACCACTATAAATCCTTGTGTCTATGTACTTTACATTACTTCATTTATTATTTTGAACATATACACTACACACATCAAGTTTGAGTTGAATTGGTTGATCAAAGTTAAATCGAATTTGATGATCAATCGAAAAAGTGTTAGAAACGTATCAAGTAACTATTCACCCCCCCTAGTTACTTACACATATGTTTTGTTAATCTGCTAAGTAATCAATTTAATAAAAAGGTTAAAATTTATTAGAACTGATAATGGAACTGATTTTGTAAACAATCAAATGAAAGATTTCTTAAATAAAAGTGGTATTTTTCATCAGACTACAATTGCTTATACTCCACAATAAAATGGGTCGGTTGAAAGGAAACATAGACACCTTTTAAATGTAGCAAGGTCTCTTATGTTTCAGGGGGGAATACCATTGTTTCTTTGGACTGAGTGTATTCTAACTGCTATATATTTAATTAACAGGATTCCCACTAAGGTGTTAGCAGGCATGTCCCCTTTCCAGAAAATTTATGGTTTTGAACCATCACTCTCTCATATTAGGAATTTTGGTTGTCTTGCTTTCTCAAAAGTTTTAAAAGAGTCTGATAAATTTAAACCTAGATCTGAAAAATGTATTTTACTTGATTTTTCTTCTGAGAAAAAAGGTTATAAATTGTGGAGTCTTGAAAATAAAACTATTGTATATTCAAGAGATGTCAAATTTTTTGAAAACATATTTCCTTTTAAACAAACTTTAAAGTCTTCTAAAAGTAATTCTGATTCTGAAAAAATTAATCAACTCAATTTCTTTTATTTATTTTCTAAAAACACCAATGTTCCTGAAAGTCCCAATGATAAAGGGAGAGTACATCTAAATAAATTTGCTGAGGTGATCAACACTAATTATGAACCTATAATTAGTGATGAAAACCAAAGTAATTTTAATGAAGATTATGATCATAATGATGATCTCCCTGAGGGCAATACTCTAAATGAATCCACCATTTTAAATCAAACTGATGAGCCTGCAACCCTTAGGAGATCTTCTAGACAATCTGTTTTACCTAGAAAACTTGATGATTATATTGTTAAAGGCAAAGTTAAGTATGGCATTGAAAAAGTTTTAAATTATTCAAATCTTAATAATGAAAATTACTGCTTTGTCTCTAGTCTTAAGAAAAGCATTGAACCCTCTAATTATTATCAAGCTATTAAAGATCCAAATTAGATAAATGCCATGATTGATGAAATGAGTGCTCTGTATAAAAATAATACTTGGATTTTAACTGATTTACCTGCTGATAGAACTCCAATAGGGTGTAAGTGGATTTTTAAAATAAAGTACAAATCAAATGGTGAAATAGAAAGATATAAATCTAGGTTAGTAGCTAAAGGGTATAGTCAAAGAGAAGGTTTAGATTATGAAGAAACTTTTTCTCCTATTGCAAAAATGGTAACTGTTAGATCTTTGTTAACTTTAGCTGTACAACATGGTTGGAATTTGTATCAACTTGATGTTAATAATGCATTTCTTTATGGTGATTTTATGGAAGATGTTTATATGGAATTACCTCAAGGTTATTTTTCTAAAAATGATACTAGGGTTTGTAAACTCATTAAGTCCTTATATGGCTTAAAACAAGCTATAGGCAATGGAATGATAAATTAACTATGTCTTTGAAAGAGAATAGTTTTGTTCAAAGTATGAGTGATTATTCTTTGTATGTTAAGAATTCTAGTAATGTTTTCTTAGCTGTTCTTGTTTATGTTGATGACATGATTGTTACAGGAAATAATGAAGTTGAAATTAAAAAGTTCAAAGATTTTTTTGAAAACAAAGTTTCTTATTAAAGATTTGGGTGAACTTAAATATTTTCTTGGAATTTGAAGTTTTAAAAACTGAATCTGGAATTTGTCTATCTCAAAGGAAATATTGTATTGAACTTCTTGATGAGTTTGGTTTAGTTGGTAGTAAACATGTTGGTGCTCTACTTAAGTCTAACTTGGTTATTAATTCTGAACCTTTTGTTTTTGATCAACCTCTTCTGGATATTTCTAAATATCAACAGTTAATTGGGAAGTTGATATATCTTACAATGACCAGGCCTAATATTTCCTTTTCTGTTCAAAGTCTTAGTCAATATATGCATAATCCTTTGCAATCTCATGTGAAAATTGCCTTAAGATTGCTAAGGTATTTAAAGGGTTCTCCTGGTAAAGGTGTATGCATTTCTAAATTTGATAATATGAATATTTCTGCTTATGTTGATGCTGATTGGGGTAAATGTTTATCATCTAGAAAATCTGTCACTGGTTATTCTATCCTTTTTTCTGATTCATTAGTTTCTTGGAAAAGTAAAAAGCAAGCTACTGTATCCAGATCATCAACTGAATCTGAATACAGAGCTATGGCATCCACAACTTGTAAAATTATTTGGATTTTGAAAATTTTAAATGATTTAAATGTTAAAAACCTTTTACCTGTCAATATGTATTGTGATGATAGGTCTGCTATTCAAATTGCAGCCAATCCTGTGTTTCATGAAAGATCTAAACACTTTGAAAATGATTTGCACATTGTAAGAGATAAATGCACTTCTGGTGTTATTAATATCATAAACATTGATTCTGAAAATCAGATTGATGACATTTTTACTAAGGGTTTGAATATTGGTCAGCACTCATTTTTATGTAACAAACTTGGATTAATAGATTTGTTTCAGGCTTAGATTGAGGGGGGATGTTAATATTAAAAACAATCTTGAGCCTGAAACCTTTGCTTCTTAAATCTCATGGTATGATTAGCCTTTATGTAGGTGTTGCTGTTTAATGGTAAAAAGGACCACTAAAGCTCATTTCTGGAGATACAGAGGACTGATCATGCTAATAGCTGATACTTGGTGCCTAAGGATTTAAATGTTTCAATCTTCAGGGACTATTCTTACCATTTTTAATTTATATATTGTGACTACCCGGAAATTTCCGACCAAATTTAAACTTAATCCTTATATGGTTTCAACACGATAAGCAAAGTCTGTAAGGTTAAGACTCAAAAATTTTGAACTGTTTCATACATTCAATTGACCTTTGACAATTTCTGACGATTCACGAACCATTAAAATAGAAATGTATATATAAATAGCTATACATGTAAATAATAAATTATAAATTAAAAATACTAATGAACAATAATATGATTCAGTTTATTATAAAAGAAACTTAAACTTGTTATTTAAAACGGTTTATTTAAATACATAGAGTAGATTGAAAATGCATAAATTGTCAATACTAACAAAGTATTTAATGATATACTCTGAGATTATTCGTTTCAATATATATAATTAATACATTTAATTACTTGATATTTAAAACATAATTAAATATGTAGCAATTGAGGTATCTAAATATAGATAATATACATATATATATATGATTGAGATACAAAATTTCTGATTTGCAGGTATACTGTTATATATATATAAATAATTAAATATTCAATGTATGTTATTATATATATTATATGATAATACATAACTAATGAATTGTAATATTAATATATAAAATTTCAAGTTAAAATATAGTTTTTAGAATTAATATTTTATTATTACTTTCATCAAAAATATAAATAATAATATTAGTGTTAATATCAGTATTATTAATATTATTAAAATTAAAATGATTATACACAAAGATAAAAATGAAATTTGATATATTTAGTAAGTTAAAAGTATTATTAATATTAATGTTATCATTAGTAATAACCTTATATTTATTATAATTAATAGAAAAACCATTATTTTTATTGTTATTATGATTAACCTTCTATATACTAAAAGTCATGCAAAATGTTGTAGTTTCAATTAAATCTTAATGTAGTTTTATGTTTATTTTCACATTACAAAAAGTCCTTCAACTTTACGTATATTTCCACAAAGGTCCCCCAAGTTTACACTTTCTAAGGGGTAAAAAATGTAAATACATAATTTAATTAAAATATAAGAAACTAATTCCACCCGAATTTATAACGGCCCCTATCTTCTCGCTGGGTACGAGTTAAATTTTTCAGAGACCACCGTTCAACTCGGAAAAATCTTAGGAACCCAACGGGACTAACTATACGCGAAACGGACACTTCTAAAAAAATGCTAAACACAACGACAACCCGTGTCTTTCCGCTTGGCACGAGTTAAATTTTTTCGGCGGTAGTGTCAAACTCGGAATAATTTTATGAACAAAACGATACTAACTACGTTCGAAACGGACACTTTTTAAAAAACGCTAAACACAACGACAGCCCGTATCTTCCTGCTCGACACGAGTTAAATGTTTTCGCCAACACCATTAGGCTCGAAATAATTTTATCAGCAAATCGAAACTTACTACGTTCGAACCAGAAAGATTTTAAAAAACGCTAAAGACGACGACACCAACAACGACGTATAACTCATGGTCCGTTTTCCCTTCTTTAAATAAAACTGCGTTAAATATGAATGCGCCGATCGAAAGTCCCCGCCTTATCGCGCTGGCCGGTCCGGACTTACATAACTAATGAATTGTAATATTAATATATAAAATTTCAAGTTAAAATATAGTTATTAGAATTAATATTTTATTATTACTTTCATCAAAAATATAAATAATAATATTAGTGTTAATATCAGTATTATTAATATTATTAAAATTAAAATGATTATACACAAAGATAAAAATGAAATTTGATATATTTAGTAAGTTAAAAGTATTATTAATATTAATGTTATCATTAGTAATAACCTTATATTTATTATAATTAATAGAAAAACCATGATTTTTATTGTTATTATGATTATTCTTATTATTTAATTATTATTATTATCATAGTTATTATTATTATTATTATTACTAGCATAATAATTATTAGTAGTAAAAAATAATAGCATTATTACTTTTATTTAATGATATTACAACCTTATTATTATTTTTATTAAATTAGTAATATATATATATATATATATATATATATATATATATATATATATATATATATATATATATATATTATTAATATTATATTTAAATATATCAATTCAATTAAAGTTTCAAAACCATTTCAAATCATAATCAGACTTTATCTGATTTTTTTGTTTTGTCTCCAAGATTATTACTAGGTGTTCAATCTATATGAATGATTTTTATGCCGATCAATATTATTGGAAATGAAAATATTGTGGTCGTGAAAGTTGGTATCAGAGCGGTGGTCATAGCGAACCAGGTCTTGCATTAGTGTGTCTAACAGGTAGTTGTTAGGATGCATTAGTGAGTCTGGACTTCGATCTAGTAGTTGTTAGGTTATATTAATGAGTCTAGACTTGAACCTGGTCTGCATGTCAAAAGCTTTGATTACCATTTTTTGTCAAAAAATATCTACCTATCATTGTCAGTCTCGACGCGTCTTATTGCAATTATTGCATAGATGGTGTACAGACAAATTCAGATTCCATCACGTTAAACTTTGTCTGACACATTTCCTTAATTTCCTCCGTAATCTACGGGATCTCCTGTACTAAATATAGATATCCTATGCAGTTAGAATATCATCTGATATCCGAAAATCAATTTCATATCGAAAACCCTTTATCTAACCGTACAAGACGGAACTCTCAACTAGTTCAAATTCCTTAGATTTCGACAGCTATTCCGATATGGATTTCCACTCGAACTCCGAAAGCAGTATAACCGGAATGGATCAATCAATCAGTCATCACCAATTCTGGATGAATTGAGGATGGATTCGTAGTCGACTTAATCAATGGAGACGCGAAGAAGGCGATCTTTCCACCAATCGAACTCACCCCTTGGCGAAGAACCTGAAGCACTTACCGGCGAGCCTGTTCGTAATACTATTTTCTCTCTCATTTCCAGAGTAGCTCGACACGATTATATTCTACCCACAATTCTAAACCTTATTCATCTGCTCATTCCGACAAACAATCATCCTGGAATAATGGAAGAAGTCAACGAGCTTCGCGCTCGAGTAATCAATGTGGAAAATATGGTGCAAAAATTTACCAGCTTCAGCAACATCAACAGTACCATCACCACCACCAACAGCAACATCCGCATCCCATACCTCAACATCACAATCTGTCCCATGAACATCAACATCATACGCACCATAGATACCAAGGAGTACCACCAACAATGAACGATGAAGTATTGATCCATAACTTCATTGAAGAAATATTCTGCGAAGAATATGTGGTTCCTAATAGTTTTAGAAATTACTTATTCTAGCTCAAACTGAAAAGCAAATGAGATTAATTTCATATTAACTCATTAAATCCATGATTACATCTGAAGAAAATATATATGTATTTATGTTTTCATAAATATTGTAATTAAAAATTCTTTGGTACAAACTGTTAATGGTGAAAATATTTTAACGGGTAGGTAATACCCGAGGAATATTTAGTTTTCACATTAGTAAGTACACTGTACATTCTTCGAATCTGATTCAACAGTCATTTACTATCCTGCTTACACCCACAGCAATACGAATCCGTTCACCACAGAGTAACCATTTTCATTCAATTTCATAATTGGATTTTGATTTATCAGAATCCAACAAGTGGCATAATGAAGAAAACATTGGACAAAATAAAAGTTGTTAGAAACAAACAATTTAACTATGAGAAGAATTTTTTTAAGAATCCACGCTAACTATTCCTAGCTAACTGATTACATTTTATTTATCGCAATTTATTATCACAATTTTAATTCTCGCAATTTTATTTATTGTCATTTAATTTCTGTTATTTATTTTACGCACTTTAAATACCGGGACACGTATACAAGGTTTTGACATATTATATCGACGCATCTATATATATTATTTGGAATAACCATAGACACTCTATATGCTATAATACTCGAGTTCGCTATACAGGGTTGAGGTTGATTCTATAATAATATATATATTTTGAGTTGTGATCGAGTCTGAGACATGTATATAACGGGTCACGACACGTATTAATTAATTTGAATATAATATATTAAACTATATATGAATTATTGAACTGCTAACTGTGGACTATCAATATTGGACAATTAAAATGAATTAAAATATTGATTATAACATATGAAACTAAACAATTCTTCAAGTTTGCCGCTTAATTTCATCATTAAATCTCATTTGTATCTTGACGATTACGATATGCATTCAAACTTTTCATGATTCTTGAAAACACCTCAATCGAGAGGATGAACCAACCGCACTTCATCTACCGAAGAAAAGATTGATGCATATAGTTATGCACTTGAAAACTCTCAAAAACTGAGTAAACGTTTAACACGTATATGTGCTAGCTCCTTTGGCATTACTATTACCGAAAATAACATTGTAATTTTTTTCCCAAATTAGCCAATTTTGTCACAGCTCCAGCAAATCAGCTTCAATTTATCATTCAAATAAACCTTATTATAAAGATTACTCCTTCATTATCGTTACCGGATGTCATAACCCGTCCTTAACCATAAGAACGAGTTAGATAACGTATGATTTCATTGCGAGGTATTGACCTCTATATGCGACATTTTTTTAAAAGAACAACTGCATTTATTTTACATTACAAACCATAACTCTTATTTTAATACAAGCTTTAGACAATAAAAAGATGATTATCGTTTAGCGATAATCTTAGACTTACAAACTTTACATGTGATGATAACAATACGATTTCTAGCATATTTTACATTACAATTCCTCGGATATGCAGTTTTATTTTTGACACAAATATGCATACTCAAGATCTTGCTTAAATTCAACATGTTGCAGCGGAAGCTTTTAGTTATCACCTGAGAATAAACATGCTTAAAACGTCAACATAAAGTTGGTGAGATATAGGTTTAATGCCGGCAGCAATATATATATATAGACCACAAGATTTCATATATAAACATTTTAATAAAAATATTCTAAGTGGTTGAGCACTTGGTAACCATACTTAACATTTAATCACGTCGCATATTCCCTTTATTATGAAATCTTACTACACCGTACCAAGTGTAGTCACAAAACGAAGTACTGTGCAACCGTTGAATACTGGTCGTCCAGTCCGGTTGGGGTTGTCAGGCCCGATAGATCTATCAACAGGATTCGCGTTTACAATACCGCTGTATATAACAGTTACCAAGCTACAGGGAAGTATGCCAGTGGTACAACTCAACGTAGAATATATTTTTCAGTTACTTGTGTCCATAACGTAAAACATAAAATACATGTATTCTCATCCCGAAATACTTAGAGTTTAAAAGTGGGACTATATACTCACTTTCGTCTTGAAGATATGTAATTTTGACTTGGTCTCCGATTGATATCACGAACCTATCCATATATAATATATCAATACCTTTTCTTTTTAAACAAACGTCACATATATATACTTATAATACTTTTAATACTTTTAATAATTCCTTAGTCCGTAGTTAGCAGTCCGATGTTAGTAATTCAATTTTAAATGGTTCATTTTTAGGTGTTTAATAAACCCCCAATGAAATAAATAAAAACCCCCATCGTATATGTATTGGTCGAGATTAATCTTGACCCACGGTACCGGTGTTGTCAAATGACGTGTTGCGTACATAAAGTACCGGTGTTGTCAAATGACGTGTTGCGTACAATCATGGGATCTTATGATTAATCTTCTCGTATTGTTTACGGGTGATCCTGAACCATATAAAATTAAATTATGAGTACATATATATAAAATATCATGTTATTTTAAAAAGATGTGATTTATTTAATTTTCTCCAATTATTTTCGTAGCTAAACTAGTCTTAGATATCCGATCTCGTTTTGGTCATAGTTTCTTCGTTACAACTCCGTTTTCGTTGATTCAACTTGCCACTTCCTTGGATCGAGTCCCTCTTTAAGACTATGAACTGTAAATACCTTAGTTTGTATTCGAAATCACAGGTCATAGGTCAAACTTTAGTGAAACTTATGAAGTTAATCATTTTTGTTACAAAAATATCATTTAATGACCATTTTTCTAAAAATACTTATACTTTGAATTAAATCATAAAATTTTTATGTGTCATCATATTCATAAGAAATATCATTTTTCCAGAATATAAACCTCCAATTCAAAGTTCAAGATGGTTTTTAATTATCCAACCCAAAACAGCCCCCGGTTACACTCCGACGTCGTAAAAACAGTTTTTAAGGTGTTCTTTGAAAAACCAAATTATACCTTGTTAAATTAGCATATATTTAAGTTATATTACAGGTCTTGAAGTATTTTAAAAGTTAAGTTAGAAGGATCTATTTAGTTTGCAAACAAGTTTGAAAACATTCAAACTATGTTCTTGTTGTTAAAATTTTATACCACAAAATAAGATAGCTATATATATATGAATCGAATAAGGTTATGAACAAAGTTACTACCTCAAGTTACTTGGACAAGATTGCTGTAAAAGAGGAGTACGAACCTAGAACCAAAAGGGTGATGGAATTGGATGAAAGATTGGAAGTAAGTTTGTGTTCTTGGAAAGGATTCTTGAAGTGTTTTTGTAAGGGTTTCTTATGGTGTTTAAGTGATGTTTTTATGGCTAGATCTTCATGGATACTAGCTGAATGGTTATGGAGTTTCTTAAGAGTGTGTTTTAGTTAAAGGAAATGTGTAGTAAAATGAAAATGGAATGGAGTATAAATGGTGGTGTAAAAGGTGTATAAGTTTGTAATTTTGTGAAAAAATCTTTTAATCATGTGAAATTGTCATACTAGATAACCAAAGTAGTTACCTTATACATAAGGCATTGAACAAGGGCTGGTTGGTGGTGATTTGATGTGTATATACCAATAGTAAATACGTATAGAAGCTAGGTATGATACGAGTACATGTACTCTAGATATACGTATAGAAATTTTGTGAAAAATGGAATGAGAATTCAAATATAGCTATCTTTTGTGAATACACTTATATTGTTTTATGTGTTTAAGTCCTTAAAAAGTGGTTAAATACATTACTTATACGATATATTTATAAACATTATAGATTATAAGTATTTATGTCAATTAACGTTACGTATGGTTATCGTTTTGAAACTTAAGTTAGTAGTTTCAAAATATACTTATAACTTATTGTTATTAATACAAAATGAGATATTAAAACATCCTTAGATCATGTTAAATATGTATATATACATATATATACACAAACGTATAATTATCATATATTATATAGTTCGTGATATCATTGGTCAAACTAGACGGTCAAACGTTGTGTAAAACTCATTTCAAAAACATAAGTCTCAACAATTTGGATTGCTTATCATGTTGGTAAGGTTTAATTTATGTAAATATTAATCTTATAAGTATAGAACGATCGAAAAAGTGCGGGTCATTACAGTACCTACCCGTTAAATAAATTTCGTCCCGAAATTTTAAAATTGTACCTATTTTGCGTCATCGAGAAACAAGTGTGGATACTTTTGTTTCATCTGATCCTCTCTTTCCCAAGTAAACTCGGGACCTCTTCGAGCATTCCAACGAACCTTAACGATCGGTATGTTGCTCTGCTTGAGCTGTTTAACTTCACGGTCTATGATTTCGATTGGTTCTTCGACGAATTGTAGTTTCTCGTCGACATGGATTTCTTCAAGAGGAATGGTGAGGTCTTCCTTTGCAAGACACTTCTTAAGGTTTGAGACGTGAAAAGTATTATGTACTCCGGCGAGTTGTTGCGGTAACTCGAGTCGATAAGCTACCGGTCCAATGTGTTCGATGATCTTGAACGGGCCTACATATCTTGGGTTCAGTTTACCTCTTTTACCGAAACGTATTACACCTTTCCAAGGTGACACCTTTAGCATAACCATGTCACCAATCTGAAACTCTAATGGTTTCCTTCGGACATCGGCGTGGCTCTTTTGGCGACTACGGGCTGTTTTCAATCTCTCCTTGATTTGTACTATCTTCTCAGTCGTTTCGTGTATGATCTCGGGACCAGTTAATTGTCGATCTCCTACTTCATTCCAACAAATAGGAGATCTACACTTCCTTCCGTACAATGCTTCGAATGGCGCAGCTTTAATGCTCGCATGATAACTATTATTATACGAGAATTCTGCTAATGGTAGATATTTATCCCATCCGTTTCCAAAATCGATCACACATGCCCTGAGCATGTCTTCAAGAGTCTGAATTGTTCTTTCACTCTGCCCGTCGGTTTGCGGATGATATGCGGTACTCATATCCAAACGAGTTCCTAGTGCCTCCTGTAGTGATTGCCAGAACTTTGAGGTAAATCTACTATCACGATCAGATATAATGGAAATAGGTATTCCATGCCTTGAAACTATTTCCTTTATATATAATCGTAATAATTTCTCCATTCTATCCGTTTCCTTTATAGGCAAGAAATTTGCAGATTTGGTAAGACGATCAACAATTACCCAAATAGTGTCGTATCCCCAGGCAGTCTTTGGTAACTTCGTGATGAAATCCATGGTAATACCGTCCCATTTCCATTCTAGGATTTCTGGTTGTTGAAGTAATCCTGACGGCTTCTGGTGTTCTGCTTTGACTTTGGAACAAGTTAAACATTCCCCAACATATGTTGCAACGTCTGTCTTCAAATTAGGCCACCAATAATGTGTTTTAAGATCTTGGTACATCTTTCCAACTCCAGGATGTATCGAATATCTTGTCTTATGTGCCTCATTTAATATCAACTTCCTTAATCCACCCAACTTTGGTACCCAAATACGATTTGCAAAATATCGAATTCCATCTTCCCGCATAACGAGTTGCTTCTCATACTTCTTCATTATTTCATTTCCTATATTTTCTTTAGTAAGTGCTTCTCGTTGAACTTCTTTGATTTATGAGTTGAGATTCATGCGAATTTTTATGTTCATCGCTCGTACTCGAATTGGTTCTCGTTCCTTTCTGCTTAGAGCGTCGGCCACCACGTTCGCTTTCCCGGGATGATAACGAATTTCACAATCATAGTCATTTATTAACTCAACCCACCTACGTTGCCTCATGTTCAGCTGTTTTTGATCGAAAATATGTTGAAGGCTTTTATGATCAGTAAACACAGTGCATTTAACTCCATACAAGTAGTGTCTCCACATCTTCAATGCAAACACGACTGCTCCCAATTCTAGATCATGCGTCGTATAATTCCGCTCGTGAATCTTTAATTATCGGGATGCGTATGCAATAACTTTCTTCCGTTGCATAAGAACGCAACCAAAACCTTGTCGCGAAGCGTCACAATATATTTCAAAATCATCGTTCCCTTCTGGTAACGATAAAATAGGCGCCGTAGTCAACTTCTTTTTCAGTAATTGAAATGCACTCTCCTGCTCAGAAGTCCATTCATATTTCTTCCCTTTTTGCGTTAACGCTGTCAACGGCTTAGCTATTCGGGAAAAATCTTGAATAAACCTTCTATAATAACCGGCTAAACCCAAAAATTGGCGTATCTGCGTTGGTGTCTTAGGAGTCTCCCATTTTTCAATGGCTTCAATTTTTGCTGGATCAACCTGAATTCCTTTGCTACTAACAACGTGGCCAAGAAATTGCACTTCTTTCAACCAGAAAGCACATTTAGAAAATTTAGCATATACCTGTTCTTTTCTTAACAACTCTAATATCAACCTTAAATGCTGCTCATGCTCTTGCTCACTCTTGGAATAAATAAGAATATCATCAATGAAAACGATAACAAACTTATCTAAATATGGACTACAAACTCGATTCATGAGGTCCATGAATACAGCTGGCGCATTCGTCAATCCAAACGGTATGACCAAAAATTCGTAATGACCATAACGTGTCCGAAAAGCAGTTTTCGGAATGTCCTCTTCTTTGACACGTAGTTGATGATAGCCCGATCTTAGGTCGATTTTCGAATAAACACATGATCCTTGTAATTGATCAAATAAGTCATCAATTCTTGGTAGTGGATACCGATTCTTGATAGTTAACTTATTTAATTCACGATAATCTATACACATCCTAAAAGATCCATCTTTCTTCTTAACAAACAAAATTGGAGCTCCCCACGGTGAAGTGCTTGGTCGTATGAATCCACGGTCTAGTAATTCTTTTAACTGACTTTGAAGTTCTTTTAATTTGAACGGTGCAAGTCTATATGGAGCACGAGCCACTGGTGCAGCTCCTGGTACTAAATCTATTTGAAATTCTACAGATCTAAATGGAGGTAATCCCGGCAACTCTTCCGGAAATACTTCAGGAAAATCTCTTGCCACAGGCACGTCATTGATGCACTTCTCTTTTTCTTTCTTTTCGACTTTATTAACATGTGCTAAGATAGCATAGCACCCTTTCTTCAAGCACTTTTGAGCTTTCAAATAACTAATGAGTTTTAGCTTTGAGTTACCCTTCTCTCCATAAATCATTACTGGCGTTTTATCCTTACGAGGAATGCGAATTGCCTTCTTGGCGCACACAACTTCAGCTCCTATTTTGGACATCCAGTCCATGCCGACTATTACATCAAAACTTCCTAATTCTACGGGTATCAAATCAATCTTAAATGTTTCTCCGGCTAAATTTATTTTACAATCACGGCAAATTTTATCGGCTTTAATTAGTTTACCATTAGCTAACTCAATCATGTACTTAGCATCTAGAGGTAATGATGAACAATTCAATTTAGCGTGAAAGTCTCTACACACGTAACTTCTATCAGCACCAGTATCAAATATAATAGATGCGGATAAGTTATTAATGGTAAACGTACCCGTAACAAGCTCCGGGTCTTCACACGCCTCTCTAGCATTAATAACAAATGCTCTCCCTCGTGCAGGTCCGATATTCTTCTCTGGATTCGGGCACTGGCTCTTATAATGACCCTGTTTCCCACATCCATAACAAGTAACAGTAGCCAAAGCAGTTCTATTTGCGTTAGTGGCAGGAGTCTTGGTACCATTTGTATTTGTAACGAGAGCCCTACAATCTTCAGCAAGATGACCCTTTCGATTAAATTTGTTGCATACCACATTACAGTAACCAGAGTGATGTTTGTGGCATCGGTTGCATAAAGGATTTTGTCCTTTATAACCAAAGCTTAAACCACTACCCGCACCTTGCGTGATTTCTTGTTTCTTAAAAGATTGTTGTTGATTACCTCGATCATAATTTCCATTCCACTTTCTTTTGTTACCTGATACATTCACATCAGTATTGGATACTTTCTTATCCATGATGACCTGATCCATTAGCTCATTTGCCATGGTTATAGCTTCATGAATTGTCTTAGGTTTCGATGCTGTAACATTTGCCTTGACCTTTTTGGGCAACCCATCTTTGTACATTTCAATCTTCCGTTCTTCGGTTGGAACCAATTCAGGACATAGCAAAACTAATTCCATGAATCGCTGATTGTAGTTGGTGATTTCAGTACCAATAACCTTCAGACTTCGTAATTCATCTTCCAACTTCCTAACCTCGTTCCTTGGACAATACTCGTTGATTAACATTGTTTTGAATTCTTCCCAAGGAGTATCATAAGCTACATCTCCTCCTACAACCTTCACATAATTTTTCCACCACGTGAGTGCACTATCTTGTAAAGTGCACGATGCATACTTGGTCATGTCCTTTTCAACACAACCACTTATTTTAAACACAGTCTCCGTCTTTTCTATCCACCGGGTTAAACCGATCGGTCCTTCTGTTCCACTAAATGATGAGGGCTTGCAAGCTTGAAAAGTTTTGTAAGTGCACCCCACACGAGGATTTGGGTTAACTGCAGCACCTCTTGCAGCCTCGACCCATAACATTCTGTCGTTCACTCGCTGATTGATGAGTTCCTGGATTTCTTGTTCCGTCATTCGGTTCAATCGCGCCATATTCTTCTATAAGAATGAAAAGAAAATAATTATTCACATGAAATATTATAGATGTAGTGTATATTTACAGTACATTATAGCTTATTAATAATATGAACCAGGTATTATTATAAAAGCCTTTTCTTCTTATTAGCGTTTTATAATTATATCTAGGGTAGTACCTACCCGTTAATGTCCATACTTAATAGCTTAGTACAGAATCAATTACTACCATCTAAATAATACTTAACCATGGAAAATTATTGCATTTCACACTTCACTATTTTACATATGCTTATCTTACATCGAACATTAAGCAAACCACACTAATAATATTATACAAAACATTATATGATCCCATGGTTTAATACGGCAGCGCATCGTTTGGTCTATTTTCTAAGACGTTGTAGGTTCAATGAATCGCCTAACGCTTATCCTAGCTGTCTGCCTATATTTTGGCTGTGGGACTGAAGAACTGGATGCCGGGATAGAACGAATAGGAATAGCGGGAATAGGGGTGGTAGTGTCTAGTGGAGTTGGTGCCACATAATCCTTACTAAACTCAGGATTTGAATTTTCTAATTCATTAGCCTTTCGTTTCTTTCCTAGTTCGAACTTGTCTTTCGTAATTTCTTGTATTTCTTCCTCGGGTTCACTTTCCTCCTCTGGTTCACTTTCCTCCTCGGGTTCACTTTCCTCCTCGGGTTCACTTTCCGGGTTCTTTATTGTTGGTTCATCCGGAATTTGTGAGTCTTCCCCAAAGATATTATTTTCGTCATCGGATAGGTTAATGACTGAAACACCATCTGAAGATTCTGATTCGGAGTCACTGAATGTGATAATAAGTTTTGAGCCCGACATCTATCACACAACAACTAACCCATTAGTACTACATAATATTTACATATAAATTTTAACCAACAATGATAAGCAATGGTTTTTAAAAATCAGACCCGGTCAAAGTCCAGACTTACTAATGTATCCTAACGACTTATCAGTTAGACACACTAATGCAAACCTGGTTCACTAAGACCACCGCTCTGATACCACATGTCATAACCCGTCCTTAACCATAAGAACGAGTTAGATAACGTATGATTTCATTGCGAGGTATTGACCTCTATATGCGACATTTTTTTAAAAGAACAACTGCATTTATTTTACATTACAAACCATAACTCTTATTTTAATACAAGCTTTAGACAATAAAAAGATGATTATCGTTTAGCGATAATCTTAGACTTACAAACTTTACATGTGATGATAACAATACGATTTCTAGCATATTTTACATTACAATTCCTCGGATATGCAGTTTTATTTTTGACACAAATATGCATACTCAAGATCTTGCTTAAATT
Source organism: Rutidosis leptorrhynchoides (assembly GCF_046630445.1). NCBI lineage: Eukaryota > Viridiplantae > Streptophyta > Magnoliopsida > Asterales > Asteraceae > Rutidosis > Rutidosis leptorrhynchoides. The sequence continues at coordinate 359,501,182 of NC_092339.1, forward strand.
CAACATGTTGCAGCGGAAGCTTTTAGTTATCACCTGAGAATAAACATGCTTAAAACGTCAACATAAAGTTGGTGAGATATAGGTTTAATGCCGGCAGCAATATATATATATATAGACCACAAGATTTCATATATAAACATTTTAATAAAAATATTCTAAGTGGTTGAGCACTTGGTAACCATACTTAACATTTAATCACGTCGCATATTCCCTTTATTATGAAATCTTACTACACCGTACCAAGTGTAGTCACAAAACGAAGTACTGTGCAACCGTTGAATACTGGTCGTCCAGTCCGGTTGGGGTTGTCAGGCCCGATAGATCTATCAACAGGATTCGCGTTTACAATACCGCTGTATATAACAGTTACCAAGCTACAGGGAAGTATGCCAGTGGTACAACTCAACGTAGAATATATTTTTCAGTTACTTGTGTCCATAACGTAAAACATAAAATACATGTATTCTCATCCCGAAATACTTAGAGTTTAAAAGTGGGACTATATACTCACTTTCGTCTTGAAGATATGTAATTTTGACTTGGTCTCCGATTGATATCACGAACCTATCCATATATAATATATCAATACCTTTTCTTTTTAAACAAACGTCACATATATATACTTATAATACTTTTAATACTTTTAATAATTCCTTAGTCCGTAGTTAGCAGTCCGATGTTAGTAATTCAATTTTAAATGGTTCATTTTTAGGTGTTTAATAAACCCCCAATGAAATAAATAAAAACCCCCATCGTATATGTATTGGTCGAGATTAATCTTGACCCACGGTACCGGTGTTGTCAAATGACGTGTTGCGTACATAAAGTACCGGTGTTGTCAAATGACGTGTTGCGTACAATCATGGGATCTTATGATTAATCTTCTCGTATTGTTTACGGGTGATCCTGAACCATATAAAATTAAATTATGAGTACATATATATAAAATATCATGTTATTTTAAAAAGATGTGATTTATTTAATTTTCTCCAATTATTTTCGTAGCTAAACTAGTCTTAGATATCCGATCTCGTTTTGGTCATAGTTTCTTCGTTACAACTCCGTTTTCGTTGATTCAACTTGCCACTTCCTTGGATCGAGTCCCTCTTTAAGACTATGAACTGTAAATACCTTAGTTTGTATTCGAAATCACAGGTCATAGGTCAAACTTTAGTGAAACTTATGAAGTTAATCATTTTTGTTACAAAAATATCATTTAATGACCATTTTTCTAAAAATACTTATACTTTGAATTAAATCATAAAATTTTTATGTGTCATCATATTCATAAGAAATATCATTTTTCCAGAATATAAACCTCCAATTCAAAGTTCAAGATGGTTTTTAATTATCCAACCCAAAACAGCCCCCGGTTACACTCCGACGTCGTAAAAACAGTTTTTAAGGTGTTCTTTGAAAAACCAAATTATACCTTGTTAAATTAGCATATATTTAAGTTATATTACAGGTCTTGAAGTATTTTAAAAGTTAAGTTAGAAGGATCTATTTAGTTTGCAAACAAGTTTGAAAACATTCAAACTATGTTCTTGTTGTTAAAATTTTATACCACAAAATAAGATAGCTATATATATATGAATCGAATAAGGTTATGAACAAAGTTACTACCTCAAGTTACTTGGACAAGATTGCTGTAAAAGAGGAGTACGAACCTAGAACCAAAAGGGTGATGGAATTGGATGAAAGATTGGAAGTAAGTTTGTGTTCTTGGAAAGGATTCTTGAAGTGTTTTTGTAAGGGTTTCTTATGGTGTTTAAGTGATGTTTTTATGGCTAGATATTCATGGATACTAGCTGAATGGTTATGGAGTTTCTTAAGAGTGTGTTTTAGTTAAAGGAAATGTGTAGTAAAATGAAAATGGAATGGAGTATAAATGGTGGTGTAAAAGGTGTATAAGTTTGTAATTTTGTGAAAAAATCTTTTAATCATGTGAAATTGTCATACTAGATAACCAAAGTAGTTACCTTATACATAAGGCATTGAACAAGGGCTGGTTGGTGGTGATTTGATGTGTATATACCAATAGTAAATACGTATAGAAGCTAGGTATGATACGAGTACATGTACTCTAGATATACGTATAGAAATTTTGTGAAAAATGGAATGAGAATTCAAATATAGCTATCTTTTGTGAATACACTTATATTGTTTTATGTGTTTAAGTCCTTAAAAAGTGGTTAAATACATTACTTATACGATATATTTATAAACATTATAGATTATAAGTATTTATGTCAATTAACGTTACGTATGGTTATCGTTTTGAAACTTAAGTTAGTAGTTTCAAAATATACTTATAACTTATTGTTATTAATACAAAATGAGATATTAAAACATCCTTAGATCATGTTAAATATGTATATATACATATATATACACAAACGTATAATTATCATATATTATATAGTTCGTGATATCATTGGTCAAACTAGACGGTCAAACGTTGTGTAAAACTCATTTCAAAAACATAAGTCTCAACAATTTGGATTGCTTATCATGTTGGTAAGGTTTAATTTATGTAAATATTAATCTTATAAGTATAGAACGATCGAAAAAGTGCGGGTCATTACACCGGAGAACCATTTATATTCCACCACATTAGCAGTAAACTTACCAGCAACTTCATTACTCATTAATTTAAGTCACTCCGAAGAACTATTATATTCGTTCATTAAAATCCTATCATATACTCATTCGCGTTTTGTAATAATAATTGCCGTACCAGTTACCGAGAATCAACAATCAGTATTTTGAAATCTCACAGCATGTCTACATCAACAGTTATATGTATACGTATAACATTTATCTCTTAGAATTATGATCTTCCACTTTGAAATTCTGAAAAGTATCCAGCCTACGAATCAATACTCCGAATGTTGAAAAAGTGAATGAAGCAGCAAAAAAAGCTGTAAACGACCATAACAGTCAAAAGTTTGTTAATAAAGAATAGTATGTTGGAAACGCTCAACAGAAAAATTCCGTACCAAAAAGTGGATTATGCGAAACTATGAAGGAAGCCGTGGACAAATCACAAAGACTAAACTTGCCTTCAAGGAATCCAAATGATTCGATGCCTGCTGAAATTTTCAGCAAATATTTCGCTCCGAAGTCATGTTAAATCTTGTGAAAAAATCTTTCTTCCCCAATCTTCGATCTTATAAATTCCAAAATATCATCATAAATATCTTCGATAATTCTGAAGATATCTTCATAAATATTCTTGCCCGATATTATTTATCTCTTTGCGCTATCGGTGTTATATCATAAAAGAAACTATTTTAGTTTCTAAATTTTGAAACCCTCGAGTTTAAAGTATGAATGTTTTTGAAGTAGTGTTGAAAGCTGATGCATGAGTTAGTATAATATAATGACACTTGATCAACATGATTATATTACAGTAAGTCATGCTGAGTTTCTAATGGAACGTGATGATTCACAGATCATAACGTCATCATGTGCCATGTTACACCACTCTTACATTTTATCTAATCTCCAAAAATTTCGAGAACATATCTTCTTGATAGTTCTATCTTTTCTCTTGAATTCTGTTAATTTAACCAATCAAGATTTTGCTAGTACAATCTCTCTTAGAATGTTAGTCATGTTCAATTGAAACTTCATACCTACTAATTCTGGATCATTATTCGTTCGACTTAAAGTCGAGAAGAGAAAACAAAAGTTTGAATTGAGGGAGAAACAATAGAAGGTGTGAGTTGTGAAAATAAGGAAAAGAAGGAAATGGATTTATAGTAAAATATCCGACAGAGCAATCGAGACAGATCATCGCATTTAGTTAAAGAGATCCTAATTTCCTTGAATCTCGAAGAACCGGATCTTATAGATTTCCGAGATTCTCTTTGAAATCCCTTAAATTCCGGAATTCAACCATGACTAGTCAAAAAGTTATGATGAAACATGTCTTTCTCATTTCACTATTCAGTGATAGCTTCATTCGTAGTCTTCGAGTAATCGAATTGTCTTATTCACACTACTCAATGGTGATAAAACTCTATTCAACAGCTCATATTCGTCATGAAAAACATTTTTACTGTAAGCCATGACGACCTTGATCAAATTTCGGGACGAAATTTCTTTAACGGGTAGGTACTATGACGATCCGGAAATTTCTGATCAAATTTAAACTTAATCCTTATATGGTTTCAACACAATAAGCAAAGTCTGTAAGGTTGAGACTCAAAAATTTTGAACTGTTTCATACATTCAATTGACCTTTGACAATTTCCGACGATTCACAAACCATTAAAATAGAAATGTATATATAAATAGCTATACATGTAAATAATAAATTATAAATTAAAAATACTAATGAACAATAATATGATTCAGTTTATTATGAAAGAAACTTAAACTTGTTATTTAAAACGGTTTATTTAAATACAGAGAGTAGATTGAAAATGCATAAATTGTCAATACTAACAAAGTATTTAATGATATACTCTGAGATTATTCGTTTCAATATATATAATTAATACATTTAATTACTCGATATTTAAAACATAATTAAATATGTAGCAATTGAGGTATCTAGATATAGATAATATACATATATATATATATATGATTGAGATACAAAATTTCTGATTTGCAGGTATACTGTTATATATATAAATAATTAAATATTCAATGTATGTTATTATATATATTATATGATAATACATAACTAATGAATTGTAATATTAATATATAAAATTTCAAGTTAAAATATAGTTATTAGAATTAATATTTTATTATTACTTTCATCAAAAATATAAATAATAATATTAGTGTTAATATCAGTATTATTAATATTATTAAAATTAAAATGATTATACACAAAGATAAAAATGAAATTTGATATATTTAGTAAGTTAAAAGTATTATTAATATTAATGTTATCATTAGTAATAACCTTATATTTATTATAATTAATAGAAAAACCATGATTTTTATTGTTATTATGATTATTATTATTATTTAATTATTATTATTATCATAGTTATTATTAATATTATTACTAGCATAATAATTATTATTAGTAAAAAAGTAACAGCATTATTACTTTTTTTTAATGATATTACAACCTTATTATTATTTTTATTAAATTAGTAATATATATATATATATATATATATATATATATATATATATTACATAAATTATTAATATTATATTTAAATATATCAATTCAATCAAAGTTTCAAAACCGTTTCAAATCATAATCAGACTTTATCTGATTTTTTTGTTTTGTCTCCAAGATTATTACCAGGTGTTCAATCCATATGAATGATTTTTATGCAGATCAATATTATTGGAAATGAAAATATTGTGGTCGTGAAATATATACCCTTTCTAAGGTTCTGGAGTCAAATAACACACACACACACACACACATACGATATGAGAGCAGCTTTTCTTATTTGGGCAATTTCTAGGGTTTTGATGATCATCATCTTGGTGATTGAGATTGATTCTGTTGATTATTCTGATTACATCTTTTTTTGTTGTTGCTAAAATAACGAATACTATAAAACCAAGATCTTCATCGAAAAATGAAGATCTAAACCAATACAAAGAATCCATATGGCTCGAAATAAGAAAACGCCACAAACCAACATTAACCCCGACCGAGCCAAAACCGTCTACAATAGACTAACATCAAGACTACCTAAACGATTCACAATACAAATAAAGAGAACGGAAGTAGAACCACAATAATTACACTAAAACAACTTCAACATCTACCTAAAATACACAAAACAACGAGGATAAAGTTAAGCGGAATCTTCACCATTCCTCAAATCCGGACGCCTTGTGAACTCATTGATATTATTAATACGAAGTCCTTTGCCTTTCCGAGATGTGATGTTGTACGAAGATACCTTAGATGACAAAGAGCCAATACGAATCCCGGGGACCGAAGGGAACCCTTGATCTTTGAATTGTTGAAAAAAATTATCGGGATCACAAGTCGAAGGGCCTCCTTCGTTAGATTCCATAAATAACCTTTGAATAGCTTCACCGCACTCCAAATCGTCTTCATAATCTTTCAAAACCAACGAACCTTCATCACAAGATTCCCTCTTCACACCCGCATCTTTCTTTAATGCCTCCAGTAGACATTTTAGCACACGTTTGTCTGTTCTATAGTGTATGATTCATTCGTCTCTTTGTGGCTGTAAACACTTGATACTGATTTTCTTGTAATCTTGGTAATTGATTGGCTGTGTTTGCGAGATTATTCTCAAATTCTTACAAAAAGGTTGTGTGGCGACCCGACCAAAATCGTCATTGACGGCGTCGCTAACTGAGGTCCCGAAACGTGGTCGTAGTACCTATATGAGACTCGTTTGACCAAAATTATGTCGCATTCATTTGAAACGTACAAGACTTGCAAAGTTTAGTTTACAAACAATTCGACAACAAGTTTAAGATTACAAAAATTGTAAAGTATAAATGACATAACTTGCGACGTAATATAAGTTGAAAATCACAGTTGCTATAAATAGCGTAAGTATGTAAACAATATGTTTGAATCTAAAGGTGCTATCACTAGCGTATGTATGCATGTATGCTTGACCCCAAGCAAGAAATCAGAGTGTATGCATGTATGCTCGACTCCAAGCAAGTATGAGTGTACGCGGAAGCATGTATCAAATAGCCAAGTATGAACCTGAGAAACATATAGAAAACTGTCAACGAAAAACGTTGGTGAAATCATAGGTGTTTGTAATAAACGTTGTTTTTGAACCACAAGATTTAGTATTCCCATAACGTTGATTATCATAATCGTTTGCATTCCAAAAGTATTGTTCGCGAGCACCCAATTATCAAGACTTAACGTTTCCTTCCATAGAACCCCATCACAATAGTGTTAGAACATACACTGTTTCTCGAAAATATATTTCATCCGTAGACGGTAGCGAACCGTCCGTAATGAGGGTTTGTCAAACCCGTATGGCCACACAATATAAGTTCTCGCTTACACCCTGCAAGTGTAACTAATGATAATCGAATTGAGGATTTTTGTTCTAACTCGCTGTGGAATGTTTGTTTTCCTTGTACTTGTGTTCAAAGTATAAAAGTAAGTAGTACAAAATGTAACAAAGTATATGTTTCTCAGCCCACAATTTAAAAGTATAAAAAGTTGTTGAAAAGGTGGGACTATGATCTCACCTCGAGTGCACGAGTATAAAAGTACTTCACAAGTAAACGTGTGCATGATAGTTGCTTAGCCTTGACCTAAACAAGTAAGTTGTATCAATTAACCGGTTACGACACAAGGTCGGGTGAAATGTGTTCAATTAGTCCTATGGCTCGTTACGACTCGAAAAGTATAGCATGTGAATCACATTGTCAAGTTTCATGCAAGAATCAAGTATAAAAGAAAGACTAGAACGATTGCATAAGTGTTTAGTTAAGTTTGACTAAAAGTCAAACTTGGTCAAAGTCAAAGTCAACGGGGTCGGGTCGGGTATCCGACAATTTTTCTAAGTTATATAATCATATATGAGCATGTTGGCCAAGTTTCATGTTAATCGGAGGTCCGTAGCATATCAAACATTTTACGTCAAATGACCAAGCAAAACAGCCCATTTTAGTGTATCAGGACGGTGTCCCAAAATCAGGACGGTGTCCCAATATGAAGAGTGGGATGGCGTCCCAAAATTAGGACGGCGTCCGAATATGAAGAGTGGGACGGCGTCCCAAAAGTCAGGACGGCGTCCCAATTGGCATCCAGGGTCTGTTTGCTGAATTCCTCAAATGGACGAACCAAAACACAAACAATCACATTTTATGATCCGCAAACAATTAGAACATGTATTTTATATCATCGGAAAGCTATTTCGACAAGGAATACAACTAACCACATATCATTAATCAAAATCATCATTTAAGACAACAGAAACCTCGTTGAATGGTCGTTAAGCGTTCAAAATCAAAGTTTAGGTTCATCAAATGCATTTCAAGTTCCGGGAATCCAATTTATACATATGATATGCCGTTTTGAAGGTAATCAAACATGTAATACAACTAAACACTTATTAATAACATTAACGAGCATTCAACGCATCAAAAGTTCGTTTTAAAGCTATCAAACCCTAACCAAAAGTTCACAAAATCAATAATCACGTTTATGAAGTTTCTTTAATCAATCTATACATCAACATGAAGCTAATGATGCTAGTAACACTTTTAAAACATGAACTTTAACAATCTAACACATTTGATCATCCAAAATCAAAGATTAAGCATACACTTTTCATTTTCAAGCTAGTTACACCAAAACATCAAGATCGAGCATACAAATCATATATTCATGTTATACACGAGCCATAGACACTAACTAACAACATTTCAAGTCAAAAACACGAATTTAAAGAAATCTAGAGTTTTAGAAATGTTACCCAAAATCAATGAAGTTAGTATCAAATCGTAGAGGATGATGAGAGGATCAAGAATATGTAGTTTGTTTTGATGTTTGCTTGCTAAATCGAAATTAGATGATGAATCTTTTGTTTGAAGGTTGAGAGAAAAGATGGAAGTAATGAAGATGGTGGAGATGAAAATGAATGGAGGAGGATGGAGTTGACTAGTTGACCTAGTCAACTAGTTTGGCTCTTTGGCGAGTTTAGTCCCTCAAGTTTGTAGTCGGGTGCGGGAATTAATCGATCGAATATTTTTAAAACGCAAGTTAACGAGAGATGTTGTAATCGAGTAACGGGATTATCAAGAACATTAGTTAACGAAGTGTACGAATATAGGTGACGAAAGATGTTATTAAAAAAAAAAGACGGCGTTAAAATAAATTTAACGGAAAAACGCGGGATGTTACATTACCTACACCTTAAAAGAAATTTCGTCCCGAAATTTAGTTGGAAGTAGTAGTCGTTGTTTCTTCCTCGAGATCTTGCGTTGTCGGTTCTACGAATAAGTGAAGGTACTCCCTTGGGTATTTCAACGAACTTCGACAGTCGTGATTTTACGTTGGTTTAAAGTTTGGTTCCACGATTTATAGTCTCAACCGGTCCTCCTTGGTAGTGAGGTTTATCGTTGATAGTAAGTTCATCGAAGAGGATAACAAGTTCTTGTCTCGCAAGACACGCCTTTAAGTTTGATACACAGAATGTAGGATGAACGGAATTTGTTTGAGTCGGAAGTTCGAAGCGGTAAGCAACGGGCACAACACACCCCAAAATTTCAAAAGGACTAAAAACATCGCGGATATAGCTTTCTACGTTTCCAAAATGGACTACACCTTTTCAAGGTGCGACTTTTAACGTCACGCGGTTTTCCACATGGAATTTAAAAAGTTTACGTCTAACAGTGGCATAGCTCCTATGGCGACTACGGTCGTCTCGAGCCTTTCTGAGGTTAAAGAAGTTTCTTGGTTGTTCCATGAATTAGCTCGGGTTCGGTGGTTTGATTATCATTAACTTGGTTCTACAAAAGGAGAATGACGTTTCCGGTCACATAAGATTTCAAAAGGTCTGACGTTAAGACTTGAATGATAACCATCGGCGTAAGAGAATTTAGTAAAGGCAATGACTTTTCTCAAGAAATTTTGAAGTCGATAACACGAATTCGTTTTATGATTTCCAAGGTTTGAATCGTATGTTTGTTTGGCCCTTCGAGATGCGTTGATGTGTTGTACTCATGTTTAAACGTGGTCCCGAGGCTTTTCGAAAAGCACTCCGAAATCTAGAAGTGAAACAAGAATCTCGATCTGAAATGAGGTACATTTCTGTAAGGTATGTTTGAACGGGTACATCAGGACTCGAAAACGTTAGTTAGAACAAATTTCTCAAGAAATTTGCGTCGCGAAAGATTTATCTGTTTCCAAAAACGTTTGTCGGAGCAAGTTCTCATCGGTCTCTGAAAACGTTCGTCGGGGCTATTCACCCTCGAGGCGAGTACTAGTATAACGTGAAGAGTCTATCTCTCCATTGAAAATTTAGAATCAAAGATTTCCTTATACAGAAGTACGAGTATAATACGAGAGAAGTTTCCACCTCGGTGTGAGCATAACAGGTATATTGTAGTTCGTTGATAAAACTGTGCGAGGACGAGATAGTATTCATGTATAACGTATGTTTGAACTTGAAAGAATTCGTCATTCATTCGGAAGCATAAATATGGTTCGACAATATTCGAAGGTGTGTCCCCGGTATGGTTGTTGTCAGTACTTTCGGAGTTTTCAGATGTCCAAACATGAATAGATGAAGTCATGTACATGGCACATGGTGGTGTTTAGGTTGATCGAGTCTAACCACCATCACGTGTCACTAGAACTTTGGTATGTCTTACCGTAATATAACCACGTTGATCGAGTGTCGTTATATTACGCTAACTCATACCTCCATTCCCACATCACTCCATAACATCAAGTTCGTGTAACTGTGAAGATCTAGAATGAACAAAGTGTAACGACGTCTCAAACGTGACTCGTATTAAATCGAAAGAATTTCTGCAATTCTAAAGAAGCGTTCCCCGAAGGAAGTGTATAAATGTTTGTTCACGTCAATGCGGTTCGAGTCAGACAATAACGTATTCAGGTATGAAAAGAGTAACGAGTCATGATAATGAGTAGTACGCAACCGTAGTGATAAATAGTGATGGCGATACTCATCTAGAGTGGTGGTGGTAACTTTACAACACTCGTGGATAGTACGCTGATACGGGGTGGATAACAACCAAGGAGTCAGAATTCCCGAACTAGAGTGACTAACGAAGTCGTGGTCATCCGTACGCGTATAAACCTTGAATTCACGTGTGTTACCAAAAAGTGGCGGAATACGAGTTCGTATGATGAAGGTTGGGTACCATTAAAAAGTTTGCCTAAGAATGATTCAAGTATAATGCACAAGTAGTCAAGTAAGTGCTATCTATAGCAATGTATGTCAGAATGCAATGGCTAACTATCCGGTTGTAGTCTAGATTCACTAATGCGTCCCAACGACTCTGTTAGACACACTAATGCACATCCTAGTTCCCTACAACCAACGCTCTGATACCATCTGTGGCGACCCGACCAAAATCGTCATTGACGGCGTCGCTAACTGAGGTCCCGAAACGTGGTCGTAGTCCCTATATGAGACTCGTTTGACCAAAATTATGTCGCATTCATTTGAAACGTACAAGACTTGCAAAGTTTAGTTTACAAACAATTCGACAACAAGTTTAAGATTACAAAAATTGTAAAGTATAAATGACATAACTTGCGACATAATATAAGTTGAAAATCACAGTTGCTATAAATAGCGTAAGTATGTAAACAATATGTTTGAATCTAAAGGTGCTATCACTAGCGTATGTATGTATGTATGCTTGACCCCAAGCAAGAAATCAGAGTGTATGCATGTATGCTCGACTCCAAGCAAGTATGAGTGTACGCGGAAGCATGTATCAAATAGCCAAGTATGAACCTGAGAAACATATAGAAAACTGTCAACGAAAAACGTTGGTGAAATCATAGGTGTTTGTAATAAACGTTGTTTTTGAACCACAAGATTTAGTATTCCCATAACGTTGATTATCATAATCGTTTGCATTCCAAAAGTATTGTTCGCGAGCACCCAATTATCAAGACTTAACGTTTCCTTCCATAGAACCCCATCACAATAGTGTTAGAACATACACTGTTTCTCGAAAATATATTTCATCCGTAGACGGTAGCGAACCGTCCGTAATGAGGGTTTTTCAAACCCGTATGGCCACACAATATAAGTTCTCGCTTACACCCTGCAAGTGTAACTAATGATAATCGAATTGAGTATTTTTGTTCTAACTCGCTGTGGAATGTTTGTTTTCCTTGTACTTGTGTTCAAAGTATAAAAGTAAGTAGTACAAAATGTAACAAAGTATATGTTTCTCAGCCCACAATTTAAAAGTATAAAAAGTTGTTGAAAAGGTGGGACTATGATCTCACCTCGAGTGCACGAGTATAAAAGTACTTCACAAGTAAACGTGTGCATGATAGTTGCTTAGCCTTGACCTAAACAAGTAAGTTGTATCAATTAACCGGTTACGACACAAGGTCGGGCGAAATGTGTTCAATTAGTCCTATGGCTCGTTACGACTCGAAAAGTATAGCATGTGAATCACATTGTCAAGTTTCATTCAAGAATCAAGTATAAAAGAAAGACTAGAACGATTGCATAAGTGTTTAGTTAAGTTTGACTAAAAGTCAAACTTGGTCAAAGTCAAAGTCAACGGGGTCGGGTCGGGTATCCGACAATTTTTCTAAGTTATATAATCATATATGAGCATGTTGGCCAAGTTTCATGTTAATCGGAGGTCCGTAGCATATCAAACATTTTACGTCAAATGACCAAGCAAAACAGCCCATTTTAGTGTATCAGGACGGTGTCCCAAAATCAGGACGGTGTCCCAATATGAAGAGTGGGATGGCGTCCCAAAATTAGGACGGCGTCCGAATATGAAGAGTGGGACGGCGTCCCAAAAGTCAGGACGGCGTCCCAATTGGCATCCAGGGTCTGTTTCCTGAATTCCTCAAATGGACGAACCAAAACACAAACAATCACATTTTATGATCCGCAAACAATTAGAACATGTATTTTATATCATCGGAAAGCTATTTCGACAAGGAATACAACTAACCACATATCATTAATCAAAATCATCATTTAAGACAACAGAAACCTCGTTGAATGGTCGTTAAGCGTTCAAAATCAAAGTTTAGGTTCATCAAATGCATTTCAAGTTCCGGGAATCCAATTTATACATATGATATGCCGTTTTGAAGGTAATCAAACATGTAATACAACTAAACACTTATTAATAACATTAACGAGCATTCAACGCATCAAAAGTTCGTTTTAAAGCTATCAAACCCTAACCAAAAGTTCACAAAATCAATAATCACGTTTATGAAGTTTCTTTAATCAATCTATACATCAACATGAAGCTAATGATGCTAGTAACACTTTTAAAACATGAACTTTAACAATCTAACACATTTGATCATCCAAAATCAAAGATTAAGCATACACTTTTCATTTTCAAGCTAGTTACACCAAAACATCAAGATCAAGCATACAAATCATATATTCATGTTATACACGAGCCATAGACACTAACTAACAACATTTCAAGTCAAAAACACGAATTTAAAGAAATCTAGAGTTTTAGAAATGTTACCCAAAATCAATGAAGTTAGTATCAAATCGTAGAGGATGATGAGAGGATCAAGAATATGTAGTTTGTTTTGATGTTTGCTTGCTAAATCGAAATTAGATGATGAATCTTTTGTTTGAAGGTTGAGAGAAAAGATGGAAGTAATGAAGATGGTGGAGATGAAAATGAATGGAGGAGGATGGAGTTGACTAGTTGACCTAGTCAACTAGTTTGGCTCTTTGGCGAGTTTAGTCCCTCAAGTTTGTAGTCGGGTGCGGGAATTAATCGATCGAATATTTTTAAAACGCAAGTTAACGAGAGATGTTGTAATCGAGTAACGGGATTATCAAGAACATTAGTTAACGAAGTGTACGAATATAGGTGACGAAAGATGTTATTAAAAAAAAAAGACGGCGTTAAAATAAATTTAACGGAAAAACGCGGGATGTTACAGGTTGGCTGGTTAATGATGTAGAGCAAATGCTAAGGGTGAATCAATCATCACTACAAGAAAAATGGTCAATAGCGGCCATTATTTAGTGACCACTTATTATTTTGTCACTAATAATGATGTTTAGTTACAAATAAAAAAGTCGTCACTAAATTTTGATCACTATATAATATTTGTGGCCAAAAAATAGTTGTCACTGAAATATACAAATAGAGACGAAAAAATAGTCACTAATTTCGTAGAATAAATATCAAAAAATGGTCACTAATTTACCTTTATATACTAAAAGCCATGGCTTTTAGTGTAGTTTCAGTTCATTTCGATTGTAGTTTTGAGTTTGCATTCACACTATAATCGGTTCCTCAAATTCGACTCAATTTATATAACAGCCCCTCAAGTTTATACTTTTTCAGGGATAGAAAGTGTAAATATATAATTTTATTAAAATATAATAAACTAACTCCCCCCAAATTTATAACGGGCCCTATCTTCTCGCTCGGTGCGAGTTAAATTTTTCCGAAACCACCTTCAACTCGAAATAGTCTCACGAACCTAACGGGACTAACTAAATGCGAAACAGACACTTTTTTAAAAATGCTTAACACAACGACAACCCGTATCTTTCTGTTCGCCGCAAGTTAAATTTTTCCGACAGCACCGTTACACTCGAAAAAATTTTATGAACAAAAAAACCTAACTACGTTTGATGTGTGCGAGTTGTAGTACGAAATAGTATTAGTTTTATTACAAAATACGATACAAATTACACAAGTTTTAATTAATTTACGGATGGAGTATACCTAAACCTTGCTACAACACTTATAGGCAGTGTACCTAATCGTAGAGTAGTGTAGTTTTTAGTAAGTCCGGTTCATTCCACAGGGAGACGGCTTATTGCGTACACTATATTTTTAAACAATTATATTTGTGTGTGTGTATATATATATATATATATATATATATATATATATATATATATATATATATATATATATATATATGTATTAGTAATATAGTAGTATTATTATTATTATAAAAAGGGGTTTTTACCGTTTAATGACCGGTTTGTCGATTTTAAATAAAGCTAAAAGATAAATGACGACAATATAAATGACAGAATTTAAATTGCGATAAAATAAATTGCAGTAATTAAAATGACAGTAAATAAAGGTACGATGAAATATGAAATAAAAGTATTATGCATATTTAAACTTCCGTAATCATGATGTTTGACGTTTTGATTTTAATTAATTGTTACCCGGGTTAATTGTCCTTTGTCCTGGTTTATTTGATACCTATTTGGTTTTAGTCCATAATAGTCCATCGGTCATAATTATAAAATGCTCGTCAAATTAACCTTATTCCCGAAGTCAAATATTCCAACTAATTAGGGATTCGAACTGTAACAAGGTTTTAATACTTTGTTAATAATTATACCAGGTTATCGACTGCGTGTAATCCAAGGTTTTAATACTTTGTTAACAATTACACCAATTATCCTTGTATGTAATTCACCCCTGTTTTAATGAGATATGAATATTAATTTACCCACTTGATCAGAATGAATAATCATTTACCCAACCCGAATAATTAATTAAATGATCGTAAAAGATGTCGTATAAACGTCACTAAATAGGACATACATAATCATTTTAATAATTATTAGATTAACTAATTTGAAGATAGGTTCGACAGATTCTAATGAGTTGTCATTCGATTAGACAATACCCCATATTTATTAATAGTCAATAGTCCAATGTCCACAAGTGTCGGTCTTTTGTCCAAACCTTAATTATGATACAAAATCTAATAACCCCATCTTAATATTTAGTCTAACATCACGATTACTTCGGCTCAAATAAGCATAATAATAACTTAGTTACGATACATTAATTTAAAAAGGAAGAACATAGCTTACAGTGGTGATTAATCACGTAGCGTTGCACGGACAGAATTTCAACTTAAAACCCGTAAAACATTCTTAAAATAACCTTATTATTATTAACTTAAAATTAAAATAAATATATATATATATTTACGTTACATAGAAAGAAAAATAAAAAGGTATGTTTACTCGTCTAAAAATGCTGAATTTATAGGACCTGGCCAGGAATCTGGCTTCATGCGATCGCATGAATAATGGTCTTCCTAGCCATGTGATCACATGGGCAGCTGGATCAGGCCACCTACTTTTGTTTTCTAGTTTTACCGACGTTTTATTATATAATATAATATATATATAATTTTAAGAATTATTTATATATTATATTATATTTATGTGCATAGTTGACTTGTAATTTTAGCTCCGTTGCATCGCGCGTTGATAGTTGGTTCATGTCCCGGTTCCGGATTTTCGGACGTTCTTTCGTACGCGGAGATATCTTGTACTTTGCGTTTCGCGACTTGTACTCTTGTCATTTTTAGACGTTTCTCATCAATAAATTGAACCACTTGAATTATATCTTGTACATTTGAGCTTTTTGGTCATTTACGTCTTCAAATCATTGTTTTCTTCTTTTGTCTTCGCACTTATTTATTTAAATGAATATTACATAAAAATAGAACAATTACAACTAAAAGTTTTACATATTGGAAGGATATTGTGCCTAAATATATGTTCATTTAGAGCACTATCACTTGTCCTCAAGCAATACAGAACTTGAAATTAAATCACACTTCACTCGAATCACATTTTTTTATTCTCACACTTTATACATCAGTTATTTTGATACGGCGGTATAAACAATGATAGTAATGATGTGGTTTACAGTCCCACATGACTATGAAAATTTAGATCTTTTAAGGAAATTGGATCTTTATGAAAACATTTGATTTTTTAAAAATTCATTCTAGCTTTTACCCTAGATAAGTTTTAACGAATAACCCTTCACCGGTGTTTGCAAAAATGTTTTTGTGGGTTGTGTGGGTTTCAGATTTTAAAATTTTAGTTCAAAACTTGTGGTTTTGTGTCACTGATGTTTAAAGCTAAGGGGTATAAAATACTATTAAATTTTACTAGGAAATACTATTAAATACGATACAATTTTATACAAGATATTTATTTATTTATAGAATGGATATACTTAAACCTTGCTACAACACTTATAGGCAGTGTACCTAATCGTACAATAGAGTAGTTTTTAGTAAGTCCGGTTCGTTCCACAGGGAATCTTTTAGACAAAGCTTAACGCTATATTAGTTTTATTTTATAAAAATACAAATATATATATAAGTAATATTATTATTTTAAAGGGGGTTTTTTTTACCGTTTAATGACCGGTTTGTCGATTTTAAAACTTAGTCGCAGTTAAAACCTAATGTAAAATATTAAATAAATAAAAGACTTAATTTAAAGCGTAAAGTAAATAACGATAATGAAATTGCGATAAATAAAAGTGCGATAAAATAAAATTGCGATAATTAAAAAATGCGATAATTAAAAGTGCAATTCAATACAATAACAATAAATAAAAGTGCGATAATTAGAAGTGCAATTAAATATAAAATAAAGGAAATTAAATATGAAATAAAAGAATTATGCTTATTTAAACTTCCGTAATCATGATGTTTGACGTGTTGATTTTAGTTTTATGCCCATGGGTTAATTGTTCTTTGTCCTGGATTATTTAATATGTCCATACGGATTTGTCCATAATAGTCCATCAGTCATAAATATAAAGAGCGAAAGCCTTCGTAAAATTATTCTTATTTCTGAAGTCAAATATTCCAACTAATTGGGGATTCGAATTGTAACAAGGTTTTAATACTTTGTTTAATGAATACACCAGGTTATCGACTGCGTGTAAACCAAGGTTTTACTACTTTGTTAACAATTACACTAATTACCCTTGAATGTAATTCACCCCTGTTTCAACAAGTCTATTAACTATTAATCCAGTTCCGTGTCCGGTAAAGTGAATAATTATTGGTATTTATAGATATCCCGCCCACCGTACCCAGTCAAGCGTATGTGATTATATATAAATACGTCAAATTATAAGTTTGTATATTAAATTAACAAGGTATTGTTTAGTTAATATAAAACCCATTAATAGCCCATAGTCTAATTTCCATAAGTGTCGTTCTTTTATCTAAACCCCAATTATCATACAAAGCCCAATTACCCAATTTTAGTAATTAGCCCAACATCATGATTACTTCGGTATTAAATAAGCATAATAATAACTTAGCTACGAGACATTAATGAAAATAATATAAACATAACTTACAATGATTAAAAATAGCGTAGCGTTACACGGACAGAATTTCGACTTACACCCTTACAACATTCGCTAACATACCCTTATTATTAGGATTTAAAATTAAAATTAAAATTAAAATATAAATTATATATATATATATATATATATATATATATATATATATATATATATTTACGTATATATTGAGAGAGAGATAGATTATGGATATTTTTTACGTCGAATTGCGCTGGCTTTTATAGGGATTTTCAAACTTTGGGGCTCCGCGACTCGCGGCCCTTTTCTTCTTCAAACTCCGCAACTCGCGGAGTTCGTAAAACCAGCTCACACCATTTTGTCTTTTAATTTGCCGACGTTTTTTAAATATAATATAATATATATATTAATTTTAAGAATTAATTATATATTATATTATATTTATGTGCATAGTTGACTTGTAATTTTTAGTCCGTTGCGTCGAGCGTTGAGAGTTGACTCATGTCCCGGTTCCGGATTTTCGAACGTCCTTGCGTACAATTTAATATCTTGTACTTTACGTTTTGAATCTTGTACTCTTGTAATTTTGAGACGTTTCTCATCAATAATTGGAACCTCTTTGATTGTATTTTGTACTTTTGAGCTTTTTGGTCGTTTGCGTCTTCAATTCGTCGAATCTGTCTTTTGTCTTCACCTTTTATTATTTAACCGAATATCACTTGTAAATAGGACAATTGCAACTAAAAGCTTGCCTTTCTTGAGGAATAATGCTATGAAATATATGTTCGTTTTTAGCATTATCAAATATTCCCACACTTGAGCGTTGCTTGTCCTCAAGCAATATAGTCTTGAAATACTAGAATCACTTCTTTATTCTTCACACTTTGTACATCAGTGATTTCTTTACGGCGGTATAAACAATGGTAGTAACGGTATGGTTTACAGTCCCATATGACTATAAAAATTTAGATCCATTAAGGAAATTGGATCTTTATGAAAACATTTGATCTTTTTGAAAATTAAATCTAGCTTTTACCCTAGATAAGTTTTCCGGAATAACCCTTCACCGGTGTTTGCAAAATATTTTTGTGGGTTTGGTGGGTTTCAGATTTGAAAATTTTAGCTCAAAACTTGCGGTTTTGTGTCACCCACTTGCTAACCTTGTATTAGGAAAGCAACACGTCCAGTATACTTGCTCCAAATATTACCTTTCGATAAACTACCGTCCGGTTGTAAAGGAAAGCGTTGAACAAGCAACTGTTAAGGCAATGTCCCCTGACATGCTTTTAATTATGGTCTTATAACGTGTCAGACGCAATTACTATCCTTTGTAGGAGCAATAGTAAAGCTCACCCTTATAATTTTACGGTCTGGCACAAGGTCCTGTCTTTGACCATGCTATGCAACCACCGTTCTTACGGTTGACACCCGATTTGTTTCAGGTGACCTAATGAATTTCAGGTGAATTCCTAGGATTTTACGTTCAATGGTAATGAACGCATTGAAAATGGGTTTTCAGAAAACAAATCGGTTTGTAATTTTGATCAAAATATTTTCTCGTTCAAGCTCGAGTTTAGATATCATCGAATTCCATGAGTTTGAATTCTCAATCTTTAAGGTCAATCTCAAGGATTGAGTAATATCAGTCTTAAAAGCTGATTTTTGATCTTTAAGGAGATTATCCTTTCTGGGGGTCTGATTCATTAGTCTTATCCAGCTAATTTGCACGGCGCCCTCCCCATTGTACGAGATAAATCCTTCTCATGGTTAGGATAAATCTGACCACTTGGCGATCCTGTTTGATGCTGAGGTCCGTGAATTTCCTGCTAATTTTAGAGATGACTTTTCTAGATTTTTCGTCAACCTACAGCTGGTCTGGATGACAACTTCATGACCTAAATCAAGAAGCGCGTTTCTTTTTCGGAAGACTTTACTTCCTTTTAAATGATGGAATTGATTCATCGTGTAGATCCATCTTTCTTACAGTAAATCGGGTAAAACTTTTTAGTTTAGTCCAAAACAAAAGTATATTGTATCTTTAAAAATATGTGACATATGTTTAAAATAACTTGGTAATTTTTCCCACACTTGGCTTTTATTTTCTTTTTTATTGTCATCTATTCCATTTTAAATGAATTTTAACATTTTGGTTTGTTTCTCAATTTATGTCCTTTCCGAGGTAACAAAAATTTCGGTTTTAACACCTAGTTTTATCGTTCATAAATATGTATAAACATGATTTTGAATTCATTTAATTGAAAATTTTGAAAATTTTTACTAGAATTGGGTAGTCAGTATATAAGACTAGGGCTGTTCTTTATTATCAGAGAGCACTAGATTCTAATACAACTACTGCTTTACTAGTATTTTTAATGGTAACCAAGTGTTTAAATAAAAATTTTAAAAATCCGAAAGAATTTAACCCCTTCCCACACTTAAGATCTTGCAATGCCCTCATTTGCAAGAAATCAGTAACAATTTAAATTGTTGAGGGTGATTAGCGTAGAAAAATGATTAAATTTTACCAAAGTTTCCAAACATATTGTTGTTTGTGTTGAATGATAAATGGTGCACATCATTTGTTCATTCCGTCTTGTTGTTATTTCACATATATTTTGCATCTTGTCGTCAAAATTAGTTGCTTTTGCTGAACTTAATGTCAGTCTTTGAAAATGCGTTGTTTTACCCTGTTGTGTACATAAGATAAACTGCAAACATATATACATATTTTTGAAGTTTGGTATATTACCCCACATTCAAAAATTATTAAAATCTAATAATAATAAAAGTTAGAAAATTATAAAAACTATTACAATATCAACATAAGTGCTAAATGTAGTAACATTACAAAAATAAAATAAATAAAACTAAATAAACTAGGGTTGTTACTGATACCAGTAGGGGTTCCATGCATAATCATATGTGTTATAAAATGCTTCAGCTGGGTTATAAGTAGGATACGGTGGTTGCATCTCTATAGACCAGGGAGGAAATATGGGTGTTGGAGTAGGAATATAGTTTCTACCTACATGTTGG
This sequence comes from Rutidosis leptorrhynchoides, assembly GCF_046630445.1. Lineage (NCBI taxonomy): Eukaryota > Viridiplantae > Streptophyta > Magnoliopsida > Asterales > Asteraceae > Rutidosis > Rutidosis leptorrhynchoides. The sequence continues at coordinate 359,522,017 of NC_092339.1, forward strand.
CAATGAGCTATGATTTGGTTTTGATGAACTTGCCAATCTTCAAATGTTCGATGTCTAGCATTTTCATACTCTTGTGAAGCTATAAACCTTTGCATTTCTGTCATTTCATTTTCCCCTCCCACATTACCTGGCTGTTGATTTCTCTCAACCTGTGGATGCCTTCCATGGTATTGTACTGCGGCGTTATTTCACCTCTTCAAAACCTTAGCACCATGATATACATTTAAACCAATTGTATCGCAGGGTTCTGGTTCTTCGATTAATAATCCCCCCGACTTATATTCACATTGAGATACTCATTAATTAATGTAATAAATATACCACCTCCTATTATACTGTGCGGTCTCATCCCCTTAACCATAGCTGATAAATAATAACCCACATAATAAGGTATACTTACAGCGCTTTGTGGGTCTCGAATACACATGTGGTAAAACAAATCCTGTTCATTTACCTTTTCCTTATTCTTACCTCATTGTGTAATCGAATTGGCTAAAAACCTGTGAATTACTCTTAATTCAGCTCTATCTATATCCAAATAAGAGTAATTTCCCCCTTTAAATCGGTGATGGCTAGTCATTTGACTCCATACACCATGCGTATCAAAATTTTCATTAATTTTCCTACCATTTAGTATCAACCCTCGACAATCGGTAGATGCTAGCTCCTCAGGCGTATATATACGTAAGGCCTGAGCCATGTCTAGTAGAGACATGTGGCGCATCGAACCTCCTAACAAAAATCTAATAAAAGATCGATCGGTTAAACTAGCTACCCGATCATTTATTTCTATACTACACAATAATTCTTCACACCATACTTTATATACAGGTCTACGCATGTTGAATAATCGTACCCAATCGTTAAAAGTAGAATTACCATACCTCTGTGTAAGTAATTCTCTAATTGGCTCGGCCAATTCTACAGCTTCTAATGGTCCTCATTCTATTACCCTAGGTACTTCAACAGCTTTAGAATGAAGAGTATGCAAGCCCCTTTGGTATTTTGGATAATCTATCCAACGTCTGTCTAATCTCAAGTTCGGGTGCAAATTTTCCACGTGCATATCTGAAAATGTCATAACTGGATGAGGTATATCTTGTTTATAATAGCTATCAACATCCTGTTGTTCCGCATTCTCAGGAGGAGCATTGCGAGCTTGGGATGAAGATTCACCCCTTTCAGTCTGCAAAACACATCAAACACAATTTTTGTGCATCCAAATATGCATTAGTGTCAGCAACATCATCAATCAAAATAATTGCAATGACATGATCAATTTATATCAAACTTATGCTCATTTTCATATTTTTATCAAATCTACACTTTTTCAAATAAGCATATACGAAAATGTTCGCCAAGTTCATAAGCTTTCAACTCAAATAACATGTCAAAATAATCATTATTAGCAATTAAACAAGTTTCAAATGGCATTATCTCTCAAAAATCAAGTTCATGAATTTTAGACTTGAAAAAGTCCACTTTAATTCTCAAAAATCATGTTTAGGATCAAAGTTTGGATCATTTAACTACCTAAACATGTTATACTACTTAATTTAGCAATAATTCATGACAAAAATCGGCCATAACCTGTTTATATCAAAAAGCCCCAAATTGCTCAAGAACACAAACCCTAGATTACTCAAAATTTGAAGTTTAAGGCTTCTAATCATGTTAAATAGCATCAATCTAGGTTATACAAGCATAATACATAAGCAATTTAAGCATAATTACACTAAAAAGTATCAAAATCGAATTGGGTATAAAATTGCTCAAGAACACTAATTTTCGGATTAAATGGTGTTTAGGTGTAGAAATTTACCGTTTTTCTTGAGTAATTCCTTGATAGCATCCTTCTCAACATGATTTTGTGAAAGATTTGATGAAAAATGGTCAAAAATTGCGAATTTAGTGTGTGTTTTTCGTTGGTTTTTTGCAGTTATTTTGGGTTGTGGTGTGCAAACTGATCTGATCCAGCGTTTTTATTTTTTTCTGGATTTTTTATCCTCCGCGACTTGCGGTGAATTTCTTCTTCAAACTCCGCGAGTCACGGAGTTCCCCCTTTTTTTTATAAACTTTAACTTATAAAACAAATATAAAATAAATTTAAAATTTTGTTTCCCTTGTTATTTAGGACGAGGTCGTTTTGGATCGATGTCCTAGTCCGTCCCTCGACAAAATTTTAAAATTTTTCTATTTAAAGCGCGGTTTTAAAAGCAAAGATTTTTGGGTTTTTTTTTAATGTTTTTGGCATACTTTAATTCAATAAGATTAAAAATAATGATAATAAAAGTTCTCGTCCCTCCCTCGGGTAAAGCAATTTCAGTTAAAAGACCTAGTCTTCAACTCACGACGAATTTTTAAAAATCATATTTTTAATTTAGCGAAATAAAGTAAATTTTTGTTTTTAAATTCTCACCAAACTTAAATTTAAAATGCATAAAATTCAAAATTAATATTAAAAATTCACACCAAGCTTAAATTTAAAATGCATAAAATTAAAAATTCATATTTTAAAAATTAAAAATTCCCACCAAACTTATATTATATTTTTGCTTTTATACATACAAACTTATATTAAAAATATTAATTTTCAAATATTTACAATTTTAAATATATTGATTTAATTTTAACAAGTTTACAATATTATTTTAATATTAATTTTAATAACAAAGTAAAAATAAAATTAAAAATCTTTTTTGGCTTTTATCCCACTTTAATCAATCAAATATTATCAAAAATATGCGCCCCTCTTTTCGGTAAAGTAATTTCGATTCCATAACCTAATTTAACTCATGACGAATTTTTGAAATATTTTGGGTTGATTGATTAAAGATATTTATACCTTAAGAATAAACGGTAAATTTCGCAGTGATGTAATAAATTTTTTGTATGATATCAATAATTTCGGTCGCAAGACCTAATTTCATCGAATACCAATTTAATACTTTATAGCGAACAAATTAGCGTTTATTATCAAAAGGTTAAAAATAAAAATAAAAATAAAAAAAACTGTACAGACTTACCTGTGAAATAGATTTCTTAGTGATATGCTCTAGCCCACTCATAAGATAGTCGGACTAATTGATTTTCCATGGCTACATAGGCGTAACCTCGAGCGTTTAATGTTTTTTTCTTCTAAACATATGAACGGTCCATCTCTGCATAAAGTAACAAATTCGGTGTTTGAAAAGGTTTGATTATTTGAACATTTATCTTCGTGTGACCATTTTCCGCATTTGTGACATTTTTCAAGGTGTCGTGCTCTCCTTTTCGCTGCGGATTTTGATTTTCCTTTACCAAATTGAAACTTATTATCTTCGCATCTGGAATCTTTTCTTACTCCGTCCAATTTTTCTCTGATTAATGATACTATTTCACTTGGAAGTGTGTCATTATTACGTTTAGTGATCAAAGCGTGTAGCATTAGACCATGGTTTAATTCACAGGAAGTCTTCATTTCGTAAAAACCTAAAAAAAATAAAAATTCAGAATGGGGGGAGAAGACTAGTTCTTTAGGGTCTGCTAGGGAAAGACCATTCGGGTTCCATTTTCGAGAACTACACGAAAACAGAAAATCTAACTCTAACAGAAATACATAAACCTCCCTACACTTAGTTAAAATTGTGATTAACATTATTTTTAATTGAATCATCAACAACTTGTATATCTTTGACTTTTACTTCAATCCATTTGTTGATTTCCTCCGTAACTTTCACAAATTCAACTAACATCGCCTTTTCTTTTGGCGATAAATTGGATACTAATCGGTTACATAACTTAAAGTTTCCTTTAATCTTAGCATCGTGAATCCGTTTATAAAGTTTCTTCGTTGAACTGTTAAAAATGGGTTCATCTAATTTCGTATCATCAACGGCATTCTTTATAATTGGATCATCATTAAGTGTTTCTTCATCTTCCCCACACTTATGCATTTTTATTGGTCTAACAGTTTTGGTTGGTGGAGATCTAAACTTTCGGTTCACAAAGGTGATCGATGTATCACCATCCCTAAGTGTTATTCTACCTTCTCTTACATCAATGAATGCCTCGGTGGTTGCTAAAAATGGGCGACCTAGAATTAGAGGAATATCAAGGTTTTCCTCCATATTAATCACTATGAAGTTTGCAACAAAGGTCAAACTTCCCACGTTAACAAGTAAATTATTTGCTATTCCAACCGGGTGTTTAATGGTTTGGTCAAATGATTGAACACCTATTTTGGTTGGTTTTAATTTACCCATGTCTAATCTTTTGTATAAGGAAAGAGGCATAATATTTGCACTTGCTCCTAAATCTGCGAGTCCATTATATACAGCACCATCATTAAGCAAGCAAGAAATGATAAATTCACCCGGGTCTCCTGCTTTAGTAAGTCGAGTTGGTTTGTAAACCTTTTTCGGGTGTTCTTTTCTTGCTTCTTTCACTTCTATTTGAACCTGTTGTTCACATTTTTATTCGTTTCTTGGAATGGGAGGTTTGTATAAGAATTCTTCTTCATCACTCAAATTTGACTCCTCCCTATATTCCAATTTTGATTTTTCATATGTTGTTGATAACATATTTATGTTTTCATTTTGAAGGTTTTGTTGGGTGGTGAAATGATGATTAACTTCATTGTCAACTTCTATCGGACCATGTATGTAATGTTTAACTCCGTGACCATTAACTTTAAATTCAATTCCATTTGAATTTATTAATTCTACTGTTCCGTATGGGAAAACTCTTTTGACTATGAATGGTCCAGACCATCTTGATTTCAATTTTCCAGGAAATAGCTTGAATCGTGAATTGAAAAGAAGAACTCTGTCGCCTTCTTTAAATTCTTTTAAACTTCTGATTCTTTTATCATGCCATTTCTTCGTTCTTTCTTTATAGATTAACGAATTTTCGTATGCTTCATGTCTTAATTCTTCTAATTCGTTTAATTGATTTAACCGTAGACGTCCAGCTTCATGTAAATCAAGATTACATGTCTTCAAAGCCCAAAATGCTTTGTGTTCAATTTCTACTGGAAGATGACATGCTTTTCTGTAAACGAGTCTAAAAGGTGTGGTTCCAATTGGAGTTTTGTAGGCTGTTCTAAAAGCCCAGAGTGCATCCTCCAACTTAATGGACCATTCCTTCGGATTTGATCCTACGGTTTTCTCTAGAATACGTTTTAAAGCTCGGTTGGTATTTTCAACTTGTCCACTTGTTTGTGGATGATATGCAGTGGAGATTTTATGAGTTACTCCATATCTTTTGAGAACTTTCTCAAGTTGATTATTACAAAAATGAGTTCCCCGATCACTTATTAAAGCTTTCGGTGTTCCAAACCTTGCAAAAAGACGTTTTAAAAAGTTGACTACAACTCGTGCATCGTTAGTTGGGAGAGCTTGTGCTTCCGCCCTTTTAGATACATAATCAATGGCTACGAGAATGTATAAATTATTATGAGATTTCGGAAATGGACCCATAAAGTCAATACCCCAAATGTCAAATACTTCACATACTTGAATGAAATTTTGTGGCATTTCATCACGTTGACTTATTTTTCCGACCCCTTGACAAGCATCACAGGATTTGCAAAGAAGGTGTGCGTCTTTGTAAATTGTAGGCCAATAGAATCCAGCATCATAAACTTTTCTTGCTGTGAGTTGAGGCCCATAATGCCCTCCTGTTGGTCCTGTGTGACAATGGTTTAAGATTTGATTGGCTTCATCTCCGAATACACATCGTCGTATTATTCCATCTGGACAACTTTTAAACAGATGTGGATCTTCCCAGAAATAGTGTTTTATATCACTAAAGAATTTCTTTCGTTTTTGGTATGACAATCCTTTTTCAAGGAATCCACATACTAAGTAGTTTGAATAGTCTGCAAACCATAGAATTTCATTATAATCTATCTTCAATAGATATTCATCAGGAAAGTTGTCTTGTATGGCCGATTCATTTAGAACTTCTAATTCGGGATTTTCAAGACGAGAAAGATGATCAGCGGCGAGATTTTCTGCTCCTCTTTTATCTCGGATTTCAATATCAAACTCTTGTAAGAGTAAGATCCAACGGATTAATCGTGGTTTAGCATCTTGTTTCGAAAATAGGTATCTAAGAGCAGAATGGTCGGTATAGACCACCGTTTTAGCTAGAACGAGATATGATCGAAATTTGTCAAAAGCAAAGACAATAGCAAGGAGTTCTTTTTCAGTAGTTGTATAGTTTGTTTGTGCTCCTTGTAACGTCTTACTAGCATAATATATAGGTTGAAATTGTTTTTCAATCCTTTGTCCTAAAACAGCTCCCATTGCAAAATCACTTGCATCGCACATAAGTTCAAACGGTAGATTCCAATTTGGTGTTATCATGATCGGCGCATTAGTGAGTTTCTCTTTAAGAATATTAAAAGATTTGATACATTCATCTGAAAAGATGAATGGAGCATCCTTTTCTAGGAGTTTTGATAATGCTAAAAACGAACATATATTTCATAGCATTATTCCTCAAGAAAGACAAGCTTTTAGTTGCAATTGTTCTATTTAAAAGTGATATTTGTTTAAATAATAAAAGGTGAAGACAAAAGACAGATTCGACGAATTGAAGACGCAAACGACCAAAAAGCTCAAAAGTACAAAATACAATCAAAGAGGTTCCAATTATTGATAAGAAACGTCTCGAAATTACAAGAGTACAAGATTCAAAACGCAAAGTACAAGATATTAAATTGTACGCAAGGACGTTCGAAAATCCGGAACCGGGACCAGAGTCAACTCTCAACGCTCGACGCAACGGACTAAAAATTACAAGTCAACTATGCACATAAATATAATATAATATTTAAATAATTCTTATAATTATTTATATATTATATAAATATTTAAAACCGTCGGTAAACAAAGAGCCAAACTTGTGTGAGCTGTAAAAGCAAACTCCGCGACTCGCGGAGTTTGAAGGCAAAAAATGTCGCGAGTCGCGGAGCCCCAATTTCTGAAACTCCCTATAAAAGCAAACGAATTCTGATCGCAAAATCATCCTTTTTCTTCTTCTCTCATAATACGTAAATATTTATATTTATATTTATATTTTAATTTTAATTTTAATTTTAATCCTAATAATAAGGGTATGTTAGCGAATATTGTAAGGGTGTAAGTCGAAATTCTGTCCGTGTAACGCTACGCTATTTTTAATCATTGTAAGTTATGTTCAACCTTTTTAATTTAATGTCTCGTAGCTAAGTTATTATTATGCTTATTTAATCCGAAGTAATCATGATGTTAGGCTAATTACTAAAATTGGGTAATTGGGCTTTGTACCATAATTGGGGTTTGGACAAAAGAACGACACTTGTGGAAATTAGACTATGGGCTATTGATGGGCTTTATATTTGTTTAACTAAATGATAGTTTGTTAAGGTTAATATAAAGATTTACAATTGGGCGTCCCTATAAATTACCATATACACTCGATCGGACACGATGGGCGGGGTATTTATATGTACGAATAATCGTTCATTTAACCGGATACGGGAATGGATTAATAGCCACTAGAATAATTAAAACAGGGGTGAAATTATGTACAAGGACACTTGGTATAATTGATAACAAAATATTAAAACCTTGGGTTACACTCAGTCGACATCCTGGTGTAATTATTAAATAAAGTATTAAAATCTTGTTACAGTTTAAGTCCCCAATTAGTTGGAATATTTAACTTCGGGTATAAGGATAATTTGACGAAGACACTCGCACTTTATATTTATGACTGATGGACTGTTATGGACAAAAACCAGACGGACATATTAAATAATCCAGGACAAAGGACAATTAACCCATGGGAATAAACTAAAAATCAACACGTCAAACATCATGATTACGGAAGTTTAAATAAGCATAATTCTTTTATTTCATATTTAATTTCCTTTATTTTATATTTAATTGCACTTCTAATTATCGCATTTTTATTGTTATTTTATTTAATTGCACTTTTAATTATCGTACTTTTTAATTATCGCAAGTTTATTTTATCGCACTTTTATTATTCGCAATTTCATTATCGTTATTTACTTTACGCTTTAATTTAAGTCTTGTATTTATTTTTAATATTTTACATTTGGTTTTAACTGTGACTAAAGTTTTAAAATCGACAAACTGGTCATTAAACGGTAAAAACCCCCCTTTATAATAATAATATTACTTATATATATATTTGTATTTTTATAAAAGTAAACTAATATAGCGTTAAGCTTTGTTTAAAAAGATTCCCTGTAGAACGAACCGGACTTACTAAAAACTACACTACTGTACGATTAGGTACACTGCCTATAAGTGTTGTAGCAAGGTTTAAGTATATCCATTCTCTAAATAAATAAATATCTTGTGTAAAATTGTATCGTATTTAATAGTATTTTCTGCTAAAATTAATAGCTATTTTATATACACCTCGCGAAACATCAAGTTATTTTTGGCGCCGCTGCCGGGGAATCGCTTAAAAGCCGGAAGCGCAACGCTAATATAAAAAAAAAATTAGTTTACTTTTATTAAAATTCGTTTTTATAAAAATACGTTTTAAATATTCAAAAATATAAAAAGAAAAAACAAAAATATAAGTATTTTTAAGATTTTGTTAAATATTTAAGTTTTATAAAGTTTCTTTATTTTTTATTTAAGTATTTTGTTTTTATTTAAAAAGAGAAAAAAAAACTGAAAAAAAATAATATATATATATAAATCTAGTTTTACGATTTTTATTTTTAAAATTATAAAGTAGTTCCATTTTTTATTCTAGTTTTTTTTAAATATAAGTTTTTATTATATAAATATTTTAATATAAACAGAAAATATAAAAACAGAAAATATAAAAAAAAGAAAAAAAAACGTCGAATTAAAACTGTACCAGAGTTGAAAACTGGAACCCCGCGACTCGCGGGGTTTGCTGCTTTAAATACCGCAACTCGCGGAGTTTCTCTGACGCCACCGACAGAAACCCTAAACATCATTAATTACGGGGTATTTATTAATTATTATTATTATAAACCCTAATTACCTATTATTATTATAATTAGTTTTATTTTAAGTTACTTTTTATTTAATTTGTTTTATTTAGTTAAATTAGTTTAATTAAATTTTAAAATTAATAGTTTTAATAAATAAATAATATAAAAATAATATTTTTATAAAAATTGTATTTTTTACAACTTTTTGTATATTTTTATATTTTGTCCCTTTTTAATCGTTTTAGCGTAATATTTGTATTTTTAGCTCATATTTAGTTTTAAACTTAGTTTTTGCCATAGTTATTTTTACTTCTAGATTTTTAGGCTTTGCCGTAGAATTCCTTAAGTGCTTTTTCTTTAGACTAAGATTTAGGTACTTTAGAATTTTGCGACGCCTTTTTAAGTTTTAGTTTCTTTTTAAGTTATTTCCATTTGGGATTTAGTTTTTCCTGTAAGCTTTAATATTTTTAGACGACTTTTACCTATGTATCAATTATCATTCCAATTAGTAATCTCAATTTGCGATTATAATTTTAAGTTAGTTGTAGTAATAAGGTTAGGTTAGTCAAGTATTTTTACGTTTTATAAGTTTCTTTTATTTTTCCGTCACCTTTTATATTTCAACCATTTTTCTTTTTCGACCTTTTTCGACGAACTCTTTTTCTTTCTTATTTCTCTCTATTCTAGTTTTTAGGACTTAGAATTTTTTCTACTTCTTATCTAAATTTCTTAAAATTACGAAAATTTATTTTAAGTGGTTAAATTAATAGACATCTAAATTTTCTGGTTCGTAGTAATAGTTGGATTTGTACGTGGACCGGGTTATTGGAGCCAAACAGTCCTCAATTATATTGAGACCAAACGAATCCTGCCCCTCTGCTGCATCTTTTGGCTATTCGAAACGTGGGCAAAATCAGAAAAGTCTATTGATTGGATAACTTATTATAATTTTTCTTTCCTTTTAAAAACTAATAGGATATTCAGTGAATGCACCGAGCAAGACGTTCACCACCTTTTGTACGTTCACCACCTGTAACTAGATCAAGACATTTAGCAAATATTACCGCCGTTGATTTTTCTTTAGAATCGTCATCCAGTCGACCAAGTACTTCAGTTCAAATTTCCGATAATCCATTTTTTGAACCCGACCTCACAATTGAGAATCCGGAGAATATTCAGGAACGATTCTTAGATCCTGAACCACTAAATTTTCCTCCGGAACCACCAATCATTCAAACAGAGATTGTTGAGGAACGAACCATTAAATCAGAATCCTCTAGTGATTTCGATTCAACAAATTCAATTATGGAGAATCTGGAACCTTTAAGTATGGAAGACCGAATGAGAGCTAAACGCACTGGCCAAGGTCACGCAATTACTCATCCAGACATTAATGCGCCAGATTATGAAATCAAAGGACAAATTCTACACATGGTGACTAATCAATGCCAATTTAGTGGTGCGCCGAAGGAAGATCCAAATGAACATCTACGTACCTTTAATAGGATCTGCACACTATTGAAAATCCGAGAAGTGGAGGATGAACAGATATATCTCATGTTATTTCCCTGGACTTTAAAGGGAGAAGCCAAAGATTGGTTGGAATCGTTACCTGAAGGGGCGATTGATACATGAGATGTTTTAGTTGAAAAATTTCTTAAACAATTCTTTCCTGCATCTAAAGCCGTAAGACTTCAAGCAGAAAATGTTACGTTCACACAGAAGCCGAATGAAACTCTATATGAGGCGTGGACAAGATATGGAAAGTTATTAAGAGGATATCCGCAACATGGTTTAGACACATGTCAAATAGTACAAATATTCTACCAAGGATGCGACATCACTACAAGGAAAGACATAGATATAGCAGCTGGTGGTTCTATTATGAAGAAAACCGAAACTGATGCTTACAAAATTATTGATAACACTGCTTCCCACTCACATGAGTGGCACCAAGAAAAAGATATCGTTAGATCATCTAAAGCAGCTAGAGCCGATTCTAGCCATGACTTAGATTCCATTTCCGCAAAGATAGATGCTGTCGAGAGACGAATGGAAAAGATGACTAAGGATATTCACTCAATACGAATTAGTTGTGAGCAGTGTGGAGGACCACATTTGACAAAAGATTGTCTCAGTATTGAATTAACAATGGAACAAAGAGAGAATATTTCATACATAAACCAAAGGCCTGGAAAAAATTATCAACCGCCAAGACCAATTTGCAATCAAAACCAGAATTATAACAGAAATATTCCATACAACAACCAACAAGGTCCTAGCAATCAACAAGTATCCAATAATAATTACAATCAGCAAAGACCTAATTTTCAAAATAAACCACCACAACAAACCGATGATAAAAAGCCGAATTTAGAAGATATGATGACGAAGCTAGTTGAAACTCAAACACAGTTTTTCACATCTCAAAAACAAACCAATGAACAAAATGCTCAAGCATTTAGAAATCAACAAGCTTCTATTCAAAATCTGGAACAAGAAGTAAGTAACCTAGCAAGGTTAATAGGTGAAAGAAAACCGAGAAATCTACCTAGTGATACAAATGCTAACCCCCGGAATGAAACAGCTAAAGCTATTACCACAAGAAGTGGTACGACACTTAAACCACCGGAAATACCTGTAACTTCTGATGAAGCTATTCCTACTCCACAAGAACCACAACCTGATCAAGATAAGGAAAAAGAACCGGTAGTTGAAAAGGTTAATGAAGATAACAAAGTTAAGGCTAAACCTTATGTTAAACCATACCAACCACCACTTCCTTACCCAAGTAAAATGAAGAAAGAGAAACTTGAAGCCGAGCAATCTAAATTCTTGGATATGTTTAAACAGATAAATGTAAATCTTCCTTTCATTGATGTGATTTCAGGAATGCCTAGATATGCTAAATTCTTGAAAGATCTAATCTCAAATAGAAAGAAAATGGAAGAACTCTCGGCTGTTACCATGAATGCTAATTGTTCTGCAGTGCTGTTGAATAAGATACCAGAAAAATTATCTGATCAAGGAAGTTTCACAATTCCATGTTTTCTGGGTAGTCTTAGTTCAATAGAAGCATTGGCAGACTTAGGTGCTAGTATAAATCTAATGCCGTATTCACTATACGCTAAACTAGACCTTGGAAAATTGAAACCAACCAGAATAAGCATACAACTAGCCGATAGATCAATAAAATATCCTAGAGGGATAATGGAGAACATGCTAGTTAAAGTTGATACTTTAGTATTTCCAGTAGATTTTGTTGTTCTGGACATGGAAGAAGATTCTCAAGTTCCTCTCATATTAGGAAGACCATTCTTAAACACGGCTAAAGCAATGATAGACGTGTTCGGTAAGAAATTGACCCTAAGTATAGAGGATGAGAGTGTTACCTTTTCAGTTGATAGAGCAATGCAACAACCACAATCTGCAGATGATACATGTTATTATATTCAAACTATAGATGCACATGCAGAATTATTAGAAGAATTTCCAGAATTACAAGGAACAGGAGAATGTTCTTTAGGAGAAGGTAATGAACCAATTGATGAAGCTGAAATGTTAGCTACACTTATAGCTAATGGATATGAACCAACAACAGAAGAAATTCAAATGCTAAAAGAAGAAGACAGATATCGATATAAATCATCGATAGAAGAACCTCCGAAATTAGAGTTAAAGCCACTTCCAAACCATTTGGAATACGCTTATTTACATGGTGAATCTGAATTACCTGTAATAATATCGTCTTCTCTTACTGAAAATGAGAAATCACAACTCATTTCTGTGTTGAAAGCTCATAAACCAGCCATTGCATGGAAGATTCATGATATTAAAGGAATAAGTCCTTCGTATTGCACACATAAAATCCTTATGGAAGAAGGTCATAAAACGTATGTGCAACGCCAACGAAGACTAAATCCTAATATGCAAGATGTAGTTAAAAAAGAAATTATTAAACTGCTAGACGCAGGTCTAATTTATCCAATCTCTGATAGTCCATGGGTAAGCCCAGTTCAATGCGTGCCTAAGAAGGGTGGCATGACTGTCATTACAAATGAGAAAAATGAGCTTATTCCTACTAGGACTGTAACAGGATGGCGTGTGTGTATTGATTATAGAAAATTAAATGACGCCACCAGAAAAGATCACTTTCCCTTACCTTTCATAGATCAAATGTTGGAAAGATTAGCCGGAAATAGTTACTATTGTTTTCTAGATGGATTTTCCGGATATTTTAAAATTCCAATAGCACCCGAAGACCAAGAGAAAACCACATTCACGTGCCCTTATGGTACTTTTGCTTACAAACGCATGCCATTTGGACTTTGCAACGCCCCTGCAACCTTTCAAAGGTGTATGATGGCGATTTTTCACGACATGATAGAAGAATGCATGGAAGTTTTCATGGATGACTTTTCAGTCTTCGGTGATACATTTGAATCATGTCTAGTTAATCTTGAACGAATGCTCATTAGATGCGAACAATCAAATCTAGTACTTAATTGGGAGAAATGCCATTTTATGGTTAAAGAAGGCATCATTCTTGGACATAAAATTTCAAAAGAAGGAATTGAAGTGGATAGAGCTAAAGTAGATGTAATTGCTAAACTTCCATATCCCACCAATGTTAGAGGAGTTAGGAGTTTTCTAGGGCATGCCGGTTTTTACAGACGTTTCATAAAAGATTTTTCTAAAATTGCCACTCCTATGAATAAACTCCTAGAAAAGGATACTCCATTCATCTTTTCCGATGAGTGTATCAAATCTTTTAATATTCTTAAAGAGAAATTCACTAATGCGCCGATCATGATAACACCAAACTGGAATCTACCATTTGAACTAATGTGCGATGCAAGTGATTTTGCAATGGGAGCCGTTTTAGGACAAAGGATTGAAAAACGATTTCAACCTATATATTATGCTAGTAAGACGTTACATGGAGCACAAACGAATTATACAACTACTGAAAAAGAACTCCTTGCTATTGTCTTTGCTTTTGACAAATTTCGACCATATCTCGTTCTAGCAAAAACGGTGGTCTATACCGACCATTCTGCTCTTAGATACCTATTTTCAAAACAAGATGCTAAACCAAGATTAATCCGTTGGATCTTACTCTTACAAGAGTTTGATATTGAAATCCGAGATAAAAGAGGAGCAGAAAATCTCGCCGCTGATCATCTTTCTCGTCTTAAAAATTCCGAATTAGAAGTTCTAAATGAATCGGCCATACAAGACAACTTTCCTGATGAATATCTATTGAAGATAGATTATAATGAAATTCCATGGTTTGCAGACTATGCAAACTACTTAGTTTGTGGATTCCTTGAAAAAGGATTATCGTACCAAAAATGAAAGAAATTCTTCAGTGATATAAAACACTATTTTTGGGAAGATCCACATCTGTTTAAAAGTTGTCCCGATGGAATAATACGCCGATGTGTATTTGGAAATGAAGCTAGTAAAATTTTAAACCATTGTCACACAGGACCAACAGGAGGGCATTATGGGCCTCAACTCACAGCAAGAAAAGTTTATGATGCTGGATTCTATTGGCCTATAATTTACAAAGATGCACACCTTCTTTGCAAATCCTGTGATGCTTGTCAAGGGGTCGGAAAAATAAGTCAACGTGATGAAATGCCACAAAATGTCATTCAAGTATGTGAAGTATTTGACATTTGGGGTATTGACTTTATGGGTCCATTTCCGAAATCTCATAATAATTTATACATTCTCGTAGCCATTGATTATGTATCTAAAAGGGCAGAAGCACAAGCTCTCCCAACTAACGATGCACGAGTTGTAGTCAACTTCTTAAAACGTCTTTTTGCAAGGTTTGGAACACCGAAAGCTTTAATAAGTGATCGGGGAACTCATTTTTGTAATAATCAACTTGAGAAAGTTCTCAAAAGATATGGAGTAACTCATAAAATCTCCACTGCATATCATCCACAAACAAGTGGACAAGTTGAAAATACCAACCGAGCTTTAAAACGTATTCTAGAGAAAACTGTAGGATCAAATACGAAGGAATGGTCCATTAAGTTGGAGGATGCACTCTGGGCTTTTAGAACAGCCTACAAAACTCCAATTGGAACCACACCTTTTAGACTTGTTTATGGAAAAGCATGTCATCTTCCAGTAGAAATTGAACACAAAGCATTTTGGGCTTTGAAGACATGTAATCTTGATTTACATGAAGCCGGACGTCTACGATTAAGTCAACTAAACGAATTAGAAGAATTAAGACATGAAGCATACGAAAATTCTTTAATCTATAAAGAAAGAACGAAGAAATGGCATGATAAAAGAATCAGAAGTTCAAAAGAATTTAAGGAAGGAGACAGAGTTCTTCTTTTCAATTCACGATTCAAGCTATTTCCTGGAAAATTGAAATCAAGATGGTCTGGACCATTCATAGTCAAAAGAGTTTTCCCATACGGAACGGTAGAATTAATAAATTCAAATGGGATTGAATTTAAAGTTAATGGTCACAGAGTTAAACACTACATAGATAGTCCGATGGAAGTCGACAACGAAGTTAATCACAATTTCGACACCACAGCTAACTAAGTGTGGGGAGAATCAAGTCTTTAAAGGATAATATGTATTTCTGTTAGAGTTAGATTGTCTGTTTTCGTGTAGTTCTCGAAAATGGAACCCGAATGGTCTTTCCCTAGCAGACCCTAAAGAACTAGTCTTCTCCCCCCATTCTGAATTTTTTATTTTTTTTAGGTTTTTAGGAAATGAAGACTGCCTGTGAACTAAACCATGGTCTAATGCTACACGCTTTGATCACTAAACGTAATAATGACACACTTCCGAGTGAAATAGTATCAGTAATCAGAGAAAGAATGGACGGAGTTAGAAAAGAATCAAGATGCGAAGATAATAAGTTACAATTTGGTAAAGGAAAATCAAAATCCGCAGCGAAAAGAAGAGCACGACACCTAGAAAGATGTCACAAATGCGGAAAATGGTCACATGGAGGTAAATGTTCAAATAATCAAACCTATTCAAATACCGAATTTGTTACTTTTTGCAGAGACGGACCGTTCATATGTTTAGAAGAAAAGACACTAAATGCTCGAGGTTACGCCTATGTAGCCATGGAAAACCAATTAAACCGACTATCTTATGAATGGGATAGATCATATAACTAAGAATACTATCTCACAGGTAAGTCTGTACAGTTTTTATTTTTTTATTTTTATTTTTAACCTTTTTGATAATAAACGCTAATTTGTTCGCTATAAAGTATTAAATTGGTATTGAATAAAATTAGGTTTGGCGACCGAAATTATTGATATCATACAAAAATTTATTACATCACTGCGAAATTTAACGTTTATTCTTAAGGTATAAATATCTTTAATCAATCAACCCAAAATATTTCAAAAATTCATCATGAGTTAAATTAGGTCATGGAACCAAAATTACTTTACCGAAAAGAGGGGCGTATATTTTTGATAATATTTGATTGATTAAAGTGGGATAAAAAGCCAAAAAGATTTTTAATTTTATTTTTACCATGTTTTTAAAATTAATATATAAATCTTAAATTAATATTGTAAACTTTGTAAAAACAATATTTTTAAAATTGTAAATATTTGAAAAATTAATATAAGTTTGGTGTGAATTTATAATATGAATTTTTAAATTAAGTTTGGTGTGAATTTTTAATTTTTAAAATATGAATTTTTAATTTTATGCATTTCAAATTTTAAGTTTGGTGTGAATTTTTAATATTAATTTTGAATTTTATATTTAAGTTGTGTGAATTTAAAAACAAAAATTTACTTTATCTCATTAAGTTAAAAATATGATTTTTGAAATTCATCGTAAGTTGAAGACTAGGTCTTTGAACCGAAATTGCTTTACCCAAGGGAGGAACGAGAACTTTTATTATCATTATTTTTAATCTTATTGAATTAAAGTATTCCAAAAACATTAAAAAAACCCAAAAAAATCTTAGCTTTTAAAACAATCGCTACAAAAAGACAAATTTTAAAATTTTGTCGAAGGACGGACTAGGACATTAATCCGAAACGACCTCGTCCTAAATAACAAGGGAAACAAAATTTTAAAATTAATTATTTAATTGTTTTAATTTATATAAGATGTTAAAAAAAAAAAATACAAACTCCGCGAGTCGCGGAGTTTGAAAGGGAATCCACCGCGATTCGCGGGAGGACAAAAAATCAGAAAAAAAATAAAACGCAGAACTGATCAGTCCACACCACAAAAACAGAAAACACTGCGAAAAAAACTGCCGAAAAAACCCACAAAACACCCCCAAAATCACAATTTTTAACTGTTAATCATCAAATCTTTTACTAAAATCATGTTGAGAAGGATGCTATCAAGGAATTACTCAAGAAAAACGGTAAATTTCTACACCTAAACACCATTTAATCCGAAAATTAGTGTTCTTGAGCAATTTTTTCCCCAATTTGATTTTGATGCTTTTTAGTGTAATTATGCTTAAATTGTTTATGTATTATGCTTGTATAACCTAGATTGATGCTATTTAACATGATTAGAAGCCTTAAACTTCAAATTTTTAGTAATCTAGGGTTTGTGTTCTTGAGCAAATTTGGGGCTTTTTAATATAAACAGGTTATGGCAGATTTTTGTCATGAATTGTTGCTAAATTAAGTAGTGTAACATGTTTAGGTAGTTAAATGATCCAAACTTTCAGCCTAAACATGATTTTGAGAATTAAAGTAGACTTTTTCAAGTTTAAAAATTTATGAACTTGATTTTTGAGAGATAATGCCATTTGAAACTTGTTTAATTGCTAGTAATGATTATTTTGACATGTTATTTGAGTTGAATGCTTATGAACTTGGCGAACATTTTCGTATATGCTTATTTGAAAAAGTGTAGATTTGATGAAAATATGAAAATGAGCTTAAGTTTGATATAAATTGATCATGTCATTGTAATTATTTTGATTGATGATTTTGCTGACACTAATGCATATTTGGATGCACAAAAATTGTGTTTGATGTGTTTTGCAGACTGAAAGGGGTGAATCTTCATCCCAAGCTCGCAATGCTCCTGCTGAGAATGCGGAACAACATGAGGTGGATAACTACTACAAGCAAGATATACCTCATCCAGTCATGACATTTTCTGATATGCACTTGGAGGATTTGCACCCGAACCTGAGATTTGACAGACTTTGGATAGATTATCCAAAATATCAAAGGGGTTTGCATACTCTTCATTCTAAAGTTGTTGAGGTACCGAGGGTCATAGAATGGGGACCATTAGAAGCTGTAGAATTGGCCGGGCCAATTAGGGAATTACTTGTACAGAGGTATGGTAATTCTACTTTTAATGACTGGGTACGTTTATTCACCATGCGTAGACCTGTATATAAAGTATGGTGTGAAGAATTATTGTGTAGTATAGAATTAAATGATCGGGTAGCTTGTGACAACCCGGAAATTTTCAACCAAATTTAAACTTTATCTTTATATTATTCCGACACGATAAGCAAAGTTTGTTAAGTTAAATCTCAAGAATTTTAAATTATGTTCATACATTCATTATAACCTCGACCAAATTCTGACGATTCACGAACCGTTATATATAAATAAATATGTATATATATGTATATATATTATAACTTGAGAATATTAAAAGAGTATTAAACGTATAATACTTTATATGAACATATTTGTTTCAATATGTTTATCGATAGAATTAGAAGATAATATCAAATGATTGATTTATCAGATACATTGTGATATGATTATGGGTCTATGTTATGAGGTCCACTGTGATTTAAGAAATCTATTCTTTTTGACAACATTCAGAAAATGGTAAAGTGATTTATAAGTAAGAACGTGAAGTGTAACTAACTTAGATGTTGGATATCGAAAAGTTAAGTAACTCGACATTTTTCATTAAGATGATTTCATACGTTTATTTAACCTTTGAACTTTATCCCATGCTTCACCAACAGACCGTAATTTAAAAACTTGAAACCTATTATGAATATATATGATTCTACTTTTCTAAAACATTTTATGATATAACAATTTCCATTATTTTAACCTTTAAACAAAATGATTCTTAAAAATATATTTGGTTTTGGAAAACAAAATTATTATATTTATTTGATTTAGTTTCAAACGTACAAAAACGTTTTCAGTTTAAAAAGAACTTTATTATTAAAACGTATATAACTTTTATAAATATCTAGAACCACTTTTGACAACTCATTACTTAACCAGTATGATAAATATAACGATATTTATATTTTATTTTATTAAATATATATAACGATTTAAATTAATATTATATATATTTATACGCGTATTATACGTACGTAGTTTTATACTTTTACTATACTTAAACTCTACCTTTACTTTATTTTTACTTTACTTTAACTTTAATAATTCACTTTAATAATTCACTTTAATAATTCATACTTTAATAATTCACTTTAATAATTCATACTTTAATAATTCACTTTAATAATTCAAAAATCTATTATAAATAGAATTCAATAGGTTTCATTATTTCATAGAAACTTGAAAATATTTTTCTCTAAACTCTCTCAATCGATTTACATATATATATTTACTCCGTATTATTTCAAGATATTATTAGTATACATAAAATATTACGTCGGAGTGCTGTCCGAGTGATTTCAAAATTATTTTTCGAGTGGGATTGAATTAAGGAAATTATGGGTTATAGCTATGGAGGTGATTGGGTATGGTTCATGGGTATGCTCGTGAGGTCAATATAGTGTTTATCATCTCCGTTGCGTCTACGTACCTTTCCTGCAATATTGAATCTCAATATTGATACGTGAGTACTCATAATTTAACTTTTACATACTAATAGTGTATCCCTGACTAGTGCTCGAGTATATAGGATTATGCATGTTTGTACTTTTGATATTGCCTTTCGTTAGGTTATGTTGAATCCTGAATTAGTTATATATGTGACTGAGATAAGGTATAAGATATGCATGTCGTTGGAAAGCTAGCGAAAAATTAAGAACTTTTCATTTAGATATCGAATGATTTCGATGAACGAATTTGAAGTTATAGTCCATCGAATTTTTGTATTATTATTAAAAATGATTATTATTATCGTCGTTATTATCGTCGTTCTAGTTTTATCTTATTATTATTATTATTATTATTATTATTATTATTATTATTATTATTATTATTATTATTATTATTATTATTATTATTATTATCTTTATCAATAAAATGATTTATCATTAAAAATTGTTATTTTTATTATTATTACTATCGTTATTATCATTAAAGTTATAATTTGTATTATTATTATTATTATTATTATTATTATCTAATTATTATTATTATTATTATTATTATTATTATCATTATTATTATTATTATTATCATTATTAATATATATATATCATTATTTAAAAATGGTTATTGTTATTATTATTATTATTATATAATTATTATCGTTAATAATGTCATAGTAATTATCATTATTAGTATTATTGTAATTAAAACTAATATTAGTAACACCTAATTATTTTGATTACTATTATTATCATTATTATGAACACGATATAAAAGACGATTAAAAGCTATTAAATGAAACGATTAGAAAATAATGAGTAAGAGTATCATGATGAAATTAAAATATTATAAGATATTGATTTAGATAAAATTATCGTTCTTATTATTTTTATCATTACTATTATTATTAAAAGTATCGTTAGTATCAAAACTATCATTTTAACAAAAATTATCATTTTAACAAAAATTTTCATTTTAATAGAAATGTCATTGTTAGTATAAAATATCATTTTTATTATCATTTTAAATAGAATTATTATTTTAAAGATAATATTAAAAATTATCGTAAATATTAAAGTTATCATAATTAGAATTATCGTTTTATCATAATATCATCTTAGTAATTATAAATATTGATATTTTTATAATAATAATTATTATTACAAAATAATACAACTTTTACTTACTAACATTATAGATATTATTTTATCAAATAAATATGTAATACAAACATATTTTACTACGTATAATAAATTACTTTAATAATACCTATCATATTATCTTTATGATATTAAATGAACCCTATAAATTTTATTACTTAATATATATAAAAGTATATTTTATTATATAAATTTTAATATAAAATTTTATTTATTAATACATGAATTATATTAATTACTCTAATAAATCTTTTAAAAATATTTAAAAATATAAAACGACGATATTTAAAATATATTATAACCATGTATAAATTTTGGAAATCATTTTGAGTCAAAATTGACCTTTGTTGACTTTTGCATATTAGTCTCGAGCATTAGGATTGTGGTACACTATGACTTGACCTAATTTGTTAGACAAATATTGACCAACACATAATTATATATAATTAATTTAGGTTCGTGAATCCGAGGCCAACCTTGCACTTGTTCAATGACGTTATATGTATTTTTACTACGAAATACAGTATGGTGAGTTTCATTTACCTTTTTACCCTTTATATTTTTGGGCTGAGAATACATGCGTAATTTTTATAAATGTTTTACGAAATAGACACAAGTAATCGAAACTACATTATATGGTTGAATTATCGAAATCGAATATGCCCCTTTTTATATAGTCTGGTAATCTAAGAATTAGGGAACAGACACCCTAATTGACGCGAACTCTAAAGATAGATCTATCTGGCCCAACAAGCCCCATCCAAAGTACCGGATGCTTTAGTACTTCGAAATTTATATCATGTCCGAAGGAGGATCCCGGAATGATGGGGATATTCTTATATGCATATTGTGAATGTCGGTTACCAGGTGTTCAATCCATATGAATGATTTTTGTCTCTATGCATGGGACGTATATTTATGAGAACTGGAAATGAAATTCTTGTGGTCTATTAAAATGATAAAAATGAATGATTATGATAAACTAATGAACTCACCAACCTTTTGGTTGACACTTTAAAGCATGTTTATTCTCAGGTATTAAAGAAATCTTCCGCTGTGCATTTGCTCATTTTAAAGATATTAATTGAAGTCTTTCATGGCATATTTCGAAGAACGTTGCATTCAAGTCATTGAGTTCATTAAAGATTATTATTATTAAGTCAATTTATAGTTGGATAGTGGATATTATGAAATGGTATGCATGCCTGTCAATTTTCGATGTAAAGAAAGTTTGTCTTTTAAAAACAAATGCAATGTTTGTAAAATGTATCATATAGAGGTCAAATACCTCGCGATGTAATCAACTATTGTGAATCGTTTATAATGTATATGAACGGGTCCTTTCAGTTGGTATCAGAGCGGTGGTCTTAGCGAACCAGGTCTGCATTAGTGTGTCTAACTGATAAGTTGTTAGGATGCATTAGTGAGTCTGGACTTCGACCGTGTCTGCATGTCAAAAGTTTTGCTTATCATTTCTAGTCGGAAATCATCTGCTTATCATCCATAGGAAATTACCTGCTTATCATTATTAGTCTAGACACGTCTTGCTACATTAATTGCATGAGTAGTGTATAGACAAAATTCATATCTTAGCGTATCTGCTAAATCATATCTTATCGTATCTGTTACTTTAAACTTTGCCTGACATATCCCGCAAATTCCTCCGTAATCTATGAAATCTTTTGATCTCTATATATAGATATCCTATGTAAATAGAATACCACCCGATAGCCGAAAAATCATTTTATATCGAAAAATCCTTTATCCAATCGTACGAAATGGAATTTGTCATCAGTTCAAGTCACTCGGATTCCGAAATGGAATCTCACTCAAGCTCCGAAAGCAGTGTGACCGGAATGAATCAACCAATCAGTCATCACCTATTCTGGATGAATTGGGGATGGGTTCGTAGCCTCCTCAATCATTGGAAACAAGAAGAAGGCGATCCTTCCCATCCACCACATTGCCCTCTTGGCGAAGAACCTGAAGCACTTACCGGTGAACCTGTTCGAGACACCATTTTCTCTCTCATTTCCAGGGTATCTCGTCACGATTATATACTACATCAAATTCTAGATTTTATTTATCCGCTCGTTCCGACCGACAATCATCCTGGAATAATAGAAGAAGTCAACGAACTTCGCGCTCGGGTAGTGGCTTTGGAGAATATGGTGCAGAGATTACAAACACCAGTAGCAGCAGTAGCACCAGCAGCATAACCAGTACCACCATCATCAACTCCAACAGTACCATTACCACCTCCAACCACAACCGCGTCGTAATCCTCAACTTCACAATCTGTCCCACGAGCATCAACGTCATACGCACCATAGATACCAAGGAGTACCAACAACAATAACTGACGAAGTATTAATTCATAACTTCATTGGAGAAACATTCCGCAGCGATTATGTAATCTCTAAAGTCTTAGAGATTATCTAATCTAGCCCTAACCATAAATCAGTTAAACGAACCAAAATGATAGAAGGAAGAGTAGAAACCCTGACAAAAATGGTGTATGATTAACAAGCTAAACTTGCTTTACCAACAGCATCAACAGTACCGTCAGCGTTACCAGCATCGTCAGTACAGTCAACATCCGAATCAACAACACCGATAACATCACAAACTCCGTCAGTTTAAGAATCACTGTGGACATCATTACGAATCAATAACGTGTATATTGTATCAACAAGTTATGAAGAATTAACTCATTCCCTCTGAAGAAATTATATATATATTTTATATATATATATATTTTGAAATAAAAAAATAAATCTTTCCGTGCTAAGCTATTGTGTGTGAATCTTAACTACTCAGTTAATTCATATTACAAATATGCAATAATTTACGTCCTTCGGCCGCAACTTAACCAGCGTTAACTATAATCTCTGTCACAATTCAACAAATTCCAATTCATAATAAATCAAGTATATATTTGATTTTACACTTTCATCATCGATATACCCGAAACTTTTCAGATAACATCATTCGTACTTTGCGAAATTCACAAGAATTCCACGAACCAAACATCATACATCAACAAATAACGAAGTATTGATTCATAATTTCAATGTCATTAAAGAAATACTGCGTAAAAGTTATGTACTTTTAAAGCCTTTAGGGATTATTCAATTCTAGTTTCAACCATAAATCAAATGAGTTTAATTTAACATTAACTCATTAAATCTATGTTACATCTGAAGAAAATATACATATATATATTTTCATAAAGACTGTAATAAAATTCTTTTGTACAAAATATTAATTGTGAAATTTTTTTTAACGGGTAGGTAATACCCGAGAGATATCTAAATTCACAATTAATATGTTACATTCTTCGAATTTGATTCAGCAAATCATCCATTATACTCCCTACTTTCACAACAATATACATTATTTTATAGAAATCAAAACAACCATACTCATTCAAAATTTAATTACATATTCTGATTTTGAAATTTCAAAATTCAACTTGAGATATGACCAAAATCATCACTCTTAGATCCTTACATCTTTCACAAGCTATATTTTGACTTCAAAACTGTGTTAGAACATCAAATGTATGTTAACGATTACAATCTGTGTTCAAACCCTTCGAAAATTTCTGAAGACACTTCGAATGATGAGCAATCGAGATGATGATCCAACCACATGTTACCCACAGTTATGTACCCGAAAAACTCTTGAAACCAAAGTAAAAGTTTAAACAATGTATCCGCGTCAGATTCTTTGGCATTTATTAGCAAAAATAACTTTGCGACTCCTATTCAAAGTAGCCAGTTTTATCACAGCTCCAGCAAGTCAACTTCGAATTTTCAGTCAGACTAACCTTATTATAACCTTGAGATATACACCATCGTTACCAGGGAACCTTTTACATTCCACCACATTATTAGCAGATGTACCAACAACTTCATTACCCTTTGACTTTAGCCTCTCCAAAAAGTCATTATAATTATTCATTGAAACCCCATCATTTACTCATTCGCATCTTGTAACGAGAATTGCCATACGAATCATTGGGAATTAGCAATCAATATTTAGAAATCTCGCAGGATGTCTACGCCAACAGTTATATGTGTATATATAACGTCTATCTTCTGGACTTAATTTGAATGTGAAGTTTCTGAAAAACACTCCGAACTACGAATTGGTTCTCCGAAAATGGAAAAAAAATGCTGATGAAGCAGCAAAAACTATAAACGACTTTAAACGGTAAAAGCTGGATGATAATGATGAAGTGTGCTGGCAAAGCGAAGAAAAAGAGAAGTTTTGGAACTGGAAAACGGATTGAGCAAAGTAGGAAGGAGGCTGTGGGCAAATTACAAAGACTGAACCTGACTTCAAAGGATCCAAATGATTCAGTACCTGCTGAAGTCATTAACGAATACCTTGCTCCTGACTGTAAACCCCTGCGGACAATATTCTTCATCATCCTCTGATATTATAAATTCTAAAATATCATCATATCTTTCATTATAAATATCCTCCATATTTCTGAAGATATTTTCTTAATTTTTCTTATTTGAAATCATTTACCTCTTCGCGCTATCTGTATTACATCATAAAAGAAACTATTTTAGTTTCTAAATTCTGAAACATTCAAGTTTAAAATAGGAATATTTTGAAGTAATGTTGGGAACTGAAGCATGAATTAGTATAATATAATGACACTTGATCAATGTGATTATATTACAGTAAGTCATGCTGAGTTTCTAAATGGAACGTGATGATTCACAGATCATAACATCATCATGTGCCATGTTATACGACTCTTGTATTCTATTTAACCTCTAAAATATCAAGAAAATATTTCTTGATGATTCGGCCTTTTCCAAGGTATTCTAGTAACTTGACAAGTCAAGATCGTGCCATCACAA
Organism: Rutidosis leptorrhynchoides; assembly: GCF_046630445.1. Classification (NCBI taxonomy): domain Eukaryota; kingdom Viridiplantae; phylum Streptophyta; class Magnoliopsida; order Asterales; family Asteraceae; genus Rutidosis; species Rutidosis leptorrhynchoides. The sequence continues at coordinate 359,547,851 of NC_092339.1, forward strand.
GTTCCTTCCTAGAACATTAACAATGTTCATTCTAAAATTCATATCTGTGAATTCTGGACCATTACAAGCGGTGCTTAATAGCAAGAAGAAGAAACGAAAGGACAAAACTCCGAAATAGAAATTGGGGTATAAATTGCAGCAAATAAAAGAGAGCATTAACTATGAATGATAATGATTATAGAAGACAGAAGCAGAGACTTTGAAATATAAGGGAACATATAAATCCCAACGACAAACCAGAAATTATAAACCATATATATCGATGCATATAGCAATATAAAGACACGGGAGAACTAGAAACACTATAAACCCAAGAGTATAGTAGAAGTAAATAGATTCTTCCGGTGGTAGATGAAAAAGAAGAATGACCGATATGAAAGTTAGAAGTATATCGAGAATCAGAACTGGATGGAGCATATTGATGAATACTTTAAAATATGAGTTGAGGGGGAAAGAATAGAAGGTGATGAAACATGACTAGGAACTTAGAAATCAACAGATTTAACTCACACAATGGCATAATAAGTGAATCAAACCCTCTAGTGAATAGGTTAAGTTTTTTTGATTAATTTAGTCAAAGCACAACTAAATCAAGTGTGATTAGATCAACACCTAAGGCTATTATTCACCACCTGGGTGATTTGGACTGAGAGAGAATCGGAGGAGCTCACTAGATCTGAGTGTGTGTAACAAATGAGAGGCTTAACCTAAAATGAAGAACATAAGACTTTATATACCCCTGATGTTGACTCACCCGTACGATTCATCCATCACACATACGAGTTGGCTTCATCAGCCGTACGGGTGATCACTCACTCGTGTCTTCTCATTTAGGTTGTAATTGTGACTTAGCTCAGCATCAACCATGCGTATGAGCCTGTCAGCCGTACGAGTGAGGCTTCACTCGGACGTCTGACTAAGTTTAACATAGTCAAACATCCAAATCTCGTTCCTGCAGTTCCTGTAACCACATACAAACACGGATAGGATAATAACGAACGATCATGGTGGTCTGTAAACTGTTGTACCTGCAATGGACGTGGGTATATGTCTAGGGACTTGCATAAAATGCATCAACAGAAGGTGTGAGTTGTAAGAAAATGAAGGAGGTGAATTTATAAGAAAATCTCCGACAGAACAATTAAAATGGACGATCGCATTTAAAGCGGATCCTAATTCCCTTTGTTACCGGAGAATCAAATCTTATTACAAAGATTTTCTTCAAATCCCTTGAAATCTGGAAATCAATCATATCTACGTCTAATGATAAGATGAATCTACACTTACTCATTTCACTCTTCTATGTTAGCTTCATTCGTACTCTTCATATAAATGGATTGTTTATCCAAATTATTCGCTGATGATAAAACTCTAATTTTCAGCCTGTATGCATCATGAAAACAAACTTATTATCATTCACGACCTTTCCACTCAAATTTTGGGACGAAATTTCTTTAACGGGTAGGTACTGTGACAACCCGGAAATTTTCAACCAAATTTAAACTTTATCTTTATATTATTCCGACACGATAAGCAAAGTTTGTTAAGTTAAATCTCAAGAATTTTAAATTGTGTTCATACATTCATTATAACCTCGACCAAATTCTGACGATTCACGAACCGTTATATATAAATAAATATGTATATATATGTATATATATTATAACTTGAGAATATTAAAAGAGTATTAAACGTATAATACTTTACATGAACATATTTGTTTCAATATGTTTATCAATAGAATTAGAAGATAATATCAAATGATTGATTTATCAGATACATTGTGATATGATTATGGGTCTATGTTATGAGGTCCACTGTGATTTAAGAAATCTATTCTTTTTGACAACATTCAGAAAATGGTAAAGTGATTTATAAGTAAGAACGTGAAGTGTAACTAACTTAGATGTTGGATATCGAAAAGTTAAGTAACTCGACATTTTTCATTAAGATGATTTCATACGTTTATTTAACCTTTGAACTTTATCCCATGCTTCACCAACAGACTGTAATTTAAAAACTTGAAACCTATTATGAATATATATGATTCTACTTTTCTAAAACGTTTTATGATATAACGATTTCCATTATTTTAACCTTTAAACAAAATGATTCTTAAAAATATATTTGGTTTTGGAAAACAAAATTATTATATTTATTTGATTTAGTTTCAAACGTACAAAAACGTTTTCAGTTTAAAAAGAACTTTATTATTAAAACGTATATAACTTTTATAAATATCTAGAACCACTTTTGACAACTCATTACTTAACCAGTATGATAAATATAACGATATTTATATTTTATTTTATTAAATATATATAACGATTTAAATTAATATTATATATATTTATACGCGTATTATACGTACATAGTTTTATACTTTTACTATACTTAAACTCTACCTTTACTTTATTTTTACTTTACTTTAACTTTAATAATTCACTTTAATAATTGATACTTTAATAATTCACTTTAATAATTCACTTTAATAATTCATACTTTAATAATTTACTTTAATAATTCATACTTTAATAATCACTTTAATAATTCAAAAATCTATTATAAATAGAATTCAATAGGTTTCATTATTTCATAGAAACTTGAAAATATTTTTCTCTAAACTCTCTCAATCGATTTACATATATATATTTACTCCGTATTATTTCAAGATATTATTAGTATACATAAAATATTACGTCGGAGTGCTGTCCGAGTGATTTCAAAATTATTTTTCGAGTGGGATTGGATTAAGGAAATTATGGGTTATAGCTATGGAGGTGATTGGGTATGGTTCATGGGTATGCTCGTGAGGTCAATATAGTGTTTATCATCTCCGTTGCGTCTACGTACCTTTCCTGCAATATTGAATCTCAATATTGATACGTGAGTACTCATAATTTAACTTTTACATACTAATAGTGTATCCCTGACTAGTGCTCGAGTATATAGGATTATGCATGTTTGTACTTTTGATATTGCCTTTCGTTAGGTTATGTTGAATCCTGAATTAGTTATATATGTGACTGAGATAAGGTATAAGATATGCATGTCGTTGGAAAGCTAGCGAAAAATTAAGAACTTTTCATTTAGATATCGAATGATTTCGATGAACGGATTTGAAGTTATAGTCCATCGAATTTTTGTATTATTATTAAAAATGATTATTATTATCGTCGTTATTATCGTCGTTCTAGTTTTATCTTATTATTATTATTATTATTATTATTATTATTATTATCTTTATCAATAAAATGATTTATCATTAAAAATTGTTATTTTTATTATTATTACTATCGTTATTATCATTAAAGTTATAATTAGTATTATTATTATTATTATTATTATCTAATTATTATTATTATTATTATTATTATTATTTTTATTATTATCATTATTATTATTATTATTATCATTATTAATATATATATCATTATTTAAAAATGGTTATTGTTATTATTATTATTATTATATAATTATATCGTTAATAATGTCATAGTAATTATCATTATTAGTATTATTGTAATTAAAACTAATATTAGTAACACCTAATTATTTTGATTACTATTATTATCATTATTATGAACACGATATAAAAGACGATTAAAAGCTATTAAATGAAACGATTAGAAAATAATGAGTAAGAGTATCATGATGAAATTAAAATATTATAAGATATTGATTTAGATAAAATTATCGTTCTTATTATTTTTATCATTACTATTATTATTAAAAGTATCGTTAGTATCAAAACTATCATTTTAACAAAAATTATCATTTTAACAAAAATTATCATTTTAACAAAAATTATCATTTTAATAGAAATGTCATTGTTAGTATAAAATATCATTTTTATTATCATTTTAAATAGAATTATTATTTTAAAGATAATATTAAAAATTATCGTAAATATTAAAGTTATCATAATTAGAATTATCGTTTTATCATAATATCATCTTAGTAATTATAAATATTGATATTTTTATAATAATAATTATTATTACAAAATAATACAACTTTTACTTACTAACATTATAGATATTATTTTATCAAATAAATATGTAATACAAACATATTTTACTACGTATAATAAATTACTTTAATAATACCTATCATATTATCTTTATGATATTAAATGAACCCTATAAATTTTATTACTTAATATATATAAAAGTATATTTTATTATATAAATTTTAATATAAAATTTTATTTATTAATACATGAATTATATTAATTACTCTAATAAATCTTTTAAAAATATTTAAAAATATAAAACGACGATATTTAAAATATATTATAATCATGTATAAATTTTGGAAATCATTTTGAGTCAAAATTGACTTTTGTTGACTTTTGCATATTAGTCTCGAGCATTAGGATTGTGGTACACTATGACTTGACCTAATTTGTTAGACAAATATTGACCAACACATAATTATATATAATTAATTTAGGTTCGTAAATCCGAGGCCAACCTTGCACTTGTTCAATGACGTTATATGTATTTTTACTACGAAATACAGTATGGTGAGTTTCATTTACCTTTTTACCCTTTATATTTTTGGGCTGAGAATACATGCGTAATTTTTATAAATGTTTTACGAAATAGACACAAGTAATCGAAATTACATTATATGGTTGAATTATCGAAATCGAATATGCCCCTTTTTATATAGTCTGGTAATCTAAGAATTAGGGAATAGACACCCTAATTGACGCGAACTCTAAAGATAGATCTATCGGGCCCAACAAGCCCCATCCAAAGTACCGGATGCTTTAGTACTTCGAAATTTATATCATGTCCGAAGGAGGATCCCGGAATGATGGGGATATTCTTATATGCATATTGTGAATGTCGGTTACCAGGTGTTCAATCCATATGAATGATTTTTGTCTCTATGCATGGGACGTATATTTATGAGAACTGGAAATGAAATTCTTGTGGTCTATTAAAATGATGAAAATGAATGATTATGATAAACTAATGAACTCACCAACCTTTTGGTTGACACTTTAAAGCATGTTTATTCTCAGGTATTAAAGAAATCTTCCGCTGTGCATTTGCTCAATTTAAAGATATTAATTGAAGTCTTTCATGGCATATTTCGAAGAACGTTGCATTCAAGTCATTGAGTTCATTAAAGATTATTATTATTAAGTCAATTTATAGTTGGATAGTGGATATTATGAAATGGTATGCATGCCTGTCAATTTTTGATGTAAAGAAAGTTTGTCTTTTAAAAACAAATGCAATGTTTGTAAAATGTATCATATAGAGGTCAAATACCTCGCGATGTAATCAACTATTGTGAATCGTTTATAATGTATATGAACGGGTCCTTTCATAGCTAGTTTAACCGATCGATCTTTTATTAGATTTTTGTTAGGAGGTTCGATGCGCCACATGTCTTTACTAGACATGGCTCAGGATTTACGTATATATACGCCTGAGGAGTTAGCATCTGCCGATTGTAGAGGGTTGATACTAAATGGTAGAAAGATAGATGAAAATTTTGATACACATGGTGTATGGAGTCAAATGACAAGCCATCACCGATTCAAAGGGGGAAATTACTCTTATTTGGATATAGATAGAGCTGAATTAAGAGTGATTCATAGGTTTTTAGCTAATTCAATTACACAAAGAGGTAAGAACAAGGAAAAGGTAAATGAACAGGATTTGTTTTACCATATGTGTATTCGAGACCCACAAAGCGCTGTAAGTATACCTTATTGTGTGGGTTATTATTTATCAGCTATGGTTAGGAGGATGAGACCGCATAGCATAATAGGAGGTGGTATTTTTATTACTTTGATTGCTGAATATCTCGGTGTGGATATAAGTCGGGGGGGATTATTAGTCGAAGAACCAGAACCCCGCGATACTATAGGTTTAAATGTATACCATGGGGTGAAAGTTTTGAAGAGGCGAAATAACGCCGCAGTACAATACCATGGTAGACATCCACAGGTTGAGAGAAACCAACAGTAAGGTAATGTAGGAGGGGGAAATGAGATGCAAGAAATGCAAAGGTTTATAGCTTCACAGGAGTACGAAAATGCTAGACAGAGAGCATTTGAAGATTGGCAAGTTCATCAGAACCAAATCATAGCTCATTGCCAACATATAGGTAGAAACTATATTCCTACACCAAAACCCATATTCCCTCCCTGGTCTATAGAGATGCAACCACCGTATCCTACGTATAACCCTGCCGAAGCATTTTATAGCACCTATGGTTATGCTTGGAACCCCTATTGGTATCAATATCATCCCTAGTCTACTTAGTTTTATTTATTTTGTAATTTGTAATGTTGATACGTTTAATACTTATGTTAATATTGTAATAGTTTTTATAATTTTCTAACTTTTATTCTTAGATTTTAATAATTTTTGAATGTGGGGTAATATACCAAACTTCAAAAATATGTATATATGTTTGCAGTTTATCTTATGAACACAACAGGGTAAAACAATGCATTTTCAAAGACTGGCATTAAGTTCAGCAAAAGCAACTAATTTTGACGACAAGATGCAAAATATATGTGAAATAACAACAAGACGGAATGAACAAATGATGTGCACCATTTATCATTCAGCAAACAAACGACAAATATATTTGGAAACTTTGGTAAAATTTAATCATTTTCACACAAATCACCCTCAATAATTTAAATTGTTACTGATTTCTTGCAAATGAGGGCATTGCAAGATCTTAAGTGTGGGAAGGGGTTAAATTCTTTCGGATTTTAAAATTTTTATCTTAAGTACTGGGTTACCATTAAAAATACTAGTAAAGCAGTAGTTGTATTAGAATCTAGTGCTCTCTGATAATAAAGAACAACCCTAGTCTTATATACTGACTACCCAATTCTAGTAAAATTTTTCAAAATTTTCAATTAAATGAACTCAAAATCATGTTTATACATATTTATGAACGATAAAACTAGGTTTTAACACCGAAATTATTGTTACCTCAGAAAGGACATAAATTGAGAAACAAACCAAAATGTTAAAATTCATTTAAAATGGAATAGAGGACGATAAAAAGGAAAATAAAAGCCAAGTGTGGAAAAATTCTCCAAGTTATTCAAAACATATATCACATATTTTTGTACAAATAACTGAAAATACTTTTGCTTTGGACTAAACTAAAAAGTTTTACCTGATTTACTGTAAGAAATATGGATCTACACGATGAATCAATTCCATCATTAAAAGGAAGTAAAGTCTTCCGAAAAAGACACGCGCTTCTTGATTTAGGTCATGAAGTTGTCGTCCAGACCAGCTGTAGGTTGACGAAAAACCTAGAAAAGTCATCACTAACATCAGCAGGAAATCCACGGACCTCAGCATTAAACAGGGTCGCCAAGTGGTCAGATTTATCCTAACCATGAGAAGGATTTATCTCGTACAATGGGGGGCACCATGCAAATTAGCTGGATAAGACTAATGAATCAGATCCCCAGAAAGGATAATCTCCTTAAAGATTAAAAATCAGCTTTTAAGCCTGATATTACTCAATCCTAGAGATTGACCTTAAAGATTGAGAATTCAAACTCATGGAATTCAATGATATCTAAACTCGAGCTTGAACGAGAAAATATTTTGATCAAAATTACAAACCGATTTGTTTTCTGAAAACCCTATTTTCAATGCGTTCATTACCATTGAACGTAAAATCCTAGGAATTCACCTGGAATTCATTAGGTCACCTGAACCAAATCGGGTGTCAACCGTAAGAACGGTGGTTGCATAGTGGTCAAAGACAGGACCTTGTGCCAGATCGAAAAATCAAAAGGGTGAGCTTTACTATTGCTCCTACCAAGGATAGTAATTGCATTCGACACGTTATAGACCATAATTAAAAGCATGTCAGGGGACATTGCCTTAATAGTTGCTTGTTCAACGCTTTCCTTTACAACCGGACGGTAGTTTACCGAAAGGTAATATACGGGACAAGTAAACTGGACGTGTTGCTTTCCAAATACAAGGTTAGCAAGTGGGTGACACAAAACCATAAGTTTTGAGCTAAAATTTCAAATCTGAAACCCACCAAACCCACAAAAATATTTTGCAAACACCGGTGAAGGGTTATTCCGGAAAACTTATCTAAGGTAAAAGCTAGATTTAATTTTCAAAAGATCAAATGTTTTCATAAAGATCCAATTTCCTTAATGGATCTAAATTTTTATAGTCATGTGGGACTGTAAACCATATCGTTACTACCAATGTTTATACCGCCGTATAGAAATCACTGATGTACAAAGTGTGAAGAATAAAGAAGTGATTCTAGTATTTCAAGACGATATTGCTTGAGGACAAGCAACGCTTAAGTGTGAGAATATTTGATAATGCTAAAAATGAACATATATTTCATAGCATTATTCCTCAAGAAAGACAAGCTTTTAGTTGCAATTGTTCTATTTAAAAGTGATATTTGTTTAAATAATAAAAGGTGAAGACAAAAGACAGATTCGACGAATTGAAGACGCAAACGACCAAAAAGCTCAAAAGTACAAAATACAATCAAAGAGGTTCCAATTATTGATAAGAAACGTCTCGAAATTACAAGAGTACAAGATTCAAAACGCAAAGTACAAGATATTAAATTGTACGCAAGGACGTTCGAAAATTCGGAACCGGGACCAGAGTCAACTCTCAACGCTCGACGCAACGGACTAAAAATTACAAGTCAACTATGCACATAAATATAATATAATATTTAAATAATTCTTATAATTATTTATATATTATATAAATATTTAAAACCGTCGGTAAACAAAGAGCCAAACTTGTGTGAGCTGTAAAAGCAAACTCCGCGACTCACGGAGTTTGAAGGCAAAAAATGCCGCGAGTCGCGGAGCCCCAATTTCTGAAACTCCCTATAAAAGCAAACGAATTCTGATCGCAAAATCATCCTTTTTCTTCTTCTCTCATAATACGTAAATATTTATATTTATATTTTAATTTTAATTTTAATTTTAATCCTAATAATAAGGGTATGTTAGCGAATATTGTAAGGGTGTAAGTCGAAATTCTGTCCGTGTAACGCTACGCTATTTTTAATCATTGTAAGTTATGTTCAACCTTTTTAATTTAATGTCTCGTAGCTAAGTTATTATTATGCTTATTTAATCCGAAGTAATCATGATGTTAGGCTAATTACTAAAATTGGGTAATTGGGCTTTGTACCATAATTGGGGTTTGGACAAAAGAACGACACTTGTGGAAATTAGACTATGGGCTATTGATGGGCTTTATATTTGTTTAACTAAATGATAGTTTGTTAAGGTTAATATAAAGATTTACAATTGGGCGTCCCTATAAATTACCATATACACTCGATCGGACACGATGGGCGGGGTATTTATATGTACGAATAATTGTTCATTTAACCGGACACGGGAATGGATTAATAGCCACTAGAATAATTAAAACAGGGGTGAAATTATGTACAAGGACACTTGGTATAATTGATAACAAAATATTAAAACCTTGGGTTACACTCAGTCGACATCCTGGTGTAATTATTAAACAAAGTATTAAAATCTTGTTACAGTTTAAGTCCCCAATTAGTTGGAATATTTAACTTCGGGTATAAGGATAATTTGACGAGGACACTCGCACTTTATATTTATGACTGATGGACTGTTATGGACAAAAATCAGACGGACATATTAAATAATCCAGGACAAAGGACAATTAACCCATGGGAATAAACTAAAAATCAACACGTCAAACATCATGATTACGGAAGTTTAAATAAGCATAATTCTTTTATTTCATATTTAATTTCCTTTATTTTATATTTAATTGCACTTCTAATTATCGCATTTTTATTGTTATTTTATTTAATTGCACTTTTAATTATCGTACTTTTTAATTATCGCAAGTTTATTTTATCGCACTTTTATTATTCGCAGTTTCATTATCGTTATTTACTTTACGCTTTAATTTAAGTCTTGTATTTATTTTTAATATTTTACATTTGGTATTAACTGTGACTAAAGTTTTAAAATCGACAAACCGGTCATTAAACGGTAAAAACCCCCCTTTATAATAATAATATTACTTATATATATATATTTGTATTTTTATAAAAGTAAACTAATATAGCGTTAAGCTTTGTTTAAAAAGATTCCCTGTGGAACGAACCGGACTTACTAAAAACTACACTACTGTACGATTAGGTACACTGCCTATAAGTGTTGTAGCAAGGTTTAAGTATATCCATTCTCTAAATAAATAAATATCTTGTGTAAAATTGTATCGTATTTAATAGTATTTTCTGCTAAAATTAATAGCTATTTTATATACACCTCGCGAAACATCAAGTTTATTCATAGGAGTGGCAATTTTAGAAAAATCTTTTATGAAACGTCGGTAAAAACCGGCATGCCCTAGAAAACTCCTAACTCCTCTAACATTGGTGGGATGTGGAAGTTTAGCAATTACATCTACTTTAGCTCTATCCACTTCAATTCCTTCCTTTGAAATTTTATGTCCAAGAACGATGCCTTCTTTAACCATGAAATGGCATTTCTCCCAATTAAGTACTAGATTTGATTGTTCGCATCTAATCAGCATTCGTTCAAGATTAATTAAACATGTTTCAAAAGTATCACCGAAGACTGAAAAGTCATCCATGAAAACTTTCATGCATTATTCTATCATGTCGTGAAAAATCGCCATCATGCACCTTTGAAAGGTTGCAGGGGCGTGGCAAAGTCCAAATGGCATGCGTTTGTAAGCAAAAGTACCATAAGGGCACGTGAAAGTGGTTTTCTCTTGATCTTCGGGTGCTATTGGAATTTGAAAATATCCGAAAAATCCATCAAGAAAACAATAGTAACTATTTCCGGCTAATCTTTCCAACATTTGATCAATGAAAGGTAAGGGAAAGTGATCTTTTCTGGTGGCGTCATTTAATTTTCTATAATCAATACATACACGCCATCCTGTTACAGTCCTAGTAGGAATAAGTTCATTTTTCTCATTTGTAATGACAGTCATGCCACCCTTCTTAGGCACGCATTGAACTGGGCTTATCCATGGACTATCAGAAATTGGGTAAATTAAACCTGCATCTAGCAGTTTAATAATTTCTTTTTTAACTACATCTTGCATATTCGAGTTTAGTCTTCATTGGCATTGCACATACGTTTTATGACCTTCTTCCATAAGGATTTTATGTGTGCAATACGAAGGACTTATTCCTCTTATATCATGAATCTTCCATGCAATGGCTGGTTTATGAGCTTTCAACACAGAAATGAGTTGTGATTTCTCATTTTCAGTAAGAGAAGACAATATTATTACAGGTAATTCAGATTCACCATGTAAATAAGTGTATTCCAAATGGTTTGGAAGTGGCTTTAACTCTAATGTCGGAGGTTCTTCTATCGATGATTTATATCGATATCTGTCTTCTTCTTTTAGCATTTGAATTTCTTCTGTTGTTGGTTCATATCCATTAGCTATAAGTGTAGCTAACATTTCAGCTTCATCAATTGGTTCAGTTCCTTCTCCTAAAGAACATTCTCCTGTTCCTTGTAATTCTGAAAATTCTTCTAACAATTCTGCATGTGATTCTATAGTTTGAATATAATAACATGTATCATCTGCAGATTGCGGTTGTTGCATTGCTCTATCAACTGAAAAGGTAACACTCTCGTCCTCTATACTTAGGGTCAATTTCTTACCAAACACGTCTATCATTGCTTTAGCCGTGTTTAAGAATGGTCTTCCAAATATGAAAGGAACTTGAGAATCTTCTTCCATGTCCAGAACAACAAAATCTACTGGAAATACTAAAGTACCAACTTTAACTAGCATGTTTTCCATTATCCCTCTAGGATATTTTACTGATCGATCGGCTAGTTGTATACTTATTCTTGTTGGTTTCAATTCTCCAAGGTCTAGTTTAGTGTATAGTGAATACGTCATTAGATTTATACTAGCACCTAAGTCTGCCAATGCTTCTATTGAACTAAGACTACCCAGAAAACATGGAATTGTGAAACTTCCTGGATCAGATAGTTTTTCTGGTATCTTATTCAACAGCACTGCAGAACAATTAGCATTCATAGTAACGGCCGAGAGTTCTTCCATTTTCTTTCTATTCGATATTAGATCTTTCAGAAATTTAGCATATCTAGGCATTCCTGAAATTACATCAATGAAAGGAAGATTTACATTTATCTGTTTAAACATATCCAAAAATTTGGATTGCTCGGCTTCAAGTTTCGCTTTATTCATTTTACTCGGGTAAGGAAGTGGTGGTTGGTATGGTTTAACATAAGGTTTAGCCTTAACTGTATTATCTTCATTAACCTTTTCAACTACCGGTTCTTTTTCCTTATCTTGTTCAGGTTGTGGTTCTTGTGGAGTAGGAATAGCTTCATCAGAAATTTCAGGTATTTCAGGTGGTTTAAGTGTTGTACCACTTCTTGTGGTAATGGCTTTAGCTGTTTCATTCCGGGGGTTTGCATTTGTATCACTAGGTAAACTTCTCGGTTTTCTTTCACCTATTAACCTTGCTAGGTTACTTACTTCTTGTTCCAAGTTTTGAATAGAAGCTTGTTGATTTCTAAATGCTTGAGCATTTTGTTCATTAGTTTGTTTCTGAGATGTGAAAACTGCGTTTGAGTTTCAACTAGCTTCGTCATCATATCTTCTAAATTTGGCTTTTTATCATCGGTTTGTGGTGGTTTGTTTTGAAAATTAGGTCTTTGCTGGTTGTTAGTATTATTGGATAATTGTTAATTGCTAGGACCTTGTTGGTTGTTGTATGGAATATTTCGGTTATAGTTCTGGTTTTGATTGTAAATTGGTCTTGGCGGTTGATAATTATTCTGATAATTATTTCCAGGCCTTTGGTTTATGTATAAAACATTCTCTCTTTGTTCCATTGTTAGCTCAATACTGAGACAATCTTTTGTCAAATGTGGTCCTCCACACTGCTCACAACTAATTCGTATTGAGTAGATATCTTTAGTCATCTTTTCCATTCGTCTCTCGACAGCATCTATCTTTGCGGAAATGGAATCTAAGTCATGGCTAGAATCGGCTCTAGCTGCTTTAGATGATCTAACGATATCTTTTTCTTGGTACCACTCATGTGAGTGGGAAGCAGTGTTATCAATAATTTTGTAAGCATCAGTTTCGGTTTTCTTCATAATGGAACCACCAGCTGCTATATCGATGTCTTTCCTTGTAGTGATGCCGCATCCTTGGTAGAATATTTGTACTATTTGACAGGTGTCTGAACCATGTTGCGGACATCCTCTCAACAACTTTCCAAATCTTGTCCACGCCTCATATAGAGTTTCGTTTGGTTTCTGTGTGAACGTAACAATTTTTCCTTGAAGTCTTACGGCTTTAGATGCCGGAAAGAATTGTTTAAGAAATTTTTCAACTAAAACGTCCCATGTATCAATCGCCCCTTCAGGTAACGATTCCAACCAATCTTTGGCTTCTCCCTTTAAAGTCCAGGGAAATAACATGAGATATATCTGTTCATCCTCAACTTCTCGGATTTTAAATAGAGTGCAGATCCTATTAAAGGTACGAAGATGTTCATTTGGATCTTCCTTCGGCGCACCACTAAATTGGCATTGATTAGTCACCATATGTAGAATTTGTCCTTTGATTTCATAATCTGGCGCATTAATGTCTGGATGAGTAATTGCGTGACCTTGGCCAGTGCGTTTAGCTCTCATTCAGTCTTCCATACTTAAAAGTTCCAGATTCTCCATAATTGAATTTGTTGAATCTGAATCACTAGAGGATTCTGATTTAATGGTTCGTTCCTCAACAATCTCTGTTTGAATGATTGGTGGTTCCGGAGGAAAAATTAATGGTTCAGGATCTATGAATCGTCCCTGAATATTCTCCGGATTCTCAATTGTGAGGTCGGGTTCAAAAAATGGATTATCGAAAATTTGAATTGGAGTACTTGGTCGACTGGATGACGATTCTAAAGAAAAATCAACAGCGGTAATATTTGCTAGATGTCTTGATCTAGTTACATGTGGTGAACGTACAAAAGGTGGTGAACGTCTTGCTCGGTGCATTCACTGAATATCCTATTAGTTTTTAAAAGGAAAGAAAAATTATATAAGTTATCTAATTAATAGACTTTTCTGATTTTGTCCACGTTTCGAATAGCCAAAAGATGCAGCAGAGGGGCAGGATTCGTTTGGTCTCAATATAATTGAGTACTGTTTGGCTCCAATAACCCGGTCCACGTACAAATCCAACTATTACTACGAACCAGAAAATTTTGATGTCTATCAATTTAACCACTTAAAATAAATTTTTGTAATTTTAAGAAATTTAGAGAAGAAATAGAATAAAAATCTATGTCCTAAAACTAGAATTGCGAGAAATAAGAAAGAAAAAGAGTGCGTCGAAAAAGGTCGAAAAAGAAAAGGGTTGAAAAATAAAAGGCGTCGAAAAATAAGAAAGAAAAAGAGTGACTTATAAAACTTTAAAACACTCGACTAACCCAACCTTATTACTATCACTAACTTAAAATTAAAATTGCAAATTGAGATTACTAATTGGAGTGATAATTGATACATAGGTAAAAGGCGTCAAAAAATAAAAATAAGAAATAAGAAAGTAGCGCGTTGAAACTTAAAAAGGAACTAAAAACTAAGAATTAAAAGTTGCGTCTAAAAATATTAAAGCTTACGAGTAAAACTATATCCCAAATGGCAATAACTTAAAAAGGTATTAAAACTTAAAAAGGCGTCGCAAAATTCTAAAGCACCTAAATCTTAGTCTAAAGAAAAAGCACTTAAGGGATTTTACGGCAAAGCCTAAAAATCTAAAAGTAAAAATAACTATGGCAAAAACTATATTTAAAACTAATTATGAGCGAAAAATACAAAAATTACGCTAAAACGAATAAAAATGGACAAAATATAAAAATATATTAAAAGTTGTAAAAAGTACAATTTTTATAAAAATATTATTTTTATATTATTTATTTTATAAAACTATTAATTTTATATTAATTAAACTAATTAAAACTAAATAAAATAAGAAAATTAAAACTAAATATTATACTAATAATACCCTAATTAGGGTTTAAATAATAATAATTAATTAATTACTCCGTATTAAATGCGAGATTAGGGTTCTGGTCTGGCCTGTCAGGGCGGCTCCGCGAGTCGCGGTTGGCCCGGTTCAATATCTCCGCGAGTCGCGGAGGTTACAGGTTCACGTGCACCAGGTTCAAATTTCGACAGGTCAGTTTTTTATTTATATATATATATTTATTTATTTTTTTGTTTTTAATTTAATTAAAATATTTATATAAATTTAATAAAAGTTATATTCTAAAAACTAAAATAGAAATAAAATACTTTATAATTTTATAAAAATCTTAAAAATAGATTTATATATATAAATTTTTTTCGGTTTCTTTTTTTATTTTTTATTTTTTTATTTTTATGTTTTAAATAAAAACAAAATATTTAGATAATACTTATATTTTTATAAAATAAAAATAATGAAACTTTATAAAACTTAAATATTTAACAAACTCTTAGAAATATTTATATTTTTGTTTTTATTTTTATATTTTCGAATATTTAAAACGTATTTTTATAAAAGTAAACTAAAAATAAAAATCTTTTTTTTTATATATTAGCGTTGCGCTTCCAGCTTTTAAGCTAGATTTTAAGATTCCCCGGCAGCGGCGCCAAAAATACTTGATGTTTAAAGCTAAGGGGTATAAAATACTATTAAATTTTACTAGGAAATACTATTAAATACGATACAATTTTACACAAGATATTTATTTATTTATAGAATGGATATACTTAAACCTTGCTACAACACTTATAGGCAGTGTACCTAATCGTACAGTAGTGTAGTTTTTAGTAAGTCCGGTTCGTTCCACAGGGAATCTTTTAGACAAAGCTTAACGCTATATTAGTTTTATTTTATAAAAATACAAATATATATATAAGTAATATTATTATTTTAAAGGGGGTTTTTTTACCGTTTAATGACCGGTTTGTCGATTTTAAAACTTAGTCGCAGTTAAAACCTAATGTAAAATATTAAATAAATAAAAGACTTAATTTAAAGCGTAAAGTAAATAACGATAATGAAATTGCGATAAATAAAAGTGCGATAAAATAAAATTGCGATAATTAAAAAATGCGATAATTAAAAGTGCAATTCAATACAATAACAATAAATAAAAGTGCGATAATTAGAAGTGCAATTAAATATAAAATAAAGGAAATTAAATATGAAATAAAAGAATTATGCTTATTTAAACTTCCGTAATCATGATGTTTGACGTGTTGATTTTAGTTTTATGCCCATGGGTTAATTGTTCTTTATCCTGGATTATTTAATATGTCCATACGGATTTGTCCATAATAGTCCATCAGTCATAAATATAAAGAGCGAAAGCCTTCGTCAAATTATTCTTATTTCCGAAGTCAAATATTCCAACTAATTGGGGATTCGAATTGTAACAAGGTTTTAATACTTTGTTTAATGAATACATCAGGTTATCGACTGCGTGTAAACCAAGGTTTTACTACTTTGTTAACAATTACACCAATTACCCTTGAATGTAATTCACCCCTGTTTCAACAAGTCTATTAACTATTAATCCAGTTCCGTGTCCGTAAAATGAATAATTATTGGTATTTATAGATATCCCGCCCACCGTACCCAGTCAAGCGTATGTGGTTATATATAAATACATCAAATTATAAGTTTGTATATTAAATTAACAAGGTATTATTTAGTTAATATAAAACCCATTAATAGCCCATAGTCTAATTTCCACAAGTGTCGTTCTTTTATCCAAACCCCAATTATGATACAAAGCCCAATTACCCAATTTTAGTAATTAGCCCAATATCATGATTACTTCGGTATTAAATAAGCATAATAATAACTTAGCTACGAGACATTAATGAAAATAATATAAACATAACTTACAATGATTAAAAATAGCGTAGCGTTACACGGACAGAATTTCGACTTACACCCTTACAACATTCGCTAACATACCCTTATTATTAGGATTTAAAATTAAAATTAAAATTAAAATATAAATTATATATATATATATATTTACGTATATATTGAGAGAGAGATAGATTATGGATATTTTTTACGTCGAATTGCGCTGGCTTTTATAGGGATTTTCAAACTTTGGGGCTCCGCAACTCGCGGCCCTTTTCTTCTTCAAACTCCGCAACTCGCGGAGTTCGTAAAACCAGCTCACACCATTTTGTCTTTTAATTTGCCGATGTTTTTTAAAAATAATATAATATATATATTAATTTTAAGAATTAATTATATATTATATTATATTTACGTGCATAGTTGACTTGTAATTTTTAGTCCATTGCGTCGAGCGTTGAGAGTTGACTCATGTCCCGGTTCCGGATTTTCGAACGTCCTTGCGTACAATTTAATATCTTGTACTTTGCATTTTGAATCTTGTACTCTTGTAATTTTGAGACGTTTCTCATCAATAATTGGAACCTCTTTGATTGTATTTTGTACTTTTAAGCTTTTTGGTCGTTTGCGTCTTCAATTCGTCGAATCTGTCTTTTGTCTTCACCTTTTATTATTTAACCGAATATCACTTGTAAATAGGACAATTGCAACTAAAAGCTTGTCTTTCTTGAGGAATAATGCTATGAAATATATGTTCGTTTTTAGCATTATCAGTCACCCACTTGCTAACCTTGTATTAGGAAAGCACACGTCCAGTATACTTGTTCCGTATATTACCTTTCGGTAAACTACCGTCCTTTTGTAAAGGAAAGCGATGAACAAGCAACTGTTAAGGTAATGTCCCGTGACATGCTTTTGATTATGGTCTATAACGTGTCGGATGCAATTACTATCCTTTATAAGAGCAATAGTAAAGATCACCCTATAGTTTTTTTGTCTGACACAAGGTCCTGTCTTCGACCATGCTATGCAACCACCGTTCTTACGGTTGACACCTGATTTGGTTCAGGTGACCTAATGAATTCTAGTGAATTCTCAGGATTTTACGTTCAATGGTAATGAATGCAATGAAAATAGGTTTTCAGAAAACAAATCGGTTTTATTTTGATCAAAATATTTTCTCGTTCAAGCTCAAGTTTAGATATCATCGAATTCCATGAGTTTGTAATTCTCAATCTTTAAAGTCAATCTCAAGGATTGAGTAATATCAGGCTTAAAAGCTGATTTTTAATCTTTAAGGAGATTATCCTTTTTGGGGGTCTGATTCATTAGTCTTATCAAGCTAATTTGCACGGCGCCCTCCCCATTTTACGAGACAGATCCTCTCATGGTTAGGATAAGTCTGACCACTTGGCGACCCTGTTTGATGCTGAGGTCCGTGGATTTTCTGCTGATTTTAGAGATGACTTTTCTAGATTTTTCGTCAACCTACAGCTGGTCTGGACGTCAACTTTCTGACCTAAATCAAGAAGCGAGTGTCTTTTTTGGAAGACTTTACTTCCTTTTTAATGATGGAATTGATTCATCGTGCAGATCCATCTTTCTTTCAAATATATTACAGTAAATTAGGTAAAACTGATTAAAATCGTCCAAAACAAAAGTACCTGTAATAATCTTTTACAAACATATGTGATATGTTTTTTAAATAACTTGGTAAATTCTTCCCACACTTAGCTTTTATTTATTTTTTTCTTTGCATTTTTATTCTCCTTTATTCCATTTTAAATGAATTCTAACGTTTTGGGTTGTTTCTCTATTTATGTTCTCTCTGAGTTAACAATAATTTCGGCATTAACACCTAGTTTTATCGTTCATAAATATGTATAAACATGATTTTGAATTCATTTAGTTGAAATTTTTTCAAATTTTCACAAAATTTGGCAATTAAACTAAGTGTAAACCTGAGAGAATTTATAACCCTTCCCCACACTTGAGATCATGCAATGCCCTCATTTGCATGAAATCAGACTATAATTATAAATTCATGAGGGTGATTAGTGTAGAAAAGTGATTAAAAATACCCATTTTGTAATTACTAAGGTCGTCGAATGATAGATGGCGCGCCTCATCGTTCATTCCTTTTGTTGTAATTTCACATATGTTTTGCGTCTTATCGTCAAAATTAGTAGCTTTTGCTAAACTTTAATGTCAGTCTTTGAAAATGCTGTGATGACCCGGGAATTTCCGACCAAATTTAAACTTTAATCTTTATATGTTTCCGAGACGATAAGCAAAAGTCTGTAATGTTAAGTCTCAAAAAGTTTGAACTGTTTCATATATCATTTAACCTTTGACTGTGCCCGATGATTCACGAACAATTAATTGTAAATAGATATGTGTATATGTATATATAAATAATAATTTGAAATATAAATTGAAGTACTATATGTTGTTGTTATTAAAAATTAATAAAATAAAAGTAGGATATTGTAATAATTATTATTTAAAATATATCTCTATATATAAATAAAGTATATTATAAATAAATATTAAATGATTGTAATACTCGTTTGATGTTCGATTGATATTAAGCAGGTTAAATTCAAACTTATGTAATTTTAAAATAAACGGTGATCCGAAAATGAGTTTTATAAATTTTAGGCTTAGTAAAAATGTATTTAGGAACTATTTGTTAAGTTTTAACACTTTTTATATTTTATCCGAGAGGGACAGTTGATGTAATTTTTATTTAACAAAAATTAAGGACCAAATTTTATACCATAATGACCAAAATAAATAAATATAACTAATCTTAAAAGTTGAGATTTTTTTTTTTCAAAGACTTTTATCCGTCACAGAATAACAACGTACCACGATATATTCTCCGTGAGAAACTTGTCTGTACTAAATATCAATTATTATGGCTGCTAAGAAATTTAGAACACGTTTTCTTCTTTTGATTTAATTATTATTATTATTATTATATTTTATTCTATTAGTTGTCCTTGTTCAATCAAAACAAACACGGGAATTCTACAGATTATGATTGAGAATTGAATAAGTGATATTACTATTTGTTTATTAGTCTACTTTTACTTTTATGTTATCTATCACCTATCATATGAATCATTTTCTATTTTTATCTATCAATCTATTATCCATCTATATGTGCATACAGATGCAATTATAATGAGTACCACTTCACTCTACAAATATCACCAACCAACCAAATTCATCTCGTTTCTCTTTTTGTTTATCTCATTCTATATAAAGATATACTAACATATACCTATATATCCATGGTACTCTATCAATCACTACCACATCTTCTTTTCTGCATACTAACTTGTTCATGTTTTTGTGATTGGACAACACACCTATTTCTCTTTTATTGTTTCCAACACCACCTTGTTTCCTTTTTCATCTTCGAGAACCATCAAACATCCATCACCACTTCACCACCTTCATCCACCACCTCAATCACCTACACTGCCACCACCTTATAGACACACCTTCACCATAATCGAAAAAAAAAACACATTAAACCCATTTGGGTGTGGCACTCTTATGTTTGTGATCGAGACCCACAATAGCCGTAAATCACCACAACACAACCGCCTCCCTCACCCTCTCATTCTCTCTCTCACTCCTCTTTTATGTTTAATAACCGCTGCATTTTCTTTTTCTACTTCGTGATAGATATATATATATATATATATATATATATATATATATATATATATATATATATATATATATATATATATATACTGCTACGGTTCTTTTTTTAAACGTCACAAACAACCACCGTTATTATTGCTATACTCCTTGCTTCGTTGCTTCTTCTTACTGTTCGAACGAAACACCCAAAAGCCACCATCAACACTCTTATATTTTACTGTTGTTGCTAAACATATGTTTTCATGTGACAAACACCATAACTTGTAGCCCATTCTGATCATATTACTATTCGCTATTTTATTGGGAAATAATACGTATTCTAGTTGAGTTACTAATGTCCGGTTTTTATAACATCCCAAAACCAATACCCTACCTCACCACTTTAACTAACAAGACTGCGAATAGTTTCTGTTTCTAATTCTCTTATATCGAAATATAGCTGTTATTATAATCGAAATATGACAAGAATGGAGGGAATAAAGTAGTTGTTTAATGTGTGGTCACTTTTATGAACAAAAAGGAGAATGGTGGGGATTTATGATGGTGACTCGTGAAGATGATGATGGAAAATAATGATACGGATATAATATAAATATGAAGATAAACGTATGTCGATGACAATGTTAGATTGTGATTTTATGTTGAAATAATAAATAATATGATGATGATGATAGATGGTTGTGTCCACGGTGGGTATTACGGAATTGAGTTAAGAAGAAGGAGAAGAACACACATTTAAAGGTTAAAAGAATTTAGGATGGTGATTATTTCACAAAGGCAGAGATGGCGTATTGGTTTGGAGTGTGTTGACTGAGTGAGAGGTCCTAGGTTCGAAACTAGGCCACAACATTAATTTTTTTATTAATAATAATAATAATCTATTGGGCCATGCTTCTATTGTGTGGTTGGGCTGAGTTCCGTTTTTTGTTGGGCCGTAGATATGGATTTGGTGATAAACTGAAAGCTGTATTATACGAACTAAATACATATTGACTTAGTAAATTATTAGAAAAACCAAGATAGATGGATGGTTTAGGGGTGTTTTGAAGGAGCGGGAGGTCGCGGGTTCGAGCCCGGGCATGGGCAGTTATTTTTTCCTTTTTGGAGCTTGTTTCATTAAGGTAGCACATTTATTATTTTTGTTATTATTATTATCATTATCACTATCATTATTTTTATTATTATTTTTATAACAAATAAATATTATACTTATATTACATATAATTATATACCAAACATGTTAACATTATTTTTTTTAAGTATTACAAATAACGAATTATTGATAAAATACTAATATACATATTAAGATATCTACATACATAAATATTAATCATTTTAAATATATACAAATTAAATACATATAACATATAAACTAAGATATACTATATATAAAGTTGTTCGATTACAAATATATGTGTTAATATACATTAATGATATAGGTTCGTGAATCCGAGGCCAACCCTGCATTGTTCAGTTGTTCAATATCGTCATATGTATTTTTACTACAAAATACAGTAGAGTGAGTTTCATTTGCTCCCTTTTTACTCTTTACATTTTTGGGACTGAGAATACATGCACAACTTTTATAACTGTTTTACAAAATAGACACAAGTAATTAAAATGACATTATATGGTTGAATGATCGAAATCGAATATGCCCCTTTTTATTAAGTCTGGTAATCTAAGAATTAGGGAACAGACACCCTAATTGACGCGAACTCTAAAGATAGATCTATCGGGCCCAACAAGCCCCATCCAAAGTACCGGATGCTTTAGTACTTCGAAATTTATATCATGTCCGAAGGAGGATCCCAGAATGATGGGGATATTCTTATATGCATATTGTGAATGTAGGTTACCAGGTGTTCAATCCATATGAATGATATTTTTGTCTCTATGCATGGGACATATGTTTATGAGAAATAGAAATATGAAATCTTGTGGTCTATTAAAATTATGAAATGATTATTTATGTTAAACTAATGAACTCACCAACCCTTTTGGTTGACACTTGAAAGCATGTTTATTCTCAGGTATGAAAGAAATCTTCCGCTGTGCATTTGATCATTTTAAAGATATTACTTGGAGTCATTCATGACATATTTCAAAAGACGTTGCATTCTAGTCATTGAGTTTATCAAGATCATTATAAAGTCAATTATAGGATAAATTATGAAATGGTATGCATGTCTGTCAACTTTAGATGTAATGAAAGATTGTCTTTTCAAAACGAATGCAATGTTTGTAAATTGTATCATATAGAGGTCAAGTACCTCGCTGAAATGTCCCGTTCTTATTGATTAAAAACGTTCCATATTAATTGATTTCGTTGCGAGGTTTTGACCTCTATATGAGACGTTTTTCAAAGACTGCATTCATTTTTAAAACAAACCATAACCTTTATTTCATAAATAAAGGTTTAAAAAGCTTTACGTAGATTATCAAATAATGATAATCTAAAATATCCTGTTTACACACGACCATTACATAATGGTTTACAATACAAATATGTTACATCGAAATCAGTTTCTTGAATGCAGTTTTTACACAATATCATACAAACATGGACTCCAAATCTTGTCCTTATTTTAGTATGCAACAGCGGAAGCTCTTAATATTCACCTGAGAATAAACATGCTTTAAACGTCAACAAAAATGTTGGTGAGTTATAGGTTTAACCTATATATATCAAATCGTAACAATAGACCACAAGATTTCATATTTCAATACACATCCCATACATAGAGATAAAAAAATCATTCATATGGTGAACACCTGGTAACCGACAATAACAAGATGCATATATAAGAATATCCCCCATCATTCCGGGACACCCTTCGGATATGATATAAATTTCGAAGTACTAAAGCATCCGGTACTTTGGATGGGGTTTGTTAGGCCCAATAGATCTATCTTTAGGATTCGCGTCAATTAGGGTGTCTGTTCCCTAATTCTTAGATTACCAGACTTAATAAAAAGGGGCATATTCGATTTCGATAATTCAACCATAGAATGTAGTTTCACGTACTTGTGTCTATTTTGTAAATCATTTATAAAACCTGCATGTATTCTCATCCCAAAAATATTAGATTTTAAAAGTGGGACTATAACTCACTTTCACAGATTTTTACTTCGTCGGGAAGTAAGACTTGGCCACTGTTGATTCACGAACCTATAACAATATATACATATATATTAAAGTATGTTCAAAATATATTTACAACACTTTTAATATATTTTGATGTTTTAAGTTTATTAAGTCAGCTGTCCTCGTTAGTAACCTATAACTAGTTGTCCACAGTTAGATGTACAGAAATAAATCGATAAATATTATCTTGAATCAATCCACGACCCAGTGTATACGTATCTCAGTATTGATCACAACTCAAACTATATATATTTTGGAATCAACCTCAACCCTGTATAGCTAACTCCAACATTCACATATAGAGTGTCTATGGTTGTTCCGAAATATATATAGATGTGTCGACATGATAGGTCGAAACATTGTATACGTGTCTATGGTATCTCAAGATTACATAATATACAATACAAGTTGATTAAGTTATGGTTGGAATAGATTTGTTACCAATTTTCACGTAGCTAAAATGAGAAAAATTATCCAATCTTGTTTTACCCATAACTTCTTCATTTTAAATCCGTTTTGAGTGAATCAAATTGCTATGATTTCATATTGAACTCTATTTTATGAATCTAAACAGAAAAAGTATAGGTTTATAGTCGGAAAAATAAGTTACAAGTCGTTTTTGTAAAGGTAGTCATTTCAGTCGAAAGAACGACGTCTAGATGACCATTTTAGAAAACATACTTCCACTTTGAGTTTAACCATAATTTTTGGATATAGTTTCATGTTCATAATAAAAATCATTTTCTCAGAATAACAACTTTTAAATCAAAGTTTATCATAGTTTTTAATTAACTAACCCAAAACAGCCCGCGGTGTTACTACGACGGCGTAAATCCGGTTTTACGGTGTTTTTCGTGTTTCCAGGTTTTAAATCATTAAGTTAGCATATCATATAGATATAGAACATGTGTTTAGTTGATTTTAAAAGTCAAGTTAGAAGGATTAACTTTTGTTTGCGAACAAGTTTAGAATTAACTAAACTATGTTCTAGTGATTACAAGTTTAAACCTTCGAATAAGATAGCTTTATATGTATGAATCGAATGATGTTATGAACATCATTACTACCTTAATTTCCTTGGATAAACCTACTGGAAAATAGAAAAATGGATCTAGCTTCAATGGATCCTTGGATGGCTCGAAGTTCTTGAAGCAGAATCATGACACGAAAACAAGTTCAAGTAAGATCATCACTTGAAATAAGATTGTTATAGTTATAGAAATTGAACCAAAGTTTGAATATGATTATTACCTTGTATTAGAATGATAACCTACTGTAAGAAACAAAGATTTCTTGAGGTTGGATGATCACCTTACAAGATTGGAAGTGAGCTAGCAAACTTGAAAGTATTCTTGATTTTATGAAACTAGAACTTTTGGAATTTATGAAGAACACTTAGAACTTGAAGATAGAACTTGAGAGAGATCAATTAGATGAAGAAAATTGAAGAATGAAAGTGTTTGTAGGTGTTTTAGGTCGTTGGTGTATGGATTAGATATAAAGGATATGTAATTTTGTTTTCATGTAAATAAGTCATGAATGATTACTCATATTTTTGTAATTTTATGAGATATTTCATGCTAGTTGCCAAATGATGGTTCCCACATGTGTTAGGTGACTCACATGGGCTGCTAAGAGCTGATCATTGGAGTGTATATACCAATAGTACATACATCTAAAAGCTGTGTATTGTACGAGTACGAATACGGGTGCATACGAGTAGAATTGTTGATGAAACTGAACGAGGATGTAATTGTAAGCATTTTTGTTAAGTAGAAGTATTTTGATAAGTGTATTGAAGTCTTTCAAAAGTGTATAAATACATATTAAAACACTACATGTATATACATTTTAACTGAGTCGTTAAGTCATCGTTAGTCGTTACATGTAAGTGTTGTTTTGAAACCTTTAGGTTAACGATCTTGTTAAATGTTGTTAACTCAATGTTTATAATATCAAATGAGATTTTAAATTATTATATTATCATAATATTATCATGTATGAATATCTCTTAATATGATATATATACATTAAATGTCTTTACAACGATAATCGTTACATATATGTCTCGTTTAAAAATCATTAAGTTAGTAGTCTTGTTTTTACATATGTAGTTCATTGTTAATATACTTTATGATATGTTTTCTTATCATAGTATCATGTTAACTATATATATATATCCATATATATGTCATCATATAGTTTTTACAAGTTTTAACGTTCGTGAATCACCGATCAACTTGGGTGGTCAATTGTCTATATGAAACATATTTCAATTAATCAAGTCTTAACAAGTTTGATTGCTTAACATGTTGGAAACATTTAATCATGTAAATATCAATCTCAATTAATATATATAAACATGGAAAAGTTCGGGTCACTACAGTACCTACCCGTTAAATAAATTTCGTCCCGAAATTTTAAGCTGTTGAAGGTGTTGACGAATCTTCTGGAAATAGATGCGGGTATTTCTTCTTCATCTGATCTTCACGCTCCCAGGTGAACTCGGGTCCTCTACGAGCATTCCATCGAACCTTAACAATTGGTATCTTGTTTTGCTTAAGTCTTTTAACCTCACGATCCATTATTTCGACGGGTTCTTCGATGAATTGAAGTTTTTCGTTGATTTGGATTTCATCTAACGGAATAGTGAGATCTTCTTTAGCAAAACATTTCTTTAAATTCGAGACGTGGAAAGTGTTATGTACAGCCGCGAGTTGTTGAGGTAACTCTAGTCGGTAAGCTACTGGTCCGACACGATCAATAATCTTGAATGGTCCAATATACCTTGGATTTAATTTCCCTCGTTTACCAAATCGAACAACGCCTTTCCAAGGTGCAACTTTAAGCATGACCATCTCTCCAATTTCAAATTCTATATCTTTTCTTTTAATGTCAGCGTAGCTCTTTTGTCGACTTTGGGCGGTTTTCAACCGTTGTTGAATTTGGATGATCTTCTCGGTAGTTTCTTGTATAATCTCCGGACCCGTAATCTGTCTATCCCCCACTTCACTCCAACAAATCGGAGACCTGCACTTTCTACCATAAAGTGCTTCAAACGGCGCCATCTCAATGCTTGAATGGTAGCTGTTGTTGTAGGAAAATTCTGCTAACGGTAGATGTCGATCCCAACTGTTTCCGAAATCAATAACACATGCTCGTAGCATGTCTTCAAGCGTTTGTATCGTCCTTTCGCTCTGCCCATCAGTTTGTGGATGATAGGCAGTACTCATGTCTAGACGAGTTCCTAATGCTTGCTGTAATGTCTGCCAGAATCTTGAAATAAATCTGCCATCCCTATCAGAGATAATAGAGATTGGTATTCCATGTCTGGAGACGACTTCCTTCAAATACAGTCGTGCTAACTTCTCCATCTTGTCATCTTCTCTTATTGGTAGGAAGTGTGCTGATTTGGTGAGACGATCAACTATTACCCAAATAGTATCAAAACCACTTGTAGTCCTTGGCAATTTAGTGATGAAATCCATGGTAATGTTTTCCCATTTCCATTCCGGGATTTCGGGTTGTTGAAGTAGACCTGATGGTTTCTGATGCTCAGCTTTGACCTTAGAACACGTCAAACATTCTCCTACGTATTTAGCAACATCGGTTTTCATACCCGGCCACCAAAAATGTTTCTTGAGATCCTTGTACATCTTCCCCGTTCCAGGATGTATTGAGTATCTGGTTTTATGAGCTTCTCTAAGTACCATTTCTCTCATATCTCCAAATTTTGGTACCCAAATCCTTTCAGCCCTATACCGGGTTCCGTCTTCCCGAATATTAAGATGCTTCTCCGATCCTTTGGGTATTTCATCCTTTAAATTTCCCTCTTTTAAAACTCCTTGTTGCGCCTCCTTTATTTGAGTAGTAATGTTATTATGAATCATTATATTCATAGATTTTACTCGAATGGGTTCTCTGTCCTTCCTGCTCAAGGCATCGGCTACCACATTTGCCTTCCCCGGGTGGTAACGAATCTCAAAGTCGTAATCATTCAATAATTCAATCCACCTACGCTGCCTCATATTCAGTTGTTTCTGATTAAATATGTGTTGAAGACTTTTGTGGTCGGTATATATAATACTTTTGACCCCATATAAGTAGTGCCTCCAAGTCTTTAATGCAAAAACAACCGCGCCTAATTCCAAATCATGCGTCGTATAATTTTGTTCGTGAATCTTCAATTGTCTAGACGCATAAGCAATCACCTTCGTTCGTTGCATTAATACACAACCGAGACCTTGCTTTGATGCATCACAATAAATCACAAAATCATCATTCCCTTCAGGCAATGACAATATAGGTGCCGTAGTTAGCTTTTTCTTCAATAACTGAAACGCTTTCTCTTGTTCATCATTCCATTCAAATTTCTTCCCTTTATGCGTTAATACAGTCAAGGGTTTTGCTATTCTGGAAAAGTCTTGGATGAACCTTCTGTAGTAACCAGCTAGTCCTAAAAACTGGCGTATGTGTTTCGGAGTTTTCGGGGTTTCCCACTTTTCAACAGTTTCTATCTTTGCCGGATCCACCTTAATACCTTCTTTGTTCACTATGTGACCGAGGAATTGAACTTCTTCCAACCAAAATGCACACTTTGAAAACTTAGCGTACAATTCTTCCTTCCTCAATACTTCTAACACCTTTCTCAAATGTTCACCGTGTTCTTGGTCATTCTTTGAGTAAATAAGTATGTCATCAATGAAAACAATGACAAACTTGTCAAGGTATGGTCCACACACTCGGTTCATAAGGTCCATGAACACAGCTGGTGCATTAGTTAAACCAAACGGCATGACCATAAACTCGTAATGACCGTAACGTGTTCTGAAAGCAGTCTTTGGAATATCACCTTCTTTCACCCGCATTTGATGATACCCGGAACGTAAGTCAATCTTTGAATAAACAGACGAGCCTTGTAGTTGATCAAATAAGTCGTCGATTCTCGGTAGTGGGTAGCGGTTCTTGATGGTAAGTTTGTTCAACTCTCGGTAGTCGATACACAACCTGAATGTACCATCTTTCTTCTTGACAAACAAAACAGGAGCTCCCCACGGTGATGTGCTTGGTCGAATGAAACCACGCTCTAAAAGTTCTTGTAATTGGCTTTGCAGTTCTTTCATCTCGCTGGGTGCGAGTCTGTAAGGAGCACGAGCTATTGGTGCAGCTCCTGGTACAAGATCTATTTGAAATTCAACGGATCGATGTGGGGGTAATCCCGGTAATTCTTTCGGAAATACATCAGGAAATTCTTTTGCAATGGGAACATCATTGATGCTCTTTTCTTCAGTTTGTACTTTCTCGACGTGTGCTAGAACAGCATAGCAACCTTTTCTTATTAGTTTTTGTGCCTTCAAATTACTAATAAGATGTAGCTTCGTGTTGCCCTTTTCTCCGTACACCATTAAGGGTTTTCCTTTTTCTCGTATAATGCGAATTGCATTTTTGTAACAAACGATCTCCGCTTTCACTTCTTTCAACCAGTCCATACCGATTATCACATCAAAACTCCCTAACTCTACTGGTATCAAATCAATCTTAAATGTTTCGCTAACCAGTTTAATTTCTCGATTCCGACATATATTATCTGCTGAAATTAATTTACCATTTGCTAATTCGAGTAAAAATTTACTATCCAAAGGCGTCAATGGACAACTTAATTTAGCACAAAAATCTCTACTCATATAGCTTCTATCCGCACCCGAATCAAATAAAACGTAAGCAGATTTATTGTCAATAAGAAACGTACCCGTAACAAGCTCCGGGTCTTCCTGTGCCTCTACCGCATTAATATTGAAAACTCTTCCACGGCCTTGTCCATTCGTGTTCTCCTGGTTCGGGCAATTTCTAATAATGTGGCCTGGTTTTCCACATTTATAACAAACTACATTGGCATAACTTGCTCCGACACTACTTGCTCCGCCATTACTCGTTCTGACACCATTTGTTCCTTTCGTTCTATTAACCCCTGGTCCGTAGACCTCACACTTCGCCGCGCTATGACCATTTCTTTTACACTTGTTGCAAAATTTGGTGCAGAACCCTGAGTGATTCTTTTCACACCTTTGGCATAGCTGCTTCTGATTGTTGTTGTTGTTGCGGTTATTATTGTTGTTGGGATGATTGTTGTAGTTGTTGTTGTTGTTGTTGTTGTTGTTGTTGTTGTTGGGCCATTTGTTGTAGTTGCGATTGATGTTGCGATTGTTGGGATAATTGTTGCGATTATTGTTGTAATTACTGTTGTTGTTGTATTGGTGATTATTATCACCGTTTTCCTCCCACTTTCTTTTGACTTGCTTCACATTGGCCTCTTCAGCAGTCTGTTCTTTAATTCTTTCTTCAATCTGCTTCACTAGTTTGTGAGCCATTCTACATGCCTGTTGTATGGAGGCGGGCTCGTGTGAACTTATATCTTCTTGGATTCTTTCCGGTAATCCTTTCACAAACGCGTCGATCTTCTCTTCCTCATCTTCGAATGCTCCCGGACACAATAGGCACAATTCTGTGAATCGTCTTTCGTACGTGGTAATATCAAATCCTTGGGTTCGTAACCCTCTAAGTTCTGTCTTGAGCTTATTGACCTCGGTTCTGGGACGGTACTTCTCGTTCATCAAGTGCTTGAATGCTGACCACGGTAGTGCGTACGCATCATCTTGTCCCACTTGCTCTAGATAGGTATTCCACCATGTTAACGCAGAACCTGTGAAGGTATGCGTAGCGTACTTCACTTTGTCCTCTTCAGTACACTTACTTATGGCAAACACCGATTCAACCTTCTCGGTCCACCGTTTCAATCCGATCGGTCCTTCGGTTCCATCAAATTCCAAAGGTTTGCAGGCAGTGAATTCTTTGTAGGTGCATCCTACACGATTTCCTGTACTGCTAGATCCAAGGTTATTGTTGGTATGTAGCGCAGCCTGTACTGCGGCTATGTTTGAAGCTAGAAAAGTACGGAATTCCTCTTCATTCATATTCACGGTGTGTCGAGTAGTCGGTGCCATTTCCTTCAAAATAGTTAAATGGAACAAGTTAATCATACAGAATATTAAGAGTAGTTAATAGTATTTCGTAGCATAATATGAACTCATTTATAAAAGCTTTTTCTTCATATTAGCGTTTTATAAGTTTAAATTCGGGTAGTACCTACCCGTTAAGTTCATACTTAGTAGCTAATATACAATTCAACTACTACAATTCTATATGAAAAACTGATTATAATAATATTTCGCGTTCAAACTTTTATACAATATTTTACAAACTTACAATACCGCTTATTTTACATAAAGCATGAAATATAGCACACAATAACTTTGATACAAGATAGTTGTGAAGACAATTCTAGCTAGTACACAAGTCGTTCAGCAAAGGCAATAAAGACACGTAATTCATACGTCCAGAAACAAGTCATGCATTCTGGTTTTACTAGGACTACTTCCCATCCTTGGTCTTGTGCAACATAACCGTTATGGCCGTTGATAAGACAGCGTGTTGTAACGTCATCAAAGGGACGAGGGTTACGTAATGTCCAACAGTCCCGTAATAATCTAAAAACCTCATTTCTTACCCCAATTACCGACTCCGTCACTTGTGGAAACGTTTTGTTTAATAGTTGTAGCCCGATGTTCTTGTTCTCACTTTGGTGAGAAGCGAACATTACTAATCCGTAAGCATAACATGCTTCTTTATGTTGCATGTTAGCCGCTTTTTCTAAATCACGAAGTCCAATATTCGGATATATTGAGTCAAAATAATTTCTTAACCCGTTGCGTAAAATAGCATTTGGGTTCCCCGCAATATATGCGTCAAAGTAAACACATCGTAACTTATGGGTTTCCCAATGTGATATCCCCCATCTTTCAAACGAAAGTCTCTTATAAACCAAGACATTCTTGGAACGTTCTTCGAATGTCTTACAAACTGATCTCGCCTTAAATAGTTGTGCCGAAGAATTCTGGCCGACTCTAGACAAGATTTCATCAATCATGTCTCCGGGTAGGTCTCTTAAAATATTGGGTTGTCTATCCATTTTGTGTTTTTAAACTGTAAAATAGACAAGAGTTAGATTCATAAAAAAATACTTATTAATACAAGCAATTTTTACATATATCATAAAGCATAAGAACACTATATTACATATATTACACCACACGAATACAACTATCTTATTCCGACTCGCTCGTTTCTTCTTCTTCGGTTTTGGTTCGTTTTGCCAAGTTTCTAGGGATATATGATGTTCCCCTAATACGAGCCGTCGTTGTCCACATTGGTTTAGAAAAACCTGGTGGTTTAGAGGTTCCCGGGTCATTGTTACAACTTAAGGACTTCGGGGGTTGACGATACATATAAAGTTCATCGGGGTTGGAATTAGATTTCTCTATTTTTATGCCCTTTCCCTTATTATTTTCTTTTGCCTTTTTAAATTCAGTTGGGGTAATTTCTATAACATCATCGGAATTCTCGTCGGAATCCGATTCATCGGAGAATTGGTAATCCTCCCAATATTTTGCTTCCTTGGCGGAAACACCATTGACCATAATTAACTTTGGTCGGTTGGTTGAGGATTTTCTTTTACTTAACCGTTTTATTATTTCCCCCACCGGTTCTATTTCTTCATCCGGTTCCGATTCTTCTTCCGGTTCCGATTCTTCTTCCGGTTCCGACTCTTCTTCCGGTTCCTCTTCGGGAACTTGTGAATCAGTCCACAAATCATTCCAATTTACATTTGACTCTTCATTATTATTAGGTGAGTCAATGGGACTTGTTCTAGAGGTAGACATCTATCACATAATATCAAACACGTTAAGAGATTAATATATCACATAATATTCATATGTTAAAAATATATAGTTTCCAACAAAAATGTTAAGCAATCATTTTTAAAGAAAACACGGTCGAAGTCCAGACTCACTAATGCATCCTAACAAACTCGATAAGACACACTAATGCAAATTTTCTGGTTCTCTAAGACCAACGCTCTGATACCAACTGAAATGTCCCGTTCTTATTGATTAAAAACGTTCCATATTAATTGATTTCGTTGCGAGGTTTTGACCTCTATATGAGACGTTTTTCAAAGACTGCATTCATTTTTAAAACAAACCATAACCTTTATTTCATAAATAAAGGTTTAAAAAGCTTTACGTAGATTATCAAATAATGATAATCTAAAATAGCCTGTTTACACACGACCATTACATAATGGTTTACAATACAAATATGTTACATCGAAATCAGTTTCTTGAATGCAGTTTTTACACAATATCATACAAACATGGACTCCAAATCTTGTCCTTATTTTAGTATGCAACAGCGGAAGCTCTTAATATTCACCTGAGAATAAACATGCTTTAAACGTCAACAAAAATGTTGGTGAGTTATAGGTTTAACCTATATATATCAAATCGTAACAATAGACCACAAGATTTCATATTTCAATACACATCCCATACATAGAGATAAAAAAATCATTCATATGGTGAACACCTGGTAACCGACAATAACAAGATGCATATATAAGAATATCCCCCATCATTCCGGGACACCCTTCGGATATGATATAAATTTCGAAGTACTAAAGCATCCGGTACTTTGGATGGGGTTTGTTAGGCCCAATAGATCTATCTTTAGGATTCGCGTCAATTAGGGTGTCTGTTCCCTAATTCTTAGATTACCAGACTTAATAAAAAGGGGCATATTCGATTTCGATAATTCAACCATAGAATGTAGTTTCACGTACTTGTGTCTATTTTGTAAATCATTTATAAAACCTGCATGTATTCTCATCCCAAAAATATTAGATTTTAAAAGTGGGACTATAACTCACTTTCACAGATTTTTACTTCGTCGGGAAGTAAGACTTGGCCACTGTTGATTCACGAACCTATAACAATATATACATATATATTAAAGTATGTTCAAAATATATTTACAACACTTTTAATATATTTTGATGTTTTAAGTTTATTAAGTCAGCTGTCCTCGTTAGTAACCTATAACTAGTTGTCCACAGTTAGATGTACAGAAATAAATCGATAAATATTATCTTGAATCAATCCACGACCCAGTGTATACGTATCTCAGTATTGATCACAACTCAAACTATATATATTTTGGAATCAACCTCAACCCTGTATAGCTAACTCCAACATTCACATATAGAGTGTCTATGGTTGTTCCGAAATATATATAGATGTGTCGACATGATAGGTCGAAACATTGTATACGTGTCTATGGTATCTCAAGATTACATAATATACAATACAAGTTGATTAAGTTATGGTTGGAATAGATTTGTTACCAATTTTCACGTAGCTAAAATGAGAAAAATTATCCAATCTTGTTTTACCCATAACTTCTTCATTTTAAATCCGTTTTGAGTGAATCAAATTGCTATGATTTCATATTGAACTCTATTTTATGAATCTAAACAGAAAAAGTATAGGTTTATAGTCGGAAAAATAAGTTACAAGTCGTTTTTGTAAAGGTAGTCATTTCAGTCGAAAGAACGACGTCTAGATGACCATTTTAGAAAACATACTTCCACTTTGAGTTTAACCATAATTTTTGGATATAGTTTCATGTTCATAATAAAAATCATTTTCTCAGAATAACAACTTTTAAATCAAAGTTTATCATAGTTTTTAATTAACTAACCCAAAACAGCCCGCGGTGTTACTACGACGGCGTAAATCCGGTTTTACGGTGTTTTTCGTGTTTCCAGGTTTTAAATCATTAAGTTAGCATATCATATAGATATAGAACATGTGTTTAGTTGATTTTAAAAGTCAAGTTAGAAGGATTAACTTTTGTTTGCGAACAAGTTTAGAATTAACTAAACTATGTTCTAGTGATTACAAGTTTAAACCTTCGAATAAGATAGCTTTATATGTATGAATCGAATGATGTTATGAACATCATTACTACCTTAATTTCCTTGGATAAACCTACTGGAAAATAGAAAAATGGATCTAGCTTCAATGGATCCTTGGATGGCTCGAAGTTCTTGAAGCAGAATCATGACACGAAAACAAGTTCAAGTAAGATCATCACTTGAAATAAGATTGTTATAGTTATAGAAATTGAACCAAAGTTTGAATATGATTATTACCTTGTATTAGAATGATAACCTACTGTAAGAAACAAAGATTTCTTGAGGTTGGATGATCACCTTACAAGATTGGAAGTGAGCTAGCAAACTTGAAAGTATTCTTGATTTTATGAAACTAGAACTTTTGGAATTTATGAAGAACACTTAGAACTTGAAGATAGAACTTGAGAGAGATCAATTAGATGAAGAAAATTGAAGAATGAAAGTGTTTGTAGGTGTTTTAGGTCGTTGGTGTATGGATTAGATATAAAGGATATGTAATTTTGTTTTCATGTAAATAAGTCATGAATGATTACTCATATTTTTGTAATTTTATGAGATATTTCATGCTAGTTGCCAAATGATGGTTCCCACATGTGTTAGGTGACTCACATGGGCTGCTAAGAGCTGATCATTGGAGTGTATATACCAATAGTACATACATCTAAAAGCTGTGTATTGTACGAGTACGAATACGGGTGCATACGAGTAGAATTGTTGATGAAACTGAACGAGGATGTAATTGTAAGCATTTTTGTTAAGTAGAAGTATTTTGATAAGTGTATTGAAGTCTTTCAAAAGTGTATAAATACATATTAAAACACTACATGTATATACATTTTAACTGAGTCGTTAAGTCATCGTTAGTCGTTACATGTAAGTGTTGTTTTGAAACCTTTAGGTTAACGATCTTGTTAAATGTTGTTAACTCAATGTTTATAATATCAAATGAGATTTTAAATTATTATATTATCATAATATTATCATGTATGAATATCTCTTAATATGATATATATACATTAAATGTCTTTACAACGATAATCGTTACATATATGTCTCGTTTAAAAATCATTAAGTTAGTAGTCTTGTTTTTACATATGTAGTTCATTGTTAATATACTTTATGATATGTTTTCTTATCATAGTATCATGTTAACTATATATATATATATCCATATATATGTCATCATATAGTTTTTACAAGTTTTAACGTTCGTGAATCACCGATCAACTTGGGTGGTCAATTGTCTATATGAAACATATTTCAATTAATCAAGTCTTAACAAGTTTGATTGCTTAACATGTTGGAAACATTTAATCATGTAAATATCAATCTCAATTAATATATATAAACATGGAAAAGTTCGGGTCACTACACTCGCGATGTAATCAACTGTTGTGAATTGTTTATAATCGATATGGACTTCGTCCGGATGGATTAGGACGGGTCTTCATAGTTGGTATCAGAGCGGTGGTCTTAGCGAACAAGGTCTGCATTAGTGTGTCTAACTGATAAGTCGTTAGGATGCATTAGTGAGTCTGGACTTCGACCGTGTCTGCATGTCAAAAGCTTTGCTTATCATTTCTAGTCGGAAATCATCTGCTTATCATCCTTAGGAAATTACCTGCTTATCATTATTAGTCTAGACACGTCTTGCTACATTAATTGCATGAGTAGTGTATAGACAAAATTCATATCTTAGCGTATCTGCTAAATCATATCTTATCGTATCTATTACTGTAAAATTTGCCTGACATATTCCGTAAATTCTTCCGTAATCTACGAAATCTTTTGATCTATATACATATATGGATATCCTATGTAAATAGAATACCACCCGATAGCCGAAAAATCATTTTATATCAAAAAATCCTTTATCCAATCGTACGAAATGGAAGTTGTCATCAGTTCAAGTCACTCGGATTCTGAAATGGAATCTCACTCAAGCTCCGAAAACAGCGTCATCGGCATGAATCAACCAATCAGCCATTATCAATTCATCTGATGGGTTCGTAGTTGACTTAATTAATGAAAACGCGCAGAAGGCAATCCCTTCCATCAACCGAATTCACCTCTTGACAATGAACCTGAAGCGTTTACCGGCGAGCCTGTTCGAGACACCATTTTCAGTCTCATTTCCAGGGTAACTCGACAAGATCATATTCTATCCACAATTCTGAACCTTATTCATCTGCTTGTTCCGACCGACAATCATCCTGGAGTAATAAGTCAACGAACTTCGCGCTCGAATAATCAATTCGGAGAATATGGTGCAAAATGTACCAGCTTCAGCAACATCACCAGCACCAACAGTAAAATCAATAACAGCACCAGTACCATCAACAATCCATGCTTCAATATCATCATCTGTACTTTGAGTATGATCTTCTTTCGACATGTCGAATATGTAATCTCTAAAGTTTTAAAGATTATTTATTCTAGTTCCAACCAAAAAGCAAATGGGTTTAATATTATATTAACTCATTAAATCCATGAATACATCTGAAGAAAATATATATGTATATATGTTTTCATAAAGATTGTAATTAAAAATTCTCTTGTACAAACTGTTAATGGTGAAAATATTTTAAAGGGTAGGTAATACCCGAGGAATATTTAAATTTCACATTAATAAGTTACACTGTATATTCTTCGAATCTGATTCAACAGTTATTCACTATCCTATTTACAACCACCAGGATACTTATCCGTTCACCAAAGAATAACTATTTTCATTCAAATTCAATTTCATATTTGGATTTTGACCTATCAGAATCCAACAACTGGCATAATGAAGAAATAATGGACACAATAAAAAAAAATTTGATTAGAAACAGACTAATTAACAATATTAAATTTTATTAAGAAACCACGCTAACAAAATCCTAGCTAACTGTTCCTAGCTAACTGTTAATTCCGTATTACATTTTATTTATCGCAATTTATTTATCGCAATTTATATTCTCGCAATTTTATTTATTGTCATTTAATTTCTGTTATTTACTTTACGCACTTTATTTATTGTCATTTAATTTCTGTTATTTATTTTACGCACTTTAAATATCGGGACACGTATACAAGTTTTGACATATCATATCGACACATCTATATATATTATTTGGAATCACCATAGACACTCTATATGCAGTAATGATCGAGTTCTCTATACAGGGTTGAGGTTGATTCTATAATAATATATATACTTTGAGTTGTGATCGAGTCTGAGATATGTACACGGGTCACGATACGTATTAATTAATTCAAATATTATATATTAAACTATATATGAATTATTGGACTATTATTAGTGGACTATCGACTGTGGACTAATAACATTGGACAATTAAAATGAATTAAAATATTGATTATAACATATGAAACTAAACAATTCTTCAAGTTTGCCACTTGATTTCATCTTAAACGCCATTTGTATCTTGACAAATCTAATCTGCGTTCAAACCTTTCATAATTCTTGAAAACACCTCAATCGAGAGGATGAACCAACCGCACCTCATTTACGGGGGAAAAGATTGATGCATATAGTTATGCACCTGAAAACACTCGGAACCTGAGTAAACGTTTAACACGTAGCTGTGCTAATTCCTTTAGCGTTATTATTATCGAAAATAACTTTGCATCTGCTGTTCGAGATAGCCAGTTTTGTCACAGCTCTAGCAAGACAACTTCCACTTTTCGTACGAAACAACCTTATTATAACGTTGATATATACGCGTGCTCTTTTATTGTTACCAGGGAACCTTTCATATTCCACCATATTACCATCAGCGTTTAATCATCTAAAAACAAAATTTTTCTGAAACCACCTCGGATTAATAACCGATGATTCAGATATCATAGCATTAAATGCAGAGGAAACAGAAAATGGTAGATGGTCTAAACGACCAAAAGTTTGATGATAAAGAATAATATGTTGGAAAAGCTCAGAAACGTTGGAACTGGAAAACGGATAGAGTTAACCATGAAGGAGACCAAGGACAAATACAAGGACCATACCCTATATTCAAAGAATCCAAATAATTCTGAATCCGATGAAACCTTCAACGAATATCTTGCTCCGTACTCATGTTAAAATCTTGCGGAAAATCTTCCTCATCAACCACCGAACTTAGAAATTCCAAAATATCATCATCAATATCTTCGATATTTCTGAGGATATTTTCATAAATATTCTCGTCCAAAATTATATACCTCTTCGTGCTTCCTGTGTATCATTATATTGGAAACATTCAATAGAAAATTTAGTACCGAAAAGCAGATTATGTGAAACTATGAAGGACGCCGTGGACAAATCGCAAAGAATAAGTTTGACTTCAAAGAATCCAAATGATTCTGTTTCTGATGAAATCTATAGCGAATACCTTGCTTCCGAATCTAAACCTTTACGGATAAATCTTCTTCATCATCCATCGATGTTAGAAATTCCAAGATATCATCGTATCTTTCATTATAAATATCCTTCATATTTCTGAAGATATTTTCATAACTATTCTTATCTAAAATCATTAATCTCTTCGTGCTATCAGTGTTACATCATATAGAAACTGTTAGTTTCTATATTCTGTAAACTTTTGAGCTTAAAATATGAATGTTATTGAAGTAGTGGTGGGAACTGATGCATGAGTTAGTATAATATAATGACACTTGATCAACGTGATTATATTACAGTAAGTCATGCTGAGTTCTAATGAAACGTGATGATTCACAGATCATAACGTCATCATGTGCCATGTTACATACCTCTTTCATTCTACTTAACTCCTGAACAAATCAAGAAAATGTATTCTTGATGGTTCTACCTTCCGTGATGTTGATAAATTTGAAAATCAAATCGTACTATCATGTTCCTTCCTGCTTAGAACATTATAATCATTCGAAATTCTATATCTACATATTCTGGACCATTATTCGCTTGACTTGAAGTCGGGAAGAGAAAACAAAAGCATAGAGCTTTGAAATATAAGGGAGAATATAAATCCCAATGACAACACCGAAATTACAAACTGTGGATATCAGTACGTATAGCAATATAAAGACACGGGAGGATTATAAATATAATAATCCCTAAAACATAATAGAAATAAACAGATTCTTCAGGTGGAAGTTGGAAAAGGAGAATGAATGTTAAGATAGTAAGAAAAAGGACAAGGATCAGAGCCGGATTAAGCATTTTTTATAAAGTTTTGAATTTGGGAATTGGGTATAGGAATAGTAAAAGTAACGGAACGGAAGAAGTTAATTTATAGCGACATATCTGATAAAAAAAAAAAGGCAGATCTCCGCATTTAATTAAAGAATCCTAATTTTCTTACTTGCCGAAGAATCAAATCTTTTAGATTTTGAAGAGTATCTTTAAATCCCTTGAATTCCGGAATTCAACCAATACAACGTCAATAGTTAAGACGTACCTTATTTTCTAAATTCAATCCTGTCTACGTCAAAAGATATGACGAATCTACATTTACTCATTTCACTCTTTCATGATAGATTCATTCGTACCCTTCGTAAAAATGAAATGTTTTATCCATATTACTCGATGATGATAAAACTCTATTTATCAACTCAATTTTCGTCAAGAAAACATTTTTATTGTTAACCATGACGACCTCACTCAAATTTCGGGACGAAATTTCTTTAACGGGTAGGTACTGTGATGACCCGGGAATTTCCGACCAAATTTAAACTTTAATCTTTATATGTTTCCGAGACGATAAGCAAAAGTCTGTAATGTTAAGTCTCAAAAAGTTTGAACTGTTTCATATATCATTTAACCTTTGACTGTGCCCGATGATTCACGAACAATTAATTGTAAATAGATATGTGTATATGTATATATAAATAATAATTTGAAATATAAATTGAAGTACTATATGTTGTTGTTATTAAAAATTAATAAAATAAAAGTAGGATATTGTAATAATTATTATTTAAAATATATCTCTATATATAAATAAAGTATATTATAAATAAATATTAAATGATTGTAATACTCGTTTGATGTTCGATTGATATTAAGCAGGTTAAATTCAAACTTATGTAATTTTAAAATAAACGGTGATCCGAAAATGAGTTTTATAAATTTTAGGCTTATTAAAAATGTATTTAGGAACTATTTGTTAAGTTTTAACACTTTTTATATTTTATCCGAGAGGGACAGTTGATGTAATTTTTATTTAACAAAAATTAAGGACCAAATTTTATACCATAATGACCAAAATAAATAAATATAACTAATCTTAAAAGTTGAGATTTTTTTTTTCCAAAGACTTTTATCCGTCACAGAATAACAACGTACCACGATATATTCTCCGTGAGAAACTTGTCTGTACTAAATATCAATTATTATGGCTGCTAAGAAATTTAGAACACGTTTTCTTCTTTTGATTTAATTATTATTATTATTATTATATTTTATTCTATTAGTTGTCCTTGTTCAATCAAAACAAACACGGGAATTCTACAGATTATGATTGAGAATTGAATAAGTGATATTACTATTTGTTTATTAGTCTACTTTTACTTTTATGTTATCTATCACCTATCATATGAATCATTTTCTATTTTTATCTATCAATCTATTATCCATCTATATGTGCATACAGATGCAATTATAATGAGTACCACTTCACTCTACAAATATCACCAACCAACCAAATTCATCTCGTTTCTCTTTTTGTTTATCTCATTCTATATAAAGATATACTAACATATACCTATATATCCATGGTACTCTATCAATCACTACCACATCTTCTTTTCTGCATACTAACTTGTTCATGTTTTTGTGATTGGACAACACACCTATTTCTCTTTTATTGTTTCCAACACCACCTTGTTTCCTTTTTCATCTTCGAGAACCATCAAACATCCATCACCACTTCACCACCTTCATCCACCACCTCAATCACCTACACTGCCACCACCTTATAGACACACCTTCACCATAACCAGAAAAAAAAACACATTAAACCCATTTGGGTGTGGCACTCTTATGTTTGTGATCGAGACCCACAATAGCCGTAAATCACCACAACACAACCGCCTCCCTCACCCTCTCATTCTCTCTCTCACTCCTCTTTTATGTTTAATAACCGCTGCATTTTCTTTTTCTACTTCGTGATATATATATATATATATATATATATATATATATATATATATATATATATATATATATATATATATATATATATATACTGCTACGGTTCTTTTTTTTAAACGTCACAAACAACCACCGTTATTATTGCTATACTCCTTGCTTCGTTGCTTCTTCTTACTGTTCGAACGAAACACCCAAAAGCCACCATCAACACTCTTATATTTTACTGTTGTTGCTAAACATATATTTTCATGTGACAAACACCATAACTTGTAGCCCATTCTGATCATATTACTATTCGCTATTTTATTGGGAAATAATACGTATCCTAGTTGAGTTACTAATGTCCGGTTTTTATAACATCCCAAAACTAATACCCTACCTCACCACTTTAACTAACAAGACTGCGAATAGTTTCTGTTTCTAATTCTCTTATATCAAAATATAGCTGTTATTATAATCGAAATATGACAAGAATGGAGGGAATAAAGTAGTTGTTTAATGTGTGGTCACTTTTATGAACAAAAAGGAGAATGGTGGGGATTTATGATGGTGACTCGTGAAGATGATGATGGAAAATAATGATACGGATATAATATAAATATGAAGATAAACGTATGTCGATGACAATGTTAGATTGTGATTTTATGTTGAAATAATAAATAATATGACGATGATAGATGGTTGTGTCCATGGTGGGTATTACGGAATTGAGTTAAGAAGAAGGAGAAGAACACACATTTAAAGGTTAAAAGAATTTAGGATGGTGATTATTTCACAAAGGCAGAGATGGCGTATTGGTTTGGAGTGTGTTGACTGAGTGAGAGGTCCTAGGTTCGAAACTAGGACACAACATTAATTTTTTTATTAATAATAATAATAATCTATTGGGCCATGCTTCTATTGTGTGGTTGGGCTGAGTTCCGTTTTCTGTTGGGCCGTAGATATGGATTTGGTGATAAACTGAAAGCTGTATTATACGAACTAAATACATATTGACTTAGTAAATTATTAGAAAAACCAAGATAGATGGATGGTTTAGGGGTGTTTTGAAGGAGCGGGAGGTCGCGGGTTCGAGCCCGGGCATGGGCAGTTATTTTTTCCTTTTTGGAGCTTGTTTCATTAAGGTAGCACATTTATTATTTTTGTTATTATTATTATCATTATCACTATCATTATTTTTATTATTATTTTTATAACAAATAAATATTATACTTATATTACATATAATTATATACCAAACATATTAACATTATTTTTTTTAAGTATTACAAATAACGAATTATTGATAAAATACTAATATACATATTAAGATATCTACATACATAAATATTAATCATTTTAAATATATACAAATTAAATACAT
Source organism: Rutidosis leptorrhynchoides (assembly GCF_046630445.1). Taxonomy (NCBI): domain Eukaryota; kingdom Viridiplantae; phylum Streptophyta; class Magnoliopsida; order Asterales; family Asteraceae; genus Rutidosis; species Rutidosis leptorrhynchoides. The sequence continues at coordinate 359,590,979 of NC_092339.1, forward strand.
ATAACATATAAACTAAGATATACTATATATAAAGTTGTTCGATTACAAATATATGTGTTAATATACTTTAATGATATAGGTTCGTGAATCCGAGGCCAACCCTACATTGTTCAGTTGTTCAATATCGTCATATGTATTTTTACTACAAAATACAGTAGAGTGAGTTTCATTTGCTCCCTTTTTACTCTTTACATTTTTGGGACTGAGAATACATGCACAACTTTTATAACTGTTTTACAAAATAGACACAAATAATTAAAATGACATTATATGGTTGAATGATCGAAATCGAATATGCCCCTTTTTATTAAGTCTGGTAATCTAAGAATTAGGGAACAGACACCCTAATTGACGCGAACTCTAAAGATAGATCTATCGGGCCCAACAAGCCCCATCCAAAGTATAGGATGCTTTAGTACTTCGAAATTTATATCATGTCCGAAGGAGGATCCCGGAATGATGGGGATATTCTTATATGCATATTGTGAATGTCGGTTACCAGGTGTTCAATCCATATGAATGATATTTTTGTCTCTATGCATGGGACATATGTTTATGAGAAATAGAAATATGAAATCTTGTGGTCTATTAAAATTATGAAATGATTATTTATGTTAAACTAATGAACTCACCAACCCTTTTGGTTGACACTTGAAAGCATGTTTATTCTCAGGTATGAAAGAAATCTTCCGCTGTGCATTTGATCATTTTAAACATATTACTTGGAGTCATTCATGACATATTTCAAAAGACGTTGCATTCGAGTCATTGAGTTTATCAAGATCATTATAAAGTCAATTATAGGATAAATTATGAAATGGTATGCTTGTCTGTCAACTTTAGATGTAATGAAAGATTGTCTTTTCAAAACGAATGCAATGTTTGTAAATTGTATCATATAGAGGTCAAGTACCTCGCGATGTAATCAACTGTTGTGAATCGTTTATAATCGATATGGACTTCGTCCGGATGGATTAGGACGGGTCTTCACAAATGCGCCGTTTTACCCTGTTTTGTACATAAGATAAACTACAAACATATATATATATATATATATTTTATAAAACCTTTATATACTAAAACAATTTAAATGAATAATTTTTTAAAATTTTGTTTCCTTTTACTTTAGGTAGTTTCGGTATGTTTACCTAGTCCGTCCCTCGATAAAATTTAAAATTTATCATTTTTAAAGCGATTGTTTTAAAATCAAAGATTTTTTTTGGGTTTTTTAATTTTTTTGGTATACTTTAGATCAATAAAATTAAAAATAATGATAACAAAATTTGTCGCCCCGTCCTCGGGTAAAGCAATTTCGGTTCCATGACCTAGTCTTCAACTTACGATGAATTTTAGAAATCATTTTTTAAACTTAATGAAATAAAGTAAATTTTGTTTTTAAAATCACACAAAACTTAAATTTAAAAATGCATATAAATTTAATATTAAACCTATAAAACAAAAAATTTAGAATGGGGGGAGAAAACTAGTTTTTTAGTGTCTGCTAGCGAAAAAGACCAATCAAATTCCATTCTCGGAACTACACGAGAACAAAACAACTAACTCTAGACAGTATTTTCTTTTTAGAACATTTGAATCTCCCCACACTTTGGTAGTTGTGGTGTCGAAATTGTGATTAACTTCATTGTCAATTTCTTTTGGACCATAATCAACTTGCATATCTGTGACTTTTGCTTTAAGCCATTGGTCGGATTCCTGTGTAATATCTACAAATTCAACTAGTTTCGCCTTTTCTTTAGGTGATAGATTAGATACTAACCGGTTACATAACTTAAGGTTCCCCTTGGTTCTAGCATCGCGAATCCGTTTAATAAGTTTCTTTATTGAACTATTAATAACGGGATCGTTTAATTTGGTATCAACAACGGGGTTCTTTGTTATCAAGTCATCATTAGGTGTTACTTCATCTTCCCCACACTTAAGTGTTTTATTATTGTTAAGCACTACCGTTGGAGTTGGTAAAACAACGTGATTCTTACCAATCGTTTTTGTTGGTTCAACGGTTTTGGTTGGTGGAGATTTAGTCTTTCGAATCACAAAGGTGATCAATTTTTCATCATCACTAAGTGTCATTTTACCCTCTCTTACATCAAATAACGCCCCGGTGGACGCTAAGAATGGTCGACCTAAAATTAAAGGAATGTTTGAGTCCTCTTCTATGTCAATGACAATGAATTCGACTAGAAAAGTTAAATTACCCATTTGAACGGGTAGGTTGTCAGCAATTTCAACTGGGTGCCTAATGGTTTGATCAAAGAGTCGGACACTCATCTCTGTTGGACTTAACTCACCTATTCCTAATCTCTTATATAATGAAAGAGGCATAACACTCACACTCGCACCTAAATCTGCTAGTGCATCATACATGACACAATCACTAAGTAGACAAGGAACAATAAATTCACCCGGATCACCCAACTTGGGTGAAGGTTTTGGTGGAACTGTCTTCACCGGATTTATCTTTACGGTTTTTGTTTCTTGCACTTTCTTATTCTTCTTCTTCTTTCCAGAGGTATCACAAACTTTATTACCTATCACTTGCTCATACTCAACTCCTTTTCTTGGAAACGGGATGGGTGGTCTGTATGGTGCCACCACTGTCTTTACATACTTGGGTGGTGGTGGTGGTGTAACTTCTTCATTGTTACTCACATCGAAAACCTTCCCATCTTCTGATGATGGTTTTTCAGAATTTGTTGACACCATATTAACATTCTCATTCCGAGGATTTACTTCAGTATCACTCGATAGCTTTCCTTGTTCCCTCTCACTCATCATGCTAGCAAGAGTACCTACGTGTTTTTCTAGTTTCAAAATGGAAGCTTGTTGAGTTCTTAATGACTTATCAAACCTCTTATTTGTTTGAGTTCGAGATGTAATAAATTGTGTTTGAGATTCCATTAGCTTTGCCATAATTTCTTCCAGATTTGGCTTTTTCTCTTCGATTTGTTGTGATGGTTTATACAAGCCAGGTCTTTGTTGATTGAAAGTGTTATTTTGAGTTAGTTGGTTATTCAGACCTTGTTGGTTGTACAAGTTATTGTTGGGTCCATTTGGATTGTAAAGAATGTTTTGATTTCGATTAAAGTTTGGCCTTGGCGGTTGATAATTATTTTGATAATTATTTCCCGACCTTTGGTTTATGTAGGAAACATTCTCACGTTGTTCCATCGTTGGCTCAATGTGACAATATTTCGTTAAGTGTGGTCCACCGCATTGCTCACAACTGATTCGTATTGCGTGAATATCTTTAGTCATCTTTGCCATTCGTCTCTCGAAAGCATCTATTTTTGCGAAAACGGAATCAAAGTCATGGCTAGAATCGGCTCTAGCCGCTTTAGATGAACGAAAGATATCTTTTTCCTGGTGCCATTTATGCGAGTGGGAGGCTGTGTTATCAATGATTTTATAAGCTTCAGTTACGGTTTTCTTCATAATGGAACCACCAGCTGTTATGTCGATGTCTTTTCGTGTAGCAACGTCGCATCCTTGGTAGAATATTTGAACTATTTGATAAGTGTCTAAACCATGTTGCGGACATCCTCTCAACAACTTTCCAAATCTTGTCCACGCCTCATATAGAGTTTCATTTGGCTTTTGCGTGAACGTAACTATTTCTCCTTGAAGTCTCACGGCTTTAGATGCCGGAAAGAATTGTTTAAGAAAATTTTCAACTAACACATCCCATGTATCAATCGCCCCTTCAGGTAACGATTCTAACCAATCTTTGGCTTCTTCCTTTAAAGTCCAGGGAAATAAAATGAGATAGATCTGTTCATCCTCAACTTCTCTGATTTTGAATAGAGTACAGATCCTATTAAAGGTTCGAAGATGTTCGTTTGGATCTTCTTTTGGTGTACCACTATATTGGCATTGATTATTTACCATGTGTAGGATTTGTCCTTTGATTTCATAATCTGGCGCATTTATGTCTGGTTTAATAATGGCGTGTCCTTTGCCATGCGTGTAGCTCTCATTCGATCTTCCATACTTAGAGGTTCCGTTACTTCCATAATTGAATTTGTTGAATACGAATCACTAGAGGATTTTGATTTAACAGTTTGTAGTTCAGGAGGAATGATTAGTGTTTCAGGATCTATGAATTGTCCCTGAATATCCTCCGAATTCTCAATTGTGAGGTTGGGTTCAAAAAATGGATTATCGGAAATTTGAATTGCAGTACTTGGTCGACTAGATGACGATTCTAAAGAAAAATCAACGGCGATAATGTTGGCTAGATGTCTTGATCGAGTTACACGTGGTGAACGTTTGAAAGGTGGTGAACGTTTTGCTTGGTGCATTCACTGAATATCCTATTAGTAATAAAAGATAAAAATTATATAAGTTATCAAATTAATAAACTTTTCTGATTTTGCCCACGTTTTGAATAGCCAATAGACAACAGGTAGCCAGGACCCTTTAAATCGGAAGCCCACAACTTGCCACTAACAAATCCAATTATTACTACGAACCAGAAAATTTTGGATGTCTAACAATTTAACTGCTTAAAATAATTTTTCGTTTTGAAATTTTAGAGAAGAAATAGAAAATTCTATGTCCTAAAAACTAGAGCGTCGAGAAATAAGAAAGAAAAAGAGCGCGTCGAAAAACGTCGAACAATAAAAGGTCGAAAAATAATAATAAGAAAATAAGCGTCGAAACTTAGTATTCTAAAAACTAAATATTAAAAGTTACGTATAAAGGTATTAAAGCTTAAAGGAATTCTATATCCAAAACGGTAATAACTTAAAAGTCACTAAAATCTATTAAATATTAAAGCGATGAGCGACGTCGTAAAATTCTAAAGCACCTAAATCTTAATCTAAAGAAAAAACACTTAAGGGATTTTACGGCAAAGCCTAAAAATCTAGAAATAAAAATAACTAAGGCTAAAACTAATCTTAAAACTAATTACGAATGATAAAAATACAAATATTACGAATAAAAAGATATAAAATATAAAACTTAAAGTTGTAAAAATACAAATTTTATAAAAATATTATTTTATAAAAGTATTAATTTATTATATTAATAAAACTAATTATAACTTAAAAATACAAATTAAATAACAACTAAACTAAAGAATTATTAAAATAAACCCCAATTAGGTAATTAATAATAATAATAATTAATTAATTTAACCATAATTCGGCTGTCCTAGGTTTCAGACGTGTCAGACATTACCATGCGGTCGCATAGATTTGAAGCTTTCGGTTCATGCGATCGCATGGGCCTGAATTTCGGATCACAAATTGGGCTACTACAGTGTAGCCCGAATACTTTTTATATTATTATTTTTTTTCTGTTTTTATATTTATATAAAATATTTATATAAATTAAATAAAACTAATATTTAAAAACTAAAATAGAAATAAAAATACTTTATAATTTTATATATTTTGAACAACTCTTAAAAATATATATTTTTTGTTTTTATTTTTATATTTTTGTATTTTTAATATTTAAAACGTATTTTAAAAAAAAATTAAAACTTAATAAAAATCCTTTTTTATAGCGTTTCGCTTTCGGCGTTTTAAGAGTCCCCGGCAGCGGCGCCAAAAACTTGATGTGTGCGAGGTGTAGTACGATATAGTATTATTTTTATTACAAAATACGATAAAAATTACACAAGTTTTAATTAATTTACGGATGGAATATACCTAAACCTTGCTACAACACTTATAGGCAGTGTACCTAATCATAGAGTAGTGTAGTTTTTAGTAAGTCCGGTTCGTTCCACAGGGAGACGGCTTATTGCGTACACTATATTTTTAAATAATTATATTTGTATATATATATATATATATATATATATATATATATGTATTAGTAATATAGTAGTATTATTATTATTATAAAAAGGGGTTTTTACCGTTTAATGACCGGTTTGTCGATTTTAAATAAAGCGTACAGATAAATGACGATAATATAAATGACAGAATTTAAATTGCGATAAAATAAATTGCAGTAATTAAAATGACAGTAAATAAAGGTACGATGAAATATGAAATAAAAGTATTATGCTTATTTAAACTTCCGTAATCATGATGTTTGACGTTTTGATTTTAATTAATTGTTACCCGGATTAATTGTCCTTTGTCCTGGTTTATTTGATACCTATTTGGTTTTTGTCCATAATAGTCCAACGGTCATAATTATAAAATGCTCGTCAAATTAACCTTATTCCCGAAGTCAAATATTCCAACTAATTAGGAATTCGAACTGTAACAAGGTTTTAATACTTTGTTAATAATTACACCAGGTTATCGACTGCGTGTAATCCAAGATTTTAATACTTTGTTAACAATTACACCAATTATCCTTGTATGTAATCCACCCCTGTTTTAATGAGATATGAATATTAATTTACCCACTTGATCAGAATGAATAATCAATTACCCAACCCGAATAATTAATTAAATGATCGTAAAAAGATATCGTATAAACGTCACTAAATAGGACATACATAATCATTTTAATAATTATTAGATTAACTAATTTGAAGATAGGTTCGACAGATTCTAATGAGTTGTCATTCGATTAGACAATAACCCATATCTATTAATAGTAAATAGTCCAATGTCCACAATTGTCGGTCTTTTGTCCAAACCTTAATTATGGTACAAAATCTAATAACTCCATCTTAATATTTAGTCTAACATCACGATTACTTTGGCTCAAATAAGAATAATAATAACTTAGTTACGATACATTAATTTAAAAAGGAAGAACATAGCTTACAGTGGTGATTAATCGCGTAGCGTTGCACGGACAGAATCTCGACTTAAAACCCGTGAAACATTCTTAAAATAACCTTATTATTATTAACTTAAAATTAAAATTATATTATAAATATATATATATATATATATATATATATATATATATATATATATATATATATATATATATATATATATATATATATATATATATATATATATATATTTAAGTTACATAGAAAGGAAAAGAAAAAGGTATGTTTACTCGTCTAAAAATGTTGAATTTATAGGACCTGGCCAGGAATATGGCTTCATGCGATCGCATGAATAATGGTCTTCCTGGCCATGCGATCGCATTGCCAGCTGGATCAGGCCACCTACTTTTGTATTCTAGTTTTACCGACGTTTTATTATATAATATATATATATATATATATATATATATATATAATTTTAAGAATTATTTATATATTATATTATATTATATTTATGTGCATAGTGGATTTGTAATTTTAGCTCCGTTGCGTCGCGCGTTGATAGTTGGTTCATGTCCCAGTTCTGGATTTTCAGACGTTCTTTCGTACGCGGAGATATCTTGTACTTTGAGTTTCGCGACTTGTACTCTTGTCATTTTTAGACGTTTCTCATCAATAAATTGAACCACTTGAATTATATCTTGTACATTTGAGCTTTTTGGTCATTTACGTCTTCAAATCGTTGTTTTCTTCTTTTGTCTTCGCACTTATTTATTTAAATGAATATTACATAAAAATAGAACAATTATAACTAAAAGCTTTACATATTGGAAGGATATTGTGCCTAAATATATGTTCATTTGGAGCACTATCAAATATCCCCACACTTGAGCGTTGCTTGTCCTCAAGCAATACAGAATTTGAAATTAAATCACACTTCACTCGAATCACTTTTTTTTATTCTCACACTTTATACATCCATGATGTTGATACGGCGGTATAAACAATGATAGTAACGATGTGGTTTACAGTCCCACATGACTATGAAAATTTAGATCCTTTAAGGAAATTGGATCTTTATGAAAACATTTGATTTTTTAAAAATTCATTCAAGCTTTTACCCTAGATAAGTTTTACGGAATAACCCTTCACCGGTGTTTGCAAAAATGTTTTTGTGGGTTGTGTGGGCTTCAGATTTTAAAATTTTAGTTCAAAAATTGTGTTTTTGTGTCACCCACTTGCTGACCTTGTATTAGGAAAGCACACGTCCAGTATACTTGTTCCGTATATTACCTTTCGGTAAACTACCGTCCGGTTGTAAAGGAAAGCGATGAACAAGCAACTGTTAAGGCAATGTCCCATGACATGCTTTTGATTATGGTCTATAACGTGTCGGATGCAATTACTATCCTTTATATGAGCAATAGTAAAGATTACCCTATAGTTTTTCGATCTGGCACAAGGTCCTTTCTTCGACCATGCTATGCAACCACCGTTCTTACGGTTGACACCTGATTTGGTTCAGGTGACCTAATGAATTCTAGTGAATTCTCATGATTTTACGTTCAATGGTAATGAACTTAATGAAAATAGGTTTTCAGAAAACAAATCGGTTTTATTTTGATCAAAATATTTTCTCGTTCAAGCTCAAGTTTAGATATCATCGAATTCCATGAGTTTGTAATTCTCAATCTTTAAAGTCAATCACAAGGATTGAGTAATATCAGGCTTAAAAGCTGATTTTTAATCTTTAAGGAGATTATCCTTTCTGGGGGTCTGATTCATTAGTCTTGTCAAGCTAATTTGCACGGCGCCCTCCCCATTTTACGAGACAGATCCTCTCATGGTTAGGATTAGTCTGACCACTTGGCGACCCTGTTTGATGCTGAGGTCCGTGGATTTCCTGCTGATTTTAGAGATGACTTTTCTAGATTTTTCGTCAACCTACAGCTGGTCTGGACGTCAACTTCCTGACCTAAATCAAGAAGCGCGTGTCTTTTTCGGAAGACTTTACTTCCTTTTTAATGATGGAATTGATTCATCGTGCAGATCCATCTTTCTTTCAAATATATTACAGTAAATTAGGTAAAACTGATTAAAATCGTCCAAAACAAAAGTACATGTAATAATCTTTTACAAACATATGTGATATGTGTTTTAAATAACTTGGTAAATTCTTCCCACACTTAGCTTTTATTTATTTTTTTCTTTGCATTTTTATTCTCCTTTATTCCATTTCAAATGAATTCTAACGTTTTGGGTTGTTTCTCCATTTATGTTCTCTCTGAGTTAACAATAATTTCGGCATTAACACCTAGTTTTATCGTTCATAAATATGTATAAACATGATTTTGAATTCATTTAGTTGAAATTTTTTCAAATTTTCACAAAATTTGGCAATTAAACTAAGTGTAAACCTGAGAGAATTTATAACCCTTCCCCACACTTGAGATCATGCAATGCCCTCATTTGCATGAAATCAGACTATAATTATAAATTCATGAGGGTGATTAGTGTAGAAAAGTGATTAAAAATACCCAGTTTGTAATTACTAAGGTCGTCGAATGATAGATGGCACGCCTCATCGTTCATTCCTTTTGTTGTAATTTCACATATGTTTTACGTCTTATCGTCAAAATTAGTAGCTTTTGCTGAACTTTAATGTCAGTCTTTGAAAATGCGCTGTTTTATCCTGTTTTGTACATAAGATAAACTACAAACATATATATATATATATATATATATATATATATATATATATATATATATATATATATATATATATATATATATATATATATATACATACATTTATAAAACCTTTATATATTAAAACAATTTAAATGAATAATTTTTTAAAATTTTGTTTCCTTTTACTTTAGGTAGTTTCGGTATGTTTACCTAGTCCGTCCCTCGACAAAATTTAAAATTTATCGTTTTTAAAGCGATTGTTTTAAAAGCAAAGATTTTTTTTGGGTTTTTTAATTTTTTTGGTATACTTTAGATCAATAAAATTAAAAATAATGATAACAAAATTTGTCGCCCCGTCCTCGGGTAAAGCAATTTCGGTTCCATGACCTAGTCTTCAACTTACGATGAATTTTAGAAATCATTTTTTAAACTTAATGAAATAAAGTAAATTTTGTTTTTAAAATCACACAAAACTTAAATTTAAAAATGCATATAAATTTAATATTAAACCTATAAAACAAAAAATTTAGAATGGGGGGAGAAAACTAGTTCTTTAGTGTCTGCTAGAGGAAAAGAACAATCAGATTCCATTCTCGGAACTGCACGAGAACAAAACAACTAACTCTAGACAGTATTTTCTTTTTAGAACATTTGAATCTCCCCACACTTAGGTAGTTGTGGTGTCGAAATTGTGATTAACTTCATTGTCAATTTCTTTTGGACCATAATCAACTTGCATATCTGTGACTTTTGCTTTAAGCCATTGGTCGGATTCCTGTGTAATATCTACAAATTCAACTAGTTTCGCCTTTTCTTTAGGCGATAGATTAGATACTAACTGGTTACATAACTTAAGGTTCTCCTTGGTTCTAGCATCGCGAATCCGTTTAATAAGTTTCTTCATTGAACTATTAATAACGGGATCGTTTAATTTCGTATCAACAACGGGGTTCTTTGTTATCAAGTCATCATTAGGTGTTACTTCATCTTCCCCACACTTAGGCGTTTTATTATTGTTAAGCACTACCGTTGGAGTTGGTAAAACAACATGATTCTTACCAATCGTTTTTGTTGGTTCAACGGTTTTGGTTGGTGGAGATTTAGTCTTTCGAATCACAAAGGTGATCGATTTTTCACCATCGCTAAGTGTCATTTTACCCTCTCTTACATTAAAATAACGTCCCGGTGGACGCTAAGAATGGTCAACCTAAAATTAAAGGAATGTTTGAGTCCTCTTCTATGTCAATGACAATGAATTTGACTAGAAAAGTTAAATTACCCACTTGAACGGGTAGGTTGTCAGCAATTCCAACTGGGTGCCTAATGTTTTGATCAAAGAGTCAGACACTCATCTCTGTTGGACTTAAATCACCTACTCCTAATCTCTTATATAATGAAAGAGGCATAACACTCACACTCGCACCTAAATCTGCTAGTGCATCATACATGACACAATCACTAAGTAGACAAGGAACAATAAATTCACCCGGATCACCCAACTTGGGTGGAGGTTTTGGTGGAACTGTCTTCACCGGGTTTATCTTTACGATTTTTGTTTCTTGCACTTTCTTATTCTTCTTCTTCTTTCCAGAGGTATCACAAACTTTATTACCTATCACTTGCTCATACTCAACTCCTTTTATTGGAAACGGGATGGGTGGTCTGTATGGTGCCACCACTGTCTTTACATACTTGGGTGGTGGTGGTGGTGTAACTTCTTCATTGTTACTCACATCGAAAACCTTCCCATCTTCTGATGATGGTTTTTCAGAATTTATTGACGCCATATTAACATTCTCATTCCGAGAATTTACTTCAGTATCACTCGGTAGCTTTCCTTGTTTCCTCTCACTCATCATGCTAGCAAGAGTACCTACGTGTTTTTCTAGATTCAAAATGAAAGCTTGTTGAGTTCTTAATGACTGATCAAACCTCTCATTTGTTTGAGTTTGAGATGTAATAAATTGTCTTTGAGATTCCACTAGCTTTGCCATCATTTCTTCCAGATTTGGATTTTTCTCTTCGATTTGTTGTGATGGTTTATACAAGCCAGGTCTTTGTTGATTGAAAGTGTTATTTTGAGTTGGTTGGTTATTCAGACCTTGTTGGTTGTATAAGTTATTGTTGGGTCCATTTGGATTGTAAAGAATGTTTTGATTTCGATTAAAGTTTGGCCTTGGCGGTTGATAATTATTTCCCGACCTTTGGTTTATGTAGGAAACATTCTCATGTGGTTCCATCGTTGGCTGAATGTGACAATCTTTTGTTAAGTGTGGTCCACCGCATTGCTCACAACTGATTCGTATTGCGTGAATATCTTTAGTCATCTTTTCCATTCGTCTCTCGAAAGCATCTATTTTTGCGGAAACGGAATCAAAGTCATGGCTAGAATCGGCTCTAGCCGCTTTAGATGAACGAAAGATATCTTTTTCCTGGTGCCATTCATGCGAGTGGGAGGCTGTGTTATCAATGATTTTGTAAGCTTCAGTTACAGTTTTCTTCATAATGGAACCACCAGCTGTTATGTCGATGTCTTTTCGTGTAGCAACGTCGCATCCTTGGTAGAATATTTGAAATATTTGATAAGTGTCTAAACCATGTTGCGGACATCCTCTCAACAACTTTCCAAATCTTGTCCACGCCTCATATAGAGTTTCATTTGGCTTTTACGTGAACGTAACTATTTCTCCTTGAAGTCTCACGGCTTTAGATGTCGGAAAGAATTGTTTAAGAAATTTTTCAACTAACACATCCCATGTATCAATCGCCCCTTCAGGTAACAATTCTAACCAATCTTTGGCTTCTTCCTTTAAAGTCCAGGGAAATAACATGAGATAAATCTGTTCATCCTAAACTTCTCTGATTTTGAATAGAGTACAGATCCTATTAAAGGTTCGAAGATGTTCGTTTGGATCTTCTTTTGGCGTACCACTATATTGGCATTGATTAGTTACCATTTGTAGGATTTGTCCTTTGATTTCATAATCTGGCGCATTAATGTCTGGTTTAATAATGGCGTGTCCTTGGCCAGTGCGTGTAGCTCTCATTCGATCTTCCATACTTAGAGGTTCCGTTACTTCCATAATTGAATTTGTTGAATACGAATCACTAGAGGATTCTGATTTAACAGTTTGTAGTTCAGGAGGAATGATTAGTGTTTTAGGATCTATGAATTGTCCCTGAATATCCTCCGAATTCTCAATTGTGAGGTTGGGTTCAAAAAATGGATTATCGAAAATTTGAATTGCAGTACTTGGTTGACTAGATGACGATTCTAAAGAAAAATCAACGACGATAATGTTGGCTAGATGTCTTGATCGAGTTACAGGTGGTGAACGTATGAAAGGTGGTGAACGTTTTGCTCGGTGCATTCACTGAATATCCTATTAGTTATAAAAGATAAAAATTATATAAGTTATCAAATTAATAAACTTTTCTGATTTTGCCCACGTTTTGAATAGCCAATAGACAGCAGGTAGCCAGGACCCTTTAAATCGGAAGCCCACAACTCGCCACTAACAAATCCAACTATTACTACGAACCAGAAAATTTTGGATGTCTATCAATATAACTGCTTAAAATAATTTTTAGTTTTGAAATTTTAGAGAAGAAATAGAAAATTCTATGTCCTAAAAACTAGAGCGCCGAGAAATAAGAAAGAAAAAGAGCGCGTGGAAAAACGTCGAACAATAAAAGGTCGAAAAATAATAATAAGAAAATAAGCGTCGAAACTTAGTATTCTAAAAACTAAATATTAAAAGTTACGTCTAAAGGTATTAAAGCTTAAAGGAATTCTATATCCAAAACGGTAATAACTTAAAAGTCACTAAAATCTATTAAATATTAAAGCGATGAGCGACGTCGTAAAATTCTAAAGCACCTAAATCTTAATCTAAAGAAAAAGCACTTAAGGGATTTTACGGCAAAGCCTAAAAATCTAGAAATAAAAATAACTAAAGCTAAAACTAATCTTAAAACTAATTACGAACGATAAAAAATACAAATATTACGAATAAAAAGATATAAAATATAAAACTTAAAGTTGTAAAAATACAATTTTTATAAAAATATTATTTTTATATTATTATTTTAGAAAAGTATTAATTTATTATATTAATAAAACTAATTATAACTTAAAAATACAAATTAAATAACAACTAAACTAAATTATTATTAAAATAAACCCTAATTAGGTAATTAATAATAATAATAATTAATTAATTTAACCCTAATTCGGATGTCCTAGGTTTCAGACGTGTCAGACATTACCACGCGGTCGCATGGATTTGAAGCTTTCGGTTCATGCGATCGCATGGGCCTGAATTTCGGATCACAAATTGGGCTGCTACAGTGTAGCTCGAATACTTTTTATAATTTTTTTTTCTGTTTTTATATTTATATAAAATATTTATATAAATTAAATAAAACTTATATTTAAAAACTAAACTATAAATAAAAATACTTTATAATTTTATATATTTTGAACAACTCTTAAAAATATATATATTTTGTTTTTATTTTTATATTTTTGTATTTTTAATATTTAAAATGTATTTAAAAAAAATTAAAACTTAATAAAAATCCTTTTTTTTATAGCGTTTCGCCTTCGGCGTTTTAAGAGTCCCCGGCAGCGGCGCCAAAAACCTGATGTGTGCGAGGTGTAGTACGAAATAGTATTATTTTTATTACAAAATACGATACAAATTACACAAGTTTTAATTAATTTACGGATGAAATATACATAAACCTTGCTACAACACTTATAGGCAGTGTACCTAATCGTAGAGTAGTGTAGTTTTTAGTAAGTCCGATTCGTTCCACAGGGAGACGACTTATTGCGTACACTATATTTTTAAACAATTATATTTGTATATATATATGTATTAGTAATATAGTAGTATTATTATTATTATAAAAAGGGGTTTTTACCGTTTAATGACCGGTTTGTCGATTTTAAATAAAGCGTAAAGATAAATGACGATAATATAAATGACAGAATTTAAATTGCGATAAAATAAATTGCAGTAATTAAAATGACAGTAAAGAAAGGTACGATGAAATATGAAATAAAAGTATTATGCTTATTTAAACTTTCGTAATCATGATGTTTGACGTTTTGATTTTAATTAATTGTTACCCGGGTTAATTGTCCTTTGTCCTGGTTTATTTGATACCTATTTAGTTTTTGTCCATAATAGTCCATCGGTCATAATTATAAAATGCTCGCCAAATTAACCTTATTCCCGAAGTCAAATATTCCAACTAATTAGGGATTCGAACTGTAACAAGGTTTTAATACTTTGTTAATAATTACACCAGGTTATCGACTGCGTGTAATCCAAGGTTTTAATACTTTGTTAACAATTACACCAATTATCCTTGTATGTAATCCACTCATGTTTTAATGAGATATGAATATTAATTTACCCACTTGATCAGAATGAATAATCAATCACCCAACCCGAATAATTAATTAAATGATCGTAAAAGATGTCGTATAAACGTCACTAAATAGGACATACATAATCATTTTAATAATTATTAGATTAACTAATTTGATGATAGGTTCGACAGATTCTAATGAGTTGTCATTCGATTAGACAATACCCCCTATCTATTAATAGTCAATAGTCCAATGTCCACAAGTGTCGGTCTTTTGTCCAAACTTTAATTATGGTACAAAATCTAATAACCCCATCTTAATATTTAGTCTAACATCACGATTACTTCGGCTCAAATAAGCATAATAATAACTTAGTTACGATACATTAATTTAAAAAGGAAGAACATAGCTTACAGTGGTGATTAATCGCGTAGCGTTGCACGGACAGAATTTTGACTTAAAACCCGTAAAACATTCTTAAAATAACCTTATTATTATTAACTTAAAATTAAAATTATATTATAAATATATATATATTTACGTTACATAGAAAGGAAAAGAAAAAGGTATGTTTACTCGTCGAAAAATGCTGAATTTATAGGACCTGGCCAGGAATCTGGCTTCATGCGATCGCATGAATAATGGTCTTTCTGGCCATGTGATCGCATGGCCAGCTAGATCAGGCCACTTACTTTTGTTTTCTAGTTTTTCCGACGTTTTATTATATAATATATATATATATATATAAATATATATATATATATATATATATATATATATATATATATATATATATATATATATATATATATATAATTTTAAGAATTATTTATATATTATATTATATTTATGTGCATAGTTGACTTGTAATTTTAGCTCCGCTGCGTCGCGCGTTGATAGTTGGTTCATGTCCCGGTTCCGGATTTTCGGACGTTCTTTCGTACGCGGAGATATCTTGTACTTTGCGTTTCGCGACTTGTACACTTGTCATTTTTAGACGTTTCTCATCAATAAATTGAACCACTTGAATTATATATTGTACATTTGAGCTTTTTGGTCATTTACGACTTCAAATCGTCGTTTTCTTCTTTTGTCTTCGCACTTATTTATTTAAATGAATATTACATAAAAATAGAACAATTACAACTAAAAGCTTTACATATTGGAAGGATATTGTGCCTAAATATATGTTCATTTGGAGCACTATCAACGTTCAAAACGGACACTTTTTAAAAAAACACTTAAGACAACGACATCTAAAACGGCTCTTAAGACATGAGCCTTTTTTCCCTCTTTAAATACACAACGCTACGTTAAATATGAACACACAGACCGAAAGCCCCCGCCGCATCGCGCGGGCCGGATCCGGACTAGTTATAAAGAAAGGCACAATAACAACAAAATCGTTAATAATTCACGAATTTTTTTTTCCGGCAGTAAAAAATGTTTTATTATATTTAAACGTGTAGTTATCTTATATACGTGATGATGTAGCGTGAGGGTACGAAATAGTATTATTTTTAATACAAAATACTACAAAATATGACACAAATTTTATTAATTTACGGATGGGATATACCTAAACCTTGCTACAACACTATAGGCAGTGTACCTAATCGTAGAGTAGTGTAGTTTTTAGTAAGTCCGGTTCGTTCCACAGGGAGCTAGTGATTACGTACTATATTTTTATAAAACTATATTTATATAAATATATATATATAAGTAGTAATATTATTATAAAAGGGGGTTTTTTACCGTTTAATGACCGGTTTGTCGATTTTATATTTTTAAGCGTAAAGATAAATGACAATAATTAAAGTGCGTAAAATATATAAATGACGATAAATAAAATAACAATAAATAAAATTGCGATAGAATATGAAATAAAAGGATTATGCTTATTTAAACTTCCGTAATCATGATGTTTAACGTTTTGATTTTAATTAATTGTTACTCGGATTAATTGTCCTTTGTCATGGTTTATTTGATACCTATCTGATTTTTATCCATAATAGTCCATCGGTCATAAATATAAAGTGCGAGTGTCCTCGTCAAATTACCCTTATACCCGAAGTCAAATATTCCAACTAATTAAGGATTTAAACTGTGACGCAGTTATCACTTCTGTCAACAATTACACCAGTTATCACTGTATGTAATCTACCCCTGTTTTGATTAGATATGAATATTAATTTACCCACTTGATCAGTTTGAATAATCAATTACCCAACCCGAATAATTAATTAAATGATTATAATAGATTCCATATGAACGTCACTAAATAGGACAACCATAATCATTATTAATTATTAGGATAATTAATTTGAAGATAGGTTCGACAGACTCCAATGAGTTGTCACTCAATTAGACAATACCCCCCATCTATTAATAGTCAATAGTCCAATTTCCACAAGTGTCGGTCTTTTGCCCAAACCTTAATTATGGTACAAAATCCAATAACCCCGTCTTAATATTTAGTCAAACATCACGATTACTTCGGCTCAAATAAGCATAATAATAACTTAGTTACGAGACATTAAATTAAAAAGGAAGAACATAGCTTACAGTGATGATTAATCGCGTAGCGTTGCACAGACAGAATTTCGACTTAAAACCCGTAAAACATTTCTTACAATAACCCAACTAAACCATAACTTTATTATTAAAATTAACTTATATTAAAATTATAATATAAATATATATTACATATTACAGAAGAGAGAAAGAAATATGAAGAAAGGTGTATTTTTTCATTACTCCGTGAATTCCATTTTATAGGCAATTGGTGATTTGAAATTTTCACTTATGACCCCTTAACTATGCTCAATTAACAACTTTTTATTATTTATTATTATTCTTATTATGAATTATTTAAATATTATATTATATTCTTGAGCATAGTTAACTTGTAATTTTAGCTCCGTTGCGTCGAGCGTTGAAAGTTGGTTCATGTCTCGGTTCCGGATTTTCTAACGCCTTTTCGTATAATTTAATATCTTGTACTTTGCATTTTGCGGCTTGTACTTTTGTAATTTTGAGACGTTTCTCATCAATATATTGAACCACTTGGAGTGTAACTTGTACGTTTGACCATTTTGGACATTTTGGTCTTTCAAATCTTCGTTTTTGTCTTTAAATCTTCATTTTCGAGCGATTTGCGTCTTTCGTCTTCGCACTTATTTATTTAACTATTACAACTAAAAATAAGGAAATTACATTTAAAAACTTTACATATTGGAACGATATTGCTACTAAATATATGTTCATTTGGAGCACTATCAAATATCCCCACACTTGAACGTTGCTTGTCCTCAAGCAATACAGTCTTGAAACAATATAATACATCACACGAGTCACTTCTTTATCCTTCACACTTTGTATATCAGTGATTTTGATATAGCGGTATAAACAATGACAGTAACGATGGTTAAAGGTGGGTGTGTCATCCACAGTTGCCTCGGGTTTAGGTCAACGACACTTGCAATCAAATAGCCGATTTACTTTCGGTTTCCAAAGCAAAGTGCACATTTGAAAGGTGGTTTACAGTCCCACATGACTATGAAAATGTAGATCCTTAAGGAAATTGGATCTTTATGAAAACATTTGATCTTTTTGAAAATTTAATCTAGCTTTTACCCTAGATAAGTTTTCCGGAATAACCTTCACCGGTGTTTGCAAAATATTTTTTTGTGGGTTGTGTGGGTTTCAGATTTGAAAATTTTAGCTCAACACTTGTGGTTTTGTGTTATCCACTTGCTAACCTTGTATTGGGAAAGCAACACGTCCAGTTTACTTGTTCCGTATATTACCTTTCGGTAAACTACCGTCCTGTTGTAAAGGAAAGCGATGAACAAGAAACTGTTAAGGCAATGTCTAATGACATGCATATGATTATGGTCTTAAAACGTGTCGGATGCTAGTACTATCCTTTGTAGGAGCAATAGTAAAGATCATCCTATGATTTTTCGGTCTGGCACAAGGTCCTGTCTCCGACCATGCTATGCAACCACCGTTTCTTACGGTTGACACCCGATTTGGTTCAGGTGACCTAATGAATTCTGATGAATTCTCAGGATTTTACGTTCAATGGTAATGAACGCATTGAAAATAGGTTTTCAGAAAACAAATCGGTTTTATTTTTGATCAAAATATTTTCTCGTTCAAGCTCGAGTTTAGATATCATTGAATTCCATGAGTTTGTAATTCTCAATCTTTAAGGTCAATCTCTAGGATTGAGTAATATTAGTCTTAAAAGCTGATTTTTGATCTTTAAGGAGATTATCCTTTCTAGGGATTTGATTCATTAGTCTTATCAAGCTAATTTGCACGGTGCCCCCCCCATTATGCGAGATAAATCCTTCTCATGGTTAGGATAAATCTGACCACATGGCGACCCTGTTTGATGCTGAGGTCCGTGGATTTTCTGCTGATTTTAGAGATGACTTTTCTAGATTTTTCGTCAACCTACAGCTGGTCTGAACGACAACTTCATGACCTAAATCAAGAAGCGCGTTTCTTTTTCGGAAGACTTTACTTCCTTTTAATGATGGAATTGATTCATCGTGTAGATCCATCTTTCTTACAGTAAATCGGGTAAACCAGTTAATTTAGTCCAAAGTAAAAGCACCTGCAATAACTTTACAAAAACATGTGATAGATAGTTTTTAATTGAATAACTTGGTACATTCTCCCCACACTTGGCTTTTTTCATGCGTCTTTTTATATCTTAATAAATAAATTCAAGCGTTTTAGTTGTTTCTCAATTTATGTCCTTTCCGAGGTAACAATAATTTCGGCATTAACACCTAGTTTTATCGTTCATAAATATGTATAAACATGATTTTGAATTCATTTAGTTAAAAAATTTTAAAATTTTCATAATATTTAGAAAATAAGCCAAGTATAAACCCGAGAGAATTTATAACCCTTCCCCACACTTGAGATCATGCAATGCCCTCATTTGCATGAAATCAGACTATAATTATAAATTCATGAGGGTGATTAGTGTAGGAAAGTGATTAAAAATACCCAGTTTGTAATTACAAAGCTCGTTGAATGATAGATGGCGCGCCTCATCGTTCATTCCTTCATTTATTATATCACATTTGTTGTTTTGCATCTTGTCGTCAAAATCAGTAGCTTTTGCTGAACTTAATGTTAGTCTTTGAAAGTGCGTTGTTTTACCCTGTTGTTTACATGATAAAATACAAACATATATACATATTTTTAAAGTTGGGTATATTACCCCACGTTCAAAAATTTATAAAATCAAATATTTTTTTTTGCATACTTTAAATCAATAAAATTAAAAATAATGATCACAAAATTTTTCGCCCCGCCCTCGGGTAAAGTAATTTCGGCTCAACGACCTAGTCTTCAACTCACGACGAATTTTAGAAATCATTTTTTTTCAACTTAATGAAATAAAGTAAATTTTTGTTTTTAAATTCACACAAAACTTAAAAAGAAAACATATTAATTTCATATAAAACCTAAAAAACAAAAAAAATTCAGGATGGGGGGAGAAAACTAGTTTTTTAGTGTCTGCTAGTGGAAAAGACCAATCGGATTCCATTCTCGGAACTACACGAGAACAGAACAACTAACTCCAAACAGCATTTTCTTTTTAGAATATTTGAATCTCCTCACACTTAGGTAGATGTGGTGTCGAAATTGTGATTAAATTCATCGTCAATTTCTCTTGGACCATAATCAACTTGCATATCTGTGACTTTTGCTTTAAGCCAGTGACCAGCTTTTTCCGTAATATCCACAAATTCAACTAGCTTCGCCTTTTCTTTAGGCGACAGATTGGATACTAACCGGTTATATAACTTAAAGTTTCCCTTACTTTTAGCATCAATAACCCGTTTAAAAAGTTTCTTCATTGAACTGTTAATAACGGGGTCATTTAATTTCGTATTAACTATGGGGTTCTTTATTATCAAGTCATCATTAGGTGTTACTTCATTTTCCCCACACTTAGGTGTTCTATTATTGTTAAGCATTACCGTTGGATTTGGTAAAACAACATGGTTCTTACCAATCGTTTTTGTCGGTTCAACGGTTTTGGTTTGTGGATATTTAGACTTTCGAATCATAAAGGTGATCGATTTCTCATCATTACTAAGTGTCATTCTACCCCTTCTTACATCAAATAACGCCCCGGTGGACGCTAAGAATGGTCGACCTAAAATTAGAGGAACGTTTGAGTCCTCTTCTATGTCAATGACAATGAATTCGACTAGAAAGGTTAAATTACCTACTTGAACGGGTAGGTTGTCAGCAATTCCAACTGGGTGCTTAATGGTTTGATCAAGGAGTCGAACACTCATATCCGTTGGAGTTAACTCACCTACACCTAATCTCTTATATAATGAAAGAGGCATAACACTCACACTTGAACCTAAATCTGCTAGTGCATCATACATGACACAGTCACTAAGTAGACAAGGAATAATAAATTCACCCGGATCACCTACCCTAGGTGGAGGATTTGGTGGAACTGTCTTCACCGGGTTTACTTCTACTGTTTTTGTTTCTTGCATTTTTTTATTCTTCTTCTTCTTCTTTCCAGAGGTATCACAAACTTTATTACCTATTACTTGCTCATACTCAACTCCTTTTCTTGGAAACGGGATGGGTGGTCTGTATGGTGCCACCACTGGCTTTACATACTCGGGTGGTGGTGGTGGTGTAACTTCTTCATTGTTACTTACATCTAAAACCTCCCCATCTTCTGATGCTGGTTTTTCAGAATTTGTTGAAACCATATTAACATTTTCATTCCGAGGATTTACTTCAATATTACTCGGTAGCTTTCCTTGTTTCCTTTCACTCATCAATCTAACAAGAGTACCTACTTGTTTTTCTAGATTCAAAATAGAAGCTTGTTGAGTTCTAAATGACTGATCAAACCTCTCATTCGTTTGAGTTTGAGTTTCAATAAATTGTGTTTGAGATTCAACTAGCTTAAATACCACTTCTTCCAGATTTGACTTTTTCTCTTCGGTTTGTTGTGGTGGTTTATACAAGTCAGGTCTTTGTTGATTGAAAGTGTTGTTTTGAGTTGGTTGGTTATTCGGACCTTGTTGGTTATACGAGTTATTGTCGGGTCCTTTTGGATTGTAAAGAATGTTTTGATTTCGATTGAAGTTTGGCCTTGGCGGTTGATAATTATTCTGATAACTATTTTCCAGCCTTTGGTTCATGTAGACAACATTCTCACGTTGTTCCATCGTTTGTTCAATGTGACAGTCTTTCATTAAGTGTGGTCCACCGCATTGCTCACAACTGATTCGTATTGCGTGAATATCTTTATTCATCTTTTCCATTCGTCTCTCGAAAGCATCTATTTTTGCGGAAACGGAATCAAAGTTATGGCTAGAATCGGCTCTAGCCGCTTTAGATGAACGATATATATCTTTCTCTTGGTGCCACTCATGAGAGTGGGAGGCTGTGTTATCAATAATTTTGTAAGCTTCAGTTGCGGTTTTCTTCATAATGGAACCACCAGCTGTTATGTCGATGTCTTTTCGTGTAGCAACGTTAACACCTTGGTAGAATATTTGTACTATTTGATAAGTGTCTAAACCGTGTTGAGGACATCCTCTCAACAACTTTCCAAATCTTGTCCACGCCTCATATAGAGTTTCATTTGACTTTTGTGTGAACGTAACAATTTCTCCTTGAAGTCTCACGGCTTTAGATGCCGGAAAGAATCTTTTAAGAAATTTCTCAACTAAAACATCCCATGTGTCAATCGCCCCTTCAGGTAACGATTCTAACCAATCTTTAGCTTCTCCCTTTAAAGTCCAGGGAAACAACATGAGATAGATCTGTTCATCCTCAACTTCTCGGATTTTGAATAGTGTACAGATCCTATTAAACGTACGAAGATGTTCGTTTGGATCTTCCTTCGGCGCACCACTATATTGGCACTGATTAGTTACCATGTGTAGGATTTGTCCTTTGATTTCATAATCTGGCGCATTAATGTCTGGCTTAATAATGGCGTGACCTTGGCCCGTGCGTGTGGCTCTCATTCGGTCTTCCATACTTAGAGGTTCCAGATTTTCCATAATTGAATTTGTTGAATACGAATCACTAGAAGATTCTGATTTAATGGTTTGTGGTTCAGGAGGAATGATTAGTGGTTCTGGATCTTGGAATTGTCCCTGAATATTCTCCGGATTCTCAATTGTGAGGTCGGGTTCAAAAGATGGATTATCGGAAATTTGAGTTGGAGTTCTTGGTCGACTAGATGATGATTCTAAAGAAAAATCAATGGCGACAATATTGGCTAGATGTCTTGATCGAGTTATAGGTGGTGAACGTATGAAAGGTGGTGAACGTTTTACTCGGTGCATTCACTGAATATCCTATTAGTTTTTAAAAGGAAAGAAAAATTATATAAGTTATCCAATTAATAGACTTTTCTGATTTTGCCCACGTTTCGAATAGCCAAAAGATGCAGCAGAGGGGCAGAATTCGTTTGGTCTCAATATAATTGAGTACTGTTTGGCTCCAATAACCCGGTCCACGTACAAATCCAACTATTACTACGAACCAGAAAATTTTGATGTCTATCAATTTAACCACTTAAAATAAATTTTCGTAATTTTAAGAAATTTAGATAAGAGGTAGAATAAAAATCTTATCCTAAAACTAGAATAGCGAGAAATAAGAAAGAAAAAAAAAACGCGTCGAAAAAAGTCGAAAAATAGAAGGTCGAAAAATAGGCGTCGAAAAATAAAAATAAGAAAGCAGCGCGAAAAACGGCGTCGCAAAATTCTAAAGCACATAAATCTTAGTCTAAGGAATAAGCACTTAAAGGATTTTACGGTAAACCTAAAAATTCTAGAAATAAAAATAACTATGGCAAAACTAAACTTAATACTAAAAATTGTAACTAGAGTCTAAAAATCTAAAGGTAATAAAAAAAACTTTTTTTTTTAATTTTTTTTTATATTTCGTTTTTTAAGGATTTTAAATTTTTTTTTTTTTAAATTTTTTTTATATATATATTTTTTTAAAA
Source organism: Rutidosis leptorrhynchoides (assembly GCF_046630445.1). NCBI lineage: Eukaryota > Viridiplantae > Streptophyta > Magnoliopsida > Asterales > Asteraceae > Rutidosis > Rutidosis leptorrhynchoides. The sequence goes on from NC_092339.1 coordinate 359,614,805, forward strand.
CTTTTTTTTTTTTAAATTTTTCTTAAAAAAAACTATTTTTTTACAATTTTTTTTAAAACTAATTTAAAAAAAAAAAACGATTTTTTTTCTTTAAAAAACGATTTTTTTTTACACAAATTTTTTTTTTTAAAACGAAATTTTTTTTAAAAAAAAAAACGATTTTTTTTACCCAATTTTTTTTAAAGGAATTAATAATTTTTTTATTATTATTATTTTTTTTTCAAAACTTTTTTTTTTAACTCATTTACTATTCATGAATAGTAAATGAAAAGAAATTAATTAATTTACTATTAACATGAAAGCGACATGATAGAAATTATTAATTGCAAGTTACATAATATACCCCTGAAATATTTAATAAATACGACTTTTTAAAACTTTACGATTCAAAATAGTAAAGGAAAGAAATTAATTAATTTACTATTCACATAAAAGCGACATTGTAGAAATTATTAATTATAACTTACATAATATACCCCTGAAATATTTAATAAATACGACTTTTTAAAACTTTTAAAACTTTTACGTATCGATTCTAAAATATTATTATATTATTATATTTTATTTCAATATTATTATATTATTATATTTATTAAATTATTATATTTAAATTAATATATCTTTAATCAATCAAAAACTAAAAAAAAAACTTAAATACCCCGTGAAAACACAAAAAGTGTCCCCGAAATTACTTTTTTTTATAACTATATTTTTACAGATATAAATTAAAAATATAGCGTTTTAGCGCTCCCCGGCAGCGGCGCCAAAAACTTGATGATGTAGCTTGAGGGTACGAAATAGTATTATTTTTAATTTTAATACAAAATACTACAAAATATGACACAAGTTTTATTAATTTACGGATGGGATATACCTAAACCTTGCTACAACACTATAGGCAGTGTACCTAATCGTAGAGTAGTGTAGTTTTTAGTAAGTCCGGTTCGTTCCACAGGGAGCTAGTGATTACGTACTATATTTTTATAAAACTATATTTATATAAATATATATATATATATATATATATATATATATATATATATATATATATATATATATATATATATATATATATATATATATATATATATATATATATATATATATATATAAGTAGTAATATTATTATAAAAGGGGTTTTTTTACCGTTTAATGACCGGTTTGTCGATTTTATATTTTTAACCGTAAAGATAAATGACAATAATTAAAGTGCGTAAAATATATAAATGACGATAAATAAAATAACAATAAATAAAATTGCGATAGAATATGAAATAAAAGGATTATGCTTATTTAAACTTCCGTAATCATGATGTTTAACGTTTTGATTTTAATTAATTGTTACTCGGGTTAATTGTCCTTTGTCATGGTTTATTTGATACCTATCTGATTTTTATCCATAATAGTCCATCGGTCATAAATATAAAGTGCGAGTGTCCTCGTCAAATTACCCTTATACCCGAAGTCAAATATTCCAACTAATTAAGGATTTAAACTGTGACGCAGTTATCACTTCTGTCAACAATTACACCAGTTATCACTGTATGTAATCTACCCCTGTTTTGATTAGATATGAATATTAATTTACCCACTTGATCAGTTTGAATAATCAATTACCCAACCCGAATAATTAATTAAATGATTATAATAGATTCCATATGAACGTCACTAAATAGGACAACCATAATCATTATTAATTATTAGGATAATTAATTTGAAGATATGTTCGACAGACTCCAATGAGTTGTCACTCAATTAGACAATACCCCCCATCTATTAATAGTCAATAGTCCAATTTCCACAAGTGTCGGTCTTTTGCCCAAACCTTAATTATGGTACAAAATCCAATAACCCCGTCTTAATATTTAGTCAAACATCACGATTACTTCGGCTCAAATAAGCATAATAATAACTTAGTTACGAGACATTAAATTAAAAAGGAAGAACATAGCTTACAGTGATGATTAATCGCGTAGCGTTGCACAGACAGAATTTCGACTTAAAACCCGTAAAACATTTCTTACAATAACCCAACTAAACCATAACTTTATTATTAAAATTAACTTATATTAAAATTATAATATAAATATATATTACATATTACAGAAGAGAGAAAGAAATATGAAGAAAGGTGTATTTTTTCATTACTCCGTGAATTCCATTTTATAGGCAATTGGTGATTTAAAATTTTCACTTATGACCCCTTAACTATGCTCAATTAACAACTTTTTATTATTTATTATTATTCTTATTATGAATTATTTAAATATTATATTATATTATATTCTTGAGCATAGTTAACTTGTAATTTTAGCTCCGTTGCGTCGAGCGTTGAAAGTTGGTTCATGTCTCGGTTCCGGATTTTCTAACGCCTTTTCGTATAATTTAATATCTTGTACTTTGCATTTTGCGGCTTGTACTTTTGTAATTTTGAGACGTTTCTCATCAATATATTGAACCACTTGGAGTGTAACTTGTACGTTTGACCATTTTGGACATTTTGGTCTTTCAAATCTTCGTTTTTGTCTTTAAATCTTCATTTTCGAGCGATTTGCGTCTTTCGTCTTCGCACTTATTTATTTAACTATTACAACTAAAAATAAGGAAATTACATTTAAAAACTTTACATATTGGAACGATATTGCTACTAAATATATGTTCATTTGGAGCACTATCAATACGCAATACTTACTACAGTACATGGTAAAAATTTTAAATCTTCATAGTACTTTTTAGTGTGAAGTGCTCACGTGACAATTATTAACATATTAACTAACAGACAAAAGTTATGAATAGTACTAAGGCTATTTTCGACTTTTCACTTTTTTATTTTTATTTTAATTTAAACTAAATTTCATTTTAGCCCCCACACTTTTTTGAAAAATTCAAATCGACCCCCAACCAGGGGGTAAAGTGTCAAATAACCATTTTCATAAAAAATCTTAAATAAACTCTACCCAAATATTCAGCGAGTCATATTTTCTCGCTCGCAACGAGTTAAATTTTTCCGACACCATCGTTAAACTCGAAATAATTTTAGGAACACAGTGTCACTAGCTATACGCAAAACGGACGCTTTTTAAAAAACGCCAAATATTTGGGGTACTTTTCATACACGTTGATTTTGCGTTAAATTTTTAAAAGTCGACAATTCCATAGCGAAACGCGGAGATGCACATATATTGTTAATTTAAAATAACATTTAAATCTCTCACGTGTTATAACTTTTAGTTCGACTCGAGTTGCGCTTCAACGACATCATCATTAACCACAAAATAATTTTACTAAACGCAATAAAATACATTAAAAATCGAACCCCCGTCGCGAAGCGAGGGTTCAATAACTAGTTATCATCTAATAGACAAAACTTATGAATATTAATTAGGGGTATTTTCATCCTTTCACCTTTTTTTTTTTTTTTTTTTTACTTTTAGCTAAATTTCATTACACCAACAAAGTACCCCACACTTTTTCCACAAATTCAAATCGACCTCCCAAATAGAGGGTAAAGTGTCAAATAACCATTTTCATAAAAAATCTTAAGTAAATTCCACCCAAATGTTCAACAGGTCATATCTTCTTGCTCGCAACGAGTTAAATTTTTTCCGACACCATCGTTAAACTCGAAATAATTTTAGGAACACAATGTCACTAACTATACGCAAAACGGACGCTTTTTAAAAAATGCTAAATATTTGGGGTACTTTTCATACACGTTGATTTTGCGTTAAATTTTTAAAAGTCGACAATTTTATAGCGAAACGCGGAGATGCACATATATTGTTAATTTAAAATAACATTTAAATCTTTCACGGGTTATACTTTTTAGTTCGACTTGACTTGCGCTTCAACGACATCATCGTTAACCACAAAATAATTTTACAAACTAAACGAAATAAAATACATTGAAAACCGAACCCCGACGTGAAGCGAGGGTTCGAAAACTAGTTATTTCCAATAAGTATATCAGTATGAATAGTAGGTTTTTTTTTTTTTTTTTTTTTTTAAATTACCAACACCCCACATGTCGTGTTCACAATCTGATTAAGCCCCACATGTGACTTCTAGCTTATTCTATACCTTTTATCTCCATCCTCAAAAACAATACGCAGATCAACAAACAATATTGATCTCCATCAAACATCCATCGCTGCTACCCAAAAATCACCCGGACACCACCAGCTCCACCCCTGCTACCAAAACTATTGCCGTCGCTAAAACCACCTCCGTCGCTTCTGTTGCTACCAACACCGCCGCTGCTACCATCTCCTCCTCCACTATCGACGCAGCTGCTACCACCGACGGCACTAACGTCTTCTTTCACCGACTCTTTTGATCGGCTCCTGGTTCTTCATTTCTCTCTACAATCGACGAGGTAACAATTATTCTCACCTTCATATATGGATTTAATGTTTTATGGCTTGTAGGTTATAATTTCATAAATTAGATCGTATTATTGTTAGGGTTTTTCGTTGAATTTAGTGTATTTAGCGACTTTTTTGTTGTTTATTGTTGGAATTCCGGCACCAAAAAATGCATGTGTAAATGGAAGGTAGCGAAATTGACTGAGGTTTTGCGACATTAAATCGTTCCACTTTTTGTTATGTATATCACTTACTTTTTTAATAGTACTTTTTTAATCTGTATCACACGATAGCAGGTTAAAATTTCCATCGGTTTGTTTATTTTTTCTTTGCATCAGATACTGTTTGTTTGATTTTTTAGCTACTGTTATAAATTATAAAACTTAATTTGTCTTTTTTTTTTTTTTTTTTTTTGTACAGCCTATTTCTGAGGTCATTAAGAGTGTCAAATTTAGTCTAATATGTTGGACATCGTACGCAAATGGCTGAGATTATTGGGATGATATATTAACTTGCGTTTACTAAAATTGTTTTTGTTCTATTCACCTATTTCTACCATGGTTACTGAACATGTGAGTTAGTTGTCATCTTACTATTTCTGAATGCTATATTGAATAAACTGAGATTTTGATGAATACAACGTGCTTTTGGATATGTACAATCTGTCTACATTTTGCATATTTTTTGCAGGTTGAACAACCACAAGTTGGTCTAAAAACACTTGATTTGTTTGAGAAAACTGTAAACCGTCTCCGTGCAAACTTTGTTAATATTGACAAGTACTTATAATGGCTCATGAGGTCTTTTTTGTCCCTCTATAACATCCTTGATTTGCTGTAACTTTCTTTTTTTATCTTTGTTTTTTAAATATTCTCTAGACTTTTCTAACATGAATTATGAGAATCAACGACACATCGGAGATATATTGTTTAACTATATTGTGTGATTAAAGTGTAAATCACTGATGTTGGTGAAATTAGTGTTTGTAATTAATGACGAAGAGCCCGCCTTGACAACCTTTACGCCTTCAGTGGTACGGTTCTTATAATTTTCAGGTAATTGCTTCCAACTCTGTTCTATTTTATGCTTACTTTTACATAACTTTTGTTTTTTACCATGATAGTTTTACTTATTAAAGAGAACAATTTTGTTGTTCCTTCGACTTCGGTTTCAAGTTCTTGATTATCATGCAAATATCGAATAAACAGAGGGCTGGCCCATGTATTTTCTTTAGGAATGTTCCTACTACTGATGTGCCTATGGTATGTGATCCTAATACATCATCTTCTCAACGTGGGATCAGTATAGTAGGTTAGATTTACTTAAACTTATAGACCCTGTTCAATCACTGATTTATCATTATTTTTTGTATGGTTCTAAGTATTATGTTTCGTTCTTTAATTTTCGCTTTATTTATTTTTTGCAGTCATCCATGCATATGCATGTGACTTGAGTCATATATTTGCAAATAGTTCTTACCATCAAATTGCACAATTATATGCTTCTACCCAACACCTGTGTCTGAAGGTATTGTTGAGCATTCTATCCATTTATTAGCTTTTTAATTTAATCTGCTTATTACTTACTATCTTTGCAATACATTTTATCTTGATGTTGATGTATTAGGTCGTTTTGTTTTAAATATGGCAGATATTGGCAGCTCTTTTCCCTATAACCGTTAACATTTTTTCAAACGCTAGCAGCGAAGCGCGCGGGCCTCACTCTAGTTTAGTCTACTAGCCTGCAGATCCAATTTTCACTGGGTTGAAGAAACACATATATTAAAAATTTGAAGGTAAATAAAAGTCTACGCTTCCATGGGAATTAGAGAAAAGGAGGATGGGAGAATGAGCCAAACGAAGACCTACCTCAAGTCCTCAACAAATTCTATGAACGAAATCTTAATTCGACGTATGAATTCTATATAAAAGATCGAGGTACTTCAGTCCCTAAATCGACGAGATTCATCAATCCAGCCCTAATTCGGCATATTCGATATATTAAACCCTAAATCGAACATATATCCACGTACGTGATAAGAGGACCTAATTAGGCGATTTCTATCAATCATACTCTAATGTTACGATGAGCTCACGCTTTCTTTCACGCTAATCGCTCGTACAATATATTAAACACCAATCGTTCTTCATTATTACTCTGCTTATCGCGATCTAAATTCTCTAGTTGTTTGTTCTGAAGCATGGCGAACTTGATTTACTCATACATACAGGTGTTTCTTCAATTATGTGGTAATTTCCATTCTATCCATCTATAACTGATGATTTCATCTTCGTGTAACTGAATTGCTAGTTCAACCACTCCTTTAGTCAAGTACTCAAGTAGTCTTGTTACTCTTGTACTCTTATTAGGTTTTCAGTTCATCCTACGAATCACTTGTATACCTGGTGAGTAATTAAGTAGTCTTGTACTCTCATTAATGATGTAACTAGGTTAAGACTTTGTAATCTTCTTATAAACTATTCTATTTGTAGCTTTTGTGGATGTCTTAATTGATGAAACATTAGTATTAGGAGGTGATTCGTCATGCACTCATCATCTTATACATGAAGCTTGTTCAGTTGCTCATCTATTTAACCAATGTATATCATGTCCAACGTTGTTGATTTATACCAAGCGCTTATAGTTTGCCAATAAATTGTTCATCAGTTAGCTCTTATGTTCTCAATTTGAGTTATTTTAATGATTTTCAGGCACTAAGCTGCCAATAAAATGGTGATACGATGGACTGGTAACCGTCAAAGGCTCAACTGTATTGCATTAAGTCTATATCAGATCTTGTTTGCGGTACTAAAGCAAAAGTTATGCCCCAGGTATAGTTCTGACCTACAACCATTACTTCTTTGACTAGACCTTTATACAAGTCTTAATTATGTGTGCCTAGATTTGTGATTATTATTATTATTGTTAGGTTATCCTTTAGCTAAAAGGTCATCAATTGACGACATATATCCATTTCATCATTAAGTAGTAATTCCGAGGGTCGATATATATTCACTATTTGACTCTACTTTTCTATGACAGGTAATAATTGTTAGGTTCATTATCACTTGTTTTACATATTATTGGCTTGGTGTATCATTTGGTTGTTTTATGGCATATGAAGGCTTCTACAACGTGTGAATTCTATACGTAGGAATTTGTTGGTGGCTTGCAAACTCCTGGGTATCTATGTAAATTTGATAACACATTTTCTTGTTGGTGTTGGAAATGATGTGTCATAAGTTTACACTATGCGTAGAATGTTAGACCCAATGTTTGTCAATTTTAATTCTAACCGACAATGGATTCCTCCTTGTAGGTTAGGGTTGATTGTTTTATCTGATATGGCCTGCTTTGTAGAGGGTCCAGGTACTTTATTTTTCTATTTGTATCTTTTATATGCTATTCGCTTTATAATTACTAAATTTTCTTGTGTTCTGCTTTCAGAAACAAGCAGTTGATATTGGCTTCAATTGTTCACCATTTGGTTTTCACATTATCCTTGTTGAAAACTGCTACTTATTTGGCTCGAAAAGTTAGGTCTGAAGTTGCACCGATAGATATTAGATATGTTAGTGATCAACACCAACGGCATTTGTGGAAAAGCTTTCAAGCAACCGTTGAATCAGTTGGAGAACATGAGTTCTGCTTGAATACCTTACTTCAATCATCATTAGAAGTTGCTTACTTGAAATAACTAAAGGGATGATTTCTGGATGATTTCTCAAGCCATGTTGCTTATTTTTCTAAACTTTTTTTTTTTTTTTTTTTTTTTTTGTTACAGAATGCTACAAGCCCTGTTGCTCAAGGACCTATTGTCTTCAACTTCTGGATGATTTCTCAGAGCTTTTGACTATACAAGAGATGAGTCGCGGTGTGGAGGTAACATTTTAGCAATCGAGAGTAATCTAAATTGCTTTTGTTTAGATATAAGTTTACTTCCAGAAGGATTGGATAATGGTTGCGGACAGTTATTCCCTCAAAGGTTATTGTTCCATACTATATTAATTTGCCCAGAAGGGTAAAATTATTTACATATAAAAGTAGTTAGTGTTTGAGCAAAGACAACTGAACTGTGTGCATACATGTATAGAACTTCTATGTAGTGAACTAGTTATAAGAGTCTGATCGAGAACAAGCTAAGGCCAAGCCCAACCCAATAGTGATATGGAACAACCCAAGTCTAAACCCCAATGGAAAAGCTATACATATCAGTGATAGTCAGCTAGGGTTATTCATCCAGAATTATGTGTGTGTTTAGTATCGGTTCTTGAGTGAACTTGGGCAGCAAGTTAGTTCATTGCTACTTCTCTTATTAGGCAGTTTTATAAATATGCAACAAGCCATGCCTTATATGGCTAATTACGTATGTATATGTGTATGTGTATGTACATTGGTATGGAATCTTTGTGCTAACAGATTATTATCAAATACTAATAAATTAGTTTTGATTCAGGTGTGTTGAATTGAAGGTGCCAAGCGAAAGCGCTGCTTTCTTGTTATATGGGTCAGTTTGTTTCTTTTGGTGATATCGTTGTTCATCTTGCACACTTCAGATATTCATATAAGCCACAAACCAAATATGGATTTGATTACACCTTAAGTGAATGATAGTAATGGTAATGATCATTGGTTGAAATGCCACAGTGCAAGTAAAAGAATTTCTAGCATGTCTGACTGTATTTTTGTTATTTTGATGTAAGTGTTCTTCTTGTGGTTAGTTGTGGTGCAAACATTGTTGATTATGTGGCTTGCAAATGAGTTGAATTTGGGGCCAGTTAAGGTCATGGATATTTTAGGTGAGTCAACGTTCTTAACTTTAACTTTGTTTCTTTCAATATCATGCATTGTAATAAAGTAATCTGCAAATTTGATGTTCCTTTGCAGGTGACATAATCCGATGATTTTCTTTTTGCAGACATTTTAGGAAGCTAAAAGAGAAGTGGCATACTTGAGAGATCACATGTGGGTTGGTGAAATTTTCAGCTTAACCAAGAAGATATTTAAACAGTGTTTTATTAATGCTTTCTTTTGTGACTTAATGTATTCGGATTTTACAGTTGAAAGCTAAAAATACCATTTGTCGGTGCTTTTTAATGAAGACGAAAGCTTATGTTCGATGCTTGAGAATATGTTTGATTACCAATGAACGTAATTGTCATAGAGGTAGCTAATTTTAGCAATTGTGAATATGTTTGGGCAAAAGAGTGACCATATTTTAGTGTTTAAATGAAAAATGTGACCACTTTTTAGTCATAAACGGTGAGCGTGAATGACCACTTTTTGGTCATAATCGGTCAGCGTGAGTGATCACTTTTTGGTCACAAACACGGTCAATGTGAGTGACCACTTTTCGGTCACAAACGGGCAATATGAGTGACCATTTTTCGGTCACAAACGATTAATGTGAGTGACCACTTTTTGGTAACTATGATCAATATCAATGTTAGTGACCACTTTTTAGTCACAAGCGGTCAATGTAAGTGACCATTATTTGGTCACTAATAATAGTGACCATAAAAAGTGACCACTATAGACTAGTCACTATAGTGACCAATTTGATATTTTGGTCACTAAATAATTTTGTGACGGACCTATAGTGACGAAGAGTGATCAATTAATTTTGGTCACTAAATTGACTTAGTGACCATTTTTGTATGATTAGTGATCAAAAAGTTCTCGTCACTAAAGTCAATTTTTCTTGTGGTGCATGCTAATGATAGAGCACGTATAAAAATATATTTATGCACTGGGCTGTTAGATGTATGAAAATATAAGAACATCCAACTAGGCATCTAGCTCCATCTAAATGAACCTCTTATTTAATAATCTAAAGCTACAATTACGTTTCTCGCCCCATCGGACTGATACATTTCTCAAAACTTTGCTCAAATGGGCGATTCGGAGTACTCGTATGATGGGGTGTTGACATAATCTGAATACATACGATGTAGAAGAAGGAAATGTCGTTAGCCAGTTTTATATTATATATCAGAGTTTTAAGGTTCAAATAAAACAAAATAAGTACCTGAAGATGCAAGCAAGTAATAGTGTGTTTTTAAAAAATTGGAAGCTTCTTTATCCTTTTTATAGCATAAAACGCGTATTAAGGTGTTAGCGTCGTCCAAATATCTCTGCCCACAAATTTCAGCAAATCCTATGGACAAGTTTTTATTAGATCATATACGTATGGCACATGATACAGTCAACTATTGTAACCAACTATTCATGGTCAAAGTCAGCCACTTCCAAATCCTAATTTCTAGCTACTTTTCAGTGATAGTTGTTGTATACGATCTCGATCTGTACATCTATTTATACTTATGTAAACTATTGTATTCATTATTCAATCAATACAGATCTTATAAATTTGGTAGTTTTCACTTGCCATCATCAACATTTGAAGAGTACCTTTAACATATTTAGGTCATCTTCCATCATGAATATATCTAGTCGGGTACTAGTCGTAAGTCCGAGACTAAGGGACTAATCGAACGTTGACCAACTTTAACTTTGATTAATAAAATCCATTTTGAACTTTTGCCTACTTTGACCGAATAAATTGGCCAAAAGATCCGGCTATTCGGGGACTAGTCCAAGGACTTTTACAGCCATATTTATACATCAGAATCTGGATAGCTCATGAGCAAATGGTCTTACCCCTATGTTCGAACGTACTCATATACAATACATTCATATACACAATCAAATATTGAGTATATAGATAAAAGAGCAATATACATTATGGACTACATTGTTTTCTCTTTCACTTATTTTAGTCAACATCATATGACTTACATATATATATATATATATATATATATATATATATATATATATTGGTGAACAGTGGAATGTAGGATGGGTAAACTTACGGCAATTAGTATATATTGGTGTTTTATGGAGAGGGTTTGTGAAGCAAGAAGGGGATGGAGGCTCTACAAATCCATCTCAGTTTAGGGGTTGAAGAAGATACCAGAAGGCCCGGGGAAAAAAAAAAAGCTAGAGGTGAACAGTGGAATGTAGGGTGGGTACAAATCCATCTCAGTTTAGGGGTTGAAGAAGATACCAGAAGGCGGGCGGGGGAAAAGAAAAAGGTAGAGGTGAACAGTGGAATGAAGGGTGGGTAAAGTTACGGCAATTAGTATATATATATATATATATATATATATATATATATATATGGGCATGATCAATGGGGAAGTAACCAATCGGGGGAAGCGGGGGAAGCAAAAATTTTTTTTTTTTTTCGTTTTTTTTAAATTTTTTTTTTCCGGCATCAAGATCACACGAAAATATGAACATTTAGAAGAGACACCTCGTGATGAATGTTATTATCTAAACCCCAATAGCTAAAACCTCAAAATACGCTCGAAAAACACGATAATCGTTATATATTACTTCTTCGAGCGTTTTCCCGCCAAAATAAAAACATTTATCACAAAGTGTCTGTACTAAATGTTCATATTTTCATCTCATCTATAATGTTCGTGAACAAAGTTTTTTCAAAAAACAAAAAAAAAAAAAAGTTTTTGCTTCCCCCCGCTTCCCCCCGAATGGTTACTTCCCTCTTGATCCTAGCACTATATATATATATATATATATATATATATATATGTGTGTGTGTGTGTGTGTGTGTGTGTGTGTGTGTGTGTGTGTGTGTGTGAAGGGGTTTGTATAAGATTTCTTAAAACAATTTAACAGCGGAAACATGTACAACAATTTTTAACATATGTCTACACAGACAGTGGTAAACGTCTAGCAACATGCCACTGCCCCTAACAACATATAAAATGTGTCATTCCGAGCATCCATTGATTCTCAAGTTAAAGAGACTTTAAATCAATATTAAGGTAAGGTATCAGTTATCCCTTTGTTACTGACATCTTGTTGAGCATGAGACATGGATAGTAATCAATCTCATATTTTGCTCATACATTTTGTTACTCGATCAAGATTTAAAATGATAAAACAAACACCATTGAATACATCCATATAGTTTGAGCGTGGCCACGCATCTTAATCAATTCAAATCATCGAGGGGCCCATAGATGTCAATCTCTCATTTAGATGAGAGGAACAAATCCCGTCTAGACTACACACGTCTCTCATGTGTCTCATATTATACTTAACAATAGTTGTTATGATTGTCTGGCTAAAGAACAACGTTTGACTATGTAAAAGTATAACAATCCTCACACTTAAGACCCAATATGTATCTACGGTCTAAGGATATAAAGATATTACCATTTTCAAGAATCACTTATGACATCGATCCATGAAGTGATCTTGAAAGCGGGTCAAGTTCAATGTTTATTCTCTAATAAACATAGGTGAATTTGGTTGCAACTCCCTTGCCTTACTTTCATCTTGATGAAAGTCAACCAACTTATTCACATTAGTCTTAAGTCATAATTATTCCCATAATTGTGATCGACTATGGACGTTTTAGAATAACAATGTTATTCAAGGATTTAAACATACTAATAAAGAACACAACAATTATTGATGAGTATGATTATCTTCAAATACATCATATAATTTAATATAAATGTTGCATAAATGTTCCAAAATATCATAATACTAAATTACAAATCATTCCAATCATTAACATTACGAAGCCCTATGTGTAGTGACCCGAACTTTTCCATGTTTATATATATATATTAAATGAAATTGTTATTTACATGATTAAGTGTTTCCAACATGTTAAGCAATCAAACTTGTTAAGACTTGATTAATTGAAATAGGTTTCATATAGACAATTGACCACCCAAGTTGACCGGTGATTCACGAACGTTAAAACTTGTAAAAACTATACGATGACATATATATGGTTATATATATAGTTAACATGATTTTATTAAAAGTATGTATCTCATTAGGTATTTTAACAATGAGTTATACATAAAAATGAGACTATTAATTTAAAAACTCGAAAACGATATATATAACGATTATCGTTAAAACAACGTCTTACTAGGTACATATGAATCATATTAAGATATTGATACACTTGGTTAATTATGTTAAATGATAAGTAAATATATTATTAAGTGTATTAACAATGAAATACATATGTAAAAATAAGACTACTAACTTAATGATTTCGAAACGAGACATATATGTAACGATTATCGTTGTAACGACATTTAACTGTATATATATCATACTAAGATATATTATATATCATAATATCATGATAATATAACAATTTAACATCTCATTTGTTATAATAAACAATGGGTTAACAACATTCAACAAGATCGTTAACCTAAAGATTTCAAAACAACATTTACATGTAACGACTAACGATGACTTAACGACTCAGTTAAAATGTATATACATGTAGTGTTTTAATATGTATTCATACACTTTTGAAAGACTTTAAGACACTTATCAAAATACTTCTACTTAACAAAAATGCTTACAATTACATCCTCGTTCAGTTTCATCAACAATTCTACTCGTATGCACCCGTATTCGTACTCGTACAATACACAGCTTTTAGATGTATGTACTATTGGTATTTACACTCCAATGATCAGCTCTTAGCAGCCCATGTGAGTCACCTAACACATGTGGGAACCATCATTTGGCAACTAGCATGAAATATCTCATAAAATTATAAAAATATGAGTAATCATTCATGACTTATTTACATGAAAACAAAATTACATATCCTTTATATCTAATCCATACACCAACGACCAAAAACACCTACAAACACTTTCATTCTTCAATTTTTTTCATCTAATTGATCTCTCTCAAGTTCTATCTTCAAGTTCTAAGTGTTCTTCATAAATTCCAAAAGTTCTAGTTTCATAAAATCAAGAATACTTCCAAGATTGCAAGTTTACTTCCAAGTTTTCTAAATCCATTCCAAGTAATCATCCAAGATCAATAAACCTTTGTTACTTACAGTAGGTTATCTTTCTAATACAAGGTAATAATCATATTCAAACTTTAAATCAATTTCTATAACTATAACAATCTTATTTCGAGTGGAAATCTTACTTGAAATAGTTTTCGTGTCATGATTCTGCTTCAAGAACTTTCAAGCCATCCAAGGATCCTTTGAAGCTAGATCTATTTTTCTCATTTTCAGTAGGTTTATCCAAGGAAATTGAGGTAGTAATGATGTTCATAACATCATTCTATTCATACATATAAAGCTATCTTATTCGAAGGTTTAAACTTGTAATCACTAGAACATAGTTTAGTTAATTCTAAACTTGTTCGCAAATAAAAGTTAATCCTTCTAACTTGACTTTTAAAATCAAATAAACACATGTTATATATCTATATGATATGCTAACTTAATGATTTAAAATCTGGAAACACGAAAAACACCGTAAAACTGGATTTACGCCGTCGTAGTAACACCGCGGGCTGTTTTGGGTTAGTTAATTAAAAACTATGATAAAATTTGATTTAAAAGTTGTTATTCTGGGAAAATGATTTTTATTATGAACATGAAACTATATCCAAAAATTATGGTTAAACTCAAAGGGGAAGTATGTTTTCTAAAATGGTCATCTAGACGTCGTTCTTTCGACTGAAATGACTATCTTTACAAAAACGACTTGTAACTTATTTTTCCAACTATAAACCTATACTTTTTCTGTTTAGATTCATAAAATAGAGTTCAATATGAAACTATAGCAATTTGATTCACTCAAAACGGATTTAAAATGAAGAAGTTATGGGTAAAACAAAATTGGATAATTTTTCTCATTTTAGCTACGTGAAAATTGGTAACAAATCTATTCCAACCATAACTTAATCAACTTGTATTGTATATTATGTAATCTTGAGATACCATAGACACGTATACAATGTTTCGACCTATCATGTTGACACATCTATATATATTTCGGAACAACCATAGACACTCTATATGTGAATGTTGGAGTTAGCTATACAGGGTTGAGGTTGATTCCAAAATATATATAGTTTGAGTTGTGATCAATACTGAGATACGTATACACTGGGTCGTGGATTGATTCAAGATAATATTTATCGATTTATTTCTGTACATCTAACTGTGGACAACTAGTTGTAGGTTACTAACGAGGACAGCTGACTTAATAAACTTAAAACATCAAAATATATTAAAAGTGTTGTAAATATATTTTGAACATACTTTGATATATATGTATATATTGTTATAGGTTCGTGAATCAACCAGTGGCCAAGTCTTACTTCCCGACGAAGTAAAAATTTGTGAAAGTGAGTTATAGTCCCACTTTTAAAATCTAATATTTTTGGGATGAGAATACATGCAGGCTTTATAAATGATTTACAAAATAGACACAAGTACGTGAAACTACATTCTATGGTTGAATTATCGAAATCGAATATGCCCCTTTTTATTAAGTATGGTAATCTAAGAATTAGAGAACAGACACTCTAATTGACGCGAATCCTAAAGATAGATCTATTGGGCCTAACAAACCCCATCCAAAGTACCGGATGCTTTAGTACTTCGAAATTTATATCATATCCGAAGGGTGTCCCGGAATGATGGGGATATTCTTATATATGCATCTTGTTAATGTCGGTTACCAGGTGTTCACTATATGAATGATTTTTTATCTCTATGTATGGGATGTGTATTGAAATATGAAATCTTGTGGTCTATTGTTACGATTTGATATATATAGGTTAAACCTATAACTCACCAACATTTTTGTTGACGTTTAAAGCATGTTTATTCTCAGGTGAATACTAAGAGCTTCCGCTGTTGCATACTAAAATAAGGACAAGATTTGGAGTCCATGTTTGTACGATATTGTGTAAAAACTGCATTCAAGAAACTGATTTCGATGTAACATATTTGTATTGTAAACCATTATGTAATGGTCGTGTGTAAACAGGATATTTTAGATTATCATTATTTGATAATCTACGTAAAGCTTTTTAAACCTTTATTTATGAAATAAAGGTTATGGTTTGTTTTAAAAATGAATGCAGTCTTTGAAAAACGTCTCATATAGAGGTCAAAACCTCGCAACGAAATCAATTAATATGGAACGTTTTTAATCAATAAGAACGGGACATTTCAGTTGGTATCCGAGCGTTGGTCTTAGAGAACTAGAAAATTTGCATTAGTGTGTCTTATCGAGTTTGTTTGGATGCATTAGTGAGTCTGGACTTCGACCGTGTTTTTTTAAAAAATGATTGCTCAACATTTTTGTTGGAAACTATATATTATTAACATGTATATATTATGTGATATATTAATCTCTTAACATGTTTGATATTGTGTGATAGATGTATACCTCTAGCACAAATCCCATTGACTCACCTAATAATAACGAAGAGTCGAATATATATTGGACTGATTCACAAGTTCCCGAAGAAGAACCGGAAAAAGAATCCGAACCGGAAGAAGAATCAGAACCGGAAGAGGAGGAACCGGAGGAGGAAATAGAACCGGTGGGGGAAATAATAAAACGGTTAAGTAAAAGAAAATCCTCAACCAACCAACCAAGGTTAATTATGGTCAATGGTGTTTCCGCCAAGGAAGCAAAATATTGGGAGGATTACCAATTCTCCGATGAATCGGATTCCGACGAGAATTCCGATGATGTTATAAAAATTACCCCAACTGAATTTAAAAAGGCAAAAGAAAATAATAAGGGAGAGGGCATAAAAATAGAGAAATCTAATTCCAACCCCGATGAACTTTATATGTATCGTCAACCCCCGAAGCCCTTAAGTTGTAACAATGACCCGGGAACCTCTAAACCACCAGGTTTTTCTAAACCGTTGTGGAAAACGACAGCTCGTATTAGGGGAACATCATATATCCCTAGAAACTTGGCAAAACGAACCAAAACCGAAGAAGAAGAAACGAGCGAGTCGGAATAAGATAGTTGTATTCGTGTAGTGTAATATATGTAATATAGTGTGCTTATGCTTTATGATATATGTAAAAATTGCTTGTATTAATAAGTATTTTTTTTATGAATCTAACTCTTGTCTATTTTACAGTATAAAAACATAAAATGGATAGACAACCCAATATTTTTAGAGACCTACCCGGAGACATGATTGATGAAATCTTGTCTAGAGTCGGTCAGAATTCTTCGGCACAACTATTTACGGCGAATTCAGTTTGTAAGACATTCGAAGAACGTTCCAAGAATGTCTTGGTTTATAAGAGACTTTCGTTTGAAAGATGGGGGATATCACATTGGGAAACCCATAAGTTACGATGTGTTTACTTTGACGCATATATTGCGGGGAACCCAAATGCTATTTTACGCAACGGGTTAAGAAATTATTTTGACTCAATGTATCCGAATATAGGACTTCATTGTAGTGACCCGAACTTTTCCATGATTATATATATTAATTGAGATTGATGTTTACATAATTAAATGTTTCCAACATGTTAAGCAATCAAACTTGTTAAGACTTGATTAATTGAAATAGGTTTCATATAGACAATTGACCACCCAAGTTGACCGGTGATTCACGAACGTTAAAACTTGTAAAAAAACTATATGATGACATATATATGGTTATATATATAGTTAACATGATATTATGATAAGTAAACATATCATTAATTATATTAACAATGAACTACATATGTAAAAACAAGACTACTAACTTAATGATTTTGAAACGAGACATATATGTAACGTTTATCGTTGTAACGACATTTAATGTATATATATCATATTAAGAGATATTCGTACATCATAATATCATGATAATATAATAATTTAAAATCTCTTTTGATATTATAAACATTGGGTTAACAACATTTAACAAGATCGTTAACCTAAAGGTTTCAAAACAACACTTACATGTAACGACTAACGATGACTTAACGACTCAGTTAAAATGTATATACATGTAGTGTTTTAATATGTATTTATACACTTTTGAAAGACTTCAATACACTTATCAAAATACTTCTACTTAACAAAAATGCTTACAATTACATTCTCGTTCAGTTTCATCAACAATTCTACTCGTATGCACCCGTATTCGTACTCGTACAATACACAGCTTTTAGATGTATGTACTATTGGTATATACACTCCAATGATCAGCTCTTAGCAGCCCATGTGAGTCACCTAACACATGTGGGAACCATCATTTGGCAACTAGCATGAAATATCTCATAAGATTACAAAAATATGAGTAATCATTCATGACTTATTTACATGAAAACAAAATTACATATCCTTTATATCTAATCCATACACCAACGACCAAAAACACCTACAAACACTTTCATTCTTCAATTTTCTTCATCTAATTGAACTCTCTCAAGTTCTATCTTCAAGTTCTAAGTGTTCTTCATAAATTCCAAAAGTTCTAGTTTCATAAAATCAAGAATACTTTCAAGTTTGCTAGCTCACTTCCAATCTTGTAAGGTGATCATCCAACCTCAAGAAATCTTTGTTTCTTACAGTAGGTTATCATTCTAATACAAGGTAATAATCATATTCAAACTTTGGTTCAATTTCTATAACTATAACAATCTTATTTCAAGTGATGATCTTACTTGAACTTGTTTTCGTGTCATGATTTTGCTTCAAGAACTTTGAGCCATCCAAGGATCCATTGAAGCTAGATCCATTTTTCTCTTTTCCAGTAGGTTCATCCAAGGAACTTAAGGTAGTAATGATGTTCATAACATCATTCGATTCATACATATAAAGCTATCTTATTCGAAGGTTTAAACTTGTAATCACTAGAACATAGTTTAGTTAATTCTAAACTTGTTCGCAAACAAAAGTTAATCCTTCTAACTTGATTTTTAAAATCAACTAAACACATGTTCTATATCTATATGATATGCTAACTTAATGATTTAAAACCTGGAAACACGAAAAACACCGTAAAACCGGATTTACGCCGTCGTAGTAACACCGCGGGCTGTTTTGGGTTAGTTAATTAAAAACTATGATAAACTTTGATTTAAAATTTGTTATTCTGAGAAAATGATTTTTATTATGAACATGAAACTATATCCAAAAATTATGGTTAAACTCAAAGTGGAAGTATGTTTTCTAAAATGGTCATCTAGACGTCGTTCTTTCGACTGAAATGACTACCTTTACAAAAACGACTTGTAACTTATTTTTCCGACTAGAAACCTATACTTTTTTTGTTTAGATTCATAAAATAGAGTTCAATATGAAACCATAGCAATTTGATTCACTCAAAACGGATTTAAAATGAAAAAGTTATGGGTAAAACAAGATTGGATAATTTTTCTCATTTTAGCTACGTGAAAATTGGTAACAAATCTATTCCAACCATAACTTAATCAACTTGTATTATATATTATGTAATCTTGAGATACCATAGACACGTATACAATGTTTCGACCTATCATGTCGACACATCTATATATATTTCGGAACAACCATAGACACTCTATATGTGAATGTTGGAGTTAGCTATACAGGGTTGAGGTTGATTCCAAAATATATATAGTTTGAGTTGTGATCAATACTGAGATACGTATACACTGGGTCGTGGATTGATTCAAGATAATATTTATCGATTTATTTCTGTACATCTAACTGTGGACAACTAGTTGTAGGTTACTAACGAGGACAGCTGACTTAATAAACTTAAAACATCAAAATATATTAAAAGTGTTGTAAATATATTTTGAACATACTTTGATATATATGTATATATTGTTATAGGTTCGTGAATCAACCAGTGGCCAAGTCTTACTTCCCGACGAAGTAAAAAAATCTGTGAAAGTGAGTTATAGTCCCACTTTTAAAATCTAATATTTTTGGGATGAGAATACATGCAGGTTTTATAAATGATTTACAAAATAGACACAAGTACGTGAAACTACATTCTATGGTTGAATTATCGAAATCGAATATGCCCCTTTTTATTAAGTCTGGTAATCTAAGAATTAGGGAACAGACACCCTAATTGACGCGAATCCTAAAGATAGATCTATCGGGCCCAACAAGCCCCATCCAAAGTACCGGATGCTTTAGTACTTCGAAATTTATATCATATCCGAAGGGTGTCCCGGAATGATGGGGATATTCTTATATATGCATCTTGTTAATGTCGGTTACCAGGTGTTCACCATATGAATGATTTTTATCTCTATGTATGGGATGTGTATTGAAATATGAAATCTTGTGGTCTATTATTATGATTTGATATATATAGGTTAAACCTATAACTCACCAACATTTTTGTTGACGTTTTAAGCATGTTTATTCTCAGGTGATTATTAAGAGCTTCCGCTGTCGCATACTTAAATAAGGACGAGAATTGGAGTCCATGCTTGTATGATATTGTGTAAAAACTGCATTCAAGAAACTTATTTTGTTGTAACATATTTGTATTGTAAACCATTATGTAATGGTCGTGTGTAAACAGGATATTTTAGATTATCATTATTTGATAATCTACGTAAAGCTTTTTAAACCTTTATTGATGAAATAAAGGTTATGGTTTGTTTTAAAATGAATGCAGTCTTTGAAAAACGTCTCATATAGAGGTCAAAACCTCGCAACGAAATCAATTAATATGGAACGTTTTTAATCAATAAGAACGGGACATTTCAGTTGGTATCAGAGCGTTGGTCTTAGAGAACCAGAAAATTTGCATTAGTGTGTCTTATCGAGTTTGTTAGGATGCATTAGTGAGTCTGGACTTCGACCGTGTTTTCTTTAAAAATGATTGCTTAACATTTTTGTTGGAAACTATATATTTTTAACATATGAATATTATGTGATATATTAATCTCTTAACGTGTTTGATATTATGTGATAGATGTCTACCTCTAGAACAAGTCCCATTGACTCACCTAATAATAATGAAGAGTCAAATGTAAATTGGAATGATTTGTGGACTGATTCACAAGTTCCCGAAGAGGAACCGGAAGAAGAGTCGGAACCGGAAGAAGAATCAGAACCGGAACCGGATGAAGAAATAGAACCGGTGGGGGAAATAATAAAACGGTTAAGTAAAAGAAAATCCTCAACCAACCGACCAAAGTTAATTATGGTCAATGGTGTTTCCGCCAAGGAAGCAAAATATTGGGAGGATTACCAATTCTCCGATGAATCGGATTTCGACGAGAATTCCGATGATGTTATAGAAATTACCCCAACTGAATTTAAAAAGGCAAAAGAAAATAATAAGGGAAAGGGCATAAAAATAGAGAAATCTAATTCCAACCCCGATGAACTTTATATGTATCGTCAACCCCCGAAGTCCTTAAGTTGTAACAATGACCCGGGAACCTCTAAACCACCAGGTTTTTCTAAACCAATGTGGACAACGACGGCTCGTATTAGGGGAACATCATATATCCCTAGAAACTTGGAAAAACGAACCAAAACCGAAGAAGAAGAAACGAGCGAGTCGGAATAAGATAGTTGTATTCGTGTGGTGTAATATATGGAATATAGTGTTCTTATGCTTTATGATATATGTAAAAATTGCTTGTATTAATAAGTATTTTTTTTATGAATCTAACTCTTGTCTATTTTACAGTTTAAAAACACAAAATGGATAGACAACCCAATATTTTAAGAGACCTACCCGGAGACATGATTGATGAAATCTTGTCTAGAGTCGGCCAGAATTCCTCGGCACAACTATTTAAGGCGAGATCAGTTTGTAAGACATTCGAAGAACGTTCCAAGAATGTCTTGGTTTATAAGAGACTTTCGTTTGAAAGATGGGGGATATCACATTGGGAAACCCATAAGTTACGATGTGTTTACTTTGACGCATATATTGCGGGGAACCCAAATGCTATTTTACGCAACGGGTTAAGAAATTATTTTGACTCAATATATCCGAATATTGGACTTCGTGATTTAGAAAAAGCGGCTAACATGCAACATAAAGAAGCATGTTATGCTTACGGATTAGTAATGTTCGCTTCTCACCAAAGTGAGAACAAGAACATCGGGCTACAACTATTAAACAAAACGTTTCCACAAGTGACGGAGTCGGTAATTGGGGTAAGAAATGAGGTTTTTAGATTATTACGGGACTGTTGGACATTACGTAACCCTCGTCCCTTTGACGACGTTACAACACGCTGTCTTATCAACGGCCATAACGGTTATGTTCCACAAGACCAAGGATGGGAAGTAATCCTAGTAAAACCAGAATGCATGACTTGTTTCTGGACGTATGAATTACGTGTCTTTATTGCCTTTGCTGAACGACTTGTGTACTAGCTAGAATTATCTTCACAACTATCTTGTATCAAAGTTATTGTGTGCTATATTTCATGCTTTATGTAAAATAAGCGGTATTGTAAGTTTGTAAAATATTGTATAAAAGTTTGAACGCGAAATATTATTATAATCAGTTTTTCATATAGAATTGTAGTAGTTGAATTGTATATTAGCTACTAAGTATGAACTTAACGGGTAGGTACTACCCGAATTTAAACTTATAAAACGCTAATATGAAGAAAAAGCTTTTATAAATGAGTTCATATTATGCTACGAAATACTATTAACTACTCTTAATATTCTGTATGATTAACTTGTTCCATTTAACTAT
Organism: Rutidosis leptorrhynchoides; assembly: GCF_046630445.1. Classification (NCBI taxonomy): domain Eukaryota; kingdom Viridiplantae; phylum Streptophyta; class Magnoliopsida; order Asterales; family Asteraceae; genus Rutidosis; species Rutidosis leptorrhynchoides. The sequence continues at coordinate 359,637,712 of NC_092339.1, forward strand.
TTTGAAGGAAATGGCACCGACTACTCGACACACCGTGAATATGAATGAAGAGGAATTCCGTACTTTTCTAGCTTCAAACATAGCCGCAGTACAGGCTGCGCTACATACCAACAATAACCTTGGATCTAGCAGTACAGGAAATCGTGTAGGATGCACCTACAAAGAATTCACTGCCTGCAAACCTTTGGAATTTGATGGAACCGAAGGACCGATCGGATTGAAACGGTGGACCGAGAAGGTTGAATCGGTGTTTGCCATAAGTAAGTGTACTGAAGAGGACAAAGTGAAGTACGCTACGCATACCTTCACAGGTTCTGCGTTAACATGGTGGAATACCTATCTAGAGCAAGTGGGACAAGATGATGCGTACGCACTACCGTGGTCAGCATTCAAGCACTTGATGAACGAGAAGTACCGTCCCAGAACCGAGGTCAATAAGCTCAAGACAGAACTTAGAGGGTTACGAACCCAAGGATTTGATATTACCACGTACGAAAGACGATTCACAGAATTGTGCCTATTGTGTCCGGGAGCATTCGAAGATGAGGAAGAGAAGATCGACGCGTTTGTGAAAGGATTACCGGAAAGAATCCAAGAAGATATAAGTTCACACGAGCCCGCCTCCATACAACAGGCATGTAGAATGGCTCACAAACTAGTGAACCAGATTGAAGAAAGAATTAAAGAACAGACTGCTGAAGAGGCCAATGTGAAGCAAGTCAAAAGAAAGTGGGAGGAAAACGGTGATAAGAATCACCAATACAACAACAACAGCAATTACAACAATAATCGCAACAATTATCCCAACAATCGCAACATCAATCGCAACTACAACAAACGGCCCAACAACAACAACAACAACAACAACATCAACTACAACAATCATCCCAACAACAATAATAACCGCAACAACAACAACAATCAGAAGCAACTATGCCAAAGGTGTGAAAAGAATCACTCGGGGTTCTGCACCAAATTTTGCAACAAGTGTAAAAGAAATGGTCATAGCGCGGCGAAGTGTGAGGTCTACGGACCAGGGGTTAATAGAACGAAAGGAACAAATGGTGTCGGAACGAGTAATGGCGGAGCAAGTAGTGTCGGAGCAAGTTATGCCAATGTAGTTTGTTATAAATGTGGAAAACCAGGCCACATTATTAGAAATTGCCCGAACCAGGAGAACACGAATGGACAAGGCCGTGGAAGAGTTTTCAATATTAATGCGGTAGAGGCACAGGAAGACCCGGAGCTTGTTACGGGTACGTTTCTTATTGACAATAAATCTGCTTACGTTTTATTTGATTCGGGTGCGGATAGAAGCTATATGAGTAGAGATTTTTGTGCTAAATTAAGTTGTCCATTGACGCCTTTGGATAGTAAATTTTTACTCGAATTAGCAAATGGTAAATTAATTTCAGCAGATAATATATGTCGGAATCGAGAAATTAAACTGGTTAGCGAAACATTTAAGATTGATTTGATACCAGTAGAGTTAGGGAGTTTTGATGTGATAATCGGTATGGACTGGTTGAAAGAAGTGAAAGCGGAGATCGTTTGTTACAAAAATGCAATTCGCATTATACGAGAAAAAGGAAAACCCTTAATGGTGTACGGAGAAAAGGGCAACACGAAGCTACATCTTATTAGTAATTTGAAGGCACAAAAACTAATAAGAAAAGGTTGCTATGCTGTTCTAGCACACGTCGAGAAAGGTCAAACTGAAGAAAAGAGCATCAATGATGTTCCCATTGCAAAAGAATTTCCCGATGTATTTCCGAAAGAATTACCGGGATTACCCCCACATCGATCCGTTGAATTTCAAATAGATCTTGTACCAGGAGCTGCACCAATAGCTCGTGCTCCTTACAGACTCGCACCCAGCGAGATGAAAGAACTGCAAAGCCAATTACAAGAACTTTTAGAGCGTGGTTTCATTCGACCAAGCACATCACCTTGGGGAGCTCCTGTTTTGTTTGTCAAGAAGAAAGATGGTACATTCAGGTTGTGTATCGACTACCGAGAGTTGAACAAACTTACCATCAAGAATCGCTACCCACTACCGAGAATCGACGACTTATTTGATCAACTACAAGGCTCGTCTGTTTATTCAAAGATTGACTTACGTTCCGGGTATCATCAAATGCGGGTGAAAGAAGATGATATTCCAAAGACTGCTTTCAGAACACGTTACGGTCATTACGAGTTTATGGTCATGCCGTTTGGTTTAACTAATGCACCAGCTGTGTTCATGGACCTTATGAACCGAGTGTGTGGACCATACCTTGACAAGTTTGTCATTGTTTTCATTGATGACATACTTATTTACTCAAAGAATGACCGAGAACACGGTGAACATTTGAGAAAGGTGTTAGAAGTATTGAGGAAGGAAGAATTGTACGCTAAGTTTTCAAAGTGTGCATTTTGGTTGGAAGAAGTTCAATTCCTCGGTCACATAGTGAACAAAGAAGGTATTAAGGTGGATCCGGCAAAGATAGAAACTGTTGAAAAGTGGGAAACCCCGAAAACTCCGAAACACATACGCCAGTTTTTAGGACTAGCTGGTTACTACAGAAGGTTCATCCAAGACTTTTCCAGAATAGCAAAACCCTTGACTGTATTAACGCATAAAGGGAAGAAATTTGAATGGAATGATGAACAAGAGAAAGCGTTTCAGTTATTGAAGAAAAAGCTAACTACGGCACCTATATTGTCATTGCCTGAAGGGAATGATGATTTTGTGATTTATTGTGACGCATCAAAGCAAGGTCTCGGTTGTGTATTAATGCAACGAACGAAGGTGATTGCTTATGCGTCTAGACAATTGAAGATTCACGAACAAAATTATACGACGCATGATTTGGAATTAGGCGCGGTTGTTTTTGCATTAAAGACTTGGAGGCACTACTTGTATGGGGTCAAAAGTATTATATATACCGATCACAAAAGTCTTCAACACATATTTAATCAGAAACAACTGAATATGAGGCAGCGTAGGTGGATTGAATTATTGAATGATTACGATTTTGAGATTCGTTACCACCCGGGGAAGGCAAATGTGGTAGCCGATGCCTTGAGCAGGAAGGATAGAGAACCCATTCGAGTAAAATCTATGAATATAATGATTCAGAATAACATTACTACTCAAATAAAGGAGGCGCAACAAGGAGTTTTAAAAGAGGGAAATTTAAAGGATGAAATACCCAAAGGATCGGAGAAGCATCTTAATATTCGGGAAGACGGAACCCGGTATAGGGCTGAGAGGATTTGGGTACCAAAATTTGGAGATATGAGAGAAATGGTACTTAGAGAAGCTCATAAAACCAGATACTCAATACATCCTGGAACGGGGAAGATGTACAAGGATCTCAAGAAACATTTTTGGTGGCCGGGTATGAAAGCCGATGTTGCTAAATACGTAGGAGAATGTTTGACGTGTTCTAAGGTCAAAGCTGAGCATCAGAAACCATCAGGTCTACTTCAACAACCCGAAATCCCGGAATGGAAATGGGAAAACATTACCATGGATTTCATCACTAAATTGCCAAGGACTGCAAGTGGTTTTGATACTATTTGGGTAATAGTTGATCGTCTCACCAAATCAGCACACTTCCTACCAATAAGAGAAGATGACAAGATGGAGAAGTTAGCACGACTGTATTTGAAGGAAGTCGTCTCCAGACATGGAATACCAATCTCTATTATCTCTGATAGGGATGGCAGATTTATTTCAAGATTCTGGCAGACATTACAGCAAGCATTAGGAACTCGTCTAGACATGAGTACTGCCTATCATCCACAAACTGATGGGCAGAGCGAAAGGACGATACAAACGCTTGAAGACATGCTACGAGCATGTGTTATTGATTTCGGAAACAGTTGGGATCGACATCTACCGTTAGCAGAATTTTCCTACAACAACAGCTACCATTCAAGCATTGAGATGGCGCCGTTTGAAGCACTTTATGGTAGAAAGTGCAGGTCTCCGATTTGTTGGAGTGAGGTGGGGGATAGACAGATTACGGGTCCGGAGATTATACAAGAAACTACCGAGAAGATCATTCAAATTCAACAACGGTTGAAAACCGCCCAAAGTCGACAAAAGAGCTACGCTGACATTAAAAGAAAAGATATAGAATTTGAAATTGGAGAGATGGTCATGCTTAAAGTTTCACCTTGGAAAGGCGTTGTTCGATTTGGTAAACGAGGGAAATTAAATCCAAGGTATATTGGACCATTCAAGATTATTGATCGTGTCGGACCAGTAGCTTACCGACTTGAGTTACCTCAACAACTCGCGGCTGTACATAACACTTTCCACGTCTCGAATTTGAAGAAATGTTTTGCTAAAGAAGATCTCACTATTCCGTTAGATGAAATCCAAATCAACGAAAAACTCCAATTCATCGAAGAACCCGTCGAAATAATGGATCGTGAGGTTAAAAGACTTAAGCAAAACAAGATACCAATTGTTAAGGTTCGATGGAATGCTCGTAGAGGACCCGAGTTCACCTGGGAGCGTGAAGATCAGATGAAGAAGAAATACCCGCATCTATTTCCAGAAGATTCGTCAACACCTTCAACAGCTTAAAATTTCGGGACGAAATTTATTTAACGGGTAGGTACTGTAGTGACCCGAACTTTTCCATGATTATATATATTAATTGAGATTGATGTTTACATAATTAAATGTTTCCAACATGTTAAGCAATCAAACTTGTTAAGACTTGATTAATTGAAATAGGTTTCATATAGACAATTGACCACCCAAGTTGACCGGTGATTCACGAACGTTAAAACTTGTAAAAAAACTATATGATGACATATATATGGTTATATATATAGTTAACATGATATTATGATAAGTAAACATATCATTAATTATATTAACAATGAACTACATATGTAAAAACAAGACTACTAACTTAATGATTTTGAAACGAGACATATATGTAACGTTTATCGTTGTAACGACATTTAATGTATATATATCATATTAAGAGATATTCGTACATCATAATATCATGATAATATAATAATTTAAAATCTCTTTTGATATTATAAACATTGGGTTAACAACATTTAACAAGATCGTTAACCTAAAGGTTTCAAAACAACACTTACATGTAACGACTAACGATGACTTAACGACTCAGTTAAAATGTATATACATGTAGTGTTTTAATATGTATTTATACACTTTTGAAAGACTTCAATACACTTATCAAAATACTTCTACTTAACAAAAATGCTTACAATTACATTCTCGTTCAGTTTCATCAACAATTCTACTCGTATGCACCCGTATTCGTACTCGTACAATACACAGCTTTTAGATGTATGTACTATTGGTATATACACTCCAATGATCAGCTCTTAGCAGCCCATGTGAGTCACCTAACACATGTGGGAACCATCATTTGGCAACTAGCATGAAATATCTCATAAGATTACAAAAATATGAGTAATCATTCATGACTTATTTACATGAAAACAAAATTACATATCCTTTATATCTAATCCATACACCAACGACCAAAAACACCTACAAACACTTTCATTCTTCAATTTTCTTCATCTAATTGAACTCTCTCAAGTTCTATCTTCAAGTTCTAAGTGTTCTTCATAAATTCCAAAAGTTCTAGTTTCATAAAATCAAGAATACTTTCAAGTTTGCTAGCTCACTTCCAATCTTGTAAGGTGATCATCCAACCTCAAGAAATCTTTGTTTCTTACAGTAGGTTATCATTCTAATACAAGGTAATAATCATATTCAAACTTTGGTTCAATTTCTATAACTATAACAATCTTATTTCAAGTGATGATCTTACTTGAACTTGTTTTCGTGTCATGATTTTGCTTCAAGAACTTTGAGCCATCCAAGGATCCATTGAAGCTAGATCCATTTTTCTCTTTTCCAGTAGGTTCATCCAAGGAACTTAAGGTAGTAATGATGTTCATAACATCATTCGATTCATACATATAAAGCTATCTTATTCGAAGGTTTAAACTTGTAATCACTAGAACATAGTTTAGTTAATTCTAAACTTGTTCGCAAACAAAAGTTAATCCTTCTAACTTGATTTTTAAAATCAACTAAACACATGTTCTATATCTATATGATATGCTAACTTAATGATTTAAAACCTGGAAACACGAAAAACACCGTAAAACCGGATTTACGCCGTCGTAGTAACACCGCGGGCTGTTTTGGGTTAGTTAATTAAAAACTATGATAAACTTTGATTTAAAATTTGTTATTCTGAGAAAATGATTTTTATTATGAACATGAAACTATATCCAAAAATTATGGTTAAACTCAAAGTGGAAGTATGTTTTCTAAAATGGTCATCTAGACGTCGTTCTTTCGACTGAAATGACTACCTTTACAAAAACGACTTGTAACTTATTTTTCCGACTAGAAACCTATACTTTTTTTGTTTAGATTCATAAAATAGAGTTCAATATGAAACCATAGCAATTTGATTCACTCAAAACGGATTTAAAATGAAAAAGTTATGGGTAAAACAAGATTGGATAATTTTTCTCATTTTAGCTACGTGAAAATTGGTAACAAATCTATTCCAACCATAACTTAATCAACTTGTATTATATATTATGTAATCTTGAGATACCATAGACACGTATACAATGTTTCGACCTATCATGTCGACACATCTATATATATTTCGGAACAACCATAGACACTCTATATGTGAATGTTGGAGTTAGCTATACAGGGTTGAGGTTGATTCCAAAATATATATAGTTTGAGTTGTGATCAATACTGAGATACGTATACACTGGGTCGTGGATTGATTCAAGATAATATTTATCGATTTATTTCTGTACATCTAACTGTGGACAACTAGTTGTAGGTTACTAACGAGGACAGCTGACTTAATAAACTTAAAACATCAAAATATATTAAAAGTGTTGTAAATATATTTTGAACATACTTTGATATATATGTATATATTGTTATAGGTTCGTGAATCAACCAGTGGCCAAGTCTTACTTCCCGACGAAGTAAAAAAATCTGTGAAAGTGAGTTATAGTCCCACTTTTAAAATCTAATATTTTTGGGATGAGAATACATGCAGGTTTTATAAATGATTTACAAAATAGACACAAGTACGTGAAACTACATTCTATGGTTGAATTATCGAAATCGAATATGCCCCTTTTTATTAAGTCTGGTAATCTAAGAATTAGGGAACAGACACCCTAATTGACGCGAATCCTAAAGATAGATCTATCGGGCCCAACAAGCCCCATCCAAAGTACCGGATGCTTTAGTACTTCGAAATTTATATCATATCCGAAGGGTGTCCCGGAATGATGGGGATATTCTTATATATGCATCTTGTTAATGTCGGTTACCAGGTGTTCACCATATGAATGATTTTTATCTCTATGTATGGGATGTGTATTGAAATATGAAATCTTGTGGTCTATTATTATGATTTGATATATATAGGTTAAACCTATAACTCACCAACATTTTTGTTGACGTTTTAAGCATGTTTATTCTCAGGTGATTATTAAGAGCTTCCGCTGTCGCATACTTAAATAAGGACGAGAATTGGAGTCCATGCTTGTATGATATTGTGTAAAAACTGCATTCAAGAAACTTATTTTGTTGTAACATATTTGTATTGTAAACCATTATGTAATGGTCGTGTGTAAACAGGATATTTTAGATTATCATTATTTGATAATCTACGTAAAGCTTTTTAAACCTTTATTGATGAAATAAAGGTTATGGTTTGTTTTAAAATGAATGCAGTCTTTGAAAAACGTCTCATATAGAGGTCAAAACCTCGCAACGAAATCAATTAATATGGAACGTTTTTAATCAATAAGAACGGGACATTTCATTCATGATTTAGAAAAAGCGGCTAACATGCAACATAAAGAAGCATGCTATGCTTACGGGTTAGTAATGTTCGCTTCTCACCAAAGTGAGAAAAAGAATATCGGGCTACAACTATTAAACAAAACGTTCCCACAAGTGACGGAGTCGGTAATTGGGGTAAGAAATGAGGTTTTTAGGTTATTACGAGACTGTTGGTCATTACGTAACCCTCGTCCCTTTGAGGACGTTACAACACGCTGTCTTATCAACGGCCATAACGGTTATGTTCCACAAGACCAAGGATGGGAAGTAGTCCTAGTAAAACCAGAATGCATGACTTGTTTCTGGACGTATGGATTACGTGTCTTTATTGCCTTTGCTGAACGACTTGTGTACTAGCTAGAATTATCTTCACAACTATCTTGTATCAAAGTTATTGTGTGCTATATTTCATGCTTTATGTAAAATAAGCGGTATTGTAAGTTTGTAAAATATTGTATAAAAGTTTGAACGCGAAATATTATTATAATCAGTTTTTCATATAGAATTGTAGTAGTTGAATTGTATATTAGCTACTAAGTATGAACTTAACGGGTAGGTACTACCCGAATTTAAACTTATAAAACGCTAATATGAAGAAAAAGCTTTTATAAATGAGTTCATATTATGCTACGAAATACTATTAACTACTCTTAATATTCTGTATGATTAACTTGTTCCATTTGACTATTTTGAAGGAAATGGCACCGACTACTCGACACACCGTGAATATGAATGAAGAGGAATTCCGTACTTTTCTAGCTTCAAACATAGCCGCAGTACAGGCTGCGCTACATACCAACAATAACCTTGGATCTAGCAGTACAGGAAATCATGTAGGATGCACCTACAAAGAGCAAACCTTTGAAATTTGATGGAACCGAAGGACCGATCGGATTAAAACGGTGGACCGAGAAGGTCGAATCGGTGTTTGCCATAAGTAAGTGTACTGAAGAGGACAAAGTGAAGTACGCTACGCATACCTTCACAGGTTCTGCGTTAACATGGTGGAATACCTATCTAGAGCAAGTGGGACAAGATGATGCGTACGCACTACCGTGGTCAGCATTCAAGCACTTGATGAACGAGAAGTACCGTCCCAGAACCGAGGTCAATAATCTCAAGACAGAACTTAGAGGGTTACGAACCCAAGGATTTGATATTACCACGTACGAAAGACGATTCACAGAATTGTGCCTATTGTGTCCGGGAGCGTTCGAAGATGAGGAAGAGAAGATCGACGCGTTTGTGAAAGGATTACCGGAAAGAATCCAAGAAGATATAAGTTCACACGAGCCCGCCTCCATACAACAGGCATGTAGAATGTCTCACAAACTAGTGAACCAGATTGAGGAAAGAATTAAAGAACAGACGGCTGAAGAGGCCAATGTGAAGCAAGTCAAAAGAAAGTGGGAGGAAAACGGTGATAAGAATCACCAATACAACAACAACAGCAATTATAATAATAATCGCAACAATTATCCCAACAATCGCAACATCAATCGCAACTACAACAAACGGCCCAACAACAACAACAACAACAACAACAGAAACTACAACAATCATCCCAACAACAATAACAACCGCAACAACAACAACAATCAGAAGCAGCTATGCCAAAGGTGTGAAAAGTATCACTCGGGGTTCTGCACCAAATTTTGCAACAAGTGTAAAAGAAATGGTCATAGCACGGCGAAGTGTGAGGTCTATGGACCAGGGGTTAACAGAACGAAAGGAACAAATGGTGTCGGAACAAGTAATGGTGGAGCAAGTAGTGTCGGAGCAAGTTATGCCAATGTAGTTTGTTATAAATGTGGAAAACCGGGCCACATTATTAGAAATTGCCCGAACCAGGAGGACACGAATGGACAAGGCCGCGGAAGAGTTTTCAATATTAATGCGGCAGAGGCACAGGAAGACCCGGAGCTTGTTACGGGTACCTTTCTTATTGACAATAAATCTGCTTACGTTTTATTTGATTCGGGTGCGGATAGAAGCTATATGAGTAGAGATTTTTGTGCTAAATTAAGTTGTCCATTGACGCGGTTGGATAGTAAATTTTTACTCGAATTAGCAAACGGTAAATTAATTTCAGCAGATAATATATGCCGGAATCGAGAAATTAAACTGGGTAGCGAAATATTTAAGATTGATTTGATACCAGTAGAGTTAGGGAGTTTTGATGTAATAGTTGGCATGGACTGGCTGAAGAAGGTGAAAGCAGAGATCGTATGTTATAAAAATGCAATTCGCATTGTACGAGAAGAAGGAGAACCCTTAATGGTGTACGGAGAAAAGGGCAACATGAAGCTACATCTTATTAGTAATTTGAAGGCACAAAAACTAATAAGAAAAGGTTGATATGCTATTCTAGCACACGTCGAGAAAGTACAAACTGAAGAAAAGAGCATCAATGATGTTCCCGTCGCAAAAGAATTTCCCGATGTATTTCCGAAAGAATTACCGGGACTACCTCCACATCGATCTGTTGAATTTCAAATAGATCTTATACCAGGAGCTGCACCAATAGCTCGTGCTCCTTATAGACTCGCACCCAGCGAGATGAAAGAACTGCAAAGCCAACTGCAAGAACTATTAGAACGTGGTTTCATTCGACCAAGCACATCAGCATGGGGAGCTCCTGTTTTGTTTGTCAAGAAGAAGGATGGTACATTTAGGTTGTGTATTGACTACAGAGAGTTGAACAAACTTACCATCAAAAACCGTTATCCACTACCGAGAATCGATGACTTATTTGATCAACTACAAGGCTCGTCTGTTTATTCAAAGATTGACTTACGTTCCGGGTATCATCAAATGCGGGTGAAAGAAGATGATTTTCCAAAGACTGCTTTCAGAACACGTTACGGTCATTACGAGTTTATGGTCATGCCGTTTGGTTTAACTAATGCACCAGCTGTGTTTATGGACCTTATGAACCGATTGTGTGGACCATACCTTGAAAAGTTTGTCATTGTTTTCATTGATGACATACTTATTTACTCAAAGAATGACCAAGAACACGGTGAACATTTGAGAAAGGTGTTAGAAGTATTGAGGAAGGAAGAATTGTACGCTAAATTTTTAAAGTGTGCATTTTGGTTGGAAGAAGTTCAATTCCTCGGTCACATAGTGAACAAAGAAGGTATTAAGGTGGATCCGGCAAAGATAGAAACTGTTGAAAAATGGGAAACCCCGAAAACTCCGAAGCATATACGTCAATTTTTAGGATTGGCTGGTTACTACAGAAGATTCATCCAAGATTTCTCCAAAATAGCAAAACCCTTGACTGCATTAACGCATAAAGGGAAGAAATTTGAATGGAAGGATGAACAAGAGAAGGCGTTTCAATTATTGAAGAAAAAGCTAACTACGGTACCTATATTGTCATTGCCTGAAGGGAATGATGATTTTGTGATTTATAGTGACGCATCAAAGCAAGGTCTCGGTTGTGTATTAATGCAACGGACGAAGGTGATTGCTTATGCGTCTAGACAATTGAAGATTCACGAGCAAAATTATACGACGCATGATTTGGAATTAGGCGCGGTTGTTTTTGCATTAAAGACTTGGAGGCACTACTTATATGGGGTCAAAAGTATTATATATACCGACCACAAAAGTCTTCAACACATATTTAATCAGAAACAACTGAATATGAGGCAGCGTAGGTGGATTGAATTGTTGAATGATTACGACTTTGAGATTCGTTACCACCCGGGGAAGGCAAATGTGGTAGCCGACGCCTTGAGCAGAAAGGACAGAGAACCCATTCGAGTAAAATCTATGAATATAATGATTCACACTAACCTTACTACTCAAATAAAGGAGGCGCAACAAGGAGTTTTAAAAGAGGGAAATTTAAAGGATGAAATACCCAAAGGATCGGAGAAGCATCTTAATATTCGGGAAGACGGAACCCGGTATAGGGCTGAAAGAATTTGGGTACCAAAATTTGGAGATATGAGAGAAATGGTACTTAGAGAAGCTCATAAAACCAGATACTCAATACATCCTGGAACGGGGAAGATGTACAAGGATCTTAAGAAACATTTTTGGTGGCCAGGTATGAAAGCCGATATTGCTAAATATGTAGGAGAATGTTTGACGTGTTCTAAGGTCAAAGCTGAACATCAGAAACCATCAGGTCTACTACAACAACCTGAAATCCCGGAATGGAAATGGGAAAACATTACCATGGATTTCATTACTAAATTGCCAAGGACTGCAAGTGGTTATGATACTATTTGGGTAATAGTTGATCGTCTCACCAAGTCAGCACACTTCCTGCCAATAAGAGAAGATGACAAGATGGAGAAGTTAGCACGACTGTATTTGAAGGAAGTCGTCTCCAGACATGGAATACCAATCTCTATTATCTCTGATAGGGATGGCAGATTTATTTCAAGATTCTGGCAGACATTACAGCAAGCATTGGGAACTCATCTAGACATGAGTACTTCCTATCATCCACAAACTGATGGGCAGAGCGAAAGGACGATACAAACGCTTGAAGACATGCTACGAGCTTGTGTTATTGATTTCGGAAACAGTTGGGATCGACATCTACCGTTAGCAGAATTTTCCTACAACAACAGCTACCATTCAAGCATTGAGATGGCGCCGTTTGAAGCAATTTATGGTAGAAAGTGCAGGTCTCCGATTTGTTGGAGTGAAGTGGGGGATAGACAGATTACGGGTCCGGAGATAATACAAGAAACTACCGAGAAAATCATCCAAATTCAACAAAGATTGAAAACCGCCCAGAGTCGACAAAAGAGCTACGCGGACAGTAAAAGAAAAGATATAGAGTTTGAAATTGGAGAAATGGTCATGCTTAAGGTTTCACCTTGGAAAGGCGTTGTTCGATTTGGTAAACGGGGGAAACTAAATCCAAGGTACATTGGACCATTCAAGATTATAGATCGTGTCGGACCAGTAGCTTACCAACTGGAGCTACCTCAACAACTCGCAGCTGTACATAACATTTTCCACGTCTCAAATTTGAAGAAATGTTTTGCTAAAGAAGATCTCACTATTTCGTTGGACGAAATCCAAATCAATGAAAAACTTCAATTCATTGAAGAACCCGTCGAAATAATGGATCGTGAGGTTAAGAGACTTAAACAAAACAAGATACCGATTGTTAAGGTTTGATGGAATGCTCATAGAGGACCCGAGTTCACCTGGGAGCGTGAAGATCAGATGAAGAAGAAATACCCGCATTTATTTCCAGAAGATACGTCAACACCTCCAACTGCTTAAAATTTCGGGACGAAATTTATTTAACGGGTAGGTACTGTAGTGACCCAAACTTTTCCATGTTTATATATATATATTAAATGAAATTGTTATTTACATAATTAAGTGTTTCCAACATGTTAAGCAATCAAACTTGTTAAGACTTGATTAATTGAAATATGTTTCATATAGACAATTGACCACCCAAGTTGACCGGTGATTCACGAACGTTAAAACTTGTAAAAACTATACGATGACATATATATGGTTATATATATAGTTAACATGATTTTATTAAAAGTATGTATCTCATTAGGTATTTTAACAATGAGTTATATACATAAAAATGAGACTATTAATTTAAGAAACTCGAAAACGATATATATAACGATTATCGTTAAAACAACGTCTTACTAGGTACATATGAATCATATTAAGATATTGATACACTTGGTTAATTATGTTAAATGATAAGTAAATATATTATTAAGTGTATTAACAATGAAATACATATGTAAAAATAAGACTACTAACTTAATGATTTCGAAACGAGACATATATGTAACGATTATCGTTGTAACGACATTTAACTGTATATATATCATACTAAGATATATTATATATCATAATATCATGATCATATAACAATTTAACATCTCATTTGTTATAATAAACAATGGGTTAACAACATTCAACAAGATCATTAACCTAAAGATTTCAAAACAACATTTACATGTAACGACTAACGATGACTTAACGACTCAGTTAAAATGTATATACATGTAGTGTTTTAATATGTATTCCTACACTTTTGAAAGACTTCAAGACACTTATCAAAATACTTCTACTTAACAAAAATGCTTACAATTACATCCTCGTTTAGTTTCATCAACAATTCTACTCGTATGCACCCGTATTCGTACTCGTACAATACACAGCTTTTAGATGTATGTACTATTGGTATATACACTCCAATGATCAGCTCTTAGCAGCCCATGTGAGTCACCTAAAACATGTGGGAACCATCATTTGGCAACTAGCATGAAATATCTCATAAAATTACAAATATATGAGTAATCATTCATGACTTATTTACATGAAAACAAAATTACATATCCTTTATATCTAATCCATACACCAACGACCAAAAACACCTACAAACACTTTCATTCTTCAATTTTCTTCATCTAATTGATCTCTCTCAAGTTCTATCTTCAAGTTCTAAGTGTTCTTCATAAATTCCAAAAGTTCTAGTTTCATAAAATCAAGAATACTTCCAAGATTGCAAGTTTACTTCCAAGTTTTCTAAATCCATTCCAAGTAATCATCCAAGATCAAGAAACCTTTGTTACTTACAATAGGTTATCTTTCTAATACAAGGTAAAAATCATATTCAAACTTTAATTCAATTTCTATAACTATAACAATCTTATTTCGAGTGGAAATCTTACTTGAAATTGTTTTCGTGTCATGATTCTGCTTCAAGAACTTTCAAGCCATCCAAGGATCCTTTGAAGCTAGATCTATTTTTCTCATTTCCAGTAGGTTTATCCAAGGAACTTGAGGTATTAATGATGTTCATAACATCATTCGATTCATACATATAAAGCTATCTTATTCGAAGGTTTAAACTTGTAATCACTAGAACATAGTTTAGTTAATTCTAAACTTGTTCGCAAATAAAAGTTAATCCTTCTAACTTGACTTTTAAAATCAACTAAACACGTGTTCTATATCTATATGATATGCTAACTTAATGATTTAAAACCTGGAAACAAAAAAAACACCGTAAAACTGGATTTACGCCGTCGTAGTAACACCGCGGGCTGTTTTGGGTTAGTTAATTAAATACTATGATAAACTTTGATTTAAAAGTTGTTATTCTGGGAAAATGATTTTTATTATGAACATGAAACTATATCCAAAAATTATGGTTAAACTCAAAGTGGAAGTATGTTTTCTAAAATGGTCATCTAGACGTCGTTCTTTCGACTGAAATGACTACCTTTACAAAAACGAATTGTAACTTATTTTTCCGAATATAAACCTATACATTTTCTGTTTAGATTCATAAAATAGAGTTCAATATGAAACCATAGCAATTTGATTCACTCAAAACGGATTTAAAATGAAGAAGTTATGGGTAAAACAAGATTGGATAATTTTTCTCATTTTAGCTACGTGAAAATTGGTAACAAATCTATTCCAACCATAACTTAATCAACTTGTATTGTATATTATGTAATCTTGAGATACCATAGACACGTATACAATGTTTCGACCTATCATGTTGACACATCTATATATTCGGAACAACCATAGACACTCTATATGTGAATGTTGGAGTTAGCTATACAGGGTTGAGGTTGATTCCAAAATATATATAGTTTGAGTTGTGATCAATACTGAGATACGTATACACTGGGTCGTGGATTGATTCAAGATAATATTTATCGATTTATTTCTGTACATCTAACTGTGGACAACTAGTTGTAGGTTACTAACGAGGACAGATGACTTAATAAACTTAAAACATCAAAATATATTAAAAGTGTTGTAAATATATTTTGAACATACTTTGATATATATGTATATATTGTTATAGGTTCGTGAATCAACCTGTGGCTAAGTCTTACTTCCCGACGAAGTAAAAATCTGTGAAAGTGAGTTATAGTCCCACTTTTAAAATCTAATATTTTTGGGATGAGAATACATGCAGGCTTTATAAATGATTTACAAAATAGACACAAGTACGTGAAACTACATTCTATGGTTGAATTATCGAAATCAAATATGCCCCTTTTTATTAAGTCTGGTAATCTAAGAATTAGGGAACAGACACCCTAATTGACGCGAATCCTAAAGATAGATCTATTGGGCCTAACAAACCCCATCCAAAGTACCAGATGCTTTAGTACTTCGAAATTTATATCATATCCGAAGGGTGTCCCGGAATGATGGGGATATTCTTATATATGCATCTTGTTAATGTCAGTTACTAGGTGTTCACCATATGAATGATTTTTATCTCTATGTATGGGATGTGTATTGAAATATGAAATCTTGTGGTCTATTGTTACGATTTGATATATATAGGTTAAACCTATAACTCACCAACATTTTTGTTGACGTTTAAAGCATGTTTATTCTCAGGTGAATACTAAGAGCTTCCGCTGTTGCATATTAAAATAAGGACAAGATTTGGAGTCCATGTTTGTATGATATTATGTAAAAACTGCATTCAAGAAACTGATTTCGATGTAACATATTTGTATTGTAAACCATTATGTAATGGTCGTGTGTAAACAGGATATTTTAGATTATCATTATTTGATAATCTACGTAAAGCTTTTTAAACCTTTATTTATGAAATAAAGGTTATGGTTTGTTTTAAAAATGAATGCAGTCTTTGAAAAACGTCTCATATAGAGGTCAAAACCTCGCAACAAAATCAATTAATATGGAACGTTTTTAATCAATAAGAACGGGACATTTCACTATGCACCGAGCATGACCCTTGTGTTTTGATTATGCCAAAGCCTTTGTAAAAGGATCAGCAAGGTTTTGATCCGTGTGAACTTTGCGAATACAAACATCTCCGTTTTCCACTATGTGACGTATGTAGTGGAATCTCCTAAGGATATGTTTGGTGCTATGATGCGATCTAGGTTCTTTTCCTTGAGCAATAGCACCATTGTTGTCGCAAAATATTTCTATGAGGTCTTCTATGCTTGGCATCACCCCTAAATCAGTAATGAACTTTTTCATCCACGCAGCCTCTTGTGCTGCCTCCGATGCAGCAATGTATTCAGCTTCTGTAGTAGGTTGTGCAACTACTATTTGCTTAGAACTTTTCCAAGTTATAGCTCCTCCATTCAAGATAAAGACATATCCAGATTGTGATCGTGAATCATCTCTATCAGTTTGGAATCTAGCATCTGTGTAGCACTTTACAGTAAGATCTTCTTCCACACCACCATAAATCAAGAACATATCTTTAGTCCTTCTTAAGTACTTTAGGATGTTCTTGACAGCCATCCAGTGGCTTTCACCTGGATTTTGTTGGTATCTACTCATCATGCTCAAAGCATACGATATGTCTGGTCTTGTGCATAACATGGTATACATAATGGATCCAATTGTAGAAGCATATGGAGTTCCATTCATTCGTCTAAGCTCATCATTTGTGCTAGGACTTTGAGACTTGCTCAATATTGTACCATGTGACATTGGCAGAAATTCGCGTTTGGAATCTTGCATCTTGAATCTTTTTAGAATCTTTTCAATATATGCACTTTGGCTCAAACCAATTAGTCTCTTTGATCTATCTCTATGAATTTTTATTCCTAGAATATAAGTAGCATCGCCAAGGTCTTTCATTTGAAAACACTTCCCAAGCCAAGACTTTACATTTTGTAAAGTTGGAATGTCATTTCCAATAAGTAGTATATCATCTACATATAAGATTAAAAATACTACTATGCTCCCACTAGCCCTTTTGTAAACACATGGCTCATCTTCATTTTTGATAAAATCAAACTCTTTTATTTTCTCATCAAAACAAAGATTCCAGCTTCTAGATGCTTGCTTTAATCCGTAAATGGCTCTTTTAAGCTTACACACTTTATTAGGATACTTAGGATTTACAAAACCTTCTGGTTGTTCCATATAGACATCTTCACTTAAGTGTCCATTAAGGAATGCGGTTTTGACATCCATTTGCCATATCTCATATTCATAATATGCGGCTATGGCAATGAGTATTCTAATTGATTTTAGCATGGATACTGGAGAGAAAGTTTCATCATAGTCAATACCATGAGTTTGAGTGAAACCTTTCGCCACTAGTCTTGCCTTAAATGTATGTACATTTTCGTCCATATCGGTTTTCTTCTTGAAAATCCATTTGCTCCCAACAGCCTTGCTGTCAGGAGGTAGATCAACTAAGTCTCATACTTCGTTGTCATACATAGACTGCATCTCGTCATTCATAGCTTCATGCCATTTCTTAGATTCAGGATCTAATGTAGCATCTTTGTAGTTAGTGGGCTCACTTTCATCCACCAAGAAAATTTCATCATATCTTTCGGGACTATGACGAGGTCTACTAGATCTACGAATGTTTTATGTTACTTCAGGTTTCTGAGCAACCAAATGTTCAGGTTTTTCAATAGTTTGTTGATAGCTAGTGCCAACCTCAGGTGTGATATTTTGTGATTCTTGAATTTCTTCAAGTTCTATATTACTCCCACTTGTTTTATTTAATAGAAACTCTTTTTCTAGAAAAATAGCGTGTCTAGAAACAAACACTTTGTTCTCGGTAGGTTGTAGAAATAATATCCCATAGAATCCTTTGGGTATCCCACAAAAATGCATTTGATAGATCTGGGATCAAGTTTGTTGGAAGTTTCTTGTCGAACGTGAGCTTCGCAACCCCAAACTTTCAAATAAGATAAATTTAGAACTTTTCCATGCCATAACTCGTATGGTGTCTTATTCACCTTTTTGGTTGGTACCATATTTAATATGCGAGCAGCAGATAATAAGGCATAGGTCCAGAAGGATGGAGGAAGTGTAGTATGATTCATCATAGATCGAACCATATCAAGTAAGGTTCGGTTCCTCCTCTCAGAAACACTATTATGTTGTGGTGTTCCGGGTGGAGTGCTGTGACGACCCGGGAATTTCCGACCAAATTTAAACTTAATTTGTAAATGACTCTGACACGATAAGCAAAGTCTATTAAACCGAGTCTCAAAATGTTGGAACTATTTTTCATGAATGCATTTGACCTTCGACCAGTTCCGACGATTCACGAACCTTTGATCGTAAATGGAAATGTATATATATATATACATATACATATATGTAAATAAGTATATTATAAAATAAATACATTAATGAACTATCATGTAAATTAGTGAGAAAATTTAAAAATTAATAATGTATTCATATTTATATGTATAATATATAATGTAACATTAATTTTTGTCCATTAATCTCAATAAGTTAAAACCCATAAAGCTAACTTTAACAACTGGAATAATTTAAATGCAAGTGGCGTAAACATTAATATCGACCATGACATGGTCCATGCACTTTAGTTTTAAAACTCATTTTTTTTTAATTCAGGAAAGAACCATGCCACCAAACAAAACCTTCTCCTCTTTAGCATCACTATATAAATTGAGGTCACGACTTATAATCCCATTGATTAATATTAAATACTAACACTAATAATAAGTAATATACTAATCTTCCAATCATGTCAAATTAGTGCTCGTACATCACACAATGGTTCTTCATGGTGGCATCGATGGTATTGCTATTTTTCGTAGGACACTTGCAGCTAACTAAATCGACAACTTGTGATCCAGTTCAGATTAGTTAGTGTCTACAATCAATTGTTTCTTACTTACCACCACCTTTTACCAACAAACAATTCTTTCTCTTTAAACAAGTGGGATCAAGTGAGAATATATATTCTTAACTCTTGCTAGACATATCATATCTTCCCATATACTTTATATATTTTCTTACAAGTGGATGTTAAACCTTTGACATTTATCATTCTGTTTTTATTAACCGAATACATTGCAATTGCACTAATTTATATTGATGTTGATATTTGACAGCACACACTCACACTCACACCAACTCCTTTGGTTTTTGTTTTCTTCTCTATCTACTTTCTATATATGTACATATACATCCCTGCATAAACCATTAACACCCTCCGGTTCATTGATCACCATCGATCACCATTTCCATCTACGTGAATAACCATCACCATTTAAACACCACCACCACTCTCAATTACTTTTCATGATCACCAACCACCGGCTACATCAACCCACGAGCACCACATTCGATTTCTATTTATGATGTGAACAATCACCATCTTATATAATACCATCGTCGACTGTTTATATGATCACCACCATAACCTTTAAACCGTCACCAAACACCATCTTCATTAAACCCATAACCATCGCCAACATGAAACACCTCTATAAAATGCTATCTAGATGCTACTGCCGTCACCACCTCCCTACTCTCTCTCTTCTCTCTCTCTTCCAGTATAATTTTTTTTTCTCCTCTCTTCTACTTCGTATATACCTGCTACGATGTTACTGTCTTTCCACCTCTGGTTACCGTTATATTTCTACTTTGGTCTAGAACACCACTTTAGTCCAATTAACACAGGACTGCAAACTGTTGAATAAACAGCTGCTTCTGTTTCCTGTCAACGAAGAAAACCACCTTCGAAAACCATTAAGAACCACCAAAACCCACTATCGACAAACACCATTATTCACAGCTGCAACTTTCTGTTTGTTCCTTGTTATATATTCAATCAAACGGCGGCTGCTGCAACTACTTCTATTAGTTAATAATCACTTCACCTATTTTCTTTTCCTATTATTTAATAACCGTTGTAAATATATATATATATATATATATATATATATATATATATATATATATATATATATATATATATATATATATATATATATATATTTCTTCCCTTTTTATGTTCGAGCAGAAGAGAACAAGCAAACATAAATTATTATTATAGTGGCCAGCTTTATTAAACATGGTGGACACAAGTGGGTAATGAAGACCCCACTCGTAAATTGAATATGATACGGGATATCTATTTTTGTTTTGGGCCATCGAGTTTTTGTTATTCGTTTTGGGGCCGTACGTTTGTGTTGGGCTCTAGCTATCTGTTGAACGGTGTAAATGAAGGCCAAGTCACTAAATCAATTAATGGACTGATTAGATGTTGGGCCATGATTAAATTGGGGCGAGACGGATAATCGGTTAAATAAATACGGGTTACAAATTATAACAGAAAAGTAGAAACAGAAGGGATGGTTAGGGTGTTGTGTGGTTGAACGAGAGATCACGGGTTCGAGTCCGGGCATGGGCTGATTTTTTTTTGGGAAACCCTTCCTTTGAGGTAGTCTTTAAATATCATTATTATTATTATTATTATTACTATTATTATTATAAGTAATATTATTAGTATTATCAATTAGGTTATTATTAGTAGTATCCTTAGGATTAAAACCATTATCATTAATATTAAAAATTATTATAGTTATTATTATTATTAGTATTATTATCAAAACTAGTAATATCAGTATCATTACTAAATCTAATTATTATTATTATTATTATTATCATAAAAGATACAAATTTTTATTTACTATTATCAATATTACTTTATCAAATAAATAACTATATAAGAATATATTTAATATGTATCACATAACAACATTTATAATCTAGATAATAAATACTAATTATTTATCTAAAGTATATAACATAATAATAGTTAATTTAGTTATTAATGAAACATATAAGTTACTAAAATAACAATTTATAATAATACCTAAATTTGTTCGGTTACGATTATATGTATTAATAAATACACAAATGATATAGGTTCGTGAATCCGAGGCCAACCCTACATTGTTCAGTTGTTCAATTTAGTCATATGTATTTTTACTACAAAATACATTAGGTGAATTTCATTTGCTCCCTTTTACTCTTTATATTTTTGGGACTGAGAATACATGCGCAATTTTTATAAATGTTTTACGAAATAGACACGAGTACTTGAAACTACATTCTATGGTTGGATTATTAAACTGAATATGCCCTTTTTATTAAGTCTGGTAATCTAAGAATTAGGGAACAGAAACCCTAATTGATGCGAACTCTAAAGATAGATCTATCGGGCCCAACAAGCCCCATCCAAAGTACCGGATGCTTTAGTACTTCGAAATTTATATCATGTCCGAAGGAGGATCCCGGAATGATGGGGATATTCTTAATTGTATATTGTGAATGTCGGTTACCAGGTGTTCAATCCATATGAATGATTTTTGTCTCTATGCATGGGACGTATGTTTATGAGAAATGGAAGTATGAAATCTTGTGGTCTATTAAATTTATGAAATGATTATTTATGATAAACTAATGAACTCACCAACCTTTTGGTTGACACTTTAAAGCATGTTTATTCTCAGGTATAAAAGAATCTTCCGCTGTGCATTTGCTCATTTTAAAGACAGTATTTGGAGTCGATCATCGCAATGGAATCAGTTGTTGGTGACTTCGTCCAGATGGATTAGGACGGGTCCTTTCAAGTGCGTTGTAAAATAATTCCACAATTCTTTAGATGATCGTCAAACTCTTGATACAAGTACTCACCTCCTCGATCTGATCGAAGGACCTTTATCGTTTTGCCGAGCTGATTTTGAACCTCATTTTGAAACACTTTGAACGTTTCATATGCCTCATGTTTATGTTTCAATAAGTAAACATAACCAAATCTACTAAAATCATCAGTAAATGTAATGAAGTATCTTTCACCATTTCTTGACATAGTTCTAAAATGACCGCACCATCGGAATGTATAAGTCCCAAAAGATCATTTGCTCTTTCTCCGGAACCGGAGAAAGGTGCCTTTGTGTAACGATCGCTCCAAATCCATATGGACGAACACGTCATTCATTGATTTCATTGCGAGGTATTTGACCTCTATATGATACGTTTTGTAAACATTGCATTCTTTTGAAAAGGCACACCATATATGAATATTTAAATTAAAGGTTTTCGACATCTGATGATTTCTACATATAAACAATCACCGTAAATAATAGTTTACAATAGTACTTCCGTTAACAATGCAGTCAAAATAAGATAGATGGTGATGATTTTGTGAATGCAACGTTTTCTTGAATAAATGTAACAACCCAACCCAGAATCCATACGATAATTTTTTTTTATTTATATATACAACACAATTACGTGCCAATTAAAACGGTAACCTATTCCATGAGTTCCATTCAAAACGTACAATAGTTAATTGTTTACAAGAAGGCACAAAGGCCACGAATAAAGTTAATACAAGTTTGACCCATTACAAATGATAGTTTATAAACCAAACGACATTCCGAGCATGGTTTGGGACTAAACTACCCAAAACTAGGCCAACTTCCAAAAGCTCCAACATACATCAACAAGGGACACCTAGTGCCCAACGACCCCCTTGCCTTTGTCCACGCCTGCATCTAAAAAGATGAACAACGAGAGGGGTAAGCAAAGCTTAGTGAGTAGAATAAATATATACATGCATATAAGACTTACCCACAAGCATCCACGATATCATATAACGCACACAATCGCATAACATCTCGATAAATAAGCTAGTATCGTCAAATCGTATAACTAGCCACATTATTAGGATAAACATCAAAATCATAAATCAAATGCTAGCATCATCAACTATAAACCATGGTTAACCAAAATTCTTCGCAAGGGGAATGACTTCGCGAAATAAGTAATCGATGTTCATAATAACCGTTAGCTCCCAAACCCGGCTATGGTATACTAACCCCCGAGGTGTTCCAAAAACGGCTATGGCATCACCCCCAAGTGTTCCAAAAATGGCTATGGCATCACTTGATCAACGTGTGAGTAAAACACGGCTATTACTCACAATCATGTACACAAACACGGCTATGTGCGCGATTAACTCGGATAACAACGTGGGAGTAAAACACGGCTATTACTCGCCTCTATATGCACAAACACGGCTATGTGCATAAATATCAAACGTAGACAAAAACGGCTATGTCTCACAACTATAGTCAGAAAACGGCTATGTGACACCATCAATACGGCACATAAATCATATACATACATATATAGATATTCCACTCACCTCAAGTCTCTTGTGAAAGCTAACCGAGCTTGCAACCCTTCAATGTAACGTACCTATTACATTATGCATTTATTAACATACAATCTAGTTGAATTAAATGCCAACTTCTAACCCTTGAGCATTTAATGACCCGATTGCATTAAATGACTCAACTACACCAAAACCGCCCATTAATGGCCATGCCTCATCATAAATCACTAAAAGCTAGTGATTAGGGTCTATTAACATCAACTAACACAAACTTGGTGTATTTCATACCCATTTTACCCAATTAGGTCAACTTTGACTCATATGACCCATTTTAACACTTACACTTACACTTACAAGCTTAGTCAAACATGACCCAATTAACATCATTCAACTTTAAACAAGTGTTTTAATGCTTACAACACCATTAACACTTACAAACCTCATTTCATTAGACCAAACCCTAGATTATGGTAATTAGGGTTTCCTTTCAACAATCTGACCCAAAATCCACCCATTTAACCCTCAAATGGGTCACACAAGTTCCATATGAACCAAACCCTAGCTTAAACTAAATAAAACTCAAAACTTAAAGTTTAGACTTACCAAAACTATCCTCTTGTAGCTAATAGCAAGGAGAACAACTTTAATTGTTGCTCCTAGGATTGATTCACAAAACTTGTTCTTCAAATCTCAAGTTTAAACTAAGTGGATTTTAAATTTTGGGAGGAAATTGTGAAAGAAAATGGAAAAGAAATGAGAAATATAGGATAAGTGGCTGATATTAAAAGCTCCCATCTAATTTACACGTAAAAATACCAAAATACCCCCAAAACCCTTTTTAAATCGAGCTGGAATCGGAGTCAGAACTGCAGAGGCGCCGCGGCGCGGCCCTTTTGTCGCGGCACGACGTATAGAAGGAAAAACAACCCTTCTTAACTCAAGTTCTGATCTGGATTTGCTTTCTGTGGCGCGATCCCGTTTACCGCGGCGCGGCGTTTGCCTTTTCCTGGTCACTTCGAAAGTTTAACATAAATCAAAGGTTCAAACAACAAGCACAACATCTTTCACCCTTCCTATGCACGTCTAAACCTCAACCTTAAGTCTCACATGACTCGACGCCAACGCGACACATTCATAAACACGTTCACGCACGCATTCAAACATACATACATACATATACATATATATATATATATATATATATATATATATATATATATATATATATATATATATACATACATATACACTTATACGACAACTAACACCGTAGCTCATTTAATCACATAACGAACAAGTTATAAGCGTACTATTGATTAAGTACATACCTTTAAACACGCACGGGAAAACGGGGTGTTACAACTCTCCCCCACTTAAATCGTAGCGTGTCCTCGCGATCCAAGCCGCATGACACGAGGGAAGATAAACCAACACGAATTTTTCGGGCTCCCAAGTAAACTCGGAACCTTTACTATGACGCCATTGGACCTTAAAGGTCCTCACCTCTTTGTTACGCAACATTTTTACCTTCTCATCGAGTATAGCAATCGGCTCTTCCACGTATTCTAACTTGTTGTTTAGCTCAATTTCGTCTAAAGGCATCCATGAAGAATCATCCGCAAGACACTTACGGAGGTGGGAAACATGAAATGTGTTATGGATCCCCGTAAGTTCTTCGGGTAAATCCAAACGATACGCGACTTCACCAACACGACCTACAACCTTAAACAGCCTAATAAACCGAGGAGCTAACTTTCCTCGTTTTCGAAACCGAATAATACCCTTCCATGGCGAAACCTTGGGCATCACCATATCACCTTCTTGGAATTCGATCAAATGTCTATGCTTATCGGCATAAGATTTTTGCCTATCTTGCGCCTTTTTCAAATATTCTCGAATCATATCGATCTTGCTATTTGTCTCTAAAACCAAATCGGTACTCCCGATTTCTTTTTGACCCACTTCTCCCCAACAAATGGGAGTTCGACACCTTCGCCCATAAAGCATCTCATAAGGTGGCATCCCGATACTAGTATGATAACTATTATTGTACGAGAATTCCACCAAGGGCAAATGCTCGTCCCAACTACCACCAAAATCAATGATGCACGCCCGTAACATATATTCTAAAGTTTGATTCGTTCATTCGATTTGACCGTCTGTTTGAGGATGGTACACCGTGCTCAACTTCAATTGTGTACCCATATCTTCATGAAACTTTTCCCAAAATCGAGATGTAAAACGGGTATCTCGATCCGAAATAATAGATATAGGAACTTCATTTCGCGAAATCACCTCCTTGATAAACAACTTAGCCAAGGCCTCCGACGATATCGCCTCCCGAATGGGAAGAAACAAAGCACTTTTCGTCAAACGATCAACTATCACCCAAATTGTATCAAATTGGGTTCTCGCTGTCTTAGGTAACTTTGTAATGAAATCCATGGTAATGTGCTTCCATTTCCATTTCGAGATTTCTAACGGTTGCAACTTACCATACGGCTTTTGGTGCTTGGCCTTAACTTGCAAACAAGTAACACATTGTTCAACATATTTCACAACATCACGCTTCATGCCCAGCCACCAATAATCTTTCTTCAAGTCAAGATACATTTTTGTCACCCCCGGATGAATGGAATACTTTGACTTATGTGCTTCATCAAGTAGCACCCGTTGGTAATCACCCATCTTAGGCACCCACACCCGTCCTTGAAAAGACAACAAACCACGCGGGCCCATTGTAATGTACTCCGATTGGCCCACGATTCGTTCCGTGTGCTTATTGTGAACGTAAGCCTCTATTTGAATCTCACCAAGCTTCTCAAGAAAATCGTTGGTAATAATCAAACGTAACGATCCTACCTTTATCGCCGGATGTTGACTCTTTCGACTCAAGGCGTCCGCAACAACGTTTGCCTTACCCGGGTGATAAAGTATCTCACAATCATAGTCTTTTACCACATCCATCCATCTACATTGATGATAATTCAAATCTCGTTGAGTGAAAAGATGTTTCAAGTTCTTATGATCAGAATAACTCGTACACTTGACACCATACAAGTAATGGCGCCAAATTTTCAACGCATGTACAACCGCCGCCATCTCAAGATCATGAGTCGGGTACCTTGTTTCGTGTTCCTTCAATTGTCGAGAGGCATAAGCGATTACTTTACCCCTTTGCATAAGAACACACCCGAGCCCATTTAGAGAAGCATCACAATAAACCGTCATATCTTCAACACCTTCCGGCAACACCAACACCGAAGCTTGACACAACTTCTCTTTTAGCAATTGAAAAGCAATTTCTTGCTCGTTTTCCCAATTAAATTTAGCATTCTTCCTTGTCAATTTCGTTAACGGAGAAGCAATCTTAGAAAAGTCTTGGATAAAACCGACGATAATAACCGGCCAATCCGAGAAAACTTTGGATTTTCGTAGGCGTAGTCGGTCATCCCCAACTCTTCACCGTCTCGATCTTCCCCGGATCTACTTGGATCCCGTCCTTGTTCACAATATGACCAAGGAATTGAACTTCCCTTAGCCAAAATTCACATTTGGAGAACTTTGCATACAACTTCTTTTTTCTTAACGTCTTCAACACTTCTCGCAAATGGCGTTCATGTTCGTTCATACTTTTCGAGTAGACTAGTATGTCGTCAATGAACACAATTACCGACTTGTCCAACATAGGTTGGCACACTCGGTTCATAAAATCCATGAATGCCGCCGGTGCATTCGTAAGACCAAAAGGCATTACTACAAACTCGAAATGCCCATAACGCGTTCGAAAAGCCGTCTTCTCAATATCTTCCTCACGGACCCGCATTTGGTGATAGCCCGTAGGTCGATTTTCGAGAAATACGTTGCACCTTGGAGTTAGTCAAACAAATCGTCGATCCGAGGCAATGGATAACGATTCTTGATCATCACTTTGTTCAACTCCCTATAATCGCTGCACATCCGCATGCTACCATCCTTCTTCTTTACGAATAAGACCGGAGCGCTCCACGGCGAAGAACTCGGTCAAATGAAACCCTTCTCGAGCAACTCTTGGATTTGATTTAACAACTCTTGCATTTCCGTTGGTGCTAAGCGATAAGGAGTTTAAGCAATGGGGGTAGCCCCCGGAACCAACTCAATGCGAAATTCGACTTGTCTTTCCGCCGGAACACCCGGTAACTCATCCGGAAAAACATCTTCAAATTCATTAACCACCGGGATTTCATGAATGGGTGGTGGCTCATTACGAGTATCAACAACACGAGCAAGGAAAGCCATGCCACCGGTAACAACGAGACGACGTGCCCGTGCAAAAGTGCATATCGGCACAGGTCTCCTTCGTTTATCACCATGAATAATCAACTCCCCCCCACTTGGGGTCTTTACGTGAATAAGCTTATCATGGCATGCAATATTGGCTCTATAACGATCGAGCCAATCCATACCAACGACAATATCAAAATCGCCCAAGGTCATCGGAATGAGATCAATTTCAAAACTTTCGGTACCAAACACAACATTACAATTTTTACACACATAAACCACTAGCGCCGTCTTGCCATCCGCTATTTCAACTTCTACCGGACGACTCAACTTCACTAGCGGTTTATTTAACTTAGGCACAAATCTTGGAGACACGAAAGACAAATTAGCACCACTATCAAAAAGTATCCGTGCCGAATTAGAGTTAACCATGAAAGTACCTGAGACGACTTCATTGGATTGTTTGGCTTCATCATTTGTCATCAAGTAGTTACGCCCCCTAGCCGACCCCGCTGCCTTCTCTAGCCTCTTAACTTGGTCGTTTGATAATTCGGGACATTCCGCCTTACGGTGCCCCGTCTTTTGACAATTAAAACACGTGACCGACTTGGCCAAACAATCACGGGCGTAATGACCCGGCTTCCCACAACTAAAACAAGTAGGCGTAAAAGTATTTAAACCACCTTTCTTCACACTTCCGACGCTTTCGGACCCCTTTTTGCTTTTGTTCTTCTTGTTCGAAAAGTTAGAGTAACTAGAACCTTCAAACTTTCTTTTGGAAAGAGTGAAATCGCTCTTTCTTGGAACCTCCGGCTCAAAACCCCGAGCCAACTCAAACAATTCATCAAAAGACTTAGCCATACCCCGGCTAATCTTACTCTTAAACTCATCATTCAAAGTACGGTAGAAATCTTTCATTAACTTGTGATCATCACCAACATATTCCGGGCAAAAACGAGTCTTTGCCAAGAAGGTAGACTTGAGAGTAACCAAGTCCATTGAACCTTGTTGCAAATGATGCAACTCATCCCAGATTCTATCGAGATCGGAAGAAGTTCTGTACTCTTTGAAAAATTCTTTCTTGAACTCCTCCCATGTCAAGCCCATACATTGTTCTTCGCCATATAAGTTGATTTTATCGTCCCACCACAACTTAGCTTCCTCCCGCAACATGCTAGAACCATACCTTGTTTTCTTCTCGGGAGGACATTCCGCGGTACGGAAAGCTCCCTCGATATCGGAGATCCAGCATGTACTTTTTAAAGGATCTCGCACCCCATTAAACATTGGGGGTTGAGCATCCTTGAAATTCTTATAATGGAAGTCCCGCCTTCCTTCACCTCCTTCACCACGAGGGTGCAAGTTTCGAGCTTCGAATGCCTCTTCAATCGCGGCATTCATGCGTTCATTGATTAGTTCGGTTATTTGCTCATCAACCAAAGCTTGGAAGACCTTTCGAACGTCCGTAATAAAATCCACTTTTAACTTTTTAAAGACGGCCTCAACCTTAGCGGAAAACTCGACGTCCTCGCTCGTACCCCCATTATCATGTTCGGTGTCGTGTCCGTTTCGCATCTTCATTCTATAAAACGGAAAAGATTAAACGTCGAAACAAAACACATGACACATATGCATACCCATACACCACACTATCCCATCTCGCTCAACAATCGTCGTACATTGCTCGTTTGACACGATTTGCACCCGTAATAATGGTAGCTAGTCATTACTACGCGAGCACGCCGCATTAACTTGCTAGTACAACATCTATCTCGCTTGATGATTCCAACTACAACACAAAACAATTAGTGCAAGGTTAAATCACATAAACCTAAGCACTAACAATTCCCGATCCGACTCGAAGTCCTACAAGTCCCGCATAAAAGCACATACACATTAAAGTCTAAGTCTAGGCACCTATCTCAAGTCGCCTAAATCTCTTAGACCATGCTCTGATACCACTTGTAACAACCCAACCCATAATCCATACGATAATTTTTTTTTTTATTTATATATACAACACAATTACGCGCCAATTAAAACTGTAACCCATTCTATGAGTTCCATTCAAAAAGTACAATAGTTAATTGTTTACAAGAAGGTACAAAGGCCACGAATAAAGTTAATACAAGTTTGACCCATTACAAATGATAGTTTATAAACCAAACGACATTCTGAGCATGTTTTGGGACTAAACTACCCAAAACTAGGCGAACTTCCAAAAGCTCCAACATACATCAACAAGGGACACCTAGTGCCCAACGACCCCCTTGACTTTGTCCACGCCTGCATCTAAAAAGATGAACAATGAGAGGGGTAAGCAAAGCTTAGTGAGTAGAACAAATATATACATGCATATAAGACTTACCCACACGCATCCACGATATCATATAACGCACACAATCGCATAACATCTCGATAAATAAGCTAGTATCGTCGAACCGTACAACTAGCCACATTATTAGCATAAACATCATAATCATAAATCAAATGCTAGCATCATCAACTATAAACCATGGTTAACCAAAATTCTTCACAAGGGGAATGACTTCGCGAAACAAGTCATCGATGTTCATAACAACCGTTAGCTCCCAAACCCGGCTATGGTATACTAACCCCCGAGGTGTTCCAAAAACGGCTATAGCATCACCCCCAAGTGTTCCAAAAATGGCTATGGCATCACTTGATCAACGTGTGAGTAAAACACGGCTATTACTCACAATCATGTACACAAACACGGCTATGTGCGCGATTAACTCGGATAACAACGTGGGAGTAAAACACGGCTATTACTCGCCTCTATATGCACAAACACGGCTATGTGCATAAATATCAAACGTAGACAAAAACGGCTATGTCTCACAACTATAGTCACAAAACGGCTATGTGACACCATCAATACGGCACATAAATCATATACATACATATATAGATATTCCACTCACCTCAAGTCTCTTGTGAAAGCTAACCGAGCTTGCAACCCTTCAATGTAACGTACCTATTACATTATGCATTTATTAACATACAATCTAGTTGAATTAAATGCCAACTTCTAACCCTTGAACATTTAATGACCCGATTGCATTAAATGACTCAACTACACCAAAACCGCCCATTAATGGCCATGCCTCGTCATAAATCACTAAAATCTAGTGATTAGGGTCTATTAACATCAACTAACACAAAATTGGTGTATTTCATACCCATTTTACCCAATTAGGTCAACTTTGACTCATATGACCCATTTTAACACTTACACTTACAAGCTTAGTCAAACATGACCCAATTAACATCATTCAACTTTAAACAAGTGTTTTAATGCTTACAACACCATTAACACTTACAAACCTCATTTCATTAGACCAAACCCTAGATTATGGTAATTAGGGTTTCCTTTCAACAATCTAATCCAAAATCCACCCATTTAACCCTCAAATGGGTCACACAAGTTCCATATGAACCAAACCCTAGCTTAAACTAAATAAAACTCAAAACTTAAAGTTGAGACTTACCAAAACTATCCTCTTGTAGCTAATAGCAAGGAGAACAACTTTAATTCTTGCTCCTAGGATTGATTCACAAAACTTTTTCTTCAAATCTCAAGTTTAAACTAAATGGATTTTAAGTTTTGGGAGGAAATTGTGAAAGAAAATGGAAAAGAAATGAGAAATATAGGATAAGTGGCCGATATTAAAAGCTCCCATCTGATTTACATGTAAAAAGACCAAAATACCCCCAAAACCTTTTTAAATCGAGCTGAGTCAGAACTGCAGAGGCGCCGCGGCGCGGCCCTTTTGTTGCGGTGCGACGTATAGAAGGAAAAACAACCCTTCTTAACTCAAGTTCTGATCTGGATTTGCTTTCTGTGTCGCGGCGCGATCCCGTTTACCGCGGCGCGGTGTTTGCCTTTTCCTGGTCACTTCGAAAGTTTAACATAAATCAAAGGTTCAAACAACAAGCACAACATTTTTCACCCTTCCTATGCACATCTAAACCTCAACCTTAAGTCTCACAATACTCGACGCCAACGCGACACATTCATAAACACGTTCACGCACGCATTCAAACACACACACACACACACACACATATATATATATATATATATATATATATATATATATATATATATATATATATATATATATATATATATACACGCATATACACTTATACGACAACTAACACCGTAGCTCATTTAATCACATAACGAACAAGTTATAAGCGTACTATTGATTAATTACGTACCTTTAAACGCGCACGGGAAAATGGGGTGTTACAATAAATTGAAATGTCCCGTTCTTATTGATTAAAAACGTTCCATATTAATTGATTTCGTTGCGAGGTTTTGACCTCTATATGAGACATTTTTCAAAGACTGCATTCATTTTTAAAACAAACCATAACCTTTATTTCATAGATAAAGGTTTTAAAAAAACTTTACGTAGATTATCAAATAATGATAATCTAAAATATCCTGTTTACACACGACCATTACATAATGGTTTACAATACAAATATGTTACAACAAAATAAGTTTCTTGAATGCAGTTTTTACACAATATCATACAAGCATGGACTCCAAATCTCGTCCTTATTTAAGTATGCAACAGCGGAAGCTCTTAATAATCACCTGAGAATAAACATGCTTAAAACGTCAACAAAAATGTTGGTGAGTTATAGGTTTAACCTATATATATCAAATCATAATAATAGACCACAAGATTTCATATTTCAATACACATCCCATACATAGAGATAAAAATCATTCATATGGTGAACACCTGGTAACCGACAATAACAAGATGCATATATAAGAATATCCCCATCATTCCGGGACACCCTTCGGATATGATATAAATTTCGAAGTACTAAAGCATCCGGTACTTTGGATGGGGTTTGTTAGGCCCAATAGATCTATCTTTAGGATTCGCGTCAATTAGGGTGTCTGTTCCCTAATTCTTAGATTACCAGACTTAATAAAAAGGGGCATATTCGATTTTGATAATTCAACCATAGAATGTAGTTTCACGTACTTGTGTCTATTTTGTAAATCATTTATAAAACCTGCATGTATTCTCATCCCAAAAATATTAGATTTTAAAAGTGGGACTATAACTCACTTTCACAGATTTTTACTTCGTCGGGAAGTAAGACTTGGCCACTGGTTGATTCACGAACCTATAACAATATATACATATATATCAAAGTATGTTCAAAATATATTTACAACACTTTTAATATATTTTGATGTTTTAAGTTTATTAAGTCAGCTGTCCTCGTTAGTAACCTACAACTAGTTGTCCACAGTTAGATGTACAGAAATAAATCGATAAATATTATCTTGAATCAATCCACGACCCAGTGTATACGTATCTCAGTATTGATCACAACTCAAACTATATATATTTTGGAATCAACCTCAACCCTGTATAGCTAACTCCAACATTCACATATAGAGTGTCTATGGTTGTTCCGAAATATATATAGATGTGTCGACATGATAGGTCGAAACATTGTATACGTGTCTATGGTATCTCAAGATTACATAATATACAATACAAGTTGATTAAGTTATGGTTGGAATAGATTTGTTACCAATTTTCACGTAGCTAAAATGAGAAAAATTATCCAATCTTGTTTTACCCCTAACTTCTTCATTTTAAATCCGTTTTGAGTGAATCAAATTGCTATGATTTCATATTGAACTCTATTTTATGAATCTAAACAGAAAAGTATAGGTTTATAGTCGTAAAAATAAGTTACAAGTCGTTTTTGTAAAGGTAGTCATTTCAGTCGAAAGAACGACGTCTAGATGACCATTTTAGAAAACATATTTCCACTTTGAGTTTAATCATAATTTTTGGATATAGTTTCATGTTCATAATAAAAATCATTTTCTCAGAATAACAACTTTTAAATCAAAGTTTATCATAGTTTTTAATTAACTAACCCAAAACAGCCCGCGGTGTTACTACGACGGCGTAAATCCGGTTTTACGGTGTTTTTCGTGTTTCCAGGTTTTAAATCATTAAGTTAGCATATCATATAGATATAGAACATGTGTTTAGTTGATTTTAAAAGTCAAGTTAGAAGGATTAACTTTTGTTTGCGAACAAGTTTAGAATTAACTAAACTATGTTCTAGTGATTACAAGTTTAAACCTTCGAATAAGATAGCTTTATATGTATGAATCGAATGATGTTATGAACATCATTACTACCTTAATTTCCTTGGATAAACCTACTGGAAAAGAGAAAAATGGATCTAGCTTCAATGGATCCTTGGATGGCTCGAAGTTCTTGAAGCAGAATCATGACACGAAAACAAGTTCAAGTAAGATCATCACTTGAAATAAGATTGTTATAGTCATAGAAATTGAACCAAAGTTTGAATATGATTATTACCTTGTATTAGAATGATAACCTACTGTAAGAAACAAAGATTTCTTAAGGTTGGATGATCACCTTACAAGATTGGAAGTGAGCTAGCAAACTTGAAAGTATTCTTGATTTTATGAAACTAGAACTTTTGGAATTTATGAAGAACACTTAGAACTTGAAGATAGAACTTGAGAGAGATCAATTAGATGAAGAAAATTGAAGAATGAAAGTGTTTGTAGGTGTTTTTGGTCGTTGGTGTATGGATTAGATATAAAGGATATGTAATTTTGTTTTCATGTAAATAAGTCATGAATGATTACTCATATTTTTGTAATTTTATGAGATATTTCATGCTAGTTGCCAAATGATGGTTCCCACATGTGTTAGGTGACTCACATGGGCTGCTAAGAGCTGATCATTGGAGTGTATATACCAATAGTACATACATCTAAAAGCTGTGTATTGTACGAGTACGAATACGGGTGCATACGAGTAGAATTGTTGATGAAACTGAACGAGGATGTAATTGTAAGCATTTTTGTTAAGTAGAAGTATTTTGATAAGTGTATTGAAGTCTTTCAAAAGTGTATAAATACATATTAAAACACTACATGTATATACATTTTAACTGAGTCGTTAAGTCATCGTTAGTCGTTACATGTAAGTGTTGTTTTGAAACCTTTAGGTTAACGATCTTGTTAAATGTTGTTAACCCAATGTTTATAATATCAAATGAGATTTTAAATTATTATATTATCATGATATTATCATGTATGAATATCTCTTAATATGATATATATACATTAAATGTCTTTACAACGATAATCGTTACATATATGTCTCGTTTAAAAATCATTAAGTTAGTAATCTTGTTTTTACATATGTAGTTCATTGTTAATATACTTTATGATAAGTTTTCTTATCATAGTATCATGTTAACTATATATATATCCATTTATATGTCATCATATAGTTTTTACAAGTTTTAACGTTCGTGAATCACCGATCAACTTGGGTGGTCAATTGTCTATATGAAACATATTTCAATTAATCAAGTCTTAACAAGTTTGATTGCTTAACATGTTGGAAACATTTAATCATGTAAATATCAATCTCAATTAATATATATAAACATGGAAAAGTTCGGGTCACTACATAAATCATGTATGACTCCATGCACATGGCTTGTATAACATATAAGCAAACAGCGGAAGACTTCTAGGGAACCTGAGAATAAACATGCTAACAAGTGTCAATACAAAGGTTGGTGAGTTCATAGTTTTAGTGTTATGCATAATCTGTTTATAAAGGTGGATCACAAGATTTCAGTTGTTTCATCCAAAAACGTTTATCAAAATATTCTACGAAATTGAGCACCCTAGTAACTAAACTTAACGTATATATAATTTATGCCTTTTGTATAATCATCTTAATAATACACGCAAACCAACGTGCACGCTTCTCAAATAGCATACGTCCGTTAAAAGGCTAGTGCTCTAGCTCGGACGGGGATATCAAGCCCTATGGATCCATATACTACTACTCGCGCCCACCAGTTCTTATAACTGGCAGTTACTAGTTACCAAAGCTAAGGGATTTTCGGTTCAAACTCAGTGTAGAATTAAGTATGCACTTGTATCCATTGCGTTTAAAATAAATTGCATGTATTCTCAGCCCAAAAATATATATTGCAAAAGCAATTAAAAAGGGAGCAAATGAAACTCACCTTAGCAGCACATAAAATCGTTCACCAAAATGTGACCGAAACTCGGAATATCAAATAACCGTAGATCTCAACCTAGAGAACATATGTTGGTCAATAAATGTCTATCATGCTAGGTCAGGTCATAGTGTATCACAATCCTAATGCTCGAGATCGACATACAAAAGTTATCCAAAGTTGTTTCAATAAGTCAATTTTGACAGTTGTTTAACAAAAACGAGACGTACCTTGTATAAGGATTCATTTACTCGGTTGGTAATATTCAAAAATTCAATTTATCAATCTTACAAACAAGTTGTTTAAATATTAGTTGCAGATTCAAAAGCAATTTCAATTAACGTCAATCATAATTCAGTTGATCATATCTTTTAATCCGTTCATCGAAACTATTCGATATCTAAATGAAAAGTTATTGATTTTTCGCCAGTTTTTCGAAGACATGTATATCATATACCTTTTACCAGTAATATATGTATTTAATTCGTGATTCATTATAAACTGTTTAATGACGAAATTTAGCATACAAACATGTATAAATATATATACTCGAGCACTAGACATGTATACACTATTAATTTATAAAAGATAAAATATAATGCTTACGTATCAATATTGTGATTCAATATTTCAGAAAAGTACGTAGACGCAACAGAGATGATAAACACTAGGTTTGACTTGCGAACAATACCCATGAATAATTGAATATTCTCCATAACCTCCATAGCTATAACTCATAATTTCCTTAGCTCTATCCCGTTTGAAAACCAGTTTGAAAGTGACACGCTCATGACCTCGTCGTAGTATTTTATGTATAATAATAATTCATATTAATAATAATAATATTAAGATTACTAATAATAATAATCTTAAGAATAATAATAATTTTAATAATAATAATAATATATGTAATACGGATTATAGAGATAAATAGATTATATGTGTGTGTTTTAATACCACCGAAAACAGAAACATATATATAGGCGAATTTCGTTCTGTTAAATATAATATAATATAATCATATAATAATATAATAATATAATCATAAATAATTTAATATAATAAATAAATAAACTAAAGAAGGAAAAAAAATAAAATCACGTGAAAGGGGAGACATAAAGTTGTCTAGCCATCAACTTTTTATGTCGACAAACTTTTTATGTCAACAAACATTATGCGTTTTGCGTAGATAGATATGCGGTCCGCGTATGGTGTCTTCACGAAAGTTGTAGATTTTTGAGTTACGGACGTCTGGACACCAGAATCACCCTTTTTCGAGTCAGTATGATTTAGTTATGATTTTTCTCGTGCAAGTGCGCATGTTTAGTGATTTCCATCATTTTAACTTGAAATCTTGAGATGAAATGTTGTAGTCTTTTAGTGCTCATTAGAAACCTTTATTTTATCTTTATTTTCATTTTCATATCATTAAAAATCCATAAAAACATTTTAACAATCAAATTCTATTATATTGAAAAACGTGTCCATACTAAATCAAATAACTATAGTTCTCTAAAACTAATTACATTCACATCTTTTTATCGAAACGTTATAATAATTAAAAATCTATTATTTCGAAGAACGCTTTCATATATTTGAACTAAATTGAATAAATATAATTTAGTTTTCCAGAATTAGTTATATTCAAAATCATTCTTTAAAAGGTTTCATCTATGTCGTAAAACGTTTTCAATATTAAGAAAACTAAATAATTAACTTTATCAAGAGACACGAGACAATCATTGTGTTGAAAGTTATTCTCTATTATCCTTTGTACAGTAATCGTTAATTGACATATTTGTTCTTACTTGTAGGTCACTTTACCATTTATTCCGAATATCGTTAAAAAGGAAAAGTTTCCTAAATCAAAGTGGACCTCTCAATAGAGACTCACGATCATACAATGTATCTGATAAATCAATCATTCGATTTTATCTTTTAATTCCATTGATAATTATATTAAACATATATCGAAACAAATACGTTCGCATAAAGTATTATACGTCTAATACTTTGTTAACGTTTTCAAGTTATAATATATACACACATACATATATAATCATGTCCGTTCATATAATGGTTCGTGAATCAATGGAATTTGGTCGAGGTTAAATGAATGTATGAACATAGTTTAAAATTCTTGAGATTCAACTTAACAAACTTTGCTTATCGTGTCGGAATAATATAAAGATTAAAGTTTAAATTTGTTCAAAAATTTCTGGGTCATCACAGTACCTACCTGTTAAAGAAATTTCGTCTCAAAATTTGAGTGAGGTCATCATGGCTAACAATAAAAATGTTTTTATGACAAATGTGAGTCGATAAATAGAGTATTATCACCGTTGTATAATATGGATAAAATATTCCAATTACTCGAAGCGTATGAGAGAAGTTATTGTAATAAAGTGAAATAGAGAATAGAGATGCGTCTTATCTCTTGACGTAGTAACGATTGATTTCCGAAATTTAAGGAATAGAAAGTCTTCATAATCTAAATAAGATTTGATTCTTCAAAATTTAAGGAAATTAAGATCTTTAATTAAATGAGGTCCCCTGCCTCGATTGCCCTGTCTGTAATTTCGCTTATAAATTAACCCCTTTCGTCTCATTATTTTCACCACTCCTACATTTTCTTCCTCATTTCATACTTCTAAAAGTTTTTGAAATGCTTCATCCAGTTCTGATTCTTGATATACTCATAACTTTCATATATGTCATTCTTCTTTTTCATCTACCACCATAGGAAGTTATTTTCTTCTACCATTACCTTGGGGTTATAGTGTTTTTCATTCTCCCGTGTCTTTATATTGCTATACGCATTGATATACACGGTTTGTAAATTTCGGGGTTGTTATCGGGCTTATATTCTCCTTTATATTTAGGAGCTTCATGCTTTCGTTTTCTCTTCCCGACTTTAAGTCAAGCGAATAATGGTCCGGAATTCGTAGGTACGGAGTTTCGGATGAACATAATTAATGTTTTAAGATGAAAATCGTAATGGTACGATCTTGATTTGTCAAATTACCAGAATATCTGGAAAAGACCGAATCATCAAGAAAAATATTTTCTTGATATGTTTAGAGGTTAAATAGAATGAAAGAGTTATGTAACATGGTTCATGATGAGGATGTGATCTGTGAACCTTTATCATGTTCCACTATAAACTCAGCATGACTTACTGTAATATAATCACGTTGATCAAGTGTCATTATATTATACTAACTCATGCTTCAGTTCCCAACACTACTTCAAAAACATCCATTTTTCGAATTTTTCAGATGTTAGAAACTAAAATAGTTTCTTTTATGTTATAACACAGATAGCGCGAAGAGATGAATGATTTCAAATAAGAATGGTTATGAAAATATCTTCAGAAATATCGAGGATATTTATAATGAAAGATATGATGATATCTTAGAATATTTAAGATAATGATGATGATGAAGAATATTTTCCGCAAAGGTTTTAGAGTAAGGAGCAAGGTATTTACTAAGGATTTTA
Organism: Rutidosis leptorrhynchoides; assembly: GCF_046630445.1. Lineage (NCBI taxonomy): Eukaryota > Viridiplantae > Streptophyta > Magnoliopsida > Asterales > Asteraceae > Rutidosis > Rutidosis leptorrhynchoides. Next base: position 359,677,425 of record NC_092339.1, read on the forward strand.
GCTGATACTGAATCATTTGGATTCTTTGAAGGTTGATTTCGTTCTTGTGATTTGTCCACAGCTTCCTTCATGGTTTGCTCAATCCGTTTTCCCGCACCAAACTTTCTCTTTTTCTGTGCTATTCCAACACCTACTCTTTATCATCAAACTTTCGACTATTAAAGTCGTTTACAGTTTTTGCTGCTTCATCAATATTTTTCCAAGTTCGGAGAACTAGTTCATAGTTTGGGATGTTTTTTAGAAACTTCACATTCGAAGTATGTAAGTCTAGAAGATAAATGTTATCTATATATAACTGTTGTCGTAGAAAATGCTGCGAGATTCAAAATACTGATTGCTAATTCCCGGTGGTTGGTATAGCAATTATTGTTACAAGATGTGGATGAGTACATGATAGGGTTTCAATGAGTATAAGGATTTTTCGAAAGGTCAAGGATTAATAAAGTTGTTGGTAAATTTACTGCTAATGTGGTGGAACATGAAAGGTTCCCCAGTAACAAGAATGTATATGTCAAGGTTATAATAAGGCTAATCTGAAAAGTCGAAGTTGACTTGTTGAAAGTGTAGTAAAACTGGATACTTTGAAAAGGGATTGTAAGATTATTTTCAGTAATAACAAAGCTAAAGGATCTTTCACATTTTTTTGAAGTCAAGGTATAGCTTTGAAAGATGTAGAGATCTAAGAATGATGTCACCCGTTAAATCTTGGCTTGGATTCTGATCCGTCAATATCAGAATATGTAATTGAATTTGTATGGAAACTATTGTATATCGCTGTGAGCATAGTTAATAATTTTTGAATCAAAGTTGAAGAATGTACAGTATAACATATTAATTGTGAACTTATATATTTCCTGAGTATTATCTACCCGTTAAAGATTTCACAATTAATACTTTGTACAAAAGAATTTTTATTACCGTTTTTATGAAAATATATGTATGTATATTTTTCTTCAGATGTAATACAGATTTAATGAGTTAATATCATATTAAGCTCATTTGATTTTTGGCTGGAATTAGAAATGAATAATCTCTAAAATATTAAAGATTACTTAATCTTTGTGGAGTATTTCACTAATGAAATCAATACTTCATTATTTATTCTTATTGATATTCCTTGGTGAAGGATGTTGATGCTCGTGAAATTCTTGTGAACCTTACAAGGCACAGATGATGTTTTCTGGATAGTTTGGAGTACATCAAAAATGAAAATGTAAAATCAATTATGTAATTGAATAATACACTTGGTTTATTATGAAATGAAATTCATTGGATTGAAACAGAGATTGTAGTTAATGATGGTTAAGTTGTTAAGGAAGGATGTACATCATTGCATATTAGTAATATGAACTAACCGGGTAGTACCTACCAGTTAAGATTCACACGTAATAGCTTAGTACGAAAAGATTTATTTTGATTACAAAATTCATACATATTAAATATACATAAAATTTCTTCAGGGGAAATGAGTTAATACTTCATCGGTTATTGTTATTGGTATCTCTTGGTAACTACGGTGCGTATGACGTTGATGCTCGTGGAACAGATTGTGAAGTTGAGGTTTGCAATGCGGATGTTGTTGGTGGTGGTAATGGTACTGTTGGTGTTGTTGTCGGTGGTACTGTTGATGCCGGTGATGCTGCTGGTGCTTGTAACCTTTGCACCATATTCTCCAAAGCCACTACCCGAGCGCGAAGCTCGTTGACTTCTTCTACTACACCAGGATGATTGGCGGTTCGGACGAGTGGATAAATAAGATCTAGAATTTGAGATAGTATATTATCGTGACGAGATACTCTGGAAATGAGAGAGAAAATGGTGTCTCGAACAGGTTCGCCGGTAAGTGATTCAGGTTCTTCGCCAAGAGGACAATGTGGTGGATGGAAGGGATCACCTTCTTCTTGTCTCCAATGATTAAGTAGACTACGAACCCATCCTCAATTCATCCAGAATAGATGATGGCTAATTGGTTGATCCATTCCGATTACACTATCTTCGAAATTCATGTGAATATCTATATCGGAATAGCTGTCGGAGTTTAAGGAATTTGAACTAGATACGGGATCCATCTTGTATAATTAGGGAGATGATTTTTGATATGAATTAGATTATAGAATTTAGTTTTGTATTCTTCAATACATAATTTACATATGTATATATAATACCAAATTCCATAAAACACGGAGAAATTTTCGGAAGATGTCAGGAAAAGTTTACAGTAACAGATACACTAAGATATGAATTTTTGTCTATACACTATTTATGCAATAAATGCAGGAAAACGTGTCTAGACTTAAGAATGATAAGCATGTAATTTCTGACAAGAAATGATAAGCAAAACTTTTAACATGCAGACACGGTCGAAGTCCAAACTTACGAATGCATCTTATCAACTATCAGTTAGACACATTCATGCAAGACCTGGTTCGCTAGGACCAACGCTCTGATACCAACTGTGACGATCGCTCCAAATCCATATGGACGAACACGTCATTCATTGATTTAATTGCGAGGTATTTGACCTCTATATGATACGTTTTGTAAACATTTCATTCTTTTGAAAAGGCACACCATATATGAATATTTAAATTAAAGGTTTTCGACATCTGATGATTTCTACATATAAACAATCACCGTAAATAATAGTTTACAATAGTACTTCCGTTGACAATGCAGTCAAAATGAGATAGATGGAGATGATTTTGTGAATGCAATGTTTTCTTGAATAAATCATGTATGACTCCATGCACATGGCTTGTATAATATATAAGCAAACAGCGAAAGACTTCTAGGGAACCTGAGAATAAACATGCTAACAAGTGTCAACACAAAGGTTGGTGAGTTCATAGTTTTAGTGTTATGCATAATCTGTTTATAAAGGTGGATCACAAGATTTCAGTTGTTTCATCCAAAAACGTTTATCAAAATATTCTACGAAATTGAGCACCCTGGTAACTAAACTTAACGTATATATAATTTATACCCTTTGTATAATCATCTTAATAATACACATAAACCAACGTGTACGCTTCTCAAATAGCATACGTCCGTTAAAAGGCTAGTGCTCTAGCTCGGACAGGGATATCAAGCCCTATGGATTCATATACTACTACTCGCGCCCACCAGTTCTTATAACTGGCAGTTACTAGTTACCAAAGCTAAGGGATTTTCGGTTCAAACTCAGTGTAGAATTAAGTATGCACTTATATCCATTGCATTTAAAATAAATTGCATGTATTCTCAGCCCAAAAATATATATTGCAAAAGCAATTAAAAAGGGAGCAAATGAAACTCACCTTAGCAGCACATAAAGTCGTTCACCGAAATGTGATCGAAACTCGGAATATCAAATAACCGTAGATCTCAACCTAGAGAACATATGTTGGTCAATAAATGTCTATCATGCTAGGTCAGGTCATAGTGTATCACAATCCTAATGCTCGAGATTGACATACAAAAGTTATCCAAAGTCGTTTCAAAAAGTCAATTTTGACAGTTGTTTAACAAAAACGAGACGTACCTTTTATAAGGATTCATTTACTCGGTTGGTAATATTCAAAAATTCAATTTATCAATCTTACAAACAAGTTGTTTAAATATTAGTTGCAGATTCAAAAGCAATTCCAATTAACGTCAATCATAATTCAGTTGATCATATCTTTTAATCCGTTCATCGAAACTATTCGATATCTAAATGAAAAGTTATTGATTTTTCGCCAGTTTTCCGAAAACATCTATATCATATACCTTTTACCAGTAATATATGTATTTAATTCGTGATTCATTATAAACTATTTAACGACGAAATTTAGCATACAAACATGTATAAATATATACACTCGAGCACTAGACATGTATACACTATTAATTTATAAAAGATAAAATATAATGCTTACGTATTAATATTGTGATTCAATATTTCAGAAAAGTACGTAGACGCAACAGAGATAATAAACACTAGGTTTGAATTGCGAATAATACCCATGAATATTGCCCATAACCTCCATAGCTATAACTCATAATTTCCTTAACTCTATCCCGTTTGAAAACCAGTTTGAAAGTGACACGCTCATGACCTCGTCGTAGTATTTTATGTATAATAATAAATCATATTAATAATAATAATATTAAGATTACTAATAATAATAATCTTAAGAATAATAATAATATTAATAATAATAATATATGTAATACGGATTATAGAGATAAATAGATTATATGTGTGTGTTTCAATACCACCGAAAACAGAAACATATATATAGGCGAATTTCGTTCTGTTAAATATAATATAATAATATAATAATATAATCATAAATAATGTAATATAATAAATAAATAAACTAAAGAAGGAAAAAAATAAAATCACGTGAAAGTGGAGACATAAAGTTGTCTAGCCATCAACTTTTTATGTCGACAAACTTTTTATGTCAACAAACATTACGCGTTTCGCGTAGATAGGTACGTGGTCCGCGTATGGTGTCTTCACGAAAGTTGTAGATTTTTGAGTTACGGATGTCTGGACAACAGAATCACCCTTTTTTGAGTCAGTATGATTTAGTTATGATTTTTCTCGTGCAAGTGCGCAGGTTTAGTGATTTCCATCATTTTAACTTGAAATCTTGAGATGAAATGTTGTAGTCTTTTAGTGCTCATTAGAAACCTTTATTTTATCTTTATTTTCATTTTCATATCATTGAAAATCCATAAAAATATTTTAACAATCAAATTCTATTATATCAAAAAACGTGTCCATACTAAATCGAATAACTATAGTTCTCTAAAACTAATTACATTCACATCTTTTTATCGAAACGTTATAATAATTAAAAATCTATTATTTCGAAGAACGCTTTCATATATTTGAACTAAATTGAATAAATATAATTTAGTTTTCCAGAATTAGTTATATTCAAAATCATTCTTTAAAAGGTTTCATCTATGTCGTAAAACGTTTTCAATATTAAGAAAACTAAATAATTAGCCTTATCAAGAGACACAAGACAATCATTGTGTCGAAAGTTAATCTCTACTAACCTTTGTCCAGTAATCGTTAATTGACATATTTGTTCTTACTTGTAGGTCACTTTACCATTTATTCTGAATATCGTTAAAAAGGAAAGGTTTCCTAAATCAAAATGGACCTCTCAATAGAGACTCACGATCATACAATGTATCTGATAAATCAATCATTTGATTTTATCTTTTAATTCTGTTGATAATTATATTAAATATATATCGAAACAAATACGTTCGCGTAAAGTATTATACGTCTAATACTTTGTTAACGTTTTCAAGTTATAATATATACACACATACATATATAATCATGTCCGTTCATATAATGGTTCGTGAATCATTGGAATTTGGTCGAGGTTAAATGAATGTATGAACATAGTTTAAAATTCTTGAGATTCAACTTAACAAACTTTGCTTATCGTGTCGGAATAATATAAAGATTAAAGTTTAAATTTGTTCAAAAATTTCCAGGTCATCACACTTTGTCATCTTCCCGCTTAAACAAGATTCACATACATCAAATGACTCGGAGTTAGTTGATTTTAAAATTTCATCAGATTGAAGTTTGGTTATGCATTTCTTGTTTATGTGACCAAGACGACAATGCCATAGATAAGTTTGATTCAAGTCATGCTTGGATCTTTTGGTATTTATGTTATACATAGAACTATTATTGGATGAATCTTCTATGTCAACTTCATATATTCCATTGTGAGGCCGTGCCTCAAAATAAAAAATATCTTTATTGAAAACTGAAATATTACCATTAGGAAAAGCATACGAGTATCCAGATTCATACAAACGTGCAGCTGAAATAATGTTCCTAGTTAGACTAGGGACATAATAACAATTATTTAATATTAGATACAGGCCATTTGGTAACAAAAGTTCATAAGTGTCTATTGCTACGACCGCAACATGTGCTCCGTTGCCAACATGCAATACCAAATCGCCTGGTTTCAGCTTCTTAATCTTTCTTAGTCCCTGCACATTATTACAAACGTGAGTTCCACAACCAGTATCAAATACCCATGAATTACTAGAGAAAGCAAATAGTTCTATCATATAGATACCTGAGGTGCTAGCATTGCTAGCCTTTGTCTTTTTCAGCTCTGCAAGGTAAGTCGGGCATTTTCGCTTCCAATGACCAATTTCTCCACAATGGAAACAAGTGGCATCTTTGGCAGGTTTTTCTTTCTTCTTAACAGAATCCTTTGGGACAAACTTTTTGCCTTTGTAGTTGCCTTGACTCTTAGGTTTGTCTTTACCTTTGGCTTTGGCTTGTCGCTTCTTGATTTTTCCTTCCCGAATCATGAGGACTTCAGAGGTTTTGGATGGAATATTCTTCTCGGCAGTCTTAAGCATTAAATGCAACTCCGAGATAGATTTCTCCAAATTGTTCATATTGTAGTTCAAGACGAACTGGTCATATGACTTTGGTAGTGAGTTGAGGATCAAGTCTATTGCCAACTCAGGACCAATGGAAGATCCAAGCCTCTCAAGCTGATCTATGTAGCTCTTCATTTTTAGAACATAAGAGCTTACAGATGCCCCCACTGTCATCTTGCATGCGTGTAACGCTCTGACAGTTTCAAAGCGTTGTTGCCTAGCTTGTTGCTGGAACATTTCCTTTAGCTGCTTAAGCATCTCAAAGGCATCATGATGTTCCAGGTCCTTTTGCAAGTCTGGAATCATGGTGGCTAACATGAGGCAAGCTACCTGTAACAACCCAACCCGTATTAAAACCGGCGCATAAAAATTTTTCCTTTTAATACGGGTTAAATAATACTTTAGGTCCCAATACACAATTTCCAAAACATATTTGTTACCGAAGTAAGTTCAACGAACTTAAAACATACATTAATAATTTAAACTCCTTAATACAATAATATGTTATTTAAAACATAAATCGAGCATGGTGATTTGGGACTACGCTACCCAAATCCTAATCAAGTACAAAAGCAAGATCTTCTAAAGAAACTAGCTAAGATCTCTAATCCCCATGCTTACCCGAGCCACCATCATGCGAACCTATAAAAATATCAACAACGAGAGGGTAAGTTAACGCTTAGTGAGTGAGAATATACTACATACATATATATGCATAAAATGGACATGCCACACAAAACCAAATACCGCATACCGGAGCATCCAAGCATAAAGACAAGCTAGTCTAAGCATACCGTAAGATCACTAAGCAACGAGCTAAAGATACATCAACAAAATATAAGTTCACCAACAACGATGTGAACAATGCCAATAAGCTACACCCAGAGGGTTAGCTACATCACAACAATACGACAATATATATATATATATATATATATATATATATATATATATATATATATATATATATATATATATATATATATATATATATATATATATATATATATATATATATATATATATATATATCACAATAATACGACAAACGTCGATGTTCACAACATCCAAATGTATTCAAGATCTCAAGGCTAGCTCTACGAATGGTATCGTCAACATCGAACTTAAATCCCATTCGTCCCAATTAACGTGGTATCGTCAACATCGAACTTAAAACCTACGTATGAGGTATCGTCAACATCGAACTTAAAACCCTCATCGAATGAATTAATGTGGTATCATCAACATCGAACTTAAAACTCACATATGAGATATCGTCAACAATGAACTTTAAACCCTCATCAACGTCTCTACAATAGTCGTATGGCATCGTCAACATCAAACTTAAATTCCATACATGAGGTATCGTCAACAACGAACTTTAAACCCTCATCAACGTCTCTACAATAGTCGTATGGCATCATCAACATTGAACTTAAATTCCATACATGAGGTATCGTCAACATCGAACTTTAAGCCCTCATTAACACCACAATATACTCTAGGGTATGGTAACGTCAACATCGAACTTTAACCCATAACCCACAAATAAATAACTCATATACATACGTATATAATTATTCCACTCACAAGCCCATGTGATAATGTACACACGAAGTGTGCATCTCGCCAAAGGTGGTCAACCAAAATGCACAACCGTGCCAATTGGACATGTACCCAAGTTCATCAAATCCACCTATATGTGAAGTGAGCTCTATAACCGAGAACCACTTCACCCGACCCGCACCCATCCTACACATACATATGCATATAGGATATTAACACTCACCTTGTTGCCTTGATGAATGCAACCGAATCTTCCGTAACACGCCAATGGAAAGTACCTATTCCATTAATCACATAACAAACAACACAATTAGGGTGGATTTACAAATCAACTCAAATTGACAACTAGTGCAATTTCGACCCAATTATACTTCCAAGCTCAAACCGCGCCCAAACTAACCAATAATCATTAACACAAGTGAGAATGGTCCTAATACACCAACTAAACCAAAGCATAGGTGTTAAATACCAATCTTGCCCAATATGACACCTTAAACCTAATTTTGACCCAAAACAAAAGTCAAGTTTCCAACAACACCCATTTGGGTTCTTTCAACAATAAAATCACTAATCATAGTGATCATACTCAATTTAAAGCCCTAATCATGGCTAAATCATCAACCAACCCAAAACCCGCCAAGTATCAACAATAACACGTTTCCATAAACCCACTTCATCATTGAAACGAGTTTTACAACTAACAAGCTCGAAACTCTAACATTGAATCTCAAATCAAACAATGAAACTCGGAGTTAGAACTTACCAAAACCGCCAAAATGATGCCGTTGACGAGTAGAACAACTTTAATACTTGAGGTTTGACCCGAAACACACTTCTTCTTCTCCAAATGGAGCTCTCTCTCTCTAAATCTCTCCTCTCTCTCTAGGGTTTGAAGATGAGAGTGTTGGTGAGTGAAAATGAGGATAATATAAGCCTTGAATCAGTCTTATGGCTCTAGAACCGTCCATAAGTGAATTTACCAAAACACCCTCAAAAGATTCCATTAAAATGGGTTAATAATGTCATTACAGCGACATTTGTCGCGTTTCGCGACACCAATACGCGACACACAACACTCAAACGCGACAAAGTGGACAGAAATCACCATCAGAAGTTGTCTCGTTTCAAGCATGTTTGTCACGGAACGCGACGCACCAGAACGCGACAAACTGCACTCAAACTCGACATTTTACCTGATGTACTCCAATTTCACTTTTAAAACATCCCAAAGTCAATTGTGGTCAATGCATTACATCCAAACTATTAAATAATCATTCTTGGACTTCAAATGACGCCCCGAGCGTCATGTTTAGAAAACGGGGTGTTACAACTCTCCCCCACTTAGATTCGATCACGTCCTCGTGATCTTAATCACTTAATCAATCCAAACCGACACACTACGGTTCTCAACAAACATTTCAATCTGACTTTCATCACATTACTCATTAACCCAAGGACTAATCCATTAACTAAGACACACACTTGCACGCATTCTGAGTCGTGCAATACACGCAACAATCGAAGTTTACAACAATCACTTAGGATACAAGGAATCACCATGTATTCTTCTAACTCCTCTAGGTAATCCTTCTCAAAGAGTTACCCTTAACAACTAAATCGTCACCCGCGATTTATCAAGTCCACAATTTTTGAGCACTAACACTAACTCAATCCCTCACATCGGGAAAAACTCAACCAATCTCGTACCGAGATATCAACTTCTAGCGTACTATGCCAAGTACATCGCTAGTAACAACCACAAGCCAAAATAAAGTCAACCATCAAACCGAAGAAGACTGAATAAAAGCGAATCCTTACGGATAACACTTACCACTTAACATCCCTTGTAGTGCGCAATACGACCAATACGTAACTACTGCACCATCATAAACAAACGGCTAGAACCGATAGCGCCCAAAATGATTATGGCAACGCTAATCCAAAGGTGAACAAAATCGACTATCGTCACACCCGTAACAACATGTGAGCGAAACACGGCTATCGCATCACTAATCATACAACATGGTCCTCACGACCCCACCATCGGTGTATAAAATAACCGATAGATCACACCACACGGTCCTTACGACCCACCATCGGTGTATAAAACAACCGATAGATCACTCAACACCGGATGAAGTCAGCGGACCCCGTCAACGGTCATGCTTCACCGATATATCACTACTCTCATGATGAAGTCAGCGGACCCCGAACGGTCATGCTTCACCAATCAACGCCCTTTTTGGCCTCGAACAAAGAGTAGCGTAACATCGCGCTCTGCTACGCCATAGTGAATCCTAACAGATACCACTAACCATTCACACAATCGAGCAAGAACCGCCTATATCAAACATAGGTACCCAACAATAGTTCTCTAAAAGAGAATCCGATACACACATCCCTTAACCGAGGGATTTCACCCTGCTCTCCCAACACGTCCATTATCTCTCAACGAGATTTACCACATTACCACCTCGGTGATAATTTAAATCCAAACCATAAGTACAATCTAACCGAAATTGTTCTCTACCACAAATCTACCAAAACTAGGTCCCAACACAATTTTCGGATCTACTAAAAACGTCATCCGAAATCTCACACTAGGACTTCCTCGTGCGGGAGTGTAACTCCCCCACTTGGAACTACGTTCTATAACCGCATCTTGTACAACCGTACAATGCTACCAAAGGTAGACTTTACCAACAATTGGGTTCACACGACCCATCACCATATCTTGCTCCCACCTTGAGCATACGAAGGATTTCAACCAATCCCTAAACTCTTCGAACGAAAAGTGTACCACAAATTACACCACTCTACTCTCGCAATCATCCAATTGCTTTAGTTTGTCAAATTTCACCCGATCACTCATGTACCTAAGGGTTTCACTTCGGTACCCTAAGTACAATGTAACCGCAACACAATCGGAGCTGAACACCACGATAGTAGGTATAAAAGAGGCACCTAATGTAAAGTCATATAAACTCCATTACCAACATACATCGAGATTCAAATGTAACGACCCGTCAAAATCGCTATTTTATCCCACATGTTTAGGTATAAGCAAAACCCCACATGTTTATAACTTTCTATGTTTAGAAAGTCACTTATTTTAATGAATGCAATATTTTATCAAAACGTATCATATAGAGGTCAAAACCTCACTGTGGAATCAATGATTAACGTGCCGCGTCAATAGCGATTTTGACGGGTCGTTACAGTTGGTATCCGAGCTTGAGGTCATAGGGAACCAGAAATTACATTAGTGTATTTAACTGGTAATTGTTAGGATACATTAGTGAGTCTGGACTATGACCATATCTGTTGTTACTGATTTTTGCTTATTATTTGGTCAAAAACATTATATGTGATATATTTATATGCTAACGTAATTGTTGTTTCAATTATGTGATAGATGACTTCCTCTAATCCTATCATTTTGTACGACTCGGAATCGGACACTGAATCTATTCTATCCACAACTGAAAAGGGCGTTCCAATACCTATTAAAGAAGAAATTGTGTTAGCCGGGGAATCTCAACTCCCGGTAAACCCAGAGGAGGTTCCAGCTCCACCCAGCTTTAGTTTTCCGGAGCCACAGTATCGTTGGCATGGACCCATGATCCCTGGAGTAAACGAGGATCGTCCATTTCTAAACAAATATGGACATTGGTCCAGATATACCGCCGACGGGCGGGTTGTGCCGATTACGCCTGGCAGATTTCGGTTCATGACCACCGGTACATATTCTTGCAGTTCGTCATCATATTCTCCTACACATGACTCAGACAGTTCGTCATCAGACGAGATCAGTAAGGAGGAGGATTTCGCCAATGAAATAAAAGAGATCACTAAGGAGAAATTCCAACTTGCTATAGATAATAAAAACAACCACAATAATAAAATGTCCTTAATTATTAAAAAAGAACAGGACCATTCGATCCGTAACCACCCTTATTGTATTAAACCCACTGAGGCAACGGGTACCTCAAAACCCCAACTAAAAATAAAATACACTGCCAGAATGTCTGTCGGACCATGTGCACACAAACAATTGGCAGAGAGAACCAAATGGGAAGAAGTTTCTGATAGTTCTGAATGAACGACCTCGCAACCATAAATCTTCCATGCGCTATTTCATTGCTTATGTGTGCTACTCTGTCTTGTTATGTAAAATAAGCATATGTAAAATATCAGTATTGTATGGTATTGTATTATTTTGGTTTATTAATAATAAATGCATGGAATGATTATTTGTATTATTACTACTTCTTATTATTATTATTACATAATAATGTAGTAACTCGCTATAATTTTCATAGTGGAATATTATTAGGATTTTAGTAGTTAATTCCTTGTACTAGCTATTATGTATGAACTTAACGGGTAGGTAATACCCTAGAAATAATTATAAAATGCTAATAAGAAGAAAAGACTTTTATAATAATCGGTTCATATTATTAATATGCTACGATTAACTATTGAAAACTCATTTTACCTATAATATTCTATATGATTAAATTATATCTGTTGTGTTTATTGAAGAAACATGTCTCAAATGTCGGATGCTGAGTTTGAGCAACTAGTCGAGAAACGTGTGAATGAAAGAATTGCTGCAACCGAAGCAGCAAAAGCAACAGCCGAAGCAGCAGCTAAAGCAGAAGCCGTAAACACAAATTCACGAAACGGATGCTCATACAAAACTTTTCAAGGATGCAAACCACAGACGTTTAGTGGAACTGAGGGACCAGTCGGTCTAACCCGATGGTTTGAAAAGATGGAGTCCGTTTTCAAAATCAGTAATTGTGCGAATGGAGACAAGTCAAAGTATGCTTCGTGCACGTTGCAAGATGGTGCACTTACTTGGTGGAACAATTATGCTAAAGCAGAAGGAATAGATACCGCATATGATATCTCTTGGGAAGAACTGAAAAAGATGCTAATCGAGGAGTACTGTCCTCGAAACGAGATCAGAAAAATGGAATCTGAGTTACGTAATCTGAAGGTTATCGGCGCAAAACTCAATAACTATGAAAAGCGTTTCATGGAACTAGCCTTGTTGTGTCCCGAATTGGTGCCAAATGAGAAACGAAAGATAGAAATGTATATTGACGGTTTATCGATCAATATCAAAGGAAATGTTACATCGTCCAAACCGAATACGATGCAGGAAGCCATGACAATGGCACACCAACTCATGGACCAGATCACAGAGAGTTCGATTAAGGCACCAATTACCGAAGTCAAGACAACTGAAGGAAAGAGGAAATGGGAAGACTATAAGGGCAAAAGTACTCACCTGAAGAAACAAGAAACTTTTAAAGGTAAACAAGATGGGGCAACTGCAAGTCCAAACTATAAGGGACCCCATCCGTTCTGCAAAAGATGTTACACACATCATGCAGGTTATTGTCAAGTGGTCTGTGATAAGTGCAACAAGAAAGGACATGTGGCGAAAGATTGTTATGCCACCGTTTCTGAAGTAAAGACAAAACTGACCGATGTCAAGAAATGTTTTGGATGCGAGAAGTCTGGTCACTTTATAAATCAATGCCCTGATAAGGAGAAGAACAAAGAACCCGCACGTGGGAGGGCATTTAATGTTAGTGCCAGTAAAGCACGTGAGGATCCTAATCTTGTCACGGGTACGTTTACCGTTAATAATCAACTAGCTTCTATTATGTTTGATACGGGTGCTGATAGAAGTTATATGTGTAAAGACTTTAGTTTTAAACTAAAATGTGCATCATTACCTCTAGACGATAAATATACTATTGAATTAGCTAATGGTAAACTGATAAAAGCCGATAAAATTTGCCATGGTTGCGAAATGAATCTCGCTGGTGAAACCTTCAAAATCGATTTGATACCCGTAGAATTAGGAAGTTTTGACGTAATCGTTGGCATGGACTGGATGTCCAAAACAAGAGCGGAAGTTGTTTGCGCTGAGAAAGCAATCCGCATCCCTCGTAAGGATGAAACGTCATTAATGATTTATGGGGAGAAGAGCAACTCAAAGCTGAACTTTATCAGCTGTATGAAGGCCCAGAAACTTATAAGAAAAGGTTGTTATGCTATTCTGGCACATGTAAAGAAGATCGATACTGAAGAAAGAAGCATTAATGACATGCCGGTTGTAAGAGAATATCCCGGAGTATTTCCAGAAGAATTACCGGGGCTACCTCCACACAGATGTGTAGAATTCCAGATTGATCTCACACCAGGAGCTGCACCTGTAGCCCGATCTCCATATAGACTTGCACCTTCAGAAATGCAAGAATTACAAGACCAGTTGCAAGAATTATCGGACCGTGGATTTATTCGTCCTAGTTTTTCACCTTGTGGTGCTCCTATTCTGTTCGTCAAGAAGAAGGATGGATCTATGAGAATGTGCATAGATTACCGAGAATTAAACAAATTAACGATCAAGAATCGGTACCCATTACCGAGGATTGATGATTTGTTTGATCAATTGCAAGGATCAAGTGTTTATTCTAAGATTGATCTACGCTCCGGATATCATCAACTGAGAGTGAAGGAAGATGATGTTCCTAAAACCGCGTTCAGAACCCGTTACGGTCACTATGAGTTTCTAGTCATGCCTTTTGGATTAACTAATGCTCCAGCAGTATTCATGGATCTAATGAATCGCATCTGTAGACCGTATTTAGACAAATTTGTCATTGTTTTTATCGACGACATATTGATTTACTCGAAGAACAAGGAAGAACATGAGCAACACTTAAGACTGGTACTGGAGATACTCAAGAAAGAAGAATTGTACGCAAAATTTTCGAAGTGTGATTTCTGGTTACAAGAAGTACAATTTTTGGGCCATGTTGTCAGTAAACATGGAATTAAAGTTGACCCCGCCAAGATCGAAGCCATTAGTAAATGGGAAACCCCGAAGACTCCAACACAAATTTGCCAATTCTTAGGTCTTGCTGGTTACTACCGAAGATTCATTCAAGATTTCTCTAGAATTTCCAAACCCTTAACTGCATTGACTCAAAAGGGAAAGAAGTATGATTGGTCCACAGAACAGGAATCCTCATTCCAGTTATTAAAGAAGAAGTTAACGTCTGCACCCATTTTGTCATTACCGGAAGGAAATGATGATTTCGTGATCTATTGTGATGCTTCACGCCAAGGTTTAGGATGTGTATTAATGCAACGCACAAAAGTCATCGCATATGCCTCACGACAACTAAAAATTCATGAAAAGAACTATACGACGCATGATTTAGAACTTGGAGCAGTAGTTTTTGCACTCAAAATATGGAGACACTATCTATATGGCACCAAGTGTACAGTGTACACCGACCATAAGAGTCTTCAACATATTTTTGATCAAAAACAACTCAATATGAGGCAACGTCGCTGGGTAGAGTTGTTAAACGATTACGATTGTGAAATCCGTTACCACCCCGGAAAGGCTAATGTTGTAGCTGATGCCCTAAGTCGAAAAGAAAGAGTAAAACCTCTTAGGGTCCGAGCTTTGAATATTACAATTCGTACTGATCTCACAAAGAAAATTCAAGCAGCACAGTTAGAAGCTTTAAAAGAAGAAAACGAAAAAGGCGAAATAAGCAAAGGGTTAGAAAAACAACTTGAAGAAAAAGCTGATGGAACCCTGTATTTTGCTGGTAGGATATGGGTACCAAAACATGGTAACCTAAGGCAACTAGTATTGGATGAAGCACACAAAACGAGGTACTCAATTCACCCAGGAAATGGAAAAATGTACCACCATCTCAAGAAGTTTTATTGGTGGCCTAATATGAAAACAGAAATTGCTACTTATGTAAGCAAATGTTTAACGTGTGCAAAGGTCAAAGCTGAGCACCAAAAGCCGTCAGGATTACTGCAACAACCAGAAATTCCACAGTGGAAATGGGAAAGAATAACCATGGATTTCATTACGAAATTGCCAAGGACTGCAAGTAGTCATGATACTATTTGGGTGATAGTTGATCGTCTAACTAAATCAGCTCACTTTCTACCAATAAAGGAGACAGACAGTATGGAGAAACTAGCACGCCTATATTTGAAGGAAGTAGTTTCCATGCATGGTGTACCCATCTCTATCATATCTGATCGCGACACCCGATTCACATCACGTTTCTGGCAGTCATTACAAAAAGCATTGGGAACTCGATTAGATATGAGCACCGCTTATCACCCACAGACAGATGGTCAAAGTGAAAGAACAATACAAACATTGGAAGACATGTTACGGGCATGCGTGATTGACTTTGGAACCAGTTGGGATCGACACTTACCGTTGGCAGAATTTTCATACAATAACAGCTATCATACGAGCATCAACGCGGCGCCATTTGAAGCACTTTACGGTAGAAAGTGCAGATCTCCTATCTGTTGGAGTGAAGTAGGAGAAAGACAACTTACTGGACCAGAAATTATTCATGAAACCACCGAAAAGATCATTCAAATACAACAGCGATTGAAAACGGTCATGAGTCGCCAAAAGAGTTATGCTGATGTAAGAAGAAAACCGCTAGAATTTCAAGTGGGCGACAAAGTCATGTTGAAAGTGTCACCCTGGAAAGGCGTTGTACGATTCGGTAAACGAGGAAAGCTAAGTCCTAGGTACGTAGGACCCTTTGAAATCACCGAAAGAATTGGAACAGTTGCTTATCGATTAAAGCTACCGCAAGAACTTAGTAGTGTTCACAACACATTTCACGTGTCAAATTTGAAGAAATGTTTAGCTGAAGAGGATGTCGTAATTCCTCTTGACGAAATACGAATCAATGATAAACTCCATTTTATCGAAGAACCTGTTGAAATCATGGACCGTGAGGTCAAACAATTAAAACAAAGCAAAATACCGATAGTTAGGGTTCGTTGGAACGCAAGACGAGGACCCGAGTTTACTTGGGAACGTGAAGATCAGATGAAGCAAAAGTATCCACATTTGTTCACTGATACCGCTCATGAAACAGGTACTACTCAAAATTTCGGGACGAAATTTTCTTTAACGGGGAGGTACTGTAATGACCCGAAAATTTTTGACTTATTTAAACCAATTCTCTATACGATTTATTATTTTAACACGTTAAACAAAGTCTGTTAGATTGAGTCTCAAAATTTTAGAACTGTTACATATATACAATTACCTTTGACTACTCTCGACGATTCATGAACAATTATATGTATGTATATATATATGTACAAGTAAAAACGACTTTTCTACAGTAAAAATTACTTTGCTACAGTAAAACACAATTTGCTACAGTAAAACACTATTTGCTACAGTAAACACTATTTGCTACAGTAACACTATTTGCTACAGTAAACACTATTTGATGTCGACGAACTAGCAAACAAAAACAGAAAAGGCGGCCATGCGATCGCATGGCAAAAACACTGAAAACTCATGCGATCGCATGAGCTACAGTAAATCGAAAAGTACTATAAAAGGTCAGTTTTGCTCGACGAAGTTTTTCATAAATATTTATGTACTTAAATTTTATATTTATAATTATAATTATAATTTTAATTTTAAGTTTAATAATAATAAAGTATATTCGAGGGTATTTTTAATTCGGGTTTCAAACCGTTTTAAAATAAGGAAATATTGGGTATTGTTCGGGGTATTGTTCTTGAATCCAAGACCAACCATACAGTCGTCTACCATCATTACGTCTATGCAATTTGCCTACAATATTGAATCGCAATATTGAACTGTGAGTTATAGTCTCCCTTTTTAAATACTTTAAATATTTTTTGGCTGAGAATACATGCAATTTATTTTAAACGCAATAAGACACAAGTACATACAAAATTCTACACTGAGTTAAACCGAAAATCCCTTAGCTTTGGTAACTAGTAGCTGCCAGTACATAGGATATGGACTGGTGGGCGCGAATAATTGTATATGGATCCATAGGGCTTGACATCCCCGTCCGAGCTAGAGCGCTAGCCTTTTAACGGAAGTATGTTATTTGAGTTTAAGACACGTTGGTTTGCGCGTATTAAAACGAATGGGGTAATTATCACTATAGCGTTAAGTTTAGTTACCAGGGTGCTCTGTTACGTAGAATCTATTGATAAACTTTTGATGAAATCTTGTGGTCTATCTTTATATATGTTTATGACTCGAGCAATTAAACCTATAACTCACCAACATCCGTGTTGACTTTTTAGCATGTTTTATTCTCAGGTCCTTAGAATGCTTCCGCTGTGATGTGCTTGTTGCCTGCATGGAGTCTCTCATGCTTTGTACAAAGTTTATTGCATTCAAAATAAAACTGCGTTGTGTAATAAATAATTGGACTGTGATGTCAACCTGTAAATTAAAGACTTATGTATTTTGGGGTTTTGCTTATACCTAAGCACTCGCCCACATGTTTATAACTTTCTATGTTTAGAAAGTCACTTATTTTAATGAATGCAATATTTTATCAAAACGTATCATATAGAGGTCAAAACCTTACTGTGGAATCAATGATTAACGTGCCGCGTCAATAACTATTTTGACGGGTCGTTACATCAAAACACTCGATCTCAAGGGTTCCAACCACCCGATGAACCTCACGGTTCATCCATTTCAACACAAAAGCGAACGCGCGTTTAACAACCGATACCAAAACCCGTTTCCATGGCTTGGTGGAAACATTTCCAAATACTAAGGAATTCTTGATTGCACCAAGTCTTACGCCCTTCACCCGACAATCCAAAGTCACCATAGGGTACTTCCATTAGGAACGTCACCCATATCAATAACATGCACAACACAATTGAGACCTTAAGGGTCTCACTCGAACGAGCTTAACGACCCGATACCAACCAAAATGCCTAAGCACCCAAGGATTCGCACCATAGGATCAAGGCAACACACCACTTATACACTCTACTGAGAGCAAACCGGAACCATAAACGTAAACCGCCCTCTTGCTACGAATGATCTCCAACGGAGAATAAAGTTTAGCTAAGACTTACGCACCTACCGCATGTTATTACAAATGAACAACATATAATTTCGTACTAAAAGTACCTGATGTAGAACTGTTGGGCTTCCGTACTCCACTTCCCATCATGTATTCGTGCTCTAACTTCCTAACCCGATCGTCATGCGATTCGGAACACTCTGACTTCCGGTGTCCCTCCATCCGGCAAATGAAACACCTGATTGAGCCTAAAGGCACCACCATACAATCTTGTGCCAAATGACCCCGTTCCCCACACTTAAAGCACGTGAGCTTGTAACCCTTCTTACTCTTCTTCTTCACATTCCCGACGCCTTCAGGCGTACTTCGTGCCCTCTTACCATGAGCACCATGTAATCCTAACCTTGCAAGTACATCTTCATCATCACTACCTCGAGGTTTGTGAAACCTCTTTTCAAACTCTTCCTTTACAACTTTAGTCACTTGGTCTCGGACCATTTCCGTCATTTGTCCTTCGACCAACTCCTTGGTTACTTCTCTAACTTTGCCGGTGAAAATCGAGACATACTGTTCAAACACGGCCTCAATCTTTAACGTTAACTCATCCTTCCCTTCGTGAATAGGCTCACTCGTACCGCATCCATCTTCCGTTTTCATTCTAAGGAATGCAAACGATTAGATCATGAACGTATAGACCACACACACAACACCGCCCCATCTTGCTAAACACTCATCGTACATCACTTGTTAGACACGATTTTCACCCGTAATAAGGTTTGCAAGTCCTTATTACGCACACACGCCGTATCAACTTGTTAGTACAACGACCGTCTCGCTCGATGCTATAAACAAACACAAACGAAATTCTACGCGATATAAACACACGCGAGAATTATCATCACAACACAATCATATATCAATAATATCCGCATTACTAATATAAACGTTAGTCAACCTATAAACAAGGCACGAACTAAACCCATTCCGACCCGTAATCCTACAAGTCCCGCAACAATTTAGCAAACACAAAAGTCTAAGTCTAGGCACCTATCTCAAGTCACCTAAATCCTTTAGACCATGCTATGATACCACTTGTAACAACCTAACCCGTATTAAAACCGGCCCATAAAAAGTTTTCCTTTTAATACACGTTAAATAATACTTTAGGTCCCAATACACAATTTCCAAAACATATTTGTTACCAAAGTAAGTTCAACGAACTTAAAACATACATTAATAATTTAAACTCCTTAATACAATAATATGTTATTTAAAACATAAACCGAGCATGGTGATTTGGGACTACGCTACCCAAATCCTAATCAAATACAAAAGCAAGATCTTTTAAAGCAAACTAGCCAAGATCTCTAATCCCCATGCTTACCCGAGCCACCATCATGCGAACCTATTAAAATATCAACAACGAGAGGGTAAGCTAACGCTTAGTGAGTGAGAATATACTACATACATATATATTCATAAAATGGACACGCCACACAAAACCAAATACCGCATACCGGAGCATCCAAGCATAAAGGCAAGCTAGTCTAAGCATACCGTAAGATCACTAAGCAACGAGCTAAAGATACATCAACAAAATATAAGTTCACCAACAACGATGTGAACAATACCAATAAGCTACACCCAGAGGGTTAGCTACATCACAACAATACGACAATATATATATATATATATATATATATATATATATATATATATATATATATATATATATATATATATATATATATATATATATATATATATATATATATATATATATATATATATATATATATATATATATATATATCACAATAATACGACAAACGTCGATGTTCACAACATCCAAATGTATTCAAGATCTCAAGGCTAGCTCTACGAATGGTATCGTCAACATCGAACTTTAACCCATAACCCACAAATAAATAACTCATATACATACGTATATAATTATTCCACTCATAAGCCTATGTGATAATGTACACACGAAGTGTGCATCTCGCCAAAGGTGGTCAACCAAAACGCACAACCGTGCCAATTGGACATGTACCCAAGTCCATCAAATCCACCTATATGTGAAGTGAGCTCTATAACCGAGAACCACTTCACCCGACCCGCACCCATCCTACACATACATATGCATAGAGGATATTAACACTCACCTTGTTGCCTTGATGAATGCAACTGAATAATCCGCAACACGCCAATGAAAAGTACCTATTTCATTAATCACATAACAAACAACACAATTAGGGTGGATTTATAAATCAAC
The DNA here is from genome assembly GCF_046630445.1 of Rutidosis leptorrhynchoides. NCBI lineage: Eukaryota > Viridiplantae > Streptophyta > Magnoliopsida > Asterales > Asteraceae > Rutidosis > Rutidosis leptorrhynchoides. The sequence goes on from NC_092339.1 coordinate 359,698,584, forward strand.
CCAAATTGACAACTAGTGCAATTTCGACCCAATTGCACTTCCAAGCTCAAACCGCGCCCAAACTAAACAATAATCACTAACACAAGTGAGAATGGTCCTAATACACCAACTAAACCAAAGCATAGGTGTTAAATACCAATCTTGCCCAATATGACACCTTAACCCTAATTTTGACCCAAAACAAAAGTCAAGTTTCCAACAACACCCATTTGGGTTCTTTTAACAATAAAATCACTAATCATAGTGATCATACTCAATTTAAAGCCCTAATCATGGCTAAATCATCAACCAACCCAAAACCCGCCAAGTATCAACAATAACACGTTTCCATAAACCCACTTCATCATCTAAACAAGTTTTACAACTAACAAGCTCGAAACTCTAACATTGAATCTCAAATCAAACAATGAAACTCGGAGTTAGAACTTACCAAAACCGCAAAAATGATGCCGTTGACGAGTAGAACAACTTTAATACTTGAGGTTTGACCCGAAACACACTTCTTCTTCTCCAAATGGAGCTCTCTCTCTCTCTAAATCTCTCCTCTCTCTCTAGGGTTTGAAGATGAGAGTGTTAGTGAGTGAAAATGAGGATAATATGAGCCTTGAATCAGTTTTATGGCTCTAGAACCGGCCATAAGTGAATTTACCAAAACACCCTCAAAAGATTCCATTAAAATGGTTTAATAATGTCATTACAGCGACATTTGTCGCGTTTCGCGACACCTTGTCGCGTTTCGCGACACCAATACGCGACACACAACACTCAAACGCGACAAAGTGGACAGAAATCACCATCAGAAGTTGTCTCGTTTCAAGCATGTTTGTCACGGAACGCGACGCACCAGAATGCGACAAACTGCACTCAAACTCGATAGTTTACCTGATGTACTCCAATTTCACTTTTAAAACATCCCAAAGTCAATCGTGGTCAATGCATTACATCCACACTATTAAATAATCATTCTTGGACTTCAAATGACGCTTCGAGCGTCATGTTTAGAAAAAAGGGGTGTTACACTACCTCTGTGGAGTCATCCGTGTGCTTAGTCCAAGCATC